>NC_045604.1:110488666-111789916 GCF_009762305.2 Zalophus californianus | reverse complement strand
ACAAACGGTACATCCTGATTTTAGCTTCTGACTAATTTTCTATGATAACCTTGAGGCTCAGATAATAGAATTTGGATTGACTATTTTTCCCGACAGGTGAACTCATGAGTTGCTGAACAGCATCACCTAAAGAGCACTGACAACAGCTCTATCTTTATAAATGTTTGCTGAATAACAAGTACATAAACCTTGGGCAGGGTCTCAAGTGGTAAAACCAAAGAGCTGGTTTCTGGGCCCTGTTGTGTTCAACATTTTTTTGGCAATGATAGTGAAGGAAGGCGTAAAGGAAAATCTTATCAGATCTGCAGGTCACACAAAGTTGGGAGAGATAGTTAATATGATAAATGCACTCATCAATATTCAGACAGATTTGACAGGCAAGAATATAGGGCCCAAACCACAAGATGGAATTCAATAGAAATAAATGTAAAATGCTGAATTTTGTCTTTAAAAAGTGTAGAAGGACAGGACAGGGGAAACTCGGCATGGCAGAGGCCTGAGCAAAACACAGAAACAAAAATGCACCATGTGCGTATGCTTTCGCTTAACTAAATGTTGAAAACGACCCGATAATGTAACACAAGTACTTAAAATATATGTAGGAGTGTATGAAGAAGGGAAATTCTGTATACCATGTAATTTCTCCCTTCCCTCCCATCCCCAGCCAGTGCATGAAAAATGGCCAGGACTCTTTTGATAAGTAGAAGACTGAAAGAGAAAACCCAAGTCCAGATGGCTGCAGGAAGGGCCAATTCCAAGCTAGGAAGTGCCTGACACAGGAGTGGCCCTAGGGTGACAGGTTAGAGCTCTGCAGGGACACGAGCAGTTCCACAGACTCCTATCTCCTCAGCCATGACCAGGCAGCAAATCATGGAGTTGTCTACCTGCAGGTGGGAGCCTGGTGGCCAGAGAGGCAGGGCAGCACCTGGGGTGAGGGATGAGGGATGGGGTATGCAGGCAAGATCCAGGAGCCCCGGAGGATTCAAAGCCAAGAAAAGGAATTCCTGAAGCATCTTTCCCCATAACACACCTGCAATCATCTCTCTCAGAGAAAGGCTGATGTGAACAGATGCAGCCATAACAGGTGACAGAGAATATTCAGTGTACATATAGTCCCTTCACTAGAAACCCTGGACATTTTCAGAACACCAACACCACAAAAGAAAACCGAGTGTAACCTCCACCAGGAAACTCTTCACAGAGCCAGCAGAACAAGTCACAAATGAGAACATGCATATTTAATGTCCTCAGAAAGATGCAGGAGAATATTGGCTCAACCAGTAGAGACTTGAAGCATCACTGAGCCAAAAATCAGCAGGTGGACTGCAGTTGCAGAATGGACACAGCTCATGACTGAATTAGTGAGCTAGAAGACTGAACTGAGGAATTCTCCCAGGATCCAGGAAAAAAAAAAAAAAAAAAGGCTGGATAGAATGAAAGAAAAGTCAAGAGAAATGGAAGCTAGAGCCAAGTGGTCCAACATTTCTCTTACAGGTGAACCAGAAGGAGCAAATGAAAAGAATAGAAAGGAAGACACACTCTAAGACATCCTAGGGAAAAAAACCCTCCAGAATTGAAGAGACGGGAGGCCTCAGCTAACAGGACACACAAATCGCCAGGAAGATGAAGGGAAAAAGACCACATCTATTTACCTTGTGATGAAGTTCAGAACACCAGGCTCACACAGAAAAGTCTTAAAAGCTGACAGAGATATACTGCCTACAAAGAAATAGAATCAGAGGGACCAACTGCGGTACCAGATGTAAGAAGACAATGGGGACAATATCTCTAAAGTTCCAAGAAAAAGTAATCTTAAAACGGCAATTCTATGTTCAGTTAACAATGACTCAAGTGTAAAAAGGGGAAAAGAAACACTTTTTCACACATACAAGGACTCAAAACATTTACCACCCACAGGCCTACAATGAAAAAAATACCAAGCAATGGACCTCAGTAAGGAGGAAAGAATTTCAAGGGGAAGAAAAAATGGCACCTGCCTGCTGTGATCTGAATTGTGTCTAGAAAATTCATATATATATATTTTTGAGTAGGTTCCATGCCCAGTGTGGAGCCCAAGGTGGTTTGAACCCACAACTCTGAAATCAAGACTTGAACCAAGATCTAGAGTCAGATGCTTAACTGAGTCATCTAGGTGCCCTGCAAAATTCATATGTTAACGTTCTCCAATTCCTGTACCTTGGAATGCACGTGTATTTGAAGATATGCTCTTTAAAGAGGAGATTAAATTAAAATTAAGCCATTAGGATTCTAATAAGAATGGGGAAAGATATTCCATGCAAATAATAACCAATGAGAGCTGGGGGTGGGGCAGCTCTCCCAATATCAGACAAGATAGACTTAAATAATAATAAACAATAATAATTGTTACAAGAGACAAAGAAAGACATTATATATTGTAAAAGGGCTAATCAGTCAATTAGATATAATAATTATACACATATATGCACCTAATAACAGAGCCCCAAATTACATAAAGCGAAAGTTGATGGAATTAGAGGGAAAAATAGTTCTACAATAATAGTTGGAGACTTTAATAACCCACTTCCAATAATGAATAGAATAACCACACAGATCAACGAGAAACAAGATGAGGGGTGCCTGGGTAGGTCAGTCGGTTTAAGTGTCTGACTCTTGATTTCGGCTAAGGTCATGATTTCAGGGTTGTGAGATTGAGCCCTGCACTGGCTCTGTGCTGGGGGTGGAGCCTGGTTAAGATTCTCTCTCCCTCTGCCCCTCCACCACCTCTCAAAAAAAAAAAGAAAAGGAAAGAAACAATGATGAGCAAACCATTACAGGAAAAAAATAGAACAAAAACACCTGATCAACTCTACAAGAGGCAGGAGGTTAAAAAATCATGAGAAATGGGAACCATGAGATGAGGTATTGAGAATAAGTCCAATGTGTCATAAATTACAGCAAATATGAAAGGATTTACGAGAAAATAGAATTCAAGGGGAAAAACATTAAAAGGGACAAAGAAGATTTTTATGTGATTAAGAGGAACTATCATCCACCGTGAATATTTATGCACCTCATAACACAGCTTTGAAGCACATAAAGCAAACTAGGAGAAACAGAAGATAGAAGCTGGCAAAGACACTGCCCCCATAAGAGACTTCATAAAGCCCTGGACAAAGGACCAATAAGTACAGTTGCAGAAGATCAAAAATAATTAACATGTTTGCTCTAATGGATCTACAGAACGCTGTACCCAACAAATACGGAAAACAAATTCTTTTCAAATACACAGAGAAATTTGACAAAAATTTGCCATGTATTTACCACAAAGGAAATTTCAAGCAAACGAAAAGCAAAAATAACACATGGCATATTTGCTGATGAAAATATAAAAATAAAAAATTGCGGAAGAATACCATTTCCAATCTATACACCCAAAAATATTAAAACATAAATTAAAAGCTATTTAAAAAGGAACAATAATGAGAACACTAGTTGCTAGAACTGATAGGAGAGCTGAACAAGGTGGCTAAATGCAAGGTCAACTTGTATCTCTCCAGATATTAAAACATATTATAATAGTCCACAGAGGCACAGATGCAAATAATTAGATCAATGAACAAAAATCTCGCGAACAACTATGTGCAGAAATTTAGTGCATGATTAGGGTGGCATTCCAAATCCAGGCAGAGAATAAAAGGAAGTATTCAATGACTGTTGGGATAATTTGCTAACAATTTGGAGAAAATTCTATTCCTTCCTTGTCCTGTTGCAAAAATAATTTGCAGGTAGATTAATGACTTAAAAATTGAATAATGAATCCTAAAAGTATTAGAAGAAACAAAATATGCTTATGACCTTGGGATCGGGAAGGCCTCCCTAAACAAGGCATAATATGCTAATGTCATTTGGGAAAAGATTGATGTGTCTGAGTCCATCATAATTTAAAACTTCTGTATGATGGAAAACAGTGCAACAAAGTTAAAAATGTACGCTATGGTCTAGAGAAACATCTGTAATCTATGAAATAAAGATTAATGCACAGAGGATCAATAAGAAACAGAGGAACGTAGTAGAAGGCAAATGAACCTGCAAGTCACAAAGGTTTCTGTGATCAATAAACATGAAGCAATAATTAGGCTCTGAAAACAGTTGAAACAATGGGATTTCATTCTGAACCTGAACTTCTTCAGCTGTAAAACAGGAACAATAAAGGACCCCACCTCACAGGGTTGCTGAGGGATTCACTGGGCTTATATAAATATGTAAGTACAGCTTTGGAGCAGTGCCTAGAACATAGTCAACGGTCTGTAAGTATAATTACTATTACTGTCTTTAGCATGTTTTAGCAATCTGAGTGGCAAAAATTTTCCATCTTGCTAATATAAAGTTTTGGTAAGGGTGCAGGGAAAAAAATACCCTCACACTGTCTTGGTAGAATGTAAATTGGTCCAGCCAATTTTGGTGGACAATTTGGTGATAACCATTAACACATACAGTGTGTGTAGCCTACACCCAGCAATTCCTTGTTGGCAACTAACCTAGAGAGACGTTTACCTCTCTGCACAGGAGACACATGCAGAGGAGGAAGAGCAAAGAATGGAAAGAATCCTAAATGCCCATCAATAGGGGGCAGATTACGAGAAACACAGGGCTTTCATACTGTGGAAGACCTTGCTTACATTGATAAGAACAAAGTAGAGCTTAGATTACTGACAGCCCTGCTTTCGGTCGGGGAGGCACGCCAGGACTGATGATAAGCTTGTACACAGAGACGGAATAGCTTTGTCTACATTACTTGAAAAACTTAAAAGAATGGCTTCATGTATGAATTTTTAGAAATGCAAATAAATAAGATAGAAAACAACACCAAACACCATGCAGTCTTTGGTTACTTTATCGTGGAGAGAGTAGGGGTTCCAGACCAAAAGAAGCAACAGAGGACCAGACATCTGTGGTTCTGTGACCAACTGGAGCATCACGCTGGAAGAGAGACATTCATGACCAGAGTGCCCTATTCATAGGATACTTCCCCATTTGCCCAGTACAACCCAGTTCATGCCTATCGCCCTAGTGTAATTATTAACAGTGCCCCTTCTTTCTGTCAAGAGTTCCCTGGTTTCATGTAAAGAAGCTCCCTCAAAAACAAAAATAAAAACTGCAGGCATAATTCTCCCCAAACAGGTGTGGGATCTGTATACTGAACAAATATTGATGAAAGGAATCAAGGAAGACCCAGATGAACGAGGAGACATCTGGTGTTCAAGGATGAAAAAATTCAACGTGGTAAAAATATGAATTCTTGCCAAATTGATCTATATACTTAATCTGATTCCAGTAAAAAATCACAGCAGGATTTTCTGTAGATACAGACAAGCTAGTTCTAAAATTTATATGGAAAGGCAAAGAAACTAGAATAATCAAAACAATTTGAAAACCTGATTTCAAAACGACTATAAAGCTAGAGTCATCAACAGAGTATGGTATTGGTGAAGGGGCAGACATAGATCAAAGGAACAGAAGACAGTCCAGAAATAAACCCGCAGAAATATGGCCAAGTGATTTTTGACAAAGGTTCAAAGTTACTCAATAGAAGGACAGTCTTTTCAATAAACGGTGAGGACATAATTGGACATCCCTATGCAAAACATGAACTTCCACATATACCTTGCACCTTGTCTAAAAATTAATTCAAAATTGATCACATATTTAAGAATAAAACCTACAACTATATAACCTTTAGGAGAAAATAGAAAATACTTATGACCATGGGTTAGACAGAGTTCTTAGACAAGACACCAAAAGCACAGTCCACGAAAGGAGAAATGGACAAATGGGACTTTTCGAAAATTAAAAACTTTGCAAGAGACAGTATTAAAAGGGTAAAAGACAAGCTACTGACTGGGAGGACATAATTGCATACCACCTGTCTCACAAAGCACTTGAATCCAGAACATCATACACTACTCAGCAATGAAAGGAACTCATTGTTGATACCCACAAGAACGTGGATGAATGTCAAAGGCATTATGCTGGATGGGGCGCCTAGGGGGCTCAGTCAGTTAAGCGTCTGCCTTCGGCTCAGGTCATGATCCCGGGGTCCTGGGATCGAGCCCCGCATCGGGCTTCCTGCTCAGTGGCAAGCCTGCTTCTCCCTCTCCCACTCCCCCTGCTTGTGTTCCCTCTCTTGCTGTCTCTCTCTCCGTCAAATAAATAAATCTTAAAAAAAAAAAAAAAGGCATTATGCTGGATGGATGAAGCTAGTCTCCAAAGTTCCATGTATATGATATTCTTGAAAAGAAAAAGTATAGCGTCAGAACACATCAGTGGTTGGCAGGGCTGGGGTGAAAGGAGGGTGTTACTAATTTGAGGGGGTTGTTTTGGGGTGACAGAGCTGTTCTCAATCTGGATTATGGTGGTGGTCACCTGAATCCACATAGGCACCAAAAATCAAGGAATGATGCAGCAAAGGGAGTCGATTGTTTTGTATGTTAATTGAAACAAAAAGCGTCCTGATTTGACAGGAAGGAATACGGTCACCCTAACCATCCAGGGAACAGACCGAGTTGATCAATATGAAAACCCAAACAAGGACAGTGGAGGGGACTGGTTCCTACACGCCCGCCTAAGCTTGTTGACGGCGTGCTCCGTGCCGGGCGTGGCCCTGAGCACCTCGCGGCCAGCACCAGCACCGCCCTTAAACGTATCTGGGAGATGCCAACACCATCCCCCTCTCACAGAAGAGGAATTGCTGCTTGGGAGAGCTCCCGCCGGCGGAGGCCAGACGTGAACCCACGCCTCCTGGCTCCAAAGCCCAGAAACAGAACCCCTGAGTTACGCTGTTTCTCTAAACCTCGACGGCTGGAAAATGAAAAGCTGAAATGAGAAAAGAGAAGGCTCCACGGGACTATATAACAAGGAGGGGGGAGGGTAGAGGGGAAAGGAAGGAGGGCGGCCGTCCTCCCCAGCCCAAACACCTGTCCACCTGCCTGTGCTCCTTCTCCTCATCAGGTGGTGCCTCTCACACATCCCCACACAGGAGCCCTGCCTCACCTACAAGGGTGGCCTGGATTCAAGTTCCCTCTGGCTCTAAGAGCCCACGATTTCTTCCTTTTTATGGGGGTGAAATTCACATGACAGAAAATCATCTACTTTAAGCACACGGTTTAGCGGCGTTTTAGATATCCACCGTGTTGTGCAAGCACCTCTACCCGGTTCTAAACATACTCAGCAGTCAGGTCCTCCCCGCAGCCTTGGGCAGCCGCTACTTTGCTTTCTGTCCCCGTGGAATTGCCTATTTTGGATGCTTCGTGTAAGTGCAAGGAGCTGTGGTCTGCGCCTGGCTTCTCTCACTCGGTTTCAAGTCTGTCCTCAAAGCAGGTGTTGGGACGCCGTTCCTTTTCATGGCTGATTAACAGTCCATTGTCTGAATTTACCGTATTTTGTTTCTCCATCCCTCTGCTAATGTATAGTTGGGTTATTTCCACCATTTGGCTCTTGTGACTAGCGTTCCTGTGAACATCCGCGTACAAGCATTTGTTTGAACACCTGTTTGCAATTCTTTCCGGGGCACACCTAGGAGTGGAATTGCTGGGTCATACGGTAACTCACTGTTTAACCTTTTGAGGAAGCGCCAAAGTGTTTTCCACAGCAGCTGCATTTTTCATCCCCACCAGGATTTCGTTTTTAGTCACAAAATGCAATGGAAATTCAGAGGCGGGAGGCAGCAGAGTGGAGGAGAGCCCCCAGCAGAGGATTCACGGGGCCCGAGTGAGACTGCAGGACAGGTGGTCTGCACGGGCAGAGGGGACAGCCAGGCAGCGCAGGGAGGGAGCCCACGCTGAGCCCCAGAGGTGGCGGCAGGTCGGGCCGCTGTCTGCGTAACTAGCTCGGTTGAGTACACACGTTAGGTTGTAGGAAGTTTACTTGAGGGGTGGGTTGAGGGCCCTTTAGCGGAGACTGGGATCTGGCACGGGACCCAATCCCTGTCACCCACGTCCCTTGGCCTCTAAGCAGATCACGGGAATCTGCAGTAAAAGGCAGATAAGCCGGGACGGAGTGCGGTGGGCCTTGTAATGAGGTCATTCTTTCGTCCTGACTCCCGGATTGCGGAGGCAGCCAGAGCTGTCATTCATCTGCTTCCAACTATCATAAAGGAGATGTGCCAAGAGGGGAAAATACCAAACTAGATTTAGCATGCAATCAAACCAGGGAATTAGCCAGCCCCGGCTTCTTCTCTCTCTCTCTGACTTTAAAATGAACTCCCGGAAGCTCCCACAGTGGGTCCGGAATGCCAATTAAAAAAAAAAAAGAAAATCAGCTCAGCACCGTGTTCACCAAGGTGCTCCACAGTAGTGGGGAAGGACACTGCGTACTCGGGAAGGCACAAACCCAAACTGCTTCTGCAGCCCATCCCCCGCTCTGCTCTGGGGACCCGGGGCTGTATACCTGTTAGGAGCTGGCCCTGCAGCTGTAGTAACTGCTACATCACGGCTTCCAGTGCCCAGAGGGGAGCGTCTGGTTCCCCGTCCGGGGCTCTCGCCAATGTGGGGGCGAGGAGCCACATCAGAGGTGGCAGAGGTGAGCAGGACCCCTGTATCAGTACCACCACCAGGTGGCCTGGACGGCAGAAGTTTAATCTCAGATCCGGAGGCTGGAAGTCCAAAATCAAGGTGTCAGCAGGGTCGGTTCCTTGTGAGTCCTCTCCCCTTGCCGTGCAGACAACTGTCTTCTCCCTGTGTCCCCCTACGGTCGTCCCCCTGGGTGTGTCTGTGTCCTGATCTCATCTCAGGACGACACCGGTCAGACTAGATTAGGGCTCACCCTACTGACCTCACTTTACCTTAACTACCTCTTTTAAGGCCCTGTCTCCAAACGCAGTCCATTCTGAGGTCCTGCAGATCAGGATTTCAACATGTGAACTTTGGCGGGGGAGCACAACTCAGCCCGTAATGCCCCCGAGGAGGTGCCTTCAGCCCTGGAGTGGCTTCCCAGCCAGCCCCCTCTCACCTGGCGGCGTCAGGCCACTCTGGCTGGCCGCATGCCCAGACCCGGATTCCAGAACCCGCTCAGGGAAGTCAGTAAGTATGCCGAGAACCTGTTACTTCAGACAGCAACCCCAGGCACCGGCTGGCTGCAGGAGGCACGCAGGAATCTCAACCCACCAGCACAACACCATTAATGAAAACTCCCAGCATCTCGGTGGAAACTCAGTGGGGCCTCGTCCGGCTGGCAGATGAAACATTGGGTCTTAGAGAACCCAACAGTTCAAGGGCCCGCCCCCCACTTACGAACCCGAGGCTGCGTGAGGGCGTGGCTTGTTGAAAAATCAGAGTGTAGGATGGAAAGGGGAGGATGTGAAACGTTGGGTAGCAGAGGCCTGCTTCACTTCTGTGGGGCTGGGGCCACAGTGCTCACTAGCGGAGATGGACGGGCCCCTCAAGCCGTCGGCTCAAACAGGATGTCCGCAGTGTAGGGTGGCAGTGTCTGGGGAGAGACATCAGGAGGAGGCCGTTCGAACATCAGTCCTGGGTCCCGCTGTGGCCCCTGGACCAAGTGACAGAGTTCAGTTTGGCCACATTGTTACCGGGGCCCGAGCTTGGCCAGGAAAACACTGAGAGCTTCGACTGAATCCAAGATCCCAGGAAACAAAGCTCTGGGACTTTTACCACGAATCCGGGCCCCTGACTCCAAAATAATACTGTTGCTCATTAGCTGCATGCAATTTACATTAAATGCCCAGAAATCTACTCTTTGTCCTCAGGGCTGCTTCTGATTCTCCAGAATGTCCTCGCAGCTCTAGGCCGGGAACTTCCCAAGGCCAGGGCTGTTTCTTACTAACTTTGCATCTCTTAGACACACCCAGCTCACCTGTGGAGCTTCTAGAACAGGATGCTCGATGCTTGGGGCCCGGCCCCAAAGAAGGATTTGACTAGCCGTGGCGTGGCCCAGGAGAGGCGAGTTTTGGAAGTTGCTTCTAACATGCAGGTTGAGAACCACCGCAGCAGAGGTCCTGGCTTGAACGGGGACCCAAGTGGAGAAGGAAAAGGGAGCCAGGATACAAGAGGGAGCAGGGCCAGAGGAAGGGGCCCACGTGGGGCCCAATGTGCTGAGCGCTGAGTGGTGCCTCTAGAGGTCTACTGCCTGTAGGCATCACCAGGGTCTCTTGTAGAAACAGCTTGGAGGGTCTGGGGTGGGGCCTGGGAGCCTGGATTTCTAACAAGAGCCCAAGAGATGTCAGTGCTGCTGGTCTGAGGACCAAATTTGAGAAGGAAGAGAAACGAGCACCAGGAGAGAAGTTGTCAGCAAATAGAGAGAGAGAAAAAAATTACTTGAAATGCTTCAAGTTGGATTTCCAGTTAAATGCCTACATGTTTCTCTCTGTTCCCTCCAGCAACTGCACCGATTTCACAGTAAAGGAATGAAACAAATGCACACGCGTGTGTGTGTTCACATGGACACAGAGAATGGGAGGGGATCGGGGCAGATGAGACATGTCAACAAATTGTGGAATATGGAAAGCAGACAGAGACTACTAGTTCTGGGAAGATGACACAGTCCAAAACATTTCCACCATAATAGTTCTAAAATGCCAGAGAAAGTCCTTCAGAATGTTTATTAAAGTATGTAACTGAGCCAGCAAGACACTAAGGGAAGTCCTCGGGTGCTGAGAGCAAAACCAGAGCAGGAGCCTAGAGACGTCAGGGAGGAAACACTGGGCTTGGGCTGCCCCACAGCCTCTGCCGAGCCAGGGTGAGCCAACCTGGGACCACATGGCAGTGAGGACTCAGACCACAGACACTCACCTACAGCACAGGACCCCTGATGGTCTGTATTCCCAGGGACGTGATGGATTTTTAAAAGCTCAGATGGAGGGGCATCTGGGTGGCACAGTTGGTGAAGCATCCGACTCTTGATTTCGGCTCAGGTCATGATCTCAGGGTTGTTGAGATCAAGACCCACATCGGGCTCCACGCTCAGTGAGGAGTCCACTTGAGATTCTCTCTCCCTCTGCCCCTCCCTGCTCACACCCTCTCTCTCTCTCTCTCTCTTCCTCTGTCTAAATAAATAAATAAATAAATAAAATCTTTTCTTAAAAAATTAAAAAAAACTCGGAGACAGCAAGGGAATTCACCTGTCTTAGCCTCAGCTGAGAGGCGGGGAACGTCCTCGCTGTGGTCTGTAGCCACCTGTTTCTCGTGCAGTCGGAGGATCCGCATTCACCTGACTTCATGGACCAAAACGCACTGAGCGGAGGATTTACTTTAAATCGTCCTAGACGCTTGTACCGCTGGTGGAAATATGTGAGTATGGCCATTGCAGGACACTGTTAGTATGAAAGCAGGAACACGAGTATCCTGTGCCCCCGATTGCTCCGCTTCTAGGTGTGAGACCTGGCAGAGAAGCATGGTACGTTCACATGGGACACACAGAGGAAGCTCATGGTGTCAGACCCCTGAAGGGAAGCCACTCACATGCTCACCAACCGCAGGAGAGAAACACAAAGTGGAGTACTATAGAGCAATGTCAATGAACACATTGGTGTGTGCTGAGTAAAAGAGGCCAAATATGAAAAGAGAGCACAGAGCGGGTGGTTCCATCGAAAGAAAACAGGTAGAACCACCCTGTGTTCCAGAGAGTAGTGACCTCTGGTGGAGGACGTGATCCACGGAAGCAGGAGGGGAATTCTGCAGTTCTGATCGTCTTCCGCCGGGTAGCCACAAAAGTTGTGCGGTAATGATTTGCATTTTGTTCGTATGTACGTCGTACTTCAATAAAACATTCACATTAACCAAACAGACAATGTGATCCCGCTCCCAGGGGGCCTGGGCGTCTGGCAGAAGCAAACCCACATCGTCTTTGGAGAAGCACACGCCCAATTCAGGCCTCAAAATTTTTCTGTAGATACTTTCAAAGAACGCGGGTTCACACAAATCCAGAGGAAAAACTGGTGGTTGCCAAAGAGAGGGGATGGGGGATGGGCAAAATGGGTGAACGGGATGAAGAGGTGTGAACTTCCAGTCATAAAATAAATCAGTCACAGGTACGAAAAGTGCAGCATGGGGAACATTGTCAATAATGCCGTCATATGCTTAGCGTGGGGAGCCTTTTGGGGTGTTAGAATGGTTGAATCACGGCTGTCTGCTGTACACCTGAAACTGATTTAATATTTTATATCAGCCGTCCTTCGATTAAACATTTAAAACTTTTTTAAAAATTAAATTCAGTAAAATTATTCGTAAAACTGCCAACTCAAGTTCTTCTCTTTTTTTTTGGAATTCAAGACTGATAGAAATCATTTATGAAATTAAGTGAAACACCTAATGTTTCCCAAAGAAACCAAAACAGAGAACAATTTTTAAAAAGTGATAAAACACACGAAAGCCCAGTCACCAACAGAACAGTAACTGCAGCATCAGATCCACAAGGAATCCAGATATTAGAGGTTGAACAATGCCGAATGCAGGCGTATTATCTCCATTATGCTTAAATAACCAAACGTTCAGCGTGTTTAAAGAACCAAAATATAAAAAGTAAATAACAACTCAAAGCAAACAAGCAGATCTCTAAAGCAACCAAACGATCACGACTGACGTTAAAAGCCTCCCGGAGCACAGGGCTCTCGCTGAAATGAGGCGGGGTCGGGGACGTGCTCCTGAGCATGGGGGCGAGGGGAGAAGGGCTGCGGGCTGTAAGGAGAGTGCCAGGCGCAGAGAGTGACATGGAAAGCGTTCGTGATCCGAATCTCCACTTTGGCGTGTGTTTGAAAACGTCCTTAATATTATGGTTTTTAAAGCCCTCAAAAGATGATCGAACGGTAGGATAGATACACCAGAGGGAGGATTAGTCAACTGAAAACAGATACGAAGAAATCACTAGGGGTGCCTGGGTGGCTCTGGTGGTTGGGCATCTGACTCTTGGTTTCCACTGGGGTCATGGTCTCGGGGTCCTGGGGTTGAGCCCTGCATCGAGCTCCATGATCGGCAGGGAGTCTGCTTTTTCCCTCTCTCTCTGCTCTTCCCCTTGCTCTCTCTCAAATAAATAAATAAAATCCTAAAAAAAAAAGAAAGAAAGAAATCACTAAGATACCAACTGCCAAGAATTTACCAAGAAGATGGTGCCTAGCAAGGCAAAAAGACAGACACTATTGGGGAGGTTGAGGCACGTGAAGGGACAACGGAAAGCACGCCACATGTGTTGGGATGTCCAGGAGCAGAGACAGTCCTTGAAGGGGGCCTGGTCGAGCACGTTCTGGAACTGATGAAAATGTGAATCTCCATACGCAGGATGTACAACGCATCCAGAGACGGAGAACAAACATGTCAATCCACACCCATATATTTTGTGGAATGACTGCAGAACAAACACCATAAGACAGAAAGCAATTGAAAAAGAAGCAAGGGAGACAAAGACTACCTTCAAAGGAACAACAATCAGTCAAGGATGAGAAAAACGTCAACAGGCAGGGAAACTTCAGGCAGTGGATGATACATTCAGTGTACTGAGAGAAAGTGGCGGCCAACTCGCAACTGTCTACTCTGTGCAATTTTATGTCAAGAACAACAGCAAAATCAAGGCATTTTCAGACCAAGAAAAATAGAGAATTTATTGCCCACAGACTCTCATTAAAGGAACTTCTAAGGGACATATTTCTGGAAGGAAGAAAAATACTAGGTCTAGATGCAGAGAGGAAAGTGACCAAAGAAAAGGGTAAGGGGCGCCTGGGTGGCTCCGTCGTTAAGCGTCCTTCTTCGGCTCAGGTCATGGTCCCAGGGTCCTGGGATCGAGCCCCGCGTCGGGCTCCCCGCTCGGCGGGAAGCCTGCTGCTCCCTCTCCCGCTCCCCCTGCCTGTGTTCCCTCTCTCGCTGTGTCTCTCTCTGTCAAATAAGTAAATAAAATCGATATATAAATTTGGGGAATAGAAAAAGCGCAAAATGAGTGATTTTAACTCAAAAAGTCCGTCCAAGTAGAAAAAAAAATCGAGCTACAATAAAGAAAATCAAGACCAAGTTGGGTTTATCCTAGAAATACAAAGTTGGTTTAAGTTTAGAAAATAGTATAAAGAGATTTGATTAATTAAGAGTAAGGAAGAGTTGTACGTACTCCAGTAACTGTAGAAACAGTACCTGATCAAATCTGACATGCATTCAAGATAAAATATATTTGCAAACAGGAAATAAATGTTCATAAACTAATTAAATATATCCACAAAAATCCTCCAGCAAATGTAATAGTTAAAAGTGAAACTCTGAAAGCTTCTCCTTCAAGGTTGGAGCCAAAACATAGATGCTCACTATTACTGCTACTATTCAGTGCCTTGTTAGCGATGCTAGCTCGCATGGTGAAAACAGAAATGAATGAAAAAAAACAGAAATAAAAAAGATCTAAGAAATGAACACGAAGGGGCACCTGGGTGGCTCAGTCGGTTAAGCGTCTGCCTTCGGCTCAGGTCACGATCCCAGGGTCCTGGGATCGAGCCCCGCATCGGGCTCCCTGCTCAGCAGGAAGCCTGCTTCTCCCTCTCCCTCTAACCCTCCCCCCTGCTCGTGCTCTCTCTCTCTCTGTGAAAATATATAAAGAAAATATTTTTAAAAAGAGAGACATGAAAAAGAAGGGGAAAAAACCCACTATTATCACTCACCAATGATATTATTATCTGCATAGAAAAACCAAAAAACCTGGAGACTAATTATCAGAATTTAAAAAAGAGTTCAGGATAGTTATGAATCCAAGATTAAATATATAAAAAAGCCCATGTTTCTGGATACTAGTAATGCTAGGTTTTAAAAGACACTATATTAGCCTCAAAAAACAAAAGGAGGAACAAAAACTAAGCAAGACCTTTATAGAGATTTTAAAAGTTTACTGAAAAACATTATAGAAGACCTAAAGAAATGGAAAGAGAAACCAAATTCACAGATGGAAACACTCAATATCAGAAAGATGCCAGTTCTCCTCAAATTGATCTATATATAGATTCGATATAACTGAAATCCCAATAGGGTGTTTCATAGAACACCAGGAGCGAGATCTAAAGTATGCAGGGTGAAGCAAGTGATCAAGAGAGAGTCAAGACACACATGATAAAGAATGAGGTCAAATGCATTGGTGCTACCAGGCATTAAGATCGAATGTAAAACAGTACGTGATAAAGATTGGTAGCTGTTGGGGCACCTGGGTGGCTCAGTCGGTTAAGCATCTGCCTTTGGCTCAGGTCACGATCCCAGGGTCCTGGGGTCAAGTCCCACATCCGGCTCCCTGCTCAGCGGGGAGTCTGCCTCTCCTCTGCCCCTCCACCCACTCTCTCAAAAGATAAAATCTTAAAAAACAAAACAAAACAAAAAGATTGGTAGCCGTGCGTGGGGCGGGGTGGGGGGGGGCGGTGGCAGATGCATGACTCAAGTACATTTCCCGGCTTCTTTTAAAGTCAGGTGTGGTCATGTGACCTTGTTCTTTTCAATTCAATGTGAACAAAAGCAATACGTTTTCCTTCCAGGACAGGTGCATAATAAAACTCCCATGTGTGCACTTTTCTGTCCTTTTCCTTCTGCTGACCAGGTAAAAACAGCACTGTGGCCCCAGGGTATGGTGGAAAGAGCCTGGGGCCCTGAACGGCAGGGAAGGCAGATGTCCTGCTAACTTGAAAACCCACCGTGCATTTTACATGAGAAAAAAAATATAGACTTTCTGTTCTTTAAGACATTGGTATTGGGGGGTCTCCTTGCTCTGCGGTGGTTCGGCTCTAACATGTAAAGAGCTTGGAACTTGTCTCTCCCAACCTTGTAAGAAAAAGCTGGATAAACAGAAAATCAACAATTTTCTTGAGAACTAAGAGACCCAGAGAACTAACATCAGAGAAGTGAGGTCCCAGGACAAATGGCCACCTTGAGAATGTGAGAGATGGGGACATCTAGCAGGGTGCAGCAGCTGAGGTCTATTTAGAGGTAACAGAAGCTGCTGGAGCCATAAACTGGTAGGAACTCTTAATGGTGATTTTGCTGGAGGCCGAGTGTGGACCAGTAAGAATGACAGACTAGGGGACCACCCTAGTGGGGGACACCACAATCTTTTTGGCTTTTCTAGCAGGAAGCGCACCAAGTTCCCACAGCGAGGATCCCAGGAAGATGCGCCTGGTGGCTCCGGCAGAGGGTGATGAAAGGAACCACCTTGAATAGGCCCAGGACCTTCTTCACAGCCATGGTCACAGGTAAGGTGTCAAGGAAACAGGCTGGGACGCTGCGGCTGGAGGACGGAGTGGGGCATAGGGGGGAATGGGTATCCTTGGGGTATCACTTGTGAGTGTCCCAGCCCCAAGGCCCAGGCCCACTCAAAGACTGACACTTCATCACGGGGTCTAGAACATTCCACCACAGCATCAGGCTCCAGGACGACCATGGATGAGAGCTGAAAGCGCTGTAAAAATTCTCTAAGGAGGAGGGAAGCTCATACTCAAGAAGGGAGACAAAAACAGGGACCCGTGAAGTGGCAGAAGCTTGATTTGTGCCTACGGCTACCGCGGACATTAAACAGAACCCAATCCCGGCCATATTAACATATATCCTCACCCTAAAGGCCTCTTTACCTCAGTTCCTATGACTCGCCACGAAAAAGCACAAGCAATGCCAAAAGGCAAGAAAAAAATCCATTTTGAAGTGACAAAGCAGTGGTTAGAACCAGACGCAGGTATGATAAGGATACTGGAATTATCAGATGGGAAATTTAAAATAACTGTGGTTAATATGTGGATGGTTCTACTGGAAAAGCTGGACAACATGCAGGTGGGCCACGTATGCAGAGATGGGAGCTCTCGATGAGAATCAAGAGAACAGGCTAGAAGCAAAAAACATAGTATCGGGAATGAAGAGTGCCTCTGACAAGATCCTCGGTCGGCTGCACGTGGCCAAGGGAAAACAAAATCAGCGAGTTGGAATATAGGTTAATATAACTTCCTAAACTGACATGTAGAAAGAGAAAAGAGTGGGGAAAAAATCAGAACAGAATAAGCAAGAATTATTGGATAATATCAGAGGTGGAGGATACATGTATTTGGATGAGTGGGGGAGCAGGGAGAAAAAGAGAAGCGGGAGGAATATTTGAATTAATAATGACCAAGAATTTTCCAGAGCTAATAACATCAAACCGCACAGATCCAGGAAGTTCAGAGAATACTAAGAAGGATAAATAACAAGAAAAACACACCTACAGGGGAGCCTGGATGGCTCAGTCGGTTGAGCATCTGCCTTCGGCCCAGGTCGTGATCCCGGGGTCCCGGGATCGAGCCCCGGGTTGAGCTCCCTACTCAGTAGGGAGCTTGCTTCTCCCTCTCCTCCCTGCTCAGGCTCTCTCTCTCTCTCTCTCTCTCTCTTTCTCTCTTGCTCACTCTGCACTCTCTCAAATAAATAAAATCTTGAAAAAAAGAAAAAAAGAAAAGAAAAACACATCTACATATGTCAGATCCAAACTGCAGAAATCCAAAGATGAACAGAAAATCTAGAAAGCATCCACAGGGGGAGAAAACACCTACAAAGCAACAGTGGTAAGAATCACAGTTTACTTCTCATCAGACATCATGCAGCCGGAGTGGAGGGCAGTAGTCCCAGTATCAAGAAAGAAAAAAATTACCAACCTAGAATTCTATATCCAAGGAAATCATCCTCAAAAGGGAAGTAGAAATAAATACTTTCTCAGATAAACTAAAATGCAGAGAATTTATGGCCGGCAGACTTGCCCTGCAAGACATGTTATAAGTGGATCTTCAGGCAGGAAACATTACAAAGAAAGGAAGAACACTGGAGAAGGAATAAATAAATAAGTGTAAAATAAGATCTTTCATTTTTCTCATTCTTAATTGCCTTAAAATAGAACTGTTCTCTCAAGTACAGATCATCCTCCAGTTATGATGGGGTGACCTCCCGATAAACCCATTGGAAGTTGAAACTACTGTTAAGTCGAAAATGTAACTTAATACACCTATCGAACATCATAGCTCAGCCCAGCCTACCTTCAACGAGCTCAGAACACTTACATTGGCCCACAGTTGGGCAAAATCAACTAACACAAAGCCAGTTTATAATAAAGGGCTGAATATCTCAATGTAATTCATCGGATACTGTGCTGAAAGTGAAAAATGTGTGTGTGGGTGCAGAATGGTTGTCAGTAATCCCGGCACTGCTGAGTGGGAGCTGTGGCTCACTGCTGCCCAGCATCATGAGAGAAAATTATACTGCAATCGCTAGTGTGGGAACATATCAAAATTCAACTCAAAGTATAGTTTCTACCAAACGCACCCATTGTAAAGTCGAAAAATGAAAAATCATAAGTGTAACCACTGTAAGTTGGGGCGGGTCTACAATAGCAACAATGTTTATGGCTTTTCCCTTAATAGTCACAGTGTATCAGGTGATTCTCCCACAGGGATTGGGGAAATGATTGACAGTGTTCTCATGGTGGGGGGCGGGGGGGGAAACCAGGAATACTCGGAGATCACGTGCCTATACCACATGTGGAGCAATATAGTGCCATTTGAAGGGGAACTTGGATTAATGTATTTTCTAAATTCTTTAAAGAAGTATAACTGGGAAGCTAAGAGAAGAGATAAAATGGAATCAGAAAATGTTCAGTTAAAATCTGAGGAGGCAGAAAACAAAAGGGGAAGAAGACAGTGTGGTCCTTGTTTGGCTAGATAAGAGGATCTAAGGCACACGACAGTGAGTTCAGATTTAGAGCCAGGGCAGAGGGAAATTTGAGTCCTGAGAAACTCGGTGCTGCAGGTCAGAGGGGAAAGGATGTGCTGGGACAGCCCTCAGAAATACGTTTATTTAAAGGGATTTCAAACCATTCACAAAAATAAATTCCATAGGGGCACCTGGGTGGCTCAGTCAGTTAAGCGTCTGCCTTCAGCTCAGGTCATGATCCCAGGGTCCTGAGATCTAGTCCCACGTTGGGCTCCCCGCTCAGCGGGGAGCCTGCTTCTCCCTCTGTCCCTCCCCACCCCCCACTTCCCCTGCTTGTGCGCTCTCCCTGTCAAATAAATAAATAAAATCTTAAAAAACATTCTCTATTCTTAAAAAAGAATTTTTTTATTCTTAAATCTTAAAAAAATATTCTCTATTTTATATATAATTTGTTTTAAATTTTTAAAAGATCTTATTTACTTATTTGAGAGAGAGCAAGACTGAGAGAGCACAAGTAGGGGGAGAGGCAGAGGGAGAGGAAGAAACAGACTCCCCACTGAGCAAGGAGCCTGACACGGTACTCGATCCCAGGACCCTGGGATCATGACCTGAGCCGAAGACAGATGCCCAGCCGACTGAGCCACCCAGGCGCCCCAATTTCTTTGAATTTTTAAGAGATATTTAGTGCATTATTTAAAAATGTTTAGAGGTTTAGAGAGAGATGTAACCTAGTGCCTCGTGGTTGAAGAGCTGGCAAGAAGAGCCCAGAAAGGCTCAGGAAACAGAGGCATCTTATACTATAGAAAGTGGACATGCAGGGGAGGGCTTACACCAGGAGGCATGGCTGAAGATGTGGTAAAGGAGCAGTTAACCCCCATATTCCCTTCCCAGCCCAGCAGGAGAAGGAAGGTTTGCTCCCCGGGGAGAACAGGGCACCAGGTATGCGGGTTAAGGGGCCATGGCAAGAGAAGGTGATTAAGATGTCGGTGGAGTGGGGGAGGGAGGGGGCTGGGAGACTGCTATTTTTTATTGTAAGCCATGTGGGAATATTGGACATTTAAAACCAATACATGTATTTCTTAAAGATAAAACTTAAACTTGAAACAAAGTCAAAAAGGTAACAAGAACCCCCAAATTAAATCTCTTTTGAGCTTGGTCCTTAGGATGGCGTTCTCTGTGCTGGTCCAGGGCACAGAGCAGGACGCAGCAGCCCCAGGAGCCTCCCCAGTGGCAAATCCCGTCCCTTCAGGGAGCCCTGCCCGACATGGTTGGGGCCAGGACTCCGTCCGGGAATACAGGGTGCTTCTATAATGACTTCAACCCTTCTTCCCAACTTAGTCCTTCTTCTCACTTTCATTTTCCCCCCCAAACTGGATAATCTATCATTTACTCTGCCTTGCTTCAGGCTATGCTATTTATAACAATAGAAACAGCATTTTCGGCTTGTCAACTTTCTCCAAAGGAACTCAGATTGCCTCTAAGCCTTTAATGTGCATACAAAGTACCTTGGAATATTGTTGAAATGCAGATTCTAATTCAGCAGGTCTGGGGCGGGGACTGAGAGTCTGCATTTCTTTTTCTTTTTTTTTTAAGATTTTATTTATTTGACAGAGAGAGACACAGCAAGAGAGGGAACACAAGCAGGGGGAGTGCGAGAGGGAGAGGGAGAAGCAGGCTTCCCGCTGAGCAGGGAACCTGATGCGGGGCTCGATCCCAGGACCCTGGCATCATGACCTGAGCCGAAGGCAGACGCTTAACCATCTGAGCCACCCACGCGTCCCTGAGAGTCTGCATTTCTAACCAGCTTCCAGGTAAGGCTGATGCTGCTGGTCCATAGACCACACCCCGAGTGGCAAAGGGACATGGGGCAACTTCACGGGGTCATGGAAACAGTCTATATCTTGATTGTGGTTGTCATCACATGGGTATATACATCCGTCAAAACACACTGAACTGTAAACTCAAAATGGGTGTTTTGTTGTATGTAAATTATCCTTCAATAAAGTTTATTCTAAAGGAAAAACTTCACTCTAGAAGGATTATAGATCTAAATGTGAAAGATGCCACCCAGGGGCGCCTGGGTGGCTCAGTCGATGAAGCGTCTGCCTTCGGCTCAGGTCATGATCCCCGGGTCCTGGCTTCTCCCTCTCCCTCCACCCGTCTCCCAGCTTGTTCTCTCTCTCCCAAAGAAATAAATAAAATCTTTTAAAAAATGTGAAAGATGAAACAATAAAGCTTTTAGAAGAAGCCACAAACCTTGGGGTAGACAAGTCTTTCTTGCAAAGGATTCAAAAAATAATTGGCCATAAGAAAAAAATCCACATCAATTGACTACGTTAAAATTAAAAACTTCTATTCATCAGTATACTCTATTAAGAAGGTGAAAAAGCAAGCCATAAACTGAAGAAAGATATCAGTAATACACATATCTGACAACAGATTCTTACCTATCATATATAAAGAACTACTGTAATTCAATAAGAAACTGCCCACCTGAGAGATTAACAGGCAAAACACTTGAGGGGACGCTTCACCAGGGACGAGATCCAAAATGGCCAATAAGCACATAATAATTAACTCGACTTAATTAGTCACAAGTGAAATGCAAATTAAAACCACAAAATTATTTTTTTTGGCTGTACCCCCGCAGGGATGGGTAACAATGAAGAGACAGACAATGGCATGGGTGAGCAAAGACGCAGGGCAGCTGGAACTCGCGTGCGTCACTGATGGGGGTGTAGTCTGGGACGTTCTTAGAGAAGGATTTGACAGTATTTACTAGAGCTGACTGGCAGCCTACTCTATGATTCAGCAGATCCGATCTCGAGTGGAAATACAGAAATGAATCTCCAAAACACAGGGATAAGAATGGTCACAGCACCCTTTTTCATAATGGCAAGAAATCAGAAACAACCCAAGTAGCCTTCAACAGCAGTACACATAACATGCGGACTCTTCATAGAACGGGTTGTCGCTGGCTATGTTTCCGTGCAAAACACGGATGCCGCTCGGGTGTCCCTATAGAATGCAGAGCACTCAATTAGATCTGTAGTTTGCATAAACAACCAATACATTTTTAGAACCTCGATGTCCCATGTAGTATTTGGGACATACCTATACTAGGAATTATTAGTACATGGAGAGTCATTATTGTCATTAATGACACTATTTTTCAGCCAGCCGTGTTCTGCTTCCTGATCTGGGTGCTGGTGACACAGGCACGTGCGCTTGGCGTAACCCCCCCGGGCTGCGTGCTTAGGGTTCGCGCATGTCTCTCGTATGAATGTTATACTTCAGTGTGAAGTTTATTTGAAATAACGATAGAACACATCCTGGCCTGTGTCCCATCAGAGGGGGGCCCTGCCTCTTGCCTGGAGTCTCCCATCTGTTCTCCTTGCTGCTGCTCGTGATCTTTTGAACCTGCCCATCCATCCTGCCCAGAACACCCCAGCGGCCGGCCCTCGCCCACAGGACAGCATCTGCCTCCTTGGCACGGCCTCCCAGGGCTCTCAGTGGCCTCTCCTCCCTCTGTCCCAACACCTCCCCCATTTTTCCATCTGAGCCCGACACTAACCACCCCTCCGTGGCTTAATGTAGGCTGGTCCTCTGCTGAGAAAGTCTTGTTATTCTCCCAGACTCCGTTCAGCTTCTGTCGGCTCTGGGCAGTCTTGGTGACTTCCTCAGCAGCCCCGGGTGCTCCCTCCTGCAGCTCCACCTTCACTGGGTGCTTACTCACCTGTCTCCTCCCCACGCTACAGGCTGGTTGGGGCCGGGATGCCAGCTTTTCATCCTTAGCACCTAGCAGGGGGCCCGTGGACGGCGCACGCTGGGCACGTGTGAGGGATGAGTAAGTGGATAACGGTAGTCATGGGGGTTCAGGTACGGGGGATCAGGTAGAGGAGTAAACCGTTCTTGATAAATTCTAGATTTGGCAGGGGCCCTTCGGAG
Source organism: Zalophus californianus (assembly GCF_009762305.2). Classification (NCBI taxonomy): domain Eukaryota; kingdom Metazoa; phylum Chordata; class Mammalia; order Carnivora; family Otariidae; genus Zalophus; species Zalophus californianus. The sequence goes on along the minus strand of NC_045604.1, from coordinate 111,767,315 downwards.
CTTGCTCTAGGTCCCCGTGCTAACGAGCAGTGTACACCTGTACCGTGAGTGTGCACGTGTCCCTTCCTGTGTGTCTCCCCAAGGGACGAGCCTGCTGCAGGTGCGGAGCACTCAGGAGATGGTGTCTTGCCTAATACTGCTGCCATCCCCATTTTACAGATGAGGGGAGGTGCAGAGACGCTCGGAGACTTGTTCGAGGTCTCATGGCTGGTGGGAGGCAGAGCCCGCACGTACTACATACACCCTTTCTTCTGTGAATAACAACCAGGTGTTGAATCACGAAAATGTCCCCCGGGACAGGAAAGGCAAGGGAGGAAGTGTCAGGACCCACTATGCCCCAGAGATGGTTTGACTCAGGTTACCCTTCTGGTCCCGCTCACATCAGTCTCCGTGGGTAGCCACCCCCTCTCCTGTGGAACGGCCCATCGGGAAGGGGCATCACCCCAAGCCCTTAAACACGTCGTTCAGCTCTGTCCAGAGACTTTCAACTCCTGCCTGAGATTTTCAGGTTTGAAACAAAACAAAAATCTGATTCACTGTTTCCAGGCCTACAGGAAACACAAGTCCTTTATTTTTCTGCCACTAACCAAAAAAAAAGAAAGAAAGAAAGAAAGAAATCAAACCAGAAAAAAAGACCCTTTATGTCTTAGAGAAGTTGTGAATACTTCTCATTTCACACCACACCAAACATTGTTCATGACAAAGGCCGGAGAATGAAGCCAGAAGGAAATGAATTACAATAAAACATGCTTGCTAATAAATAAGAGCCCGACCAATGAATCCAACTCAGAATATACCACTGGCAAGAAGAAATGCCCCAAAGCTTCGCTTAAACCAAATAATATAAGAACTAATGTCTCCCTTGGGTCTGAGGGAAAAGTTAATGCATACAGGAGGCTGCAAATGGGGACTCTTGTTTGGGATTTTCACAGAAAACACAGGGCATTAACAACATTCAAGGTGAAAGAAGGGAGACGTGTGGGCTTGGGGACAGGGACGTTTTTATCAGGTGACAGAACTGACAGATGCCGATGCCCACTCCAGAAATGAACCAGAGCTGTGCTTGGCAGCAGGACCAACCACTCCCAACTGCCCAAACGGGAGAACTGATTTAACTCCAGAATCTGGGTAATAAGGATGAACCCTGAAGGGAGACAAAAATTTACTTTGGGAAGATTTTTATTCCCTACCTGTTGTGCAGAAGCATCACGAAGTGTGGGGGGGGGGGCGGGGCGGGGGCGGGGACCAGACCATGGCTGGCAATACAATGGCTCACCCCTGACAACCCACAAGGCCCCAGAGGAAGCCACCTACCCTGGTGTTAAAGAGGTCGAGATCTTCCAAGCATGGAAGATCATGCCCCATGCCCGCCATCAAGGGTCAATCCCTTCCTCATCATCACTAGGGAAATCCAAATGGCATGGTCTTGTCAGAGTGGGAGAAAAGGAAAGCAAAGCCCAAGGAAATGGTCCAGAGAAAGGCATGGCTAACACGAATTCATGACTAGGGAGGTCAATTAATAACAATAAAACCTCACATTTATATAACGCTTTGTTATCTTCAAAGCAATTTCTCACCCACTATCTCCTACGCTCCCCGTAATTTTGGGTGGTAGGGAGGCAGGGATTATTATCTCCATCTTGCTCGTGAAGCAGCAAAAATCTTGGGACGGTGAAGTGATTTGCTCAAGGTTGCGGAGCAATGGTGGATTTTTAAGGCTCTGAGGGTTCCTGGTCATGACAAGCAAGCGCGAAGATGACTCATCATCGGGGGCACCCCAGGCTTCAGTTTTCAGTTTTACATCCACAGCAGACATGGGCAATCGATCACAGAACTCTTCGACAGAGCTTGGTCCTTCTCATGCAAGCCATCGCTAGCCGCAAGGACCTGGCCCTCAAGAAGGACCCCACGTGCCATCCCAAGTCCTGTTTAGTAATCGTGTTGCATCGGGCCCAACAGGTTCATGGCCCAGACTCCGAGTCCCCCCTTGCTGAGCCAGGTGGCATCTCCAGCACACCGAAGGATACTCCACCTGCTGGGGGAGCAAGTCCCCAGACAGATGCACCAACAAGGTGTAAAAACGGCATCCTCCATGACCTCACCAGAGCAGGCGGGATTTCTGCGCTGAGCAAGTGGACGCACTCCTGTTTCTGAGAGAGGAATCAGGAGCCTCTCGGAGGTGTTTAAGCCTGAGCACCTGGCAGGGTTGGGAAATTCTGGATCTACTCCATGTCCAGGTAGACAAGTTGAGACTGTTGGCTGTTAGCGTCTAGAGCTCAGGCTGGGCAACAGAATGAGACCTGGCAGTTGTGAGATAGGAAGCACCCGGGGAGGGTGAGCGTGGGGGAAAGAGGCCCCAGGCACTCTGACCCCGAGGTCAAGGGTTACTGAGGAATCAAAAAAGAGAAGTAGGGAGGAGTGGTCAGTATGGCGGGCCCCACGCCGTGTTCTCAGGAGGAGGGGGTGGAGGGTCATGGGAGGCCAGGATCAGGTCCTGGGAGGATTAAGAACGGACCCCCGAACTAACCACTTGGGGGCCATCAGTGACCTCGAGAAGAGCTATCGAAACAGAGTGCAGACAGAGGGCAGCAGAGGATGGGGGGGGCGGGGACAGACAGTGTAGACAACATTTCCAAAGGGACCTGCTCTAAAGCGGATGGGCTGAAGTGCATCCCTCGAGTTCATACACTGAAGCCCTAACCCCGGGACCTGTAGCTGGAGATAAGGCCTGGGAAGAGGTGGTTAAGTCAAAATGAAGCTGTTAGCCAACCCAGCATGACCGGTAGCCTTGTCAGAGGAGGAAACGGGACACACACAGAGTGTCAGCGGCAAACGCACACAGGGGTTAGGGCTGCGTGAGGACACGGCAGGAAGGCGGCGGTCCACTCGCCCCGGAGAGGGGCCTCCGGAGACCCCAGCCCTGCCCGCACGTTCGTCTGGGGCTTCCAGCCTCCAGGACTGAGACAGTAAGTCCCCGCTGTGGCAGAGCAGCCGCAGCAGACCCGCCAGAGCCAGGCCCGTGGGGAGCCACAAACGGCCAGGAAAGCGGGGGCTGGGGGGCTGTTCTTTTCTCTAAAGGCGGGTAGAGCTGCATCCTATCTGTACGTGGATGGCAATGATCCTTGGAGAGAAGGGAGACGTGGGCGATGCAGGAGAGCAAGGGTGCAGGGGCCCCAGGAGTTTCTGGACAGACAAGACAGGGTCTGGCACCCGTGTGGGGCGGAGGAGGGTGGAGAGCAGCCGTGTGCCCAGACCCACGAGGGAGGGTGGCCGCCAGCTTAGGGCAGGAGGGCCTCTTGGCTCCGTTCGTCTGACTCTGCCACAAGACGGAGAATGTTGGGCTTAAAAGCGTATTTTAAAAAATTAGTTTAAAAAGACGCCACACGGTGTAAACGTTCTGTATGACACTGAGGGAGAAGGAGATTGGTCTGTTCCCCGCGAACTCCCCGTGCTCTGCTGCAGTCTGGGGGGGGTCTCCCCTACTTGGGAGCCACTTTCCTCTGGGACCTAAAACCTCCCTGAATATAGAAGCCATGCGACAGGACCTCCCCGAGGGGCCCCGGGAGACACGGCTTGCAGAGACAGAGAACGTCCCCGGGAACGGGGGATCTCCGTGCACCTGTCTCTTCGTCCACACACAGGGATGACCCAGGGCTCCGGTGCCCCAGGAGTGGTGGAGGTCAACACACGGGTTTTCAAAAAGCACCTGAGAATTAGAGCCTGGAGCCTGGAGCCTGGGAGGGCCGTGTGAGGTATCACCACTATTCAGCGGAACACGTCCCCCTAAACCAACTACACTCGAATCCCTTTAAAAAAAAAAAAGGCCATTTCTTCCTAGAAAACTTTGGTGAATCACATAATCCTTACTCAGAGGCCAGGAAGGAAGCACTAACTAATGTTGGTAAGACCTAGTTGTATTTCATTCCAACGTTCACCCACTAAAATAACAATTTACTGAAGCTCAGTGATGCTGGTGTGGGGCTTCTCTTTGCCTCCAGATTAAAAAAAAAAAAAAAAAGGGTCATTGCCACCAAGACTTCTGCAAGAATGTCCACCGCAGCTTTATCATAAGAGCCCCAAAGTGCAAACATGCAGATGCTTCCCAGCAGCAGGACTGTAAAGAAAGTGGGGGATGTTCATACAGCACCACTCTGAGAATCGGTGTTGCTGTACATCGTGCCAACGAGCAGGTCTCAAGCTGGACGCAAAAGGGGGCATGCCCCATCGTTCCGTTTAGGTGATGTTCAAGGACAGGCAAAGCAGGTGGGGGGTTAGCGACAGGGCAGGGGCTCGAGACACTCCCCAACCCCGGGGGCCCTGGAAGGGACCTGTGGCTCCATCTGGGTGCTTGGCTACGTGGGTGGATGGAAAAGCTCAGCAGCTGCGCACATCAGATTCGGGAGGTGTCTTGCCTTTCGATGGGAGCGCTGAGCTCTGGGATTTCTCTTACTGGGATGCAGCACAGATCGGAAGTCAGGCTCTCTCGGGGGCTGGCCGGTGGGACCCAGAGAAGCTAGGTCGGCAGCAGCAGTGGATGGGGACGACCCTAGACACTCTTCCTAACCTGACTTTACATTGTTGTTTTCCTTTTTTTATTCTATTTTATTTATTTGAGAGAGAGAGAGAGAGTGCACGCATGAGCGAGGGGGAGGGGCAAAGGGAGAGGGAGAACCAGAGTCCAGGCTGAGCAGGGAGCCCAACCCTGAGATCAGGGTTCGAGCCAAACACAGACGCTTAACCAACTAAGCCACCCAGGCGCCCCTACGTTGTTGTTTTCTTGATCATAAAGATAACAGATGCTCTTGGTAAAAAAAGAAAATGAGAGACAAGGACAGAAAATAAATACTAGAAAACACAAAATAAATACCAAGCCCCTCTCCCCAAGGTCCCTACTAGAGCAGATTCTTACATGTGCTAGGGTTTTTTTGTCCAGAAACTCCTCGGATGTGCCCTAGAGTCCCGCCTGGTCCATTAATGGCCTTGCAGAATTCTGTGGTATCAGATGGACCTCACTCCTGGGGCACATTTGTGTGGCTCCAAACTTTTTCTTGTGATAAACAATGCTACAGTGAATACCGGCGCACAGAAACACTCCATCTGTGAGATAAATTCTTAGAAGAGGGATTCCTAGACCAGCGGGTTTATGCACTTACCCTGTTGGTAAATATCATTACAGCCACGCTGTATGGGCGCCTGTTGTCCCTCAACCTTTTGACCTTTGCCAGTGCAACAGGTGTAAAATGGCACGCCCCTGTTGCATGACTTTGTGTGCATTTCATTAGAAAGGTAGCTCGTTGGCTGGTATGTTCGTATTCTGTTTGCTCATGTCCTTTAAGAATTTTCCTCCTGGGGCGCCTGGGTGGCTCAGTTGGTTAAACATCTGAATTTGGCTCAGGTCATGATCTCAGGGTCCTGGGATCGAGTCCCACGTCAGGCTCCCCGCTCTCCCTCTGCTGCTTCTCCCCCCAACTTGTGCTCACTCCCTCTCAAATAAATAAAATCTTAAAAAAAAAAAAAAAGAGTTTTCCTCTTGGGTCTAGTTCCCCCACTCTGCAGTTGGACAACTATTGGTCAAGGGTGAATCCTGCACCCCCATTTTGTGCCCGTGGCCCAATCTGGCCACGCTCATTCACGTCTGCAGCTACTTTCAGGCTGCAAGACCAGAGCTGAGCAGTTTCCACGGCGACCATCTGGCTCGAAAAGCCCACAGTATTTACTATCTGGACCTTTACAGAGAAAGCGTGCCAATTCCTGCGTCTCACGGATTTTTTTTTTTTTTTTTTGTAAATTAGAAGATAGCGCTATGGTACATACTGTTTCGTATTTAACTCATCACTCTGTCCTACCTCCTGCTCCCCACCCTCCATCACAAGGAACCATGTCAGAAGTACAACTTTAAAAGCAGAAGTCCTCTGGGCACCTTCATTTGGAAACACTGTGGTCTACACGAACGTAGGGGTGGTGTTTTTATACCCATTTTGCACATGTGCAATTTAGGCTCAGAGCCATGATGACTTTCCTGAGTTTCCTGAGGTCACCCAGCTAGTGCGCTGCAGAGCCAGGGTGGACGCCCTGTCGGCCTGGCTCCAAGACTGCAGATCTTCCCACTCAAGGATCTTGCCTCCTCGCAGACGGGGCCAGCACCAGGGGGTGGTGGTGACTCTAGAAAGCAAAGCATGACGAGTGTTGCCTGCAGCACCCCCAGGATCTGTGGGGTATGTGGGACAGAGCGGCGGGGGGGGGGGCCGCCTTGTCACTGCTGCGTGTCTGTACAAGGACTGCTCATTCCTGAGTAGGAGTGAGGCAGGAAGGAAGCCTACACCCTCGAAAGAGAAACCAACAGGGCGGAGGGAGCCTTCTTTTGGGGTATGGAGTCTGCACGCCCCTCCCTCCGGCTCAGCCACGAGTGAGGAGCATCCTCCACCGGGGAATGACCCCCCTCCCCAGCTGCATGGGGAGCCGTGACACAACAGATGTGTCTGGGGGAGCCTGACCCTCAGGCTGGTGCAGGAGGAGACCACACAAGCCCGGGGAGGCGGGAACACAACCATTACTCCTTGGCACCGGGCCATGGACACCCTAACACAAACGGGACAGCGACCATCATAATCTCGAAGCCCTGAACAGATCATGACCAAAAAAGGGCACCCTCCTGAGAACAGTCACCCCACTGAAACCACGGACCCGCAGAGCACGGGGAGCTCGTGGACAGTGTAGGGGACGATGCCTGGGCGTGTTCTTCCCGCGAGGCGTGGCCCAGGGCGGGACTGGCATCTGGGAAACTGTCCTTAGGAGAAAAGCGTGTTTCAGGGGCTTCCCGAAAAGTTGTCTTCTCCTTTTCTCTCTGTTTCTATATTTAAATCAATGCCAATATTTTCTAGGCTGATGGGATACCGCAGTATAGCCACACAACTGCCCGGAAGATGGGGTTTGCGGACCAGGAAACCAGGTGACGGAGTCCACCCAGCTGGGCTGCGTGGGAAAGCCTGGACCTCACTCTCTGTCCTACCTCTCCTCTCCAGATCTCGGTAATACTCGCAAAGGTTGTCATTTGTCACATTTCGTGTGTTCTCATTTTACGCTCCCTCCCCTCAGGTCTATTCCATCTTGTTTGAGTCTCGGTACGCTCCGGTCACAGTGTGCCCAGACTGCTCGGCACGACCTACTTAGGGCGAGGACATCTGGGTCTCACATCCCTTCTGTGTGCCCCCGATGGCGCCCAGGGCAGCATCCCCTAGACAGACCGTGCCCACTGACTGATTCAAACAAGGGCCATCATCTTCCGACGAACAGTTAGGTTCACAAGTCCTTTTAAAAGACCTCATAAAGGATGAACGGATAAAACAAAACTGGGTCCGTCGACACCGTGGAACACTACTCAGCCTTGAAAAGGAAGGAAAATCAGATGCCCGCTATAACGTGGGTGAGCCTGAAGGACATCATGCTCATTGCAACAAGCCAGCCACAAAAAGACAATTGCTGTATGAACCCCCTTACGTGAGGTCCCTGGAGGAATCAGACTCACAGAGACAGAAAGCAGAAGGGTGGATGCCAGGAACTGAGGGGAGGGGGTAGGGGTTAGTGTTAAATGGGGACAGAGTCTCAGATTGGGAAGATGAGAAAGTTCTGGACATGGTGGCACCACGCTATGAATGCACTTAATCCCGCTGAACTACAGACCTAACAGCTGTGGAGAAGGTAAATTTTGTTATGTGTATTTTACCACCATTAAGAAAAAAATCACATAAAGGATCATTCATGTGCTGACTCAAGACCGGACTGGTGGGGCCAGCAGCCTTCCTTTTTGATGCCGGTGCTAATATAATCCACACACACCAAACCTTTTTGCTGGATTGTGGCAAGGCTCAGTGTCAGGCTCCCTCTGCCCACAGATCACCCATGGCCCACGGTGGGACCATCATTTCTTTATGGCTTCCTTGGGGGTGGACAGAAGTGGACATTCAGGGAAAGGACCGAGGTGGGGAGTTTTCACTGAATTCCTGTCCTTGCATGAACCCATGCCCCTGGGGGTCTGCAGGGCACATCATGCACAGAGTAGGCACTCAGTAACTGTCAAGGGACTGACCAACATGTTTTCCCTTTCTGGAAGGTTGGTAGCCTTGTACCTTCAAGAGAGTTATAAATGTCAGGACAAATTTTTTGAACTACAAATCAAAGGCTCTTAGGGCAGTCTGGGCACAGGGGTCAGTTTGGTCCAAGACCAGGTGTAAGCAAATGGCCCTCCGCTGACACACTCTTGAGCTGGCGCAGGGAGGCTCACAGCTTGGACAAACCTCTCCGTTCCTGCAGGGCAGGGGCAACTGGAAAGGCCTACAGCCTACCTGCCTCCCTGTGGCCCCTCCAACTATGCTCTGAGCTCTGAAGCCACAGAGAACTCACCTTCCCTCCCGGTGCCCCAGAGCACAGGAGAGCTTGGGATGGGGGGAGGCTTCCAGCCTAACCCTGTGCTGGGGTGGTCCTCGGTCCAGGGAAGGGAATTGCAGGTGGGGGTCATCAGGACCTCCTCCTGGCTTTGCTGGGAACTGGGGCCCCTCCTGTCCCCTTCTCATATACTCCCCATGGGAGAAGCTGTCCTTCCCCTCTGCACCCAGGGGCCCCACCTTCTCGGGAGCCTCTGAGTCAGGCCTCGCTGTGGTCTGGAAACTTCCTGTCCTTTCAGGTGTTAGAAAAGGTTCTTTTCCTCTCTGTGGAGCAGGTGCACGGAGGGGCGCCCTGCCAGGCCACTGCCACCCACCCGCTCCCCACCTACCCGCTCCCCCCGGATCATCCCCTTCTTCTGGGAAGGGTGTGGGGACTCTGCCAGGAGGAGACACGGAGAGACAGATTGCCCCAGAGAGGCACGGAGGGGACACGGGGAGGTGGAAAGTGGAAGAAATCAGAATTGGAAGGGGAGGGCTGGGGCGGGGTGGGGGGAGGGTAAGGGACGGCGTGGAGAGTGAGGCAGAGAAAGAGGGGAGGGGGAGACAGATGGATGGGGGTCCAGCTCCGCGAGGCAAGGAGAGCAAGCCATCCCAGACCTCTCATGTCGCTCCCACCCCGCCTGTGCTCTTCCCAGGCGCGCCCCTACAGCGACCGCGCCCCCCCCACCAGCGGCGCCGTCCCCCGCGCCCCCCCAGTCTACCTCCGCTCCCCCCCCCCGTCGGGCGCGGATGCATTGTGGTTTCCCCCCCAACCCTGCGCTGTCCCACCCCCACGTGCCTTCTCCCCCCGCAGCACCCCCGCCGGGACGGCGCCCCCCGCGGCGGCATCCCCACACTACGCCCCCCCCAGTCGCGCCCCGCGCCCCCCACCCCCGCGTCCGCCCTGCCTACCTGGGGCGCTCATGCTCCGCCAGCCGCGCCGGCCGCCTCCTCCGCGCAGGCCGCCGGCTTCCCCCTGGGCCCCGGCCCTCGGGCCCTCAGCGCCCGGGGGTCCGAGGGGCGCCGCCCGCGCAGGGGCTGCAGGGCCGGGAGGGGGCTGCGCGTCACCCAGGCCGGAGTCCCGAGGCCGGAGGAGGTGAAAGAGAGAAAAAATGAGAGAAAGTGTGTCATAGGCTGGCAGGGGAGGGAAATGCAAAACCCGACAGGAAATGAGACTAAAAAATGCATAAGGTTAGAAAGAGATAAGGAAGGGGGGGCGGGGCGGGGCTTGGGTCCCCGGGCCCAGGGAGAGGAGGGGAGCGGAGGGGAGAGCCGGCGGGCTCTGGGGCCGCAGCTCAGACCCCCAGTCCACCGCTCTGGCTCAGGGAACCTGCAGGGGCCCAGGGGGTGCCTCGGGCAGGGACGCCGCCTTCTCCAGCGCCGGGTGGGGTTTCAGGCAGCAGTCCCCCTACAGGAATTGGTCACGTTCTGAAGAACTTCCAGACCTCGTCCCTGTGATTTGGCGGGAGGCTTTTCCCACAAAGGAGCGGGAAGCTAGGAATCCTGTAGCCTTGCGCGGGCCCCCCCCCCCCCCCCCCGCCCCCGGCTCATCTCACCCTCAGCCTCTGTTCTGGAAACTTCCTTGGGCTTGCCTGGCGGTCCTCTCCCCCCAAGGGCCCCTCGTGCCTCTCCTGGACGTGTCATGGCCACAGAGCCTTACCTGTGCCTTCCTCCCCCTACCCCCTGTTCTGGGCCCGGCGCACCCACCCCCGCTAGTGCTCTCCAAGTTCTGCTGAAGGACCCCTGTGAGAGAAACTGTGGTTTCCAAATGTCCACGTTTTAGTAATTTACTCCTGACAGCTATGGCCATAGGCCCTAGGGGGGCCTTGATCTTCACTGGGTGGGAAGATCCTGCCTGAGAGTTGATCTGAATCGTGAACCTAAAAATCTGGAGAGTCAGACACATCCTGGGGATCTGGGGCCCTAGTCTCCCTGCTGAGGTGTCACTGTTTCCCCAGGCCGCCACACCTCTCCTATCCTGCCTCGGTTTGCCATTCTTCTCTCCCTCTGCCCCCCTTTTCATTTACCCCCGTAACAGCCAGAGAACATGACCTCCCGTTTCATGTTTTAAGTTCTCTGAGAAAAGTCCCTTGAGCTACCAGAGGGAAAGGCATTTGATACATTAACACATTAAGCAAGAGATAAATCAATCATGGTGTGTGGTCAGAGCACAGGAGAATCCGAAATCTGGGCAGTCTTGAGGGGTGCAGTGGTGGTGATGTGCATGCACTAGGGACTTGAGGAACACCGTTTCGCTTTCTGCGGGGCATGTTCAAGAATGTAATCGAGACCCGCACAGCGAGAAAGTTCCCCCAAATAAACAGCACCAAGGCCCAGAGCATCCAAGTCCCCAGTCTTGAGGACTAGCTTGGGACCAGTGGATCCCAGATCCACTGGGATCTCCCAGTGAGACCTTCACATGAGGCAGTGTGGTTTTCAAGAAGTCTGGTTTCCGTTATGCAGAGTGCGAAGGGTCAGTATGCCTTAAAACAACAACAAGAACAGATTATGGAGCTATACACACAGCCAGGGGCAAATTTCTGCAAAAAGCTTGGTGAATTGTTACAAAGCAAACACACACCCCTGTAACCCACACACATAATCAGAAATAGGACTTCATCTGTGCCTCAGAACTACCAGCTGTGCTCCTTTTTAGGCACGCTCCCCACCATAGATATCCACATTCTGACCTTTGACAGCACAGATCAACTGTGCCTGACCTCTCACCTAGAAAGCCCAAAACCTGTGTAAATGGAACCATACCTAGATTCTCTTTGGGGTCTGGCTCTTCCACTCAACATTGTAATTTTAAGATTTCGCAATGGGATTATATGCAGGTACAGCTCGTTGAAGACATGCCTCTTTTTCTCCCCAACACTTTCTTAGAATTTTTAAGCATTCAGACAAGTTAGAAAAATTGTATAGTGAACATCCATATATGCAACCCACCTGATTCTACAATGAACAATCTGCTAGATTTGATTTATTACGTAAGTATCCATCTATGTATCCCTGTAGCCATCAATCCTTATTTCTGATGATACATTTCAAAGTAAGTTGAAAACATCAGCAGACTTTACCTTTCAATACTTCGTCATGCATATCATTAACTAGAGGGGGTTTTTTGGGTAAAATTTACATACATACATACATGCATATCTTTAAATGGAGGCTGGTTTGGCTTTTTTTAGGTAAAATTTATAGATTTTAACTATGTCGTGAAATCAGTTTTGACAAATGCACACACTGTGGAACCTGAGCCCCTATGAAGACAGAACTGTGTCTTAATCTATTTTTCCAACTGTAAATTTCACAAAATCTTAGTAGAGGTCATATATTTCCAAGGAAAATTTAGTGTCTGAATTCAGGTGCTATATGTGTAAAAGACACACCAAATTTGGAAAACTCAGTTTGTAAAAAAAGAATATAAAATATCTCAATCATAATTTTGATGTTGATTGCACGTTGAAATAACATTATTCTTAATATGTTCAATTAAATAAAAGATATTATTAAAATGAATCTCACCTGCTTTTTTAACGTTGCTACTAGAAAATTTAAAATTGTAAGGCCAAAGAAATATTTCTAAGGAAAGCTGCTGAGTGTCCAGGGCTCTCAGAATGGGGACAGTGGCCCAAGGAGACCCCTCCTCATGTGACATTTATCAGAGGGACAGCATTCCTAGACCTCCCGGACCTGGGCCCCACAGAGCAGTGTCTCCAGAAATATCGATAGAAGAAGACATTCCCCAGCCCCATGAAATTAAATAAAAAAGATACTCAAGATACAAACTTGCTGATCATGCTCGGTTATAGTGGCAATGTCAAAATGGTGTAAAAAAGTTTCTAAGCACTCAGTTTCGATTTCTGTTGCCCAGAAGGTCTGGGGTCCATGGGCCAGATTTTGCACAGCGCTGCCCTGGAGAAAAGTCAACCTGGTGTGCCACGTCTGCCTCAGAGAGCCCCGCCAGCCTCTCAGCCAGGAGGTCGGAAAACATGTGTCAACCCCGGGCCTTCGGAAATGTGGGCAGAAAGCAGCAGCTTGAAAGAGGGTACTTTCTGAGCAAATAGGACAAGTGTCTCCCACGGGTGGAGAGGGATAACACAGGGAAGGGAAGGAAGCATAAAAATGATCCAAGAAAAACTCTAATGAGTATGCTCTGAGAGATTCCAGCAGAAACCACACCCACAAAATAAGAACATTGCTATGGAATGGGTTGCCTGAACAGAGGGACGGTTTGTGCAAGTATGAAGAGTGACTGCTAAAATACAAAACGAAGGAAATATGTACAACAGGGGGACCGGGCGATGCTGGTCAACGGATCTCCTAGGCTGAAAATAAACAAAATAAAACCCACAAAGAGATGAAGTGTGGGGGACCTGGTGACTCAGTCAGTTAAGTGTCTGCCTTCAGCTCAGGTCATGATCCCAGGGTCCTGGGATCGAGTGCCACATGGAGGGGTGGGGTGTCCCTGGTCAGCAAGGAGTCTGCTTCTCCCCCTCCCTGTGCCCCCTCCCCTTGTCCTCTCTCTCTCTCATTTACTCTCTCTCAAATGAATAAATATTTTTAAAAATTAAAGTTAAATTAAATTGAAAAAGAAATGAAAAGCGTGGAGTGCCTGGGTGGCTCAGTGGGTTAAGTGTCTGCCTTTGACTCAGGTCATGATCGCAGGGTCCTGGGATCAAGCCCCTCATCGGGCTCCCTGCTCAGTGGGGAGACTGCTTCTCCCTCCCCCCTCAACTTGTGCTCTCTCTCTCTCTCTCTCTCATTCACTCTCTCAAATGAATAAATAAAATCTTTACAAAAATAAAATTAAAATTAAATTAAATTTAAAAAGACATGAAAAGTATGAGAGATGAGCTGAGACGTCATGTGATCAACCTGAAAAGACCAAGGCCCGCTGAAGAAGCGTCCTGGGCAGGGCAAGAGAAAACAGAGAGAGGAGCTGATCACCAAATGGGATCAGTCATGTGTGTCAGAGCCAAGGAGCGACAGATCTCCACAGTGTGGGGGTCCCACGAGAACCGCCATGAAGAATGAAGAAAGATCAGCGCCTGGATTCATCCTCATGACATTGCAGGGAAGAAAAGGAAAAGGCCGATAATGAGGAGATTCTAAAATCTTCCAGAAAGAGAGAGGGGAAAAAAATATGCAGGGCAATGGCAAGGATCAGGTGGGGCTCTGGGTTCTCATCAGCAGCACTGGATTATCTTCTAGCAAGGAGATAATGAGGTAATGCTCCAGCGTTCTCAGGGAGATTTACTTTAAACGTGGAGTTCTGTATTCAACCAAATAATCAATCAAATGTGAGAACAAAATAAACACATTCTTAGACATGCAGGGATTTTGGAAATTTATTTCCCAAGCACTTCTCAAGAAAAAAAAAAAAATTACTCGAGAAGGTGCTACAACAAAATGAAAAGGCAGTCCCAGAGAGAGGAAGACAGGAGCTCTGCGAGCGAACGACGTAAGTCCGCGAGAACAGTAAGAGAGATGGTCACCAGGCGGCCAGCCTAGGAAAAAAAATCAGTGTGTATCGGACCTCTCTGTAAAGACCCCGGCTACCGAAACAACTAAAAACTGTGCAGTTACTGGATTGGACTAGGTTTTATGGCACATCGATCTGAAAGCCTGGTTTGGTCAAAGATGGTCATTCCTGAGGAGTTGACTTGGAAACGAGTGAACAGGGTCAAAGGGGTGATTTTGCTTTTCCCCGGTTGTCCTTCTCCATTGGAAAATGTGTATTTCCACGTTCACGTAATTCTTTCATAATAAAATGCAGTATGTCCACGAGAAGCTGGGGAGGAGAACCCCTGAATAACAAAACCCAGCAAGAGGACTGGTTGGGGGAGTCCCTGGCACCCCTGCATTCAAGTTGGCACAACCAACTGGGGCTACAGGAACCAAATCACTGAACATGTGTTCAGAGAGAACCCCTCTTTCAGCTAGAAGGAATCTAGTCTTCCTTTCGGTCTCCTCCTCCGTGTTAGTAGGACAGATCCAAGTTTTAGCTCTTTCTGTCTTAAAATGTAGCTGGACACAGTAACTTCACAGTGTTTTCAGGTTCTGGAATAAAAACATGTGGTCCCCTGCCTCTGCATTCCCCCGGAAGGCGTCGGAGCATATGCGAGAAGAGTGGTTTGTGGGACCTGGGGCGCTACCGGGAAGACTGGGGGTCCCCAGCCTCTGACCTTGGGTTCCCTGGGTCTCTTTCTCACCCAGTTGCCACTCCCCCTGCTGGAATTCGGGGCTGGCGTCTGGCACACGCATATCCAGCCTGGCTAGCTCCCTCTCGGCTTGGGTCGGTACCTGCCATTGTCTCAGCCAGCCCCGAAGGCTACCTGCAGCCTGTGCCTCGGTGGGCTCTTCCTCGGGGCCCGTGTCACTATGCTGTGGCATTCAGGGTTTGCTGGGACAGCCTGAGACCCAGGTCTGTCCCCTCTGTCTAGCTACTGAGATAACTACAGGGGACCCCGTCTTCCTAAATGTGGGGCCTCTGAGAAAGGAAAGGGGCATCTCACTTGGTGTGCACAGCTGCCCGTGCTCCTTCCCTGGGGTGATTTCGGGAGGGGGTGCTTTCAGAGAGCAGGGGGGGTAAATGCTGAATGGGGGTGGGGGGGACTCTTGCAGGAGCCACAGGCACCCCCAGAGTGCACTCCCCTGGAGGCTGTGGGCTGCCTGGGGGGTGTGCGCAACAAAGTTTCCCTCAGTGGGGTCACCCCGAACTGACATCTTAGGAACAGTACATAAACAACAGGGTCCCATGCCGTCGCTGCCCCATGGATACAGTTCATTAAATTCATCCCATTCCCGTAACTGTTAGCTTTGTCTGTGCGCCCCCTTCTCATCATCCTTCCCCAGGAGGTGTCAATCTGCCCACCAACACTCCCACTTCATCCCCACTGAACAATTTTAGCTATCTACAGCAGGGTAGGAGCTGCCGGGTCCCCGACAGGAGACTAGGAGGCAAAATGAGAGGCTGGCACTACCTAGAGCCCCCCCTCGGACCCAGTCCCATTGCTGTGTTTTGAGACATTTCTGTATCGCACTGAGAACAGAGCGGAATGAGAGCAGGAACCCAGGGAATGATGAGGGCCTCGCTCTTAAATGATCCCCCCCCCCCCCGCCCCCCGCCCCACGGCTGGCGCTCTCCCCTCCCTCCACCTCTCCCCTCCCTCCACCTCTCCCCTCCCTCCACCTCTCCCCTCCCTCCACCTCTCCCCTCCCTCCACCTCTCCCCTCCCAGAGAGCAATCTCATCCAGCGACGGCTGTCTTCAACTCCAAGAAAATCTCTCCTTATCACTGAAACAGTCGCACGCTTGGGACGGCAAAAAGGCATTTCACAAACTATTGATTTGAGAATTAATATATTGCTTTTTTCCCAGATGCCACACCTCACTGCCATTGTATATATTAACGCCCCCCCCCCCCAAAAGAGCATCAAGAGCAAAACACCCTTCCAGGCCTTTAATTATGTTTTATGTACTTTGTACATTTATGCTGTTCTTGCTCTCTGCTCCTTCGAGCTCATTCCTCTTCATTTCAGCCTGCTCCCATGCCATCTCCCTATGCAGAGATGATTCAGAAGAGCATCCGTGGATCCCCATTACCCCACACCGATGAAAAAACAACCCACGGAAAGGTCCATTTACTTTCCTGTATGCCCAACCCCTTAAATGACCCTTGACTTTTTTTTTTTTTTCTTTAACTCCTGCAGGAAGCATGGCTTAAATCCAGGAGGAAAACGTTCCCATCTGTAGGCTGGTAATATACATTCAGCAGTTTCAATTGCTGGAGCTATGAAATATGATGATAGCTGTCTATATATCTAATGGGGGAAAAGATACCTTGAAATTCACTCTGCCACAGTATTGATGGGGAGGCAGACACGACTGCAGAAAATGTGCAAAACGACAGTGGGCTTGCAATCGCACCAGAGCTGCGGTGAACTTAGGGCTTTCTGTCTAAGACCGGGAGGGTGGCCTCATGATGGACCATGGAGGTACCACCTTGTGTACTAGGCAGACGTTGGGAAAATGTAGAATCAGCCCCGTCACTGCAGACCACGGGCTCTGTCCATTTTTTCCCTTTCCGAGGGGATAAATGACAGTCTCGGAAACTTGACCATTTTCTTTCTCAGTTAATCAACATTAGGGTAATTGGCACATTACATCCATTTTACAGTGTGGTGTATGTGCTCGCGGCTCATAAATAATGAACCGTCGCAGTAATGACCAGAAATGTGTGTGAGCTATGACAGAGCGCGTGTAATGGATGCTTTGTTTGTTTTCAGGGACTGTATTACCAGCATGTAACTGATTAGGCTCTAAAACGCTCTGGGTTACCTGAGGCTTGAAAGGTGCTTCATCAAGTGGAGTCCGCCCCTCTCCGTGCAGACCGTAAGAGGGGCCCGATATTTGCTTTTGGTCCACCTGTTTAAAAATGGAAAATATGTAGCCCGGCTCATCCATCACCATGCCTGCCAATTGCTTTTTCCTCTCCCTCTGCTTTTAGAGAAAGCAACTGGAAACACCCAAGTAACACAAATGGCTGAGTTATGTCTGTTTTTAGCACACAATGTTTGAGCACCAAAGTCAGGGCTCGTTAAAAATACGAATGTGGTGGCTTATAGAATTGGCCACTTTAAACATAGTCATCTACACACCAGTGGTTCTCAAACTGTTTTATAGTAGTCTGGGTTTTTATGAGGCATCCCGCAGTATCTGTGTGCGTAACACACTCCAGTATATTTCCCCAAGGTTCAGCTGAGCATGGCATACACAAGATCACTCCAGCCAATGAAGAAGTAAGCAGCCCTCCATGACGGATGTGAAAATCACCTGTCACTTTGTCAATGTCAACACCAGCCTGTGACGGTTATGTGGCCACTAGTTGGAAGAATTAGGTGCCTTTCGAGGCATGCGCTTATTTAATCCTTTTCAGCTTAAGCCTGCGAATATTTTACATTCTATAAAGTTAAGCACATTGTTAATCCTTTTAAGCTTAAGCCTGCGAATATTTTAAGTTAAGCACATTGTTATCTACTGTGAACTCACTCGTGCGCAGTGTGGAAGATTGGTGTTTCTGACCTTTGATTTATCGAAGACTCGTGTCCATTCAAAATGTTCGCACTGAAATGGCTGAGTTCAGGGTGTCAGAACACAGCAAACTTGGCAACTGCGAATCAAGGGTTGGCTGGGAAAACAAATAGGAGGGAAGGGAACTTTGCAGACCAAAGGAAGGGAGGGATGTTAGGAGGTGGGAAGAAGAACAAACTGCCCCAGGGGGTGATCAGACAGAAGCAAATGCTGGGAACGAACAACATGGTTCAAAACACCTAGCGGAGAGAGAAACATACCAGATGAAGACACGAGACACTGTCGAGGTAGAAAGGTTTGTCTGAGACCCCCATGTGGGAGTTGCCAAGAGGGATCACACACAGAGCAAAATCAAAACCAAACCAAACCAGAGCCACCAAACAGCCAAACGAACACTCATGTGCATGCTCGCACACGTGCCCACGCACAAACACACGTGCCAGTTACGTATTCTGTATTTACGCTACTTGTTTTCAGCACTGACTTTGGTTTTCGGGGCTGCCGAGATCAAATCAGGATGCACTACTAGCCCACCCAATGGTAAAGGACTTGACCGACACATGAAATATATCAAAATCCTATGAATAACTACAGAGATCCATCCGGCCTGCCTAGATTACCGTGGGCACAGCTAGTTTATTTAGAGTGTGACATTCCAACCCTTCAGGACACGTCCCACCGCCAGCAACAGCCCCGGCATATGTGACGGCCAGAGGAGATCATTTGTAAACCCTACCCTCTATACTTCAGAATTAGTTTAGTTACAATTAGAATTGTACAGAATTCGTTACAATTATATCATGATCAGTAACAATCATTATTTGCTCGGTTTGGGGTTTTAAAACAATGACCAGTTAGAGAAAGAGTGAATTTCAATTTTAAAGATATTATTCAAGTACGGGAAAATATTTCACGTGTAAACAAAAATGTGTACTTAATGAGATAAACATTACTGCTCATGATTCGCCCTGTTTCCCTGTTTTAAATTTTAGTAAACATAAATGACAACTCCCAGCGGCCACAAGAATGGCAGAAATGAAGTAATTCAAGTTGTTTTGTTCTTCATAATCACTGTGCTATTGTTATTCATTAGAAATCTGCTGTTTCAAGACAAAAGTATGCAGTGCTGAAGGGTTGGAGATAGGAACCGGTCTCAAATGAGCTTCTAACAATTCTGAACCTTTAGGAACTTTTAAATTTTAAATAGCTTTATTGAAATATAATTTGTGTACAATAAAGTTCACCTATTTAAAGGGTACAATTTGATGGTTTTCCGTATCGGTCTCTACAGAGTTGTGTAATCATACCATAGCCTAATTTGAGAACTTCTTTAGCCACCCCCAAACAAACCCTGTACCCCCTGGCGGTCATTCTCGCCCCCCCCAGCCCTTCCCCCACCGCCCCTTCCTACCCCCCACCACTAATCTCTATTTCTATAGATTTGCCTATTCTGAACATTTTCTACAAAAGGAATCATGCAACAGGTGGTCTTTTGTATCTGGCTTCTTTCATTTAGCAAAAGGTTTCCAAGTTTCCTTCATGACATGGCATGAATCGCTATTTTATTCTTTGTGTTGCCAAATAATACTAATTTCTCTAAATGCACCACATTTTGTTGGTCTCTTTATCAGTTGATGGACATAGAGGTGGTTTCCCCTTTTGGGCAACTACAAGTAAGGCTATGAGCATTCACGTACAAGTTCTTGCGTTGACAACCATGTCCTCTCACTCGAGGAGGTGCCTAAGAGTACGATTTCTGGGTCACATTAAATTAGAACACTTTGAGGAACCGCCAAACTGTTTTCCAAAGCAGCTGCACCATTTACAATCCCGCCAACAGTGTATGAGCTCTCTGATTTTTCCTTTTCTTGCTGACACTTGTCTGTCTCTTCTATTTTAACCATTCTAATGGGTCTGAAGTGGTATCTCGTGGTTCTGATTTGCATTTCCCTAATGACTAATGATATTGAGCACCTTTTTATGTATTTATTGGCTTCTTTAGAGACATATCTATTCAAATTCTTCAACCACTTAAAACACGGGGTTGACTTTTTATTATTGAGTTGTAAGTGTTCTTTACGTATTCTGGATACAAGTCCCTTATCAGATTTGTGATTTGTACATATTCTTCCTCATTCTGTGGGTTCTTTTGACTTTCCTGATGGTATTGTTTGCAGGAATAATTTTAATTTTGATGTGGTCCACCTGATCTTTTCTTTTGCCACTTTGTGCATTGATGAAATATCTGAGAAATACGTGACTAACCCAGTTTACTCTCATGTTTTCTTCTAAGAGGGTCATAATGTCAGTCCTTACATTTAGGTCTGTGATCCACTTTGATGTAATATTTGTGTATGGAGTGAGATAGGGGTCTAAATTCATTCTCTGGCAGGTGGACTTCCATCTGTCCCAGAACCCTCATTGACAAGACAGTTCTTTCCTCACTGAATTGTCTTGGCCCCTTTGTTGAGAATCAATTTTCTGTAAGTGAGGGTTTATTTTTGGAGTCTCAATTTTATTCCGTTATGTATAGGTCCATCATTAAGCTAGCACCACACTATCTTGATTACAGTAGCTTTGTAGTAAGCTTTGAAATCAGGAGGTGTGAGTTCTTCAACTTTGTTCTTCATTTTCAAGATTGTCTTGGCTATTCTCGGCCCCTTAAATTTCCATATGAATTGTAGAGTTAGCTTGTCAATTTTTGCACAACAGCCGGAGGAGTTTTTGATAGAATTGTGTTAAGTCTATAGATCAGTTTGAGGAGGATGAACATGGGATGTCTTCTCATTTATTTAGATCTTTCTTTCATTGATATTTTTATAGTTTTCAGTGTGTAAGTCTTCACTTCTATTAAATTTATTCTCCTTTTTAGAGATTTATTTATTTATTTTAGAGAGAGAGAGCATGTGTGCTGGGGGGAGGGGTAGAGGGAGAGATAGAATCCCCAAGCACACCCCTCACTGATTGTGGAGCCCAACTTGGGGCTTGATCCCAGGACCCTGAGATCATGACCTGAGCTGAAATCAAGAGTTGGCCGCTTTACTAACTGAGCCACCCAGGCTCCCCTGTTAAATTTATTCTTAAGTATTTTATTGCTTTTGATGCTATTGTAAGTGAATAGTTTTCTTAATTTTTTCCTTAATACTGTCAATAGTTTTCTTGATTTTGTTTTCATATTATTTATTGCTAGCGTATAGAAATATGATCAATTTTTGCACATTGATCTTGTATCTCTCAATCTTGCTGAAATTGTTTATTAGTGTTAATAGTGTTTTAGTGGATTCCTTGGGATTTTCCATATACAGGTTCATGTCATCTGCAAATAGAGATGGTTTTACTTCTTTTTTTTCTAATCTGGATGCCTTTTCTTTCTTTTTCTTGCCTAATTGCCTTGGCCAGGTGCTCCAGTAGAAGCATCCTTGTCTTGTTCCCATGACAACATACTCTTGAACCGAGCATGCTGTGTAGCTGAGCTGGTGCGTGTTGGAGGTGGACTATAGAATTGAATTAACTCCCCTGTAGAATACAATATTTATTAAGTTTCAAGTACTAAGAATGTGCTAATCTGAGGCTCACCTATAAATTATTAAAACCCAACAGTAACCCCAGCAATTGTTTAGCACTTAGATCCATCAAAGATGTTTTTTAAGAAGGAGTAATTTATCACTGGCATTATGTAGAGTTGCCGGTACAATCAGCCGGTCTTATTATTATTTTAAAATTCTCTACAGAGGGCGTGTTTTCTGCTGCTTGCACCCAAGGCAGATGGTTCCCACCACCCCTCCCTTGGTGCGCTGATGCCGACCCTACTTTGCTGTCAGTCTCTGAACCCTCCTTTGACACAAATCAGACTCTGAGGCACATGCCAGATCACCCATTGGCATGGACCACAGCACCCACTGCTGCCTCCCTCCCCACCCTGTGCACAGAAGACCCTTCACACACCCCTGCAGATTTGACCGAGAGGGTCTGGGGACCCACTGAGTGGCAGTCTCTGCTCTATCTCAGCACCGCTGTTGGGGCCCACAGTCTGGGAGGAGAGGGCAGGGTGACGGTGCCATGGGGTCTCCAGTGTGGAGTCCTGCACAAGGTGAGCAAGGGCAGGTGAGCATGGCACGGCTCTACTGGGTTGCACCACGTGATCCTGGGCCCACGGCTGCGGCTCTTTCAGTTTCTGTTCTGTTAAAAGGAATAGTGGTGCAGGCTTGACCCGCCACCACCTCGGCCTCCTCAGAGTGGAAAGTTTTGTTAATGTGGCTTTGTTACTGAGCCTTTGGAAGGAATGGGGTGCTATTAATAAGAAAGGGGGAGAAACGACCTGCTGATTTCATTCCTGCCCTCTAGGGGCTTGCATTCTCAGGCTTGTCAAACATAATATATTTAAACTGTGCCATTTTTTTTACATGGAGGGGGTGAACATACGGAGAGTATGGTTTCCTTACATGAGCTTGCTGAGATTAGCTATTTCGTTTTTTTTTTTAATTCTACTGGTATTTTTAATGAGATATCTTTAAATATATGGAATAAAATAAATGGGATTGACATAAATATATGGAATAAAATAAATGGGATTGACAGCTTTATGAAATAATTTCAAATACTCTAAAACAGGATTTTTTCTTCCTCCTCATAGTAACAATAGAATTTATATATATCATTCATATTTTGTGTCTATTTTAACTCTTCTGTTTTTCTTTTCTGAAACAAATAATACATTATATGTTAAAAAAAGAAGATAGTAGGAAGGGAAAAATGAAGGGGGGAACCGGAGGGGGAGACAAACCATGAGAGACCATGGACTCCGAGAAACAAGCTGAGGGTTTTAGAGGAGGGGGGGGATGGGTTAGCCTGGTGATGGCATGTACTGCATGGAGCACGGGGTATTTATACGTAAACAATGAATCATGGAACACTGCATCAAAAACTAGTGATGTGCTGTACGGTGATTAACATAATAAAATAAAATTTAAAAAAAGAGCGAGATTCGCTATTTCTAATAGAAGTGCATGCTCCCCAAAGACGCTGTAACGGGAGGGGGAGGCTGCCAGGGTCCCACTCAAGTCCCCTGGTGCTTGCCACTTCTGGTGACAGAGGCCCCACCCTTGCCAGCTTCAGCCACCTGGGATCCGCACCTGGAGGCTGTCTGTGGCTCACACGAGCAGCTCTCAGCAAATAGCAGGTGCAGTCGGAGGATGATCACCCCAAGTCACACACCTGTGTAGCAGCGTAACTCTGAGCTGTGTTCCACCTGTCTCCCGGGGGTCCCCAGCAGGACCAGCCCCAGCTGGGCTCCAGCTGCCCACCACGGTAACTGGATCAACGGAAAACCTTTGCTCATGGCCTTCATTTCCTGTCCCATCCCCTTACTCTCCCACCTGGATGCTCTGGGACCACCACCCATGTAAACTGCTTAACCTCCAACCTTGTTTCAGGGTATGCTTCTGGGGTCCCCAGCCCAAGACAGAATAAAAGACACCGGAGAAGGCTGAGAGACAGTCTCTTGGGAATCAGGAATGGCCAGGGCCACCTGCCTTTTTTTTTTTTTTTTTCTTGACAGTGCATCATCTAGCATAGTAAGTGTCAGCAAACTATAGCCCTTGGGCCAAATCCAACCCACAGTCTGTTCTCCTGCAGCCGGGAGCTAAGAATGTTACATTGTTTTGTTTGGTTATGATCTCATGATACCGGGATGTTTACTCTTGGAGAATCTGGCTTTCATTCCTTTTATCCTCCAGTGTTGAGATATAATTGCCATGTAACACTGTGTCAGTTGTAGGTACACAGCATCATGATTTGGTGTGTGTACATGTTGTGAAATGCTCCCCACAGTAAGTTTGGTTAACATCCATCACTACTCATAGTTAACAAGTCTTTTCTCCTGATGAGGACTCTTAAGATTGACTCTCTTAGCAATGTTCAAATACATAATACAGTATTTTTAGATCTCCATTCTCAAGGTTCCCACAATTCTTAACATGTGACAACATGCCGAAAATTGCCACAAAATTGTGTATTTTAAAATACTTTCCTGAAAGAAATGAACTCTTAACACACAGTGTGATACAATCGTGCTTTCCCCATGTTTGATTAGAGGGCTTACTTTTAAAAAGATGTTGATTCATTATGCAGGAAGGCGGCGTGGGTCGATACACAGCTGTAGGAGGAAATCTGTGGTGTGCTTCATCTGGAGATGTTGCAAGTCGGCGTGGGAAGCCTTTTGGGAATGTGTGTTGTCTGGGTCACGTGACCTTGAACTGAGAAACCACTACGTTTGTTTCCAGGAAGCTCCTTTCTGTATCTCAAACTGGGGCTAATAATTCCTACCTCACTGGTTTGTTGTGAGAAGCCAGGGAGGATGGTGAGTAAATATGTGATCAGATCTGTTTTCTCTCCTGCCCCCCCCCCCCGCCCACACTTGCCTTTAAGAGGAGGGTGGAGCCAAGGAGAACTTTGTGTGGCTTCTTTAAAGTTTCCAGTGTCTTTGGTGAGTGTCAGACAAGTGTCAGATGAAAGGCGGTCTAGAGATATAAAATCCTGCTCTGATTACAATAAAGCTTTATGCTTGAAGTGATATCAGTAACAGGAATAACAATGAAGAGAGGGAAAAAGTACTGTAGCCCAGGTGAAGGAGTCCACCTATGCTACCAGAACTGTGGGCTCAGGGACCAGCAAAACAGAACTGCACAGAGCTGGGGGGACCATGGGCATAGACTCTGAGAAATAAATCTACCTCCTCCCCCCTTAGGAATGGGGAGTTTAGAAGGGTAAAGATCTCTGTTTTCCTTGGGTGGGCGACTTTGGCCAACCCTTCACTCACTCTTCTGCCTCCCCTTCCTCCCCACCAAATAGGTGGCGCCCTTTCCTCCTGCCTGGGCACCATCCTTCTGCCAGCTCCCTTCCGCCCGGACCCCTCCCAACTCTCTCTGCAAGCCCACCTCCCCTGCAAATCCCGTCCATCCGAGGGTCAGGATTGCACCAGAGAGTGAATGCACCTTGCTAGATGCCAGCCCCGTGCCGAGCCCTTTGACATAGCATCTCAACCACACGATAACTTCGTGTCTTGGGTTGGGCTTCCCCGGCAGCCAGTGTTGAGACCAGGATCTTCGTGCAAGCGATTTATTTGGGAGGTGATCCCAGGAAACATGGTAGGGCAAGGGGAAACAAGGCTGGGGAGACTGAGAACACAGGGAGCTTGGTGAACAAGTGACCACTGCGGGCAAGAGGAGCACTCCACCCCCCCAGGGGGCCCTGGGGGCAACTTAGAGCATCATTGGGGTGATTGCACCTGGGAGCACAGGAGCTGTTCTTTATCTACCAGCTCCTTTATCTACCAGAGTATCTGGAAAACATCCCCTAGGCACAAAAATGCAGATATAGCGAAGGAGAATCAGTGGAGGTTCATTAAGATAGGTTCCAAAGGAGGATGCTTCCTGTGCCAGCACGCTCAGAGTAAGCCAGTCCCCATTTTGCAGATGAGGATCCCAGCGCTGACGGAAGAGGTTCAGGTGTTAGCCCTTGGCCCCTGACTCATGGTGGAACTGGAGATTCCCACTGTCTTGTTGAGGTGTCTCCCCTCCTCCCCCCATGCCCAGCACCAAGAGGAATCCAGTTGTACAGAAAAGAGCATTGATTACATCCACGACCAAACCACCCACCCTCAGGCCCCAGGGCCTTTGCACTTTCATCCTTGGACTCCCGCCAGACCCAGCACATGCCTTTCCTGCCCGTAGTTGAGCTGGAAGCACACACATGTGAACTGGCTCCCACTTACGAAGTGAGGATGGAGAGTGAAGGGGGAAAAGAAGATCCGGATACGGAGGAAGTCACGAATACCTCCCAGGGGAAGGGCCCCTGAGCCTCCATCTCTGAGGGACAAGGTATTTCAAAGCATGGGTCCACTGTCAAAAGCTGAAAGGAATTTAGTTCCTAAGTCCTGTCCCGTGTCCCCACACGTACCACGGGGAGTCTAACTTAACCCCCTCACGTGCACTTACAGCCCCCTCCCTGCTCTCCCCCGTGCCCAGCTACTCCCGAGGCTCTAATGGGCCAAACTCACCCCCGGCCCCAACTCCTTCCCAGGCCCTGGCTCTCGGGCTCCCTTCCTACCCTTGCCTGTCCTGTAAATCAGAGTCCAGCAAGCAAGAATCCCTTCTCTTTAGAAACTGGAAAACAGACACAGTGACAAAAGATTCTCATCAGGGAGAGAGGAGAGAGAACACTTCTTAAAATCTGGGTCCCATCAATTGTATAAATATGTGTTGATGTCAATGCTTCTGGCTGACTTTGTCTCCCGTTCCTGGGAGGGGGTGTCTGAACCATTGCAATTTCCCAATCAGACAGAGAGAGGGGTGTCTGTAATTCATGGTGGGCCTCTCAGACCACACCTGAGTTTATGCTAACAAGATGCTGCAGATGGGGGCCACACCAGAAGGACCAACTGACTCGGAGCCCCAGCAAGATGGTGCAGATGGGGGCCCGGCCACGCCAGAAGGACCAGCTGTCTGATGACAGCGTTGGGGCTCTCCAAGTCGGGTGACATCTGCCCAACCTCTGGGCTGGATTGAGTTCAATCATGGGACCAGTGATTCAATCAATCGTGCCTATGTAATGAAACCCCAGTAAAAACTCTGGACACCAAAGCTCAGCAGGCTCTGGGTTGATAATCAGACGTCTGTGTGTGGGGAGCAGGAAGCATCTGAGGACACAGACGCTTGCCTTTGGGCTCTTCTTCCCCATCCTCGTCTGATGGGTGTCTTCTTTCAGCTGGCCCTAATTTGTACTCTTTATGATAAAACAGTAGAAGTCAGTACAGTGCTTTCTTGAGTCCTAGGAGTTGTTCTTATGAATTATTGAACCTGAGGGAGCAGCCGGAGCCGTGGATCCGTAGCCAGATGGTCAGAAGTGCAGGTGGTCTGGGGACTTCTGAGCTTGCAGCTAGTGCCTGAAGTGAGGACCGTCTTCACTGTGAAATCTGACCTAACTCCTCGTAGTTGGTGTCAGTGTCGTATGGTAGCGAAGATAATAGAGATGAACATTTGTCATTCTGTTTGGAGACAGTCACTTTTCAGGTTTGACTAATTCACTGCTCTGGGACCTAGATGTTCCCCCTTAGAGTTCAGAATTCTGTCCTTGTGTTTTGTGTTCCATGTTTTTGACTGAAGATGAGGATAAGGGTGAAAAATGGTCATCTGGGCGTTGAAAACCAGGGCCCAACGAACTGGCAGCTCCAGAACCTAAAGTCCTGGCTGTGTTTCCCTTTGAAGAGGAGATGGGTGGTCAGGGTCAGAGGCCACATTCATGAAGAATCCCAGCCTCCCTCCACAGTGTGTGCCACTTAGTGGCTCTGCATAAATACTTACACAAGAGTGAACAAATTAAGGACTCATAAGACCCTTTGACAGCCTTGGAAGTGGCAAAGAACCGAAAGAAAAGCCCCAGTTTTTTGGGTTCAGAGTTATTGGGATCAAGCTGGGTTTGGTTTCTGTTGTTTACTCATTTGTTTCCAAAAATAAATTTTGGGAGGACAGACCATTAAGAATAAAAGATGCTCCAGTGTACTTGAAACTGTTGGAGAACCAGGTAAAAAGGCAATAAAATATAAAACTGATTGTGGCTGAGGGTTTTTCTAATGCCAAGGACGACAGCAGTAGACAGAAGCACAAACTGTGCACCATTGATCCTGGCCAGCTCATGCCTCCTCCTCCCCGGTTTTCCAGGGCAAAAGTCCCCATCAGGTAGTCATGAAAGAGAAATGCTCAATTTGCATCTCCAGCCTGGAATTGGAGGTCTTTGGGGAATATTCACTTCAGTCATGCAATCCAAATACGTACCAAGCATGAGTTGTGCCTGTCCACCTTGAGCCACTTTTGCTGGGAGCCTTTTCTCAGGGTCTTCAAATAACTCCACAGCCCCTCCAGCAGGTCTGGGGCGAGCCTGAGCACCGTGCTGTCCTATAAACCTGGGGTGAAGTCGTCCGTCTTCCACCCACCACCCCTGTGATCTTGGGCAACTCAGTTCTCTCATTTGTAAAAATGCAGATACTAGTAACTACTTCCGGTGGGTCAAATAGTATCCCTACCCCCACCCCCAAATTCACGTCCACCAGAACCTCAGAACGTGGCCTTATTTGGAAGCAGGGTCTTTGCAGATGTAGTCATTTAAGGGTCTTGAGATGAGATCCTCCTGGATTTAGGGTGGGCCCTAAATGATGGGTGTTCTCGTAAGAGGAGATCACACCAAGAGGTCACATGAAGATGGAAATGGAAATTGCAGTGATGCGTCAACAAGCCAGGGAGTGCCAAGAATTTCTGGCACCCATCAGGAGGGAAGGGAGAGGGGCAAGGAGTAGATGGAGCAGAGCCAACCTACCAACCACACCAACACCTTGAGCTCAGACTTGTGGCCACCAGAACTGTGAAAACAACAATTCTGTTGTTTTCAGCCCCACCCCCCATTGGTGGTCATCTGTTATGGCAGCCTGAGAAAACAAAAGCAATATCATAAAGAGGATTATGGCATAGTAAAGGAAAAGAAGATGCAAATGCTTGGTCGATGGAAGCGCTCAACCAGTGCTGGTTCTTCTTCTTGTTCTAATATCTGTTCCAATAGATA
The DNA here is from genome assembly GCF_009762305.2 of Zalophus californianus. Taxonomy (NCBI): domain Eukaryota; kingdom Metazoa; phylum Chordata; class Mammalia; order Carnivora; family Otariidae; genus Zalophus; species Zalophus californianus. The sequence goes on along the minus strand of NC_045604.1, from coordinate 111,739,185 downwards.
ACACTATGCATCTATGGCTGGTATTCAGATACATCTATCAGCATCCTGATTTATCCACTGAAAAATGTCTTAGTTCAGGCTCCACCTCTGTGCCCTAGTTTGGGTCTTCACTTTTGAGTTTCTCGTTTATTTTTGTATGTATAGCAGACATTGTTGGTTTCCTGCTCATGTGCCCTTGGCAAAATGACTCACCCCTGGCTTATAACTGCAGCAACCATAACTCTTTCAGAGAGCTCTCTCTGGCTTTTGGCACCTGCTTGGTTTGCACATGGGACAGAGAATGGAGCCCCCCGGGGATACCCTTCAACCAATGATCGATGAGAGTCGGTGAACAAATCCCCAGCTCCTCACCCCCAAACTGGGGTGGCTCTGAGGTATGAGCCACAGTCTCCTGCCACCCCCAGCAGGACTGAGCCCTGCTCAGCCAGCTACATCAGTGAGCTGCTCGATGACACGCACAGCATTGGCTTTCTTCCTGGATTGGTTTCCTGTGGCTTCTATAACAAATGATTGCAAGTTGGGTGGCTTAAGACAACAGACACCAGTCCCTCACAGTTCTGGAGGCCAGATGTCGGAAATCAGTCTCCTGGGCTAAAATCAAGAGTCAGTGGGGCCATGTTCCCTCCAGAGGCTCTAAGGGAGAATCTGTTCCTTGCCTTTTCCAGAGCCTGGCGGTTGTGAGCAATCCTTGGCATTCCTTGGTTTATGGGCACATCACTCCGAATTCCATCTGTGTCTCTACATGGTCTTCTCTTGTGTTGTCACAAATACATGTGACTGTATTAAGGGCCCACCCAATTCAGAACAATCTCCCTGCCTCAAGATCCTCAGCTGAACCACATCTGCAAAAAGTCACTTTTTGCCATCAAACAGTCACAGGTTTCAGGGATTGGGATCAGGACATCTTTTGTGGGGGTGGGCATTAGTGAGTGGATGACACTTCCCTTCCTGGAATCAATTTCCTGATAGACTACTCACACTCACCTCCTAGTCTTAAGGTCTGACACTATTATTTCGTAGGGAATGAGATTCACCCTTTCAAGGAATGATTTACAAATTTGATGTACTCACATTTCACTAACAATTGTACTTGTAGGAGTCTGAACAAGGTTCTTAAATTCTTTGAAGGTTGTTTTTTAACTCAGAACCATAATCCCAGGGTGGAGGGAAGGATTGGCTTGAACAGGCTTTTGGATCATAATAATCCAAGAAAAAGAAACCAGGGAGAAGTCTCATGGGGACTCTCCCTGCCACTTAAAACATTCCTCAGCTTCAGTCTCTGTGGTTTATAATTTGATATATTTCATGGGAGAGAAGTTTGGGTGGGAAGGTCACAGGCCAGAGAGAGCCCAAACCCTTAGCCATATATCATCTCTTGCAGTGGGTTATGAAGAGGAAGAAGTGGGAAAGGTGAGCTCCTCCTGCTAGGCCCTTCCTCAGGGTGGGCAAGGTTGAGAACACCCCCAATTCCCCATATGGCTATTTCCTTTACGCCAACGTTGAGATCATGACTCTGTGGTTGATGCTGTCAACTTTCATTGGAGGGGTTGAAAGTCACTGTACTGTTTCTGGAGATATTTATTCTTTTGTTCGCTCAATTGATCATTCATTCATTCATTCATTCATTCATTCATTTTCTCTTCTGTTGGGCAAATATCTAGTGGCTGCCCACTATATGCTTGGCAGTGGAAGGGCTCCTTCCGGCCAACAGGAGGGAGATTTAGGGGTGACTTTCCTGAGGAAGTGATACTTAAATGGAGACTCCAAGGATGAGTAGGAATGAGCTGGCTTGCCAAAGCAGAGACAACTGTCTCCTGGAGGAAGGAGAGGGTAGCAGAGAAGAAAAGACCCAGGAGCTCAAGGGGGAGACACAGGGTATAGGTGTCTGGAGTAGAATGACCAGAGATCAGAGATGGAGAGAGGCAGTGGTCTGTTCCGGTGCCGCGCTGAAGAGTTTGTATTCACTCAAACCACAGTGGAAGGCCACCAAAGGCCTGGGGGCAATGTCAGGACCTGATAGGTGTTTTAAGGACTTCGCTCACTCTGGCTACTGTGTGCACAAGGCACCAGAAAGCGGGGAGGGTGGAAGAGGGAGGCCAGGTTAGGCTGCTCTGGACACCGGGGTGGGATGGGGTGGCACCTGGATGGAGGGCACTCTGCCTCCACGCTCCTCTGCGGGCTGAACTGTGTCACTCGCAGATTCAGGTGGTTGAAGTCCTCGCCCCCAGCACCTCTGCAGGTGACTGCATGTAGAGATGGGGGTCTACAGAGAGGTGGTTAAGGTAAAATGAGGTCACAAGGGTGGGCCCCAATCCACTCTGATTGGAGTTCTTCTAAGAGGAGGAGGTCAGGACACAGACAGGCATACGGGGTACCACCAGGCCAGGACACAGGAGAAAATGCCTGTCTGCACACGAAGGAGAGAGGCCTCAAAAATCCAACCCTGCTGACCCCTGGATCTCAGGCCTCAGCCTCCAGAACTGTGAGAAAATAAATTTTGGTTGTTTGAGCTACAGGTCTGTGTTACTTTGTTAAGGTGACTCTCACAACCTAATACACACTGTTAGGCTAAAATCTGCTGGCCCAGGGGCCCGGGCTCTCTTCCCCTTCCACTTTCTCCAAATGCCTTGCCTTCCCTCTCCTCACAGCAATCTCTCGGGTGTGAGGCTGCAGTCCCCATGGGCTCTCCCACTCACCCGCACACAAATGTCATCCACTGGGATGCCCACCTGTTGGCCTTCTGTCCTTTGCAGCATGGATCCCAGAGTTCTTATGCATCATCTATTTGTAGGTAACTTACTCCAAAATTCTGAACTGTCCCTTCGGCTGCCCCAAGTCTCCTACACATTTATAGCAATTCCCCAACCAAATGAATGTCACCTCTACATTATAGAGACAGACCAAATTAGCATTTAGTTGAGAAAGGGGCTTCTTTTTTTTTTTTTTTTTTTTTGCAAATCATATAACTCTAAATTACCTTCAATTTCCTAAATGGAATCTGGCTCGTGATTCACTCTGGTATGGAGTAGTCTGTAATGAGATTATATTATGTTTGGGGGAAAACATTCAAATGACCAAGATAATTAATTTTGCATAACAACCAACATATAGCAAGATCCAAAGCCGTAACTCAAAGCCTGCAACCTGCCAGGGCCCCTGGGGGTTATAATGTTTCTTTCAAAATACAGCAACAAAGACGGTTCCAGGGACCCGTGAAATGCAGAGGTTTTAAAGCTGGAAATGTCGGGGTCTTTCTATTCCAGCCACAATGCTCATATTTTCTCAGGAGCTGTCATTTACTGTGGATCTCTCCTGGGTTTGGGAAGATGAAAGAAATCCTCGTGCCCAAAAAGAGTATCTTGAAGGTGCTTTGCTGGAAAGAATCTTTTGAGAACTGATTCCAAGTATTCAAAATGTTTGCTGGTGTTTCAGGGCTCAGCTTATGGTAGGCTGGAGTGTGTGTGTGCATGTGTGTGTGTGTGTACACACGCGTGTGCATGTGTGCGTTCATGTGTGTGTGTGTACGTGTGCATGCACAGCATGCTCATCTTGTAAATGAAAGAATAGATCAAACCCTCTTCAGTTCTTTGAATCCTCATTGCCAGGTGGCTTTATTTGTATTATATTAGACTTGTCTGAACATCTGGGAAGGATCTGACTCTGAAGCCGTTTTCTGGTCCTGATTCATTGTTAAAATCACCTTAGAAAGAGCCAGGACCTGGCAGGCTGCCTCCCTCCATCCTTGTATCTCTTGGGTGCATCTAATTCTAACACCGTCTAGGAATATGTGTGAGATTGGGAGCCAGAGAATTTACGTTCTTGCTTAAGATTGGCTTCTAACTGCCTGCATGGTCTCAATAATAAATTCTTGCACTCAAATACGTGTGCATGAATGTGCACAGTAGCACCACACACAACAGCCAAGAGAGGGAACCACCCACATGTCCATCAGTGGGTGAGCAGATAAACTGCGGTATGTCCACGCAGTGGAACACCACTCAGCCATAAAAAGGAAGGAAGTCCTGAAAACGGGAAGTTAATTGACAGAAGCCAGACACACAAAAAAATCACATGCTGTAGGATCCTTTTACATGAAATATTCAGCCTAGGTAAATCCACAGAGTCAGAATGCAGATGGGCGGGTGTCAGGGCCGAAGGAGGAGGGAATGGGGAGTGATGGCTTTAATGGGATGGGATTTCCTTTTCGGGTGATGAAAACGTTTGGGAACCAGGTAGAGGTGGTGGTTGCGCGACATCGTGAACGCTCTAACCTGTGAACTGTGCACTTTAGAACGGTTAGCTTTACATTCCGTGAATTTCACCTCAAGTAAAGAAAGAGATGTCCCTGCTATCACAATTCCCCCTTCCCCATTCCAGATCTTGGTGTTTCATCTGGGAAAATTAGGATGTTGGGCCCAAAACAGAGACTATCTGGACTGGTCCTGTGTTTGGCTCTGACCAACAGATGCAGCGGAAGAGACACAACATGACTTCTGTCGTGGCTAGATCTGAGGACGTCTGCAGTTTCCGTAGAACACTCCCACTCAGAGCACGAATGCCACACAAGCCACATGAGGGGCCGTGGCGGAGCTCGGCGGCACCGCCGACCACTGTGCAGGTAAGTCATCTTGATATTCCAGCCCACTCGTGCCTTCGGATGAGGCAGCCCTAGCCAACCTCACACAGATGTTTTGTTTAGACACAGGCACACGCGGAAACATCTGTATCCATGTGTATCTACATCTATAGTTCTCTCTGCATCCAGCTAGGTAGACACAGATGTAATTATATGCACATCTATTTCTATCTATCTGTAGATTTATGAATGGACTCATACAATTGTGGAGGGAGGCCAGCAGACTTTAGTCCCTGGGAAGATGTTACAGCTCCAGTCCTAAGACAGTTGACTGGGAGAGCTCCCTAGTCCTCAGTCTTTTGGCTGGTATGACCTTCGGTTGATTATGTGAGGCCCACCCACATCATGGAGGGTCATCTGTTTTACTCAAAGGCTATGGATTTAAATGCGAATCTCATCTAAAAAACTTCACAGCCACATTTGGACTGGCGTTTGAGCACATATCTGGATATGGTGGCCCAGCCAAGTTGACACATAAAGGTAATCCTCCTGGGGGGCAGTGAACTGACTGTGGGAGTCTCCCTTTTGGCACTCAGTCTCAAATTTCACTTCCATCCATGCTCTGCCCTTCGGTCCCCTTCCATTTCCAGAGCTGCCTGCCTGAGGCCCAGGGAGCTGGAGCTTCTAGTGGCGCCCAGTCCCCAGAACGGCTCTCGCCCCAAGACTGAAGAAGACAGGAGTGGGAAACCCAGCTCCTCTCCTTGGGCTGAGACAACCTGGAGGCCTGATGGAGTCTCTGGCACTCCCCATGGGGTCAGGCAGAAAAACCCTGCGTGGCACTTCTCCCACCAACTCAGCCTTGCTGGGCTCCACCTGCTCCCCACGCCCCCCCGAGCTGAGTACTCGAATACCCATCTTAGGATCTGCTTCTGGGAAACCCAACCTAAGGCAGACTGCCATGTGAGGAGAGCAGCCAGGCATGATGCAGTTGCGTGCATTTGCTGAAGGAAATGTTTACTGAGCACCTGCTTTGTGCAAACATTATTTCTAGGCATTGGAGAGAGAACAGTAAAGAACAGGGACAGAAATTCGCCTGCTGGGGGAGGGGGTGGGCAGTGGGAGTGACATCTTTCCACCTGGCCAGAACAAGGAGGTTTTTCTAGGTGAGGGGGCAGAATTTATGTGTCTGCCCCTACTTTGTCATTGCCAGTCCTGCCTTCTCCCCACAAGGTAGGTAGATGCTGGAGAAGGTGACCCTCAGGTTCACTTCGACTTGTGCACAGAGTATCTCCCCGTTGCCACCAATTTCTTGTCCTTAAGAGCAGAATAACGTGCATGTCTCCTGCAACCACTAGCATGATGCAGGCCTCATCTACAGAGCAGGACGGAGCCACAGACCCCATGCTCCTCACACCTCTTCAGAGGGCAGAGCTGTGGCCTCCCCGCTTGCCCACAACTCCCTTCTCCCCATCACGCCTTCTTCCTGAGGCCCCCACCCCAGCTGTGCCACAGCAGGACCAAACAGACAGATTCCCCCACGTGAGCCACACCGCTCCCCGCTGCACCACTCGGCCACTGCCGGCTTCACCTGTAAACGTGCGCTGGTGTTTGGTGACGGATATGCAAATTCAATAAAAGGCAAGTTAATTAAAGCTGTTGCCTGGGGCAGCAAAATGTAACTGCTTATTATGTAAGTGAATGTTAAGATACCGGGGAGTCTAATTTTCTCTCTCTCCTCCTGTGTTTCTTGGAGCCTGTTTGGCAAAGGCAGAGCATGAGTCTGCCAGCTGGGGATGGATGGTTCCAGCCTCAGATGTGTGTGTGCACTTGTATGTCGTTGGCCCTGGGTCTGGGGTTACATATAAAGAAAACCCACAGACTGTGAGCTCCTGGGCAGGCCACGAATCGTGTCTCGAGCTTGCTTGTAACCCTAGTGCACAGGCAGTGCCCTGCACCCCCTAAGGGCACCCGTTGCTAATTGCTGCAACAGTGCTCGGAAACAGGTGTCCTATTATGGCCTGATTGCATCTCCCTTCCCAAGGCCTGCGCTCTCTCCCAGCCTCCAGGACCTCAGCCTGGGCCATATTTGAAGATCAGGTCTTTAAAGAGGTAATCAAGTTAAAATGAGGCCATGTAGGGGGGCCCTAATCCAATCTCACCAGCGTCCTTATAAGAAAAAGAGTTCAGGACACAGACTCACACAAGACAGAGGGAGAAGATGGCCATCTACAATCCGAGGAGCGGGACCTCAGAAGAAACCAACCCTGCCAACACCTGAATCTTGGTCTTCCAGCCTTCAGAACTTTGAGAAAATACATTTCTGTTGTATAAGCCCCCGAGTCTGTGGTATCTGGCTATGGCAGCTCCAGCAAACAGGTACACCTGACCACCTGTTATCGCTCAGGAGTCTTCAGGTGGGCTGGGTGGTTGTGCGGATCCTAGCTGAGCTCACCTGTGTCAGGGGCTGGCTGTCAGTGGGTCCTCCGTGGCCTCGGCTGGGACGGCAGCAATGTCGCTCCCTGCGGTACCCTGGTCGCTCATGGTCCTGCAGGGAGCCTCGGCTTGCTGTTGTGGTGATGGAGGAGGGGAGGGAGGTCGGGGAGAGAGACCGAGAGAAGGAACAGCTTTCTCCAGGACCAGGCTCCCTACCTGCAGACCATCTCTTCCGCTGCATGTTATTGGCCGAAGTAAATCACGTGATCAGCCTTGCTCCAGGGTGTGGGGAAAACAGACCCTGCTTCTCGCTAGGGGCCTGGGCAGAGTCCGAGGGTGTGCATTTTGGGAGGGGTGGAAAAATGGGGTCATCTGTGCAACCAGCCCAGGAAATTCCGAAATGTTTTATTTTCAAAGTCAAAATCTACCCTTCAAGTCTGAGGACTTTGGAGGCAGTTAAGAGGGACAGGAAAACACTTAGAAATAAAGAGGTAGGGACCCCTGCTGGCCCCTATCAATCAGAGATGAAGATAAGGCTCTCTGACATTTAAGTCCAGTGGAAAAATCAGGATCAATCCACAAAATTTGAGGGACACGGTGTTTAAGGTTTAGGCTGCACCTTCTACACACACGGAAAATGACAAAGCTGGTGGGGCTCCCTGATCTGAGTTGCACAGAACTCCGTGATCTCGGTTGCAGGAATCAAGAGTTCAGGGCCCCATTCAGAAAGCCTTTTTCTGGGTCCCCAGCCTAAAGGGGGTGCCCCTGCTACTGTTTTTGAAAGACTCCTGATGATCCCCCCCATTGCACTTCCCGCTGGGGGGACCTCATTGTTTGCTAGATTCTACACTGTGTGAAGGCAGGGGTCTTGCCTGGCTGGCTCCCTCCCCAGCTGCCACCAAGCCCCCCACACTCCAGGGGCTTCTCCTAGGAAAAGGGGGAGAATAAGAAATATTTGGGGCAGGCTCAGAAATACAGAGATTTATCTACAAGGAAATAAAAAGGTTTGCATTTCTGGGGCGCCTGGGTGGCTCAGTCGTTAAGCATCTGCCTTCTGCTCGGGTCATGGTCCCAGGGTCCTGGGATCGAGCCCCGCATCGGGCTCCCTGCTCAGCGGGAAGCCTGCTTCCTTTCCCACTCCCCCTGCTTGTGTTCCCTCTCTTGCTGTGTCTCTCTCTGTCAAATGAATAAATAAAATCTTTAAAAAAAAAGGTTTGCATTTCTAATGGGCTAGGAACCATTAAGTTGATGCCATCCCCAGCTTGCTTGCCAGTGATGTGAGAGAGACAGATGGTAAAACTGTGACCAGCTTTTGCAACTAAAACAACCCCCCCCACCCCCGAGCCTTTCATGGCACCAAGGGACTCGCTCTCTCTGGGGGGGTCCTAAAGCTAACAATGGTTTGGTTCATAGCTTTGTTTGAACCCGGCTTTGTCCAGCAAGATGTTTCTCAACAGCTCAGAAATATGTGAGTACATTCCTTGAACACGTATAATTTAGTTCCAATTGCTGCTTGCTGGTGCAAACCACAAATGAAAATAAACAAGATTCATACTTATTTTCAAGCACGTCGCAATATGAGCAAAATTAACGTTGGTAAATAAGACCCTTCTGAAAAAGGATGGAGTTGGTAGAAACTGCTCTGTACCCTGAAAACTAATTCTGAGCCTGAAAAGACCCAGTCATCAAGACAAGAACAGCAATTTTCAGGATAGTGATGCGGCAGCAAATCGGGGCCGGGGCCAGGATGCCGCGCTCACTCACGAGTTAAGATAGAATACAGTGCAATTTATTTTTCTCCAGCATCTTCACACGCAAGTTTAACAAAATGCTCTACAGTTAATTACCGACTTTCTATGCAAATACAGGCAGAGTGTATGGCACACAATTCATCAAACGGATGCTCTCAGAGGGCATCGCAGGACAATCAGCCATGGGGAGCTCCCCGAGGGCCAGGGAGAGGCTGACGGCACCACCAACCGGGAGTGCAAAGGCCGCTGGGAAGGAGGGCATCATGGTCCAGAGCATTCCGGGGAGGCTGGCGACGGGCAGGCCGGGGTGTCCTGGAGGGGACCAGGAAGCAGGCCTTGGACGCACATAGGGGATTGATCAGGAGGGAGGAAGGGATGCCGGTCCTGTTTGCGGATGGGTGGAAAGCTCAGGCAGCTCTGGGGCTGGAGGGAAGGTGTTTCGCCCGAGATTCCGAGGTGGACGAGGAGCCATGAAGGTTTGTGGTGGCCACCAGTGAAACACGTGTGTGTCACACTGAAGACGGGAGGTGAATGGGGGTGTGGGTGTCTTATAGGGGACCCCAGGGGACCAGCAGTGAGGGTGTTACAGGGAAGGAGGACCACGGCAGGCCCAAGGCACGCGACAGAGGCTTCCTGGAGGGGTCAGATAGTCGGGGTTCTGGGGTGAGTTTCGGGGGAGGCCCGAAAGTCAAACCCACACCCGCTCTTCATGCTCCAGAGATCAGAAGAGGAGAAGGAAGGCTGAGGTGTGGACTTTGAGCTGACGGTATTTGAAGGATACAACAAGGGTGACACGGCTGGGGTCCTGAAGTCACCACGTGCTGGGTGAGGACAGCAGACGGAGCTCCGTCGTTTAGGACGGATTGTGCATCCCGGAGAGCAGGCTAATGGGGGCCCAGACCGGGACGTTGGAAAGACAACCACAGAGTCGCCCGGGGAAGTGGGGCTCCCACTCCTCACTCCAGGCTTCTCACGATGCAAGCAGCTTCCAGCATAAGCCTGACGCACGCCCCTAAAGTGAACTCGCTGAAAACAAAAGTAGAAGTTAAAGTGTAAAACCCCAATGTGTCCAGAGCATTCTGGAAATAATAGAGAGGTCAGATCAGCTGTTGGCATCTAATAGATCAAAAATTAAATAAGAAAAAGAAACAGAAAGAAAACTAACAAAACAGAAACCCAATGAACTGACGGATATTTTCACTAAGCTTCTTCTGGTTTTGTTTTGTTTTTTTTTTTAGGTTCCATGGTCAGGCCCACACAGTTCCGACTTCTGTAATCTTAGCTCGTTTTCATTCTGGAAAATGTGAAGAGGCTCGGAGAGTCACAGACGCAAGCCTAGGGGTGCGGTTCGCTGACCCGCAGATCAGCAGGGTTCCCCTCCCCCGCCCGGACGGACACGTCAAAGACCCTAGACTCTGAAATGGCCGAGAGCCTGGCCGAGCCAGAGCAACTCGAGAGTCAAGGCCAGATTTAGATAATCTCCTCGGGGTAATGCTTTTCACCTTCATAAGGAGAAGAATTACGATGCTCTTTCCCTCGTGTCCTCAGCTGATGGCGAGAGAAGAGAGATACTATTTACTATTTTGTCCTTACAAAATGCAGACAGCGGTGCCGACCATATATTTGAAAAGCAGAGACCTGATACCTTGAGCCGCAGGTGGGGGGGGAGGGGGGAGGCTTTGGGGACTGTCGTCGGGCCAGGGAAAGTGGGAGATTTCACTTTATTTATTTATTTTAGCTCCGACACTGGAACCTTCTCCCGAAGAACTCAATGTCACGGCCGCACCATGCCCCAGCAGGGACCACGCCGTTGCCCACTCGGCAAAGCGTCGCTCCGGATGTATTCACAAGGCGAAAGTCCGAAGAGCTGGGAGCTAAGGATGAACCGTCAGTATCGGTTGCTTCTTGGCTGAGTTGAGTCCAAAATGACAGCTTTGCCTGGAGGCTACAAAGCGAGCTTTCAGAGAGACTCAGAAGTGGTCTTCCTTTTATATTTTGCTGAACTGAAGAGTGTCATTTCTCATTTAGTGCTCCAGAAGCTCGCTTCCCCTCCTCCTTGTTAGCCGTGGCTGCCCCTCTCCCCAAGAAAAGGAGGCGCCCGGATTGCAAGGCGGAGGGGTTCTTCCTACCCGGGGGAGGCGGCTGGAGACGCGGGTTCCACTCGGTGACCTGAGCGCGCCCGAGCGGGCTGCCTTTCCTTCTCTGCAAACACCCCTTGACCCTTCATCCTAATGCAGTGGCACGAACATCCTTGAAGCCCCAGAGAAGAGCCAGGAGCCCTGTCTGCTCTCACTACTTCGGGTCACCCCTGGGGTAATAAAGATGCTTCCCTTTTCATATTGAGGAAGAGGGGCGCAGACCCAGCCCTTCTGTCCTCCAAGGAATTCTCTGGGCTGATCCCCGGCAGCACCGCTCTGAAACAGGTGTATGCTTTTAGCTGCAGCGTTTTGCCGGGAGCTCAGGAAACCTGCATCCCACTTACTGGCATTGATGGATGATCCTGTCGTTGGGGGAGAATGCTCTGGTCATGCACTGCTGATGTGTTAGCCAAGAATTTACTGCATAACATTTACTTTCCAGCGCAGGGCTGGGAACAGAAGGCCACGGGGGGCGAGGGGTGTTTCTTCTCCTTGTCAGGTGGCTCCTGGCTTGACCTGCCATTTAGGTCCTCGACATCAAGAAAACACTCAGGGGGTCCAGAGGCATTTCTCCGTGTCGGCAGCTATGCTGGGGCCGGGAACGGCCGCGAGGTTGTCAGGCTGGGGTGGTTTCGGCGGCTTCCGGCAGGTGCAGTGAGCCTCGGGGCCTGATCCCCTAGGGTCTCGGTGTCTCACCTCCTGGGCTTTCTGGTCCTCCCTCTCTGCACAAAGATGCACTACCGCGCCCCAGTCCGAGGCCTGGGGAAGGTGCTGACGGGCGGTGGCTGCTGGCCGCACACTTTAAACGCAAAAGACCCACCTGTCTCTGATGCCCTGAGACCCCTCCCTGAGCCTTCTGGTCTCCACCTGCTCCGGGCCTCGGCAGTCTCCGCGCCAGGTGGGTGAGTCCCCTCAGGGGAGACTTGGGAGCCTGCAGGCTGGTGCGGTTCAAGCTCCGGCAAGCCACTTAGCTTTGGCCTCCGCCCTGTGCAAAGGGGGTGCCCTCAGGAGCTCGGCGCTGGTTCCCAAGAACCAGTAGTGCGGGGGGAAGTTTTGGGACCCAGAGGAAGCAGGAACGATGCGGGCTGATGGAGCGGGAAGAGTTCAGTGTAAGGAGGGGAAACCAGCTCTTTGGCAGCTTGACCGGGTTGGGCCAGCTGTAATTGTGTCCTCACTTGGAAAAATGGCTCCCTGGTGTCTTTCGGGACCCACTGCTGTTTATTAACCTGTTGGAGGGTCAATCATTCACAGCTCTCAGGGATGGAAACACGGCCCGTTTTTGCTTTTCTGGTCTGTTGTTTTAGACGGTGAGTGGGAATGCGTCACGGGCCGCCTGTGAGCTCCCCATTGTGGGAGTTAGGGACCGATGAGTAGACGTATATAGCCATCTCTTCATTCATGTGATTATAATATGAACATTTTCATGTAGTCACAATACCTGTCATCAATATGTACAAATGAATTGCCTCATTCTTTCAAGAAGTGTTTATTGAGTACCTACTATGTGCCCGGCCTGTGCCAGGCTCTAGGAAAACAGTGGTGAAGGAAAACCTGATGTGACCCCAAGCTCACGGCACTTACAATCCAGTGAGACGCTAGACGAGAGTCAAATAATCATCAGAAATGAATGTAGAATGGCAAATTTTGTTTGAGGGAAGTCATATGCCATTCTCCCAGCCTGGACTGAGAGGATTTGACTTGGTCGAGGAGCTGGGTTGGCTTTTTGGGGAAATGACCCTTGAAAGATGAGATGGGATCAGTTAGGTAGGTGAAAAGGGGGAAGAGCACTTCAAGCAGAGGGGACAGCATTTGCAAAGGTCCTGTGGCAGGAAGATGTGGGGCGAGCATGAGGTCAGAGTGGAGAGGTGGGCAGTGCAAGATGAGGCTACAAAGGCAGGGAAGGACCAAGTGGAGAGGTTTGTCTTTATCCCAAGAGCGTTGGGGACTGCTGAAGGATGTAGAGGGGTAATGCAGTCAGATTTGCCTTTTAGAACGATCCCTCTGGCTACCTGTCATGGGCTCTGCAATGTGCTGTCCCATTCGCCCTGCAGAAATGAAGGCCTCTCTCCCGCATGCCCGGAGGGCCACTGGCAGAACACCCTCAGCATGTGGCCCCTTCATGGATGGTGTCTACGAGAGAGGGCGCTGGCCCCAGTCACACCCCTTCCCAGGAGGGCCAACGTCTGGTGCATTGTCAACCCCAGGACAGCTCCAAGAGGTCATCTCATCCCCAGAGTTCCTGCCGGGGCTGTCGGAAGTCCCCCCCTGGAGGCTGGATGGGAGCTCGATAACACCCCCTCCCTAATCCTGCAGCCTCCTCCCCCGCCGCAGGTGACGTCTCTAACCCCACACCCAGCTGGCGCTCCTGCCCGTGCGTCCCCCTCTCTGAGCCTGCTCCCTGGGGCACCCAGGATCGTCGGTGACAGATTGGGTAAGCCGTGTGCATCTCATCGTCACTCAGCTCCAACGATGCACTCAAAGGTTCAAAAAGAAGCCCACACTTAAAATATTGGTAAGGATATTTTAGAAAGTGAAGCTTTAAAAAAATCTGTTGCTGCAAAAGGAAGAAGGGTAGGGCTCCCCACCTCCGCCGGGCTGAAGAAGGGAGGCCCATCCTGCGGCTGCTGGGCCTCACTTCCTGCACCGATGCTGGTCTTCTGTGCACTGCAGCTTGGCAGTTTGCTTGCCCCCGGGGCGCCAGGCCTCCTGCAGGAAGCCTGCTGGGGAGCACTGCCCCCCCTGTGTGCCATGCCCACCGTGTTGCTGCTCCCCGACTCCTGCCATCGACCCGTAGCCCAGCAGCCCTGCCTCCCTGAACCCCAGCAGGGGAGCAATGGGTGGCTGGAACATGCATCTCTTGCTCTCCTATTTCCATAACCTTCACACTGTGCGCAAGAGAGGGGGTTTGTTGCAGATAAATGTGAGAGAATGAATGCTGTTCCAAGCTGGGTATCCACGTACATTTTTCGGTCCCAAAAGCCCCAGGACAGATTCATGTGCGTGTGTGTGTAACTGTTACTAAACATACAATATCTCCCTTTTGGAAGAATTCAGAATGCCACTAGAACATTGGGAAGATAAAGGCAAAAAAAAAAAAAAAAAAATCCGAGAACCACCACCAAAAAAAAAAAAAACCCACCAAAAAACACATCCAACCACAACCAGCTCTTATCTTTGGACCAGAACAAGGTTAAAAAAAGATGAAAATAATCACAAAAGTATGATTTAATCTTTACAATGTTATAAATACTAATGTGAGAAAGACTATATTGGGAAATGTTATTATACCGCATAATGTTAATTTTATGAAAATCAATTCATCCAGCACTCATACATTTTTTACTTCTGTCCTTGGCTTTTGCTGACGATTTGAGTATTACCATCCTGCTGAATGTTTCCGACTTCGACCATGAGCGCCTGGCAATGGGGCGTAGCACGGGATTTTGACACCACAATTATTTCTCTGTTAATGCCCTGTGATTCCCCACAGGTAGGAACCGTATGTAACCGAGTCAGGACGAGCAGCCGATGTTTTTAGAATTAGAACCGCGATCCGATTTACATCACAGCCTTTGGAAACGCAAAGACCCCAGACACGGAGCCAAGGGGGAGAATGCCCCCAGCGTGAAGGGCCGGGAGGGTCGCAGGGACGGTAGTCGGCAGGGGTCCGCTCTGGGCAGGCACGGCGTCCGCCCCGGTGTTTCTCCTTCCCTCAGTTCCCCCCGCAACCCTGGAAGGGAGGCTTGTGATTGCCCCCACTGCACAGATGAGAAAGACTGAGGCCCTAGAGGGTGGATAAGGCAGCGGTGGGCACCTCACTGGGGGTGGCTGGCGTAAGCTGCATGCAGCCCCAGGTCCACTTAGCTGCACGGCCGCCTCCATGCGGACCAGGACATCAGCTACGACTCTTGATGCACCAGACAACGGGACACTGTTCCAATTTCCAAGAGATGGATGATCAGGTGAAGTTCTTTAAAAAAAAAAAAAAAAAAAAGTAGCCCCATGACGGCACTGAGAGAACGGGGGTGAAACCAAACTTGAAGTCACATTTGGAACCCATCTCAGCTCGTGGGGACGTGGCCGGACAGCCGGCGGCGGGGTCGTCCTAGCAATCTGGCGGGAGTGGGCCAGGATGTAGCTGCCAGGGCCATCCTGCATTTTTCTCATTTGTGAACCGGGAGCCGGTAGTGCAACCTTGTTAGAGAGCTAATATGGGATGGAAATGGGACAAGTCAGTGTCAGGAGTCGGCGGCAGCTCCTTTGTAAAGGTCTCAAGAACAATCAAGCTGAATTAATTTCGAAGAGACCTCGTGACAGATTCTTGATTATGAGCCCCAATTAAGGAAACCTTGGTTTCCTCTTTGTTTAATGTCAGGAAGTGAGGAGACCGCCGGGCAGCTCCCGAGCGCCGAGGAGGAAGCCTTGCCTCGTTTGAACCGCGCACCGGGCGCCGCTGCAGACCCTTTCATGCTCTCCAAAGAGGAAGCCGAGAAATCTGTGCCTCTCAGTCGATGCCCCAGGAGGGAAAAACAGTAATGACCAGATGAAGGGCTTCCACTCATCCCCGGAGCCCACAGAGGCGAAAAGCAGACGACCAACTGGTTCTGTGAGACAGGGAAATGAAAGATTCTGTCTTGGACTAGATAAATGTGCCCTGGAGGGAAAAGGGCCAGCAGAACCAGATAACCCAGGGAGAGGTCTTCCGTTGGGCTCTTCCCAAATCGACAGGTGTCGCTGGGTGATGGGACCTGGATGACACTTACATTTCGGCAAGGGGAGGCGGCATTCTCGAGGCCTGTAAGGTTGGAGGAAAGGGGATGAGATGGATGGAAAGGCGGGGCTGGGCCTGGGTGGGGCTCCTGTGCACGGTGGGGACCGGGGAGGAGGCCCGCTGCAGGACTGAGCTGGCTGGAGACTGATGCGGGCCAGGGAGGGCTGGAAACCTGACCCAGGGCGTGCAGGCTGTCAGCACGCAGCCCACCGTCTAACGGGAGGGGGCGGCATCCCAGCCAGCGAGCCGAGGCGTGGGGCCCTAAGGCCTGGGAAGGGACAGGTGGGGCCCCAAACCCAGGACACCTGGGGGTCTTTGCAGTGAGGGCAGCCTTGTTGACTGCCCATCCCACGGTGCGTCCGGGATGCAGATGTTCTTCTGGGATGAGGAGAATGTTTTGAAGCTAGAGAGAGGTGGTGATTGCCTAACATTGCAGAGGCACGAAATGCCGCCGAATTGTACACTTTAAAATGGTTAATCATATGTCATGTGAATTTCACCTCAATGGAAATAATAATAAATCCAGAGTGCAGAATGCTCCCCGGGTATATGGCTTCCTTCCCAGATAAAGATGCAGGATCTTTTGGGTGTTTTGTGTCAAGATACCTTAGCTTCTCTGCCTCCCCGAACCTTAATGTCTGTTTGTAGGACTCACCTGGTCCCTCCTCCCTTCGGGAATAAAGAATATTTATAGATCTGTGTTATTGTTCCTAAGAAAGTTCACCCCGTTCTCTCTGTACAATTTGCAAAGTAGGCAGAGCGCCGGCCTTTGTAGAGTAGTCTTGGATCCCCCACCCCACCCCAACATACTGTACTTACAGGATTTTGTTGGGGTCCATTAAGGCTGCCTGGATTGCACCCCAGAAAGCCTGTGAGGAAATGTCATCGGGAAGACAGAAGCTCTGTCCACCCAAGTTTTGAAATGGGGTCAGGACGCCCACTGTGGTTACCAGATCAGAAAGGTCCGGACAGTCCCTACAGAGGCCAGAATGCAGGCGCAGTGACCGCAGGCTGGGGCCTGGGACCCGGAATCACCAGCAGCTCCACCCTTCACCTCCAAGCAGAGGGCACAACCACAACAGAACAGCAGAACCTATGCTTACTCGGGGTACTGCATTCAGTGGGGATCAAAAAAAATCAGGGGAAGAGATTTTAACCACTTTCCATCTCTTGGAGTCTCATTGCAATGAAATCATCAAAGTCTGGTTTAGACAGAGGGTCACCTCAATGTGGGACAGATGGCGAAATAAAGTGCAAAACGTAGGTGTCCCTGAGAGACCTGGTTATGTCCGCAGATACACTGTGTCCGGGGACGAACCTCGGGAGTACAAAGTCATGCCCCATTCCACTGCAAAATGCCAATCCCTCAAAAGATCTGCCCTTTCCCCTCCCCCCCACCCCAAAAAGAAACCGCTTGGAACAGAGTCTTTAAGTGTGTGGTGAAAAAGAGAAAAAAAAGAGTTTCTAGCCAAGGTGTTAAAGTCCTACAACAGAGGAAAGTGAATTGCTCTCTCTCTACCCAGTTGAGACGCTTCCCACCATGGAGCAGGCATTAATGAGGCGTCCGAATGTGACAAGGTCAGTCTCTGGTTTCCTGAATCCAAGATGCTCTCTTTGCCAGAAGCGGTTTCTCTGGACTATTTTCAGTTCTCCGGCCTGAGGCCTCCCCACTGCTCCTGCGGGTTCCAGGGTGCACCCCAGGGTGGGGTCCCAGGCCGGAAACTGTCCTGAGCACCCCATAAGAGTGGAGGGGCCCAGGGAGACGGTAGACCAGTTACCCAGGGTCTTGATTGCTGAGAGCATCAGTCTGCTTCCTTTGGCCTCAAGATCTTAGCAAGGAAGTAGGAGGAATATCTTACTCTCCTTCAGCAGTGGGATGTGCAAGAAATTCTGCAAAGCTCTGGGGTGGTTTAAACCTAGGATTCTCCGGCCTGAGTTCCAGCCAAAGGACCTTCGGACTTAATCCACAAATGCCTTCCGGCAGGCTTTGTAACAAATGTAACGTGAAAATGCTTTATTGGTTTCTGATGTGAAATGATTTGCTCATAGAGTTCATACACATCTGAACTTTGCTTTCCTGTGTCATTAAATCCAAAACGTTCTTCCGGAAGGACTTGGAAATGGGGGAGGTGAAGTGGGTGGGCTGTCAGGTCCTTCAGGTCTAGGCTGTCATGAAAGGTTTGAGGCCCCGGGCCCTGGACCCATGTTTCTCTAAGCAAGCACTGTGTCCGTGTCCGTGGAACAGCCTGCAGGCGGGCCAGATTCAGCTGGCCATGCTCGTGACTCCAGAATTTTCTGTGACAGCCTGGATCACAACTGTAATTGAATGCACAGATTGTAAGCACACCTCTGCTCCCTGCCTTCCCTGATACATGCAAGATCTCTGAGGGTAGGGGCTGCATTCCCTTGGGTCATCCCAGTACTGGTTGTGGTGCTTGGCACACGGTAGGTATAAGATACATATTTATGGATTGGAAGACAGAGGTCAGTTTGGGGCTAGATAATAAGCTTTCCTTTTTGAGAGTCACAAACAGCACTGGATAAGACACAGAGAAAGAAGCACGGTATTTGTTTCTGCTTTTTGCTGTTTGTATTGCAGGACTTCTCAGAACCTTTGATATGCAGATATGCTTTGTGACTCTCCAAATCGGGGCTGTATTGTGCTGTGCTCCCCATGAAACAGTGTTCCCCCCAAATCCCTGGCTTGGGTAATCACTTTCTTCGATGTTTATTGACATCCCAATGGACCACCATTCCAGGGGATGTGCTTTGCACTGGATGGTCATGAGCAATCAGCAGGGAGACACCTCAGTTGTGACCAGAGTAATGGAGGAGCTGGGACGAGTGCCTGGAGGATGCTGCATACGGGACCCTGAGTTCCAGGTGATATCTGAGTCAGTCCCAGACAGGGCACGCTGCCGGGAGGGGACACCAGACCCAGGCAACCTCCACGGGCTGCCCGGGAAACCCGTCACTCCTCCACTCCAACAACAGATGTCTCTATTTGGTTTGAACACAGAATCAGTTCATTCTCGAGTCACAGAAATAACCAGTGTCAACAGAGGCTCCGTGAGAGTAGGGACCGTGCCTGTCTCGTCAGGTGTCCTCTCTGGAGTTCAACAAGCATTTGTCGAGTGAATGAATATGCAGCAAGTTACGTGATAAAGTGCTATTGCAAAGACAGTGCATGTACTATCAAACCACTCCTGGGAGCTCTCTTCTGGGACTGTTTAGTGTGAATAAAAATCTCTTGTGGGAACTTGTGACAAAGAAGATCTGGTTTCTAGGTTCCCAGGCCTTGCTGGGTGACAGCCTCCCAGGCGGTGATGCTGAGAGCCAGGGAGCTCTGAGTTCAAAACCAAGCTCTGGCATTTATCAGGGCCTGGGGCTGGGAGGGGAGAGGGGAGATCTTGGATGGGCTCTCGGCAGAGACAGGTGAGCTGAGGCCCGTGGAGGCCCGTGGAGGCCCGTGGAGAAGACGACCAAGGGAAGATTAGGGGTATCTTAGTTTGGCTTCCCCTAGCAGCAGAGCGCAAGACAGAGATTAAGGTACAAGAAGTTGACTTGGCAGGTGGTCCTGGGGAAGTGAGACAGGGAAGGCGAGCCAAGAAAATGAGTGTTACATCCAGACTTACCCCCCATCCGGACGGTCCGCCAACCCCTCCGCATCTGCATTTGGGGTATGGTGGGGGCTGGTCTTAGGCCTTCCGCACTGGCAACACATGGTGACCAGAGCAGAGCCTTGGGATAAACCGGTCCTGGCAGCTGGAGGTGGGAAGGCTGTGTGTGCCAATGGGGAAAGAACGAGGGGATCTGAGAAGGGGAGTGATAGCATCTGCCACGAGGGGCAACAGTGCTCCGTGCCAGGGGGGCCTGTCGAAGCAAAAGCCCCGGGGGAAAGAGCTCCCTGTGTTCCAGGTTAGTGTGGCTGGAACACCGCGAAGGGTGGGGAGGCAGGGAGGAGTTAAGGCAGTGGTAAATATTTTCAGCTGGCTCTAAAAAAAAAAGAAACAAAATCCAAAACAAACCAACAAAAAACTCCAAAGCCCTGATCTGTGGTGTTTGCCAATTCCCATGGTGCAAACAGTCACAGGATGGCTGACTTCACCCTACCAAGGTGAACCCCAAATGCAGAGTTGGAAAAAGATGTGTGTGTTTGGTTCTAGCAAGCTGGCTCGAGCACATGTAATACGGAGGAAACCTAAGGAGGTTAGGCAGGACGATGGAAAGTCATCTGAAGGGCTTTAGGCAGAGGACAGAAAAGATGATCTAATTTATGCTTGTCAATGAGCCATGAGGCTGGGAAAAATGACATGAAGACCCGTGGGCTTAGAACCTTGGCAGTGGGCGCCCGCACACACCCTGGTTCCGAGAAGCTCGGTCGCAGACAGAAGATACGGAAAATTCATCGTCAGGCCTTCTCATGCTGGGCTGAGACCCATTCTCGCATTTAGATAACATTAAAGGTCTTCCATAAATTAGCAAAACATGAGGGGCTGCAGAAAAGCTCATGCGCCATTTCACCTCAGGCAGCGTGCACCTTTCCCCAAGGGTCCCCCTTGCCCCAGTAATTGAAGCCTTAACGCAAGCTTTGCTGACTTTTGTCGGTTTAAGTTAGACCCTTAATACTCCTTGAATATATTTTTCTGTAAGTAAGAGAATCATGGCAGAGGAATGAAGCTATCTGTCACATAAACGCCTGCCTAGAAGGAGTAGGAGTGTAATAATGGCGGGGGGGTGGGGGTGGTGTCAGGCTACCAGAATACCTGTACAAATGAACATTGATTTTCTTGAGAATTCTTCGCCTGGTGAAATAAATTAAATCTGCATTTACTTCTATTTGTTTAAAAACCTCTTTGTTAAAATAAGTGCAGCAGTATTGAGACATAATCTAATAAATTAAAGGAGGATAAATTATACCTAATAACATTCTGCACAGAGAATATGCACAGAGGGAACCCACCGGAGGAAGGCTCATGGAAGCCACTTAAATGTTTGGACTAATTCTATTTGTAATGGTAAAACTGACAAACAGATATGTTCAGGGCTCTTCAAGCTTGTTTTATTTTATTTTTTTCTGAATCAGGTTTATTATTATTTTAATTGGGGAAAAATAATCTACTGAGTTTCCACTTAGCCTGAAGAAATACAAATTTAACTAGGTCTTAAAATTTAATGCAGCTTGAATGGTGAACCACAAGGAACAATCTTTCATGAGAGGAAACTGCGTTACCAGCCTTACATGGAAACACACAAAATGAAGCCCCGTCATCCACCGTGAGCACATCACCCTGCCTCTCAGATTTTCCCTGTCTCTCCCAATACAAGGGAAATTTAAAAAGCAGTGAGTATTTCTGGAGTGTCAGCAAGCACCTAGTGCTTGCTACTGAGTACACCCAGGGGTGGTGCTGGGTAGGTGATCAGGCGGTGTTGCTAATGGCCTGCATTTATTAATTTGCTAGTGTCCCATAGCAGGGGACTTGTTGGACAAATGAAGTTGTTCTCACTGTAGCTGCTCCAAGCCACTTGGGAATAAAGAACAACACGCGAAGGGCAGCCAGTTCTGAGTTCAAAATTTTTTTCTTAATGTAGATGTTCATCACTATGAACCTTCCTCTTAGAACTGCTTTTCCTGCATCCCATACATTTTGACGTGTTGTTATTTCCATTTTCATTTGTCTCAAGATATTTCTAAATCTCCTTTTTGATTTTTCTTTGACCCATTGGTTGTTCAGGAGCATGTCGTTTGATTTCAACATACTGGTGAATTTTCTGATTTTCTTCTTGTAATTGATTACTAGTTTCACATCACTGTGGTTAGAAAAGATGCTTGATATGACTTTGGTCTTTTTTTTTAAAAGATTTTATTTATTTATCTGAGAGAGTGAGTGAGCAAGAGAGCATGAGCAGGGGGAGAAGCAGAGGGAGAGGGAGAAGCAGACTCCCTGCTGAACAGGGAGCTGGATGTGGGGCTTGATCCTGGGACTCTGGGATCATGACCTGAGCTGAAGGCAGATGCTTAACCAACTGAGCCACCCAGGCACCCCATGACTTCAGTCTTCTTCAGTGTGTTAAGATTTGTTTTGTGGCCTGATGTGATCTATCCTGGAGACTGCTCCATGTACACTTGAGAAGAATGTTACTCTGCTGAGTTGGATGGAATGTTCTATTCATGTCTGTTAGGTCCATCTGGTCTGACATATCAATGAAGTCTGATGTTTCCTTACTGATTTTCTGTCTGGATGATCTATTCATTGTTGAACATGGAATATTGAAGCCCCCTAACTGTTATTGTATTGCTAAGTATTTCTTCCTTCAGGTCTGTTAATATTTGCTTTATATATTTAGGTGCTCCAATGCTCGGTGCATATGTGTTCAAAGTTTTGACTAAGTGCACCAAAGAGGGGGAGTTACACTTGGGTGCCCCCGAATTGCCAGGCACTGGGCATATACTTCATTGAATCCTAAAACAAGGATGTTCCCATTTTCTAAAGAGGAAATTGAGACTTAAAACAGAAAATCCTGGCCAGCAAGCATGACTCCGAAGACCATGTTCCCATGTGATGTTTTCATCTCATTGTTGGAAGAGTCTGCTGAAGAAAGCCATGTGTCTCTTTTTCCTCTCTTAGGGTTTTTTTGTTGTTGTTTGAAAAGATGATGGAACCGAACAGTTCTGTCTCCACCAACCAGGGGCTGTCACTTCCCAATCCTGATTTTTAACTTCCACTTTTCTGGACTCCTCTTGAGCTGTGAATAGACACGGGAAGTCTATGCGCTCTTGACTTTCAAATCAAGCCACAGTCAGACTGTTCAGCTAGAAACCTACTGCTGCCTAGTAGCATCTGAGGGACTTGCAGTTCTTGACTTTTTGAAACTGAGAGCTGACGATGAGCCATGTGTAGCTGATGGCCTCCTGCAGAGGAAGCCAAGTGGCTTAGATGCTTCAGGTGTCCTCCTCCCTCTGGCCCTGCTCCCTACACATCTCCTCTGGTCCCTTGTGTCTTCCCTGCTCCCAGGACTGGCCGTGTTGATTCGACTTTCCAAACCCTTGCTGAGTGCCTACCCCAGTCCAGGGCTCAGCCATACCGCAGCGAGGGAGAGACCAGAAGCCCACCACTCACGGAGAGCTGCAGTTCAGAGGGGCTGGATGAGAAATACCACAGTGTGTGGTGACAGGAGGTGGATACCCCGGGACTGGAGGAAGTGACTTCAGAAAGGGGTGAGGAGGTGATCAGGAGGCAGACAGCACAGCAAGGCGAGCGGGTGGGCAAAGGCCCAGATTCGAGAAGGTGAGACATCTCGTTCTGTGGTTCCATGGAGCTGGAGCCATGGGAGGGAGGGCATCAGAGGAACCGCAGACTCCTTTTCTAGGCCAGTCTCAGGAGATGGATTAATCTTCAGTCACAGGGCGGAGCAGACTCGCTAAGAATGTCAAGCGTTGGAGGGCCTTGCTTGCATTTGCAGTTTGTTTTATTTGTTAAAGATTTTGTTTATTTGTGGGGCGCCTGGGTGGCTCAGTCGTTAAGCGTCTGCCTTCGGCTCAGGTCATGGTCCTGGGATCGAGCCCCGCATCGGGCTCCCTGCTCAGCGGGAAGCCTGCTTCTCCCTCTCCCACTCCCTCCTGCTGGTGCTCCTGCTCTGGCTTTACAAAGGTGCCTCTTCCACAACAGATGTCACTTCCTAAGAAGCAACCCTGTGCTAGCACCTTGCAGGGGGCTCAGAGTGCTCAAGCTCAGAACATATTCCTTCCTCTCTGTCCCTCAGCTCTGCAATCTCCAGGCAGTGAATTAGGAGTCCTGCAAGCTTCCATCTGAAACACATCCCAATCCATGTCTGCTTCTCTCCATCTCACTCCCTCCCCTGCCAAGTCTGAACGTCCAGTCATCTCTCCCATAAAATCCTGCAGCAGCTCCTCCTCCCTGTCTACCTGGCTTCAGGTGTCCCCATCAATTTCCTCCACTGCAGCCTATGAACTTCCTAATATGCAAACCTGTCAGTTCGCTCCCCGTGGAAACCCCACTCGACCTCCCTTTGCTCTGAGGACACAGCCCAAGCCCCTTCCCTGGCGCACGGGGTCCCACGTGGTCTGGCTCCTGTCCACCTCGCTGCCTGTGTTTGCCCTCTCCCTCCGCCGAGCCCTCCCACCCGGCCATACCAACACCTTCATTCCTCCAGGGACCGTGCTCCTGGCTGCCTTCACGTGCCGCTCTCGCCTGGAGCGCTCCGTCCCCAGCCACCCTCCACGCCACCCTCTTTCACCTGGCTACCTTCTCTCTGGCCTCTGGTTTTCAGCGTGGATGAAGCTCCCTCTCTCGGGCTTTGCAGAGCCTCACGTCCTGTGCAGGTGCTTGTGATGGACGCAGCTGCGTTCGATTTTCCGCCGATGACCTCATCAACAGCTCTCATTCCACCTGCGCCTCTGGGATCTTGCCACTCCCCCACCAAGAGCAAGGGGCTAGCTCTTTCTCCCCCTGGATTCGGGCGGGCCTTAGTGACCGGCTCGTAACCAACAGAATATGGTGGAAGGGATGCTTCATGACACCAAGGTGCGGTCGGATGAGGCCTTGCAGGCCTCCCTCCTGGAACGCTCAGTCTCTGGACGCTCATCCCCGATGCTCCCTCAGGGAACTCAGGTGCCGTGTTGTCAGGAAGCCCGAGCTGCAAGGAGAGCCCGGCTTTCAAGACATTCCAGCCCAGGGGCCAGACATGATGAAATAAGCCTGCAGATGGTTCAGGCCCTCAGCCATTTGAGTCACCCATCACCTTCCCAGAGATGGGCCATCCCTGCCCTGCCCTGTCCAATTTCCTGACCCACAGAACCCCTGAGCATTGCAAAATGATGGTCGTGCTATGTCCTTGTGTTTGGGGTGGTTTGTTAACATAGCAATCAACGGCTGGAACAATTGGCTACCCTATATCTGTTCCCCACGTCCTCTTTCTTGCTAAAAGAATCCTGGTTTTGTTTGGAGTGGCTCTGTGCCCGCCTAAGTACTGGCTCTTCCGGCCTGCCTTGCAGCTGGGGTGGCCATGTGATACAGTCGAGGGTTCTGAGAAAGCTTGTCCTTTCCTGTTCAGAGGGAACAACGTGGACTGTGCCCCCATTCTCTCCCTTTTCTGCCTAGAAAGAGAGCATGATGGCTGGAGCTGCAGCAGTCGTCTTGTGATCCTGAGGGGAAGGCGAAGAGATTTGCCAAGATGTGGGTTTTGACATCTTTGAGCAACTGAACCAACACCTTCTTGTTAGACAGGGAAAAAGGAGTTCATTTTGCTTTGAGTCTCTAGCCAGGATTTCTGTCCTTGTAGTGGACGCTTTCCTGACTGGTTCCATGCTCCTCGTCTGTGCTAAGACACGTCTACCCTGAGACCCCCTCTCCCTAGCAGATGGAAGCTCTCTGCAGGCAGGGACCACGTCTGTCCCCTTCCCCACTGTGTCCACCAAGCCCCACATCTGGCACGTTGGAGGAGGTGCTTAAATGTTGGTAGAATGATGTTGAATCAACGAAGGACTGATGATTTCCAGAGGGTTAGAAGCAGAGTCTCAGAGATGTTGCCAGCCTGACAATTTCATGGGTGAGGAAGGGCTGGGGCAGGGTCTCTGAATCCCACTCCGGGACCTCCTGTTCCCAGGTCGCGGGAAGCCTCACTCGGGTCGGGTGGAGGAAAGGCTCCTTGCCACAGACCTGTGCTGGAAGCTTCCTGTCTGCATTTCTTCCATCTGGTATTAACAAATGTTAATCTGCCTCAATGATCATTGGCCTTTCGAGTGCCCTTTACACTACTATAATTTTGCGACTTCACTGAAAACACCAACCTTGTAATTTTCCTTGGCCTTACAGAAAAATCCTTGGAGGACATATTCTAAGTCAAGGGGAAGTCCAGATAATTTTTTTTTTTTTTTTTTTTTTTTTTGCTTGTGGGGTTCATTCCACTTTGCATCCAGATTTAGGTCATGCGTGCGAAAACTCGTAATTATTTTAAAGCGGGATAAACGTGCTGCTGGTTGTTTCTGTCTCGCCCCACTGTCCCTCTTTCTGATGCTCTCTGCTCACAAATGGCCAGCTACACTGTTGGCCACGCATTTAGGCTAAATGACCTTTCGTGTGGTTTTGATTTCAAAACACCCAGCAAAAATCTGCTCTTTAGGGGCGCCTGGGTGGCTCGGTTGGTTGGGCGGCTGACTTCGGCTCAGGTCATGGTCCTGGAGTCCCGGGATCGAGTCCCGCATCGGGCTCCCTGCTCAGCGGGGAGTCGGCTTCTCCCTCTGACCCTCCTCCCTCTCGTGCTCTCTGTCTCTCATTCTCTCTCTCGCATATAAATAAAATCTTTAAAAAAAATCTGCTCTTTAAATTCTCTTTAACGCGTGGAGAATCCTTTAAAAGTGATGAAGCTCGGGTGCAGGCTTTGTCCTTCCCTGGACGGTGATGCATGCTGTGCCTAGTCACTCCCGCTTGTTTTCCAGGAGGACAAATCGTTCCTAGTTGGGATCAACGGTTGCCTGAGACGCGACAGGCCCCGGCGTGGTCTCCGGCGCTCACTTGCCTGGCTGTGGAGTCCAGCTCTGCCCCTCACTAGCCTCGCGACACAGGGCAGTTTTCCCAGCCCTTCCGTGCCTCGTTTTCCCCATCGGGAACAGGGGGATCTAGACTGTTCGGAGGACTAGCTTCCCTGGGACATGAGCAGCACCTGACACGAGGCGGTGTTATTATACTGCGGTGATTCCGATCTGTGCAGTGGAGGGGGGACGGGGGCAGGGCGCAGAGGCACGTGTGCGACGCTTCTATGCAAGACGGGATTCGCGAAGGCTACAGAACCACCCGTCCTGGCCTCGCATAAAAGATAACAAGAAGGAGATAGAGCACGGGACTCAGGACACGCAGCACAAATAAAGCCAGTTAATAAATCCTGTCTTAAAGCCCTTCCCCAAATGCTGGCGTTAAATTTCATCTCAGAACGCGGTGCCTAACAAGCACTTTGAGGTAAGGTGGCCCCCGAGAGCTACAGAACTTTTAAAACACAGGCAGCTATTTCTGCTTGGTTGTGAGGAGGGATGACTTTTTGAACTCCATTCTCCGAGCCGCACAACGTTGACCGGCTGTAAACAGGTGCGCGCCGATGAGCTGCTTTGGCAAGGCTTCCACTTCGCCGCGTTTGCGGGGTGGGGCCACGGCCAAGGTGTCGAGCGGCCTGGTGAATGCCCGGAGCCCGGGTTGCCGTGGAGCCTGTCGTCCCTGGCGGGTAACAGGAGCGCGGGCCACGATCCCTCTCCGGGGAGGAATGTTGGCCTGTGCATAGAGGTCTGCGATTTTAATATCAAAAGCCCAGACTTGACATGGTTTGTGTAATCCGGGGAAAGGCCCAAGAATCGAAAAAAACAGGCCAGTTCTAAAGTCAGCGCCTCTGGCCCGGAAGAGGCCAGGATAAGATCCTGGCCTCCAGTCCTCAGCCCAGACGCAGGCCCTGGGAGGGCCCGCACTCTTTCCAGCGGGGAGCTGGGGGGAGGCTTTTCGCCACACTCCAGAAACACCGGCAGCATTCTTGTGTCACCCAATCAGGCACGCAACTCAAATCCTCCTTTAAAGAAATCTGTTTGAATGCAACTTAACCTCTGTCTCACTCCAGACACAAAATCCAGAGCCATAGAAGCTTCTAGAACAGAGGCTTTTAAAAATATATATTTTATTTATTTATTTATTTATTTGAGAGAGAGAGCGCGCACAAGCAGGGGGAGTAGCAGAGGGAGAGGGAGAAGCAGGCTCCCCCTGAGCAGGGAGCCCGATGCAGGACTTGATCCCAGGACCCCAAGATTATGACCTGGGCCGAAGGCAGACGCTTAACTGACTGAGCCACCCAGTCACCCCATCGTGGCTGTGTTCTGATGAAACTTTACTCATGGATTTTAGAATCTGGATTTCATATACTTTTCCCATGGAAGTATCCATCTGCTTCTGATTTTCTCTCCAGCCATTTAAAAATGCAAAACCATGCTTAGCTCATCAGCCACACAAACACAGGTGGTAGGCTGGATCTGTCCTGACAGCTACGGTTTGCCAGTCTCCGTTCTATTAGCTAACATCGGCAAAAATCTTAGGATCTTGACAAAGATCTTCTCGTCAGGACACAAAACGTACTAACCGCAGAATTAAAAATTGTATAAGTTGGACTTCACCGAAAGTTTCTGCTCGTTATAAGACACCGTGAAGAACGTGCATCGTCAAAAGACATCATTTAGATAAGGCACGGACTGGAAAAAACATTGCCAACACATGTATCTGGCAGAAGATTTGTACCCAGAACGTGTAGAGGACTCCTACAAATTAAAGAAAAAGAGACAACAGCCCATTTTTAAAAACAAACGAAAGACTTGATCAGGCCCCTCACAAAAAAAGATCGAGGAATGGTGAATGAATGTATCAGAGCTTCTCGGTATTTTTGGTCATCAGGGAAATGCATATCACAGCCACGGCGGGCAGGAAAGCTCAGACGCAAGAGACGAACAGTCCCGAATGTTGGCAGAGCAGAGAAGACGGGGGTCCCCCGTGTTGCCGGCGGGAAAGCGAAATGCCACAATCCTTTTGCAGAACCATTTATTAGAAATTCGATCATGTACCTACCATGGGACTCGGCACTTCCTCTTCGGTGTTTACCCAAGAGAAATGAAAATGTCTGTCTGTCAAACGACTTGCACAAGAATGTGTAGTGCAGCCTTATTCATAATAGCTCAGAGCTAAAAACAGTCAGAATGAGCATCACTAGGAGAACAGATAAATGGTGGCATATTTATGCCGGGGAATACTACGCAGAAGCGAAGAACACACCCCTGAAACGTGCCCCATCGTGGATGATTTTGTTTTGTTAAAGACTTAATTTTTGAGAGCAGTTTGAGGTTTATAATAAAACTGAGAGGAAGATACAGAGGGTTCCCCTATACCTCCTGCCCCTACACACACACACAGCTTTCTCCACTCTCGGCCAGTCTCCAGGATGGCACCTTTATTTGTTTGTTTGTCTGTTTATTTATATGAGAGAAAGAGAGCATGCACAATCAGGGGGCGTGGCAGAGGGAGAAGCAAATTCTCTGCTGAGCAGGGAGCCTGACATGGGGCTCGATCCTGGGACCCTGAGATCATGACCTAAACTGAAGGCAGACGCTTAACCAACTGAGCCACCCAGGTGCCCCAGGATGGCACATTTTTTTTTTTTAACCAGGGATGCACCTGCACTGACACATCATAATCACCTTGGGGTTCACTTTCAGTGTTGTACATTCTATGGGCTTGGACAAATGTATGATGACATGCATCCACCATGACAACATCATATAGAGTAGGTTCACTGCCCTGAAGATCCTCTGTGCTTCTCTTCAGTCCTTCCTTCCCTCTAACCCTTGGCAACCCCCGATCTTTCTACTGTCTCCATAGTTTTGTCTTTTCCAGAAGATCATAGAGTTGGAATCCTGAGTAAGGAGCCTTCTCAGACTGGCTTCTTTCACTCAGTGATATGCATGTAAGTTTCCTCCACATATTCCCATGGCTTCATGGCTCATTTCTTCTTAGAGCTGAATAATATTCCACTGTCTGGATGGACCACTGTTTATTTATCCATTCACCCACTGAAGGGCATCTTGGTTCCTTCCAAGTTTTGGCAATGTGAATAAAGCTGCTATAAACATCTATGTGCACATTTTCTGAGGACATAAGTTTTCACCTCCTTTGGGTAAATACCAAAGAGTGTCATTCCTGGATTGTACGTTAAGAGCGTGTTTAGCTTTGTAAATAACCGCCAAACTGTCTTTCAAAGTGACTGCACTATTTTGCATTTCCCCCAGCAGTGAACAGTCCCTGGACAGTTCCGACCACATCCTTGTCAGATTTTGGCCATGCGTCGTGGTATTGGATATTCATGAAAACAATTACACTGAGCAGAATAAGCAAGACACAAAAGGGTATATACTATATAACACCATTGACGGAAAACCCAAAGAAAGGATATCATCTACGATGACAGAAACCAGAGATGGCTTGCCTGGGTGTGGAGGTAGGAAACTGACTTGAGTTGTGGCTAGTGCCACCGAGGGACCGAATTTCTTGTTTTATTTAATTTTAAATTAACTTGAGTTTAAAAACTGAAGCAGTATAAAATATTTTTCTCTTAAATGCAACTCTGTTGTTTTGTAGGTCATTATTTCATGTTCATTGTTAAAAAGCTGGCATTTGAATTGAGATGTGCTGTAAGTATAAAATAGACAAGTTTTGAAGATTTGTTACCCAAAAAAGTAAAATCTCTAATTATAATTTTAATCTTAATTATGATTCTTTTGGCTTAGACAAAAAAAATTATTTATAGTAAATGACAATTTTTAAAAAGCACTGGGCTAAAATTACAGTATTGAAATTATTTTCACTTGTCTCTTTGTACTCTTCCTAATGTGACTACATTGCAATTACATGTGTAATTCCTACTGGATAGAGCTGGTCTATTTCTCGTTTTGGGTGGTGGTTAGCTGAGTGTATGCAATTGTCAAAACTTGTTGAACTGAGCACCTAAGTTCTGTGCATTTAATTGTGTGTTGATTTTAGTTCAATTAAAATATGACACCACATGGCCCCTACTCGACTAATTTATGGCGTTAGAAATCAGGTGAGTGGAAGGCTGGTAATGGGAGGGAAATGAGCAGGCTTCTGAGGGGCTGGAATGTTCTTTTTCTTGGTGAAGACACTGATTATACAGGTAAGCCCAGTTTGTGAAAATACACTGAACTTCATGTCTGAAGACAGAAAATATATCTTTACTACACAGTTTTTAAAACCCCTGTTTGATATTTTCTCGAGTCTTATATTAAAATTGAGCTCAGCTTTATGGTATGTCCAAGGAGTTTGGTCTTTTGATTTTAAAAGGCAAACTTATGGGCGCCTTGGGTGGCTCAGTCATTACGCGTCTGCCTTTGGCTCAGGTCATGATCCCAGGGTCCTGGGATCGAGTCTCATATCGGGCTCCCCGCTCGGCAGGAAGCCTGCTTCTCCCTCTCCCACTCCCCCTGCTGTGTTCCCTCTCTCTCTATCTCTCTCTCCGTCAAACAAACAAACAAACAAACAAATAAATAAAAGGCAAACTTATGCAGGACAAGTGGCTAATTAGTTTGGCGCTGCCCTGGGAGACACTGTATTTTACAGTCAGGAAGGTTCCATGGCCCCAGGACTGGTGTCTGTAAGCCCTAATCTCTCCCGGGTGGAGGACTTGCCCTATTTGAAAGAGCCAAGACCACAGTTGCGCTACTTGCTGAGTAGACTTGGCCTGAGAACAGCTCCCCTCATTGCATGCACCCAGCCTTCCACCAGACTTTGCCTTCAAAGAAAACTCCAGCACCAGAAGAACCCATTCTATCTGCTTCAGGCAGAGCCTGGCGCCTGGTGACCCGAGGGACATGGGCTCCCCAAAGGTGATGGGGTGGAGGTGGCATGTGGCCGAGGTTGTGTGTCCTCACCAGAGTGACCACAGTGCTGGGCTGCCCCAGGCAGGAAGGCCAGACATCTGCTGGGGCTCTCTGCTGCCGGGGTGGAGGCACAGCTCATCTACAGTGGCAGCAGGCGGAGTGGACCCAGACCTCAGGGTGTGGGAGTGGCCAGCAGCACAAGGGAATGTGGCCAACTTCAGCCCCATCCCCGTCTTCGGGAGGGCCAGACCTGCAGACACAGTGGTAACAGATGGAGGGAATGGACGTGACTTTGGGCCTGCAGCCATGGGCACCACCACTGGTTTTGATGCTCCCTGTGCAAATCTGTGCAGGTTACTCGATTTCTCTCAATCTCCACTTTCTCTCCTGATGCAGGAGATCATAATAGCCACTAGCAGGATTATTCGGGAGTTAAGTTAAACAGGTAAGGTATGCAAGTGCTTGGTAAAGGGTATATAGTTGGTTTTGGGGTGCGGGTTTGTCTTCAGCAGAACCCCAGCCAGTGATTAGACAAAGGACGGAATCGAGCCTCCGACGAGCTGGTCAAGGCCACAGCCAAGGAGGACACAACCCACAGAATCCACATCCAGCCTTTAACACCAGCCAGAAGGCCCCGGGGGCTCATCAGAAAATGGAGCAGAGCCAGCTGTTGATGGTTCTTGTCTTAGGCTGGGTTCTCCAGAAGCTGATGCTTGGCGGGAAGATTCAAGGGAAAGTGAAGATCCTTTGATAGAAAGTGTTCCCAGGAAAAACCGATAGGAAAGTAGGAAGTGGGACCAGCAAGGCAAGGAGGCCAAATGAGGGTAAAAAGACAAACACCGTCTTGCGCAAAGGCACTGTGGCAGCCTAGATGGTGCCCAGGGACCCTCCCCTCCTGGTGCACATGGCCCTTCTGTAATCCCCTTGACCTTGAATAGGGCAGACCTGTTTCAGGCTGGGGTATGGTGGAGAAGACCCTAAGGCTGGGTCATAGGAGACATCGTGTTTCTCTCTTGCTCTCTGGCATCACTGGCTCTGGGGGAGGTCAGCTGCCGTGCTGGGAGGACACCCGAGCCATCTGTGGGGAGGCCCAGGTGGGAGGAACTGAGGCCTCCGGCCGAAAGCCAGCACCAACTTCCCAGTCATGTGAGGGCGGAGCCTCCAGCCCCAGTCAAGCCTCCAGATGAACGTCCGGCCAATGTCTCAATTGCAACATCACGAGAGACCCATGAGGAGTGCCCAGCTAAGCCACATCCCATCCCCTGACTCCACAGACACTGAGATAAAAAATGTTTGTTGTTATTTTTTTTTAAAGATTTTATTTATTTATTCATGAGAGACAGACAGAGAGAGAGAGAGAGAGAGAGGCAGAGGGAGAAGCAGGCTCCCTAGGAGCAGGGAGCCCGATGCGGGACTCGATCCCAGGACCCTGGGATCATGACCTGAGCCGAAGGCAGACGCTTAACCATCTGAGCCACCCAGGCGCCCCTGTTTGTTGTTATTTTAAATCACAAAACTCAGGGTGAATTTGTTTACATGGCAATAAAGAGCTGATAAAGTCATATAAGAGCTGCTGGGGGTGGGTTGGAGACAAAAAAAAACCCGGGGCATGGCTGGCTCCCCATGCGGGCAGGGGAGTGGGCTCCAGCAGCCGGAAGACAGTCTCCCACAAAGATATCCAGGTGCTGGCTGTTGGGGTTGAAAGCAGGCTCGAGGGTGGTATGCACGTCAGGGCAAAGGGGTCTGAGGGAACATGAGTGGAACCCAAAGAGCATTGGCCCCAGGGGCAAATCTAGCGGGTTTGTGGGTGTGGCTTGGGGAGGGTGCCCACAGTGAGGACCTGGATCTCGCTGACTGGGGGAAGGTGGCTCCGAGCACACTGGTTAAGAACCTCGGCTTGAACCTGGGCGTGTGGATCTCTCTGAGCCTCAAACACCTCATCCATAACATGGGGTCAATAACCGATCCTAGTGCACAGGGTTGTGTGAGGATTCGGTGGGGACCCTCGGGCTTGTTGTTGGCCCACAGTAAACACTCGGGACGTTAGCGAGTATTTGGTATTATTACTAGTACGCTGAAGGCGACGGACGAGCAAGCACAAGGCACTGGTGCCATTGCAAGGTCAACAACCTGGAGTGGAGCCGGGGACACCCGTACCTCCAGAAAACAAGACCTTAATCCAGTTCTTGGGGGAGTTTGCCGAAGAGCAGGGCCGAGATGCAGCTTTGCCTGCTACTCCTTTTCTGGATCACACTGAAAGACCCCTACCCCACTCTCGTGGGGGCAAGGCAGGGCTGGGGCCAACAAATGAGGAATGAGGAAATGGGGGAGAGTCTCCCCAGCTGGTAATTCATTACTGCCCAGGTACCTTGGAAGCCTGCTTCCAAGCCTCTGCACTTAACTGCTTCTTACACTTGAGCCAGTGGTTCCCCTCCAGTCTGCTGATTCAGATGGGGCGTGCCGGACTGTCTGCCAGGCATTACCGTGGACAGTAAATACCCTGGAGATGCCGATTCTTGCTGAAATCTGCCCGACTGGGGAGACTAGAACGAGAGACTAGAACTGCCCTTTTGCTCAACTCTGGGGGGCACCCCTGACGTTGCATCCTCCCCTGGTCGCCCTCTTGGCAGCACTGATTTTCCAAAGTACATGCCTACGTTTCTAGAACCCCGGTGCTTGGGAGCTGGAATGGACTCAGGAGTCCAGACGTAACACGTCACCTTATATCAGAGACCCGTGGCCTCCTCCATGCAACATACTCTATTGATTTCTATCTAATAGTGACTGATGCAGCTTTTGGGTCTTTCCCTGATGAATCCAAGCTGTCTGTCAAGGAGGAGAGACAGGGCAGGAGAGAAGCATTATTATTCCAAAGCACAGTCATTAGATTAATAGTAAGCTCAAAGCAACACCATCAGCGTGGGGAGAATCAATAAAGGAACAGAGGCTGCTTCTCAGGCATGTGTCCTATTTATAGATCTTGTGTGTTCGGTCCACCCCCGTCCCTTCTCCCCTCCAGCCTTCCCAGGCAGGCCGATTATCATCTTTAAAAACTGTATGTCGGCAACATAAACCACTACCACCATCTCTGTTTATCTCTGCCCCATTTTCTCCAACGTGCCACCAGGAAAATTAGGCAAAAAACCCTGTTGCTTCATGCCGGAGCAAAGACATTTTCTCACGACTTTTCTGAAAGAAATTTGTATCTCACCACAATTGATCTCTCCCTGTAATTTGGGAAAATAAAAACTTTAAGGCCATAAGTAGACAGCAAACTTTAGAAATAACTCCCCCAGATGGATTTCCCCTGTGCCCTTCTACCCACAAACATTTAGTTTTCCCAAGTCATAGCTTGTCGGCAAGTGACTTTATGTTGATGGCTTTTAATTTTTATGTTCCAGATTTATTATTCAGAATGGGTGGAGGGGGAGGGGAGGGGGGATTTTCTCTGGAGGGTATCTCTTTCTAAATGGAAGGAAATGCTTCCCTGGTTCCGTATCGGCGAGAGCTAAGGGTGGTGGTGGTGGCAGGAACGTGGGCAGGGCAGTGGCTGACCGCCGGGGGATCTGAGCGTGGTATGACACTGGGGCCGGAGACTGATGGACGCGATGTCCAGAGTCTAAGTGCCACATGACCGGTGGCCAGCCTTGCAAGACGCTTTCAGCCTTCACACCCACCCCTGCATCCTGGACCACCCCCTCTCCGTGTAGAAGGAACTCCAGAATTCTCCCCCTGCTCCCTGGCCACTGGCTCGGAAGCCCATGCTTCACCCTGCCCGCCGTCTTGTTTTGAATTCTCCCAGCGTCTGAGCTCGTTGATCATCCATGCCTTATTTTTCTGCTTCTGGCCTCACGTCGCCCTCTGGACTCGATGCTTTGATAGAACCGCACTTTTTGTCTTGAGCTCTTATTGACTTCGATCAACTTCCCTCCTGGTTCAGCCGAGCCACAGCTGTCCCTCCCCTCTCCCGTGGGGTTCTCTTGCCTTTCCTTGTACCGAGAATGGGACTTAGATGGAGAAACCCCAGTGGGGTTTCAGAATAGACTCCTGCCACCAAAGCCGGCGTCTCTTTTGCTAGGACGTTCCTGCTCCACTCCTCCCTTGATAACGTCACGTTTGCAAATGCGGCACTTAGGAAACCATTTCCCCCCACACCCCTTGGTGTATTGGCACTGGCTCCTATTCAGACGGTTTGTGACCCGCCCTCCCTCCCTATTTTTTTGGAAAGTTCCAGAGCAGAAGTACGCACTTTCCATTAAAAGCCTATTAAAACGTAACTATTGATGAAAACTGTATGACTCATCACCAGACATGCCGGGTCAAGATAATACATAAAGCTTAGGCGCATAGCTCATCAATTTGTAGCTATTTCTTTTCCCTTTAAGACATCAAGATCGAACTCCTTATAACATTGGATATCATCTAAATGCTCAGCCATAGGGAATTGGAAAGCTATGCTCCAGTCCTACTAACCAACTGTGTTTGCAAAGACTATTTAGTGACTTGAAGAAAGGATACTGAGGGGGAAAGTGGGGAGAAGACATACCTTCCCTGTAAACCCACTTCCACTGTGCCCTGCAGCCTCGGGGCTGGGGACCATCTGCAGCGTCCTGCTGGGCAGTGTCCGCAGTGCAGCCAAAGGGCAGCCAGCAGGAAATCAGCTGAGGGGCAGGGATCACGTGAGGAAATTCTGCTGCTTCAAGCCAGGGGCTTAAGGTGGGAAAAAGCCTGTGTGTGCGTGGGTGGGGGTGGGGAGAACGGCAGTCCTAACCACCACTGTACTTCTCAGTGTAGCCACGGTAAATCTCTTCGGGGGATGGTGTTCAAGGCTTAGCTTTGTTCTTTTGTGCCTATCCTGATTTTTTTTTTAAAGGTGATTTATACTGAGGGACAGGTTAAATAGAATCACTTACATCAATTGTAAGCATGCTTACAATTTACAAGGCTGATTTCATGAACTGTTCAGTTACACATTCTCTCAGGTTCTAAGTGCGCGCGCACACACTTACCCCCGTACACATTCGGGGAGCTGCCCTGAACGTGGGGGCAGCCCATCCCCTTGGACTGAGGGTTGCCAGATTAAGTTGGGGGTTCAGATAATTTTTTTCTTAGTATAAATATTCTTATTTGTTCTATCTGGCAACTCTGCCTGGACCTCTGATTTATGAGAAGAAAGGCTTAAATTAGGATTTACTGCTTCCCAGGAGAGAGGTGGGGGGAGAGATGGAGAGAGATGGAGGGAGATGGAAGGAGAGATTATCGCTTCCTCTCTCCCCTGAGCACAAAACCCTGCAGGGACTGCCTTTCTCCGATCATAAAGTTTCTCAGTCAATTTGCTTTCCCATCTCTCCCGAATTTTTCCCTTTCTGAGGGAACTCACTCTCACTATCTCCTATTTGCCTGGATTTACATATAATGAACCACCTGGCCATCTCCCTAGCAACGGGGCCTCTCACGAGCCACTTCTCCAAACAGCCTCAGACAGAAACCCCACAGAACACTGCTCTAGAAGCGCTTCCCACCGAACACCTTTTAAACATTTAAACGAGGTTTTGGAAACTTGTGTTTTTCCATCACATATGAACTTCTCCCTTTTCATTTTCAGGGCGAAAGGCCCATGGACGTCTTTCTTGTACAGAATAGGAGCTGCTTTTCATTCACCTCTGGATCTCAGTGACCTGGCATGGAAAGAAGTTTCCAGATCATGCCGAATAGTCACACAAGCCTGGAGCTAAGGAGGACTGAGGGATTCTGGGGGTGATGACGTCCACATCTAGGAACAGGGAAGACAAAGACCCCTTTGTTGTGTTCCTCATACATCTTGTACTTTGAAAGATTTTTGTTTACTAAGTTGCATGTATTAAGAAATAGTGAATTCATTAAAGATATTATTATTAATCAAAGACATACAACAGGCGATTAGTGTGTCCACTGCTCCAGAGCCAACCAGTGTTTCCCAGGGAATAGAGAGGATTCCAGTCGAGGGCAAAGACACACTGTGTTTTCTTTAAGCTGAATGCTGCATTCTCCGTAAATCTGCAGGTTACGTCCACGGAAATACAGAAGCAAAACTGAAGACTCCCTTACTGCACTAGAGTGGGGGTGGAGCTGAACGTGGGTGGGAGATGTCAGTGATCCTATGAGAGAGAGAGACTCTGGAAGAGGAACAGCGTCATTTGGGGGCATTTGAAACAACTCCACCAACAAGCACACAATTTTGGGACAATGGAGTGATTATGTTCTAAGGCTTGACGTCCAACTGCCTGGGTGCAAATATCAGCTCTGCTGCTTCTTATGTGTGTAGCCCTGACCTCAACGAGCCTCATTTTTCTCATCTGTAAAATGGGGCTGATGACAGTACCGACTTGTGCCATTTAGGATGCGTGTGGAAGCGAAGAATGCGAAGTTTAACTCAAACTGAGACAGTATCTTGTTCATCTCCATTCCTGGGCAGTGCAGGCTTTATCATAACCCAATGACAATATGGCTACCAAGCAGTCACGGAGCTAGAAACGTCTGTGGGGAGAGGCCAGGATCCCCTCCAGATACCCTCACAGAAGAGTGAGCAGGCTTCTTTCATGGAGACCTCATTAAACCTGCCCCTAGGGTTCATGGACAGGTTTGGATGATGTGACCACAGGTGAGCCAGTCAGGGTCCAGGATGTGATTACATTGGTCAGATAGGGCTGGAGGCACCCACCCCTTTCCCAGAAGCAGAAGTGGGGTTAGCCCCAAGAAACACGCCTGCACGGAGATCAGGATCCTGGTGGGAGAGCTGTGAGGATTCAGGCAGGTAGTACCCACACGGTGCCAGGTACACAGTGGGTGCTCAATAATTGTTAGCTATTTATTGGCTGCTATTCTTTTCCCAATGGAATCAGGGTAACTAGCAACCTTGCAAAAAAAAAAAATGTGCTCCACTGGAAATGTCTATGTGCACATTCCTTCATCCTCATCAACACTCCAACTGGCTGAGCGCCTACTGTGTGCAGGCACTGTTGCAGGTGCTTTAGGTACCTAGATCTAACCCTTGCAACAACCTGAGACGTGGCCTGTCACCAGTGACCAGCTTCAAGGGCACCCTCCCCCTTCCTTCCTGTGCGGAACCCCGATTTTGTTCCGCGTGGCAAAGCACTACATTTTTAAAACAATTGATACATTCCTGAAAACAGACCAAATCCACCTCTCCTTTTAGGTGTGATGATCTAAAACTGCGAGACAGTCGGAAATGGAAGGACTATGTCCTATGAACCGAGACAGACGATATAGCCGGTAACGCCCCTGAGGTTACCAGCCTGCCCAGCCGCCGGGAGGGGTCACGTAACACACTCTGACCAATGAGATGCGAGGAGACACCTGCCAAGACTTCTGCGGGTTAGGGGGTTGGGGGCGGAGATTGCTTTCTTGGCACAGGTGCCACCTGTTTCTCCTGGTGCTTCCTTCTCCTTCCTCCTGCCGCCCGCGGGACAGAAGGCTGTAGGGGAGCAACCACCTCGTGGTCATGGGGGTGGAAATCCCCCGCTAAGAATGATGGAGCAGCAGCAAGGAGCTGACTAGTCCTGGGCTACCTCCTCCTCCAAGACATCTTGTCCTCTGTTGAGGGGGAGGGAAAAGCACTGTCTTTGCTGACCTTGGGTTTCTGCTACAAGCGAACACAGCTTCTCGCAGGTAATCGCTAGATTATTATGACTCACTTTACAGATGAAGAAATCTAGGGAGGTGAGCCCTTTACCTCACGTCTGGAATTCAAACAGCCTCCAAAACCAGTGCTCACCTTAAAAAGGGAGGAAATTCTGGCATATGCAACAGTATGGAGGAACCTTGCAGACGTGACGCTCAGTGATGTAAGGCAGACACAGAAGGACAGATACTGTAGGACCCCACGTCTATGGGGTCCCTGGAATCGTCCCATTCCTCGAGACAGAAAGCAGAAGGTGGGAGCCAGGGCCTAGGGGAGGGCATGTGCGGAGTGGGTGTTTGGGGACAGAGTCTCAGTTTGGGGAAGTTGAAAAACTTCCAGAGATGGATGGTGGGGGATGGCCGCACGCAGTGCAAACGCACTTCATGCCCCTGAACGGGACGCTTACAAATGGCAACATGGTAAAATGTATACCATGAATATTTTACCACAACAGAAAAAAAATTCCATGTGGGAAAATCTTACTAAAACAAAACAAACAAACAGAAACTAACAAACAACCCAATGCTCCCTCCAACACCTGCCTCATAAAAAGCATTTTGGGATGCCTGGGTGGCTCAGTTGGTGAACTGTCTGCCTTCGGCTCAGGTCATGATGCCAGGGTCCTGGGATCGAGTCCCACATCGGGCTCCTTGCTGAGCAGGGAGGCTGCTTTTCCTTCTGCCTGCCGCTCCCCCTGCTTATGTGCTCTTTCTCTCTGACAAATAAAATCTTCAAATAAATGAATAAAATCTTTTTTAAAAAAAAGTATGAGCATTTTGTGCTTCTTTCAAGAGATTCTGAGCTCCTGCCCCCCCCGCCCCCGGCACCCCCGCTCCAGGTCCTTTGGGTTCTGGTGGGCATCCAGGATGATGAATTGGTTTCTGCTGTTGGGACTGACACCACTCTGCCTCCAGCGAGGACGAGGGACAGGCAAGACCCGTGCTCACAGCTCTGGAGACAGAGGCTGAATTTCTAGTGCCTCCAGGGATGGGACAACAATACTGAGTCCAAACCTCAGCAGTAGAGACACATGGCCACACCAAACCGAGAGGACCAGGGATAACATTTCTCTAGGAAGGAAACATTTCCAGAGTGCATACATTAACATTCAAGAATCCCCGAGAATATTCAAAGTGTCATGGAGGTCCTGATTTGGGGCTCCCTTTCCCTAAGTGAAAATGTCACTGCTCTGCCTCCAGAAGGAGGCTCACAGCTCAGCTCCTCTACCCCAGGATCACTGAGGCATCTTAATTAGGTTAAAGGGTTTATACATCGTTCCTTCCCGACGTTCATTCATCATCTCCCTGGATATTTCAGTGTGTGAGGGTTCAAGCTGTGAGTCACTGGTTTCCTTCCTGGTGGGGGCGGGGGCCACATACAGAAGAGTAAAAAATGTCCACCTTGCCTTCTGGTGCTTAAAGCAAATCTCTCGAGCCTGAGGACGTGTAGGGAAGGAGAACAGGGTTCATTCAGGCCAGCGGTTCCCAGCCCCAGCAACCCCTTAGGATATCTCGGGGACCTCTGACACATGCAGATGCCCAGCCATATCCCAGACCAATGAAATGAGCAGCTCTCGGGTGGGGAGTCTGGCCTTGGTGTTTTTTTCACAGTTCCCCAGCTGATTCCAATGTGCAGCCAACTATGAAAAACAGTGCTTTGGGATCCTTGCTATGCAATGCGTGGTCTGTGGACTTGGCAGCATCAGCCTCACCTGGGAGCTCGCTGGAAGAACGATCTTGGGCCCCCCCTCCAGGCCTCCTGAATCACCCGGATTACCTGATTCAGAATCTACAAGTTAACCAAGTTCTCAGTTGATCCACATGCACATTACTTTGGGAAGCTTTAGGAGGGATGTCCTCCGGAGGAACCTTGATTATGGCTGACGATTTCAAGCCTCATTGCCCTCAACTCTAGTTAATTGCTCCCCAACTTCTCACGCCTTTGGGGAGACGTGGGCCATGATACCAGCCATCCCAGGGGTGGGGTGGTGCCTGGGCGTCCACTCTGACTTCCTCACCATGGCGTGACCCAGAAGGGTTCATCGTATACAGGGCTGTGTGACCCTTCTAGTACCAAGTGCCGCCCCTAGGGCCAGCTAGTGCCAAGATAATAATGATTAATAATAACAGTTCCATTTATTTGTGACCTACTACGTGGCAAGCACTTGGCGTGTGGTGCTTCATTTAATGCTGCTGGCAATCCTTACTTAGTATGGAAGTCGATATTCTTGTTCCTGATTTATATGTGGGGTAACAGAAGCTCAGGGAAGAAAGACATTTGTCCAACAAGTTCATGCCACTGGCATTGCAGTGGGGGGTAAGTGGCTGGTTCTCCGTCACCCCACTGTGCTTAGGAGCCTAATGGTAGGAGGTGAGAATGAACGGGGTGGGGGGGGGAGGCCACGCCCAGGGACGTGAGGGGAGGGTGGAAGAGGGAGGGCGCAGAGCAGTAACCCCAGATGAAGTAGAAAAAAACTGTGGTTGTCGGGACTCCTGGTTACAAGGGACAGTAACTTAATACCCACCAATGGAAAAGCAAAGAGGGATCTGTTGACTCATCTGAAATATCTAGGAGCAGCGGGGCCTCAAGACATGGTGTCTTTCTCTCTTTTTCTCCATCGCTCAGATCTGCTTTCCTCTGTGCCCATGGCGCTCCCAGGCAGGCTCTGCTTCGCGGGGGGGAAGAGCGTTGACCAGGGTCCGTCCTACGCTTTACTGCTTTGCCACCTACAGCAGGAACTTCCCAATGACTACCCAGACCCTTAGGATTGACACTGGTTGGAATTTGGTTTATCTGTCCACCAGTTGATGGACATTTGGGCTGTGTGCAGTTTGGACTATTTATGACTGAAGCTGTTGTGAACATTCGTGTACAAGTCTTTGTGTGGATGTGTGTTCTCCATTCTCTTGGGTGGATTCTGAGGACTGGAATTGCTTCATCATATGGTAAGTTTAGGTTAAAGTTTTTAAGAAACTGTCAAACTGTTTTCCAAAGCTACTGTATCATTTTACATTTTCACCAGTAGCGAATGAATGAAAGTTCCAGTTTTTCTACATCCTTGCCTATCCTTGGGATTGTCTGATTAAAAAAAAAAAAATTATAGCCATTTATTAGGTATGGAGTAGTGGTATCTCATTATGGTTTTAATTTGGGTTTCCCTAGCGACTAATACTGTTGAGTACCTTTTCATGTGCTTGTTAGTCATTTGTATGTCATCTTTGGTGAAATGTCATTTAGGTCTCTTGCTCATTTTTAATTTGGTTAAATTGTCTTCTTATTATTGAGTTGCAAGAGTTCTTTGTATTTTCTGGATGCTGTTCTTCTTCATCAGATATATGATTGGCAAATATTTTCTCCTAGATAGTGGCTTGTCTTTCATTTTCTTAATGGTGTCCTTTGAAATGCAAAAGTTTTTAATTTTAATGATGTCCCATTTATCAATCGGCTCATGCTTTCGGTGTCGTGTCTCAGAACTCTCTGACACAAAGTCTTGAAGATTCTCTCCTATGAGTTCTAGAAGGTTTATAATTGTAATTCTTACCTTTAGGTCTATGGTCCATTTTGAGTTCATTTTTAGATACAACCTAAGGGCCTAAACTCTTTTATTTTTATTTGTTTATTTATTTATTTTTGGATATGAATGTCCAATTGCTACAACCGCCGTTTTTGAAGAGACTGTCCTTTTTCCTATTAAATTGTCTTAGCATCTTTGTCAAAAAATCAATTGACCATAAATGGAAGGGTTTATTTCTGACATCTCACTTGGGTGGATTCTGAGGACTTCTGTTCCATTGGTCAATATGCTAACCCGTCTCCCAACACCACACAGTCTAAATGACTATAGCTTTGAAATTGGGTTGCGTAAGTGCCCCAGCTTTGTTTTTCCTTTTTACAAAATTGATTTGGCAACTGTAGGTCTTTTGCATTTCCACCTACATTTTAGGACCAGCTTGTCAGCATCTGCTGAGATTTTAACTGGTATTGTTCTGAATCCACAGATCAGCTTGGGGAGATTGAC
Source organism: Zalophus californianus (assembly GCF_009762305.2). Taxonomy (NCBI): domain Eukaryota; kingdom Metazoa; phylum Chordata; class Mammalia; order Carnivora; family Otariidae; genus Zalophus; species Zalophus californianus. The sequence goes on along the minus strand of NC_045604.1, from coordinate 111,696,387 downwards.
ATCCTAAGGACAATAAATCTTCCATTCCATGGCCAGGGAATGGGTCTCCATTTATTGACATCTTCTCAGTAGTGCTTTATAGTTTTAAGTGTACAGATCTTACACATTTTTTTTGTTAAATTTATTCCAAGGTGTTTTATTCTTCTTGATGCTATTGCAAATGAACTTTAGAAAAATTTCATTCTCGAATTGTTCATTACTGGCGTAGAAAAATACAATCTATTTTTGTAAGTTGATCTTTTACCCTGCAAACTTGCTAAATTTACTCTTCTTAGAAGGATTTGTGTGTGTGTGTGTGTGTGTGTGTGTGTGTGTATTCCTGAGGATTTTCTCCATATAGAATGATGCCATCTGTGAATGAAAAGTGTTACTTCTTTTTTTTTGTAATCTGAGTGCTTTCACTGTTTCTTTCTTTTGACTTATTTCACTGGCTGGAATCTTCGGTGCAATGCCAAACGGAAGTGGGGAGAATGGACATCTTTGCTTCATTTCTTTGCAGAGAGAAATTCCAGTTTTTCGCCATTAAGTGTGATGGTGATGGTGATCTTTTGTGCTTCAACAGGTCTTTGCAGAAAGCATTCCAGTTTTTCACCATTAAGTGTGATGGTAATGGTGATCTTTTGTGCTTCAACAGGTTGAGGGAATTCCCTTACATTTGTATTTTGTTAATGGTTTTTTTGTGAATGGGTGTTGGATTTTGTCAATTGCTTTCCCTGTGTCTACTGGGATGATTCACCATCTGAGTGTGTCATTTGTTTCCTGCTAGGGCCCTGACTGATAAAAATGCTCACTGCAAGATGAAATGTAAATGATGGAGTTCCCTGCTCCTCCATCAATGGATAATTGCACTGCCTTGGGGCCTCTTCTCCCAGCCTTTGGCTTCAACAGATTTAAAATCTGTCCACAAATTATTCGATACTCCCAGGGTCAAAGGTGAAGCCCTATTCCCCTCTTTGAGTGCGGACTGGACTTAGTGACTCTCTTCTGATTAATAGAATATGGAAGAAGTGCTGGTGTGTGGTTTCCGATTCTAGGTCATAAAGGGCATTGTGACCTCTGCCCTGTTCTCTCTCCTGGATCAGTCCCTCTGGAAGACGCTGGCTGCCCTGTTGCCAGATGACTAAAGCAGCCCTACCGAGTGAGCCCTGGGTGGGCCCTTTGGGAAGGAGAGCCTCAAGCCTTCAGATGACCGAAGCCCCAACCAACATCTGACCGCAAACTTATGAGACACCCGGAGCCAGAACCACCTAGCTAAGTCGCTCCCAAATTCCTGACCCACCAAAGCCGAAAGGCAATAAATGATTATTATTTTCAACCACAGGGTATTGGAGTGATTTGCTCTGTAGCAATTGAAAGCGAAACAGACATTGTTACCTTTTCTCAGAATATGTTAAGCTCTTTAATGATGAGATGGGGCTGAAGGAACAAAGATTTCTAGACCTGGGGCACATGTATATGTTAGATCCCATAAGGATTAGGAATCCCTCTGAGAAGAGGGGCTTGGTGAGCAATATACATGAAAATGTTTTGTAGGTGGTAAATATGGTGTAGAGCGTCATTTCTAGGAGTATCACTGTGGTTTCCAAAATTACACTCAGTGTCATCCAGCGTCCTGTCCATGCCACGTGTCAAGTCTTTGATCATTTGTGTTCTTCTAAGAAAGGAACCCAGGGGGCACCTGGGTGGCTCAGTTGGTTAAGCAACTGCCTGCGGCTCAGGTCATGATCCTGGAGTCCCGGGATCAAGTCCCACATTGGGCTCCCTGCTCGGCAGGGAGTCTGCTTCTCCCTCTGACCCTCCCCCTCTCATGTGCTCTCTCTCTCTCATTCTCTCTCTCTCAAATAAATAAATAAAATCTTTAAAAAAAAAAAACAAAGAAAGAAAAAGAAAGGAACCCAGGGTCATGGCCTCCCAGGGCTGCCGTGCTGACTGGGTACCTGATGCTGGCACACGAGCCTGCCCACATTTGACTCCCACCCGTTGCTCTTTCCAGACTCCCAGATAAGAGGGACCCGCACACTCTGAATTTTGATCACCTGTGGGTGGGGTGATCTGTTTTCTAATTAGATTCTTCACCCAGACCCTTCTGCTGGAAGTTTCACCCAAGAGGGAAGATCTGAAGCATTTGTGTCAAAGGTTATAAAAGCATTTATACAGCAAGTGTGGTCTTGCTTGACAATCAGCAATAAAAAAAAAGAAAAAAGAAGGAGACAAGGAAATATCTGCCTCAGGCTGCCATTCTGCACTGCAGCTTTTGTGTAAAGTGAAATGTGAGTCCTTGTTTTCTGATGAGAAGAAGGTCACCATTCATCTCCATTTGCACAATTAAAGACTTTCTCGTCTTCCAAGTGGGAGGAAAAGTTGGTTTACTTTCCCAAGAGACAGGAAAGTCTTCTCAAGTAGCCTTGTGCCTTTGTCAGAATGTTCTGGATACAAGTGACAGAACCCCGACCCCAATCCTAAGTAGCTTGAGCAAAGCGGGTAACTTTCCTGTCTAACTGAACCAGAAAAGTGGGCAAGAATGTAGCTGAAAAAAGGGAATGCGAATGCCATCTTTTATCGATTCCTCTTTTTTCAAATTAATTGCCTTCACTCTCTCCTGACAAAGCTGAACCTATGGCCAACAGCTGTCCCCGTCTCGTACATCCAGCTCCCTGCCTCATGTCACCATCGGGATATCCATCAGGGCTCACACACTAAGTGTGGAACCACTTTCCTCTTTTGCTCCTCACCCACTCTGTTCCTCCCCACCCCATGGCCTTTGCACACACTGTGTCCTCTACCCAGATATTCCTTCCTCTTTCTTCACCTACTTAGTTCCCATCCACACTCAAGAGCTGGTGTGCAGGTTTAAAATAAGTTCACAAATTCTTTGATGCTCCTTTTTCCCAAATGGAGCCCAATTGTCTCTCATTTTCAGGAATATGGCAGAAGAGACTAGTTCATAAAAGGCATTGTGGCTTCCTCCTTGTTCTCTCTCTTGCCTGCTCTGGGAGAAGCCAGCCACCATGTTGTGAGGACACCCTCAAGCAGCCTCTGCTTGAGTCTACTTGGTGAGGAACAGAGGCCTCTGGCTAACAGCCAGCGAGTGAGTTTGGAAGTGGATCCTGATGCCCCAGTTGAGCCCTCAGATAATGCAGCCCCAACCGTTTGTCTGCAACCTCGTGAGAGACTCAGCCAGAGCCACCCAGCTAAGCTATGCATGAACCCCTGACCCACAGAAATGGAGATAATCAAACATTTATTGTTTTGAAGTACAAGGTTCCACGGTCATTTGTTACATGGCGACAGACAACTGGTATGGTCATTTCCTGCATTATTCTCTTTCATAGCTCCTCTGACATTTATGTTTAAATAATTAGCTGGGGAACTCACTGTTTAGAAGTGTCTATTATGGTCCCCGCCGTGGCCTCAGGGCACTGACCCGGGTAAGTGCTGATCTGGGTTATAGCATGCATCCAGCTGGTGGTGGTTCAAGTCTGCTGGGACGTATCAGCGGGCCAAGCAAAACAGGCACCCAAGGCCCATCGTGTTCAATAACCCCTCCTTTATAAAACAAAGTTATTCCCTGTAATAATCACACGACAACTATTATTTTCTGGAATCCTTCTTTAGTTTTCAGACAAACAGTAACAACTGAAAACAAATTTTTATTTTAAAGATATTGTTGGAATTCAATGAAATGAATATGTTGTTGAAACACAGGAACAGCCAATGCCTCGGGGCTGGAGAATCGCTCCTTGAGCAAGCCCGAACCATCTCAGACCTTGGCAAATTTCCTCCTTCAATGAGCCCACACTGCTGCATTCCTGAGGGTCGGGGCCAACCACGTAACCGGGACCTCTCCACATCACCGTCTGCGTGCAACGTGCTGTCGATTCTAGGACAAGTCACAAATGTGCCCATCTGCAGCTAGACCATTCCATGGGAATGGCCATAAATGTCTAGAACTGAGGCCGATGGGAGGATTTGGGGAGGGTGTGGGAAATACCACCAGCTCTGGTGCAGAACTGTCAGCACGGGGCAATAATAAAAAGCACATGGACTTTTAGTTCGTTTTATTATTATTTATTTATTTTGTTATTATTCTCTACAGACAGTGCACCCTCGTTGAAGACTCCTAGGATGGATGGCTCCCACCCTCGGTAGGCCACTCCTGGAAGGACAATGAAGGAGTCACCCAGTGATGACCTATGAGCAAGACACCATGTGGGGCACATTTTTCCAAACATGTAAGGGGCAGGCGTTAGCGACCCAGGGCATCTTTGCTGTCCATGCTCCAAGGACAGTGGTCTGGGTGGCGACAGCCAGGTTGTGGGTGTTGGCTCATTGCTGTCTTCAGCTGCAGACCTTTATGCAGCTCATGCATTGCCGTGATGGGGCACGGGCACCACTCAGCACAGACCCTCCCAGAGCAGAGTGCAGGCGTATGAAAGATGCTTTGGGTGTTATCAGGTTATAGCTCCATTTCCTACACAGAGTCTTTAAAACACATTTAAATATTTCAAATCGTCTCTAAATTTTTTAGAATTCATAAATTTGGAACAGTAACAAGATCATAAAAGAAAAAGTCTGCTCCCAACCAATAGGAAACAGAACTGACTTATTTATATGTTTATCATTTACTTTCATTTCCCACCTGGATAGTCCCCAGAGATTTGATTTCTCTTTTCCTACAGAATCTAAAGACAGTAAGCAGAAGTCAGTGTTAAATAATCTTTACTCTACACCTGTTCAAACTACCTGCAAGACACTAGTCATTTGTCCTTATGCACAAACATCAATCCCGGGAACATGAAATTTTAACTATCAATAAATATTCCAACATCCACACACACAGAGCATCTAATTCCAGCATCAAAATGCAGATAGGCATGAATAGATATTTGGATTTATGACAAAAGGAATCTTGTCTGGAAGCCCCTCCCAGGTAGGTCTGGGACCAGTGTAAAATATTTGGGATGATGTCTGTTTCTCTCTATTTCTATCAAGTTGGTCCTGTAATCCTGTTTAATTAATAATAAACATTGCACGTCCATCCCACCCCCCATTTAAATTATGTTTGGAATGAGATGGCTTGATGCTTCTTACACAAATGCCTTGAAAAATAAACCATGTCAGACATGAGTGATTTATTATCACTCAGAATGCTGGCAGGAGAAGTCTCAGAGGAGGACAGAATTGATGTTGCTTCCTGCTGGCATTTCTCCGACGGGGGCAGTCCAGTGTGGTCTCCTGCTGGGCTTGTGCATGCATGGTGAAGGAGCTCCCACATGCGCTGCTCCTCTCTGTTGTCCCACACCTCCTCACTCCCCTCTGCCAGGTCCTCAGGGCACACTCCCCACTGTGCACACCAGCCACCATCCAGTTGCCAGAATCAACCATCAGGAGAACAGAGATCTCATTGTCTGGAAGACCGTCGATGAGCAGCATTACACTGTGAGGTGTTCGCAGTTTGGTGATCCTCCAAGCCAAGGTTCTTGGACAAGACTCTGCCCAAATCACACAGTAGCTATGCTCTCAATAATTTGCTCTGTTAGGAATACGGGCAATTATTTATTGAGCACATACTAAGTCCATCCCAGGAACGATCTTACTTTATCTTCCTGACTGGTATTCAGAGCATCTCCATTTTACAGGTGCCCAGCAAGCAAGCAGCTGAGCCTGGAAAGAAACCCAGACAGTGCCTCCAGAATCCAGACTAAGCCCTTTCAATGTCCTATTGATTATGAATAATAATAGCTAGCCCCTTACGAATACCGTATATCAAGAGATGTGCTAAGCCCTCCGTAAATACTGCTTCCTTAATTGTTGTCCACTTTCGACAGTTGAAGGAACTGATGTTCGGAGAGAGAAGTCAGTTGTCTCAAGAAAGTCCTAGAGCTGTCAGGAGAACCCCCATCTTCCCAACTCCTTAGCCCCTTATGGTGCTCTGCTTTATGCATATAGAGGATGGTGGGGGGGGTCAGTCGCAGGGGTGAGGTCCCCCAGGAGCCACTCTTAGGAACTGGGTTTCACTTTTCTTTAATCTGGTTCCTGCCCCCTTTGCTGTGTGGTAGTCCCTCGGACGGAGAGAGCCAAAGAATAATGAAGTGAGAACATTCCTGAGGTACCGTGCCCCTCTCCCACCATCGGATTGTTTAAAATGAGGAGGAAAAGTGAGGCTATATTAGATGTTGGAGAGAATGTTGGGGGGAGAGCAAATCTCATGCCCTGTTGATTAAGTGTTAGTTGATCCAGCGTTTCTGGGAGCAACTTGGAAGTCTCCAGTAAAGTTGACAGTGCACGGAATCACCGGCCAGAAATTCCACACGTGTGTATGCACACCAGGAGGCATAAGAAGGCTGCTCATTGTCTGCCAAAGGGAACCAGCCTATATGCCCCCAACAAGGGAAAGATAAATAATGCATGGAGTATTCATACGATAGACTCCTGTGAGCGAGGGTAATGAATAAACTAGGTGAGTATATGGATCACCATGCATAATCATGAAAGACACATTGTCGAGTGACAACAAGCAAGCTGGGGGAACCGTTAGGAGCCCAAACAACACTACCACAGACTATTCACGGACAGGTGTGTATGACGGCCCGGAGCCCCCTGAACCCCGTTCAACAGAGACGAGGAAGCAGAGAGCCCTGCTGGTGAGGTTGGAGGCACTGAACTTGATCTGTAATGTTTTGTTCATTTCATATTTTTTTAAAGCCCCTAAAGACAGAAAATGTTGGCATTTGTCGGTTGGGGTGGTGGATGCCTAGGAATTCCTTTTGTTAATCTCTGAGCTTTTCTGTGTTCCAACATTTGAAGAAAATGAAAGATCGACACGGAACTGCATTCCGCATTCGTATGACCCCCTTCTTCCACAAACAAGGGAATGTTTCATGGCAGGTCTGGTGCCGGAGACTGAGCTGCTCTCCCAAAACAAGTACATTTCTTGCTGACATGCTCTCCCCAGAAACAGTGAGCACAGAAAGCAGAGAGCTGGCTGGCTTTACAGTTGCATCCAAGAGATCTTAAAAAAAAAAAAAAAAAAAGTCTGGACATTGTAGGCGATATTGATTCATACATACGCAGAGACCCAAATCAGGATGGGAGGGTAAAAAGCAAATCAATCAATAAATGCATTTCTTCTGCTCCTGACCTTAGATAATGTGTGCTGATTGAGGGCCTTGTCTCTTATTCATAAAACCAGTGTTAAATATTAATAATTCGTCAGATGGCTTGGCCCCAGAAGAGGCCACCACCCCCTCCCCCAGGGTACTCTGGGGGCTCCCACAGCCTCCCCAGCCCCACTCTGCCCCACCCCAGGGGTGTTCAGACAGATTTAGATTAGAAGTCACCAGGACCCTCGCTCTCTCTACCAGCGTGATCGCGGACAGGACAATTACGGAAACAGAATTCATTGTTTGAACCGGCTGAGCTCATAGTATCAGTGTGGATTTAGAAAAATCATTTCTTGGCCAAGAGTTAAAAATAGCTCTCCCCCCACCCAAACCCCTACTTCTCTCCTTCTCTCTCTTGCCAGATTTAGAACCTGAGAAACCTTGATAGGTCACCTCCTAGTTAGTATTCCTGTAGCACCTCCTATTTGCAACACGCTTGAAAATCATTTTCTTTTAAAATACCCGTTCTTTACACCATTCCTGCGAGGGAGTTCCAAGTTACTAGCTCAGTTTTAAATGCGAGGGGGTGGAAGCAGAGAGGCAAGGGACCCACCCACCCAAGGAGCCTAAGGGACTGGCTTGGAGATTTCACTGCCACTCAGGACTTCACACCCAAATTTGAGCTTTGCATGAACCCCTGACCCACAGAAATGGAGATAATCAAACATTTATTGTTTTGAAGTACAAGGTTCCTCTCTCTCCTCAGTGAGAGAGGAATCCCAGCTGTTTCTTCTCAGCGAGCCCCTTTCTTCTGTCATCGACAGGTTCTCTGCCATCTTGGAATTAAAGAAGAAAAATTTCAACAAGGGAACTTCATGGCACCTTTTTGTGACAGACATGGAAACTGAAGCCCACGGACGGTGCCCAGTGGGGAGAACTCGGGCACCTCCACCCCCTGCCTGGTGCTCTTGCCACTCCGTTGCCTGCACCACCCCACCCCCACCCCGGCCGAACAGGTTGACAAGTGCCCCCCACCTTCATGTCCACCCGGGACCTCAGAAGGTGACCTTATTTGGAAATAGGGTCTTTGCGGATGTGATTATTTAAGACGAGGTCACACTGGATTAGGGTGAGCCCTAAATCCATTGACTAGCGTCCTTATAAAAAGGCCATGTGAACAAAGAAGGAAGGCCATGTGCAGGGGCGTGGGAGGCAGAGATCGGAGTGATGCGTCCTCAAGCCAACCAACGCCCATGATTGCCAGGAACCACCAGGAGCTGGCAGAGGCAGGCAGGACCCTCCTCCAGAGCCTGCAGGGGAAGCATGGCTCTGCCCACACCCCGGTTTCAGACATCTGGCCTCCAAAACTTGGACAGAATACATTTCTGTGGTTTCAAGCCCCCCAGTTTGCGGTCCTCTGTTCTGGCAGCCCCAGGACCACGACCCATACTCTCTCCCCGCGGACCTTTGTCTCCCGGGGGGGACTTCTTGTCCTTAGCTCTGGTGTTGGCACAGGTGAGCAAGCCTACATCAGTCTCCTCACTCTGAAAAGCATATTTACAAAGTCCAATACCTGGGGCTACCTGGCGCCCATTCGTTATTTTAAAAAAACAAAAATTCTTGGAAACAAATAATTCTTCCTGACCAGGGATTAGAGTTGGAATGTGTCCCCAAAATAAAAAGTTGTTTTTACTTTGCCTTTTTTCCTTCTGCCTGCCTACCTGACGTCCTCCTTCCTTCCTCCCTCCCTCCCTTGCCCTCTCTCTCCTCTGCCTCTTTTCCCTCCTTGAATACCATCTCCAACTTGTAGGAGCTATGGGATTCTGGAATCTAAGCCAACTGGATTTGAGAAAGCCCCCTGAGCCCTTCTTCCAAGCCCACATATATCCCCTGGAAAAAAAATCATTCCTGACATCCTACTGATTCAGAGTCTCTGAGTGACAAAATTAGATTTAATTGAAGCTTCCCAAATGTTAAGGACCACCCTCTGAGAGGCCAGGGTGACTGCCGTCATCTGTTGCCTCTGTCCCCGGAAGGACCGAGTCCACGGCTCGCCTCTCCAAAGCCGGCAGGTTACTAACACCGCCTTATGGCCTCAGAGCAAAGTACATATTGGTGGCACCTGATGAAGGCGACAGCACGTCTAGGCACAGCGAGGTCAAGCTCTTTTCTTGTTATGTCTTCTTATTTCCCTCTGCACTTGGGAGCTTTGAACCTGCATTCGTGATGCAGAGGGAGGCGTGCGCCAAAGTCATTCTCTAGTGCTCCCTCAGACCTTTTGAGAAACAAGCTTTTTGAATGTAATAATAATGTCACTGCCATAAAGAATTATATTCTAATTAAGCTGATATGAGTGGTCCCAAACCTTAATGATCACACTGTCTTTGTTTGGAACTACAGCTAAAGGAATACGTTGGTATTTTTCTTGCAAGGCAGTGCTCACCCTGCTCAGCTAATTAGCACTGTTTGCCTCATTCCTGTAAGATCGTTCTGTAAGGCAGTGCGATCTCACTGATACCATTGATCTTGCTTGCAGCATTACTATTGGGTACGGTGGAAATCCTTACGTCCATTAGGAGCCGCGTATGAGGCAATCATACAACTCAGAAGTCATAAGAGCAAATAATAATTACAAGAGGGAAGAAATATCACACCAGCCTACACTAATGCACTTAACTGTCAAAGAGAGATCTTTAAGATGATGAACCACACGCCCCGCGGGAGAAAAACGAGAAGGAAAACGCCAGTACAATTTATTCTGAATACTATCTCTCATGGAAGGGATCACGTTCCGCTTGGTAATCATTTCCCAAGAAAGCTGTTGCAAACCGAGGAGGAAGGATCTGGGCTAACTCGGTGTGAGGTCAGGTGGCACTGGGCGCCGGGGCTGGGGCTCCAACGTGGGAGTCCCGGGCCACCCCGGCTGTGCGGTGGAGGACAGGGGTAGAGAAGGTGAGAGGAGACCCCCAGTCTGGCAAGGGGCTGAAGGTTTCGTACCGCCAAGGGGAGAAACGACAGCTGGCTCGAGAAGGGAAAGAATAGTAATGCTCAGAGAGTGATTCCGGTGGGTCTTCATTGCATCCTGTGGGAGAGCCAGGATCGCATTTTGGAGCCGAGGGAACAGACCCGGAAGATAAACTGCCCTCCTGAGGTCTCGTGTAAGTTCCTGTACTCGCCATCTCGTCCCGGGGTGGGTTGGGTGCACGCAGCAATCTGAACAACTAAGGCAAAACTAGGTATTTTCTCGAATGCATTTTATGTTACTTAGAATTATTGCCAGGTTTTCCTTCATGCTGCGTGTAGGCTGCCCAATAACCCTGATGCTAAAAATATATTTTAGGGAGGAGAGAAGGGAGAAGGGAAAGAGGGAGGGATAGGGAACTGGAGCGGGGACCCGGGGGTGAGTTTGGCTCATATCGCTGAGCACCCAGTACAGCGCTTTCAGACTTCTACTAGACCCCGTTCAGGACGCCTTTTTCTTACAGGGAAGTATTTACTCCCCAAACCCAATGCGTTCTTGAGGTTCTGTTCCACTTAAAAACCCCAACACCAACCCCACCTGCAAGAGGGGCCAGGGCGCCTCCTTGCTGGCTTCCCTCCGCCCACCCTCCACTCTACACCCCGCACGAGCCAGCGACCAAGCCCTCGTGGCGGCACCACGGCACCTCCAAGCTGCCTGCCTCGCTTTACCCCCACCGCAGCGGCTCCCAGCTGCATCTGCGCGTTGATTCGGTTGACAACAACAGAGCCAAACATTGATTCTCCAGAATCCGTCCTCCAGCCACAAAGCGGATTCATCTGAAACCAGCCCCAGCCCCGCGTCCCTCTCCCTAGCCACTCCCTTTGCCTTCCGAGGAAGACCCCTTAGGATCTCTACGGCCAAAGTTCTGCTTCTCCTGACGGGCTTTTCTCCTCTAACTTCCAGACCCAACCAGGCCTGGTCTCACGGCTTCCACGCCTGCTAAGTCAAGCTCTTCCCACGTGTGTGCACTTGTCAGACGTCTGTCCATCCTTCAAGACGCACCCCCAGCACCCCTCGTCTGTGAGGCCCTCTGCTTCTCTGAGACCTGCCGCTGGGGCTGGGCCTCTTGGCTCCTAGGGCTCCTGGCACAGCCTCAGAGGTCCAGCTAGAAGAGCAGCACGATGCTCCTCTGAGGGGCCATTCTAGCTCCAGAGCTCCCTCCAGGGCGGGTGAGGCATTGGGTGAGGCTCGTCCCAGCTCGATTTCCCCCTCTGTCCACTCCCCTTCCCCCCGCCTCCTCCCCACGGCACTCCTCCGTGGGCGTCCTGCAGCCTGCCGATCTCAGAAACTGGACCTGGGGGGGCAGCTGAGGCCACTGTCGCAGCTGAGGGGCGGGGGAGGGCAGTAGGTGTGAACTGGCGAAGGATGACAGGACCAGTAACCGACCGAGGAACAGAGTGCAGAATCCACATCCAACCCAAGGCCCGAGCACAATCTTCCCTGCTGCCAGGGAGACGGAGCCACCCTCTGGGGCTGCAGGTGGAGCAACGGGATGGCACCATGACTGTGTTCGCTGCTTGTCTTCCCTGTGCTTGCAGTTATGCAGCCCCTGTGAGCCTGATTCTCTCTCCGCCCCTCACTCCTTTGCTCCTCCGCCTTACAGCTGCATTAACCATGCCTTTTACTCTCTGTGTTCTAATGCTTTGGCATCTTGGGTCTTTGCTGACCCGGAGGGACTGGCCCTCCCAGGGCGAGCTAATTCCCAGCGATAACACACCACTCACCTCTGAGCACACCTTTCGAATGCAAACCAGCCAACCCAGAGCCCGTACTCCAACCCTCTCCTCCGTGGGGCTCTCACTCTCGGCCAATATCCCCCTGCCCCGATCACCAGAGCTGGGTCCTAGCCACCTGGGGACAGGCCCTATGCCTCAGAGCCCACTGGAATTATTTCAGACTTGCCAGTCCTCAGCCTGCTCACCCTGCTCAGCCTTGAAAGGTAAGCAGACGTCTGACTGTGCCGGTTAGACCAGGCAGGTGATGACTTGCATGGATCAGCTGTCCCAGGAGGGGATGTGGCCTGGGGCACAGATTTCTGCAGAAGAAGCAGTTCCTGAAGGGAACCTGGCGGGGCACACGGCGAGTCACACAGTGGGGCACGGAGCCCCATCCCAGCCCCCACCTCCTTCTCACTGAGACCACTCTCCAATCAGTAAGTCACCATTATTAAAACATTCCCTTGTTGATTTTATTTTGCTAAGTCTTATTTGCATTCATTTTGTATCCTCACCATATTATTTCCCCACTTGCTGATATTACTGGGTGCATTAATTGCAGTGGAGAAGGAAAACGTAACTGCTGAGGGTACGTACACACACCCTCGAGTGAGCGCATTTAGTGTTAGATGATCAGGTTATTGGTGTTTTAAATGCCTGATGTTATGCAAAAACCCTTGCTGGATTGTTATATGGGTGATGGAGTGAGTTTTAGTAATCTTTGGGAATTGCTTGGGGTTTTTAAACGGCCTGGAATGCATTATGATATCTTCCCACTTAAAATAATGGAATATGGTCTCCCATTATCCAAAACACTGCTCTGCGACACGTTTGAAGGGGCGGCTTCGGTTGGTTTTTCACTCAGCAATCCGGCACGTAGAGCTTTACTTCGTCCTTTTAAATAGCTGCATCACATTCCATAATAAGGTATTCAGAATGTCCCCAGCTACTCTCTATTGACAAAAACTTACTTTGTTTCCATTCCCCCCCTCCCCCCTTAGAAACAACCCTGTAACGTTCTGGAGTGGTTGCATTTTTTTCTCCACTACAAACAATGCTGTAGGAATCATTCGTTTTCCCTACATCCTCGTACACGTCTGTCACGCGTGGTTGATTTTACTTGTGTAGGAAAAATTCCCCAAAGTGAGGCTGCTTGCTCAACGGGCACGCATTTTAAATTTTGATAGTGTAAGGTTAATTCCTGTAAAGCTTACGGCAATTCACGCTCCTTCACAAGGTGCCAGAGCACCCGGCTTCCCATATTCTTGCAAGCATTGGAAGTTAGTGCCCTTTTAATCATTTGTTAATCGAATCAATGAAAACTGTTATCTCATGATCAATTTAATTTGCATTTCTTTGATGGGTTGTAAGTTTGAGAAACTTTTCTCTAGCTAGATAGGCCATTTTGATTGCCTCTTCAGTGAATTGTCTGTATGTTTCTGGACTACTTTCCTCTAAAGTCTTGGTTTCCTCACGCATAAAATGGGGAAACAATGATATCTGTCTCTTGGAAGTTCTGAAGGCTTACTGAGTTAATAATGCACACGGAGAGCTTGACAAGGCATCTTGCAACCGAGAAAGCACTGTTGTTATCATTGCACCCCTGGGGTTCCAAACCCTAGGGGCTGTTTGCACTATTTTGCTCTGCACACACTGGGTTGGGCCCAGGAAGGGAAAAGGCCAGGTTAAGACAAGAATTTGGCCACGTCATGGACTGATTGAAGGCAGGAGCCTGCAGCAGTGGGAACTGGAAAAGGCAATGGAAATGTCAGGAGCTAAGCTTGGAGAACTGAAATGGGGAGCAACATTGGCAGGGTATTTTGGGGGTCATCAAAAACGGGGCTGATCCTGCGCAGTAGGCATGGAATAAAATACATGAAGCAGCTTCCATATTCCAAGTACTTTGCCTCCACAGCATCTGAGTGGGATAGGACCAACTGATTATCCCCATCCTGAGACTCAGAGGGGTTAAGTGACTTGCCCAAGGTCACACACCATGTGAATGGCAAGGCAGAAACATGAACCCAAGATTGTCTGACACCTAGACCCTGAATTCTCCTCTATCCCGTGTTAAGAGACTGAACTGACAGGTTTCCAAGCGACCCTGCCCGTAGGTAGAGGGATCCCTGACCACGGGGGTCACCCCACAAAACCTAAACTGTTTCCTTTTCTTGATTTCTTTGCTAGAATGTTAGGAAGAAAATCAAAAGCTCCCCAAGTCATTGTGCAGCTTCGGTATTTCTAGATCAAGCAGGAGATGCATTTGTTACCACACTAATTAGAGCAGAAATTAACTGAAATGCTGAGTTTTAGTAGAGAGCGATGAGGCTGCAGGTGTCAGTAATTACCGAAGAATGAGCCATTTGATGTTTGTAGACACAGCCTTCCCAACTTTCCATTCAAAATAAACTTTGTGGGCATATTGTTTTGAACAGCCTTTGCTAATGTGTGTGTCTATCTTGATGTTGTAATTCAGCATAAATATCTTAAATAAATCAATAATGTCCTCCAGTGGCAGTGCACAAATGAAATTTTCAAAAATGAAGGAAGAAGAAAATACTTTTTTAGTGAGAAAGGCAGAAACGTGCAAGACAGCCACACAGAAATTACAGTTTTCTCGCTCTTTTTTTTTTTTTTTCTCCTTCTTTCTTTTGGTTTCTTGGGGTATAAATAATTCACCTTCAATATCCGTCCTGAGCCGGGATGGAGCAAATAAACAGTGGATATCTGCAGGCTTTGGAAATGGACCAGACATTCACTAGTTAGTCCGGAATTTCACTGCTTAGCAACAACCTGAGTTCCTAGCGGGGAAGGGTTGAGGAGGCAGCGTCCATACAGACAGAGGTAGTTGTGCCTTAGAAAGCGGAATCTATCTCTTTAACAAACCAGATTAGTTGGCCAGCTAGGACCTCTGAGACTGTGTTTTCAGCAGATGGGAACAGGAGCCTGGAAATTCTTTCCCTCACGAACAGTCGTTGCCTGAATGTATGGGTGTGATGTGTGTCCATGTGTGTGCACGTGTGGTGTGAGATGTGTGCACGTGTGGTGTACGTATTTTAAGGCTTTGAATCGGCGTTGGCATCAACCATAACCCAACATGGCACACCCCTCACCATGGGAAATTGGGTCCAGGTTTCTCACTCTTGAGCAGGGAGAGGGCCTGGCTTTTCCCAATACCTGGTTGGGTTCTAGAACATTCTCTGCTTGTGGATGCTCTGTCTGTGAATCATGCATCTGCACGTACACAGATCTTGAATCGTCCAGGTGGGATCCTGCAGTCTGTGGCAAGATGAGGGGGCCCTGTCTTTCCTTAGCCAGCCTGATGGACCTTGTTCCAGAAGCTGCCTGTTCTAGGGTGCGGGGGAGCTGGTCCAACAGATACGCTCTGACAAGTCAGCATCCTTAAGGATAATAGTACAGTGGATGAAAACACATCAAATATGTTTAAATCCACGAATTCAAGGTACTTAAAAAACAAAACACCCCTTGTTGACCATCTTTGGGGGATGCTAGGGTACCAAGTCATTATTTTGAAAATTGATCCATAAAAGGAGAAAAAAAGTCAAACATTTATCCTGACTTTCCTCTGGCAACTACATCGCAGGCCAGGTGACCAAATGGTGGATGAAGGGAGGGTCCTCACTGTTGAAGTGTTCTAGCTCATTAATGAACAGGAATGTAGAATTCACCTAGAACCATTTTGCAACCTATAATATGTTCATGGAACTAAGCAATGACCGTTAAAAGCCATAAACATCCCTCCCCCAAAAACACAAACCAAGCATTCTGTGCCCCCACCGGAAGGACACAGCGCTACATAATGAAATATTCCTGCCCAAAAAACAAAACCTGAATCTCATCAAGACTCTAGACCCAAATACTAATTTACAGAAAATACAGAGGACAAAGGAACGTGTTAATTGACACCACAGAGATGCAACCATCAAAATCTACACAGAGGCAAACTCCATAGGACAGATGACCCAATTTCTTCATCAAATAATGAGGTTAAGTAATTATTTAACTACATAAGAGCAAGGGAAGGGAGGAGTGTAGATTAAAGAATGCATAAGAGAGGTCGACTAACCACACTTTGGATCTTACACACAATTTGGATCCCAAATCACATTTAAACACAGTAAAAGAAAAAAAAATCGCAAGACAGAGAAGTCTTGATCATTGGCTGGGATTTTTTTTTAAATTTTATTATGTTATGTTAGTCACCATACAATACATCATTAGTTTTTGACAACATTGGCTGGGATTTAATGATATTAAGGAATTACTGTGACTACTTTTAGCTGTGATAATGGCCTCATGCTTATGTTTTTGTAGATGCATACTGAACTATTTACAGATTAAATGATAGAATGTCTGGGATTTGCCTCAAAAGAACCTAAGGCCCACAGGGAATGGGTAGAGGAGCTCATGAAACAGAACTGGCCTTGAGTTGAAACCCACTCAACTTCCTGGGACGGTGGAAGTGTTCTTGCTGTGTGGTCCAATATGGTGGCCACTAGCCCCCTGCAGTTACTGAGCGCTCAGTTAGATGAGCCTAACACCGACTCGGTTTCAATTTTAGAAGTCTGTGCCTTTCTCAGCACTGTAGTGTGAAGCAGCCTTAACCCAAGGACCAACAATAATGAGGTGAGAGGTCTGAGCTCTGGTCCTCCTAACCACACTTCCCAGGCTGTAGGACTTTGAGAAAGTTGCTGGACCCTATTTGTCTCCTGTTCCTCCACTGAACCCCAAGCTCCTACTACTATGCCTCACCCCTTCACCCCCGGGGTTGCCCACAAGAATGCAGGAGATACAGTAAGTAGAGGCCTTTTGAGAACAGCAAAGCACCCATGAGTCTGAGAATATTACACATTCATTTATCCAACCCGCAGTAGAGAGGTGGCATGTTGGGTGTGAAAGACTGGTGGGGGCCAGGGAGAGCTGGGTGAGTCATCATTTCATCGAACCCTCCCAGGTTAAATCTCTTTCTCAGTGAATTTCCTGGGGAGAGTTCAGGACTGTAGTCCAGCTAACAAATCCATTCCTTTGCTTTGACTCTGGACCAATTTCTGGGTCGACATCAAAGCCAGTCTCCCAGGAGCTGCCTGGGAACCATTCGGGCCCCCGACCCTCCAAACCCTCTCCAATCCCCACCCCCAGCAGACCCCCAACTGCTGCATTCCCTGCAGCTGAGCCTGGCAGGGAGGGAGTCTTGCTCATTAGGGGGTGCCCACTCAGTCCTCTGAAGGGAAGCCAGCCCCGCACCTCATTCTTATGTCTAGAGAAGGAGGTAGGGTAATGGGAGGGGGTGAAGCAGAGAGGCCATGCCTCCTGCTCTAAACTGATTCCCCTTTGGAAAGAAGAGGGTCAGAGAGAGAAGGAGATAAACAGCTGAACGGGACAGAAAGCTCAGCAAGAAAGCTCAGCTCAGGACAGGACTGACTCCTCCCAGTCTGAAGATGGATTCTAGGGGAAGGGGACTTGTTAAATGAAAATGGGACGAATCTGGGCCATTTATACCCAGTCAAGTCCTATGCTGGAAATCTCCCATGTTTTAGAAGGAAGGGAGCTCTGTGCCCCACTGTTCTGCTCTGCCCCACGATGCCTTTGAAGGCGGAAGGAATGAGAACTCTAAAAGGGGCCTAATGAGAGACATGGGGACAGATCTTGGCCTGGAGTTGTTCTGGCTGGATCCTGAGAACCTGGTTCAGGTCTCCACTGGCTCCTAGAGAGGATTTGATGTCTAACCGGTCAAGGAGAGGTGATTAAAGTCATCCTGGGGGCAGAGGAATTCTGTCGGATCCCCTGTTAGGAAGAGCTTGGAAATGACGTTGGAGGGTTAGGGGGCTTCCCCCGAGCATTCGGGGCCTCTGGGCGAGGGCCTTTCTGGATTCTTCCTTCCCTTGCCAACAGGAAGCCGGGATCACTCAGGGGATGCATCCAGCCTGACTGTGTCTTGGGAGCTGCCAGCTCTGAGGGGTGCTGGTGGGCATCCCCGTGGACACGGCTGGACATGTCGCTGTCGCCGGCTGCCTGGCATCCTGCCTCGGAAGCCATGCCCAGCGAGCTGTGACACCACCTCAGACAGGAGAGCAGGTCGGCTTAGAAATGCACCCTGAACAGGTCATGCATGGGGGAAGCAGTATGTGCACCCAGGGCTCCCCAGGTCGGGCGCCAGAGGGAACGGCTTCTAGAACTCTCCTGGAGCAGCTGGGGTTACTGCTCTTGCTGATCCCCCCCCAACACACACTTTTTTGTTTGTTTGTTTGAGGTCCATTTCCAGAAATACAAGATTATTCGTGGGACACATTTCTCATTACACAAAGTTCATTTTTAAAAATTATCATTAGAGATCGTAATACCTGTGTTTGTTACGACGTCACCCCACATAATCCCTTACAGTAAAACACTGAAGGATTTTAGTTTAGTTTAAACCAGCTAATTAACACACACACACACACACACACACACCACTGAACCCACTGCATGAAGCTCCTCCCAGAGTCAAATCCACAGAGACACAAAGTAGCAAACAGGCTCCAGGGGCTGGGCAAGGCGGGTGGGGAGTGTGTGTTTAACGGGTGCAGAGTTTCGGTTTGGGATGATGAAAACGTCCTGAAGATGGATGGCGGGATGGTTGCACAGCCATGTGAATGCACTTAATGCCACAAAATGGTACACTTAGAAATGATTAAAATGGCAGAGCTTTGCCACACGTGCTGAGTTTTACTGCAAGGAAATCGGGCGAAGTTGTAGCAAATGCAGGCGTTGCAATGGCTGATAGTAAGAGAAAGGTTCCCCTCGGGGGTTGTGAGAGTTAAGTGGGCTAATCTATAAAGACCTTAGAGTGTGCCCAGGACAGAGCAGTTCTCGGGGAAATGTTGGCTATTCCTCCCAAAGGCGATGTTGTTGAAATCACTACGGGGGGGGGGGGGCCTGATTGGACTCCACTGCCCCCCCAGTTGCATTTCTCATGGAGTCCAGCAGGGGCGACAGCTCCAGCCCTCCCAGATTGGGGGAGGGGCGTGGTACAGTCCGGGATCCAGGGAGCCTTTCCTTTCCTCTTGTGTTCTCAGTGCTCTTCGTTGCTCTTCCGGGAGGCGGGGAGGGTAAGCATCTCCTCCCACCGTTTCTGTTACCCTGCAAGAAGCCCAGCTCAAAAGGCCGCTCTTTTCTATGTGCAGGGGTGGGGGCGGCGGCTGTGGGCTGCTGTAATAAAATAGCGCAGACCCCGTGCCCTATAAACAACAGGCATTTATTTCTCGCGCTTCTGGAAGTCCCCAGTCAAGGTGCTGGCCGATCTGGTGTCTGGTGAGAGCCTCCTTCCCCGGTTCATAGCTGGCCCTTCTGGCTGTGACCTCCCATGGTGGAAGGGACTAGGGAGCTCTCTGGGGTCCTATCCCGAAAGGCACTAATCCCATTCCTGAGGGCTCCACCCGATGACATAATCACCTCCCCAAGGCCCTGCCTCCTAATACCCTCACCTTGGGCATTGGGGGCTCAACAGAGGAATTTGGGGAGGACACCAACATTCAGGAGTAACAATCATCTCTATGATGGGGTCTTCCCTCTCTGGACTGTTCCTTCAGACCAGGTAGCTCTGGAGACTTCCTCCCTTCTGCTGTCCTTCAGGGTGGTCATTAGCGTAGTCCCATCACCTCGAGGAAGTCATGCTCCAGCTGTGATGCGCACACAGAGCCCCTGAATATCTGGATAAAATGATTGGCTCAGCAGGTGTGGTTTTCTAGCAAGTTCCAGCTGCTGCTGCTGCTGCTGCTGGAGCTTGGGTCACACTTTGAGCAGCAAGGCCAAGACTCTTCGAACGCGCCTGGCAATGACCCCAGGGAATCATGCATGTCGGGGAAGAGACAAAGGTGGGCTCTCACCCCCGCCACTCCCCACAGGCCTGCTTCGGGACATCTCCAGCCCTGTCACTGCTGCCGGTCAGCTGAGAAGCCTCGCTGGCCGTGGCTTGCTTTCTAGTAACAGCTCGGCCTGTAACAGGTGGATGATGTTCTCTGGTCAAGTGTGGTTTGGGAAGACCCAGGACCAATTAGGAGCTCTCTTCAGATCCCACTCAACCTGAACTGCCTAGGGCATCAGTAGAGCCCCAGGGAGTGCCCGGGGCAATAGAAAGTTCCAGATGCACCTCACAAAGACCTGTCTGCTTGCTCTTCTATGGAACGTTCCCTCCTAACAAGGTAGAAAAACGACTTGCCCTCCCTCCGCCCAGCCTAAGAATCTAACAAGAACTTTTTTGGGCACACACACACACACACACACACACACACACACACACACACACACACACCTTGCTCCCAGGGGACTAGAGTGAGTTATTTGCTGTGGGCGAAGGGGGGAGTCATGGGAGCTCCCCGACGCTCCCCTGCCAGTCAACACTTCCCACCCCTCTCCGAACACTCACACCCGGCGCCCTCTGAAGAACTCTCTGGAATTCGCCTGAGCATTAGGCCGGGGCTCCATCTGTCCCTGGAGCAGAAATCCTGCTTGTCTGACATGGAGGGCAGCCACCCCAGAAAGCAGCCGTGGAGCAGACAGCCCCCTGCAGCCCAGAGCCTGTTCTGGAACGAAGGGTTAACTTGCAAAGTACTTAGCGGAGATCAAAGAATTGCTCGCTCTAGTGATCTCATCACAAACAGGTCAGGTTCAGAGCTGCCACTGATACGTTATGTGCAGTCAGGTGTCATTACGTTTTGTGAAAGCTGAGACCCATGCGTGTTCTCTTCCACGGTAAGTGTGCTTGAGGGTATAATGGTGGTTCGGTACCAGAAGTTTCCTTAGATGTTTTCCATAGCCTCTCCTGCCTGTTGGCTCAAAGGATTTTAATGATGACCGTGTGGAGTGGGAAATCCTTCCTGTTCTCTTCCCTCCTGCAGGACACAGCAGAAGCGCTAGCTCACCAGGGGGTTGTCCGCATCCCAGCAAGGCAGCTGTGGACTCGGTTATCCATGACTGGAATGCACGCGGAGCCATCGAAGACACATCCACTTGACCCCCAGTGGGCGGGACACTCTCAGAGGCCACCCCCTCCCTCTGCCTTCCTCCAGCTGCTTCCCTCTGGCTGGCATCCAGAGCCCCAGCCCGAGCAGGACGGAGGTGGGGACTGGCCATGGGGGCATCGAGAAGCCACATCAGGCCCCAGCCTTCTGGACAAACCCTCTGTAAGGCAGGGCACCTGGGTTGCTGCTCCCTGGCTCAGGACACAAAGGAGGGTGTGATCCCCACCTCCTCAGGCCACAGCCGAGGGAGCATCGCTTGACCCCACGCTTTGTCCTATCAGGATTCCACAGCCCATGGGGCCAGGCAGGAGCAAGGCTGGCAGGGGACCTGGAGGGAGTAGGTGGCCCCGCCAGAAAGAACTCCCCCCCCCGAAAGCTTGCTCATGGAGATTTACTCACACACACAGTGAGCCCTGAAATCCCACAAAACAACAGTGACAGGCAAGGCGCTGGCATCTGCAGGAGAAGAGCCTGAGGCTTGCTCCAGGCTCCTGCCATGCCTGGCCTGGGTGGCTCTGGGCCCACCCCAGCTGGTCGGGGACACTCCGAGGGGCAGGAGGGCAGAAAGCCCTGCATGCAAGGCGCAGGAATCTCCTCGAGCCGCACAGCCGTTAGGAGCCTGGTGCTGAGGTCAGATCTGGGTGGTAAAACCAGCTGCCACCCTTCCTGGCTGTGACCTGCTGGAGTCCTGACCCCAGGCCCTGTGGCTGTGACCTTATTTGGAGATAGGGTGATGGCAGAGGTGATCAGGTGAAGATGAGGGCATCAGGCGGGCCCCGTCCAGCACGACCTAAAAGGGAAATCTGGACTCACACAGAGGGGAGGCGGTACCAAGAGGCAGGGGGGATGCTGTGCAAAGGTCGGATCCACGGGGCCACAAACCAAAGGACATCTGGGGCTGCCAGAGGCTGGGAGAGGCGGGCAAGGCTCCCCCGACTGGTTTCGGAGGGAGTGCGGCCCTGCCCACCCCTGGATTCCGGACTTCCGGTCTCCAGCCTGGGAGACACCGCATGCTGTCTTAAGCACCTTGTCAGGATGGCCACAGGAACCCGGGACAGTCATGGAGTTGTCACGGCTAAGGAGAGGATAATGCGCACTCCGAAGCTGCAAGCTGCTGGGCACTGGGGATGGGCTTGCTACTGGCAGTTTCCGTTTCCTTGGGGCTCGGGGGAGGGGGGAGGCCCTTTCCTAGCCAGATGAAGATGAGCTTGACCTCAGCGTTGCCCTCCTTCGATTTTATTTCATGATATTTTATTTTGCTGGCTGGGAGTGGGAGAAGGGCAGGGAGCTCAGAAACCCTGAATGTAAATGTATGTAAAATTTGAAATGCAATTTACACTGTTGAGCCAAGAGCCCTGGAATGCTCAAACTTGTTCTCTCCTCTCTCTCTCTCTCTCACACACACACACACACACACACACACACACACACACACACACACACACACACACACACACACACACACACACACACAAGCTGGCCCAAGTTCCTGAGGAAGGCAGGGGGCAGGACCAAGCAGGTGGCTCTGACTGCTGGCCTAGCTCTTATCAAAGGCAGGAGAGGGTTGCAGGTTCTTTTGTAAGTAAACCATCCACTCTCTCTTTCTCTTTTCCTGCATCTGTGTTCTTTCCCTCACCTCATGCACCCCGCTCCCCCCCCCCCACTTCCTAACAGACCCAACTTGCAGAGATTCCTGGCTCCTGTATATACCTCCGGCAGCATACTAATTAAATGTTTCAAATGGTTCTTATCCATGGTTAAGTGAAGATAAAATTTTAATGATTTAATTAGCAAGCTCAAGGAAAAAAAAGATCATAATGAAGAAAGGTGTTTGCAACTGTCCTGAGCTTTGAGCATTTCTCATAACGCTGTGTTTGAGTTGCAGGAGGCTGGGCCTGGAATGTCCATTGCCTACTGTCCTCAAGGGGGGCCCCACTTGTCCCCCACAGCTGTGGGGAGCAGGGCTGGCTCTCACCTGTGTCCAAGGGGCTGCGCCCATGGGCAGCTGGGAGAGGGCGCCCTGGAAAGGTTTGCTAATCAGGCTCACCGGGCCCATTAACTTGCAATCCGGTGGAGGCACCTGATGCCATTTTCCAAAAGCTGCTCTAGAACCCGGTCTGCTTTTCACACATTTCTTGTGACTTTTTTCCCGTTCTCCTTTTGGTGAACAGCTCTTATTTCCACCTTTCTACTCCTGTGCGGGCTCCACAGATTCCCCGAATGGCCCCGTGTGTTCATTGAGCAGAAGGCATCGTTCCCCGAAAAGCCAGCAGACGGTGTCTCCCTGGCCGGCTCTGGCATAGGAAACAGTGTGTGCCCGGCTGCTTCCAGAACTCCCTGGAAATGGAGCACCCGGTGCTCACTGCTGGTGCCGACTGGATAAGGAACAGGTGTGCCCCCTCCTTCCTTGAGTGGACGATGCCTGCATGCATGGGGCTCCTGTTCCCCCTGCCCTAAGTTGAAGTCCCACTGTTAGTGTCACATGCATGGCGAAGGCAGGGACCCAGCGCTTCCTGGAACTCCCCTGGTTTGGGCCACGGTCTTTATATGCAGGAGATTCACCTGACAGGTTCACCTGGAATGGCGACGTAATCCACCCCCTTTCTATCTGCTCTTCCCTCCCACTGGCCTCACTGTTGGTATTAATCATGTTTTTTATTTTCTGTGTTCTGATGCTTTGAGATCTTGGGGCCTTCCTGACCCTACAGGGACTGTCCCTCCAGCTAGCTAATTCCTAGAGATAACACACAACTCCCCTGGGAACATGTCTTCCAAATGCAAACCAACCAATCCAGAGTCCTGCACCCCAACCCCCTCCTCCATGGGGCTGTCCCCCTCTGGGCTGCTGTCTCCCTGCCCTAATCCCCCAGGGCCACCTAGAGTCTACCGAAATGATTCAAACTAGCCTGTCCTAAACGTGCCCAGCCTGCCTCGCTCGTTCCTGGGGACCTGTACACCTCACACCTCCCGATGCTATTTCCTCCTGTTCCTCTGCCTCTGGACTGACCCTGGTGCTCCCCAGGGTGGCCCCGAGGGACACGCAGCCTCCTGTTGCTGTATGTACGAGAATAAAGACGATTTCCTTAGCTGGTCCTTTCCATGTCTGTGTTTCTCCCCACAGCTGATGACAACAAATCCTGAGGACCTTCGAATCCAGACCTCTTAGCATCAGACTTCGTGAAGCCCAGCACCGAATCGCTATCTTAGGGCTGTTTCGGAGCCGCAAACCTCCAGACCCACAAATATCCAGACCCACATTCCACTCTTCTTCCCACGAGGCTGATCCGGAGGGGCGACATCACTGGACAAACCCGTCTTTGGCTCTCCACTGGGCTAAACCAAGGGGGAGCCCCAGAAGGAGTTCAGAGAGACAGAGGGGGTCAAGGCCTGTGTCTGTTGTTGACTCCCCCAGCTTTCCCCTTGCGTGGTGGCCTAGGGCCAGGTGTGTCCCTCGACTGAAGTTACAGGTCACCTCAAAGTGGTCTTCTCCATGGGACTCTCTCTTCCCTGCCCCGTCGGGGCTGGATGTGGGGTCAGTTCACTGTCCCTAGCCCTGAGACACTTCATTTCCCGGTGGGTCCCTGGTGGGCCCCCAGCAGACTCCTCGGCTTTGTCGACGGTCTTTCTGAAACCGTTGTTGAGTTATCTTGATTCGAGGGCACCATCTTTGCTGGGAGGGTCCTGACAGAGACAGAGCCCGTGTTGCGTGACTTTGGGGTTCCACAGACAGACAAGGAGGGGGTGTGCCTCTAAGAGCCTGCACTCCTCCCTGATTCTTTCGTGCCAGCTTTCCCTCCCCCACATGGTCCCCTTCCTTCCTTTCAGAGAGGAGGGCCCAGGGATGCAATATTTCTGCCAAAAAGTCTTTCCCTGATGGAATTTACTGCTGGCCCAGCTTGCACGCTGCCAGACAAAAGCCTGGCTTTCTCTGCCAGGAGATCTGGGCATGGGAGGTCACCAAGGCCTGCTGTGGGACTGGCCCACCCTGGCAAGGGGGACAATGCTTCATGTATGAATAGTGCCTTCACAGACAGTTTCTAAATTCCTTCCTGCAAAGGAGGCTGTAGAGGTGCCAAGGGGGAAGGTGGGCACCTGCCTGGTGCTCTGAGGCAAGGAGAAATGGGGAGTGGAGGAAGGGAAATGTAGGTATGAAAGCCAGGTGCAGGGAGAGGGGAGGAGGCAGGACAAGCTGGATGCACGTGCAAGAGGTGCTGTGGACCCCAGAACCATCCAGAGAAAGTGGAACAATCGATATAAGGGAAATAGCTGGGCTCAAAACCAGGGGTGGTGCTGAAGGGTCTCAGAGACTCTGTGTTAATGCTCCACATGCAGAGATGTGGCTGGTGTGGCTGCCGTGTGCAGTGTAGACAAGCCAGAACACGTGGACTGGGGAGCACTGAGCCAGTCACGGGAAGGGAGTGTATCAGTCAGCTCTCAGTGGATAGGTGCTGCATAACAAAGCACCCCAAAACTCAGCAGCTTAAAGTAGCAATCATTTATACTCGGGGGCCCGAAGGTCAGCAGAGAGTTGGAGGACCTAGACTGGGCTTGGCCAGAGGGGCTCTGAGCCACACATCTCTCATCATCCCCCTGAGACAGTGGGCGAGCCAGGCATGTTCTGTTTGTGATGATGACCAAAGGGAAAAGAGCAGATGCAGACATGCACGTCTTGAAGCCCAGGCTGGGACCTGTACACCTCACACCTTCCCGATGCTATTGCGCCAAGCAAGTCCCATGGGTGAGGCCGTGGTCAGCATGTGGGAAATGCTCTCCTCCCCTTTCATGGGAAGAACGGCCAAGTCACGAGGCAAGGGGACTGGATATGCAGGGAGGGGAGGGGCTGGGCCAGTGGCGGCCACATGAGAGAGAGAGAGGTGGCCACAGAGTAGGGGTCTTGGCATCTCTGGAAATTACGAGGTGGGGAAAATTTCACATCCAAACCTTCACACTTCTCCAGAATAGGTTTTTAAAGTTTAGTGAGCTCACATAGGACTCTGAGAGTCTCCACCTAACGTAGCTTGTCCCCCAGTGGGCATTTTCCCAGAAAGCACGGTCTCTTTCTCAGCATTCTCTCTGCAACATCCGTCTGACCCTGCAGGTGTTTTCCAAACACCAGAATGACAGGTCATCCACAGGTCCAGAAGCCAGGAGGTCACAGTGAAACTCCTCGCCCCATGCTAGAGACAACACAGTCATGCCAGAATCCCGATGTATCCCCCAAATGCAACCGAAGTAGTCTCCAATGTCCCCCATGACTGTGTCCAGTAGTGTCACGTAGACTGAAACAAGCCATTGGATAACTGATTAAAAAGAATTCCACTATCGGATCTTTTTTCTCTCGAACATTAAAGGACACACCAATAACATCTTCCTTAAAAAAAGAAAAACTTAAAAAAATCAATAGACAAGTTTCCTAATGTGAAACTTCTAGCAAATCAAATTCCTCCTCTTGGTACACTTATCAGGCGTGGACTGGGAGCCCTGAGTGCGTTCAGAGCTCACGATTAGCCGCGCACACCCTGCGGTAAGTTCTGCTGAGGGATTTTCTCTGGCCATTTCAGGGAGCAGGCGCTGTATTCGCGGGATGACCCCCTGTTTTCTGAGCAGCGTTTGGAAGATTTTCACGTGGCTTCCATCCCATGGTGGGAAATCGAGTAGGAGAAGTGAGTCAATAAATCAAGAGTCGTGCACAACGACTCTTGGCCCACTCCACTTAAACAGGTGTGTGCCCACCACCTCACCCCCGACACAAAGACAGCTCCTTAAACACCACTTACACGGGGCAGAACACTTAGAATCCTCATCACGAGAAAGGGTGCTTGGATGGGGCAGACGGCAAGTTTCTCAGAGCAAACCTCCTTGGGCCATTAGGTGCTTCATCCATGGGACCCAGAGGTTCTCTACATCTCCACAGGAGCCCTGCGTTTCTCCTGGGGGCTTGCCTCTGGACTGTTCATCTTGCAGACAGACCACAGCAAGGGAGGCTCGTGGGCTGAGGCTGCGCTCTGGGCGGGTTTGATGGAGGCAAGAGGAGAGCAGGCTTCTGTGTTTCCTCTTGCGACACTCTCCCTGGCCAGGAGCCTCCTTACATGAGCACAGTGGAAGTGTGTCCCATGGCCCTGTCACACACCTGGGGGGACACTGAGAGAGTCCACGCCAGACCGTGGTCTCCGTGGACGCTGTGGCCAAAACGCAGGGACAAACCAAAGAAGGGCCTTTTTCAAGCATAATGTTGGCTAGAGGTGATTTTTAGCTCACAGGACCTTGGGGTTTACTCTCCAGTTAATGGGACTGCACAGCCCCAGGCAAAGACTCTTCAGGTGGTACCAGGTCTGGGGAGTGGCTGGGGCCATCTTGTGACACGACTGCCCACACCCCAGGGCTCCCATCTCCCTACCCCCAGCCCCGCCCGAGGACCAGCCCTGGAGGACCTCTGGGAAGAGCGCACAAAGGACCTCAGGTGTCAGCGCTGGCCGATGAGGCAGCAAGAGGGTTTGGTGGGAGAGCGACTTGGTGGGATTTCCACCATTAGCCTGAATGGCTAATAAGAACTACCTGAGGTCCCTCACAGAGGTAAAGAGAAAAGCATTTGATGATACCTCTGCCATGGGTCAAATCACACCCTCCAAAAGAGGAAAGTTAAAGTGGTAATCCCTGGTACCTGTGAATGTGACCTTCTTTAGGAATAGGGTCTTTGCAAGTGTCATCAGGTCATGAGGAGGTCATGTTGGGTTAGCATGGGTCCCAACCCAATGGCTGGTGGCCTCAGAAGACAGGGGACATTTGGACACACGACAGTGGGAGAGAAGGCTGTGTGCAGACACAGACAGAGATTGGAGGGATGCGTCTACAAGCCCAGGAGCCTGGGAACAGCAGCAACTCACAAGAACTGGAAAAGAGACACGGGACAGATTGCCCCTCTCGTCCTCCAGAAGGAACCAATCCTGCTGACACCCTGATTCTGGACTTCTGGCCCCCAGATCTAGAAGGGGCTCTATTCCTGTTGTTTTAAGCCCCAGCTTATGGTCGTTTGTTACGGCAGCCCTGTGACATGGATACCCACGCATGGGGGGTCAGGGTGTGTGTAGTCACAGGCTCGGGTCTTGGGAAGGTGATCTGCTGACACTTATCCAAATGTCAGACACCCCTAGCCCCTGACCCAGCTTCTCCTCTGCTAGGAACTTGTCCTACAGATGTGTTCACACAGGCACTCAGAAAGCATTTCTACAGCATGCTCTTTCCAACATTGCAGAAGTGAACCAAAAATGGAAAACAGCCCAAAGCAATAAGAGTCTGCTTGACTGAGTTAGGGTACTTTTCCTCTACGAAAAAGAACGAGGAAGTTCTTTGTGGGCCTACATGGAACAGTATCCAACGCATCTTGCTCAGGAGAAAAAGTCAAGGCGCCAAAAGAAGAGAATGATTCACTAACCGTTTTGAAGTTGAAGGGATTCTGTATACACATGTGTATAAGAAGTGCACAAAGCAGAGATACAAGTACAGCTGTGTCTTCCTGAAGGACGTGTAAGCATCAGTGACATCTCCGCCTCTATCAGGACAGGTAGGGAGCCTGCCCTCTCCCTACACCCCTTTGTACTGATGAACTCTTTACCTCCTGCAAAGAGTACCTGATTTTTAAAAACCTAACTTTTTTTTTTTTTTTTTTGGTTCTTGTGCTCTGTATTTGGTAATATTATTCTTGGCTCATGAGCTGACTTTTAGTTTGCACTATTTGAAGAAGAATTTGGTCAAGGTTGAATGAAAATGGAAAAACCATTCCAAGCCTCTACCTGCAGGGAGTGGGCAGTGGTGGGTGCAGTGGGGGACATTCCATGGTGATAATACCACGCGAGTGATTCATCCCACGCTGTCCCTGCTCAGTTTGACAACTACCCTCCTCGTGCAGCCTGTGCTTGACACACAGCCATGTGGTGGTCACTCTGGATGCTGTGACACCATCCCCGCCCAGATGCAGTCACTGGCAGGGCAGTTAGGTGGCTTGTCCCCAGTCCCAGAGCGAGGGCTTCTGCCCAGGTCCCCTGACCATGACTTTGGGCTTTGTCTACCGGTTGCCCAGGGGAACTGAAAATCAGACATGAAAGCAAGAACTCATCGAATTCAAAAAAATTTTTTAAATGTCATTTTAACCTTTACCCTGATACAAAATAGTCTCCCCCCGGCAGCCGAGGATGGGGGTGGGGGGTCGTGTTGCTGCCCTGCTCTGAACTCAACCAGATTTCCTCATCACTGTCACCAAGAGAAAAAGCTGAACCTTGCCATCCTCTGCGGGGTCCACAAGGACTGTCTGCCCACTGCTCATCTGAGCTCAGCTGCCTTCTGGGAACTGGTTCACCCCCCACACCCACCCCTCCAGCCAGCTGGCCTCCCCAAGTCTCCTCTACCTCTGCACCTGCGTCTCCCACCCTGGAGCACCCTTGCCCTCTCTGTCTCTGCAAGGCTGAGTGGCTTGTTCCATGAAAATGTCCCCTCTCCACTGGCTCTCCCAAGCACCCTCATTAAATCTGCAAGCCCACTCTGCACTCCCCATTCCCCTCCTGTGCTTCATTTTTCCTCAGAGCACTTTCCTTCTACTATTTGATGTAATGGGCTTATTATCCTGTGTGTTTCTTCCCCCGTCATGGACTAAATTGTGTCCCCTCCCCTCCCATTTATATGTTGAAGCTCTAACTCCTAATGCGTTTATATCTGGAGTTGGAGCCTTTGAGGAGATGATTAGGTTACATGAGATCATGGGGGGGGGTGGTGTGTGCAATCCAACACGACTGGTGACCTTGAAAGAAGAGGAAGAGACACCAAGGATCCCTCTCTCTCCCCATGGGTGCACAGCGGGAGGGCAGCCACCTGCAAGCCAGGAGGAGCTCTCGCCAGAAACCAGCCCTGATGGCACCTTGATCTTGGACTTGCAGCCTCCAGGACCGTGAGAAATAAATGTCTGTTGTTTAAGCCGCTGGTCTGTGGTATCTTGTGGCAGCCAGAGCAGATCACCGTGATTGGAATGTCAGTTCCACGAAGATGGACGTTTGGTGCTCTTGTTCTTTTTTGCATAACTAACTCCTATAGTAAGGGTACTGAGTAAACGTTTGCTGAGTGCATAAGAGAATCTGGATGTGGCCCCCACAGGGCCAGTAGAGAAGGGTCGTGGGGCTTCTCAGTACGTCTGGGCGCATGGGGACAATGAATCCATACCTGGCTGGCGACAGTCTCGGCTTTCCCCAATTCCTTCTGGAAGAGTGTGTGAGGGTCTGCCTCTGCTGTGATGATTGCATCTTTCCGCTCCCACCCTGCGCTAAGATCTTCCACCAGACGGACTGCTCACCTTTTCGGCGCTTCAGAGGAGAAACCAGCGAGGGCTGCTGGATACGGAACAGGTGCATCCCCATCCCCGCGTCGGATTCCAGCGGGCCGTCCGCAGGCTCCAGTCTGTTCAGCTCCGGCCCTGGAGACATCCACCTGCCCCCTCTGAGCTGGGAATCCACCTCATCGTGTGAAGTTGAGACAGCAAAGACAGTGTGGGTTGCACTCTGCCTGACTCCGGATGGCACACCTCCGTTTATTTTCTGTGCCTGGTGCCAAAACGCGAGACACGTGCCATATGCCCACTGATTTCCAAAGACTGTGGGATTCTAGATGCATCGGCAGCATTCACACACTCGGGGAGGTGTGATGATTGCTGCCACGCGGAGCGCGCCCGTGTCTGCGCGCCAGGAGGCTCTGCGCTCCTTCCCGGACACACCAAATACGCACATATGGTGTTGGAGGTGCCATAATTCCAGACACATAGCATATGTCCTTGGAGCAGACAAGGCACTAAATTAATTCTAAACACCGGTTGTAAGTTTCTTACAGAAATGCTCCCTTCACTGTATAAATAGCTTTTGTGTTCCACATTTCCTATGGCGGGCTCTATGGAAGCCCAGACATGCGATTCTGGCTTGATTTTTATAGCGCTGAGCGGGCTTCAAAATAGCCCCATCTCCATAAAGGGAAATTGGGGGGAAATGATGAAATGTGAAACAAAGGGACATGGAGTTCTCTCCTCTTTGTCTCAGCAGGGAGGACTTGGGGCCTCTGCAGGACGCAGGCCCGAATCCTCTAAGGAGGGACGTTGTCCTGGTTCTTACCTTCACTTCTCTGGGATAGGCTGTGTCCCCACCGACATCTGGAGTCTGGGCTTCTTGGCCCCAGTTCCACCTCTGCTTCTCTGCCGAGTTGACGGTTTGCTCCCTGTTGGTAATGACCCCTAGGTAACATCGGGAACACCAGAACAAACTGGAATCCTGGCCAGAGGAGGCCAAAATGACATGGAAATTACTTTTTGGGCAAGTATGTTTGGGGAGCCGGGGACAACAGAGGAGCAGAGCCCCTGGGGATCAGCCGGAGTCTTGAGCCTTGGACCTCCTTGGCCCTCCCCTCTCTTGCCCTGCATTCTCATCCGCTCCCTCCCCTCCCACACTCTTTCCTCTTCTCCCCTCTCCCCCGACCTCCTGTTCCAGCCTCTAGATCTGCTCCCCTTCCTCATGACAAGACCCAGCCAGGACCACAGCCAGTCCATGTGATTACTTTACGGATGTTAGAAAAGTGTGCTCTCCTGAGTGCACACAACTGTGCGAGCACTCCCCTTAGTAAGTGGACAATGCCCTTTGCAAAGGAAAAGTCTCCCCTTCCTCCGAACAGATGCAGCTTTGTGATGAGCATAGAGCTCAGTGAATGGAGGACAGGATGGATTTCAGCTCCCACTTGCCGTCTCGGCTGGGTGCCTTTGTACAGTGCACAACCTGTACAATAGTCCCGGGCAGCCTAGGGAACATGCTCCTACCCCCTTGGTCTGGAATACATACTTCCTACTTGCTACTGGCTTTTGTGGCAGATTATATTCTCAAACAAACAAACAAACAAACAAACAAAAGTCAGCAACAGTATCTCCCATTTCACACAATCTTCTTACAATGACAGTTCTTTCATCTAGAGTGGGGTCTATCCCCTTGAATCTGGGTGGTTATGACTGTGGCAGAAGTGATGCTATGTGACTTCCAAGGCTAGGTTATAAAAGGTGATAATAAAGTTTCCACTTGGTTCTCTTGGGATGCTTCCAGGCCAAGAGGAAGCCAACCAGCCCGTGCTGAGAGAACTCAGGGAGAAGCCCTGTGTCTGCATTCCAGCTGACAGCATAGCTGAGGTCCCAGCCAACAGCCCGGCACCCACTGCCAGACATGTGAGAGAAGGTGCTTCCAGGTGATTCCAATCCCAGCCGTGCCCAGACTTTAAGTCTCCCAAAGGCGGTGGGGGTGGGGCCAGGCACGGTGAATTCTTGGCTCAGAGTTTATGAATAGGAACTGGTTCTTTTCCACTACTAAGCTGGGGTGTTTTTATTGCATGGCAGTAGTAACTGGGATGAGCCTTCAAAATTCAGCTCTCTGCTCCCTCCTTCAAGAAACCCTCCAGGATGCCTAGACTGGGTCAAATCCTCTATCTTCTGTGCCCCCATCCCTTGCCCCAGGCTACTTGATCTCAGCCCTTACACTGTGCATCAGCTCACTTAATCCCCACCTCAACGCTGTGAGCCAGGTATTCCCATCCCCAGGTCACAGGTCCGGATATCGAAGCTTACGAGGTCAGGGGACACTGCTCGGGTTGACAGCTGACGCCGCTGTGAAAAATGTGGAAATGCATAAAAGAAAATACATGAGTATTTCTCCAGGTACCAGGCTCCTGGGCCCTCCAACTTGTACCGGCAGAACCCTTTGCAAGGACCCCTCACAGGTGAATGAAGGCCGCGGCACCTCCTGAGTTCAGCATTCCTCCCACGAGGTAAACTGTCGTCTCCCAGGGCTGTCGGGACCCCCAAAAACAAAACAGCAAGAAGGCAGGTTCCCAGATCGGTCATGTGGCTCGGACACATGGCTGCGGTGGCTGGAAGGTGCAGATCTCTCGGGGCACCTGGCTCTGAGTAGAGGCCAGAACTCTGCGGGCGACACCAGGTAGGATGCAACGGGGAGGTGCGTGGGACCGATGTTTTCGCTGGTGGAGGCCTGTGGGGTTCCGCGAGTCAGGGCTCTCTGTTTGTAGGCTCTGCTGGGCCCCAGGCTGAGAAACTGGGGGCACTGACCTCGCTTGGCGGCCTGGGAGCTGGTGCGGTTTCCTCACTGGCCGGAACCGCCGTCGTCTGTGATGTAGGGGCGGCCTCGGAGGGGCAGGGACGGGCAGAACCACCCCTCGTACAATGAAACCTTTTTTTCCCATAACACATCCCTTTTATACATTGACTTTGAACATCACGAGTGGCTTGCATTTTTAAGAAACCACACAATACAGTAATACACTGTAAAAACTGGTTTCAAATGGAACATAGAATACAAAGTTAAAGTGCTCTCTTTATTCCCACCTCCCCACTTTCTCCCTACAGAGGAACCACTGTTAATACTTCACCCTCCTCCTTTATAGTCTCTTGTCCATGGGTTTGCATATGAAAACACACAGCCTGTCTGTATACATTCCGATACAAGGTTTTACGTAAGTGCAATTATATGGTTTGCGTTATTCGGTGACTTGTTTTGCACTGAACTTTTTACTCATTGTCTTGGGTTGTTGTTGTTTTTCCCATGTCTGCACACTTAGCTAAAAAGCTCCTTCTTCTCGAAGCTGCCTGGTTTCCAGAGTGCCACTGTGTCACGGTTTTTACCCAAGTCCTTCTTGGAAGCAATTTGGACTGCTTCCCGTTTTTGCTGTTGCTATTGCTCCAAATCAACATCTTTCCAGTTACTTACTCCTTGGTATATTTGTGCAAGGGCTCCTACCAAATAGGTTGAAGTGGCATTGTTAAGTTAAAGGGTGTGTGCATGTAAATGTTTAGCGATACCGTCAAAGTGCACTCTCCAAATGCAGTGCTAACTTCCTCCCGGGGCGTCCCGGAGAGCCCGCACCCCACAGCCTCACCAGCACTACCTGCTATCAATCCTTTTACTCTTTGCCAATCTAATAGACACAAATTATATCACTGTGACTGCGATTTGCATTTCCCTGTTTACTTAGGCTGAGCATATTTTCATATGTTTATTGGCCAATCGTATCTATAAAAGTGTCTAATCATATCTGTATTATTTAGGATGCTTTGGGGAGCAAGGAACAGAAAAATGTGACTCAACTGGCTTTGCCAATAAGGAATTTATCTTCTTGTGTTGAAAGAACCACAGATAGAGGCACCTGGATGGCTCAGTCGGTTAAGCGTCTGCCTTTGGCTCAGGTCATGATCTCGGGGTCCTGGGATTGAGCCCCACGTTGGGCTCCCTGCTCAGCGGGGACTCTGCTTCTCCCTCTCCCTCTGTCCCCCCCCACACTCGTTTTCTCTCTCTTACTCTCTCTCAAATAAATAAATAAATAAATAAATAAATAAATAAATAAATAAATAAAATCTTTAAAAAAAAAAGAACCGCAGATGAAGACACGTAAGATGGTGCACCTGCTGTGGAAAACAGCGTATTTGCTCCTTAAAAGATAAGCACGATGGCCAGATGACTCAGCGATGCCACTTATAGGTATTTACCCAAAAGAATCAAAAGCAAGGATTCAAAGAATTAGTGGCGCACCCATGTCAATAGCGGCACTATTCCTAATAGCCAAAAGGTGGAGGCAGCCCAAGTGTCCGTTAAGGGATATGAACAGATGAACACAATCTGGTCCATCTACACAATGGAGTATCACTCAGCCCAAAAAAGGAAGTTGTGACACCTGCTACCACACGGATGAACCTTGAAAACATGGTCAAACAAGTCAGTCACAAAAAGGCAAATATTGTGCAGACCCACTTTTGTGAGGTCCCTAGGGGAGTCAGACTTGCAGAGACAGAGCGTAGACAGCGGTGCGGGGGGCTGAGAAGGGGTGGGGGTCAGTGTGTCATGGGGACAGAGTCTCAGTGTGGGGAGATGGAAACATTCTGGAGACAGACGGTGGGGATGGTTGCACACCAGTGTGAAGGTATTTAACTGAACTGCCACTGAACTATATACTGAAACACGGTTACTAGGGTAAATTTTATGTTACATGCACTTTACCACAATTAAAACCAATTTTTTTCAGTTAAAACAAAAAAAGTGCAGATTAAAAGTACCTCCAAAGTTGGCGAACTTAGCAGTGATATCACAGAGGTCCTGGTACTTTCCATTTCTCTGCTCTGCTGTCTTCAGGGAAATCCCATCTTCGGCCAGCTCCCCTCCAGGTCCTAGTCATCTACAGTGGCCTCAGGCCTTGCATGTCTGCCACAATGCCCAGGAGCAGGAAAGGGGGGCTCCCCTTAAAAGGTTGAAGAAAACCTTTCCTGGAAGCCCCATTCCCACCCCTCCCAGCAGATGGGACTGACGGCATCCCCTGCCCACCACCTGTTCTGTCTGTGGGCCACAGGCAAGGAGAATGACCAACTGTGATGGGCCTTGAGGAATCTAGAGTCCAGGGCACTGGGCAGGTAGAGGTGGCCCTGAGCAGCTCGGGATCCCCTACGAAGGGGGAGAGAGGACTACTGACTGCCACAGCGGGCAACCAACACAGCTTGTGACAATGTTTGCTGCCCGTTTTTCCAATGAGTCATTTGTCTGTTCTTTTTGATTTGTAGGAGCTCTTTATATATTATGGAAAGTAATCTTTTTTTCTATGATAGCTGTTAATATTTTTCCTGGCCGATTGCTTTTCTTTGAGTGGCTTATATTTATGTAAGGCCAGAATTCAGCTGGAAGTATGATTTTCTCCCTCTCTCTTCTTGACTTCATTAATAACACAGATGCTTTTCTCTTGCCGAAAAACAAAGCTGGAGGCAGTAGAAGGTGACTGAAGTCATCCTTATTGGTTTGCAGGCTTTACAGGCAAAGGTTGTCTCCGACCAGAGGCAGCTGCCGGGCAGTCATCTGGGAGGCTGCAGGTAGCATGGTGCTCCTGTGTCACCGGCTGACATGAGAGATTAGTGAAGTGACTGAACCATTGCAGGCACACGAGGAGGGCTTGCACAGGAAAAGAAACTGAAATTGCATTTCCACGGAGGATCCACTTAGCAGGTTCTGCTGATGGGGCTCACTGGAGGACAAAGTTGATTCCCGGGGTGGCGGTCACAATCATGCAGAAACATCTCAAACCGCAGATGTTTCCAGGAGCCACGTGGGTCTGGAAAATGCCTTTACAGTGACCACAATGCCTGACCATCCCCCTTCCTGGGGCTCCCAGCTTCTGCACGCCCCTGGGAGGTGCATGGAGAATGGAGGGGGTGCTTCCATCTCTCATTGGTCTCACCCAATTTGTTCAGAATTCAGGGGAGCAAGGGGGGAGCAGTATTTGACAGGGATTCCCTCTGCAACCTCAGAACCCTCTCGCCTGATATCTGTGGTCATGCAGGCTAGAGTGAATACCAAGAGCTCACGTGTGTGTTGTGATTCTCACGCTCCAGGTCCTGTTCTCCATGATTTGCAGGTGTAACGACCCTATGAGGTTAGAACAACCATTCCCACGTTGTACGGGTGGGGAAACTGAGGCAGGGGAGGCTAAATATCCATCAGGCAATGCTGCTGCTTTCACCCCAAGCCCCAGCCCTCTCTGCCCATTTGTGGAAAGCAGAGCCCTTTTGCCAAAACCTGAGTGGGGTGTTTAGTGTCCTGGCCCCTCCTGGCTGGCAGGTTATCTTCCTCATGTCGGGCCAGAGCGGATCTGTTTCTGAAGTGAGGATGGTGATGACCAACCTTCTAATGGGAAGGTCCCGAGGGAGGGTCTGCTGAAAGAGGAAAGAAGGGGCAACGTTCTACAGGAGTAAAGGTCGGCTCCGAGGCCGAGAGGTGATACTCAGAGAGTCATAGAGGGCGAGGAGCGGGCAAGCCAGGAGGAGGGGGCAGCAAGCACATCACGCAGAGATGTGACTCTGATTCCTTGTCCGGGATCACCTGTTCCGTGGTCGCACTACGACCTTTCACATTCCTCCATCGGCTCTCGAACCACAGATGTATCTACATGTTGCACATCTGGTCCAAGATGCCAGGCTGAGGAGAAGGCGCTCCAGCCGTGCCCCACCAGCTACACTTCATTCGGGACGTCCACAAGTGCCCCGAAGTCGCAGGCGGAAACAGGGTGCGTGTGTGCGCACACGGGCCCGTGCATTGCTCTGCAGAAAGAAGGTGCAGGTTTCACCGGCCTCTCCGAGAGGCATCCTCCGAGAGGTTAGGAGCCACTGCCCTCGGGTGATGGCCGTTGTTGAGATGGGCATGGGGGGCAGGGGGATGCCTTTATCTTGAGGTCAGAGAGGAAGGGTACTGCGTGCGCAGGGGGGCAGCAGAGTGGCCGCCGAAATCCTGTGTGGTTCCAGGCCAGTCTCCCACCCCCTCTGAATCCTGCAGCCTCATCTTTAAAAATGAGAGGCTCCTTCCAGGGTGGGTGTGAGGAGTAAATGAGATGACGTGCTTAATGCCCCTTTCCCTGATCTGAGCCATCTGCCTGCAGGAAAGGTCCTCCCTTGTCTTCTGTGCATCTGGTCCATGTTTTTGGTTTTCCTCTTCTTTTCCAGCCTATTCTCTGGTCAGTATCACTGCTATCACACATTCAGCAGCGGGGGAGAGGAAGGGGGTGAATGCATTGTTAATTTTACAATTCAAGCAGCCACAGGTAACGTTTGGGGAGAAAGAAGCGGGAATTACAGGCTCACTCAGTCTGTGCTTCCAAATACTCCTGATGCTTCGCTCTTCCGCTGACCCCTCCCTGATCATGAATAATCAAGAGGCTGATCACGGTCAAATTGCCTAATGCAGTCACTAAACACAAACATCTGGCCCCATTAAAAGCAAAAGCAGTGCCCGGAGGCACCACGCCCAAGGAGGATATTACCGAGAGAGGGTGGTACCGTTGGACACAGATTTCCTCTGCAGCCACATCCCAGCTTAAGCCGGTCGTCCCCAGATGGCCCAAGAGGTGAGAGCAGGGAAGTTTATGGGGCCTCAGGCCACTAATCTCACTCAGGGCCCTAATGCCGGAGCACATTTATGGCCCCAATCAGTCCTTGTGCCTTGTCTCCTTGGCGTCCTTGCTTTGTTAACACTCGTCGTCCATATTTTCTGGTGACAAACTAGGTCATGTCTATGGCAAAGGGTACTCCGAAATCATAGTGTGTCATTCTTATGAAATGAAACATACACTGAGCTTAGACTGGGGATCGGTTCTTAATTCAGATGGAAAGGTCAAGACCAGGGGAGGGGACAGCGAAAGTCCCTGACCCCAGATTTCCCAGACACACCCCCTGAGCCTAAGCGGTGCCTTGGGACCGGCCGCCACCTCTGGGGCCGGAGCATTTAGGAGCTGGCGCGAGAGGTGTTCACTCTCTCCTCTGTGCCACGGAATTGGGGCGGGGGCCACAAGTCCGTGGTAAAGCCACACAGGAAAGCAGCCTATGTGACTAGGCGCTGAGTGGAAGACTGGTTAAAAATATAGTGTTTGTTTTTTTTTAAGATTTTATTTATTTATTTGACAGAGAGAGACACAGCGAGAGAGGGAACATAAACAGGGGAAGCAGGAGAGGGAGGAGCAGGCTCCCCACTGAGCAGGGAGCCCGATGTGGGGCTCGATCCCAGGACCCTGGGATCATGACCTGAGCTGAAGGCAGACAGTTAACGACTGAGCCACCCAGGTGCCCCTAAAATATAGTGTTTTAAAAGAAAATGTGAGGCACCGTAGGACCAGGAGACCAGGAGATGACCGGCATTGAAAATAAAGTCTTTATTCACAGTTCCGGGAGGAGGGGGCACGGGGTGCCACGTGGGGCTGCAGGGGAAGCACAGGGCCGGTCAGGAGGCAGAGGGAGGCCGCACCGTGGGTGAGAGCCTCTTCTCGTGGTTTCCCCGGGAAGGAGGGGCGAGGCTGGGTGAGCAGGCTCAGGCCCGGCTAGTTTGAGTAATTCCAAGGGGCTCTGGGGCTGAGGGGCTGTCCTGGGTGTCTGGTCCCTGGGGGATTAGGGCAGGGGGGACAGTGGCCCAGAGCATGAGAGCCCCATTTAGGAGGGGGTTGGGGTGCAGGCTCTGGGTTGGTTGGTCTGCTTTTGAGACATGTGCTTCCTGGGTGGGTGGTTTAGGATCCTCAGGAACGAGCTCGCCTTGGGAGGGGCAGTCCCTCCAGGGTCGGCGAGGCCCCAGGTGTGAAAGCATCAGAACGCAGAAGATAAAGGACACGGTTGATACAGAGACAACCACTCAGGAGGTGGTGGAACTCACTCTGGGCTTAGTGGAAGGGAAATTAACCTTTGTTATGTGAAGCCATAGAGATTTAGATTGATTTACTACGGCAGCACACTGCTGTAGGAACACAAGGAAAAGCATGGGCACATGGATGTCGAGCTGGGTCTCAGCATCCAAATGGCATCTGTGACGTCTGTCCCTCCCTCCATCCATCCCTCCATCCATCCGTATATCAACGAATGATCTTTGCACACCAGCTGTGGGTTGGGCCCAGGGCACTCACGGAACTCTCGCTCTTACAAACAAGTGAGACACATCAAAGGTGAGGGTGGTATCAGGTAAGACTCTCTTGCAGAGGCCAGATCTGCAGTGGGTAAGGAGAGGCGGGAGCCACAAGTCTAGCAGAGGAATCAGGGAGGGCTTCTCAGGAGAAGTGACATTTGAGTTCAGTGGGGGCAAAAACAAAACAAAACAAAAAAAACAAAAAACTAACAGCCAAAGTTTTAAAAAATGGGTAAAGGACCTGAATGGATATTTTTCCAAAGGAGACATACAAATGGCCAATGGGTGTATGAAATGGTGCTTGACATCACTAGTCATCAGGAAAATGCAAATCAAAACCACAATGAGAGACCACCTCACACCTGTTAGGATGGCTGTTCTCAAAAAGGCAAGAGGTAACAAGTACCGGGGAGGGTGTGGAGGAAAGGGAACCCTCATACTCTGCTAATGAAAATGTACAGTGGTACAGCCATTATGAAAAATGATGCGGAGCTTCCTCAAAAAGTTAAAAATAGAACTACCGTATGATCCAGCAATCCCACTCCTGGGTGTGTATCCAAAAGGAAATGAAATCAGTATCTTAAAGAGTTGTCTGCACGCCACGTTCATTGCAGCCAAGATATGGAGAAAATGTGTTCATCGACAGATAAATGGATGACGAAGATGTAACACATGCACACACACGCGCACGCGCGTGCAAACACACACAGGCACGCACATGCCCACGCACACGCACAATGGATTATTATTCGGCCTTAACAAAGAATGAAATCCTGTCATTTGTAACAACATGGATGAGCCTGGAGGACATCATGCTGAGTGAAATAAGCCAGATGCAGAAAGACAAATGCTCTGGGATATCACTGATATATGGAATCTAAAAAACCCATAAAACAAAAACAGAAACAGAAACAGAGTAGGACAGTTGTTACCACAGGCTCGGGGTGGGAGGAATGGACAGAAGTTGGCCAAAGGGTACAAACTTTCAGTTATACGATGAATACGTTCTGGATCCCAACGTACAGCCTGGGGACTGTAGCTAATAGGCTCTTTGAAAGCTGCTAAGAGAGTGGATCTTCCAGGTTCTCACCATGCAGGAGAAATCTGTGTGGGGCGACAGATGTGCTAACCGGATTGTGCT
The DNA here is from genome assembly GCF_009762305.2 of Zalophus californianus. Lineage (NCBI taxonomy): Eukaryota > Metazoa > Chordata > Mammalia > Carnivora > Otariidae > Zalophus > Zalophus californianus. The sequence goes on along the minus strand of NC_045604.1, from coordinate 111,655,898 downwards.
AATCATTTCACAATGTACACATGAAATCGTCGCATTGTACACCTTAAAAAGTCACACTGCACAACCTAGTATATACAATTTTTGTTTGTGATCACACCTCGACACAGTTGGAAAAGAGCAGCTCAGAGGGGCCGGAACAGACACGCTTCGGGAGTGTGGTCAGACAGACACTCGGTGGGAAGGCCCAGTGAGGTGCCATCGGAGTCTCCGTGCTTCCTGCCGCGGGGGGCTCAGAGCCAGACAGCAGTGGGCCAGGAGGCCCCACGATGAGAAGGGCTGTCACGGCCCTTGCTTCTTGGGTCCCTCCTTCCGTGGCCCCTCCGTGAGATCTGCGATGTTTGCCCAGCCCTGTTGTCACAGCAGGGGGAAACTCTCCTAAGCTCCTCTGCTCTAGGGCAGGTGCAGTAAGTACTTTCTTCCCCTCGGAAGCCATGGCAGACATCACTAAGCAAGTGACAGGCTTTGCATCAGAAGCCAGATTAAACCTCAGAGGTCTTCTTAACATAGAGCTTCAGGCAGCTGCTATCCATGGGTCCAGATTGGCACGCATGTCAAATTGTGTCTCATTTCTACTTTAAGGGGTTAAGGATGTTCTCTTTCTGGAAGTATTTTTATTTAAAGAAGGGGACGGAGAGGAAGAGGTGGAGGAAGAAGGAGAAGAGGCGGAAAAGGGAAGGGGGAAAACTGGCAGGGCGAGGGCACTACCAAAGGGATGAATAGATAATGGTGCACTTTTAGTCAGCGGAAGTTTTGGGGAAGAGAACGGAGGTCTGCATGATCCCCTCAAGTCGGACTTGCCCCAACCACTCAGAAGAGTGCTCTGGGTGGGAAACCAAGGACACTTTCTATGTTCTCACTTTCCTGCCTATGTTGTCACCCAAAATGGTTCTGAGGCTAGTTCTCCAGGCCAAGGTAAACACCACAGAGCAGATAGGAGGGGGGCTTCCATGGAAAGCCCCTCCCACCTTGTCTCTCATCGCATCCTTTGCAATGCCCACAACCGTGCAGGCAAAGGAAAGATGCTCGATAAATGTTTACTGATTGGATCTAAGTTGCAGTGCTATCTACCACCCTCCAGGAAGCCAGGTGGCAACGAAATTCACCCCCATATAACCCTGAAGGGCATAATGACCGGGAACCAGCATTGAATGATGCCCCAGACTGGCGAGATGCATGTGTTTCCAAGGCCACGTAGACCACAGTTCACACAGCCCCTTGGCCCCTCGGGGACTCACACTTGGTCTTGGGCTCTCCCACGTTAGCTCCGAGGGGACAGTCACGGTGGCTTTCACTGCTCCACGTCCTGGTCTTGGGCCCCACACACAGAAAGCTCTCCATCCACACTTGCGGGTGAAGGAGCAAACTGTTAGCACAGCGAGGTGAATGGGGTGGGGCTCCTACCCTCATCCCATCAGGAGGCGAGGCAGACAGTGCAGCCGAGAGCCGGGCGGGGCTCCATTCCCCTGTGCAAGGCGCGGAGGGTCTGGGTGGCTGGGGTCAGGCGGGGGCTCACATAGAGGCCGGAGGGCAGAGGGTGGGGCCTGAGTCCCCTTCCCAGAGATGTCTTTGAAGAACTGTGTTGTGCACAGTAACATCGCTATATTTCCACACACAGCTACAGCCCGTGGAACCAAAGGCTTTCTCAGTTGACAACCTCTCTCTTGGCTTATTAGGACCAGCCCCAAGTCCCCGGGTCCAACCCGCATGGTCTAATTTTATCAGAAGCTTCTGGCACCATTGCCAACCTACACCAGCTTGGGTGATCTCTGCTCACCCTTCCTCTCGAGCCTGCAGAAACGAAGTCAGAGGCCCCCGATGTCTTCAATGACCCAGGGCAGGGAGGTGATCAGGAAGACATTAGCTCACAGACGCTGACCCTGCTGCAGCTGATCCCACAGGCAGAATGCTGGTACTTCCTGAACAGTGGGGCTGGGGGCAGGGGTGCAGAGAGCGAGCCCGGGGATCCTCAGCTTGTAGACAGCAGGGCTGAAGGCACAGGGAAGACTTGATGCTCTGCATCTTGGATCAAAACCCGCTGAATGCCTTCATCCTTGGCGCTGAGAGTAGGCAAGAAGCCTTCTGCGGGGAGCTTGCTTCTCACTCCAACAACCTGGACGGGAAACCTGCTCATGGAGCCATTCTGCCCTCTGAGCCACTGCACAGTGTCGCTGGAGAGGTGACAGTCCCCAGGGGGGAGGACCACAGGCTCCCGTCCTGCCCTCCCTCCCACCTCCACATGCACACACCCCTCACCTGCCTGGTCCAGGTGCGCTCAGGGTGAGGGGCTGCAGGGTGAGCAGGCAGAGACTCTCAGAGGACAGCTCCAAATTGAGTCTGGAGGACAAATCAGAAGGGACCAGCACGTGTCAAGGCCTCAGGGTGAGAGAGGGCAATGCAGCCCTGTCTTTATCTGAGGTTCCCCCAAAGCAAACCCTGCACCAGAGATTCCAGGGGGTGCAGGTCAGGGTGGACAGAGACACAGCCGTGGAAGGCAGCCCTCAAAGTGTGCCTCATGGAGCCAGCAACCACAGGGGTAATGGGAGTAGTTCATGGGGAAGTTCTGGGAAATGGTGCCAAGCCCCCGCCTCAGAGGATCCTGGGCATGGAGTGGGGGGAGGGGGTTTGGGGTGTTTGTACCTCCACGTAGGTAAAAAGGTTGCCTTCCAGGGTGATATTGAATCCCAGGTAATTCTGGTCCACCCTTTTCCCGAGGCCCGGGCGGGCAGCTGTCTGACAGCAGTGAGGTTCTGGCCTTTGGCAATCAGACTGATGAGCCTGGGACCGATGTGGGAGGTCCTGGACCGGGCGGTGGGGGGGTGGGGGGTGGTGTCACAGAGAGCCACCCCAAAGCGTTGCAAGGGGGTCAGGACAGTTGGGGAAGATTTTGGTAGCAGGTGGGGAAGGCCAGCAGGGGCCAGACTACGGAGGTGCGGACAGGAGGCTAGGCCGCAAGGCTCTATGCTGTAGGGTCTGAAGAGCAATGGAAAAGTCGCCTGTCTGAGAGCTCTCTTTTCAGACCACAGCGCAGAGAAGAGACTGGAGGGAGCAGTGAAGGTTCGCAGTCCCGGTGCAGGGAGACTTTGTGGCCAGTTGTCACCACCCGCCCACTAGGCTAAGTCTCCTGTTCTGAGCCTGGTGTGACCTCCGACCTTTCCCCTTGTGTGTCTCATAGCAGCTCTGATCTCCACCTCTGACCCTGGGGGCTGGCCAGGCAAGACATTTCTGGAAACAAACTTGTTTGCAAAATTGTATCCACGCTTCTTTGCAATGTGCCTTTGTGACTTTGAGGGTCTGCCCATCCACAGGTGGGGGCCGTTTCCCTACCCCACCCCCAAGCCCCAGACTTGCTACGGTCAGTACAATGCACCATACGGACTCTGAGCCAATACCCCCACAAGGGTTTGCATGCTTCTGCTCTCTCTTTTGGAATTCTGCAGCTGCCACACCAACAAGCCTGTGCTAACCCAGTGGATAATGAGAGACATCACCTCTGTATCAGGTATCACTTGCTGCATAACCAATTATCCCAAACCTAAGCAGCATAGAACAACACACAGTTATTATCTCCCTGTTTCTGTGGGTCAGGAATCAGGGCTTGGCTTGTCATCTCTCTGAAGGCCATGCTCATCGGGTCAGCTGGGACCAAGGTCATAACAAAGTCCAACTGGGTTGGAATCCACTTCCAGGCTCCATGACGAGGTATTGGTAGTCTTCAGCTTACCTGGGGCTGCCGGCCGGAGGTGGGCCCCACGTTCTTGCCGCTTGACTTCCTCAGAGGGTGTTTTACAGCATTGCTGAGTGTCAAAATGAGAAACAGAGAACAATCAAGATGGAAGTCATAGATTTTATGACCTCATCTCAGAAGTGACATCCTATCACTTTTACTGTATTCTGCAAAGAGCACCTTATCGTACGTTTGGCATGGCCTGGCATCCACGCTGTTCTTGGTGGCTCCTTCCATTCCCTGCGAGATCTTCCCTATGCACCAATCCAGCTCCCCATGCCAGACCCAAGTTCTGTGCACTGCTTCTAGTTCTGCATCCCCCGGCTCACCCAAAATCATGCCTTCCGTTTTGCAAGAATTTCAGGAATGACAGCTTGAGTCGGCTCTCCATTATTACACAGGTGTGAGCTTCTAAAAACTTGGAGATCATAGTAAATACATAGATAGAAAGAAACAATGCAGAGGGAGCCTAGATACCGTTCTCCGACGTTTCCCCAATGGTATGAACTTGCATAACTATATGACAATATCACAATTGGAAATTCACATTGATGGGAGCCACCCACCTTTTTTTTTTTTTTTCTTAAAGATTTTATTTATTTATTTGACAGAGAAATAGCGAGAGCAGGAACACAAGCAGGGGGAGTGGGAGTTGGAGAAGCAGGCTTCCTGCCAAGAAGGGAGCCCGATGCTGGGCTGGATCCCAGGACCCTGGGACCATGACCTGAGCCGAAGGCAGATGCTTAACGACTGAGCCACCCAGGAGTCCCTGATCCACCCACTTAATTGAGATTTCACCAGTTTCATATGCATCCGTTTGCATGCATGTCTATGTGCGTATTTCATTCTATACAATTTTATAACGTGCGGATTGTGTGACCACTGCCGATCGCAGTAAACACACAACAGTTCCATCAAAAGGATCCCTTGTGGGGGCGCCTGGATGGCTCAGTGGGTTAAGCATCTGCCTTTGGCTTAGGTCACGATCCCAGGGTCCTGGGATCGAGTCCTGCATTGGGGTCCCTTCTCAGCAGAAAGTCTGATTCTCCCTCTCCCTCTGCCTGATGCTCCCCCTGCTTGTGTGCACGCGTGCTCTCTCTCTCTCCCTCTGTCAAATAAATAAATAAAATCTTTAAAAAAAATACAAAAACCCCAACAGGATCCCTTGTGCTGCCTTTTTATATCCGGAGCCACCTCTCCTTCCCACCTCCCACTCCTCAGGAACCTCTGACAACAACTAACCTGTTCCCCATTTCTAATTTTATCATTTCAAGAGGGCTCTATCAACTGAATCATGTGCCATGTAATCTCTTGACGTTTGGCTTTTATGGCTCAGCATCACTCACTTGAGATCCATCCAAGGTATTGTATGTATCGATAATTTGTTCTTTTTTTTCCATCAAGCCTTTGCAAACTTCTTTTTTTAAAACCTTTTATTGTTATGTTAATCGATAATTTGTTCTTTTTTATTGCCAAGTAGTATTCCACGGTATGAACCTACTACCATTTGTTTGAACAGTCACACTTTGAAGGACATTTGGGTTGCTTCTGATCTGGGGCTATTAGGAATAATGCTGCTATGAGCATTCTTGTGTATAGATTTCAGGGTGGACATAAGTTTTAACTTCTCTGGAATAAATGCCCGGGAGTGCGATGGCTGGGTCCAACAGTATGCCCATGTGTGGTTTTATAAGAAACCACCATACTCTCTTCCAGAGTGGTTCTTGTACTATCTCACCTGCCCACCAGCACGGGATGAGTGGTTTGGTTTCTCCACATCCCCACCAGCATTGGATGTTATCACTGGTTTTTGTTTGAGCCATCTGATAGGTGTGTAGTGATAGGTCATTGCGGTTTTAATTTGGGTTTCCCTATTGGCTAGTGATGTTGGTTATCTTTTTTTCATGTTTGTTCATGTCTTTTGCCAATTTTCTAGCTGGATTGTTTGTTTTTTTTAAATGCCTAGTGTTGAGCATTCTTTATGTTTCTAGGTATGAGTCCTTTGTCAGATGTGTGGTTTGCAAATATTTTCTCCCCATCCAGATTTTGTCTTTTTGCCCTCTTAATGGGGTCTTTCACGGAGCAAAGTTTTTTTAATTTTGATGAGGTCCACATAACCAACTTTTTCTTCTATTAAATGTGCTTTCAATAAACTCTGTGTAGCCCTATATCCCAAAGATTTTCTCCTATGTTTTTTTTTCTAAAAACTGTATCATTTTCACACCGAAGTGCATGATTCATTTGGAGTTACTTTTTACATAAAATGTGACACTTAGATAGAGGTTCATTTTGTTGGTGGTGGTGTTAATTACAGGTCTGAGGTTGTTTCAGCATTATTTGTTGACTTAGGCTATCCTTCCTCCACTGAACAACTTTCCTATTTTTCCGAAAATCCATCGGGCAATTGTATGAGTCAATCTCTGGGTTCCCTATTCTGTTTCAGATCCATGGGTTTATTCACTCTGCCAAAACTACACTGTTTTGATGACTGTAACTATATAGTAAACATTAATATTGAATAGAGAAAGTTCTCCCGATTTTGTATGTCTTCAAGAACATTTTTAGCTATTCTAGGTCCTATGCTTTTCCATAGAAATTTCAGAATAAGTTTGTCTATGAACAATCTTGCTAGGATTTCAAAAGTCATTGCATTGAACCTATAGATCAATTGGGAGAACTGACATCTTTTCCTAGGTTGAATCTTCCAATCCATGAGCATGGTATATTTCTCCACTTATTTAGGTCTTTTTCAATTTATTTTATTAGTATTTTATAACATGCAAGATACAGATCCTATGCATGTTTTGTTAGATTTATACCAAAGTAGTTCACCTACTTTGGATCAGTTGTGTTTTAAATTTCACTTTTCACACATTCATTGTTAGTATGCTGAAATGAGATTGATTTTTGTGAGTTGTTGTTCTATGATATTACTGGACTCACTTATTCATTCTAGAAGTTTCTTGGAGACTCCTTAGAATTCTCTACATAGACAGTCATATCATCAAATAAATAGTTTTATTTCTTTTCTTCTAACCTATGTGTCTTTTATTTCCTTTTTTTGGGGGGGGTCTTATTCTACTGGCTAAAACCTCCAAGCACAAAAGACATCCTTCTTTTGTTTCCAGTTCTATGGAGAAAACATTTAGTGTGTACTTACTTTCATAATTATGATGTTAGCTGAAGGTTTTTGGTAGATGCTCTTTATCAAGTTGAAGAACTTTTCCCTGTAGTCCCAATTTTCTGATAGTTTTTATAGTGAATGCGTGTTGGATTTTGCCAAATGTGCTGGAGTTTTCTTTTGCATGAACTGATAAGATCATACGATTTTTCTTCCTTAGCCTGTTAATATGGTAGATTACATTAATTTTTGAATATTGACCCAGTCTTGCATCCCTGGAATAAATTCCATGTGGTCATGGTGTATGATTCTTTTTTATATATTATCGGATTCAATTTCCCAAAATTTGTATTGAGGATTTTTACATCTAAATTCATGAGAGAGATTGGCTTATTTTTTTTCTTTCTTGACACTATCTTTTTCTGCTTTCGGTGTCAAGGTCATGTTAGCCTCATAAAATGAGCTGGAAGGTGTTCCTTTCTCTTCTATTTTCCTGGAGACATCGTGTAACATTATTGGTTGCTGTAGGGATTCCAATGCGTGCACAGTTTATTAAGGTATTGATACTCTACCACTTGAGTAAAGTGTAAAAGACCTTACTTCCACTTAGGTCTTTTTAACCTCCTCGTTAATATATGTGTACTATATACACGGTAATACATATATTAACATATATGTGTTATATGCACGCACACACACATACACACAAACAATAAGTCAGTCCTATTCTTTCTTCTTTTTGGACTCAGAAGATATAAATGTTAATTGTTTTCTTACTGTCTCAAGCTCTCTGAGAATCTGGGATTTTTTTTCTTTCTTTTTTCCCCAGCTTTCTTTCTGCTAGTGAGATGGGGAAGTCCTAGTGATCTGACCTCAAATCTGCTGATTCTCTTCTGTCATCTCCACTTCGGAGCCCAACCAGTGAGGGTTGTTTTTCTTTTCCTGGTTATTGCATTTTTCAGTTTTTAAATTTACATTTGGTTCTCCTCTCTCTCCCTCTCTCTCTCTCTCTCTCTCTTTTTATAACTTCTATTTCTTTACTAAGAGTTTCTGGTTTTCATTTGTTTCAGAAGAATTCATAATTGCTTTTTTGAAGCATTTTTATGATGGCTGCTTTTAAATTCTTGATAATTCCAACCTCTGATTCATCTCTGCTTGGGTGATTGTTGCTTGTCTTTTTTCATCCAGGTAGTGATTTTCCTGGTTCTTGACAGAGGAGTGATTTTCTATTCTATCCTGGGTATTTGGGGTATTAGGCTGTGAGACTCTTGATCCTATTCCATTTTTCTTCTTGAGCAGGCAGTCTCTCTGGGAAGACGTGGGGTGAGGGCTGGATGGGTTGTATGTTCAGCTTCCCACTGAGCCCCATGGACACCATCCTGGCAAACGTGGAGCGCGCTGACTCTCTGCCTCCTTGCGGTTGGGGAGGTGTCAGTGAGTGTCCCTGTTGGCTCTGCAGACACCTTCCCGGTGAAAGTGGAGAGCAAACCTGCCCCATCTGACTGTCTCTGAACTCCCCTGCCAGGGTTCACAGATGCAGGGATGGGAAAAGTGGACCGCTGACTCCCACTGCTTCATCATTGCAGGGCACGGGCAGGAGCCTCGCTGACTCCTGCGGAGGGGAGAAGGGAACGCTTCTTATGCTTCTTTGTTGTGTCATGTCCAGGAGTAAGAGGGAGGACCTGGGAGGAATGGGGAGACTCCGTCTTGTGCAGAGCTAGAAGTTCAGGTACCACATGATCTTTCTATTCTCTCTGTTTCTTTATCTGTAAAATGGGCATAATAATACCCACTCCACCTGCTACAGAACTGCTTTTTAAGAATGAACTAAGATGCTTATGCAAATGAAAGCACAGTGGAAAATCTTATGCTGGTAGAAACTTCTTTTATAATGATGGTTATTTCTGAAACTAGGGTCAGGCAAAATGTAGCTTGAGAAGAGACAGGATAAGTGGTAGGGCTCCTCCCTCTACATCTATCAATTTAATGTTGGTGAAAACAAACTGGACAGCCAGAAGCCAGCCTTCTATTGCCTATACCCTGTTTCTTTTGAGTCCGTGGTGACCTTTCTCTTGATGAGCAATAACCCTGGAGAAAGCTAGAGGAAAAACGAAGATTAAGGTCACGGCAAGGAGAAAGCAGTAAAATAGCTTTAAAGAGCCTAATAAACCAGGATAATTGAATGTAGTGAGGATCGTGGCTGGGACAAAGAGGGGTGTCTGCAACACCGTTTCCAGGAAAACAATCATAAAAGGGAAATAATGCTGAACCCAGGAGGGGAGGAACAAGCCATAAAGGGGACCCAGAGCAGATAGGGATGGCCATTCAGAATGGTTAGTAGCAGCCCTGCCTTACTTAGGGGCATGGGATGGGACCTCCCATTGGAATGGTGTATTACTAATCAGGATGGCCTGGGTGTCAGGTGTCATTGGCCCCCATTCCAGGGAGGCAAAGCATTCTGAACTGCTTGTCTTGGAGTCTCAGGTCTGCCACCTTGTGTCCGTGTGATCTTGGGGGAGCTTTTTAACCCTTCCCTAAAATGAAGCTGGTAAAGGTGCCAACCCCACCAGGTTGTTTGAGGGTCAAAGGTAAGAGGGTATGAATCGTCCAAACAGCCCACTGTAGGTGATCGATGGATAGGGCAGTTCCCTTCCCGACTCCAAGCTCGGCAGTTTGACCTCGGGGGCCAGGCTCCAGGTCTTGGAGGCGCCTCTTCTAGAGCTTCTAGAGCTGTTCTGCCATCATTTCCTCCATGTAGTGGCTCAGGGTTGGGAAGGGCAAGTCTAGGTGACTTTGCCCTAATCTCCTCTCCAGCATACTGTCCGTCCCATTCTCCAGGCTCTTCTTTCCCCCCTGTCCCAGTGGGTCTCCACTGAGCTTACTGGGCAGGGGGCTCTGGAGGCCCAGTCCTTGGGGCTACCCCTAAAAAAGGGGTATTCCTAGATCAGAGTGGGTGCTGGGGCAAACCAAGAGCCAGTCCCATCTTCCATCCTCCTGCCCTACATCTAGCAGATGCTGGGTTTGACGGAGATCAAGATACCCCACTAAACCGTAACTCGCTCTGCTCAGAAGATGGGCACCATGTCTGTCCTGTGCGTGGCTGGGGGCCCCCACCCAGTGCTGCGTTGGGGCCAACCAGCTGAGAAGAGCCGACTATTGAATTTCAGGAGTTTTGCAAGCTGGTTGTTAAACATAGACATTATTAAAAATTAGATTGTAAAAACTTTAAATAAATGCTATCGAAAACAAAGATAATGAATACTCAAAATCCTCACTCCCTAATTATTGTGTTATTATCTCTGCTCTAGAGGTTGTTTATGCCTACTGTATGTTTAGGACATACTGTATAGCAATGTGGTAGCTTGACATTGGCCATTGGCCATGGCGGGAGTATATACAGCACAGGAGTCAGCACACACAACAGATCAGAGCTGGATTTATTGCTTGGTTGATTGTTTACGTTTAATACAGTGATGGAGAAAAGGTTCACCATGTAGGTTAAAGTTAGAAGTGTGCCGTGTTAAGTTATAGATAGCACGAAGAATTAAAGAAATGTTCTTCCAGTATCTGGGGACTCGTTCCATATTCAGCAAAGAAGCCACTCAGGTCATCGATGAAGTGAAGTCCGGGCAAGCCCCTTTCTTTGTTGTTTTACTTCTGTCCTAACCTAAGTGAAAACATTAACCACGACTCACGATGGAATTCCTCTCACCGAGCGGTTAACGCTAACCAGAATACCACCATGTCTAGAACAGCGCCTCACTGAAAGGGCATGCCCAATAAATACTGTTTGGGTGACTGAAATCAGTGAAAACAAGCCATGAAGGATGTGTGGGGCCGTCTCCCCCGTTTGGTGATGCCTTGTTGTTGGTGGTAGCCCTGTGCATTTTGGGTGCTGTCTCCGTCCCCCTCCTCCCTCTGTGCCCCTTTGGCCCGAGTCCAGCGGTGCTCTGTCCTGGGGCCCCTCAAGCAGCGACAGGCATGCGAGTCACCTGCGGGTCTTGTCAAAGGGCAGGTTCTGACCCAGCGGGTCCGTGGCAGGGACCAAGCTTTGCAAGCTCTCGGGTGACATCGTGCCGGTCCCAGATCACACTTTCAGCAGCGAGCTTCTAGCCACACCAGCCTCCTTCTCACATGGGAGGGTCAGGGCAGCCATGCCATCTTTGAACTTGCCACGTCCTTTCCCCGCAGCCCTGGTCCCCCTGATCCTCACACGACTGGCCTCCGTGCCTCTTTCAGGTCTCTGCCCAAGACAGAGAACTGCCCATGGAAAGAAAATGAGCCCTTCCCTGGGCACTCTCCACCCCAGCAGCACACCTCGGTTCCCCGTACATCAGTTGTCGTCAGCCCCCCCTCCCCCACCAGATGTAAGTCCCACGGGAGCTCTCCTGGCCACCCTGGGGACTTCATAATAGCAGGTGTGCATTTCATCTTTGTGGGGTGATGTTTAGTGATGTCGCTGCTCCTCGGGTGGTTGGAGTCCGAGCGCTGGAAGCCATTCTGGGAAGGCGTGCGGTGGGGTGGGGATGTTTATCCCTCACCTACACGGAAGGGAAGACTTTTCTTATACCCTCTCTCATCATTTCAGCTCCTCTACCATCATGACCCCCCACCAAGAGTGCAAGCCCCCAGCCTCAGCTGTCGCCCCATTTGCCTCCCCCCGGGGCAGATCTTCCTGGCGTGCGGGGATGGCAGTGTGACCGGCCCCAGCGGAGGCTCTGAGTAGGGGCTGGCTGGCTGCCGCTTTCCGAACAGTTTCTGTTGAGTTTTGCACAAATATGGGGCATGGGGACGACACACATGTAGCACCTGGAGGTACATTCTGGCCAGTCTGGCGCCCCTGGCACATTTCTCAATTGCAGACGTTCTCTGGAGCTAAGCTGGGCTGTGGATTGTGATGCCCTTCTCCATTGGCTCAGCCAAGAGACAGATGCCTGGGGCCCTTCAGTTTGGGGGGGAAGATGAAGTCTCTGGAGAGTCTGGAAGTTAGTTCCCTTGTGACTGCTCTTTTTTTCTAATTTATTTAAATTCAATTAATTAACATATAGTGTATTATTAGTTTCTGAGGTAGGGGTCAGTGATTCATCAGTTGCATATAATACCCGGAGCTCATTACATCACGCGTCCTCCTTAATGCCCATCACCCGGTTACCCCAACCCCCATCCCTCTCCCCTCCAGCAGCCCTCAGTTTGTTTCCTATGATTAAGACTCTCTTATGGGGGGCGCCTGGGTGGCTCAGTCGTTAAGCGTCTGCCTTCGGCTCAGGTCATGATCCCAGGGTCCTGGGATGGAGCCCCACATCGGGCTCCCTGCTCGCTGGGGAGCCTGCTTCTCCCTCTCCCACTCCCCCTGCTGGTGTTCCTGCTCTCGCTGTGTCTCTACTTGTTAAATAAATAAATAAAATCTTAAAAAAAAAAGAGTCTCTTATGGTTTGTCTCCCTCTCTGATTTCATCCTGTTTTATTTTTTCCCTTTCTTCTCCCATGATCCCCTGTTTTGTTTCTTAAATTCCACATATGAGTGAGATCATATAATAATTGTCTTTCTCTGATTGACTTATTTCGCTCAGCCTGATACCTTCGAGTTCCATCCACGTCATTGTAAATGGCAAGATTTCATTTTTTAATGGCTGAGGAATATTCCATTGTATATATAAACCCCCTTGTCAATATTCTTAACATTAAATCAACACATGGAGTGCCTTTTGTTATTTTTACCTTCTACACCCAGAGTTTTGATAATATCAGCACACACCATACGCTGAGTAGGACACCCTCATTCTGCACCGGGCATACATTTCAGTTCACTTAATCCCCCCGACAATCCCATAGAACGGAATCTCGTCCTGTCCCAGTTTGGAGACGAGGCACTTGAAGCTCAGAGAATGTCAGTCGGCTGCCCCAGGTTAAACAGCAAACGGGGAGAGTCGTGATCCAGAGGATCAGAAACTCAGCTGCCTAGACGAGAGGTGAGTGCACGTTGTGCATTATGGATGAGATCATACATATTTCAGGCTTTGTGCTCCAGACAGGCTCCATGCAACCCCTCACCTCTGCCACTGAAGTGTGAAAGCAACCGTGGACAATCTGTAAACAATGGAGCACCGTGGTGTTCTGATAAAACTTTGTTCGGCGGGGGGGGGGGGGGGGGGGCACCTGGGTGACTCAGTTGGTTAAGCGACTGCCTTCGGCTCAGGTCATGATCCTGGAGTCCTGGGATGAGTCCCGCATCGGGCTCCCTGCTCAGCGGGGAGTCTGCTTCTCCCTCCGTCCCTCCTCCCTTTCATGCTCTCTGTCTCTCATTCTCTCTCTCTCTCTCTCAAATAAATAAATAAAATCTTTAAAAAAAAAACCACAAAACTTTATTCGGGAAAACAGTACTCAGCTCGCCCCACCCCCACCCAGACACGGGGTCAGTGTGGCCAGTGTCCAAGAGAAGCCACAGGTCTGGATCTGAGGTCTGTGTGTCTGTGTGTGTGTGTGTTTGTGCATGTGCGCACGCCCGTGTAATATCTCCTCTTTTAAATGTCGGCTCAGATTACTAAAATAAAATCAAAAGTCCTGTGCAGACCAAGTAGGTGTTCAAGGAGAGACTCTGGCCCATAGGCTGCCGGCTTACAACCTCTCTCTGCTCTGGAAACCTACCAAAAAAACATCGCGTTTATTAAGTAATAATTCATCTGTTTTCCCATATTTTATTTATCAAAGACCTCAGGAACCGTCAAGCCGAACTTCTTATCAGCAGGAACTGACCAGCAGACAAGTGTTACCTCCTAGGGGTTGACGATAAATCCTGGCGAACCAGGAAACCCTGACATTTTAATTAGCTGGAACATTCTTATCAGCCGTGAAACCTGACCATGTCATTTCACATTGTTTGTGAACGCCTAATTGGGAATCTCTGGTTTGGTCCCTTGAGGGCCACCTCACACACACACACGGGCTCATGCTCATTATTTTACTGTGGCGGCCGCCTTTGTATTATTCAACAGACCCCACCGGCACCAAGAGCTGTTCTCGCACACTTGCATTCAGTGGAGCATCTCGAGTTGCTGCAACAAAAAGTTAAAAGGGGGTTCCGTTTGCCACAACACCAGCAAAAAAATACACACTTTTTTTTTTTTTTTCCATAGAACAAAGAACTACTCCAGATCAAGCAAGGCAGTAGACAGATTTCCTCCTCTCGGCTCCTGGAGAAACCAGAATGCAGTGGGGACTGGACCACACAGATGCTTTGTTACCTTTAAGGCACTATGTAACACCTGAAAGGCCCCTGCTTACCTGTCGTCTCCATGGAAACTTGGTGGCGGCGTTGGGGGGGGGAGTTGGGGTGGGGGGGAGGTGTCCCTGTTTCTTATGGATTTAGAAAACCCAAGCCTTCTAGAGAACCACAACTTTGGGGAGATCCCACGCAAGGAAAGAAAAGCAAATCCAGGTTTAGTAAGGAGGGACCTCATTCGAAAGGGTTGTTAGGGGAGGTAAGGGGGGCAGGACACCGTGGCAATGTGGGGAGAGCTCAGGTCTTGGCTCTGCAAGCATCGTGGGATTAGGCAAAAGGGTTTTCTTTCACGGGGAGGAGTGAGCAAGGCTAGGAAGGGCATGGGATGGAGATGACCGGGGTGTGCGCAGAGAACTCATCCGAGACAGGCCTGTTTTAGGGGGGCTGGCTGCCTGCAATCCCTGAGGGTAGGCCAAAGGTCAGGCACCCACAGAGCAGAGAGGCTTAACCCAAGTTGTGGGAACTAATCGTTTGTGAAACAAAAGATGGGAATTTGGGGGTCTGCGTCTGGCCTTGCTGGAGATAAATAAGGCGGCAGCAACCTTGAGTCTTATCTGGGTCACGTGGCGAAGGGCATTTGTTCACTACAAGCTGTTTCTGGAACACAGAAAGGTGAGGAACTTCCTAACCATGCTGTTTTCCAGGAGAACAGGGCTGAGGCAAAAATTCTAGGCTGTCACACCCCCTCCCCCCCCACCAAGGCATCACCTACAATAGTCTATGGCTTATGGATATTTTTAGAATTCTACCACCTTTGCCTAGAGTCATCTAATGAATATTTTCTGGGCCTTTCCCTTCTGGAAGCTTCCCTTCCATCTCCCCCAAAGGAGCTGGTCCCTCAAATTCTGGAAGGATCTGTGATAGGAAGCAAGGCTGAGGCTGAACAAAGAGGCTTATCTCAGGTTCCCCTGGAATTTGAAGGAGGCCCTTCCCAAAGTCCACCCATCCCTGACCCCATGTCAGGCCCTGCTGTAAGGGGATTCCAGGGCAATCCTGGACCGGAGGCCTCCACAGCTTTCCTAACCCCCTTTTCACCCCTCATCCCCAGCCAGCTTTTTCCCCAACTTCAGACTCTGACCCTACCTACCAGGTTCTGTTGCAAAACCCGAGAGCTTTTTGATTATCCTAATCTGCCTGTAAAAATACTGCCAAGAGCCGGGTTGCCACAGATATGGAAAATTCAAACCTATTTCCCTATGACAATAAAGCATAACATTTATTGGCATCATTATTATAAACCACTAACAGGGCCGTGGGCATGGCCGCGTGCCAGGTACTGCGGGAAGCACATTGCAACTGTGAACGGGTCCCTTGGATCCAGGCAACAACCCCGTAGAGCTGGTCTCTTTATTCCCATTGTACAGATGACGGGACTGAGGTTCAGAGGGGCCGTTACTAGTTGCAGAGCTGGGCTTTCAACCCCAGGCAGCCCGGCCCCAAGGCAGGACTTCCGCAACCAACTGCGTGTCTCCCGGGGTTATAAGGCAGCACAATCTTGTTTCCCAGAAATGATTATTTTCTACTTGTTGGCAGGTGGAGGGGACACAGGACACCTGCTGGGAAGTCGGTGACAGTCTTTGCTGCAGAGGCAAGTGGGCATGTCTGTTTTAGGGAAAATCGGCTGCGGACAGAGGCATCTGGTTACCCCAATGCACTGTTTCTAGACCCATGCTGGGAACTGAGGTGCTTTTCCTTTTAAGAGGCTCTCAGAGTAAATGAACTTGAGATTTCATTAAGATAGCTATTGTGTGAGAAAACTGGGCAATCTGGCTGAACAGGTTTTGGTTTTGTTTCGTTTTTTTTTTTTTCAAAAGAAGTACCTATTTTAAAATAAGATTAGCATTCGTTACTCCATCTCTGCAGCCAACTCACCTCTCCCCTAAACCTGGCTGGTGGGGGGCAAGGGGGGGCGGGGGAGGGGGAATGAGGGAGGGGTAAAGAAGGGGTACTGATGATCGTGACCTACTATGCGCTGGCCACATACATCATCTCTCATTCTTACGATAACCCTGGAGGCAGAGCTTGGCATTGGAGTCCCCCCGAAATTGGTTTAAATCTCCTTTCCACCACCCATTAATAAGCTGCTTGGCTTTCAGCGGGCTGTGGTCCCTTGCGTGAGTATTGGTGTCCTCAGATAAAGGCAGGCATCTGCCTTTATCATATCTGCCCAACGGGCTCTGTGAGAATGAATGAAATCATATCTGCCCAACGGGCTCTGTGAGAATGAATGAAATCATGCACATAAATACATCCTGCATATAAAGTGATGACTAAGTAAATAGTCTTTTTAAAGTAGGCGTAATTATCCTCACTGTACACAGAGGAAACAAGTCGGAATGACCAGACCCACGTCATAAGGCTAGTAAGTGATGGACATGGAGTCGGCAGATCCGGATCCAAATTCTAGCAGGCAGGAAGCCGGTAATGAGTGGGAGGTAGTATTACTGGTAATGGTGGGTATCATTATTGTTACAGGCTGGTGGCTTGGGGTCCGGGACCTGGGCCGACACCCCTTTGTGAGTGGCCCCATGGGGGGACTCCCGTGCTACCAACAGTAAGAACCATTAATGAGGACAGGGCTCGCAAGACAATCATCAAGAGCAATTTGCCCTCACACCTTGGCCTTGCTGACTTTATATGCTGGTGAAGCAGAAGGGAGGCTAAAAGCTCTTCTGAGCCCTCAGAATTCCTCTTTACCACCTCAGCCTGAAATTTAAAAACCCCCGCACACACACTCAGGGCTACATATCGGGAATTTAAAAGGATCTTTTTCCAGGGATGCTGTGGGACCACTTCTCTGGATAATGATTACAAGGGTCACAGAGAGGCAGTGTAGTGCCGTAGCTGTGAGTGAAACTGGCCAGTCAGCCCCAGTCATTGGCTCGCTGTGCAACTCTGAGCATGTACCTTAACCTCTCTGAGCATTGGTCTACTTTTATAACACGGAGGCAGTAATAACCTACCGCAAAGAGCTGGGGTGAGGATGGAATGAGATCCTTGTAGGGTGCCTGGCACCTAATAAAACTCATGTTAATGATAAGGAAAATCTGTGTCCTGAGATGGCCGACGGAGCCAGGGAGAGTCCCAGGCCTTGCCCTGGGGCTCTTCCGGTTCTTCTCCCTGCTCTGCTTCCGGCTCGCACCAATCCGGGTCCTTCTCCCCGCCCCGCTTCACGCACGCGCCAGAAGTGCCAAGTATGCGGAAGTACAAGCGTATACATTGCCCCCTTTGTGCTCGAGGCTCAGACTTTTGGAGACCACTCTCCTCCGAGCCCGCCGGCGTTAAATGAACCTCCTATCCTCCAAGATCTCCGGGTGCCGCTTGGTTCTTCCGTCGGGTGATCCAGTCCAGGTTCTGTAACATTTGGTTCCTTGACCGGGAAACCCAACCGCCCTGGCCCATTGTTGCCACCGGTTTGGGGGCGACGGTGGGGCGGTGACGGAACGAGGGATCCTAATGGAGAAGGCGCTCCCTGCCTAATATTCTGCAGTCTCCCGCCCCAGTCGCCTCAGGCGGCCCCACTCTGCTGTTCCCGCCAGATTCGAGGAGACTTGGCAGGTGAGGACCTGGTCCCGATGTCGGATTCCGGTAAGGCCTGGGGCCCCAGGACCCAGACAGGCCCACCCCCAATGGGGTGGAAGGGGAGCCTGAACACCTCCCAGAGACTTCTTAGAGGTCTCACAGGTAGGGATTCCCAGGAGGAAATGTAATAACTTCTGGAGTGTGAATGTGTGAGTGAATGTTCAGTCCAACCTGGCCTGCTCAAGCGGACTGACTCTCTGACTCCACGGGCGGGCACCCTTAAGGTCCCCAGAAGCCTACGGAGTCTGAGTGGGCCCGTCTGTGATTCCGTGGTGAACAGCATACGGTCTATGGCGGCGTCAGAATAGTTTACGATCGTAAGTCACAACGCTGAGACCGCTACAGCTAAGCCTCATCTAAGCTCCTTCGGGACACGCCAGACGGGCATCTGATTGGTCTCCTCACCTCAGGAGGCACCACCCCCCTTTGTCTGTCTCTGCGCCACTGCACCCGGGGACATCAGGGTAGAGTAAACCTACAGTTCCAGAGACCATGATCAAAAGTTTCAAGAAGGGGGGCGCCTGGGAGGCTCAGTTATTAAGTGTCTGCCTTCGGCTTAGGTCATGGTCCCAGGGTCCTGGGATCGAGCCCCGCATTGGGCTCCCTGCTCCACGGGAAGCCTGCGTCTCCCTCTCCTGCTCCCCCCTGCTTGTGTTCCCTCTCTCGCTGTGTCTCTCTCTCTCTGTCAAATAAATAAATAAAATCTTCAAAAGAAAAAAAATTTCAGGGTGCCTGGGTGGCTCAGATGGTGAAGCGTCTGCCTTCGGGTCAGGTCATGATCCCAGGGTTCTGGGATCAAGTCCCGCATCGGGCTCCCTGCTCCTTGGGAGCCTGCTTCTCCCTCTGCCTCTCTCTCTCTCTCTCTCTCTGTCTCTCATGAATAAATAAATAAAATCTTTAAAAAATAATTTAATCAATTAAAAAAATTTCAAGAGGGGGTTTTCGGGAGACTATGGAGTCAGGATGAACCCCAGCAAGTTGAGAACCCCATGTGAATTGGAATGGCCCACATTTGATGTCAGGTGGCCTTCAGAAGGGACATTGGGTGTCCCAATGATTCATTGAGTATGGCGGGTCGTAACAGGAGAACCAGGACACCCTGACCAGTTTCTGTACATTGACTCCTGGCTAGGAATTGCCCAGACCCTTCCCCCCCCGGGTGCAATTCGCTTGCAATAGGCAGGGACAGGCCAGGGTCTTAATCGTCTCATCCAAGTGACCTAAAGAAAATCAGCAAAAGCCCCGGTCTCCACGAATCCTAGCCAGAGATCCCAAGGACGAACCGACCCTGCCCCCACCGACCGTACCCCCAAGCCCGCCTACACCTGGCCCTTCAGCTCCAGACACTCCGCTGCCATCTGTTTCACTGACGCCCCCCAGGCCGAAAAGATCCACTTTCTCCAGGACCAGCAGCCAAGAAGCATCCCAGGCTGGTGCAAGCACCCTCCAAATGCCGGTACGAGAGACACGGGAACCCGAGAGGCATGATGAAGATGAGACGGTCCAACCCGGCTGTTCCATGATGTATTATCAGCCCTTCTCCACCACCGACCTCCTCAACTGGAAACATAACACCCCATCCTACTCTGAGAAACCACAGGCCATGGTAGACCTCATAGAATCCCTCTTCCAGACTCATCGGCCAACCTGGGAAGACTGTCAACAGTTACTCCGCATTCTGTTTAACACAGAGGAAAGGAGCAGAATAATGAAAGGTGCACGGCAGTACCTGGAAGAGCACACACCAGCAGGAGTCATTGACCCTGGTGCCTGGGCTAATACAGCCTCACCCGAAGAGCGCCCAGCACAGGACTTCACCACAACCAAGGGACAGGCCCACACCCGCCGGCACCAGGAGGCCCTCCCCTGGGGAATCCAGGCAGGAGCTAAGAAACCCGTGAACATGCCTAAGGTATCCTCGGTCACTCGGGGACTACTGGTCACTCAACAACCAGGGGAGTCCCCCGGGGACTACTACGAAAGACTATGTGAAGCCTACAGGATATACACTCCATTTGACCCCAAATGTTGGAAAGCCAACAGATGGTAAACACCACCTTCGTGGCTCAGGCCGCCCCAGACATCAGAAAGAAACTTCAGAAACTAGAGGGTTTTGCCTGGATGAACATCACCCAACTAATGGAGATTGCCAATAAGGTCTACATGAACAGGGAGGTCACAGCCGAAAGGGAAGCCCACAAAAAGATGAAAAAAAAAGTCAGCCTCCTCGCCGCTGCCCTGAAAGAAAAGGACAACACAAAGGTGGGGAGACCCCAACCACTGAAAGGGGGGAAGCCCAGAACCCCCTTGGCAAGGGATCAATGTGCCTACTGTAAAGAGAAAGGGCATTGGAAAAGCAAATGTCCCAAACGGGAAAGGCTCGGAAGCCCAGACGCTACAAGGAAGAACCCCAAGGGGATGTCCTCATAGGCCTTGCGGGGATGGACCCAGACTGAAGGGGACTGGGCTCTTTCCTCCTTGGCCCCCATGAACCCACAGTCAGAATGAAGGTGGGGGGCCAACCAGTGACTTTTATGGTTGATACTGGGGCCAAGCACTCTGTTCTCACCTCCCCAGGGGCACCTTTCAGCAAAAGGACTGTGACCATCCTCAGGGCCACCAGGACACGGGCGATACAACAGCCCTTTTGCCAGGCGCGCCAGTGTGAACTCGGGGGCCACAAGGTCCGACATGAATTCCTTTATCTGCCCAATTGCCCCATCCCTCTCCTGGGCCGAGACATACTCTCCAAGCTTAGGGCTCAGATAACCTTTGAGCCCACTGGACACACTAGCCTCCGACTGAACCCAAGGCAAGAGGAGAGGGTGTCTCTAATACTAGCAATTACCACGCCAAGGGAAGAAGAATGGAGCCTATTCTGTGCCCAGGTCCAACCAAGCAGCCCGCTGGAGTTCAGACTTGCCTTCAGTATGGGCTGAAAACAACCCACCAGGACTAGCCTGGAATCAGGCCCCTATCATTGTTGAACTGATCCCAGGAGCCCAAACTCAGAGGCAAAAGCAATAACCCCTTCCACAAGCAGCTAAGATCGGTATCCAAGAACGTGTGACCAAACTCAAAGAAGGAGGTATTCTAGTCGAATGCCAGTCGGCCTGGAATACCCCACTCCTGCCAGTCAAGAAGCCAGGAGGGGGATACCAGCCAGTTCAAGACCTGCGGGCCATCAACAAGGTGATGGCCATCTCTCTGCACCCAGTGGTCCCGAATCCATACACCCTCCTCGGCCAAATCCCAGGGTCGGCCAGATGGTTCACTTGCCTAGATTTGAAGGATGCCTTCTTCTGCCTCTGCTTAGCTCCCCAGAGCCAGCCACTGTTTGCCTTTGAATGGTCTGAACCTGATACAGGGCCCCAGATGCCCTGACTTGGACACGCCTCTTGCAGGGGTTTAAAAACTCACCAACCCTCTTTGGGGAAGCACTGGCTATGGTCCTTGCCAGCTTCCCAAGAGGGGCCACACGATGCACCCTCCTCCAGTATGTGGATGACCTCCTCCTCACCAGTGACACCCAAGAAGACTGCACAAGAGGCACCAAGGCCCTCCTACAGCTCCTGTCAGACTCGGGGTACTGAGCCTTATGGAAGAAGGCACAAATCTGCCAACAACAGGTCTGACACCTTGGTTTCCTCCTCACCCAAGGGAAGAGAGACCTAGGGCCGGGGAGGAAAAGGGTCATCATCTCCCTGCCACAGCCCCAGACAAAAAGGGGCCTATAAGAACTCCCGGGGGCTGCAGGATTCTGCCGCATCTGGGTCCCTGGGTCCTCGGCAATAGCAAGACCCCTTTATGATCTCTTAGGGGGACCAGGTCGAGAACCCCCTGCCTGGACTGAGGAAGCACAAGCCACCTTCACAGAGATAAAGACCACCCTGGGGCAGCCTCCAGCCCTGGGCCCACCAGATGTAGAAAAACCCCTCAATCTCTTTGTGCATGAAAAGGAAAAAATAGCTCTCGGGGTACTCACCCAGACTGTTGGACCCTGGCAATGGCCAGTTGCTTACCTGTCAAAGAAGTGGGACCCCATGGCAGCAGATTGGCCGCCGTGCCTCAGGGCGCTGGCAGCCACAGTCCTACTCATCAAGGAGGCAGACAAACTTACCCTGGGGCAACAACTTAACGTCATGCAATTGTGTCCCTCATAAACGCACAGGGACACCACTTCCTTTCCAGCTGTCGGCTAGCACAATACCAAAGGCTCCTCTGCAGAAACACGTGGGTCACCCTTGAAACAGTAAGGACGTGAAATCCAGCAACCCTTCTCCCCACAGAAGAGGGCAACCAGACCATGACAGCTCCGAGGTGACTGATGAAGTCTACGTGAGCCATCCAGATCTGTGGGATCAAGCCGTAAAGAATCCAGAGCTCACGCTGTTCAACAATGGCCACAGTTACCTACAAGAGGGTGCCTGGAAAGCGGGTAATGCAGTAACCCAACCACTGAAGTCCTAGAAGCTGAGGCATTACCAGCTGGATGGTCAGCTCAATAGGCTGAGTTATATGCCTTAGTCCGAGCCCTCAGCCTCAGTGAAGGCAAGCCAGTCAGTATCTATACTGACTCTCAGTACGTCTTCACTACTTCACTACTTCACTACATGGCACCATCTACAAGGAAAGGGGCCTCCTAACCACAGCAGGAAAAGCTATCAAAAACAAGGAGGAGATACTGGGACTCCTCGAAGCCGTCTGGCTTCCAAAGGAAGTAGCAATCCTGCCCTGTAAGGGACACCAGAAAGGAGACGGCCCCATAGCATGGGGAAATCATCTGGCAGATGAGGCAGCCGAGACCACAGCCAGTGAGGACATGGACAGAGCCCCTTCCCTCACCATCGCCCTAACGCCCCCGGAAGAAGTCCCTCCACCCGGTTACACTATAAAGGAAAAGGAATGGGCCATGGCTGAGGGAGCCACCCTGGCTGAAAAGGGATGGTGGATGATGCCAGATGGGCGCATCTTTGTTCCAACAGCAACTGGAGGGCATCTAGTCAAGGAACACCACTGACTCACTCATCTGGGGGAAACTGCATTAGAGGCCCTTCTCAAGAGGCTGCCAGCACTATGCCGAGCAATGAGTGAATGATGCATAACATGTGCTAAAAATAATGCTCAGTCTGCACCACGGCCCCCTCCAGGTGTCCAGAGGATGGGAGCAACCCCCTTCGAAGATCTAGAGGTAGACTTCACAGATGTACAGCCGAGCAGAGGGTTCAGGTATCTCCTAGGAATAGTATGCACATACTCTGGGTGGGTCGAAGCCTTCCCGACCAGGATGGAACAGAGCCAGGAAGGAGCTAAAGTCCTCTTGCAGGAGATGGTGCCCCAGTTCGGCCTGCCATTAACAATGTCTGCCACAATGCACCTGCATTTGTGGCAGACATTGTACGGGTCTTGACCAAATCTCTCAACATCACCTGGAGACTCCACACCGCTTACCGACCCCAAAGTTCAGGGAAAATAGAGTGAATGAATGGCACCCTCAAGGGAACCTTAGCAAAGTTTTGTCGGGAGACTAACCTCCCATGGCTGGATCTGCTGCACTTCTGGGACATCAGGTTTCTCCCCATTCGAATTAATATACAGACGGCCTCCCCTGCGCTTGGGAAGCCTTCCAGGAAACTTACATCAGGTTGGAGATAAAGGGATAAAGGAACAGCTTCAGGCCCTGGGGGCCACCCTAAATAAATTACAAAAGTACACCGTCAAGAGGGCCCCAATCTCCTTAGGGTCTCAGGTACACTCCTTCCAAACAGAGGACTCAGTTTGGGTCAAAGATTGGAAGAGAGACCCCTCAAACTGCAGTGGACAGGGCCCCACACTGTTGTTCTACCCGCCCCTACTGCCTTCAAGGTCTCAGGTGTCACTCCGTGGGTCCACTACTCCAGAATGAAGAAAGCTCCTCATTCGGATGAGGAGCTACGTCAGTGGAGGGTCCAGCCAAACTTCACAAACCCACTCCGGCTTCACCTTTGACAAGACCCCACCAACTAATGGACACCTGCTCACCATGGTTGCTGGCTCTCGTCGGCGTGATTTCCTTCATCTTGGGAATTGGACTCTACACTGTTGCCTCTCCTGACTAGACCTTCCCCCAGAGGCTTGCTATTGTCATTGCTTATTGGGTGTCCCTAGGGTGTATTACTGCATTTACTTGTCCACAGATTTCATCTGCTGATGGGTTAGCCACGATGGCTCCCTCTACCTAAGGTCATAGACCCCACTTTTACTGGCCCTCTGCTGTCTACTCCTGAGTGCATTTCACCGTGGTTTTCCTGGCCCCAGTCAGTCCCGGTCTTCTGCTACCTGGTGTGCTGTTCCTCCTCACTGCCTCTAGCTTGCCCAGCCAGGCAAGGGGGGCAAACTCTCGTATCACCGTTACTGGCAAATGGACTTTCCAGCTTATACCCTCAATCCCGCACCAGCGCCCCCACTGACTTCTTCCACCTGGGATGGGCACACACCAAAGGTTAACCTCCATTTTGATGGATTCCAGCTTCTTGATACCTCCTGGGAACCTCATAGATGGTGTTCCTACCATGGCCCTCGCTCAGGTTACTGGCTGGTAGATATCTACATCTGTAGGGGCCCTACACCTCAATAGCCAAACACCTGCCCTCAGTTCTGCTCGCAAGCCTGGGGATGTGAGTCATGGGTAGTGGCTTGGCCAGGAATAGAGCGATGGTCCACCAGGTGGTGGCACCTCAAATGGTGCAATGACATCTGGATTTCCTTGTCACGCAACGCCACCCCGTACTCTTGCTCCAACAATCACTGTATACTGCTCACCCTCTCAGTCTTAGAACCCAATGCCACATCATGGGCTACAGGAATCATTCTCCTGTTGGGCCAATATCACCCTATGGGAACTGACTGCATGGCCAAATTTATGATTAAGTCCATGTTCACTCCAAGCCTAACAGTCAACCCACGGAGTCAGACAGAAAGTAACTCGCCCTGGCACATCCCCAGGTCCTCCATCCACATGCAGCAAGCATCTATAGTGCAACTGTTAGGTATGATTAATGCCTCCCACCAAGCACTTAACCACTCAAATCCACCCCTAGCATCTGACTGCTGGATCTATATAAAGCCTGGTCCTGTCCAATACCTAGGTGTCATTCTCAACCAATCTACCCTGTCACCCCCACCTTGGCATCGGGACTTCAGATTATCCCTTTCTGGCTCTGGTACTGCTATATGGCAACTCTTCCTCTCCCATCATGGGCCACAGTTGGATCTGTGCGCCTAACAACACTTTTCTGGCTTGTGATCAAGGTGTATACATCTGCACCACCCCGTGTGATCAATCATGCATAGTTGTCAGTCTCTTACCCGATCTTTCAGTCTTCCCCCGGAGTGATGCCCCACACTTATGGAGACCTCCTAGCAGCCCTCGACCCTCCCCCCCCATGGCCATCCCTCTTATCGCGAGCCTGCTGTCCACATCAGGTGGTGCCCTCGGTGCCACTGGCATTGGGATGTCTCAGGTGCAGTACCAGGGGTTAACTCAACAACTCATGGCGGACTTTTCTGCCCTCACTCAGTTGGCCCTGGCCCTGCAGCGCCAACTCGATTCACTGGCCTTAGTGGTCCTCCAAAACAGGCGTGGGCTCGACTTACTCACGGCCGTGCAGGGGGGCTCTGCCTCTTACAGGAGGAATGTTGTTTCTATGCTAATGAGTCAGGGGTGGTCCAAGAAACCTGACCCAATTACAGGAACGAGTACATCGCTGGTGGGAATCACTCCAGCAGACAACTTGGTGGGATACCCTCTCACGATGGTTCCCTTGGTTCGCCCCCTCGTCGACCCCCTGCTATTGCTTCTCCTCATAGTAGCATTTGGTCCTTGTATTCTTAATGCCCTTACTAGGTTTATCACTACTCAAATTGCTAAAATCAGACTCCAGTTGCTCCTTACTCACTATCGCCCCTTAGAAGATGAAAATGGTGCCCTCTAAACTAGGTGTTTAAAGGGGTATCAAAGGGGGAATGATAAGGAAAATCTGTGTCCTGCGATGGCCAACTGAGCCAGCTAGAGAGTCCCAGGCCTTGCCCCAGGGTTTCTCCGGGTCCTTCTCTCCACCCTGCTTCACTCACGATGTGCCAAAAGTGCCAGGTATGTGGAAGTAGAAGTGTATAAATTGCCCCCTTTGTGCTCGGGGCTCAGACCTTTGGAGACCACTCTCCTCTGAGCCCGCCGGCGTTAAATAAACCTCCCATCCTCCAAGATCTCCAGGTGCCGCTTGGTTCTTCTGTCGGGCGATCCAGTCCAGGTTCCGTAACAATAAAATTTAGCCATTATTTGGAAAGATGTGTCCCTCTTGGCTCCCAGGGAGGCTGGGGTCACATTTGTCAGGGGCAGGTGGACTGATTTTGAGGCACTAAAAATAATGCTGTCTTGTCTTCACACACAGCATTGATGGCAACCTCCAGCCCACCCCTGACCTCTCGGAAGGAAGGAGGTGAGTGAAGACCTGG
Source organism: Zalophus californianus (assembly GCF_009762305.2). Lineage (NCBI taxonomy): Eukaryota > Metazoa > Chordata > Mammalia > Carnivora > Otariidae > Zalophus > Zalophus californianus. Next base: position 111,629,700 of record NC_045604.1, on the reverse strand, counting down.
CAGGTCCCAACACCCTGCCCTTGCCCCCCACTCTCTACCTGCCCCCAGGACACACCGGACCCTTCCCTTCAGTGTGCCTGAGTTCTACTCTGTCCTGGGGAGGAAGCCAAGTTCTTAGCCATGACATTGGCCTTTTTTTCTTTATTGTTAAAAAAAAAATGGTGAGAAATGTTCCCTTATTGCCTTCCTGCACCGTCTCCTCTTTCTCTCCCTCAATTTCTTAGGAATGAAATCACCCAAGATATAAATAAAATGTTCTAAATAAAGCTCTCCTCAACTGCAGCATAAGACATATCTGCGTATGTATGTGACTGTCAGCCAAAATAAATTAACCTCCAATGGAAGTCATTTTCATGTAATTAATTATTCTTGTATCAGCTGAAAGAGACAGGTGCACCATTGGCATGCCTCGCCCGAATTTCTCAATGAACACCTTAAGAAAGCTACACTTAAAACTCACCAAATGACTAGTGCACAGCTACTGCTTTTGTCCTGATACTGTTTCTTGACTTAGAACCTTTATTTCTCAATTACTGCAAACTGAAAACAAAAGAACTCACATCAAAGGCATTTTGAAGTACGGGAGGTATGTGACGTGCTAATTAATCAGCAGGAATGCAACCTAGTTTGTCAGCTGATGTTTTCCTTCTCCAGCTCAAGAAAGGGGTTTAGGTTGCTTGGGGATTTACAGCAAAACAACCTTCGGTGTGATAAGTCTGTTATTATCAAGAGTTCTTTCTGCATCTTGGAGGTCAAAGCCCTGGCGTGTTAAGTTATTTGTACAAGAAGAGAAAATAGAATGAATGAGGAGATGGCCAGGTGAATCTTCAACTTGTTGAATGAAATCATCCAGATAAGGACTATTAGGGAGTTGGAGTCTCTAGTGGAGTGCCTTAGGCCTCTTTCCCTATAGGCTTCTTTTGAAACCATCAAAGGGGGACATGACATGAATCTGGGGAGACAGTGACTATACTGGGTGACAGGATCAGACCAACCAACCCCAACAGCCTGGAAATGAGGGGCTGATTGAACAAGCTGTTTTCCAAAATAAACGTAAATTCTTGCACTGGGGGTTAGAAAAAATACAGGATACAAAGAATTAACTTAAAACAACCTTATAATCATAACCCTTTCTGAGGCATCTGGTTTTAAGTGTGCCTCTTATTTATGAGCAGCAAATAACTGTATTTTAAATCCAATTAGATATTTAGTAGGAGAGCTTACCCCAATCACATTTATTGTGATGTCTGATATATTGGGATTTAATTCTTTCTTCTCAGTTTGTATTTTTCTATTTACCGCGTTCCCCCCTCCCCTTACTTTCTTTTATGGATTGATAAAGTTTCCTTCTTTCCTTTTCTTCTACTGTGTTGGAAATGATAGCTTACACTTCTGTTTTGTTTCTTTGTTTGTTTGTTTTTTGCTACCTGTATGTTTTTTGAAAAAATATACTTTATATTTTCCCCTAAAATTACATAGTGTCTCTGTTCTTCCCTCATGCAAGAAAAGGGCTTCTTCCCTCCCATTTTCCATGTTACTGACCTATAGAAGTGCACATCTATCTTTTGTAAACACAAAACCAGTTTTACTAAGTTCAGTGGTTAGTAGGATTTATCAAATTACTCAATGATGTCTTTATTCACTCGTTGCTTGCGTCCCACTCCTTCATCAGAGTGAACTTTTGTTTTTGCTGAAGTGCCTCCATTAGTAGCTTTCTTGTGGAAGGATGGGGTCATCTGTGCAAGTAAACTGTTCCTGTCTTTTTATGTGTGAAAGTGTCTTTACTTTGTTCTCACTCTTGAGTGATAGCTTCTCTGGGTATATAATTCTAGACTGACAGTTACTCTTCCTCAGCTGTTTTATGTTTGAGGGCATCTAATGCTACTGATGAGATGTCTGGACTGTCTTTGCTTTATCGGGAAAATCAACGTCTTCTCTCCAGTAGCGATGAATCTTTTCTGTTTATCTTTAAAACTCTGCAGTCACTAAAATTGTCTGTGTGTCAGTTTATTTGTGTTTATCCTACTTAGCACTAAGTTTATCACACTTAGCACATGAAATTTCTAATTAGGGATCCAATATCTTCCCACAAAAGCAAACTTCAAATAGAAAAGACACATCTTATTCCTGAACAAGATGGCTCAGCATCATAAAGATGTCAAAATCTCCATAAAAATGCCAAGTTGTACCCCCCACCAGAGCCAGACAAGATGATTTGAATGTTCAAATGGAAAAATAAACGTGCAAAAATAGGGAAACCACACAAAAGGGAAATAAAGGCTAACTACTGTAAACATATTATACAGCTTCTTTAAGTAAGAATGTGATACTAGGGCATAAGTAGACAGAAAGATCAACCAAAAGCCAGAAACAGACCTGAGGACATAAGAAAGCTTAGTATGTGTTAAATGTGATGTCTCAAATCTTTGGGGGAAAAGATAGACTTTTTAATAAATGGTTTTGTAGTAGGTATTTATACTTGGACAAAATTGAATTTGTTCCTCACACCATAAACTAGAATAAATTCAAAATGGGTTAGAAAGCTAATGTAAAGTGTTTTTAAAAAATTATGAATGAATTCCTTTACAACATGGGCATGGAGAAATCCTTTCTAAATATGAAAAATCCATATGCAATCAATAAAAAGACTGATTATTTGATTGCATAAAATATACCTTTTTATGGTTAAAAAATCAATGTAAGCAAAGTAAAAAGCACAATAAATGAGAAACCACACACTATAAGTATAACCTATATTGTAGACAAATATATATATCCCTAATAGTATAAATCCTAATATATGTTGTAATAATGTCCCTAATATATAAAATCCTTTTAAAAGAGAGGGGTGAAAGACCACAAACTTGCCAACCAACAAAAGACATAACCACATAGTTCATAAAAATCAATGTACAAATAGCCCTTTTAGACATATGAAAAGATATTCAACCTTATTCTTAACAAGAAGAATAGAAATTAAAACTACTCCCAGGTACCATCTCTTACCTTTCATTCCGGCAAAAATTCTAGACCTGAACAACACTCTCTTGGGGAAGACACAATAAGATGCAAAATGGCTAGCCCCTCCAGAAGGAAATGTGGCAATATCCAAAAAATTACAAAGCACTTACCCTTCGATGCTCTGATTCCACTCCTAAGGATTTACTCTTGCCCACCCCCAAGACACACCTCTGCAAATACAAAACAATATCTGAACAGGTGGGCATCGCAGCCTTGTTTCTCATAACAAAATATTGGAAACAAGCTAAATACCACTCCTAGGAGACTCATGGAAAAATGATGGTACATCCATGCAGTCAATTGCTGTGCAGCTGGGAAAACAGTGAGGAAGATCCTTAAGAATTGATAGAGTGGTTTCCAGGATATGTTGTTAAGTGAAAAGAGCAAATTGCAAGAGAGTATTGGAATATGCTAAGGGTGTGTGTGTGTGTGTGTGTGTGTGTGTGTGATTTTTTTTTTTTTTCCAGAAAGGAACATAGGAAAGATAAACAAGTTAAGAGCTTCTTCTAATATTTCTTACAAGAGACAAATTCCTCACTTTGTGTTCTTCCTAACTTTTGAAGGATAGCTTTGCTGGGTCAGATTTCTAGGCTGGAGGTCTTTTTCTTTTTATGACACATTAAATATTCCACTCCATTCTCTTCTTGCTTGCATGGTTTGTGAAGAGAACTCTGATGTAATTCTCTAATCCTTATGCTTTGTACATAAGGTGTCTTCTTCCTCTGACTTCTTTCAAGATTTTCCATTTGTCTTTGATTTTCTGCAGTTGGAATATGATAGGCCCAGGTGTAGATTTTTTGGTATTTATCCTCACTGATGTTCTCTGAGCTTCCTGTAAGTGTAGTTTGGTGTCTGTTGTTAATTGTTAAAAACTCTCGGTCATTATTATTTCAAATATCTCTTCTGTTCCTTTCTCTGTTTCTTCTTCTGGTATCCCCATTACACACATGTTGTACATTTTGTAATTGTCCCACTGTTTTGAGTATTTGTGTCCCCCTTTCTTTTCATTCTTCTTTCTGTTTGCCTTTCAGTTTAGGAAGTTTCTACTGACATTTTTCAAGCTCACTGGTTCTTTCCTCTACCATTGTCCAATCTACTGGTTTGCCCATCAAAAACATTCATTTCTGTCACGGAGTTTTTGATTTCTAGCATTTCCTTCTGATTCTCTTTCCACATTTCCATCTCTCTGCTTACCCATCTGTTCTTGCATCGTGTCCACTTTTTCCTGTATCTCCCTTAGCATATGAATCATAGTTGTTTTAAATTCCCAGCCTGATAATGTCAACATCTGTGTTATGTCCAGGTCTGGTTCTGGTGCTTGGTTTGTGTCTTCAGATTCTGTTTCCTCTTGCTTTTTAGCGTGCCTGTAATATTTGTTGAAAGTCAGACATGATGTATCAGGTAATAGGAACTGAAATAAGGAGGCCTCAGTCTAGCTCTGTGGGATTCTTGTCTCTTAGGGACATTGACAGGATGTGATTTGACCGCAGGTCCGTTCTATACGTGCCTCTGCTCATTCCTGCCCCCTCACGCAATCACCTTGGGCCATTGTTGCTATGTTTCAGCCCCCATTTGTGAGTAGAAAAGTCCTCCCAAGATGACCCAGTCCTCAGATACATGGAGTCAATTCTCTGTTTGCTTTATCTTGCAAGATTTAACTCCCAAAGAATCTGGGTGTTTTTCAAGGGCAGTTAAGTCTTAAAACATATTTTTATACTTTTTCCATTATTTCTATGATTTTGGAGACGGAAGGAGGAAAGCATTGTGTGAACTCATGTTGCCATTTTTATGAAAAGTAAACTCTCTTCTTGCCTATGGCTTTGAAAAAGCAGCTCCATTTCACAGAGCATGGATTCCCCTGGTGTTTCGATTGCTATCTTAATTAGCTTGTAGACGGGCATTTGCTTGACTTGCTTGGATAATGATAACAATCCTTTTGGAAGATTATTGACTGATACTTCAGATTTTTCAATCAAAAACCTTAAACTGCAAAATTACATAGTTCAGACATGTATTAACTTCAGTAACAAAAGTAAAGATGCCACAGAATCTTTGAACATCATTGAACTTCCTGCTCTGATGCACAATTATAGTATTTTTGTGAAATTACAAAGAAAGTAAAAGGATGTGATCTTTCCTCTCTTAAAGGCAATTTCTTTCTTTCTTTCTTTCTTTTTTTTTTTCCCCAGCACAAACTGAGGCATATAATCCGTGAAGCCAAGCAGGGTTTCTGCTACCTGCTCTTCCCAATTGTTGTTCACATTCAGTGCAGGTGATCAGCCAAAATGCGTTTGGGCAAAAATAGCAAATTTTGCCCACCCCAATCCTCTTTCTTTTCTGTCCCCCATCACCACTCCAATTTGGCCATAATTGTACCGTTCCCATAACAACAGCCAAATAGCTGGATCTTTGCGGAGGGCTTATAACAGGGTTGTCCACAAAGCCACTGGCAATGCTATGCAGACCCTGCATATCAGCATCTCATAAAAGAGACAGCTATCGGGGTGAACGTTCTTGGCAGCTCCAGACCTAACTTGCTAACTTGCTGCTCATGACTGCCTCTGCGTTCCTGAACTGAGGCCCGTATTTCTCTTACATTCCTCGCATGCACTCGGCCTTCCGATTGTCATTCCCTTGTGGCCTGACTGGGACATTAAAAAAGGCACACATAGAGAGAAAATCTCCTTCTCAGCATATAGTCCACCAAATTGCAGCAAAAAATCAAAGAATAACATTCTTGAGATCTCAGGGCTACCTTTACGGGGATCTTTCTCTCTCTCTCTCTCTCTCTCTCTCTCTCTCTCTATATATATATATATATATATATATATATTATTTTTTTTCCCCTTTTTGCTGAGCCACTGTGTGATTTTTAGGGAGCAAATTTGTTGATCAGGATACAAGAGCTGGCTGAACGAGAAGTTTTTTTGTTACAGACTGCAAGGTATGTCAAGCTAAGTTAGATGAGTTCTTACCAGCAGCTATTTTGATCTCTCAGTAATGAATGAGACAGCTGCTGTGGGTTAACCTGGCGCTGAATCCCATTTTCTGTCTGAACTGAGGACAGCTACTTTGCAAACTGACGGTTCTTCTACCCTTCCTTTGTGAGTGTGCTGCTAACATGCAGACTGACGTGGGTCAAAATCTGGGGTGAAGGAAGGCAAGAGAAAAAGACAGTGGGCATAAGAGGTTGTGATTCGCATTCACCTGTGAACCCAGACTCAGGGTTTGTTCTAGCAGCCAGCTGTGCCGTACCTACAGCTACAGGCGTGAAAGCCACTGGCAAGGACTGTAAGCAGAGCCCAGGGGCTCCCTCCGACAGAAAGAGAGCATGAGTCACCTCCTCTGCTGTCCCTGGGAGCTGAGGTGGGCTGGGCTGTGGGACAACTTGATACCTGGCAGCCAGAGACCTGCAGGCTTCAGGTTGGACCCATCAGAAATGGGTTTCAAATGTGTCACATGGGATGAAATTTTCGTTTTTACCCTGTCCAGGGACAATGCCAATATTTTGTATTTGCAAGAACTATTGTCTAATTTTCTAAGCAATTTCTTATGTTTTACTAATGATTTGATTGATCCCATGTGCATTGAAATATGCTCTGATGTTTGACTTTGTAAAGTGTGGATCGCAGACCGGCAGCATCGCATCCCCTGGAGCTTGTGAGAAATGTAGACTCCTGATCCCACCCCAGATGTCTTGGATCTGAATCCGCATTTTAACAAGACGCTCAGGTGGTTCAGTGCACATGAGGGGTTGGGAAACACTGTTTCGGGTTCATCCTCTGCAAGTCTGTTCAGATTGCTCTCGTATTTGTATTTCCTTGGGAAGGATGAATTTGTCATTTTTTAAAGATTTATTTATTCATGAGAGAGAGAGAGCAAGAGCAGGTGGGGAGGGGCAGAGGGAGAGAGAGAGAGAGTCTCCAGCAGACTCCCCGCTGAGCATGGAGCTTGACACGGGGCTCAGTCTCATGACCCGGAGGTCATAACCTGAACTGAAATCAAGAGTCAGACACTTGATTTTAGACACTGAATGAGCCACCCAGGCACCCCTGTTTGTCAGTTTTTATAAGATGTACTTTGGAATTTTAGTTTGAAAGCTCATCTTGAATAAGTGTGTGTACGGGTATGTGTGTGCGCGCATGTGTTTGTATGCACGCGCGTGTGTGTTTCTTTTTCCCTTGGGGCCCTGGTGAGCCCAGCTGGGAAGAACATGAGATTCAGTTGAATATGCCTGAATGGGGCCCATGACTCCAGAACTGACCAGCTGTGGGGCCCTGGACAAGGGATGGCCACGTCATCCTTTGAACCTCAGTTTGTTCAACTGTTCAGTGGGGATGATCTCAACCTCACCCAGTTCTTATGAGGATAAAAATAATATACATAAAACCCATAGCCTGGTGCCTGGTCCATAGTGGGTGTTAAATAAATCGTCGTAGCATTACCACTGTTCAGCTTTACGGAGGGTACCATAGTAAAGTACACAAAGCTTAACTTTCGGGCTTGGGGACTGTTTGCACAGGTATCACCTGTGTAACCCCTGCCTTGATCAAGGTACAGAATATCTCCAGCCCACCAGAAAGCTCCCTTTATGTCCTTGTTATTTCAGAGATATAAAAGATTCAGTCTTTGCCCTTGGGAAGCTTTACCATCTCTCTGGGACAAGAAATCTAAACTATGTAAAATTGTTAGTGAGCAATCATTAGCAACTATGTATTCAATACTGTGTTTGGGGCTGGTGTCTTAGTCCATTTGGGCTGTGATAGCAAAAATATCATAGACTGGGCAGCTTAAACAACAAATATTTATTTCTTGCAGTTCTGGGGCTGGGAAGTCCAAGGTCGGGGTGCTGGCACATTCTGTGTGTGGTGAGGGCCTGCTTCCTGGTTCACAGATGTCCATCTGGCTGTGTCCTCACATGGTGGAAGGGGGAAAGGAGCATGTTGGGGCCTCTTTTATAAAGGCATGAATCCCACATCATCCCACAAAATGCTCCCTCCTAGTACCATAACATTGGGAGCTAGGATTTCAACCTATGAATTTGGGGGGTAGGGATATCAACATTCATTTCATTGCATCTGGGAACTTATAATAAAGGAAATAGGGTTATGAGAACCCAGAACTTGGGAAGCTTTGAGGAAGGCTGTGTGGGGTGAGAAATTCTGAACTCCTTCCCTGTCAAGGTGAGGCAGAAATTCTTCCCCTTCTCAGGTGAAGATCCTGAGTGTTCTCAGGAACACTCAGTGAAAGAGCTGAGATTAGATTTTTCATCTTGCAGAATTCTTGTTCCCCATCTTTATTCTCTATCTGATTTAGGGTTAGATTGTCTCTAGGCATGGGGGACGGTTCCAATTTTCATGACTGCTCTTTGAAAGACCTTTGTAGGATCGTCATGAATTTGAGAGGGCGGTAGCTTCACAAATGAGTTCAGGGAAGGAGGGTGTGACACTGGTCATGCTTCTCAAAGGATGAGAGAACAAAAGGAGACATGGGAACAGAAAACAGTCCTGGTTCCCTCATGCCCAATCCTGGTGGAAACCTTGATTTAGATCTCTATGTATATACAAGTGATGGAACAGAATACAGTTAGGTAATTTGAACCCTGGGTCACCCTTAGATGGGACTTGAGTCTTGTAGATTTGTTAAGCCCAAGAGCAGCCTGTGCTCATGAGATAGCATGCCAGACTCTCAGCTCAAAGAGATAATGGCTCAGCTTATGGGATGGTTAGTACAACTTGCCCATGCCCTTTTGGCACAGTGTTGCTATTCCTGAGTTGGACCAGTCAGAGATGCACAAACTATGAGAACAGGGACATCTGTCTGGAGGTAGGGGAGGAACTGCCTGTTCCCCCCAAGCTTTTCAAAGCCCATCAAGACTGCAGCTCTACTGACAAGATACAGCCTGAGGAAATGGCAGCCAATGTTTAACAAAACATGTGGGTTGAGAAAATATTTCAAAAACAGGAAATGGAAAGGATTGGGTTGGAGCAAAGGAAACAAAGTAGAACCTGATGTGAGATGAAGCTAGAGAGGTAGAGGGGCTTGTGCCCCATGATAAATAATTTTATTATCTTAAGAATGCTGGGAAGCCATTGGAGAGTTTTATAAGAAGGCCCTATGATATGACCAGGCTTTGAAATGATCACTCTGCAGTGGGACAACTAGACTAAAAGAAGTCAGGATGGTAGAGCTAAATAGTCAGGAGGCTACTGTGGTGAAATGGAGGTACTTGGATGAATATCATGGTGGTGGTAGTAATGGTGGGGGTGCTGAGGGTGGTGATGGTGACAGTAACGGTGATGGTGGAGGTGGTACTGATGGTGACAGTGGTAGCAGGGTAATGATAATGATCATGGTGATAATAGTGATGGTGTGGTGGTGGTGGTGATGGTGGTGATGGTGGTGGTGATGGTGGTGATGGTGGCGGTGATGGTGATGGTGGTGGTGATGGTGGTGGTGGTGATGGTGGTGATGGTGGTGGTGATGGTCATGGTGGTGATGATGGCGGTGGTGGTGATGATGGTGGTGATGGTGATGGTGGTGATGATGGCGGTGATGGTGGTGGTGGTGATGATGGCGGTGGTGGTGATGATGGTGGTGATGGTGGTGGTGGTGATGATGGCCGCGATGGTGGTGGTGATGGTGGTGGTGGTGATGATGGTGGTGGTGGTGATGGTGGTGGTAGTGGTGGTGATGGTGGTGATGATAGTGGTGATGGTGGTGTTGATGGGGCAATGGTGGTAATAATAACGATCATGGTGGAGGTGATGGTGGTGGGGGTGGTGAAGAGGGTGATGGTGATGATGGAGATGATGATGGAGATGATGATGGAGGTGATGGTGTTGGTGGTGGTGGTAGAGGTGATTGTGGTGGTGGTAGTGATGGTAGTGGTGGTGGTGACAATGGTGATGATGTGGCATTGGTGGTAATAATAATGATCATGGTGGTGGTGATGTGGTGGGGGTGGTGAAGAGGGTGATGGTGGAAATGGAGAGAAGTGGAAATCTGCACAATATTTAGAAAGCAAAATGGACCATATTTAGTGATTCTTGGAAATCAGAATTAGAGGATGAGGAAAAAGAATCAATCAAATTTATTTTGTAGAGAGTCAGAAATTATGTTAAGTTGCTCTTTGCTTAGTTGAACATGCATATTTGTTAACCTCCTTTCTACAGTACGGTTTAACAACGGGCCTCAAATGGTAACAGTCTCCAAAGCAACCGCCACTGTGCCTGTGTTTGTGATTGCAGTGGTGGATTTGAGGTGGCTGCACATTTTGACAATCCTATCATCAACACATGGGACTTGTTTCCCTTGCTCTGTGATCTGTGCTGGCCTAGGACTGTTTCAGCAAACTTGTGGGAGAAGTGATGGGCATAATATCCCCCCCACAGCATCTTGTCTCTGAACCCAAGGAGTCAAGACCCTGGTAATGGATGCTCCATCTGATGGCCTGGTCCCAGAGGGGTACCATGATGCATTGCCTATTTAAATTAGAGGGGGTTTAAATTACTCAATTTGAACAGTCCTCCCCCATGGAAGAGATTAAATCCCAACTAATGGAGAGATGCATGAGAAGCAAGGGGCAAGACTCTGTCAAGAGCTATTCCTCATCCAACCTCAGCTCCTTGGAACAATGACTCCTAAGTGACTGTTCAGGTCGTGAAAGCATATGTAGTTTTAGGAGTGTGTAAAATGAGGAAAATATATCGATGATTTCACGTGGTAACTCTTAAGAAGTCTATATGGTCCAGTTAGGTTATTTTTGTTAACATTTCCATTGTAAAATGGCATTTCTTCCCAGGATCAAAGCTCATCCAAATGATGCCTTCCTAGGAGCATAGGCATAAACTTTACACTCTGCTAATTGCATATCTGATTAAAACTTGAATGCATCAAAGCATCCTTTGGAATAATTAGAGACACTTCACCGATAGGGGCACAAAGTTAAATGTGTCCAAACACATCTGAAATTAGCAGAGATGGAGCTAGGGAAATTAATATGACGTTATGTCATTTTACAATAATTTAAAAGAATGCAGAATTTGGCTTTCGAAGGATATGCTTTTTCATTTAGGGTAAAATAAGGTGCACTCTCCAGTCAAAATAAGTGGCCCATTCGTGTAAAGTTAATGTATGAAATACAATTTATCTCCAGGTTGTTGAAGGGAAAGCAATCATTTAAGGGGCACTGCTGTTCCCTGGGAAGGGAGCCTCCAAGACAGTTTTGATCCATTGATGAGCGCTGTCTAATACGCTCCCCAAGGTACAGTTTCCCTAAATCTATTAGACTTTTACAGTCTTCCAGGATGTGCAGTCTGCAGACGCTCTATCACACTGTATTAACTTGACAACGTAATGTACTGCCATATTTTATTTTCATAGGAAGTACTAGGTTTGACCTTGAAACTCTTAACCACACTTTATAATCTTCAGCCCATCCTGGCAAAGAGGGCCCCCTAAGAAAAATGCCCCAGCAAGATTTTGAGTCCATAAAACCTTGGATTGGAATGACCAAAATGGGGGAGGTTTGGAGAGGAGGGGTCCTGGCAGATCTGTCTGGATCCATGGGGCAAGTGAAATGGGGAAGTGAGGAGTCATGAAAATTATTAACAGCTACAGTTTACTGAGCTCTCACCTTATTGCAGGCGCTGCACTTCACAGAATTATTCTTACTCCTTGTGAGATTGGACAGAGGCTCAGAGAGGCAAAGTAACTTACCCAAGGCCACCCAGCTTGTAAGTGGCGGAGCGTGGAATCAAACTCAGGTCTTTTTGTCTCAAAAGACAGAGCTTTTAAGCATGATGCACTGGTGCCTCACCCTAAAATAAAATCTCTGCTTTTGAGAAAAGTTAAGTCATCTTGGGCTGTACTTGTCCATTTGGTGCCTTTGTGTATCATGTTGAACCCTTCCCTTCACTTGTGATAAGCTGATGGCTGGGCATTTCCTTCCTGGGTCCTTCCCTAGGAAGACGGAGTCCTTCTCTGGGGGCCCAGGATGGTGTGCTAGGGATACTAGGTGCATACGTTTCCAGAGCAGGAAATTGAAAGGGGCTGAAACAGTAGCTCCATGCAAACTTCCTAGGTGCTGAGCCCATTCAGGGACCATCCTTTGGTTTCCCTGGACCAATTGGTTCATATGCAAATGCCAGGGGAACCTGAAAGTGCCTGATCTCTGCAGATATCTAGTAGGACCTTTGAATGGCTGAACTGAGGTCCCAGGAGGCCAAGTCAAAGGTCAGCAGTTCACCAGCCAACAGTGGATGCAGACATCAATTGGTTGGGAGGGGCACTGCACAGATCCGTGGTGGATACTTGCATACTCGAAAATTTGCTTCTTCCTGCAAGCCATAAAGGCTTTTAATTATTGAAGAATGATCCTTGCGTCTGGCCAATTTATCAGCCTCTGGCAAGAGTAGAGAGTCAACTGGCTATGAATCCTATGTGATTACTAATAAGAACGACATAAAATGACACCAGCGCTGAGGAATGTTCTTGGTTGGGCTCTAGCCAAGGCAGTCCTGGATTGGATGACCCCCATTAAGATAGCTACTGCTTTCTTGGTGGTTCTAAGTGGATGCAGAAGGCAAATTCTTCCAGAAGGCTGGTACTCATAGGGCCGCGGCAGGATTGGGAAGTAGGCGAAGATGGTTTCTAGTAGGTCCCCAGGTGCAGCCCCCATTCCAGGATCATGATCACTCCCTCCAGGCAACCAGGGCACCCCTGGAGCCTCCTCTACGTACTTCTTCACTCTGGGGCCCAGGCCCTCTGCAGAGGTCCACAGTGGGGAATTGGAGCCAGCATGGCTGGGCTCAAGTCACAAGATAAACAGTCCAAAGGTCCATCACTAGACGAATGCGCAGACTAATTGTGGGACATCCGTACAATACAAAAGTATTCATCCATAAAAAAGAACAAAATTCTCATAGACAGTACAACGGGGATGAACCTCAAAAACGATGCTGAGTGAAAGAGGCAGATGCCAAAGGTCACATGTGGTAGGATTCCATTTACAGGAAGTACGCAGACTCGGTAAAGCCCCAGAGACAGAAAGCAGATGGGTGGTTACCAGGGGCAGCGGGTGGGAGCGATGAGGAGAAACTGCTTACTGAGGGCTGGGTCTCCTTCCTTGGTGATGAAGATGCTTTGGAGCTAGGTACAGGTGCCACAACCTAGTGAACATACTAAATGCCACTGAATCCTTCACTTTAATATGGTTACTTTATGTCCTGTGGGTTTCACTCCCATAAAAAAATAATAAAATAAACGCAAAAACATCCGATCACAAGACCCTGTTAAACAAGCTAGGGAATGCCTTGCAACCCAGCAGGGGCCAATGAGACACCTTGGTTCACGTCCGCAGCTGGGCTGAGTTCTAGGAGAGCCATTGCATTTCTGGTAGAAGTTCAGAGAGCTGACTTGCCTCACTTGGCTGCCTAGTTCTCCCTCTCTTGAACACAGATGCACCATCTAGAACCCCAGAGCCATCTTGCGGTGGTGGGGCTTCCAGCAGGAGGGAAAGGCCACGGGACCATGGAGAGGCTAGCCCTATCTGCCCATGGCAGCTGCTAAGTCAACACCTGTAACAGCCCCATTTTTTTTTTTTTTTTTTTTTGCATAGGAAACTGGAGTCAGGTTGACCTCATGATTTATTTGGAGGGCCTTGAGAATGCAATCAGTATTGTCTAAGGTCCAAATTTAAGGAAAAGTAACTTATTTTATAATATATTTGGCAAATTAACTTTGTTTTGTATAGTGAGTTCAAGTTACTAAAGTTGAATTTTAATAAAATAGACCTTACACCTAATAGAACACATTTAACAAGTGAGGAAAAATTCACAGAATATTGCAATTCAAATATGGAAACCAGGGGCACCTGGGTGGCTCAGTGGGTTAACCTTGATTCTTGATTTGGGCTTAGGTCATGAGCTCAGGGTCATGAGATCCACCCCGCCCCCCAGCGGGCTCTCGTCTCCAGGTGGACCCTGCTTGAAATTCCCTCTCTCCCTCTGCCCCTTCCCCCCCCCAAAAAAAGACAAATATGGAACCCAAACTAAAGACTCTTGTCTTTTTGTCATTGAGAAGAATCAATTCTTATTTGTTTAAACCATCTAAAAAACAACAGAAGCCATCATCTGTGCAGGGCTTGCTGTGGGACCTTCAAGAGACTGGAAATAAGGTGGGAGACAGATCTGTACACGAATAATCCAACATTGTATGGTGACCACCACGTGAGAGCTATAATCGGGGATGCATGGGAGCCCAGGGAAGGCACCTGCACCTTTCATCCAGGTGAAGCGGTTGTTCACTCAGGGGAGGGGCTGGGGGCTCTGCCTGGGCAGAGCTCGTCTTGAGAGGAAAGACCTGGTAAGGCCCATGCAGGAAGCTGATCCCTGGCTCAGTTTTGCTAGACTGCAGCATGAATCCGATAAAGGAAAAAAAAAGGTAACAGACATATCTGCAGTCTTCCAGCCACCCTCCCTGTTGGCACTGCTGTGCTAACCTGTGCAGGGACGGGACAGGGCCAGGGCAGAAGGCCAGAGCTGGCCACTTTCCCTCCCTCGAGGAAGGACAGGGGGTGGGTTGCAGGAGAAGAGAACAAGGGAGGGGCATTAAGGAATTAATGAAGGAGAGAAGAAAATGAGATGAGCAGCTCCCCTTAGAACCAGGGCTTTGAGGAGAGAGGTATGGAAAGTGGGTTTTTAGGACATCCCTCTGTGTGTGAAGGCCTTTAATGAGAAATTGTCAGTAAAGACTATCATTAAAGTTCAGTGCTTTTTGGGGTTGGATTTTCTGTTGGTCACACTGCTGGCTGTGGGTGTCTCAGTCTCCTTTAAGGCAGGAAAAAGAACACCGGGTTTCCGGTGACAGTGAGGGATAAGGTAGGGGGTGGAAGAGATGTGTAGATGGCTAGATGGAGAATGCCTGGGCTCTGGGACTTTATCCTGCAGGCAGAGGAGAACTTTTGGATGGGCAGACAAATTATGTAGCTTCCCTAAAGCTCAATTACATCTATAAAATGGAAATCATGATGATACCCATCCTATAGATCTGTGTCGTGGGTGTCACACAAAACCACACATGAAAATAGACTAACACATTTCCCAGCACAGAACAGCCTCCTAATTAACCATCACTGAATCCGGATCTTCCTTTATGCCCCCAAACTGACCTGCCCCATGTCCTATTCATCAAGGACCCACTGTCTCTCTAGAGCTGTTCCAAAATTCGCACCAGGGAACCACAGTGGCAAGAGCTTTGTGATAATTTCATGGTTCGTAGCGAACTTCACTCCTTGATCCAAAGGAGGGGGTGAGGTGGATGTTTCCGTGGGCAGAAGAGAAATACACACACCGTCTGCTTCATTATAAGTCTCTGATCCTTGAGCAGGCTCTTTATGCAGTTTGAGCTCAAGGGCCTGCCTGAAATGAGGAGCACAGATAAAAAGAATAACAAACATGTGTTACACATTTGCTCTGTGCGCTTCTGTGCAGAATCCTCCTTAATCTTCACAACAGCCCTATGACATAACTCCTTGTACCTGCCCTTTACAGATGAAGAAACAGCCCAGAGAGGTAAAGTACTTTGCCTATGGTCACACAGCTAGGAAGCAGCAGGTCCAAGTCTTGAACCCAGACTCTTTGCCATTAGTCTGAGCTCTTGAATCCAAAGACATGCGCCTCTCTCAGGAAAGCCAAGAAATCCTGGTGGAGGAGTGAAAGTCCAAAAGTACATTAAACCTAGTCATAAAAGTACCTTGAAGGGCCAGATGACTAGATTCTATTAGCATTTAAAAAAGTTAGCAGTTGGGGCACCTGGGTGGCTCAGTCGTTAAGCGTCTGCCTTCGGCTCAGGTCATGATCCCAGGGTCCTGGGATCAAGCCCTGCATCTGGCTCCCTGCTCCCCTGCATCTGGCTACCTGCTCTGCGGGAAGCCTGCTTCTCCCTCTCCCACTCCCCCTGCTTGTGTTCCCTCTCTCACTGTCTCTCTCTGTCAAATAAATAAATAAAATCTTTTTAAAAAAAAAGTTAGCAGTTAGCATTTTAAAAAAAGAGGTATTTATATGTTCGTCCTCACCCTCATAACCCATTCTGTTCCAATAAATTAACTGTGCTCAGCTTTGCAGAGAAGCAGGGAGCTGCCCCAAATCAGATGGCGCCATACACACACTATTTCTCTTACAGGATCATTCCTAGAGGGGATTCCTGCAGCCAAATGACACCAAGTGTGACCATTGCAAAGTACAAACAGGATTAAAATGAAAACATCTGTTTTGCAAGGCTGCACTAACTCGAGACAAACAAGCTGTGCATATATTCAAATGCTCAGTGACTTTTGATGGCATCCCCACACCTGAGCTCTTTGGGTGGCCTGGGGCATGAAGACAATATGTGTGATTCCATCATGTCAGAGTGACTTGGAGACCCTGCTTTTGTGGTGGTGGTTGTGTTCAAGTCAGTGAGTTGTTACTACAGGTCCCTCCTGGGATGAAGTCTTTGGAGTTCCAGGATAACTTCACATGTATACCACTATTTTATTAACACTTCTCAAATGTCATGCAGGGCTCTGAACTTCAAACACAGCTAGCCAGGATTTGATCCTCAAAAGAGACAAGGAGGCTCCATCAAGATGCCTATATGCCTAAAGCTATTTGTTGGATCCAAAAAAACAGTCTCATTTTGTGGGGGGAAAAGAAAACTTAATTACCAGTGAATAAAGCAACTCTCAGAACATATGGTTTCAGGTTGTGCCAAGATTTGGGGCCAATTTATTACTTTATTATTATTATTGTTGTTAATCTTTACTTGAAAGATGTATAAAGCCACTCAGTAAGTCCCTTTCTCAAGGATACTGAAGCCAGAGAGTCTCTGAAAGGCAAAGCTAAACGGCAGATCACAGATCAGAGCAAAAGCATTTTTATTATACATCAGCATTAAAGGGTAAAGGATGTTCCGTAATGTCTTCCCCCCGCCCCTTAACAAAGAAATAGCACTCTCCTTTGTTTGGGAAACTTTGACGCCTTCAAGAATAATTTGCTTTTCTGCTTCCGATTTTGTTCTTCTCCTTTGACAACTGTGCTCAGCCTGCATCTGAACCAATATTTGGAAGGGATGTTGTTCTGTTTATACTTCCATGTTTCAGGGAAGACGTCATGGCTGAAGGAGATGCAGTTTGAGAAAGTTCTGTTCTCTGTTCTCCACAAGCCAAGGAAAACATATTTTTAAAATCTTGCTAACACGTTAGCTTTGGCATCTTTAAAACTCATTTTTTCCTCCACATTTTTGTGTCTCTCCAACTTGGCTGTCAGTGAGCTGTGTGGTCTGATGAGTGACCAGGGGCAGAGATATGCATTGTAGCCCCATCACCAATTGGCAGAGGGCATCAGTTACAAGATCATTGCCCTTGTCCAATGGAAGGAGGTGGTTTTGAGCAGGACAAAGCGCCATCTGTGTCTACAGACACAGCTTGGAGATGGACCACACGTGAGAGCAGACGTTCGATTGCAAATTGTTAGAATTGACCAGAAAGTAGAGAAACACAGCAGCGCATCCCCCGCCACCACACCCCCGGCCTGGTGAGCTGGATTGTAGGGTTGACGAATGGACTTAGGGCTTTATGAATGACCCTCTTCCTTTGTTGACACACAGGGTGACCCCTGTGTCCTCTAAATGGTGCAAGCCAGACATCTTTTCCAAGTCCTAATAGTTCCTTCCCTTTTATAAATGGCCAAATCGAAGCGCATTAGATCTCCCAGGGGGCCAACTCTTTAAATGCTTCCTGTACAATGGGCCTCAGAGGCCCCTGCCTCCTTCCTAAATGGGCCTTCCTGCAAATCCCGGTGCACTTCCTCACACTCGGGCATCAGTGGGCTCTGCCGCATGTCCTTGCTAAGGCCACAGCAGCAACTGCTGAATATTTTATTAGTCACCGGTGTCTCTCCATGCAGCCCACACCTGGATGTCATCTTTCCTGTTGTGACACACTTTTCTCTTAAAGGAGCCATCAGTGATGATGTGTTATAGTCTGTTCAGAAGCAAGGTCTCAACCAGCATCCCTGTTAAGCTGGAGAACATTATCCTTTCCAGAAACAGGTCTTTGAAAGTTTGTGCAGATTTGGTAAAAGGGAACAATCCAAGGAAGGCCTTGCTTTCATGAAAGCCCCCTCTCTGTCCCCAACTCCCTTGCAGGTAACCCCAGGGGAGAAATTTTAAAAAAAGAAAATCTGGGCTTAGAAGTCTCCAAAGGTTGCTTTTTCAGAAGGCACTAGTTTCTAAGAGTACTATTCTTAGTCTTTGGTTTTAGAACTTGTGTGAATTCATTTATTCCTTCAGGAGATGTTTGTTTAATTCCTACTATGTCAGGCACTAGGCAAGTCACTTGGAACCCAGCCCTGAACAGTGAGACACCCACCTTGCCTTCAGAGAACAGAAAACCTAGTGAGGGATTCATTTGTTCACTCATTCATTCAGTACTGTTTATTGAGTGCCTATTATGTGCCTGGCATTGTTCTAGAGATTAGGATACACAGTGGTGGACAAAACAGGAAAATCATTCTGGTGGGAGATGGACATTTTTCAAATAATCGCATAATGTATATAATTATAAAATGTAATAAGCACAGCAAAGAAATCTTAAAAACACCTTCCATGGGATTCTATACCCAGCTAAACAATCATTCAGCAGTCAAGGCAAAAGAGATATTTTTCAGATGTACAACAAACAAAAGACTTTATTACCAGTAGATACTCAATGTCGGAGGGAAGTGGACAAAGAAGAAAGGCATGAGAAATGAGAAACAGCACAAAAAATCATGAAATTTACTGGCAAATGCAATGAACTCCTGCTTATGTTAAAATGCTACTTTTTTAACCGGGGAAAAAATTGCAATTAATGAAAATGAGCAAAATAGAAAGCCAAGTTAAAGGAGAAATAATGTTACAAAGTAACAGAAACTGGCTTTTTAATGGAACAACTAAAACAGACAAGCCTCTAGCAAGATTTAAAAATGGATGGAGCTTTTCGGCACTACCCAGAGAGGGGTCCATACGGTGTTGTTCTGCGTTCCCATCATAACTTAAAGGGAAACTTTCACAATGTCTGGAGCTCTCAATGTCCTGCAAATGAAGGAGGAGGAGGTCCTTAAATTCCTTGCAGCAGGAACCCACTTAGGTGGCACCAATCTTGACTTCCAAATGGAACAGTACATTTACAAAAGGAGAAGTGACGGCATCTATGTCATGATTCTGAGGAGAACCTGGGAGAAGCTTCTGCTGGCAGTACATGTCATTGTTGCCATTAAAAACCCAGCTGATGTCAGTGTCATATCGTCCAGGAATACTGGCCAGCAAGCTGTGCTGAAATTTGCTGCTTCTACTGGAGCCACTCCTGTTGCTGACCGCTTCACTCCTGGAAGCTTCAGGAACCAGATCCAGGCAGGCTTCTAGGAGCCCAGCCTTCTGGTGGTTACAGATCCCAGGGTTGACAACCAGCCTCTCACAGAGGTGGCTTATGTTAACCTGCCCACCATCGCTCTGTGTAACACAGACTCTCCCCTGGGCTATGTGGACATCACCATCCCTTGCAACAACAAGAGAGGTCACTCAGCAGGTGTGATGTGGTGGATGCTGGCCCCGGGGAAATTCTGAGCATGCATGGCACCATTTCCAGGGAACACTCATGGGAGGTCGTGCCTGATCTCTACTTCTACAGAGATCCCGAAGAGATTGAAAAGGAAGAGCAGGCCTCTGCTGAAAAGGCTGTGACCCAGGAGGAATTTCAGGGTGAGTGGACTGCTCCAGGTCCTGAGTCCACTGCTACTCAGCCTGAAGGTGCAGACTCGTCCGAAGATGGGCAGGTGCCCTCTGTGCCTATTCCACAGCTCCCTGCTGAAGACTGGAGTGCCCAGGCGGCCACTGAAGACTGGTCTGCAGCTCCCACTGCTTGGGCCACTGAATGGGTAGGAGCAACCCCTGAGTGGTCTTAAGCTGCTCTTCCACAAAGGCAAACAAAATGGAAAGAAGGTTGATGGAAGATAAACAGTTTCTTACAAAAGGGTATAAAAAAACATAAGTAAACAATGGTAGGAATAGAAACACATATAGCTGAGATTTGTTTTAATGAAGGAAATTAAAATAAAATAAAATAAAATAAAATAAAATAAAATAAAATAAAATAAATAGGGGCAACTGGGTGGCTCAGGCAATTAAGTATCTGACTCATGATCTCAGCTCAGGTCTTGATCTCAGGGTCCTGAGTTCAAGCCCTGTGTTAGGCTCCACACTGAGTGGAATAATAAATAAAAATAATAATAAATAATAAAACAAAATAAAATTAGGCAGATACAATGAATAACTTTATGTCAACAAATTCAAAAGCTTAGATAAAATGAATAATTTTCTGGAAAAATATAGACTACCAACATCAACTCAAGAAGGTTTAAAAAATCCCAAATACACCAACAACCATTAAAGAAACTGAACCAGCAATCAAAAGTACCTCCCATCACTCCCATATCCCCACACTCCAAACACAGAGACAAAAGGCCCTGATTCTGTTTTACAGATGAATTCTAAC
The DNA here is from genome assembly GCF_009762305.2 of Zalophus californianus. Taxonomy (NCBI): domain Eukaryota; kingdom Metazoa; phylum Chordata; class Mammalia; order Carnivora; family Otariidae; genus Zalophus; species Zalophus californianus. The sequence continues at coordinate 111,609,104 of NC_045604.1, read as the reverse complement.
AAACCTTCATTGAATAGAGAGCCCCTATCTTATAAAAGATATTACAGAGACTAGAAAAAGAGGGGGAAACTACGGAAATAATTTTATAAATTTAGCATAATCATGATGGCCAAACCAAATTCTCACAGTGCTACAAAGAGGGTTCAAGAATTTTTGTTCTAAAAGCCAGTGCCCTGCTTGCTAGCCTAGAAAGGGCGGGGTCAGTTATCTTGCACACTAAAAGAGTCTGGGAAAGAAAGGGGGCTATCGCTGATCATCCTTCACATTAAACCATGTGTTCAAGTGAGAACTTTGTTTACTGTACAAAGACCAAGATATCTCCCATGAGACTTGCATGACACCATTTCAAAAGCTGGAGTTACAAAGATGAGGTTTGCTAATCCGTTGTGGTCCATTTGAATGCAATTGCTAGAAATATCACTTCATCAGGAATGAGGAACTTGGGACAAATGCTAAACCAAATGGGAGGCCAGATCAACAGGTGAAAACCAGGACTCTTCCTGAGCAAATCAGGAAAGTTAGAGCCCATACTGAGGAGATCAGAAGTATTCTGGATGTAAAATCAAAATGCAAAACCAAGAAATAACATTCCTCTATAACAATGGAAACCAGTTAGAAACATGTAATAGGAGAAGACACACAAATATAATAGAAGAAAAACACATACAACAACCACCAAAAGTATTTACACCGATTGGGGACATATCAAAACTTTTAAAACTTTATGGAGAAAAGTACAAAACATGGCTAGAGGTGGGGTTTTTGTTTTTTGTTTTGTTTTGTTTTGTTTTAATGCATGGATAAATCATATACAAGCTTAGGAATGTTCAGTGTAATAAAGATATTGGTTCTCCATCAATGTATTTATAAACTGAAATTCATCCCAACAGGATTTCTCAAGGAACTCCAAGCGGTGGTTTAAGATGGGGGATGGAGCTCCTTGTGTCAAACCGACGTTCTAAGCAACAAGAGGGAAAGAAATAAAACCCCCAGTCTGATGCTCTTTGGTCCCACTCAGGAACCCCTGCTTATTTTGTAGCAGCCAAAATATAGAGGTGGCCACATCTGAGAACAAGACAGGTAAGGAAATGTAACCTTTTGCACTACTATCTGAATAATGTGGGGTCTGTTACTGAGGAAGAGGGAAGGGGATTTGGGAAGCAGCCAGAAGGCTTTGTCCCTCAAATGTCTATCTTTAGGAGAATGGATAAATAAGTTGCAATTACATTCACAAGGGAGTACTACCTAGTGGTTAAAATGAAGCAAACAGGGGTACATGGATCCATATAGCTAAGCTTCGAAACAAAAATCTCTTACCTGAAAAAGAAAGTTGCAAAGTGACTCAAAGTATATGATACCATTTATATGAAGTTTAAAAGCCTGCAAAACAATACTGTGTATCTTTTATGGCTACACAAAATACTTCTGTTGGGAAGATAAAAAACATGAATGGGAGTGAAAAACACTAAATGCAGGGTGGTGGTTACCTCTCAATGCGATCAGAGACAGATACGTCAAGGATTTCACTTCCACCTACGATGCTTTATTTCTTCAAAAATGAGGAAAGGGGCACCTGGGTGGCTCCGTCGTTAAGCGTCTGCCTTGGGATTGAGCCCTGCGTGGGGCTTCCTGCTCAGCCGGGAGCCTGCTTCTCCCTCTCCCACTCCCCCTGCTTGTGTTCCCTCTCTCACTGTCTCTCTCTCTGTCAGATAAATAAATAAATAAAATCTTAAAAAAAAAAAAAACGAGGAAAAAAAGATTTGAAGGAAAATACTGTTAAAGTTAAATCATGAGTACTCAGAATGTAAGTTATCATTCCCTATACATTTCGGTATGTTTGACATTTTTCATAGTTTATGAGCTAGAAGGAGAGAGAGTAAGAAAGTTATGTAAAGACATAACTAATGAGGTGTAACTTACATACAGTGAATTCACACATCTTAAGTGTACAACTTGATAAATCTTTACAAAGCAAATAAATCCAGAGCATGGTATAGAAGCCAGCGCTGAAGAAGGTTCTCTTAAGCCCTCTCTCAATGATAGCCCCTACGAAGATTCACCACCATTGTGACTTCTGTCACCATAAATTAATTGTGTGTGTTTTTGACTTCTGTATGAAGGAATCATGCAGCATCCTCCAGCGTCTTCTCTTTAATGGCTGGCTTCATTGTTTCAGCATGATGACAGTGAGGTTCATTCTGAGGGGCTGTCTTCTAAACTGCCTTGGTGCTGATCCAGGTGGAAGGCAGGGGCTCCACGTTCAACGTGTGGAAGACCATCTATCACTTCCTGAGTCCTGCAAAGCAGTGGGGAGGGAGATCTAAATTTTGGATGGTTTTCAAGATCCCGTACCCATGGCTGTTGAGGGAGCAGGTGTCCCGCCGACAGCTGTGGGTGGATTTGACAATGCTCCCAAACTCCCTCCTGACCCTCAGTTTCCCATTTCCCTCGTCTGATGTCTGCTTTAAATAAAGTAACAATCCAGTGTCAGAGACTGTGGAGAGGCTTGGGACATCCCAGCCCTCAGACAGCTCACCAGGGGTGTAAAAATAATTAAAGCTGCAAAAGGAGATGTAGGTATTATTTTTAGCCATATGTGCGAGGTTTGCCTCTCTTCGGGGCCCTGTTCCAGTCCCTCACTTGCTACCAATGTTTTAGAAAGTTAACTCCTTCACATTGTTTGTGTCAAAAATGTTGACTTACAGAGTAAAACGCTGAGATATGATATGCTAGAGATGCATGTAGGTGGGTCCTGCAGCTGGACTGGGAAGATGTGGCGCTCTGGAGTTTCTTGACATGGGCTGTGTTTCCTGGGTGTTGAGACCATTGGCCAGCTATGCTCCCTCCACCTGCTCCCTGGTGTGTGGAGGCTGCAAGGTGGGCCGTTGTTCTAGGGGACAGCTGGCTCGCCAGCCATTTCTCCCACTGGCTGCTCACAGTTCCCTGGAATCCATCACTGAAAGTCATGGACCAATGGAAGTCTCAGGTCCAAACTACAAAAAACAAAAACAAATACAAAAAACAGAGGGTGGTGTGAAACGCACACACATGTTACACAGACCACAGCTGACTCCAACATCTATTTTAAATGAGTCATTCTCAGGGCACCTGGGGGGCTCAGTTGTCAAGCATCTGCCTTCGGCTCAGGTCATGATCCCAGGGTCCTAGGATCGAGCCCAGCATCGGGCTCCCTGCTCCGTGGGAAGCCTGCTTCTCCCTCTCCCACTCCTCCTGCTTGTGTTCCCTCTCTCGCTGTGTCTGTCAAATAAATAAATAAAATATTTAAAAAAAATAAATAAAAATAAATGAGTCATTCTCACTTCCATATTATCACTTTGTTTTGTCTGCAGCGGAGAGGCTAATTTGAGTTATGTATACTCTCTGTGATCTCCCTGGAAAGATGGATTGCCAAAGATGACAGTCTGAATTTGACCACCAGACCCACTGCCCACACGCAAAGACCGCATTCCCAACTTACCTAAAGAACCTGTTATGTCTTAATGGTTTTGTTTTTGCACAAACAGGAGGACGGCTTTAATTATCCAGGTAAAACAGGACACGTGAAGCTCAGAACACGCTCCTGGCGATCATGCAGTTAAGAGTCATGCCTGTGAGTGGGAAACACAGAATCGTGATGCTGACCAGGAGGAAAAGGGCAGTTTGGTTGCCTTAGTGAAGTTGATTCACTACCCGTGCAAAGGAGATACCGACTTAGTTCAACAAAGAAGCAAACATGTGGTAGAGTTCAATCCCCGTTCAGTTTAACCCGAACTGGATGGTGTCTCTGTGCTTGTGATTCCCCTTTGGACTTGAGAAGGAAGAAAGAATCATGACTCTGGAGAAAGGCAGGATGGAAGAGCAGCAAGGTGCTGATGAGATGCCAACCGAATTATAGAGAGTCTGTCCAGAAAGCGGGGAGGCGGTGTACTTGAGAATTCAGCCAAGGAGAACAGTGGAAACCAATAAATTATTTTGGCTGCCGAGAATAAAAATCTGTTGGTGGAAAAGGCACAGAACAAGTCACTGGGAAGGGAGTGTTGAGTGAGATTTCGATTTGGTGCCATCTCCTCTGAAGTTGTAAGAGACAGCTGGTCCAGTGGCCGTTGCCCTGCTCCTTCGTTGGCAGCTCCCTGGGGCCACACAGTGCAACGTAGCTTCTCCCTTTGCCACCTGGAGGGAGAGGACAAATGTTCCTTGTTAAAACCTGAGCCACTTGTACACTTATCAAATCTTGGCTCTTCCAGTGTGTGCCCACACCAGGGATTAGCAAACAACAAAATGCCATTAACACCTTAAAAAAAACAAAAAACAAAAAAACAAAAAACCCAAACCAAAAGAACCTCTGAAGGATGCAGGCGCCTTTGCAGAGTTCTCTCTGAGCCAAAGTCCATGGACTTTCAATCTTGTCGAAATCACTACTAATTAATACCTTTTCACTTCCTGCTGAAAGGAAAAACAATTTACAATTAAGTCAGGCAGCCTACGCAAAATCACTCTAACACCTTCTATGTATGTTTTGAGACGTCCTCTCACATTTCATGATCTGTTTATTTAACAAGATGGGTAAACGGCGCACAATTATGACGATAATATGGCTGAGGTGTTTGGTTTTTATCTCTTCGCCGTAAATTGTGGTTGTTCAAGCCTTCACAGTAATGTTTGCATCCCTCTCTCAATTTCTTCCTATCACTTGACGATAACTATGAGGGGTTTTTTTTTAAAGAATGTTGGTTTATTGTCATCATATCACCTATTCAAATAGCACTATAATTTAAAAATTTCTTGGTAGGCATGACTCAACTAAATTAATTACACTAACAAAGATATTCTAGGGTATATGCCTCTGAAAATATAAGATTAAGTATATTAGCTCTGTTGTGTGTGTGTCATTTTTCTCTGCATAGGCAAAAAGTGCTGCCTGGATAATTGAGCGGACAATTTTGCTTTTGAACGATATTATCAAAGGACCCAAGGATTTAATTTCAGATTTTTTTTTCTTGGAAGACTACATTCCACGTGTAATTCTCGGCACTGGGTTGGGGCTGACTTGCTTCAGAGATTCATGAGCTGCTGGAATGAACATCAAAAACCAAAGCCAGGGCTGTGGGAATAGCCGGACCACGGAGGGCTTCTGGCTTCTTAGACCTGGCCTCTTTATTGCTCGTTGCCTCTGAAATGTCCTTAGTCTACCTTTGCCAGGGGCATTCTCAGACGTGAGTAAAGGGAACCCAATTGGCTGTTTGTAGAGGTCCAAAAGGATTAAGATTTGAAGGTGACAGCCCTGTTAGGATAATCTCCCTCAAACCTTGCTCAACAGTTGAGGGTGATATCCTCATGCCTATTGGCTCTCTCCTGGGGGCAGTCTCAAAATGTTCTTGAAAAAGGTGTCTTAAGGAAATAGGCAATCTCACCTTTGTAGAGTACAGCAGGAAACCATGGTAATGTCACAGTGAGCCTTTCATCACAGAGACATGGGTAGCCTCCCATTAATTAGGGAAATGCAGAACGAAATTGCCATCTGGGGAGAGTAAAATGACATACTCTTTTTTTTTTCATGCCTCCTGAATTTTGAATGCACTGAACATGGTCACAGCCAAAGACATCCTTTAAGATCCTCTGACATTTTAAGATGTATGGGGGTTGACTTTATTCTAAAGCCCTTCTCCTCAGTCCCCACACCATCCCTGCCAAGTCTACGGAGAGAGACGCAAACCTAAATGGTCATTTATATGACAATAATGACAACTAAGCTCTGCCTATACCACTGTGCATTTTACAAAGAGGCTTTGCAAGTATCAGCCCATTTGTTTGTGAACTCAAGATTCCTTGCACTTGGCAGTGGTGGTGGTGGGTGGAAGGCATGTGGGGTTTGATTTATTTTTTTTTAAATCGTAATAGGAATCAAAGCAAAGGGAGATACGATCATTCTGCCTCGTAGAACTCCCTCTGCCCATCTCTCTCCCTCTCCACGAACTCCAAATCTGTATTGAGCTCTGTGGACCCTCATTACATCTTATTTGGGTGCTATTCGTTAAGTGCTGTCTGTGGCCGTTCATAAGGCCCCCCCTAGAATGGCAGGAGGTGACCATTTCCTGCTTCTCTGGGGATCACCCATTCTGAAATGTGACTCCTCCATTCTTCTCCAATCACTAGGACTGATGGGGGAGCAGGTTTATGCTGCAAAGCCAGCACAACTGTTTTGTGACTCATGGGAATATCATATTTAGCATGTTTTCCCCAGTGAAATGCATTTATTTAGATGACACATAATACTGTTTAGAAGCCAACCCTCCTTTGCTCTTACACTCAGCCTTATGGAAGAAAACAGGAGTGAAAACGGCAGAATGAGCTCATTTGAGAGAGCCAGCTGGTCGGAGAGTTCTCTCGGGCCATTCATGCAATGAGCTCACACTGGAAATCTGAACAGGGAAATTGACACTGGGTACTGAACTACAGGGCACAAGAAATAGGAAGTAGCTTTGTAGCCACAGCTCATCCTAAGTATCTGTGGCTCACAAATCTTGCCACTGGGGCTGGGAGATCACTGATTGCACACAAGCATCTGGAGAGAAAAACACAGCCATCTACCACTTGAATTGATAGGGTATCTCGGGAAGTGATAGCGGCATTATGGCTTTTATCCTCTCTGTAGGTCAGCCTCTGGAAGGTAACAAGACCATTAGCACTTGAACAAGCCAGATGGCCCACTCAGCAGATAGCAGGCTCCCCTCCTTGACCCAGTCCCCTAGTTCAGCTGTTCCCAGACTTGGCGATACTGTGCCTTACTGAGCTAGAGCTCAGAACATCTCCCAAATATAGGGAACTGGGGGGGGGGGTTACAGAAATGACATTAATGTGTAAGTGATAGACAGCCTTCCTTTCCTCTTTTTTATTGTTCTTGGTGATGTCTAGAACACAGTGACTTTGCTGAAGCAGCATGCTGAGGGCGCTCTCCAAGGGCTCCCATTTTATTAAGTATATCACCTTGAACTTGCTCACATTTGATCTCATTTCCCTCCTTCCTGCCCACCTGCACGGTCTTAAGATCTTCCTGTTTCCCTGTCATCAGTTTTGAATCCCTTGTCCTTTTATCTGCTAACCCTGAGCTTTCTCTGCACCCATCCCCCACCTCCTTCAGCTCTTATAAAAGAATATTAAATAAAATTGGGGCTGCCACTGATCTTTCAGGAGTATTGCTCTTTGCACCTCCCTTTGGAGAAAAGTCTGTGTCCCCTTATCATGACCATTTGTTCCTTGCTCCCTATCCCAACTGTGTCAAAACAGTCCTCATCTCATTTGGTCAGTGGCTCAATTATTTCAAAAGGTCTTTAGTGAATAAAATTCCTTGAAGTCTTGAAAGCTTAAGCACATGTTTTTCAAACCTTTTGTAGCAGCAAATCCCTTAGTTACCCCACTGTTACGGCACTGCTGGATACACAGAAGGGTGTGAATATGTAGATCAAGACCAGAGAAGGTACCCCATCGACAAATAGCTGGTTATGAATAACAATAAGGAGCCCAGGGAATGGTGCAACACAGAAAACATCCCTTTCCTGCCTGGGTCATCAGTCAGTGCTTACAGAACCGGCCAATAAAGGCTAAGGGGAGCCCACGTTTCACAGGCCACCCTCCAGCCTCCCCTTCCAACTCAGTCCCCAGTGCAGGGTCCCTGTCTCCAGCTTCTGGCTCCCTGCACAGTCAAAGCCAGGGAGGCTACTGTTCTTTGTTCTGTCTTGGAGGGCAAGGGAGAGTATCACCGTTTTCTGTGGATACAGTGATAAAGATAATGATGATGGTGATGAAGATGATGTGGTGATGGTGGTGATGGTAGTGATGGTGGTGCTGGTGGTGGTGATGATGATGGTGGTCGTGATGGTGGTGATGATGGTGGTGATGGTGGTGATGATGGTGGTGATGGTGGTGATGATGGTAATGATGGTGGTGATGGTGGTGGTGATGATGGTGATGGTGATGGTGGTGGTGATGGTGGTGATGGTGGTGATGATGATGATGGTGGTGGTGATGGTGGTGATGGTGGTGATGATGATGATGGTGGTGGTGATGGTGGTGATGGTGGTGATGATGATGGTGGTGGTGATGATGATGAAGATGATGATGAAGATGATGGTGATGGTGATAGTGATGATGGTGGAGGTGGTTATAGTGATGCTAGCAGCAGTTAATAGCACCAAGGCACCACCCTAGCAGTTTGCATGTATTAACTCATTCAATCCTCAGGACATCTTGATGAGCCAAGTATTATTAACATAATCAATCTCATCTTACAGATGAAGAAACTGGGGCCCAGAGCCATTAAATAACTTGCTTAAGGTGACGTAGCCAGTAAAGGCAGAGCTAGGATTTAGACCCAGGCTGCCTCCAAAACTCATGCTCTCAGCCACTGCACTGAAGGTACAGATGCCTTAGAGTTTTTGAGGCAGTAAATCTAGAAGCAAATGAACTTGCATTAGTGTTATATAGAACTATCATTAATTATGTTTGGCAACCCCATAAGTGATGAGGATGGGACGGGACAGGAGGGGACGGAGAACTCCACCATATCACACCTTTTCTCAAAAGGAATCTTACGTAGAAAATAAATACAAGCAGAGCTGTTTGGGGAAAACAGACGAGGGGGTTGGAGTCTTATTTCCTGACCTCCTCAAAGACCCTCCAAAGTGGCCCTAGGGTGCTGTGGAACTCAGCTGGAAAGTTCTTTGGTTCCAGGTGTGGTGCGTCATACTGGTCACCATTTATTAGCTACCTGCTTGCAACCTGCCAGGTGCTTTCCTTATCAGTTTTAATCCTCAACACTGCCTTGGAGGTGAGGAGTGATCCTCCTCATTTTACAGGCTCAGGCAAGTTTTGCAACCAGTCCAAGTTTCCCTAGTGTAAGTTGGTGGCAGAACTGGGGTTGGAGCCAGGACAGCATGGCTGAGAAAACCTCCTCCCTCCCAGATATATGGGCTGCTTGCTGTGCATTACCCACGGGAATGAGAGCCATCCATTTCTCTCTGTGCACAAGCTGACCCACCCTCTTGGGCCTCGGGCCCCAGAGGACCCCAGTGCAGCCATCAGGTGTGATTGCTCGGGGCGACACCTGTGTAACTGCTCTTGCTGGCACACCCCACTCATTCCTTGCCCTGTGGGTAATCGTTAAGTCCACAGGCTTCTCTTCTTTCTTCCAGTTGCCACCAGCTTGGTGCAGATGGAGGCTGAGAGCTGACTCATCTGTGCTGTAATTCCCTAGGCCCTGCCGGGACGCTCTTATGGACAGGGTCACATCTGTGAGCCAACATCCTCTCCAGCCCAGCAGCCATTTGCAATGACAGGTCCCACACTCCTGCCAACCGACCATCCCAATTTCATCCTTGAGCTCCTGCAGCTCTCTCAGGTGGATGCCATCTGCGTGCAGTGATGTATCTGCCCTCACTCCTTTCCAATCTGGCTTAGAACATCCTCGTATTGACCATGGTTTGATCTAGTACCTGTCTGCTGTAGAAGCCATTCGAACAGCCTCTGTAGACTGAGGCTAGAAGTCCATTCAATCCCTTAACTGATTTCTTTTCATCCTTTCCCCTGTAGAGAACATCTATTAGTCATACCATCCTTTTCAAAAGTGGAGTGAGCCACTGGGTTGGTGGCTTGCGCTCTCTTGGCAGGATGCTGACCTTGTCTGTGATCAGGGAGTTGTGTTGCTTAGTGACTGAAGTATCAGCTTCAGAGCCAGACTGACCTGTGCTGATGCCCTGTTTCCACCACTGCCCATCTGGGGAGCTTGCTGGACCACTACCACTTTCTCTCCCCCTAGGGAACTGCTGCCCCCATGCTCCATCCTGGTGCTTGTGCTGAGGTCACCGATCACAGGACACCATCCCCTCAGCCACAGTGATTGGTCGAGTGATGGGTCAACCAGAATCCTTTCCTGAAATTTTTCTAAGAGAGCCTGTGGAGGAGGCATTTCTGCTCATACAGACAATCCAGATCTGCTAAGGCCCTTCCTCACTTCTCCAGTGGAAAAAAAAAATCTACTCAAAGCAGGTGAGAGAACTGGCGATAAGTACAGAGAACAAGAGTCAAGGGGCGGGGTGGGGCGGAATCGGGACCTAGGGCACAAATAGGAGTTTGGTGCCCCGAGAAACGAGTTTCTGTGGTCTCCGGAGCTGGAATGGCACCATACCTCTCCAGTTACGGGACAACAAGTCCTTTTTCCCTTGAGCTAATGCGTTGGGGTCCTGTTAATTATAACCAATGTGTCCAGATTAATCTAGCTCCCCAAAAGAGTTTCCTACTGAGTCCCTAGAAGTCTTTCCTCTTTAATATCATTAAAAGGCCTCTTTTCGTGGGATTCCTTTGAGAGTCTCCTGCAAACTACACAACAAAATCTGGGGGATCAAATTGTGTCTGGCTCTGTTCAGAGAATTCTCTACTGCTGTTTGGACAAGATCTTCTTCTTCTTCTTTTCTTTTTTTTTTCCTTTCAGTGATCCAAACTACTTACAGAGCACTTTTGTACCTCATCAAGTGCTGTCAGCCACCTTTTGAGATAGGAATCTATTCATTCCATCAACAAGCCTACTATGTGCTCATCTCTCTTCTTGGTGCTGGGAATACACTGGTGAATAAGACAAAGCTCCCACCCTCATGAACTTACATTCCAGTGGGAGAGACAAACAAACAAGTGAGTAAATACACAATATAATTTCAAGTGACAGTAAGTCCTATGAAGAACAAGTAGATCAACTCAGAGGCTGGGGGGTTGGGTGCCATTTTAGACAAGGTCTTCCTACATGATCATAGAAGGCCTTTCTGCAGAGGTGACATTAAGCCAGTAACTTTAATCAACTCAGGGAGTAAGCCAATGGGAATGGCATTCTAGGGCAAGTCCAAAGACCCTGAAGCAGGAATGAGACTGGCATAATGTAAGAAAGCAAGGCCAACTGGATAGCATGAGAGTGAGGGGCGAGTCTGGGCACCTATTCGCCCAGACAGTACCTTTGTGTTAGTTAGAAAAAGGTATGCCTTCTAGGTAGACTAATTACCACCAGCCATCATTGTGCAGGCCACAACCTGGACAACTGTACCTGGTAGTCATGAAGAAAGTCTTAGGAGATAAGTCAGAGAGAAACTGGAACCAGGTCATGTAGGAAGGACACTGATTGGATTTTACTCCAAGTCATCACTGAGAAATATTACATGAGCCACATATATAATTTAAAATTTCCAATAGGCACATTTTAAAAAGTAAAAAGAAACAGGTGGAATTATTTTAATAATATGTTATTTAACCAATATATACAGAATATTAACACATTAACATGCAATCAATATAAAAAAATAGTGAGATGTTTGTCATTGGTTTTTTTCATACTATTTTTTTTTTTTTGAAGTCTGGTATATATCTTACATTATAGCATAACTAACTCAGGTGCCAAATTTTTATCAGAAATACTTGATTGGCATTTAGATTTCATAAGTTTACAGTGGAAAAGGTAGATTTACATACCCAGGTTGTCCAAACATACTTAGAAGTTTTCTAATAATTGAATTTGGCATCAGTTTTTAAATTTAAATTAAATCAAATCAGTATGGATTTCCTTAGTTCAGGAGCCACGTTGCAAGTGCTCAATGGCCACATGTGCTAGTGGCTCTTGAATTAGGGCAGGGCTAGGTGCTTTGGGAGTGACCATAGGGTTGAGAGCAGAGAGTGCACGACCTCACAGACCTTTAAGAAGGAATGTTCCAGAAGCTGTATGGAGAACAGACTGGTAAAGGGGAGACCATTCTAACAGTCGAGGTGGGAAATGACGGTGATGTGCAGGGACGCCGGGCTGGCAAGACAGGGCAGACCGGGAGCTGTTCCAAGGCTGTAGGCCCCCAGACTTTGTGGGGAGAAACTGAGAATGACTCCAGAGCCCGGGCAGACTTTCTGGGACACTAACAGAGCTTGAGCTTCAAGACTCTTGCATGGGCTTCTCGCCAAGGCTTGGATTTTGGGATATGTGTGGTATTTGTCAACTTTTTCAAATGTGTTAATTTGGGGTGAGTTTTTACTCATTCTAAAGAAATATTCACCTTCATTCTTTTCTTTTTTTTTTTTTTTTTAAGATTTCATTTATTTATTTGACAGAAAGAGAGAGCACACAAGCAGGGGGAGCAGGAGAGGGAGAAGCAGGCTCCCGGCTGAGCAAAGAACCAGACGGGGGGCTCAATCCCAGGACCCTGAGATTGTGACTGGGGCCGAAGGCAGACGCTTAACCAACTGAGCCACTCAGGCGCCCCTTCACCTTCGTTCTTGATTTTATTAATGCTCTTTTTTTGTCTTCTTAATGAGAACCCTCCAGAATGAATAAGTTTCGAATTCCATAAAAACCTGGATTTGCCTCTGCTGAAGGGTGTTACTCGTCCATTTATGAAATTTAGACCTGCAGGAGTAAAATGATGACTCTGCACGTTTTTCTGTAACGTGCCACTTTTCATCCAGTAAGTTGTGTTAAGACAGTGCTCTGGGGGGCGCCTGAGTGGCTCGGTCGTTAAGCGTCTGCCTTCGGCTCAGGTTATGATCCCGGGGTCCTGGGATAGAGCCCCATTTCAGGCTCCCTGCTCCGCAGGGAGTCTGCTTCTCCCTCTGCCTCCTCCGGTTTGTACTCGCTCTCTCTCTCAAATAAATAAATGAAATCTTAAAAAAAAAAAAAAAAAGACAGTGCTCTGGGTTTTACAGACTTATTGATTCTTTTTCATGCTCCCTTGATGTTTTCCTAGAGCCTGCTTTTGAGCATATTGTCCTTCTAGAGGGAGCGGGTAAGCAGGCAAGCTAATTCTTGGGTATGTGCTTCTCCCATCCTCCAGCAGACAATGAATTTGTTCTGTGGCTAGGAAGTGGTCTATCCTGATAGCTAAAATATGGATTTGCAACCAGATGCCTTGGCTCCATCCTGATTCTGCCTAACTCGTTGTGTGACTCTGGGCACATCACTATCCCTCTCTGAGCCTCATCAGTTAAACATGGACCATCGCACCTACCACAGAGTAGTTATGAGGATTAAATGAGACACCCCATGAACAACATCAGCCGTTTGCCTCATAGACAGTAAGTGCTCAGTCATTAATTGCTATTATTATTATTCTTTTCTGCTCTATTTTCTGGTGCCTTTCCTCCGTGACTTCCTGCTCCAGGCATCGTCCGTTAGTCAAGGCCAGGGTCCTAACCCACCTGCAGCAGGAGAGAGTCAGTCAGCCCATCACCCTCTATAAGGACTCAATCATTGCAGCACCTTAACCAAGCGGTCAAATTTCGCATCACCAGTAATGGGCCCACTTGATGCGATGTGTCCTGATGCGTGGCACCGAGAAGGCCCTATCAGCCTTGTTCTTGTCCAAGTGCTGAACCTGAATATAAGCAGGAGGAAACATTCAGCAGATGTGCACAGTCAGGCATTGGAAAGGACAACTGACCTGGATTCTTGCAGAACATTTAATGTCATGAAAAGCAAGCAAGCAAAAGGAGGCAGAGCATGCCTGGGTGGGGCGTCGGAAGGGATGGGGGGGAACACCCCACAGGCTAGCCCTGATTGCGTCCTGGTGCAGGTAAGAGAAAACAAAACGAAACGGCCTCCAAACCCATTCGGGGACCAGGTGGGGAGGTGTATGGGACACCTGAGGTCATGTTAGTTCTCCTGGGTGTGAGGTCGGTATCAGAGTCAGTCAGTGCAATGCGGACATTGGTACCTCCTGTACGCTCCACTCTGTGTGGTGAGGATTAAAGGAGAGACTCCATGTAAACAAAAATAAATAAGAGAATGTCCTTATTTTGAGGAGAGGCCTGATGAAGGAATCAGAGTTGACAGGGACATTCAGAGAGGAGAGAGAGAAGGCAGAGGGAAATTGGAGGAAAGAGAGAGGGAATAGCACACCGTTAATCCTGGTAATTCTAGCGGAAAGGTACATGTGTGTTCATTGTACCATTCTTCCAACTTTTCTGTTAGTTTGAAATTAAAAAAAAAAAAGACGCCGACCTTCAAAGCCACTTGACCTTTACTTTCTGTTCAATAACGCACTGGGCCTACCGGTGCACAGCAATGAAAGGTTTCCATCCATACTGGACTGAATTTGGCCCCTTGCTGAAGCCAGACACTGTCATCCCAAGCCAGAGCATGGCGGGGTGGGTGGTGAGTGGGGCAAAGCGGTTTTGTTACGCGGGATGGAATTTCCACGCGCTGGGATTCCCTGGCACATCCTTCATCGGGGAAGGGCAGGTGCCCCACGGCTGCATGTCCTCCCTTTCCAGACGGCTTTGCTCCCTCCACCCTCCCTCCCCCTCCTTCTGGCATGGGTTTTGGCCGAAAAGCCCATCTCATCAATTGTCCCCCTGCCGCCGGTTTTCCGAGATGCCAGCTATGTTAAGATCTGCATTTGCTGCCAAGGATCCATATGAGCCATCTTACTATTCAGGCTCCTGGCATTGGGATATACAATCTGGCTTTGTTTGTCTGTCTCGGCCTACCTAATGTCTCATTCAATGGGTCAGATTCTGTCTATTCCATTTATTTTATTTTTTTAAAAGATTTATTTATTTGAGAGAGAGAGAGAGAGAGAGCGAGTGCTCAGTATACAGTGCACAGGAGTGGGAAAGACGGAGCGGGAGAAAGAATCCCAAGCAGACTCTGTCCTCAGCGCAGAGCCCGACGTGGGGCTTGATCCCAGAACCCTGAGATCACAACCCTGAGACCATGCCCTGAGCTGAAATCAAGAGTCAGACGCTTAAGCGACTGAGCCACCTAGGCGCCCCTATTCCACTTATTTATTTATTTTTTAAGAAGGCTACGAGGCTTTCCTCTTGGCCTCTATCCCAGAAACCTCATCAATATCATTTGCTGGCTTCCTCCCATTTTAAGTTTGGAAAATCTATTGAAACAAATAGTGGACCTTTGTAAACTCCCATAATGGAACCAATCTTAGTTGAGCTGCGCTAATGGAAGTCATTCGTATTAGAATTCACCGTGTGTCTTCTACGTCACACTGTAAGTTCCTCGAGGACAGGGACTGTGTCCCAGTCTCTGGCCCTCCAACGGTGTCTGTGTGTCGTGGGAATTCAACAAATATCCGTCAGATAAAAGGAACATTTCTATCGCTGTAATCCTTCAGAAGCAACAAGCCAGTCCCCCTCGGACAGCAGAAGGTTGACAGCTTGTGAAGGCCTCCCTGGCCTTTTATGACTTCAGTGTCATTACTGTGCAGTAGAAGTGTTTGCAGGGGATTTCCTGGGCTTAAGTCACCAGAAAGGAGGGAGGACTCAGTACAACCTTTACTTAATGACCTATGAGTGGTCAAGGCCTCTTGCTTTCATTCAACAAACTTTACTGGGAGCCAGGGTTCCCACGGCAGCACTGGGCACCAAGGATAAAAGACGGAAGGGCCACGGGTTGGTCTTAGGGAACCCCCGGTATCTTAGGGGAGGATGACCAAGTACACACGTCCTAATCAGAAGAGGCAGAGAGAAATAACTGCCACAGGAAGAAAGAGGAAAACATTCCTCCAGAGTCCCACTTTGAAATGATCTCAAAAGCTCTCAGGATAAGAACTTTGCAAAATAATACGAACGGCAATGTTTATAGAAGTTCTTGTAATCACAGAACGTTTTAGTTGTAGATTCTCATCTACATGAAACACGCTCCTCTTTTCCTAGGAGAGGAAACTCGGGCTCCCGGAGGAAAGATTCCTGGCCCAGATCCTGCAGCTGGGACCTTCACCCCCTGCTTTACCTCTGACGAATGGGTGTGTGGTACCAGCAGCACAGAGGGCTCATCAGTTTCCCTCCACATAGACTCAGCTGGCCTGGGGTTACTCTGTTTCTAAAGCTCCCTTCGTGATACTAATAAGGACCACTGTGTATTCGTCATACAACTTTTTATTCTGTGTTTCTGATGCTTTGCTATCTTGGGGTCTTGCTGGCCCTGAGGAGCTGCCCTCCCAAGGTGAGCCCATTCCTAGAGACAGTAAACAACTCACCTCGAGTGTCCCTTTCACGTGCACACCGATCAGCCCAGAGCCCACTCCCTAATCCTCTCCTCCGTGGTGCCAGGCACCGGACAGCCAAGGACAACCATTATGCCCCGAGCACATTGAAATTATTCACACTAGCCATGCTAAGCCTGATGTCCCTGCCTTGACCGTTCCTTCTTGAGAAAACAATAGAGAAGGCCTTTGCCCACATTTCTCCTTCTTCTCACTACCTCCTGGCAGATCCTGGTGCCCACCACAGTGACCAGTGTGGTGGGGAGTGCTCCTCCTCTTGGAACTGTGAGTAGCAAACTGTTCAATGGCAGTCATTGCCTGATCTGTTGGCCTTGCTGTACCTAAATTATAATAAAACCTATGTTTAAAAACAGTGACCTTAGGGATGAAACCAATAAGGGCTTTGCAGATCCCCAGGGATTTGGGATCGCCCCATTGAGAGGTCTCTTCTTTCTCTTCCCCTTAAACAGAGTGGCTTCCCTATTATCTGGTTTACATAATGGACCTTTTTTTTTTTTTTAGATTTTATTTATTTATTTGACGCAGAGAGAGAGCGAGCACAAGCAGGTGGAGCAGCAGAGGGAGAAGCAGGCTCCCCGCTGAGCAGAGAGCCCCACATGGGGCTCCCTCCTAGAACCCTGGGATCATGACCTCAGCTGAAGCAGATGCCTAATCGATTGAGCCCCCCCAGGCGCCCCCATAATGGACCTTTTAGACATAATTCAGATCACGGCACTCCCGGGTTCAGAACACTGCTGTGACTCCCCAGAGCTAAAGTGCCTATCATGGCCTTAAAGGCCCTCCTCCTACACCTGCTGACCTCACCTTCACCGCACTGGCCTCTTTGCTACCCAGGAACCCTGCGGGCAGGCTCCCCTTGAGAGCTTCTCCAGCTGCCTGCAACACTTTTCCCTAGATAATCCCCACGTTCAACCCCTCCCTCCCTCCCTCCCTCAGGTCTGTGCTGAAATGTCACCTTCTCCATGGGGGTACACTGTCTTCTCTGTTCCGCCTTTTCTTTTTCCCGCCACACTTATTACCCTTGAATACGCAGTATAATGTATTTACTGTGTTTATTGTCTTGTCTCCCCCCCTCCTCCCCTCCCCACCCTACTGTGTATCAGCTCCACAGGTAAGGAGCTTTGTTTCGTTCCCTGATATATTTCAAGGACCCAGAAAAGTACGTGGCACAAAGAAGGCGTTAAAATTATTATTTGCTGTTGAATGGATAAATCTCCTCTTAAGAATTTGTTGAACGGGGGCGCCGGGGTGGCTCAGTCGGTTAAGCGCCTACCTTGGGCTCAGGGCATGATCCCAGCGTCCTGGGATCGAGTCCCGCATCGGGCTACCTGCTCTGCGGGAAGCCTGCGTCTCCCTCTCCCACTCCCCCTGCTTGTGTTCCCTCTCTCGCTGTGTCTCTGTGTCAAATAAACAAATAAAATCTTAAAAAAAAAAAAAGAATTTGTTGAACAAAATTTCCTCAGTTAATAAAAGAGCTTGCGGGGTACCTGCCTGGCTCAGTTGGTATAGCATGTAGCTCTTGATCTCAGGGTCATGAGTTCAAGCCCTGCATTGCGGGTAGAGCCTACTTAAAAAAAAAAAAAAAGACTTTGCAAATGGCGTGCCTAAATCTCTTTGACCATTTTCATGTCAAGGATGGGCTGGGCCTTCAGGACGTCCACCATAAAAATGTCAAGGAGGGACCTTCTAGCAAGACGCTGAGAATGGTCAAGGGAATGTCACTTCTGTTCTGGGCAAAATGGTGAATCACAGTAAGTAGTATGATCAGCCAACACCAAAGGAAAGGAAAGATTCTGGGAGAAAAGCATCATTATTTTGGTACAGGACATGGAGCTCTGTTAGGGAGTCAACACATACAAAAAGAAACACATGGAAATAGTATTTTAGGTTTTCAGAGAGCCCTGGATGAGAGAGACTCTGCACCAAAATCTATTTTTAAACCTTCAGTTGGCACAGGATGGAGTGGGTGGGGTGGGGTTCCTTAAGGATGAGACAATGACTTCGGGGCAGAGGGAAAAAGAGCAGAGATGAATGGGCAGCTGTGTCCCGAACAGTGTCAACCGTGGGGACCCCGGTGAGGAACCCTGGAAATGGTCCCTTGCAATGTTTTGGCAAATGATGTGTCAGAAGATGTGCCCGGTGAAGCCAGCAACGCAGCACGTGACCTTGGATCTTCCTGGGCGTTGAGACGCCAAGTCAATGGAGACAGACAGAAGGAGGTCTTCAGGGCTGAGTGCGCAGGCAGAGAAGTGGCAAGCAAGCCTCGCTTCGGACGACTCTGGTCATGCATCCAGGGAAAAAGAACTCGGAGCTGTCAGCCATGACCCAAGGAGAGGGCCGAAGAGGCACTGTGCACTATTTCTGGAACATGTCATCCAAGATGAGAACAGAGTACTGGATCCTACTGGGTCATTAAAGACAGTTCATCATCCTGCTGCTTTATGAAATGCCTCATCCTCCAGTGTTCTCTCCCCACACCCTCCGCCCTGGTACTGGGCCTTCCTCTTAACCTTCCCTGCTCTCCCTTTGTAATTCCAAGCCTCTGAAAGGGGCGTTGCCTTCTGCAGAGAGGGCCAGGATCTTGTGAGTTCCTAGTACCTTTTCAATCCCAACTTAAACTCCTTCTCTGTGACACCTCCCCAGACAGGGCTTGGCCATCACTGCTCAGAGTTAAAAGGGCCTCCTCTGAAACATGTTAAGATGATCTGCTTAAAGCTGGCCTCTTGCACTGTGAGCTCCTCAAAAATGAGAAGTGTGTCTTATATGATAAGTGCTCAATAACTATTTATGCGATGCACGAGTGGAGAGATACTCTGTATCTCAAGACAGACACATGGAGAGGAAGAATGTCCGGAGCCAGCCACGATGGCCCGGGGTAGGAAGAG
The DNA here is from genome assembly GCF_009762305.2 of Zalophus californianus. Classification (NCBI taxonomy): domain Eukaryota; kingdom Metazoa; phylum Chordata; class Mammalia; order Carnivora; family Otariidae; genus Zalophus; species Zalophus californianus. Next base: position 111,590,185 of record NC_045604.1, on the reverse strand, counting down.
TGTGGCGGGGAGGCAGGTGTCTTCAGCGTGGAAAAGGGACAGCTTCAGAGGACACACGTACCACGTTGAAACCCTTGAAAGGTATTGAGGCAGTGAACAGGGTCACAGAATACTGGACCATGAGGACACTGGGGAGAGGAGGCAACCCTCCATGTTTCAGAAACACTTTGAAACGTTTATTCCCGCAAAAAAAGAAAGCTGCCTTATATCTTTGTGTTACAAAGCATCACATTTTTTTTAAATAAAATCATCTTTGAGGGAAATTTACATACAATTAAACACTCTGTGACTGCATAGTTCAGTGAGCTTTGACAAATGTATACGCCTACTAACTATCTTCACTGTCACGATGCGGAATATGTCGCCCCAGAAAAGCTACCAGGTGCCCCTTTGGAGTCAATCACCCCCATCCCCCACCCCAGGGAACCAGTCGGCTTCCTCTTGCTGTAGATTGGTTTGCCTGCTTTAGAGTCTCACGGGGACATGGTGGTGTCTGGCTTCTCTCATCATTGTGTTTTTGAGATCCATCCCCTGCTGTTGCATCTATCAGTAGCTGGGTCATTTTTTTTTTTCATTCATCTATAGTATTTCACTGTGGGACCGTGGTACTTACTGAGGATATTCAAGTTGCTTCCAGTTTGGGTCTGTTATGAATAAAATCGCCATAAACATTTATGTAGAAGTCTTTTTGTGGGTAAGGCACAGTGCAGACACAGTGGTTACCAAATAAAATAGGAGAGACAGAATCTCATATTTGGAAGGGGAGTCAATAGGAGTCTTAACTGTTACTGAGTCCAGCCCTCTGCCTGCTGCATTCTCTCCTGCATCATATCCCTGAAACCTGGCTGTTTGGTCTTTACTTGCCCCCACCTGACAGGGAACTCACTACCTCTCAAAGTAGCTTATTCACTGGGGGAGAAGCTCCAAGTGCCAGAAAGTTCTCCCTTCACTGAATTTCAACTGACCTCTGAAAAGGGCCCACATCCCCCCTAGTGCCAAAATTCAGTCTAATAACATGTGCACAGAACTGGATGTGTAAAAACGGCCACGAGCTTAACCTCAAGTGTTTCCCAATTTAGTCTACAGATCCTTTGTTGTGCCAACCATTTCACTCGATTTATGGCTCTAGCTTGTGGCTGTCACTCTTAACCTGGGCCACCAGTTACTGAACACGTTGCTCCAGCTGTGGTCAAGCTGGCCCAGCACTGGGCAGCTCGTCCTGCTCTCTGCACAACCATGTTGACCCTGCCTTAGCCCAGGACCCCCGGCACACGTGGCTAACTCCCACAGAGTGACAGGCAGCCAGAGAGCAGCCTGGACCCTTTTCTCACATGTGTGGCTATTAAACCACGTCCCCCCCGCGCCCCCCCCCCCCCCCGCCATCCTGTGCTTCCCACAGTGGGTTGCAGATTTATGGAAATAGTACAGACTTGAAAATACAAATAGTTTCAAAAATGATTCAGACAACTTCATAGTTGAGAGACCCGTAATGGCTTAATATGCCAAACTGGGATGTTCTGTTACTCATCTCTTGCTTTTCCGGCTGACATCAGGATAAATAACCGAGCTGGACTGGATGGTTTCTGAGGCCCCTTCTAGCTCTCAAATTATGTGATTCTTTGTCCTCCTACCAAGTGTTCTTTGGTGCCACTGCCGGTCCCAGAATGAAATCAATGGGGCCAAGAGTCTGGCTCCGTTGTATGTTTTCAGAGAAAAGAAGGTAAACGAAAGAGAAAGGGAGGAGAGAAAGTAGCAGCATAACTAAAAATTCCCAACACCACTGAGTATGAGTTTGCGCAAAGGCTTCTCGCTCCTCATGTGGGAGGGGGAGAGCTGCTAAGTCCTACCTCCATGTTAAAAGCAGAACTTTTTTATTTTATTTTATTTTTTTTAAAGATTTTATTTATTTATTTGAGAGAGAGAGAGCATGAGAGGGGAGAGGGTCAGAGGGAGAAGCCGACTCCCCGCCGAGCAGGGAGCCCGATGCGGGACTCGATCCCAGGACTCCAGGATCATGACCTGAGCCGAAGGCAGTCGCCCAACCGACTGAGCCACCCAGGCGCCCAAGCAGAACTTATTTTAATTTACCTATTGTTTCTTCTAAAATGATATGTATTCATCGTAGACTTCTTAGAAGCTAAGGAAAAATTTAATGAAAAAAACACCTATGATCCTGTAAAGCATGAACACCCTTCATATTTTGGTGAATTTTCTGCCAGTCTGTTTTAAATGTTTGTTTACCTATCTTTCTGTCCACCCCTCCAATATAAACCCATGTATTCCAAATTTTGTAAAATAAAAATGGCACAGATAACTTTCCCCATTTAACACAATCTCGACCATTTTCCCATGTCATTGTTCTTTGAAAAATATAAGCTTCATGATTTCATAGTATTCCACAAAGTAGATAAGCCCTAATGTATAATAATTCCTTCTCTTAGACATTTGAATTCCTTCTGATTTTTTTCCTATTATAAACAATGCAGAGATAAGCATTCTTGCACATGAATCTTCACATTTTCAGTCATTTTAAAGATATTTCTACTGGAGTGTAATTTGGGGGCAAAGCATATGAACTTTGTTAAGGCTTTTCATATATGAGAATCACCAAGTTACTTCCCACAATCCCTATGTGACTCTGCAGTTGTGTTCATCTCTCAGCCAAGAACTTTTAAGAATGACAGAGCAGATAAACTCTGTTTCACTTCCGAATTGAATACACTCAGAAAAGCCAAAGGTAAAAGCTATACAGAAAACCCCAAATTTCTCACTAAGCATCCTAAGAGAGGAAAAAAGCAGTTAGAAGGACAATTGGAGGTAAACTGCCATAATTGAAAAAAGCCACATAGTAAATGTCCCCGTTGAAGCTGAAATGCCAAGAAGCACAGGTATGGAAAGACCATCCTTATAAACTAGGTCCAGGGCTATTAATGTGTCTTAATTCACAAGGCTAAAGGGACCTAGTCACCATTGCATTGGTTTGCTCAGGCTGGGGTCTTCACCAGCAGAAATTTGTTTTCTGACAGGACTAGAGGCTGGAAGTCCAAGATTATTGTGTCGCCAGGCAGATTCTTTCTGCAACCCCACTCCCTGGCTGGCAGGTGGCCAACCTCTTGCTGCCTCTTCGCGTGGTGGTCCTTCTGCGTGTGTATTCCTGGGGTCTCTCTGTGCTTCCAGATTTCCATTTCTTACCATGACACTGGTCAGATTGAGTTAAGGCTTACCCTAATGACTTCATTTTAACTGAATTACCTTTTTAGATACAGTCCCATTCTGAGGTATTGTTAAGACTTCAGCATATGAATTTTGTGGAGGGATGCAATTCAGTCCATAATGTGCACCTAGTCGAAGGAATGGTTTATGTGGAGGGCTTCATATTTGTAATCTGATTCCACAGGCTTGTAAGGCAGGTCTAGGAGAAAAGTACCTGCAAAGTACACTTCCTCCAAGTATCTCACGGAGCCCTCAGGAAATATCTCTGGCAGACTGTGTCTTCTAAAATGTCTACAACAATATCTCCTATCTTGCCTGCTTTTCTGTGATGTGACCTTGCCCCCTCTACATCAAGAGGTAGAGTCTACTTCCTCCTCTCAAATCTGGGCTGGCCTTAGTGACATACTTTCCAAGTCATGGTGGGGCAAGTGATGCCCCATGCCTTCCAAGGCTACTGCAGAAGGGGCCATACAACTCCAGGAAAATGCTTTTTGGACGCTCCCTCCAGGAACCCAGCTGCCATGCTGTGAGGAAGCCCAAACCACATGTGTGCAGTCTGGTTAAGAGTCCCAGTTGAGGCCAGCCTGCAAGCAATCCCAGCTCAGGTGTCAGATTTTGAGTGAAAAGTTCCAGGGGATCCCAGTCCTTAGCCATTTCCCCGCTGTGCCCTCACTGAATTCCTGATCCCCAGACCCTGTGTGCAAAGTGATGGTTTCACATCACATTTCGGGATGAAACTGAGCCAAAAGACAGACTGTGGCTTATTCAAACATTTTCACCTGGTGGATGGTGGAGCTAGAGTAAAATCCAGGGCTCCTTCCACTATTTACTCTGCCAACAATTGTGTGACTTGTCTGTCATGCAGCAAGACACATGTGTTGGGCCCTGTGGAGACACCAGGGACAACTGCATGCAGCTCCAGAGTGCAGAATGAGGGCAGGTGGAGGACATATCAGAAAGGCTACAGCTCAGGGCAAGGGAGACTCGGTGGTAACTGAAGCTTGCCCCACATGGAATGATCCTGAGGATGGACACCGAGGAACTGAGTGCCTCACGCAGACGGAGGGGCTGAAGAGGGTTTCATATCAGCCCCGAGTCCCCTGTTCACCTTCCTGCCTTGTTCCGAAAGGGATGTCGGAACTTTCTTTCGTTTGATTGAGAACTTCCTCTTTTAAACAAGATGCTCTTTAAGATCCCTTCTGATGAGTTCTCGTGATGGGAGAGTATCTGTCCTGCCTACGCCAAGGGCAGGAGGCAGTGCCGGGAGACATGGGTTCAAATCCCAGCTCTACCTGTTTGTTACAGGCTGGGTAACCCCAGGGAAATGATTTAAGCTTACGGAGCCTCCATAAAGTGCACAAACATACTTCCTGTCTCACAGGGGTTGTTGTGAGGATTAAATAAAGTGCTTATGTGAAAACCAGGTGCAGAGATGTCTATTGAATCCGTTGCTAAAGTCTGCCCCTTTCTCCAAAGTAATATCTCCAACCGTCCACATTCTCTTCCTGTTTCCATCCCTAAAATAGCCTCGTCCTCTTTGAGGACAACGATAGAAGACAGAGAAAGAAGAAAATATGAGCTACCTCTTCCTCAGCTTTGCCTGACCACCCACCGATGAACCTGTGCCCCTTGCCCATCCCCCCAACCTCCCTTTGAGAAAGACTGGAGAGCCCTCCCCAGTCCAAAGCCCAGCCTTCCCTTCACAAGTCGTCCCCAGGGGTCTTCGGGATCCCGAGCTATTGATTACGGATCCTTGCAGATCTCCCGTTCTACAGAAAAGATACTTCCCTCAAGCCCAAATCTCCTCGCCATCTTTTACCCTCACCCAAACTTCTTAAAACTGACACCTGCCTCTCTCACTTGCTTCTCTCCCATCTGGGGTTGGCTCAGGCTCCCACCGAAACTGCTGTCACAGGTCTGGGAGGGCAGTCTTGTCACTAAATCCAGGAGTCACTTTTCAGCCCTTAGCTTCTAGATGCTCTGTCCTATTGTCTTCGTAGATCCCGTGAAGTCACCTTCCTCCCCATCACGGGGGCACCACCTTCTTCCACCTTGCCTCCCACCTCGGCTCCCCCTTGTTGGCTTTACCCGCTAACATCCTCCTGTCCAGCGATCGTATCTGTGTGCGGACGTCCCACGGACATCTCAAATCTAACAGGTTCAAAATCAGATCAGGTGTCTCTTCCAACCCTGTCCCTCCAACTGTGTTCACTCGCTTAAGAAACCAAATGGCCATTTTTCTGGCTGCCCAAGCTGGAAAACAGGTATCATCATTCTTCACATCATCCTATCTTATCTATGGATCCCACCTCCTAAATAGCTTCTTCATCTGCCTCTTCTCTCCCATCCAACTGTCCCTGTCATTCCCTGCTTAAATGGCCACAACGGTCTCCTCTCAGGCCTCCTGGCTTCTGATTCCCCAACCCTAACGCATTGCCTGAATGGTGTTGCTAAATCATCTCTGATTATGAAACTCCCCTCTTTAAAAACCCTCAGCAGGGCTCCATGGTTCTCATGCTGGAGTTCACACTCTGAGCTCCCGCACATGGCGTTCCCTCTGCTTGGAACATCCTGCCTTCTTCAGGCTGTTGATTCAACTCCTACTTACCCTTCGGATTTCTGTTTAGACTTTCCTTCCCTGGAAAAGTTTTCCTGTTTCCCCACGGCTGTGAGATCCTTCTCAGATGTTCCCTTAAGTGCTTTTGCTTATCGTACGATTACTGTGATTGTTTATTTCCCTCTTGCCTAGCTAGCCCTGGGGCTGGCACAAATCAGGACATTAATAAATACTTGCTGAAACTTAGGAAGGGAAGGAATTACTTTCCACCAATCGTTCTCAAACGTTCTCAGCAAGCATGAGAATCACTTGGTGGGCTTGTTAAACCTGCTTGCTAGGCTCCACCCTCAGAGATTTTTTTTTTAAGATTTTATTTATTTATTTGAGAGAGAGAGAGAGAATGAGAGATAGAGAGCACGAGACGGAAGAGGGTCAGAGGGAGAAGCCGACCCCCCGCCGACCAGGGAGACCGATGCGGGACTCGATCCCGGGACTCCAGGATCATGACCTGAGCCGAAGGCAGTCGTTTAACCAACTGAGCCACCCAGGCGCCCAACCCTCAGAGATTCTGATGGGAGTTTCTGCTTCTGTCCTTTTGGGGTGATATCCCGGCATTTGCACTGCTAACCAGGTGATACTGTTGCTGCTGGTCTGGGACCACACATGAAGAACTTCTGCTTTATACACTTTATACACTTATATATTATTCTTATATATTATTCTATCAGTCTGCAAGGTGAGGGATGGTTATTTTTAGAGAAGGCTGGTGGAAGTTTTTGGAGGCTTATACATTTCTGGTACCTCTCTTCTTCATAGCTTCCTTAATAAGAACATTTCATGAGAGTTTAGCTTCTTAAAAAGTTCTCAGAAAGCTGAGTGGGCTCTAAGGTAACCAAAGCCCACGCCCCATTAGGGATCAAAAGCAGCACCTGGTGGCTCCTTAGTCGGTTGCCAGGCTACGGAACAAAGGTGAGGGTAAGGGTGTCATTAGCAGCTGGAAGAGAGTTTAGAATGAGCTACTGAGGCATGAAGAGAGGGTAGACCTCCCATCAGGAGAAGACTGTGGAAACCAGATGCAAGGAATCCCCACGACCATTGCCTTGATTTGCACGTGGAAGGGCACGCCATCCCCTTGAGGACAAGTTCATGCTGCAACTTGTCCTCTAATAGGACTGGGGAATATTTTTCTCAGAAGAACCACCGAGCTCCCGTAAGGGACATTTCTTATGGGTAAGAAATGACTTAGGCTTATCACCACTTGCTTTTAAAAAATAAGCTCTATTAGCTTATTTTTGATCATAAACTACAATTCACATTCGAATATTTAAAAAGTACAGAAAGGCATGCAATTCCATGTCCCCTGAAGGACATTTTATTAAAGTTTGGCATGCATCCTTACAGAAAAAAATAAAATTAACATAAAGGGGCATTATTCTATATATACTTCTCTATAACGTTATAAGAAAAAACTTAACTGAATACAGTGGGCATTTCTGCATCCATACTTCTAATTCTACTTCATTAACCGTCATAGGAAGTTTTATTGTGTGGATGTACCATATTGTACTTAACCTTCCTGGATGGGCATTTAGATTGCTTCCTGTTTTTTTTGCTGTTATTAGCAATCCTGCAGTGGACAACCTTGGACATACCTCTCTGTGCATTTGTGAGGTGGAATGGCTAGATCAAAGACAATTTGTATTTAAAGTTTAGCTACGAATTGCAGGTTTCCCTCCAGAAAGGCTGTGAATGTATATTTCCACCAATATAGTATGAGTGTCCATTTCCACGTACTCTCACCAACACTTGCACTTATCAGTGCTTTAAAAGTTTTTATAAGCTCTGTTACTTTAATTTTTCATTTCTTGGATGACTTTCTTTGGGCACTCTTCAAACACATTTTTTTTCCCCTTTGTATTTCTTCCTGACTTGTCTGTTCAGTTCTTTGCCCCTCTTTTTATAGGAATTATTCATCTATTTTTCTTACTGACTTACAAAACTATATGTAGAGAGATTAATACTTGCTCCAGTTTGTTGCTTGTTTCTCTTTTTTTTCCACAGTGCCATACAGATGTCCTTGGTTTTTAATTTGTATACAGTTGAGTCTGTTGGTGTTCTATGAAGCTGCATATTTTCCTTTTAAAATAAAAAAATAAAATCACAATTCCATCTTTTTTTTCCTATGAGGAAAAAAAGAGAATGAAGCAAAAGAAAAAATAAAGACAGAGAGGAAGAGAACTGTATTCATGTTTATTCAATTCTCAGGAGATATGGAGTGATTCTCAAACTTTACTTGGAGACCTCATTAAAATGTAGATTCAGGTTCAGTAGGTCCTGCAAGGGCCCGAGATGCTATGTTTCGAATTAGCTACCAGGTGAGACTGAGGGCCAGTAGACCAAACCTGCAGTAGCGAGGTTTTAGGTTATGACAATGGGGAAGACACTGGTGGCCTCAGTTACAGTTCTAACTTCACTTAAATGATCACTTGTTTGAAAACTCCTCTCTCTCTCTCTCTCTCTCTCTAATTAAGCATGGGAAATCCTAACTTTTTGCTCTGAAAAGTAGGAGACAGCCGCAGCTCATTTTTAAAAGAAAAGCAAGTCCGCTCTCATGGAGTAAAATCCCTCCATCTCCTGGTCTTTTAGAATATATGGCTAAAGATTTTAATTTTATTATTTTTTTATATTTGTGCCTATAGATTTTTAAAGGTAAGTATACAAGGATGAAGTGTTCTCTTCTTGAGAACTTTTTAGGCTGGATAAAATTAAATGGAGATATTAATTGGCCGTTATAGGCAGAAATAGCCTAGCTCTGTGCTGACTAGTCCTCTTCTGAGCATTATAAAGGAGTTTCTCTGTATTATTTTTTTCAGAAAGAATAGCTACAGTCTAAACACATCCCTGAAGACAGTAATCTAATGAGTCATGTAAAAGGCAACATAGTCTAGTTGGGGGCAAAAAAAATGTTAGAATAGCACTCAGGAGAGCTAGATTCCTACTCTGGCTTTAACGGGGTTACTTTGTGTATGTTAAACTTCCCTAGTTTAGTGCCTTCAACTGTAAGATGAGGCGATGTTTGAGCCTCACTGACCCAGGATGATACGGGAATAAAAAATTGGAGGAGATTTTGGAGTAGAAGTGATATCACTGCTCCTCTTACAGCCTATGGTATACTGGCTTAGGCTTTCTAACTTCCAAACAAGTTTCCACAACACTGTCTCTGACATGCAAAACAAATTGTAGCAAAAGAGACTCTGGACATTTTTTGAGTGTCCTGAAATCAAGAAGTTGCCTCTGCCATATTCATGCCTATGCTGTAAAAGCATATGGGCACAGCTTGCTATTTGCAAGGAAAATGATGGGCATGTGTTTCTATTTGAAAAGAAAAGGTTAAATACGGACTGGACTCAAGGGTAGTTTGGGACAGCACTGCCCAGTTGGTATGAGGAACAGGAAACCAGCGTTTATTGAGTGTGAATTATCTCATTCCCTTGCGACAACCCTGTGAGATGGGAATTATTTCTAACTTCTTACGGGAATTTAGAGTCAGCAATTTGCCCAGATTTCACAACTAGAAAGACGAGGACCTCAAAGCCCTCAGCTCCACTCTTACCCCTCACCCCCATCTCTGAGCAAAGCAGCGTCACCTCTTTTAGCCTTAGTGTCCCCAACTGTACCAGTGACAGCCCCTCTCACACAGGGGGATGGTGGGGATTAGTGCCATGATGTACCTGCCCAGGGCTGGCCCACAGTAAGTGTTCAGAGCACAGTAGATACCGTTTCTCTCCTAGGCTCTCGTAGAGCCCCGGAGGTTAGAAAGGAAGCGGGGCTGTTGCAATGGAAAATAAAAGTAGACACGCCCCCCTCCCAGTCTCATCCACCTGTCCTCAGGGACAACGTACCCAAAGGGTGCGTCTGTGCTGTATCAGGAAGTGCCCACTAGTGCTTCTCACTTTTCTGGCCCTCCCTGCATGGCGTGGGAAGGGGGCAGAGCCCTGGGAACGGATCTAGGTCAGAATCCACCTCCTCTATTTGGCTACTGTCCTTGGGCCTCAGTTTCGCCATCTTTCCTTCACACGGTCATTGTTGAGACTTAATAAGGGTGGGTAGTGCCCAGTAGGTGCTCTGGCAGCAGGAACTGAGACGTGGCTCTCCTCTCCCTCGCCTGGGGCAATAAACCGAACAATCACAGCAAACCTGCACCCAGTGTGTCTTGGGGGTCCAGCCCCGAGCGAGGCGCACGCCCTGTCCCGCTGCCATCACCACTTACATGATCTCAGTCATCACATGCCCCCAGGCTCCTCCAGGCCAACTGCCAACAGCATCAGACTGTGTGTCACCTTCCAGGCCTCCTCCCACAAAAATACTGGCCTCCCAGCCTCCGGAGCTCTTAGTTCACCCCATAAACTCTGCTAATGCTTACCACATGCGGCTGAGCTTGCGCGCCCCGCCCCACGCCCCTTCCGCGGGCTCCCCAGGCCTGGCGCTAGGAGACCCTGGCTCCCAAGGGACCCTTCTCCGCTGGGAGAAGTTCTCCCGAGGGGACCCTTCCCGCTAGCAGACCCTCCCCCTAAGAGACCTTCTCCCTAAGAGATCCTCCCTGTGAGGGCCCCTTCCCCTAGGAGACCCTTCCCAGAGACCGGCCCTCCCCTCGGCGGGAAGCGGCCGGCACTGTGGTTCCCGCAGCCCACACATGACCTTGGACGCCTCTCCAAAGCCAGCGTCCACTCCTGGCAACAGGCGGCGGGTCTACACCCAGTGGTGCCTTTTGTTGTTAAGAATTGGAAACCCGATCGCGCTTGTTTCTGGTTTGCAATCACAGTAACTTGGCGCTTAAACACTCGAACACCCACCCTCTGGCCGGAGCGGGCGGATCCCGGAGGGGTTGGGGGGGGGGGGCCGGCTGGGGGCGCCGGGAAGGGCGCGCCCACCTGCACGGGCCAGCTGCTCTGCTGCCCAGCCGACCTGCTCCTCTGCCGCACGTGCGCCAGCCCACCTGCGCGCCCGCACGTCCCGAGGAGGGCGAGGCCGGCGCCGCCCTGGCCCCCACCCCTGCGGCCCGCACCGCCCCCGCCCGAGCGGTCGGCCGAGCGCTTGCGGAGACGCCGCCGGCCTGCAGTGCTCGCCGCGCGTCCCTAGGGGGCGCAGCCGGCGCGGGAAGCCGCCGAGGCGAGCCCGAGGCCCGGCGCGAAATTCCAGGCGGGCGGGCGCGGCGAGTTTGAAAACAGGCGAGGGCGTGGGGGCGGGGCGCGAGGCCCGCGAGCCGCCTCCCCGCGGCCAATCAGCGGCGGCGGCGGGCGCGGGCGGGCGGCGCGTGCGGCCGGGCTGTGAATGGGGCGCGGCGGCGGCGGAGGGCGAGCGCCGGCGCGCGGGCGGGCGCACTTTCTCCTCAGCGCCGGGCGGGGGCGGCGGCGGCGGCGGCGTCTCCTCCTCAGCGCCCGCTGGACCCTCCGGGAGACGTGGCGCTGCCGGGGCGCTCCGGCGGCGGGGGCGTTCGGGGCGGCGTGACGGGAATTTCCCCCGCTGACAACTTCTCCTCCGCCGCGCCCCTCCGCCGCCCCCGGCCCCCGCACCTGGCGGCTCGGCCCGCGGCCACCGCCCGCCCGTCCGCTCGCGGGGCCCGAGGCCGGGCGCGGGCGGCGGCAGCTCCTCCTCAGCATGGCCCGGGGCAGCGGCGGCGCGGCGGGCCCGGGGCGGCCTCGGGGGTCCTCCCCCGGCCCCGAGCGGCGGCGGCGGCGGCGGCGGCGGCGGCCCCGGGGAGCCGGCGCGGCGCCCGAGAGCCCCGGCCGGGACGCGGGGGAGCGCGGCGGGCGGCCGGCGACAAAGTTGAGCGCGGGCCGGCGGCGCGGATGGTGGGCGCTCCTGGCGCTGCAGCTGCACTTGCTCCGGGCGCTGGCTCAAGGTAGGCGGGGGGCCGGGGCGCGGGGCCGGGGCGCGCCCGAGCCGTCGGGCCCGCGGGGCGGGCGGCGGGGCTTGCCGCAGCGGGCCGGGCAGCCGAGCGCTTGCCCGCCAGACGCGCCCTGCGGGGCTCTGTCGCCGGCGGGAGCGGAGCCGTGCGGCCCCCGCCGCCCAAGTTGGGAGTCGACCGCTCGTCGGAGCCCGGCGCCCCCCGCGGGCGGCCGGCCGGCATCTCCGCCGGACCGCGGATCCGCCGAGCGACAGAGCCCCGCAGACCCTGCCCGGGTCCCGATCCCGCACGGCCGGCTGCCCGAGTCCGGGGCGCGCGCGGGGGGGGGGGGGCGGAGTGCAGACCGCCGCGGGCAAAACTTTGGGTGCCCGCGGCTTTGCCCCCCTCCCGGGCTCCCGGCGAGAGCGCGGCGGGGCGGGGGCGCTAATGGGGAGCGCAGCTTGCGGCGGCGCGGAGGACCGGCTGCACGGGGAGCTTCCCGCTTCAGTCTGGGTCCTGTGAAAAACCCACTGGCCAGCAGCATCCTTCTCCGCCGAAGTTGGCTGGTCTGAAAGCAGACAACACAAATGCAGGCATGAGTAGGTGCCTCCTTCGGGGGAGGTCTCTAACTCGGGTTAGCGCACCCCTGCTGCTTTTGGCAGCTCTGGGAAAGCGGGCTTGGGTGTTCTTCGCGGCGTGGCCGGGGGCGGGGGGGGGGGGGGACACACACTCCTGTCTCTGGAAGGAGCCGGCGCTGACGGCGATGGGCGCTCTAAACTTAAATTAGCGGTGCGCAGTGTCCAGTGGCGGCGATGTACGTGGAGGGACGTGTCACAGTTGGGAGGTAATCACGTCTGCAAGGCATGAACTCACAGCTGTCCCCGGGTAGTGCAACAACTCGCTCGCGGTTCTCCTGTTGATGCTGACCTAATGTCATCTCGACCGTGGTCCTCCCCGCCCCCTCCCCGAGGCTCTCCTCACACCTGCTTTCCTGTTTTGCTGCGTGAAAACAAATTGCCGTATGTCTGGTTAACTCTTCCATTGCTAGGAAAATTTTCATTTCACCGTGTGTGCGCGCGCGCGTTTCTTTTTGCCTAATGACTGACTTTGGTAGAAAAGCGTTTATTAAGTCGTTTTGTAAAATGGGATCTGTAGATTGCTAGAGAAGCCAGGTTCGGACGAAGAAATCTAAATCACTGAGGGCTGACTTTTAAAATGGAGATGGTGTTTATTATTTTCCTTTTTTTTTTTTTTTAAAGCAGTGACTTGCACTCTGCAGTAAGCCCTGTACATTTGTACATTTGAAGATTTGTGCATAAGTTCACATGGCGGTGGTGGTGGGGAATCTGGTGGTCTTGTTCTTAGGTATATTATAAGGATTTCAAGTTCTCAGTTGCACTCTGAAGGCTGTATAATGTGTCGTATTTTTACAGCTGTAATGCTAATGAAAACACATAATTAAACTGCACTAAGGCAACAGTTAAACTTTGTCAGGAAGGAATATTTTATTCCTTGCTGCAAGTGAAAACATGGGTACCTGTTTTACATTTATATGGTTTGTGAAAGCGTGCAGGTCTTTTAGTGTAAAATTTCGCATGGGTTGTCACAAATTTTAAATTCATTGACAGGCTTCTGTTTTTTGTGCTCTGTGAGATGTGTAATATATCCATCATTTTTTATATCATATTGAAAATTCATATTACTGGGGAGATGTCACCATTTGACAAAAGCTCATGTATCTTGAAAATGAAAATTCCGGTGCTGCTATAGAGATTTCTGATGGGATGATGAGTTGGTCATATGCAAGCGAATACGTTCTCTTGAACCTTATCAGATAAAATGTAACATTCTAAATGGAATGCTTAACACCAGGCTGGAACTAGTCATAAGTACCATATTATTGTGTCGCTAGGTGAAGCATTTCCTAATTTCTCTTTGTCTTCTAATGGTATCTCATGTGGTTAGGCTTGGTCATGATATTTTGGGAGAAAAGTGCGACATTGACTAGTAAAAGTTACATATAGTTACATAGCCCAAGTTACATAATTGGCCATTACGAGAAATACCAGGTTCGGATCTTCCAAATATAACTTTAATATGTTTTGGGGACATATATGTCCAGGAGCCAGATCTGAGTGAGTTTATTTAAGTAGGCTCCACTCCGAATGTGGGTCTTGATCTCACGACCCGAGATTGAGTTGCTTGCATGCTACACAGACGGAGGCCAGCCAGATGTCCCCAGACCTGGGTGTTTTGGGAGGATGCCTTCTGGGGTGAACAATGGTTGGGTCATAAGTATCATATACGTTTAGTCTGTGATGCCCTAGTTTTATTGCTAGATCTTTGATAGGCTTGTTGATCCTGGTAATGTTTAGTATAGCCTACTACGTTCAATATAGCCTCCTGTGCCAACAGTTTATATTTATCAGGCTGAGAGGGATAGAAATGCTCTCCTCAGTTACTGCTTTGGGGTTGTTCATAGTTCTCAGTTTCTCCTTTGGAGTTATCACCACTTAGATCGATGCTTCTTGAACTTTGGTGCGTATCAGAATTACCTGGGGAAATTTGGTGATCCTGTAGAACCACAGCTTGCTTTCCAGGCGATTTTGATACACACCAGGGGTTGAGGACACTAAGTTAGAATGCCTTATGTCTTTCTTCATTCCAGTTACCTGCTGCTTTCCTGGAGCCTCTCTGGCTCCATGTTTCTCCCAACTGGGTACGCACTGGAGTCACGGAGGAGCTTTAAACCATATAGAAGCCTGGATCTCATTTCCAGAATTTGAGGTTTGACCTGGGCATCGGATTTAAAAACTCCTCAGATGATCCTAATATTCAGTCAAGTTTGAGAACCATTGCTCTAACCCTTGAAATGAGACCACATGATGCATTTTCCCTTTGAACCTTGTTGCTGGCCGTGTGGTTTTATAGTACTCCACTGCCCCCCAAATTCCAGTGACCTTTTTATACGCTTTGAACCTTTCATTTAAACTTGCTCCATGTTTGTGATCTCAAGCTTTGAAGTTTCTCCCTGACTTAACCAGCTTTTAATCACTTAATGTTTCTTCCTACTGTTGGGTTCCTACTTTGTGCTAGTGTGCGGTATGCATCAGAATCACCAGTGAGATTTTAAAAATACAGTCATCTGGCCTTCACCTCTGACCTGGAGGATCTGTGGAGCGTGAAGTTGTGCATTTAAAACTCCATGGGTGATGCTTGTATCTTTGTGCTCTGGTTTTATCCTTGTTGGCCAATCCCATTATCTCGCTCAATTCTCTGTCATCATTAGTCTGATTTCATGTTGTCTGGATGCTTACCTGGACCCGTACCTGGATCACTTTTCTCAGGCCAATTCCCAGCCTTGGGTAGGGTCTACTAATTAGGCTTCTCTGCCACTGGTTTGCTGGAGAAGTCACAAAACTGTGCTAATTGGGTTTGCTGCAAATCTAGCTTCCTTTTGGGGCCTTATGCTTTTCTTACCCCAGAAGCATTTGGTTTCCCCTATTCCTCTTGGACCCCCTTTCTCTCACAACTTTGTGATTCGAGTTTTATCTGGAACTTGAGTTCCAGACTACCTGCTTTACTGGAGAGTCTTCATAGAGAGTGCTACACTAAGTGCTCAGATAGTCACTGATTAAATTTTATTAGAACACTGCATGTTTAACAGATGGCAACTGGCCACTTGGTTGGTAACTGTCTTGTAAATCCAGTAATAAGCAATTATCACCCTCTATGCAGCCTTATGTATAGCCACCTGTAGCTAACCTTTATTGAACCCTTCTTATGTGCCAAGCACTAAGTGCTTTATAAGTAGGCTCATTTACTCTTCACAACAACCCCTGAGAGGTAGGTAGCATTTTGTATTCCTTTTACCTGTGGGGAAACTGAGGCACAGAGCTGTTAACTAATTGGCTTGAGGTCCTGAGGCTCATAGTGATGGAGCCAAAATGGAAAGCAGGCTGCTTAATCCACAGTCTATGTAACCACTAGGCTGGACTGCCTTCCATGTAGCCTGGAGCTTTCTATGGGAAGGGAGAGCAATCAGATCAATACCAAGGGAAGATGGTAGTTGATGTTTTTTAAATACTGTGTTGTTACTGGACCTCAAATTTCAGGTTACCTTATTTACTGTTGTCATTGTTAAATTCCATTGGGTAATTCGGAAGAGAGAAGAGGAAATATGCATAACCCCCTCCATATACCCCTTCCTCTCCCTTAATAAAATGTTGCCATTTTGGAGTTTTTCTTCATAAAGAATCTTTTTTGTACTGTAATTTTCAAATTCCAACTGAGAATAGGTTGTGGCAGTCTGTTGGCAGATTTGAACACCCCAGAATTGACCACTGGGAGTGTACCAACCATTTCTTTGAGGAATAGTTGGAAAATTCTTTTATCTGCATTCAAGTACATGAATTTAAGTCCTTTAAATGCAAATAAAGAGGTGGGGTTTGTAATGTACAGAATTTTTGTTAGTTTGCTTCAGCATGCCTTTTATGTAAACATGGTTAAGTTTAGCTACTTACTGGGATTATACCTAGCTAGGAAGTTTCTTGTGCCCTTAAATATTGGGGTAAAACAAAGTGGAACTCTGACAAGTTAGGTAATTAAATGGAATCAAGATGTTATTAAATTCTACCTACCAGTTGCCTTTATATTATTTCCACTCTTTAGAGCTCTTGCATATTTTTTTGTTTAGAGACATGAACTTGGGGCCGTCCTCTAGGTGTCCCCTAGATCAGAGACTAGTCATGTTGGTTGACTGAATCTACAGAATGAAAGACCCAGAGTGAGTAGGAAAACAAACTGGTTTTGACTAGGTCACAGCTTAAATTTCTGCAAGAAGTAATAAAAGCTGTAGCGTTTTTTTTTTTTAAATATTTTTAATTTCTATACCCATCGTTGGGCTTGAACTTACAACCTCGAGATCAAGAGTTGCATGCTCTTACAAACCTTCCACCTGAGCCAGGCAGGTGTCCCTAAAAGCTGTAGTTTTAAGAAGTAGACTCTTGAAGTCCAAATCCATGGAAGGTGAGTAAAGCTGAGGTAGGGAAATAAAAATCAGGTTGAAAGGTATAGTATAAAGAGGAGTTAAAGTAGAATTATTTTTTAAATGTGAAGATGTTTTTTTATTTGGTTAAATATTCTAAGTGATGATACATTTCTACTTAATGTGAACATTTTCATTTGTATAGTTTTTTATTATAATTAGGCTCCAACATGCCTATGTTACTTTTTTTTTTTAAAGATTTTGTTTATTTATTTGAGAGAGAGAGAGAGAGAGAGAGAAACAGCATGAGAGGGGAAAGGGTCAGAGGGAGAAGCAGGCTCCCCGCTGAGCCGGGAGCCCGATGTGGGACTCGATCCCAGGACTCCAGGATCATGACTCAAGCCGAAGGCAGTCGCCTAACCAACTGAGCCACCCAGGCGCCCTATAAGTTACTTTCTTAAATTTCCCCCTATGTTTGTAAATCTCCTTTGATAAAAAAGGCATAAACGTTTGTACACATGGTCCTGACCAATGTATTTTGTCAACTGGGGGACAGAGAATATGGTACCCATTCCTCTGCCATCCTTTTGTATTAGCACATAGAAATTAGTCCTAAGTTTTTTAGTGAATTTTTGAAATGCAAAAATCTGTCAGAATTAGACAGCTACTTACCTGCCACTTATCGATCCCATATCTGAGACCTCTTCTGGAGAAATATATTATTAGTCTTAGAGATTCATTGTATTAACGCTATTCTTGGTATATCCAAATATAAAATGAATAAATGATGTTATAGGAGCACTGCTCTAGGAAACCCTAGATATTTATATATTTGTTATTCTAGTATTTAGGTGGTCTGGCCTCTTGACAGGCAGCTCTAAAGCCTTAGCCTGCCTCCTGCCCCCACAGTCTTGTGGGAATGAGAATACTTTTGTAAAGCTTTCCTAGAAACATGGATGTGGTGAATAGAAAAGGCGATGGTCTAAGTATCAGTAGAGCTGGTTTTTATTTCACTCTGTAACTAACTTGCAGTAGGAGTAAATCTGTTAGCCTCTCTGGGTCTGTTTTCTCATCTGTGAAAGGATGGGGTTAGACTAGAGCTTTAAAATCATTCTGTTCTGATTCTCTGATCTTCTGTATGTTGTCATATCCTTTCTGCCCTTTACTAGACTCTGTAAGTGTGTGTCCTATCTGGGGATTCTGTAACTCCACATGTCTTAGCTCTTGGAACCTAATTCTCTTCATTGTACTTTTTCCAGGGTATTTACCATATCAAAGACAACTAAGATGCAGTACAGTATTTCTCCTGCCGTCTAGCACATGATGTATTTACTCTAGCCTGAAAATGGTTCATGTTCAAAACTTTAGGTTCTGTAAAATGAATTAGTGCCATAATTTATCAGTGTAAGCCTGCAGTTTGGAGAAATAAATTTCCTTAAAAATATGAAATGCTTATTTATTTAAATGGCTGGAAGAAGAAAGGGCAAGAGTAATTGAAATCTGGAGGTAATTAATGCAGAGAGAAATTTAAAAAGATATGAAATAGTGATAGATATGAGAATATTTATAGGACAGTGACCGTCAGTAATTTAAAGAGATTGGTAGGTGGTGTTTGTTGATGTTTCTGTGCTCAACCTAATGTTATTTTGGTTAATTGTATTCCTTAGGGACTTTTAGTAAATCAAAAGGCCCTCAAAATTAACACAAGAACTATTTTTCACTCTTAACAGGCTTAGCTAGCGCTCTGTTGATATACAATGTCTAGTGAAGATAACAGCTATCAATTAAATAATCCAATTTCTTGACATGTGTCACTCATGTAAATCTATTTACTGATCTTTGGAGATCAGCTTGTTGAACATGGGCTAAGACTATAGTTTCTGCACTGTTTTTGGCTTTGCTAAGTGTGTTTTAACTGACAAGGCCAGCCTCTGGCGATATGGGCTGTAGAGAATGGGCTAGACTTGTGGGCCCGTATTATTACGTAGATAAAGTTAACCTTTGGTGCAATGTTCTGTCGCTGCTT
This sequence comes from Zalophus californianus, assembly GCF_009762305.2. NCBI lineage: Eukaryota > Metazoa > Chordata > Mammalia > Carnivora > Otariidae > Zalophus > Zalophus californianus. The sequence goes on along the minus strand of NC_045604.1, from coordinate 111,571,515 downwards.
CTCCCTTTCAGAATTCTCTTCTGTATTCTAGACATGATTCCTTATCAGGAGAGGTTTGGAAGCTGTCAGATATGTAAGCTTGATTTTATAAAAATGAATGATCTTTTCAAGAAAAAAATATAGGGAGGTAACCAAAGAATGGCTGTGGCTACTCAAAGAGGAGTGCCCGTGGTTGCCTTTGTGTGTGTGTGTATTTGTTTATAGAGCCCATGGGTGGTGGGGTGGGGCAGAGGGAGAGAGGGGGAGAGAATCTTAAACAGAAGTCCCTCATCCAGCACAGAGCCCAGCGTGGGCTCCATCTCACGACCCTGAGACCATGACCTGAGCCTAAATCAAGAGTCGGATGCTCAACCAACTGAGCCACCCAGGTGCCCCAGTAGTTGTCCTTATTAAGAGTAATTGGTGGTGGGAATTTTAGCAACCCAAGTAGACAACTAGTTTGGAAAAAGATTTCAGGTAAGGAGGGATTTTCATAGCTTATATCACATAGGTTATACCTATCTGCTTAGATAAGGATGATCATTTCCAGAAGTTGTAGTTTCTGTGGGTTCTTTGGTGTGATCCTTAAATTTGTGTCTTTGTGGTTTATTCACTTTGTGAATTTTCAAAGTGAAGGTTGGTTCTGTTTGCCTTCGTCCTAGGTGTTACATGTGGTGGAAGAAGAATAGGAGATTTTTATTTTGCGGACCAAACCCTTATATACAATGAGTGTGAGTGTTGATTTAATACATGAACCACCAGATGGCAACAGAAAAAGTGTTTATGGAGGATATAATCTGTAGTTTTCACAGCTAATTTTTTTCTTTCCATGGTTACACTACTTTTCAGTATACTTATGTAATACTTAAAATATTTGGCTATGAGCAAGGTGAGTTTATAATACCTGACAATGCAAATTACAACCAGCAAATAGAATAGTAACTGTAAAGTATTACTAGAAAAAGACCATTTTTTAAAAAATTTTATTACATTATGTTAGTCACCATACAATACCTCATTAGTTTTTGATGTGGTGATCCACGATCCATTGTTTTCGTTAACACCCAGTGCTCCATGCAGTACATGCCCTCCTTAATACCCATCACCGGGCTAAGCCATCCCCCCATCCCCCTCCCCTCTAGAACCCTCAGTTTGTTTCTGAGAGTCCATAGTCTCTGATGGTTCATCTTTCCCTCCAATTCCCCTCCCCCTTTTTTCCCTTCCTTCTCCTAGTGTCCTCCATGCTATTCCTTATGTTCGACAAATAAATGAAACCATATGATAATTGACTTTCTCTGCTTGACTTATTTCACTTAGCATAATCTCCTCCAGTCCCATCCATGTGGATGTAAAAGTTGGGTATTCATCCTTTCTGATGGCTGAGGAATATTCCATTGTATGTATGGACCATATCTTCTTTATCCATTCATCTATTGAAGGACATCTCTGCTCTTTTCCACAGTTTGGCTATTGTGGACATTGCTGCTATGAACATTGGGGTGCATATGGCCCTTCTTTCCACTACATCTGTGTCTTTGGGGTAAATAGTAGTGCAATTGCTGGGTCATAGGGTAGCTCTATTTTTAAATTTTTGAGGCACCTCCCCACTGTTTTCCAAAGTGGCTGTACCAACTTGCATTCCCACCAACAGTGTAAGAGGGTTCCCCTTTCTCCACAACCTCTCCAACATTTGTTGTTTCTTGCCTTGTCCATTTTTGCCATTCTAACTGGTGTAAGGTGGTAACTCAATGGGGTTTTGATTTGAATTTCCCTGATGGCTAATGATGATGAACATTTTTTCATGTGTCTGTTAGCCATTTGTATGTCTTCAGAGAAGTGTCTTTTCATATCTTCTGCCCACTTTTTGACTTATTTGTTTTTTGGGTGTTGAGTTTGAGAAGTTCTTTATAGATCTTGGATACCAGCCCTTTATCTGTAGTGTCGTTTGCAAATATCTTCTCCCATTCTGTGGGTTGCCTCTTTGTTTTGTTGACTGTTTCCTTTGCTGTGCAGAAGCTTTTTATCTTGATGAAGTCCCAAAAGTTCATTTTTGCTTTTGTTTCACTAGCTTTTGGAGATGTATCTTGAAAGAAGTTGTTGTGGGCGATGTCAAAGAGGTTACTGCCTATGTTCTCCTCTAGGATTTTGATGGATTCCTGTCTCACATTGAGGTCTTTCATCCACTTGAGTTTATCTTTGTGAATGGTGTTAGAGAATGGTCGAGTTTCATTCTTCTGCATTCCCAGCACCATTTGTTGAAGAGACTGTCTTTTTTCCATTGCATGTTTTTTCCTGCTTTGTCAAAGATAAGTTGACCATAGAGTTGAGAGTCCATATCTGGGTTCTATGTTCTGTTCCATTGGTCTATATGTCTGTTTTTGTGCCAGTACCGTGCTGTCTTGGTGATCACAGCTTTGTAATATAGCTTGAAATCAGGCAATGTGATGCCCCCAGCTTTGTTTTTCTTTTTCAGCATTTCCTTGGTGATTCGGGGTCTTTTCTGATTCCATACAAATTTTAGGATTGTTTGTTCCAGCACTTTGAAAAATGACATTGGAATTTTGATCGGGTTGGCATTGAAGGTATAGATTGCTCTGGGTAACATAGACATTTTAACAGTGTTTATTCTTCCGATCCATGAGCATGGAATATTTTTCCATCTTTTTGTGTCTTCTTCAATTTCTTTCATGAGTGTTGTGTAGTTCCTAGAGTATAGATCCTTTACCTCTTTGGTTAGGTTTATTCCACGGTATCTTATGGTTTTTGGTGCTATTGTAAATGGAATCGTTTCTCTAATTTCTCTTTCTACAGTTGTGTTGTTAGTGTATAAGAAAGCAACTGATTTCTGTGCATTGGTTTTGTATCCTGCCACATTACTGAATTGCTGTATGAGTTCTAGTAATTTGGGGGTGGCGTCTTTTGGGTTTTCCACATAAAGTATGTCGTCTGCGAAAAGAGAGAGTTTGACTTCTTCTTTGCCAATTTGAATACCTTTTATTTCTTTTTGTTGTCTGATTGCTGTTGCTAGGACTTCTAGTACTGTGTTGAACAATAGTGGCGAGAGTGGGCATCCTTGACGTGTTCCTGATCTTAAGGGAAAGGCTCTCAGCTTTTCCCCATTGAGGATGATATTCGCTGTGGGTTTTTCATAGATGGATTTTATGAACTTAAGGAATGTTCCCTCTATTCCTATACTCTGAAGAGTTTTAATCAGGAAAGGATGTTGTATTTTGTCAAATGCTTTTTCTGCAATTGAGAGGACCATATGGTTCTTTTCCCTCCTCTTATTAATGTGTTCTATCACATTGATTGATTTGTGAATGTTGAACCACCCTTGCATCCCGGGGATAAATCCCACTTGGTCGTGGTGCGTGATCCTTTTAATGTATTGTTGGATCCTATTAGCTAGGATTTTGTTGAGGATTTTGGAATCCATATTCATCAGGGATATCGGTCTGAAATTCTCCTTTTTGATGGGGTCTTTGCCTGGTTTGGGGATTAAGGTAATGCTGACCTCATAGAATGAGTTTGGAAGTTTTCCTTCTGTTTCTATTTTTTGAAACAGCTTCAGTAGAATAGGTATTATTTCTTCTTTGACTGTTTGGTAGAATTCCCCAGGGAGTCTATCAGGCCCTGGACTCTTGTTTTTTGGGAGGTTTTTGATCACTGCTTCAATCTCGTTACTGGTTATTGGCCTGTTCAGGTTGTCCATTTCTTCCTGTTTCAGTCTTGGCAGCTTATAGGTTTCCAGGAAGGCCTCCATTTCATCCAGATTGCTCAGTTTATTGGCATATAGTTGTTGATAATAATTTCTAATAATTGTTTCTATTTCCTTGGTGTTACTCATGATCTTTCCCCTTTCATTCATAATTTTATTAATTTGAGTCCTTTCTCTTTTCTTTTGGATAAGTCTGGCCAGTGGTTTATCGATCTTATTAATTCTTTGAAAGAACCAACTTCTAGTTTCCTTGATCTGATCAACTGTGTTTCTGGTTTCTAATTCATTGATCTCTGCTTTAATTTTAATTATTTCTCTTCTAATGCGTGGCTTAGGCATTGTTTGTTGCTTTTTCTCTAGTTCTTTAAGGTGTAGAGTTAGCTGGTGAATTCGGGATTTTTCTATTTTTTTGAGTGAGGCTTGTTTGGCTATGTATTTCCCCCTTAGGACCGCCTTTGCAGTATCCCATAGGTTTTGGACCAATGTGTTTTCGTTCTCATTGATTTCCATGAATTGTTTAAGTTCTTTTTTGATTTCCTGGTTGACCCAAACATTCTTGAGCAGAGTGGTCTTTAGCTTCCAAGTGTTTGAATTTCTGCCAAATTTTTTCTTGTGATTGAGTTCCAGTTTTAAAGCATTGTGGTCTGAGAATATGCAGGGAATAATCTCAATCTTTTGGTATTGGTTGAGACCTGATTTGTGACCCAGTATGTTGTCTATTCTGGAGAAAGTTCCATGTGCGCTCGAGAAGAATGAGTATTCTGTTGTTTTAGAGTGGAATGTTCTGTAAATATCTATGAGGTCCATCTGATCCAGTGTATCATTCAAAGCTCTTGTTTCCTTGTTGATTTTCTGCTTAGATGATCTGTCCATTGCCGAGAGTGGAGTATTGAGGTCTCCTACAATTAATGTATTGTTATCAATATGACTCTTTATTTTGGTTAACAGTTGGCTTATGTAGATGGCTACCCCCATGTTGGGGGCATCGATATTTACAATTGTTAGATCTTCTTGTTGGTTAGACCCTTTAAGAATGATATAGTGTCCTTCTGTGTCTCTCATTACAGACTTTAGTTTAAAATCTAATTTGTCTGATATAAGAATTGCTACCCCAGCTTTCTTTTGAGGTCCGCTGGCATGGAAGATGGATCTCCATCCTTTCACTTTCAGTCTGCATGTATCTTTAGGTTCAAAATGAGTCTCTTGTAGGCAGCATATGGATGGGTCCTGTCTTTTTATCCAATCTGCAACCCTGTGCCGTTTTATGGGAGCATTTAAGCCATTCACGTTGAGAGTGATTATTGAAAGATATGAATTAATTGTCATCAGGTTGCCTGTGAAGACGTTGGTTTTATAGATTGTCCCTGTAAATATCTGTTGTATATCACTCTTGGGGTCTTTCTTCTTTTATAGAACCCCCCTTAATATTTCTTGCAGGGCCGGCTTAGTGGTCACATATTCTTTGAGTTTCTGCCGGTCGTGGAAGCTCTGCATCTCTCCATCCATTCTAAATGAAAGCCTCCCGGATAAAGTATTCCTGGGTGCGTGTTCTTCTCATTTAGTACCCTGAATATGTCTTGTCAGGCCTTTCTGGCTTGCCAGGTCTCTGTGGATAGGTGTGACATTATTCTGATGTTCCTTTCTCTGTACATAAGGAATCTCTTCCCCCTGACTGCCCTTAAGATGGTTTCCTTGGTTCTAAGATTAGCAAGTTTTACTATTACATGCCGGGGTGTTGGCCTGTTTTCCTTGATCTTGGAAGGGATCCTCTCTGCCTCTAGGACGTGAATGTTTGTTTCATTCCCCAGATTAGGGAAGTTCTCAGCTACGATTTGCTCAAATACATCTTCTAGTCCTCTCTCTCTCCCCACTCCCTCTGGGATTCCAATTATTCTGACATTGGAACGCTTCATGGTGTCACTTATTTCTCTGATTCTATTTTCATGCATTCTGAGTTCTTTTACCCTGGCTTCCTCTTTTCCCTTTTTATCTATTATATTGTCTTCCAGGTCGCTTATTCGTTCTTCTGCCTCAGTTACCCTAGTTGTTAGATTATCTAGATTGGATTGGATCTCATTGATAGCATTTTTTAAGTTCTGCCAATTCAGCTTTCATTTCTGCCCTTGGAGACTCTGTGTTGCCATTAATTGATTTCTCTATTCTAGCCATTGTCTTCATAATTGCTAGCCTGAATTCCATCTTCGACATCTTGGTTATATTTGCATCCGTTTGTAAATCTGCTGTGTAAGTCATAATCTCTGAGTCTTTTCTATTTTGGGGGCTCCTCCTCCTAGTCATTCTGTTGATGGGTGTTTGAGGGAATGTATAGAGTCCAGATTATTGACCAGAACCCAAGCACGATGCACCTGTTTTCTTGGGACCTTAGGGTTGCTGGCCTCTTGTTTTCCCAGCTGTCTTCTGGGGGAGGGGCCTGCCGCGCTGTTACTCAGACAACCCTGTTTGGGCGGAGTTGCCCTGCCCCCCTGTGGCGGGGGATGGGCTCAGCGGGAATCAGTTTTGGGGGCTTTTGTTCTCTGGCGGCTTTCTGTGTCCCTTCCGCGAGTCAGAGCAGAAGAGACCATTTCCATTCCTCTGCCTCAGAGCAGAGAGATCGCAGTCTGTTCTTCAGTGAGCTCTCCAGGCCACACTGTCTCCGTTTCTGTCCGTGCTGCTATAAACTGCGGGTTCCTGGGTTGTGTGCCCCTCCGCAGCGCCCCAGTCCTGCCTCCAGGTGGGAGCGTGTCTCTGCCCTTTATGCTTCTAAAACCGCCAGCTGCCCCCAGATCACTCGCGCGACCCCGCTGCTCCAGGTTTCTCCCCCCCGGGCTGCCCTAAAGTCCTTTCCCCGCCGCTACTGGTCTGCGAGTCTGTGTCCCATCCCCAGCGAGCAAGGCTGTCGCTCACCGGCGGTGTAGGATCCCCATGCCAGGCTCCCTCCCGCTGCCGTTTATCCTCTGATACCTGCCCGCGGAATCACGGCTCCCGGCTTCGTACCTTGAAACCAACCGCCTGCAATATTCTGTTTGTAGAGATCCGGATCTTCTTACATCTCAGGCTGGTTTTGTGGGTGCTCAGAGTGGTCTGGTAGATATCCATCTCAATTCCGGGGACCAGTTGAAATAGGGTCCCCTACCCCTCCGCCATCTTTCCCAGTCCTCCGAAAAAGACCATTTCTTTACACAAACACACGTATAACTGTTCCCAGAGGGAATGGGTTTCCAAATATGCAACTTTATGATTTACATTATTGTGTAGTTATACTTCTAATTTTTTTTGTTTTTGTTTGGCAGTTAGCTTTACAGTAAGCTGTGATGTTTTGTAGAACATAAAAGAAAACATGGCTCTTACCCTACAGTGTTTTATGTAACACCTTTTAAAGGAGGTACATGAGTTTACAAACATTGAACTTACTTATATATTTTTGGCCAAAGGTATTTTTACTTTATGTCGAATTTGTTTTATTTTTGCCTTGTAGGCATGTCCCTTTTTTCTAAGTGTGTCTTCTTGGCTCTTCTAAGGTTTTTTTCTTTCGTTGTTCTTAGCTAAGACTCTTGGCTGCAAGCTAGAAACTCAGTCTGAACTACTTAAGAAAAAAAGGATTTCATTGGAGGCATCCTGGGGTATCACAGTGTAACAAGAAGAATACCTTGAAACTTGGCAAATTTATGATTCAGCTCCACCTGAGGAATAACTTAGAGCCAAGTGTTCAAAACCTCTCAGGTATTGTCCTCTCTGTCATCCTCTCTGTTTGCTTCTGTTCCCGTGTGTGGTGTCATTCTTGACTGTCATTGAAAATTGGCTTTACCTCTGTGACTCAAACCCAGCTATCATCAGTCTGCATTTCTAATGCTTTAGAACCTGAAATAAAAGATTGACTTAAAGCTTTGGTCCTGAGTCCACAATCTGTGAAATGGTCAGATTGGTATTTTAAAAGCATAATCTCAACAAGGGGAAAAAGCATTTTGGTTGCAAAACAGAGTAGACTGGGAAAAACCAGAATGAATGACCCTAGGTAAGTTAGGCTGTATCAGCATTTGAGGTGAGAGAAGGTAGTATAGCTTGGACTGGGCTAGGTTGATAGTGTTGGAGATGGACAGAGGTAGATGTTGTAGAGACAGATTTAGGATGCCAAAAAAAAAAAAAAGGATTTGGTAAGGTAATAGTTTGGATATGGAGGGTGGATGAGAATGTCATGGGTGATGTTCAGGTTTCTGGCTCATTTGCTGAGGTTGGACCACTTTAGTTTGGCCATTATGGTCATGATTGTGGTTTTTGATGTGTTAATGCGAGGTACTTTTGGGGCATCCAAACAGCTGTTAGGAAAGTATTAGATACACCTTTTTCAGTCAAAGGTGAGGTCTGGGCTTTTGTTGTAAATATTTGTGGAGAAGGTATAGCCTATTGTTTAAAGGATAGGATTGGCATAAAATGGACTCAGTCATTTGCTAGCTCTGCTTCCTAAGGTTGGCTACTTAGTCATCTTTTAGCATTATTTCTCATCCCTGAAGTAGGTATAGTAATTGATCCTACTTCATAGAGCTGCTGTGAGGATCAGTTGGTATGGTTGCAGGTAAGGTGTTTAGCACCTTAGCAAGTACATAGCATGCATCCTGTCAGTGTTACATGGTAGTCTTATTTTTATGGTTTTGTGGACAGGAATTGTGCCTCATTCACCTATTCTTTTCCCATAGTACTAGACATTAATGAGCCACTGTAGGGCAGAGTGGGGAGTGTGAACAGTTGACACGACTGTGAGGTTAATCTGGCTGTGACTTGATAAATTGGAGGAGGAAGAGATTGGAGTGATGGGAGTGAGAGAACAGTGGTGGTAATATTGGAATAAGTGTTTGAACAGGGGTGATGGTGGGCTGGCAAAATTGGAATAGTCAGTATGACTGCAGGGAGATGAGTAAGATGAGAACCAAGAAGAGACCATTGGATTTGTGGATTAGGTGGGAAATGTTTATCTTTTTGAGTGTAATTTCACTAGAGTTCTAGGACTATAAAGCAGATTGAAGTGGAGTACAGAATGAATAGGTAGTGAGAAAATGGAGTCAACAGGTGAGTTCTTTGTTGAAATTATCTGTTGAAATTCTCAAGAAAAAAAACTATGAAGGCATTTGAAGTGTGTAGTGACAAAATGATCTTAAAATGCCTTGGGAATATTTAACCAATTTGGAAACTGTTCTCAAGGTTGAAAAAAAAGTTGGCTGTTGTCATCTGGCAAAATGGTAAGGAATCATCACAACTCCCTGAAGTGATCATCTTAATTTCATACTTTGTGACAATCGCAGGTTTCTATCAACATTGCCACCAGAGCTGATCTAGAGGACTTCCACCCATACCCTGACACAAACACATAGAAACTATGGACAGAATATACTAAGGACAAACGAAAGCATTCCCAAGCCTGATAGACCAGGAAATCCCAGGTGCCAGAAGTGAAAGGAGAACTCAAAGCCAGGGTATAATTGGGAGCTTAAAACCTGCCCTGCTCTCAGAGCTGGATGCAGGCTCCAAGGGCTTGGTCCTGAGGGTGTCATGAAGGAATAGGAGACATGGTCTTAGGTCTCCATGAAGAAGAAAGGTGGGGTTGAAGTCTTCCTACATAAAACTTTGAAGGGTGTCCATCTGTGAAAAGAAGACTAGAAAAACCTAGTCCAAGGAAGTGCAAAGAAACCTGTGGTCCTCCTGAGATTGTATGTAATTAGAAATAAAAAGAGAAACTTCTGAATCCCAAAGCTGTACATAACATTGAGGGTGGGTTAAAATTTAACATTTCTTACAGTGCAACTAACCCTCAAGCTGAGAAATTAGTGTGAAATGTGGTATAGAACTATGGAAACCAGTGGAGCCCTTAGAAATAAGTGTGAAGCTGTCCTGCAGAGCAAATGAAAAACCTGGGACTCTAAATGAAGAAACAGTTCATGCTAAAGATGAACTTGCAGTAAAAAAAAAAAAAAAAAATTGCCAGCCAAACAAAATGAATCTGTATGAAGGAGAGTGGGCAAGTGTTTTAAGTTGGAGAATTGTACTCCAGGAGGTACTCCCAGGACATAAGACAGAGATTCCTTGGTTAAAATCATTAGAGATACAAGAGGTAAGACTGTAATGAAAGAACACCATAGATTAGAAGATTTGGAAAAGACCAAAGAGAACTTACAGAAATGAAAATTATGGTCTTTAAAAGTAAACTCAGTGGACAGGTAAAACAGCTGAGCAGTATAATTAAAGAGCAAACTACTGATTTTTTTTTTTTTTTAAGAATTTATTTGAAAGAGCATGAGTGGATGGGGGTGGGGGGGCAGGGCAGAAGGAGAGGGAGAAGCATACTCCTTGCTGAGCTGGGAGCCCGATGTGGGGCTTGATCCCAGGACCCTGAGATTATGACCTGGCTGAAGGCAGATTCTTAACCAACTGAGCCACCCAGGTGCCCCCAAATTGCTTATTTTTAAGGAGGTCTGAGGAAATTGCTTGGAATGAAATACTGAAGCATCAAGAGATGGAAAGGGAGTCCTTGAGACTCATGACCTTTAGTATGAAAGTCTAGTACTACCTTCTGTGAGCTTCCAGGAAGAGGAAGTAGTGGGGGGAGGCACTATTTGAAGATATAATGGCTGAAAATTTTCCATAATAAATGCAGGGCCTAAGTTCTGAGTTCCAAGAAGTGCAGTAAACCCCAAGCAGGCTAAGTAAAAATAAATTCATATTTAGACACATTGTAGATGAAATACTAGAAACAAGACAAAAAGCAACTGGAGGGAGGTTGTTGTCTAGACTGGCAGGAATTTTGAGTCCATATAAAGTAATGTTTGGGAGTAAGTGAAATAAAGCCTTTGTAGATAAAGACAAAGATCACTCATAGACTTGCTGGAGGACTACTAAAAGGTATTGGTCAAGAAGAAAGAAATTGAAACCAGAGGAAGGAGTGAGATGTAAATAGCAAAGTACGAAGTTTTAGGAAGCAGTTTCTCAAATTTACTCTATTATATGCCTTGTGGTTTGGGAAAAGTGAGCATTAGTAGTTTCCACTGATGTAGGGTGGACAGATTAGCTTTAGATAAGGGCAGCAGAGTTCATTCATTCGTTTAGTGCTTACTAAGGGCTTTCAAGGAGCAAGGCACTGTGTAAAGCAATAAAGGTACAATGATAAAGCACAGTTCCTTCCTTCATGGAGCTTATTGCTTATTAAGGTGGAGACACACCGACAAAATAAAATATAGTTGATTGTGAAGAGCCCTTTCAGCTATACAGATTCAGAACCTGGGGGATGAGCTTCCGCAGGATCTTAGCAGGCATACAAGTAGGCAGGCCATATTAGAGTCTGGGGATTCAGTTTAGGACTTGGGAACACAGATTCAGGTAGAAAGAAACTGAGCAACCTGAGTGAGGAATTTAGTGCCTAGATAATGACAGGATATTGCCAGATAGAAGGACTGAACATCAAGACTTTTGTGTTTAGTCAGCACATTCCAAAATGGCGTTCTTTACATTCTGAATTGGGGTCTTAGCTGTGAAAAAAATTGGACTTGGGTCTTATCTAGCAGGAAGCTAGATTAAATGTGCAAGGATAAATTACTTTTTAAAAAAAAGATTTTGAGGGCAGTGGGGAGAAAGAGGGCGTACACACACACACACACACACACACACACACACACACACACACACACACACACACACAATGTGCAAGGATAAATTACTTTTTAAAAAAAAGATTTTGAGGGCAGTGGGGAGAAAGAGGGCGTACACACACACACACACACACACACACACACACACACACACACACACACACACACACACACACACACACACACACACACACACACACACACACACACACACACACACACACACACACACACACACACACACACACACACACACACGGGAGAAGCAGGCTTCCTGCTGAGCAGAGAGCCCTTCACTGCCATGGAGCTCAGTCCTAGGACCCTGGTATCATGACCTGAGCTGAAGGCAGCCGTTTAACTGACTGAGCCACGCAGGAGCCCCAAGGATAAACTACTTTTAGTAATATTTGAAGAAGAGCATACATATGGAGGAACATTGTTAAGATATAAAGAAGTTCAGTGGATCAGAATTAATGGCAGGTGAGACTAGCCATTTGTGATTTGTGGCAACTTGATATTACTGGCTGGTTGTTTTTAACAAACTCCTGGAGTTTGAAAATTACTTAAATCTAGTATCACAGAATATTATAGTTAGAAAGGCAGAGGTCATCTGTATCTCTTACTGTTCTTTGTGGAATCAAACATGAAATCTAAGTTGTGTTGTGCTTTTATGTTGATGGAGATGTTGTAGCGAGTGAAAATTTATAATTTAGCATTTCATTAGCTTCAAATGCTGCTTAAGGTTTTTTTCTTTAAAAAACAATTTCTTTGCTTCAAAAGTTCTTTCTTGGGTAAATAAACTGAATTTTACCATAGATGATATTGACAATAAACATGTTTGTAAACAAAACAAAACACCAAGCCAAAACAAAAAACCCCAGTGAAATCTCATTTTCCCTGTGACTTCTCCCAAATCAGCTAGTGAGGAAACATTGGGAAACTGCTCTGACTCTCTTTGCCCCATTTCAGGAAACAGGAGACTGGGTTGGAGTCCTCTATTATGTGTTAGTGGGTGACCCTGACCAAAAGTTTCTGGCAACTTTTCTAGTGACTGATGCAGCATAGGAGAAACTGTACTGGGTTGGTATTAAGTATGTTGTAGAAGTAGATCTAAATGATATGGAAAGATGTTCAGAATACATTAGGTGGAAAATGAGGTTATAGCGTGCTTTGTACAGTGTAATAGCTTGTCTTTACCGAGTGCTTCTCATGCACTGGGCACTGTGATAGCGCTTTCTATGCAGTATCTTCTAGCCTTGTTACAGCCCTATTCTATAGATGAAGAAATTGGGGTGCAGACAGGTTAAGGTCACCACTTAATAAGTGGTGGAACTGAGCTTTGAATGCAGCTTTGGCTGACCCCAGAGCCCCTGCTCTTAGTCCTTGCACTGTGTTGCCCCTCTCCATGTGACCTGACCACATGGTGTGGGAAGGTTCTCCAATACAGGGCTGTTTATACGTACATAAACAGGAAAGGGGCTGGGAGGCAGCACAGTGGGATGCAAAAATTAATAGCAGCTGTCTCTTAGTCAGTAGAAATAACGCATTCTAATTTTCTTTTATTTTTCTCTATTTTCTGACTGTAATGGGGCTTAGATTGCTTTTGAAATAAATAATATAAAACCTTATAGAAAAGTATAATAGGTTTAAAAAGTAATGGGGATGTAATATTAAGTCAGAAACAGGAAACTTTTATACTCTGTGCAGCAAGTATGAAAGAACAGACCATCCTGTCTAGAAAGTGTTTATCTGTGTTATGGGAAAATTTTCTGAACGTTCTCATTTTCAAACAATAAGCATTTATAACTTTTTAAAAAATTATGAAAGCTATTATTTACCATAATGTGGTATTAGTGGATTTTAGGAGGACCATGGTTTTAAAGTAGTTCAGTGGTTCATGCTGAGATTCCATTAATGGGGACCTGAGATTTTGGTGTGTTTTTCTGTTGGAGGGAACTTAAATTACTGTTTTGGGCTGTATTTTGTTCATTTATTTGAAAAGACATGCAGTATCTTAAAATTACAGACTCCCTAGAAGAACAAAAACTCCTTTGAAAGATGGATGGATAAACACATTTGTATCATTGATTTCTAGTTAGGGCTGCTTAATCTTTGTTTTACGACTCTGGTGTCAAGTTCTCCCAATAACAACTCCAATATCAAATCAATAAGTTGAAGTTTTTATGGTATTACATACAAAAAGCTTGAAGCTTGTAATTGTAAATGAAAATTAGGACTAATTTTAAATTGAAATATTTTACATAAATTAAGAACTTAATGCGTTTATATTAGATACACTATAAATGTAAATTAGGAGAGTGTTAGGTATGAATGTGGTAGTTTGGCAGGCAACACTTAGGGTGGCACCTGGCTTACAAAAATGTACCATTTTCTGGGAATCGCCCTGGTCCACAGCAGGGGCCTCCGTTGGCCATTTCTCTGCTGTGTCCTCTTTCTGAATTGTTTTCATGATGCTCTGTGAATCTGTGCATCCTCACAGCTGCTCTGGCTCTTGCCTGTCCTGAAGTGCGGACATTCTGCTTTTTCTCATGTTTCTCAGTATATCCCCCTTTTTGCTTAAGGTACTCAGAACTGCTTTTCTTTGAGCAAATGGTATTCAAACCTTTTGAAGGATGGGGGCAGGGGTGCTTAATAAAGCATTGCCAATAATTTTGAACCACATAAATATAAAATTATAGATGTTCTAATAGTAAATACTTTAAGGCAAGCAAAGGAACATACATTGATTCTGAATGGGCATATTTTTAACTGAATTTCAACAAATTCAGGTCTTCGTGTGTTTTGAGTTTGTGTTCATCTTTCTGCTTTTCAGACTAATTGGGGAGTGGGAATTCCTTTTCCTAACTTTGCTTTAGATGCTTCTGTGTCTTCATTTTCCTTCCCCATTTCTGCAGCTCAGCTTAGTTCTGTAGCTTTGGTCCCTGGGCCTGCCAGGGGTGGGCTTGCCTCTGCTCATTCCTGTCTGTTTACTGACGATTTTTGAGCGGCCTTATTTCCTCCCTGTCTCACCATGTTTTCCTACCCTCAGTCTCTCCTCCCACGTTCACAGGAGTTGGTTTTTTCTTTCCATGTGGGGCAGCACATTCAGTCCTCATTTAGGATGTGAGCAGTGGTAATAGGTACTCTTCATACGTGAAAACATCCAGAAAGCATGTATGACTAAAATAGGTGTGCCTTTGTTGTCCGTAAGTCTTTTAATTTTATTTAGCCTTGGTAAGCAGGGAGAGGTGTAAGGTATCCTTCATTATAGGATTTTAGCTTTTACAGTTATATTGTATTATGTAGTGCTGCTGCTTTTTTTTTTTTTGGAAGCGTTTCCCATGACTAAACATCAAATAAGATGTTGCAGTCACATTTTTATCCATTTCACACTTAAGACCAAGCTCCCAAGTACCCCTTCTGCAGATGTCTCACTGTACATATACCCATCCTCATTCAGTCCAACCCAAAACAAATTCTGACAATGACACATGAACTGCACATAGCTGGATGGCCTACCAGGTCCTTTATGCAGTTGAATTTACAAGGTGATAACCAAGTTAAGACGAAGTTCCAGTATGGATGCCTTCATCTCCCTCCCCTGAATCCTGATCCACTGGCTGCCAAAGCTCGAAGGGGTTTGGGGTAGGGGGCTTGGTCATGGGAAAAGCTGCTATGGTTGACCCAGCACATGGGTAGAGGGGAAGGTTTCATTTCTTCACAATCTGAATGACATCCTCGTCCTCCAATGTATGATCTTTACCCACTTTTTGAGGATTGTGTTTCACAGACAGACCCCAGACCAGAGCGTATTTAAATTCTTTGATACGATTTTTGTGAATCTTCATGCAGAAATCCTCCACCGTAGCCCTAGAGTAAGGCAGCACCACTGGGGGTATATAATCTCGCAACTGGCCTTTGGGTTTGGTGTAAATCCTCACTAGTTTCAGATAGTCCCACATCTTTTCCAAGAGGTCATCAAAATTCCAGTGGTGATGGGCAGAGATGGGTACACAGTGAGGCACCTTAGAGATGATATCCAGTTCCTCAATGGAGATCTGATCAGTCTTATTCAACACATAGATACAAGGGATATAAACTGTTTCCTTCTACCACGTCGATGAGGTCATCTGCTGTGGCATCACTACGCAGTGTCACATCAGCATTGTGAATTTTGTATTCAGCCAGAATGCTCTTCACAGTTTCAGCATCCAGCTCACTCTGAGGGCAAGTGGCCGTGAGATTAATGCCTCCTTTATCCTTCTTCTTAAAGCCAATGTTGGGGGGTTTGCTGTTCAAGCGAATGCCAAAGCCTTCCAGCTCATTTTGAATTATCTTTTTGTGTCCCAAGGGTTTCAGGACATCCAGAACAATCAGGATCACGTTACATGTTTGGGCCACTGCAGTGACTTGAAGGCCTCTACCTTTCCCACCCTTGGCATCCTCAATGATACCTGGAAGGTCCAGGAGCTGGATCTTGGCACCTTTGTATCTGATGACACCAGGCACAGTGGTCAGAGTAGTGAACTCATAGGCTGCCACCTCAGAATGTACCCCTGCCAGGTTACTAAGCAGTGTTGACGTCCCCACTGATGGAAAACCCACAAACCCAATTCGAGCATCACCTGTCTTGGCCACATCAAAACCTTCTCCCAGGGCGCCTGGGTGGCTCAGTCGGTTAAGCGACTGCCTTTGGCTCAGGTCATGATCCTGGAGTCCCGGGATCGAGTCCCGCATCAGGCTCCCTGCTCAGCAGGGAGTCTGCTTCTCCCTCTGACCCTCCTCCCTCTCATGCTCTCTCTCTCTCATTCTCTCTCAAATAAATAAAAATCTTTAAAAAAAAAAAAAAAAAACCTTCTCCTGGCCCACCACCACCACCACCACCTTTTGGGGTAATGAGCTCTCTACGAAGCTTAGCAAGGCTAGCCTTAAGCAGCCCTAGGTAGTGTACTGTGGCCTTGTTCTTTTGAGTCTGAGCAATCTCGGCTTCGATCTCCACAGTCTTGGCTAAGGTGCTGCTCATGGTGGCGAGTCACGGGGCGTTGTGGGGAGAGCGTAGTGGCCTCTGGACAGACTACTTCCCCCTACACAACCGTGGGGGTACCTGCCAAGGCCACCAGGCGCTACTCTGTAGTGCTTATTTCTTGTGAAAAATGACATGAGTGGGTTAAAAAGTCTCACCATGCTGAAGTATATGTAGTGAAAAGGCTCTTTTCTGATCTCAGTCCCCTGGTCCCCTCTGCCTGAGGCCATCACTGTTCCCAGTTTGAATATTCTTTCAATGATATTTTTTGTATGTGTGACCATATATATCTTTTCTCCCAGCCCTTGACTTTATGCAAAATGTAGCATACTATTATTTTGGAGACTGGCCTCAGCACAATTGTCTTTTTTCACTTAACATTGTATCTTAGAGAACATTCGTATTGGCACATGTAGATATCTCATTTTTAAATACATAGAAAATGTGCTTTTAAGCCGTTGGCTAAGGTGTATTGGCATTATAACATAATAGTGTCATGAGTTTAAGAGCTGGGTTAAAATTCTGGCTCTGCCATTTATGAGCTGTGTGACCTTGGACAAGTTACATAACCAGTTGCTCCTTTATAAAATGAAAGGTTAGTATCTCTTCACAAGGTTTTTGTAAGGATTAGAAGAGAGAATGTATGTAAAGCATTTAGCATAGTGTCTTGCTTAGTAAATCATAGCTATTTGCTCATTAATTTATCATCAGATCAGATGAACCCCTCATGTGTTTCTCCTTCCTTAACTAAAACAAAATACACAGAAGGCATTACATATTTCTTGATCTTTTAACTTACCTTGTCTGTCCTTTTCTTCCATTGTATGCTTTCCTTCTTCCTTCCCCATCCTTTCCTCAACAAATGTTACATTTCTTTTACTTTTTGACATATCTTGGCTTGTTGATGACTTTACTGACCTACCATATCATCTCTGTCATTGCATTAGGTATCATCAATTGTGGTTTATTATAAAACCGCACAGAGAAGAAATATTTCTGTTGATGATACTCCAGAGTGAATTTAATGTCAGCAATCGAAATTTTTCAAGTCACTAGGCAGAATGATTCTTTTTGTGACTGGGATTTCAGCTGGGATAGAACTGAGATTTGGATACAGATGGCAACTGGCAGAGAGTAATAAATGTAGGGCTGAGATACCACAGAAGCACTTCAATGGTGTGGGGCTGTCTGGGGTTGGCCCTAGGAGGCCAGTCATGAGCGGATGGGGGAGGGGGAGAGTGTGCATGGGGAGGGCGGAGACACAGCAACCCCATTGTTCACTAAAAACTGTCAGGATAATGATAAGTCAGAGGCAGTGGGGCCTCATGGGGGAATGGTATGCAGGGTGTGGTGTGTACAAAATAGAATAATACGGTGTCTGTAAACTAGATGAGTTGCCTTACTGAGCTGTTTTAATGTTCTGCTCCAGGGTACAAGAAGTCTAGCTAGGAATTCCCCCCACCGTTTTCATAGGGGATGCATGGATCTCATTTGACAGGGGTCTGTCAAGCTGTCATGCTTGGAGGAGTCAGGATTGCTGTACCTACAAATATTTGTGTAGGGCCCTTTAAGGGAGTTGAGTGTAAGAGCATCTGGGGATTTAGACCTAGTGAGTTTAAGGTATTCACATCAGTGTGATTCCATCTATACCCACCAGCTGGTGTGATCTAAGCAAGCCAGTTGACATTTTAGAGGTTTCTTTTGTGCCCTCTTCAAGAGTGGTTTTTGGCTTCTTGTCCCTGATATGTTTTCACTACTTGGATGGTGTGTATTTGTACTGTTTGATATTAATGTTCTTGTCCCTTTTGAGTGTCTGTCATTGTATGCCACAGTGATGAGCAAGGATTGGTTATCCACTCCCAGGGTACCTGGTAATGGCCTGCATGTCCCTGGTCTGCCTGTTGCCAACTCAAATCTCCTTTTTGCTGTAGGTCTGTAATCACTGAAGGAAATACGTAGAAATGCAGCACTAAAATATGTTTGAAATGTTCTGTTCAAGAATTTGACTTTTTTTTGGTACTGTTTCTTTATATTAAAAATCGGATTTTTTCTTCAACTTGCCTAAATCTAACGTATTCTTAATAATCCTTTCTTTCCCCACTTACTTTTCTGAAAATCTGAACATTTAAAGAGATGACGGCTTGACTGTGTACCAAGGCTTTCTGAGAAAGGGAGAAAATGAATTTGCTTCATAGAATTGCCCAGAAGTGGTGGGAAGATTATAGTGTGGCAGAGTTGTAATTCTTCTGCCCTTTTGAAACAGTTCTTCCAGATCCCTTTCCCCATTCTGTTCTGATGTGTGGGTTTAAGACACTCCAGGTGATTCTGCTTTGCACACAAGTTCCCCTCTCTTCCTCCCCAGCCCCCCTAAATGCGTGTATACACCCAAAGAGGGAGACTGTCTAGATGCCTGATTCTAATTTCCAGATGTTTGCCCTCTTTTGCAGTTTTAGCCATCTTCTTTTTTTTCCCTATCCCTTGTTATTATTTTACACATAATACCTTGAAGTCTGTGGAGAAAGCTACAAGTAAACTAAAAATGTTTATATATTATACAGAATAAGAACTCCTATTCCTGTAAATCGCTGCATGGCATTCAGAATTGTGTATTTCAGCATCCCAGTTCTTCCTTTAAAGTAGTTTTAACATTGGTTGATTTTTCTCTTGGTTGGTATATAAAAACTCTAAAGATAGAGCAAACATTTTGACCCAATTTTGTTCTTTACAAATAAGTCATCAGAAATCAGATTTGTGCCAGTTCAGTCTTTGTAGATTTTAGTCAAATATCTTGTCTCTCTTAAGCAGTTGCTCTGTTTAAATAGTAATTGTTACAACCATCTCAGAATAAGTCCTACTTGAGTTATGGAATTTGTTCACTCATCTGTGTTAAGAAAGGAAGACCTTTCGTGTATCTTTTGCTGTTTATAGAATAAGATCAAACTGTATATATAACATTAAACTTGACAAAAAATTGTTTAAAATGATTTTGATGTCAGGAATTAGAGAAATGAGTATGTTGGTACTGTCAGGGAAAGTGTGGCTTACAAATATCAGCTAAGGCTAAGCAGTCTTACTTTAAACCTGTGCTTGATAAAAATTGAATGTAGCCTGTACACTCTGACAGAGGATCATGAAATTCTTGAAGTATGTATTTTTCTTCTGAAATTTAACTTTTGCTAATGTAATACAGGATTTAGTGATACCTTGCCTTTTAAACATTTTAAGATATTTCAGGGCATATCAACTGAAGGCTCTTGAAATGAAAAGTGTATTTAAGTGTAGTTATTGTATGTGAAAAGAAAATCTTTTTTGAAACTCATTCTTTAAAAAAAATCCAGAATGATGATACCACGGATTTTTGTTTTTTTGTTTTTAGAAGCCTCAAAATCAAAGTAAAAATGAATTAGAAAGTCATCTTTGATTTTTCTGGATCACTTAATTTGAATTTATTTCAGAGCACATAAAGTTTCTTGGAGTGCAGTAATGATGAGGGAATCCTGGGTGATCAGCCTGTGGGCGGTGAGCTTTGGCCTGTCCTGCCACCTCTGGTTCTGGGGGTTCAGCCCAGGACTGTGATTGAGGTTCTTCTATCAGAAGAACTCAAGGCATTTACTTGATTGATACTGAATCAGAATAATGGTCAATTTACATGAAAAACAAGCAATGCCTTTTTTTTCAGCTTTATTGAGAAATAATTGACATATATCACTATAAATTTAGGATGTATAGCTTGATGGTTTGATTTACATATATGTGCGATGATTGTTGCAGTAGGTTCAGCCAACATCAATCATCTCATAGATAGAATACAAAGAAAGAAACAAAATTTTTTCTCCTTGTAAAATGTGAACTCTTAGGATTTGCTCTTAATAATTGTCCTATCATAGAGCAGTGTTAACTGTAGTCATCATGTTGTATGTTACATCTCAAGTACTTATTTATCTTTTTTTTATTATGAGTTTCAGGTGTATAGCTTTATAATTAGAAACTACACATTACAGAAAATCATCACCAGAAGTCCTGTTTCCATCCATCACCATACAGTTGGCCTCCTTCACCATTTCATCCAACCTCCTTCTCCTCTAGTAACCACTAGTCTGTTCTTTGTATCTATGACTTTATTTTGTTCATTTATTTTTTTAGATTACACATACGACTGAAATCGTACAGTATTTGTCTTTCTCTGACTTATTTCGCTTAGCATTATCCCTTCAAGGTCCATTCATATTGTTGTAGATGGCAATATTTCATTCTTCTATGGCTGAGTAGTATTCCATTGCATAAATACATCACATCTTCTTTATTCATTCATCTATCAGTGGACACTTAGGTTGTTTCCCTATCTTTGCTATTGTAAATAGCTAAGGGGTCCGTGTATGTTTTTGAAGTAGTGCTTTTGTATTGGAAATAAATACCCAGAATTGGAATAGCTGGGTCATATGGTGGTTCCATTCTTGAGGATTTTCTATAATGTTTTCCAAAGTGGCTGTGCCAATTTTCAATCCCACCAGTAGAGTATTAGGGTCCCCCTTTTCCCTGCATCCTCTCCAACACTTGGTATTTCTTGTCTTTTTGATAATAGCTATTCTCACAGGTGTAAGTTGATATCTCATTGTGATTTTGATTTGCATTTCCTCAATAATTAGTAATGTTGAGCGTCTTTTCATGTGCCTGTAGGCCATCTTTGGAAAAATGTCTGTTCAGGTCCTCTGCCCATTTTTAATTGTAGCTTCTTTTGTTGAATTGTAGGAGTTCTTTCTATTTTTTGGATATTATCCCCTTATCAGTGATAAGGTTTGCAAGTATTTTCTCTCAGTAGGTTTCCTTTTTGTTATAATGATAGTTTTCTTCGCTGCACAGAAGCTTTCTAGGTTGACGTAGTCTTGTTTATTTTCATGTTTTCCTTTGTAGCCAGATCCACAAAGATGTCAGTAAGACTGATGTGAAGAAGCTTACTGCTTATGTTTTCTTTTAGGAGTTTTATGGTTTCAGGTCTTACATTCACGTATTTAATCCATTTTGAGTTAATATGTGTTTGGTGCAAGTTAATGGTCTAGTTTCACTTTCTACATGTGGCTGTCTAATTTTCCCAGCACTGTTTATTGAAGGAAACTGTTTTTTCTCCGTTGTATGTTCTTGGTTCCTTTGTGGTAGATTAATTGTCCATATATGTGTGGGTTTATTTCTGGACTCTCAATTCTGTTACATTGATCCATGTGTGTGCTTCCCCCCCCCCCAATACCATACTTTTTTAAAAAGATTATTTATTTGTCAGAGAGAGAGCACAAGCAGGGGGAGCAGCAGTCAGAGGGAGAAGCAGGCTCCCTGCTGAGCAAGGAGCCTGATGCGGAACTTGATCCTGGGGTCCTGGGATCATGACCTGAGTGGAAGGCAGACGCTTAACCAACCGAGCCACCCAGGCATCCCCCCAATACCATACTTTTAAAAATTACTATAGCTTTGTAATATGGTTTGAAATCAGGGAGTGTAGTACCTCAGCTTTGTTTTTCTTTCTCAAGATTGCTTTGGCTGTTCAGGATCTTTTGTGGGTTTGTACAAATTTTAGAGTTATTTGTCCTAATTGTAAGAAGTATGCCACTGGAATTTTGATGGGGAGTGTATTGAATCTGTAGATTGCTTTGGAAGTATGGACATTTTAACAATATTCTTCCAAACCATGAGCATGGAATATCTTTCCATTTATTTTTGTCTTGTTCAATTTCTGTCAGTGTCTTAAAGTTTTCAGTGTATAAGTCATTCACCTTCTTGGTTATATTTGTTCCTAGGTGTTTTATTGTTTTTGATGTGGTTGTAAATGGGATTGTTTACTCAATTTGTTTTTCTGATGCTTTTGTTACTAGTGTATAGAAACACTGCAGGTTTCTGTATATTGGGCTTGTATCCTTCAAATTTACTGAAATCATTTTTTCTAAAATTTTTTTTTCTTTTGGTGGTTTCTTTAGGGTTTTCTATATGTAGTATAATGTTAGTTGCAAATAATGAGTTTTACTTCTTCCTTTCCAATTTGGATGCCTTTTATTTCTTTTTGCAGCCTAATTCTTGTGGCTAGGCCTTACAATACCGTGTTGAATAAAACTGGCAAGAGTGGGCATCCTTGTGCTGTTCCTGTGCTGACAGGAAAAGCTTTTAGCTTTTCACTATTGAGGATGATGTGAGTTGTAGGATTGTCCTATATGGCTTTTATTATGTTGAGGTACATGCCCTCTGTACCCAGTTTGTTGAGAGTTTTTATCCTAAATGGATGTTGCATTTTGTGTAATGCTTTTTTTAATGTGTTGTAGCCTGTTGATTGACTTGTGGTTGTTGAACCATCCTTGCATCCCTTAAATAAAGCTCACTTGATTGTGGTGTATGATGCGGGTAATGTACTATTGTTTGGTGTGTATGTGTTCATGGGGGCCTCTTTTGATTGTATTTCTGTGGTATCATTTGTAATGTCTCCTTTTTCATTTATAGTTTTGTTAATTTGGGTCCTCTCTTTCCTTAGTCTAGCTAATAAGGGTTTGTCATTTTTGTTATCTTTTTCAAGGAAACAATACTTTGGTTAATTTTTTTCTCTATTTCTGCTATAATCTTTATTTCCTTTTTTCTGCCAACTTCGGGCTTGATTTGTTCTTTTGTTTTTCAGGCATAGAGTTAGGTTTTTTTTTTTTTTTTGTGAGATATTTCTTTTTAATGTGGGCATTTATTGCTCTGAATGTCCCTCCTAGAATGCTTTTGCTACATTCTGTATGCTCTGGTGTGTTTCCTTTTTGATTTGTCTCAAACTTTATTTCCCTTTTTAATTTTTTCTTTGATCCATTGGTTGTTTGGAGAGTATTGTTTAATTTCCATGTGTTCTTAAAGTTCCAGTTTTCCTCTTGTTAATGATTTTTAGTTTTATGCCATTGTGGTCAGAGTAGATACTTGGTGTGATTTCAGTGTTCTTGAATTTGCTCAGAGCGGTATTGTGGCCTAACATATGGTCTGTCCTAGAAAATGTTTCATATGTGCTTGAGAAGAATGTGTATTCTTTTGTTGGATAAGATATTCTATATATGTTAGGTCTATTTGGTCTGTAGTGTTGTTCAAATCTGCTGTTCCCTTATTGATTCCCTAGATGATATATCCATTGTTGAGACTGGGGTATTAAAGCCCTCAACTATTACTGTGTTACTGTTTATTCTTTTAGCTTTGTTAGGTTTTGCTTTATATATTTAGGTGCTCTGATGTTGGGCACATAAATATTTAAAATTAATATATCCTGATTGACCTCTTTATCATTATGCATTCACCTTCTTTGTTTTTATCAGTTTTAAAGTTTGTTTTGTCTGTTATAAATATATCTACTTTTATGCTTTTATTGGGTTACCATTTGCTTTAAATGAGTTCTTCCATTTCTTCACTCTATGTGTGTCTTTAAGGCTTAAGTGAGTCTCTTGTAGCTAGCATATCATTGAATCTTTTAATTCATTTAGCCATTCTCTGTCATTTGCTTGGATAATTTAATGTGTTTACCTTTAAAGTAATTATTGATAGGTAATGACTTACTATTGCTATTTTGTTCGTTGTTTTCTGGTAGTTTTGTAGATCCATTGTTCCTTGTTTATTCACCTGCTTTTTTTGTGTTTTGATTTCTTTTGATGTCTGTATGCTTTGACTTATATTCTGTTGTGTAATTGCTATACATTTTTCTTTTGTGGTTACCATGAGGCTTACATAAAATATCTTCTAATTATAACCTATTTCAAGCTGATGACAACTTCAATAATATTTCAAGACTATACTTTTACTTCTCCCGCTCACATTTTAGGTTATTACTGTTAGAATTTACATATTTTTATATTGTAGAACTATTAACACATTGCTGTGATTACGGTAACTTTTACTACATTCATTTTAATTTTCAAACTAGAGTTTTAAGTGAATTATGCACAATCATTGCCAAATTACACATTCTAACTTTGAGCATATATTTATCATGAGTGGTGAGTTTTATGCTACATTTTTATGTTCTTATGATGTTGATTAGCATCCTTTTTCTTCCGCTCAACTCCCTTTAGCATTTCTTGTAAGAGAGGTCTAGTGGCAATGAACTCCCTTAGTTTTTATTTATTTGGGAAAGTCTTCATCCCTCCTTCTTTTCTGAAGGGCAGCTTTGCTAGGTATAATACTCTTGGTTGACAGTTATTTTCTTTCATATTTTGAATATGTCATCCTATTTTCTCTTGGCCTGATGTTTCTAATGAGAAATCTGCCGACAGATTTATAGGAGGTCCTTTGTATGTAACTACTTACACTACTTTTAAAATTCTTTAATTTGACTTTTAAAAATTATGTGTCTGTATAGCCCTTTTGGGCTCAACCTATTTGGGGTCCTTTGGGCCCCATGGATCTGGGTGTCTTTCTCTCACCAGGTTCAGGAAGCTTTCAACCTCTATTGGTTTAAAAATACTGTCTGTGCCTTTCTGTTTTCCTTTTGGAATTAACATAATGTGAATATTGTTTCTTTTCATTGTGTCTTGTAAGTCTCAGAGTTTCTTCACTCTTTTTCATTCCTTTTTTCTTCTCTAACTGGGTAATTTCTAATGTCCTAACTTCCAGGTCATTGATTTTTTTCTTCAGTATGGTTGAATCTGCTTTTGAAACCCTCTGTTGAATTACCTACTACATTTTTCACCTCTAGGATTACTGTTCTGTGTTTTTTGTTTTTTGTTTTTTTGTTTTTGTTGGTGTCTATTGCTTTGTTGATCTTATTTTTGTTCATTGTTTCCCTGACTTCCTCTAGTTGTTTCTGTGTTCCTTTAGTTCATTAAACTTTTTTATTTTAAAGATTTTATTTGTCGGAGAGAGAGAGAGAGTACAAGTAGAGAGGGCAGCAGGCAGAGGGAGAAGCAGGCTCCCCGCTGAGCAAGGAGCTCAGTGTAGGGCTCTATCCCCAGACCCTGGGATCATGATCTGAACTGAAGGCAGATGCTTAACCAACTGAGCCACTGAGGCATCCCTTCATTTAACTTTTTAATGGAGATTATTCGGAATTCTTTTTCTGATAGTTCACAGGTTTCCATTTTTTAAATATGTTATTAAAGCTTGTGTTATTAGAGCTTGTTGTGTCATATTTACTTGGTACTTCATGATCCTTGATTCATTATGTTGGTATCTGCTCATCTGAATAATCAGGTTTCTTTTTCAGTCTTTGTAGGTTTGCTTAGGCAGACTGATCTTCACCAGTCAGTTCAGTTTGGGTTTCTGTGCCTCTTGGTAATATCCTTTTGCAGGTGGGGTCTGCTATTGTCTTTTTGAGTGAGGCAACTCTGACCTGTGAGGTTGAAGATAAGTGTTGTACCATTGGTTGAGAACAGCTAGATAGGACTGCTGGGTTGGACACTACTAAAGGGATGCTTTAGGATGGGCCCTGGGGCTGCCTGGATTCTCTGGTCAGGCTTACTAGAAGATTGGGATGGGTACTATATTCACTCATAGATTGGGCTGTGGTAAGCAGGACAGGACCTAGGGCCTGTATGGCTTGTTGTTTGGAGACCTGAATCAGGCCACAGTGTGCACTGAATTCCCTGGACATGTGAGGCCATCACGGGAAAAGCCACAGGCAGTGCTTTTTGTCCAAGTGACACTCTAAACAGGGCTGTTGGAAGGGCTTTGTAGTTTCTCATGTGCTCTGGTTATGTTTTTTGGTTGGGCAGGCTGGAGCTGTACTCATTAATGATGGGGCTATGAATTAGTTTCCCTCTGGGCACAGTGGGAGAAGCAGCTCTGAAGTCAGCAGAGCTCTTCGTTGTCCCATCTCAAGCTGACCCACACCCTAAATTCCCTGGTTGAACAGGTTCACTGGTTTTACTCTGCAGATTATCAGCTCTGCCTACCCTTCTCTTGGGCTTGAGTGCCACTGGTCTGCATGACTTTCAGGCATTCCCACCAGCCCCTTTTGTCAGATGTGGCCAGGAGACACATTCTACAGTGGGTGGGACTGGGACTCTGCTCCTTACTTGGTTGTAGGCAGACTGGCTCTAGGGCTGGCAAAACTCCTTGTTTGAGTATCTGAATCAAGCCGGTCTGTATACCCTGCAGAGTTCCTTGGACAGTTCCACTGACGTGATTCTACAGATGGACAAAAGCCTGCTGGTTGGGATTACTTTTCTTAGGCACTGTGGATATAGACTTGGTCCCCCAAGATCCTTGTGTTGATTCTTGCTTTCCTTTTCCCACCCCTCTGTTACAGTCAGTTTTCCAGTGGCTGGGCCCTGCAGATTCCCCTCCAGTCCCCATTGAGGTCAAACTAGTGGCTTCCACATAGCTACTCACACTGCTGGCGGGGGGAGCATGGCTGGTTGTCCCTCTGGTGTTATCTTTTCCCACTGGAGGATCTAGAGCCTGAGGGGAGACCTCTCTGGAGGCTTGGTACTTTGCTGGCTTGGGGATGGGCAGTGTTGTCAATTTATAGCTGATTCTCTTATCCTTCTGGTGCAGTCTATCTTCTGCTCTGTGGTGCAGGGGGCGGTGCTTCAGATTAACCCTGGTGTTCTAGGATTCTCTCATTGCTCTTCTTGTTCTTGAATAGTTGTTAGTTCTTGTTGTGAGAGAGAGTGAAGTCAGGAACAACCCATGGTGCCATCTTGGTCACGTCATCCTTCCCTCTTCCCTCCCTCCCTCCCTCTCTCCCTCTCCTTGTTAAAATTTAAAGATATTGTAAAGATCATACGGTGTTTGAAGTTACTTTCCAAAAAAATACTCCTTGGGGCTCCTGGATGGCTCAATCGGTTAAGTGTCTGCCTTCAGCTCAGGTCATGATCATGGAGTTCTGGGATGGAGCTCCATGTTGGGCTCCCTGCTCAGCAGGAAGACTGCTTCTCTCCCTCTCCCTCTGCTCCTGCCCCTGCTTGTGCTCTCTCACTCACTCTCTCAAATAAATAAAATCTTAAAAAAAACATTTTATATAAAACTCATTTTTTGTCATATTATGACTGAAGTTATTTTTTAAGTTAAGACTTAATAAAATAAACGTGGAGTTATTTTTGCTTACTTTGTAAACATATTTACAGTTAAGCTGTATAAGAATATATAGGGAGAGAGACACCTCTGTCCCTCCAGCCTTTTTGTCCCCTCCCCTGTCACAGGTAACCATTTTTATTAGCGTCTCTCTTTTTTTAAAAATTTAATTGAGGCAAATTTCATACTGTAAAAATAGCCATTTTATTTATTTATTTTTGAAGATTTTATTTGACAGGAAGAGTGCACCTGCACAAATAAGCAGAGCGGCAGACAGAGGGAGAGAGGGAAGCAGAAGTAGGTTCCCTACTGAGCAGAGAGCCAGGGGATGGGGAGCTCAGTCCCAGGACCCTGGGATCATGACCTGAGCCAAAGGCGGATGCTTAACCAACTGAGCCACCCAGGTGCCCCCAAAATAGCCATTTTAAAGTGAATAGTTCAGTGGCATTCAGTACATTTTTTCAGTATTACACAATCATTGCTTCTGTGCAATTCCAAAACACTGTTATCACCTCCAGAGGAAACCCTGTACCCATTAAGTGCTCATGCTTTCTTCTCTCTTCCCCCTTCTAGTTCCTGGCAACCACCAGTCTGCATTCTGTTTGTATGGATTTGCCTGTTGTGGATATTTCATAGAAATGGAATCATAGGGGCACCGGGTGGCTCAGTCGGTTGAGTCTGACTTTGGCTCAGGTCATGATCCCAGGGTCCTGGGATCCAGCCCCATGTGGGGTTCCCTGCTCAGCGGGGAGTCTGCTTCTCCCTCTCCCTCTGCCTGCCACTCCCCCTGCTTGTGTGTGCTCTCTCTCTCTTTGTCTCTCTGCCAAATAAATAAAATCTTAAAAAAAAAAAAAGGAGTCATATAATAGAGTAGGAGACCTTCTGTGTCTGGCTTATTCCACTTACTGGTGTTTTCTAGGTTCACCCATGTCCTGTGTATCAGCACTTAACGTGTTTTTTTTTGTTGTTTTTGTTTTTTTTAGTGGCTAACTATTCCATTATATGAATATGCCACACTTTTTAGCCCTTCTTCCATTGATGGATATTTGCATTGTTTCTACCTCTTGGCTATTGCAAACACTGTAGCTGTGAAAATGTATGTAGTTGTATGAGTACTTGTGTTCATTTATGGAGTATGTGCCTAGGAGTAGAATTACTGGATCACATGATAATTCTATGTTAAATTTTTGAGTAATTGCCAAACTTTTCTCCAGTGGCTGATCCATTTTACTTTCCCACCAACAATGTATGAGAATTTTAATTTTTTTTGAGAAATTTAAATTTTTTATATCCTTGTCAACACTAATTTTCCTTTTTTTTTAAAAATTAATTTTAGTCATACTAAGATATGAAGTAGTATTTCATTGCAGCTTTGACTTGCATTTCCCTAGTGAATAATGATGTTGAGCACCTTTTCATATGATCATTGGGCATTTGTATATCTTTGGAGAAATGTCTCTTCTTTCTTTGTCCATTTCTATATTGCACTTTTTGTTGAGTTGTGAGAATTCTTTATATATTTTGGATTCTAAGGCCTTTTCAGATACATGATTTGAATATTTTTTTCCTTTCTGTTACTAGTTTCTTGCTTATTTTTCCTATATTGTTTTTGCAAAAATGTGAGTATACAAACATATTCTCATTTCCTCTGTCATATATAAAAGCATATTGTACAGTTTTCTATAATTTGATTTTTTCCAACCTAATATAATTTGGAAGTCTCTCCATATTAATGCATAGGGGTTCTCTTCTTCCCACCTTTCCTCTGCTCTGTTTACACAGTACCTCATTGTACAGCTATACCAAGTTCATTCAACCAGTCTCCAGGTTACTTGGGTTATTTTTAGTCTTTTACTATTCAAGATAGTCCATATTGAGTAATCTTACATCGTGGGTATTTTCACACTTGTGTTGGTTTATCTGCGTGATTTATTTTTAGAAGTGAGATTACTGCAGCAAAGGCCCATAATCTTAAATATGATCTCTTTCAAAGCAGAAACTCACTTATTCTTACCTGGACTTCTTTTGTGCTACCATTACATTTTAACATTCCTTTTATTCCTGAAAGAACTGCTGTATAGTGTCAGAGTTATGTTTCACCAAGAACAGTGGCTGTGCCAGATATGGGTACTCATGAGTGTTTTACAGGAGATGATTTTTATACTTCATATAAATGGATCTGTTATTTTCAGGTGAAAAAACATTTAAGTGGATATCCACTTTGGATTTTGATTGTTGGTCATAGAAAACATTGAGAAGCACCTGCACCAAACTGAGGAAAAGTCTCTCTTCCTTGCCATAAGCCACTCTCTCAGCTATGCTCAACTTTTTGATTATCCTTTTCTTTTACAAATGAGAGTAGTTGCAAAGACTGACTCCAAATACCTGTAAAAGTCCACCATTGTTACTGGTTATAATTTCCCTTATTCTCTTACCTTATTGTTTGTGTTTACATTCTTTTCCCTCTTTGAATGGTCAACTCTGATGCATTTTCCTTCATGAAGTCTTCCCTAATTCATCCAAACTAGAATAGAGCCCCATCTCCCATACCATTTGTTTGCAACTTCACTGTAGTACTCAGAAGTTTGACCTAGTGTTATCATTACGTATACATAAACTCCTCTATTACACTGTACAGACTCCTCGAAACCAGGGAGTGTTTTTCTTAGAGGCTTGAACTTATTTCATGCTCAATTAGTTAGAGCTGAGTGTCTTGTATAAATTAATGTGTAAGTCTTTATGCTGTTTCTTCCTCTTCCTTGTCACTCTGTAAGTGTAGATGTTCTTCAGGGTTTTCTCTCTGGCCTTTTCTTCCTCATGATTTCATCTACTCTCTGTCAGCAATCATTCCTAAACAGATGACTTCATCTGTATCTCCTCACTCCAGTCCTTGATCTGAGCTTGGGCTGTGATTCATCCTACTAGAACCCCAAATACAGTGTCCCTCAAGCCAGAATTGTCATTGCATCGTTTAGTGCTCTATCTGGCCTGTAGTAAGCGTTTGTACTTGTGGAGTAAATGTATATGTGAAAACATTTTTCTTTTCCTGGCTACTGAAAAATGTTACTAAGACCCTGCTTTGCCTACCTGTCTCATCACTTGCTGGTCCACATTGTTTCTGTAAGGAAATATTGCACATATATCCCCTGTTTTTCTACTGTCTCCACCTAAATGTGCCCCCCGCCCCGACCTTACTGTGTGAGCTACTACAAAGACTAATAGCTTTTATGATGGATAACTGAGGTCTACCCCTTTAGTCTTAGGAATCTTAGCTCTCCAAAGCTGACCGAGTTGAGCCTAGCATTAAAAGTTCTCCAGCCTCTGGATGTCTCTGAACACCTTTACAGCCTGTTTCCTATTCTGCAACCTGGTCTGGTTTCAGCCAGTATTTTCCCTCTCTTGGTGTCTCCATCATCTACTGAGTCACTTGAGCTGGAAACCTGAGACTTCTCTTGAGTCTGCCTCTTCCTTCCTTGACTCTTTCCCCCTGTCCTGCACAGCCAGTTAGTCAGATTTGCAATCCTATGGATTTTACTCCTTTAAATATTTTTCAAATCTGTCCTCATTTTAACTGAACTTTCTGCCCATATTTTTGGTCAAATCCATCCCCTAGACAGCTTCCAAAACCCAAATCTCACCATGAATCTCTGTTAATAATGGCTCCTACTGCAGCATTCAAGGATCTTCTCATAATCTGAGCCTCGTTTTCCTCTACAGTGCAGTCTTTCTTGGGTTTCACTTGGCACTCTTGAAATACTGAATTGCTGGTAGTTCTGCTTTGTTGCTCCCTTCTCCAGAACACACTATCCTGTTTTTGCCTCCTTACCTTTGTTTTGCAGGTTCCTTTAGCCCCAAATATTGCTGTCTAGCCTCTCTTTCCTGCCCCACTTTTGGCTAGGCAAACTTCAGGTCATTTGTTGAGTCTCAGCTCAGGCATCACTGCTTTCTTGTAGCCTTTCCTGATTTCTCTGTCCTCTGCACTGTTTCCATAGTACCCTGTGCATCTACCTATCTTTGTACCTTCCTCATTATAGTTGATTATAACAGTCTCTTAAGCTAGTCTGAGAACCTCAAAGATTATTTTTTACATTGATATAATCCTTGCACCTGGCACAGTGCCTAGTACACAATAGGAACCCAGTAAATGCTTGTGGAATGAATGCATTGTGTAATTATTCTTTGTTTATCACCATTTATGCCTGTGCTTATTAAATTTCCAGAGTTTGCTATAAAAGGTAGGAAGAAAATTTATGGTAAATGTGGGCCAGCATTTGGATGGATCATAATATATCCAGAGCTTTAGAGAAAAATCCCCTTCCAAACCCTTTCACACTGTTGATCAAGTTCACTTTATAGATTATTACAGATAATAATCTATTATCTGGTTGCAGGACTGATGTCCCATTTCCTTGTTGGCTGTCACCTGGGGCTACTCTGCTTCTAGAGGCCACTTGCCTTCTCATGTAGCC
Source organism: Zalophus californianus (assembly GCF_009762305.2). Lineage (NCBI taxonomy): Eukaryota > Metazoa > Chordata > Mammalia > Carnivora > Otariidae > Zalophus > Zalophus californianus. The sequence continues at coordinate 111,539,691 of NC_045604.1, read as the reverse complement.
CCTCTACAAGCCAGCAACAGCACATCAAGTTATTTTTATACTTTGAAAATCTCTGGCTGCTACTTCTTTCAGTCAGAGAAACTTACTGCTTGTAAGGGCTCATGTGTCCAGATCAGGCACATCAGGATAATAACCCTATCTGAAGGTCATATGTGCTATAAGATATAACATGACCATAGGAGTAATGTCCTCATATCCACATGTTCTAGAGATTGGGGTGGGACACTTAAAATTCTGCCTACTGCTGGACTCATAGTTGAGTGATGTTTTGACAGGTTGGGTAAAGGTTCTGCTTTAGCTAGTAAAGTGTCTCTTTCCTTGCCTTTAAGTTCAGGGTTTATGCAACCTGTTTCCATTTCTTCAAGTCCGTTGGTCTCCTATTCCTGCATATGTGACAAGGATTTTAATCATGTTATGTATCTCATAATGCAGAAATAAGTTTGAAGAAAGGAGTTTAAGTGGACTGTTGGTCCTCATAATGAAATCTGGTATGTATTATTCTAGGGAGACATGATTCATTTGAAATCACTGAGTAGATTATTTTGATTGTAAGCAGAATTTTTTTAAAGTAAACTTTTTATCAAAATAGACATACAGAAAGTGCAGAAATATATTATTTGATAAATTTTCACAAATGGAACATAACACATGTAATTAATATCAAAATCAAACTATTAGAATGATAACCAGTACCCCAGAAGCCTACCTATCCTATGGCTCCTTTGAAAGCAGAGTTTTGTTTGCCCATTAATTTGATAAACTTTTAGCCTATTTAATCCCTTTAAAAATTTGCTTTTATTTTAATTTAAGATGCAGGTATAAAAAGATAATCCTTAAAATTTTTGGAGCATGTGATAAGAGTAGTTAGGAGATAGCTCTTAGAATTTGCTGCAGAGGATGAGATGTAGTGATCAAAGGTGATGTGGGGCTAGAGTCTTCATCTTCTCAGTAATAGGAAATAAACTCCCAATTTTCTAACCTTTAGTTAGAAAAATGGTTTTTGTTCTCAAGGCAGTAGTAAGCTCTTTTGTTGTTAAACAGAAACTAGAAAACTCTTCTTTAGGGAAGTCCTAATGGGGTCAATTTGAGGTGGTTTTTATATTTTAAGATGAGAATTTCTCGTTCTCTTGTTTTTATTAAACTTGTGTCCAGAAAAAAGTAAAGGACAAGATTTCAGAGTTGATACATTTGAAAGTTCTTATGATCAAACATTAGAAAGGAAATTCTTTTCTCTGGCTTAATTTTTCTGTTTTAACAGGGCAAGCTTTCCATGTTGAACTTTCCTTTAAAAAAAAAATTTATTGGGGCACCTGGGTGGCTCAGTTGTTGGGCGTCTGCCTTCAGCTCGGCTCGTGATCCTAGGGTCCTGGGATCGAGCCCTGCATCGGGCTCCCTGCTCTGCGGGAGGCCTGCTTCTCCCTCTTCTGCTCCCCCTGCTTGTGTTCCCTCTCTAGCTGTGTCTCTCTCTGTCAAGTAAATAAATACAATCTTTTAAAATTTTTATTTATTTATTTATTTATTTTAGAGAAAGAGAGCTTGCGCATGCGAGTGCGAGCGGAGGAGTGGTGGGGAAGGGAGTTAATCTCAAGCAGATTCTGCACTGAGCCCGATGTGGGTCTAATTTCACGATCTTGAGATCATGATCTGAGCTGAAACCAAGAGTTGGACACTTAACTGACTGAGCCACCCAGGAACCCTCGAACTTTACTTTTTAACAGAGAACAAGCTTTAGGAAACTATTTCAGCCCCATATTATGTGGTAGACTCTGCTGGAATACCTGTTTATGTGTCTCTGGAACTGTGTTTATCACCACCATTGCCAAAGAAAGTCTAGACTGTCTGAGAAGGATGGCTTCTTAAATTTTTCTAACCCAGTTACTTTTTGGAGGTGATGCTTGAGTTTCACAGGCCCATCTTAAAACAGATTCTGGGGGCACCTGGGTGGCTGAGTTGGTTAAGCATCTGCCTTCGGCTCAGGTCATGATCCCAGGGTCCTTGGGGTCAAGCTCCAAATCAGGCGCCCTGCTCCACGGGGAGTTTGCCTTTCCTCTTCTGCCCCTAACCCCAGCTCATGCTCTTTCGTTCATTCTTTCTCTCTCTGAAATAAAATCTTAAAAATAACCCCACAAATTCTGACATAGTGCTCTAATGAATGAGTTGGATCTTCAAGCAATAGATCATATCCTAAACATTGATATGCAAGGATTCATGATCTGAGCATAAGTAGCCTATTCTTTTTTTTTTTTTTTAAAGATTTTAGTTATTTATTTGACAGAGACACAGCGAGAGAGGGAACACAAGCAGGGGGAGTGGAGAGGGAGAGGGAGAAGCAGGCTTCCCGCCGAGCAGGGAGCCCAATGCAGGGCTCAATCCCAGGACCCTGGGACCTTGACCTGAGCCCAAGGCAGATGTTTAACGACTGAGCCACCCAGGTGCCCCTGTGTATAATGTTCTAATTTTTATATGTAGCATCTTAACCTATTACTCTCTATTTCTCTAACCTCATGGATTATTGCATATTTTTGTATATGACATAAGTAATTTTACTTTTTATTTTCATTGATATTTAAATAATAACTTTAAAAGGAGAAAAATATGGATACATTTTAAAATGAGAATTTAGGCATTGTGCTTAAAAATTCTTTTTATTGTAGTAGGCATGTGAAGAAGCTTTTTAAATGTAATCTTGGTTCCCAGGAACCAAAGTGATTTTAATTATAGACGATAGAATATAAAAGTAACTCCATCATAGAAACTGTCCTAAGAGATTAGAGTGCATATCTACAAAATAAACTAGCTTCTTGTGAAAAATTATTAACATTGCTAAGTAATGTAGTTTTATATATCTGCAAAAGAGGACTAGAACAATTGGTGAATGTCGTTTAAGTAATCTTCAGACCCCTTTATTTTCTCTATGAACTTTTGCTCAAGTAATTTTTCATGAACAGGAAAGTCTTAAGGGTTGTTAAAATCAAAGCCACCAGACTTTACGAAACCATGACTTAGGTGCATGGAGCAGATGTCCATTTGGGGGACCTAGGACAGACCATGTTTCTTGGCTGTGCCCATACACACTCTCATGGGGGAAAGAGCCAACCAGAGAAAGAGGCAGAATTCTACTTAGGGGTGTGTGTGTGTGTAGGGGGGGTAGAATATCTCAACTTTAAAAACGTGATTTGTGTTTTTCCCATCCTAATGTCTTTGGTTTTATAAAAATGGTACGTTTTCATTAAAAATTGTATAGAAAAGCATAAAGTACAAATTAACAGAAATCTTCCTCCCCACATGTAACCGTAGTTAAAATTTTGATGAACTAGTTTCCAGAAATCTCTGTGCCTCTGTCCTTATGTGAAAGGGTACATATCCATTGAAGTGGAATCAAATTGTATGCTGTTTTGTAATCTTTCACTCAACCATCTGTCAGTTTTCAAATCTATAAATACAGATAGGTACTATTTTCAGTGGATATGTACTCTTCTACTGTTAGTCATATTTTGCTTAACTCTTAGAGACATGGGACTTGTTTTAGTTCTTCATTTTAAATCATGATATGAATATGGTTAGTATACGTGTTTTCCTGTTTGTCTGGTAGTCCCCTCAGCATAAATCCCTTGGAGTACGACTGCCGGTCACAGAGTACATTTGTTTCACGTCACAGGTGGTGTTACTGTACCCTTTGCTAGGTCCTCAAGTCTGCCTCTTCTCCCCAGCACTGCTGTCCGTTTTGTTTTTTTATTATTGCAGATAAAAAATATGCAAACTGATAGCCTTTCCTTCCACTTTATCTTTCCTTCATACATTCTTTCAAAAATTTTTATTCATTTGAGACACAGAGATACAGAGAGAGAGCATGAGCAGGGGGAGCGGCAGAGGCAGAGGGAGAAGCAGACTCCCCGCTGAGCCAGGAGCCCGATGCGGGGCTCGATCCCAGGACCCCGGGATCATGACCTGAGCTGAAGGCAGACGTGTAACCATCTGAGCCCCCCAGGCGCCCCTCCTTCATTAATTTTTTATTGCTTTAATTTATCATGATAAATGTAAACATAAGCTATGGTAGATTATACATCCATTACTCAGTTTCAGTAATTTCAACTCACAGTTAATCTTGTTTCACCTACACCATACCTATTTCCCTTCCTCCCATTTATTGTGAAGCAAATTCCAGACATTCTTATTTAATCTGTGTTAAATTATTTAATATCTCATTTTTATTTGTATCTCTTCACTTATTACTGAGAATGAGTGTCCTTTTGTGTACATATTGGGTCCAAAGTGGTTATACATTTTAATTTAATATGTGAATATAGTGAAATAGTTGATTTTCTTTCTCTGGTTTTATACCACTTACAATAGTGTGATTTAGCATTTAGGTTTAATAATCTTAAGATGTACATGTAACGATAAGATTCAGTTCCAGGAAAGTAACTAGAGGTTGTGCTGGTCGTACAGCATCTGCAGCATTTTGTTGTGGGTGTGACATTTTGAGGACGTTGACAAGTGAGGATATCCAGAAGAGTGACTAGTGTGGTGAAATTACAGAATAGTGTCCTACAGGGAATGTCTGAAGGAGCTGGGTGGGGATCTTTAGTTTGGAGGAAGCAGAGCAAGAGAGTGGTGAAAGGTGACAACTGTCTGAAGATGTGTCATGTGGAGGGGCTTCAGGGATAAGGAAGAAGTGCTAATTAGGTAGCAATAAATTGTATCTCCTCTCTGGCTCCTCATACTTTTACTGATTTTGTTTATATACTGCTGATGAAAGCAAGTGATTTGTTATGTGGTGCAAATGATGCTTTTGGGTTTCTGGGAAACCCTGAGATGATCTTTGTCAGGTTTTGCTCCACACATCCATTCTCCAAACCAGGACTTAACCTTGGTATTTAAATTGATTTTGCTGTATAAGAAAATACTCTTCAGTTAAAAAAAATGTTTTTCTAGCTTAGAAACCTGCTCAGTATAGGCCCACAATCCCATACCCATAGTGTCAAAATAAAAAAAAAGTTCTGAACTATTTTTCATAACTCATTTGGAGGCAGAACTTGACCTGAACAGATGTCTTTATTTATTCCACTTGGTGTGAATATTCATACAATTCTTTGCAGAAATAGTAATGTGTTTGATTACAGTGTGCTTTCCCATACCCGAGGGGATGTTATGTAATGTTGTATTATTACCCTTCTAAAATCCAAGATAAAATCCAATAAAGTCTAAATTTTGAAACGCTTCTAGCCCAAAGGGTTTTTGTACCTATAATTGTTTTTTTATACGTTGAGTGATATACTGTGTGTTTTGATACCTGATGACTATGCATATGTAAAAAGAAGACAATAGTTAACACTTGTTTGTCCTTTTGAAGGCTGTGAAATTAGGTTAATATGTAGAACATATTCAAATTAGGACTGCCCCAAAATAGCATGTTATTAGCATGGTATTATTCTATACAGGTTTAACAATCTTCTGAAAATGGGAAGAACAATGTGGTAATACAGAGTTGAAATATTATAAATGTTGAAGAGAGATGTCTTCCCAGAGGCAAATGGCAAGATATTTTTAAATGTTTTCACTTCATCCCATCTGATTGGTGCATTATGGTGTTAATATTGAATAATTTGAAATGAAGTAATGTATCGTAAAACAGAAACAGGCCTGTTTTAAGTCTACGTTTATGACCTTTTTGAATTTGCTTTTAGGCATGGATATTGAAGTCCCTTGTAAACAATGATGATTTCATTTTAGATCATGTTGACATCCTAGTTCAAGTGAGATCTAAATTGCTGGTGTTGTAAGCCACGCCCCGAACTTTACATAGAAGGGCAGTATGGTTTAATAATCTTTATAAAAACAAAAACAATTTGGTTAAAAAACAGCAGGAAAATGTATTATGTGACAGTCTCCTTCCCTCATTTTACCCAAAGATAACTACTAATTTTTTTGTGTATTTTTCTAATAATTTTATTCATATCAGTAATATACACGTGTGTTTTTTTAAAAAAATTATACAAATAGGAACATATACTCTATTATCTATTGCTTTTTCGTGTATGTGTCTTAGAGGTCTTTCTTTTTGGTCACTGTGTAGTATACCATGTATGCCATAACTTTCATATCCAGTCCTTGATAGACTTGTAGGCTGTTTCTCTTTTTGGTTATTAGAAATGATCATGCAGTAAACATCTTTGTATGTGTAGCTTGATATATTCTTGTAAGAAAATCCTACAGGTAGATTTCTACCATGGTAATGCTGGATTTATACAGCTAAATCTATTGATAATACTGAATTACCCACAGAAAAGTTCTTACCAGTGTTATCTTTTTACTGACTGTGTTCATGAATGCTGTTTATTCCCTCTCTTGCTGCTGCTTGGCATTAAAGTAGGTATGTTTTAAAATATAATGAACGTTAAGTTTTTTCATTTAAAGTCCTATTTTAATGGCAAATTTAAATCTGAAAAATAATTTCTGTGTATGAGCCATATTTTCATTTTGCAGACAGTGGTTGTACTCCTGTAGGCTCAGGTTCTCTGCTCCCACACCTTTGGAATCCCCTTCATGAGGCACTCTTCTTATGATGTTGGAGAGAAACAGATTATTTCCCTTCTCATTTGATCTCCTTGGGAGGAAACAAGCCCCTTGTTTATGTACTTTTTTATTGAACAGGTTTATTGAGATATAGTTCATTCAGAATGTAAAATTCAAAAACTTTTGGTATATTCAGAGGTGTGCAACCATCGACATAATGAATTTTAGAACATTTTCATTACCCCCAAAAGAAACCTCACACCCCTTAGCTATAATTCCTCCATCAGTTTAACCCCTAACCTAATATAATTAGTGGTTTATTAGATTAGCCACTAATCTACTTTTTGTGTCTATAGATTTGCTTATTCTGGGCATTTCATATAAATGGAGTTCTACCATTGGTGGCCCTTTCGCATATGGCTTCTTTCAGTTAGCATCATGTGTTTAAGGTTTATCCACCTCGTAGCATGAATCAGTACTTCATTCTTTTTTATGGTCTTATAGTATTCCATTGTGTGGATATGTCACATTTGTGTTTTTTTTTTAATTCTTTTTGGTGGTTATAAATGATGCTGATGTATACAACTTTTGGTGTGAATGTAGGTTATCATTTCTCTTGGGTATATATCTAGAGGTGAAATTGTTAGGTCGTAGGATAACTATGTTTAAGTATTTGAGAACTCTCAGACTGTTTTCAAGGTGGCTGCATCACTTTATATTCCCACCAACAGTTTATAGTGAGAGTACAAATTTTTTCGACATTTTGGCCAACACATTTTCCTTTAAAAAATTAAAATTATAGCCGTTCTAATAGGTGTGAAGTAGTATCTCATTGTGGTTTTAACTCGCATTTCCTTGATTGCTAATAATGTTGAGCATCTTTTTATGTGCTTATTGGCAATTTGCATATCTGTGGGAAAATATTTATTCACATCCTTTGCCCATTTTTATATTTGAGTTGTAATAGTTCTTTATATATGCTAAATATTAACTGTCTATCAGGTATGTAATTTTTGGATATTTCTCTTCTGTGGGTTTTTCAATTTCTTGATGCTGTTCTTTGAAGTACAGAAAAGGTTTTAACTTTGATGAAGCCTAGTTTATCTTTCTTCTTGCTTGCACTTTTGGTGTCCTATCTGAATATGCTTTTAGGTGACGAATTTGCCTGATGAAACATCTTTCTATTGGATACTGGATCCATTAGATTGTCTATAGGCAACATGTTTCTCATCTCAGCCACTTATTCCTTGAAATCTGAGGTGCAGCTTATTTTAAGGCAGTACCAACAAGCTTTTATTTATTTTTATTTTTTTTAATAATTTATTTGACAGCAAGAGAGGGAACAGAAACGGGGAGTGGGAGAGGGAGAAGCAGGCCTCCCGCTGAGCAGGGAGCCCGATGAGGGGCCTGATCTCAGGACCCTGGGATCATGACCTGAGCCGAAGGCAGACGCCTAACGACTGAGCCACCCAGGCGCCGATAACAAGCTGATTTTTAGATGTTTTACTGGGAAATAAGTTTAAAGCTATTTTCATAAAATCTAGCTTTTATAATAAAATATGACCTTGCAATATGGTTTTGTATATTTATGGTAAAACATTTGTTGTTGCTTACATTATAGGTACTAAAAAAATACACTTTTGCAATTTCAGAATGTAGCTTTCTTGTGCCTTATTTTGAGTAGCATTAAGCTGATTTTTTTAATGCTAAGAAGATGGTGATTAATTTATTGCAGGTTAAAAAATACCTTATCCAAGCTATTACTGTATTAAAAGTTAACATCTCTAAAATTTTTGCTACTAATTGATAACTGGAATTTTTTTTGAGTTTTAAACTGATTTATTTTTGGTTATACACAGTTAAATATTTCTTTATTGTAGTTTTAAGTCTCCTCACTTTTTCCCCAGATAATTAATGTACAGGGCATGGCTTACTGATAAGTATGACTAGAGCTGTACAAATTAATCCTAGCAGGGCTCCATCCTTTAATATCAGCACTGTAAATTGTTCTCAACATTGTTCCTGTTATTCTGGTGTTATACTTACGTAGATATAAATTTTTCTTTTGTGGGTGAAAAGGGATATGGTTCAGTAGGATTCAAGAACTTAGAAATTGCCCTCATTCACATTTCTAATAAGTGAAGTCAGAGTAATTATAAAGGAATGATAATGGAATCTGTTATCTATTTAGAAAAACAAATTTTATTGCCATATATAATACATGTAAATGGCTGCTATTTATTTTAGAAAGAATTATTATATTTCTAGGCCCTAGAAAGTCTCCGCATTTCATAATTAAATTTTAGTAGAAGTTGGAACAGTTTCTAGGAATGTCATAATGTGCTGTAGGGGACAGTAATACTTTTAAAGGTTCTGACATGCAGCCAGTAAGGTGTTTCTATTTCTCAATAACTCCCCTTCCCCCCTGAGAGTAGATACAAGAAGTATTTTTGGTAAATCTGCCAAGTTTTTTATATGATTCACATTATAATATCATTGAAAGTGCCTAAATGATATTAGCATTTTAAGTTAAACAGTTACTCAGCTTACCACTTTGACATTATCACTGATTAGAATTGAAGGCTAAGTTGAGCCTGGGGAATGGGTTTCATTGTCTAGAAAAGGCTCTTAACATTTCTCCCTTTCAGTATTTCATAACCTTTTGTTAGGGCACTGCCAAGAAAGGAAGAGACTGCTTACTTCAGGCTGTGTCTTTGACTTTGACATTCTCATGGGTACACTGTGAATGAGTTCAGATCTCTTGTTTTTTTAATTTTATTTATTTTTTTACTTTTTGAAAAGATTTTATTTATTAGAGATAGAGATAGCAAGAGAGAGAGCACAAGCCGGGGGGGGGGGGGGGAAGGAGAAGCAGACTCCCTGCTGATTAAGGAGCCCAGTGTGGGGCTCAATCCCAGGACTGTGGGATCATGACGGGAACTGAAGGCAGAGGCTTAACCAACTGAGCCACCCAGGTGTCCTAGATCTCTTGTCTAATAAATTGGAAGCTAGTGTGTTTCCTGTGCTTCTGGTGCTCTGGGGGTACCTGATTCCTAACGAAGGCCAAAATGCATAGAGTTGATGGGACCAGTTATTGGCAAAATTATGATGTTCAAAATCTACTTGTGGAATATCTGGAATTTCTTACTTCTAGGGAGTCAACTGACTTCTGGAGAGTCATAGAAAGGAACATTTCACTTTCTGAGAAGATGTTTGTTACATTTCATAATTGTATGTTATCCTTTAATGAAGTCAAAGACACATCTTTACTGCAACTATGGATTGCGCAGTTTGGTTCTGCCTGCCTTCGGTTGGGCTCCTACATGTTTTCGTGTCTTTCCTTATTTCTGACTTCTGGTTAGAGGGTGACTTTATTTTCTTCCATACTCAGCCTGGATTCCAGGGTCATCTCTAGCTCTTAAATGAGTACCCTGAACTTTGTCACGTTAATGAACATCTTTGTCTCTGTTTTTTAATCTGTCATGTCTATTCCTACTGCCCCATAGACTCCTCTCCTTTATCTGCTCTTGAGGCCACATTGCTCAGTACTTTTGTGTGAATTAGAACAACTTTGAACACTGTTTTTTGTATTAGTCAGGGTTCAGTTCTTTAGAGAACAAGATCTATTTCTTCCTACTTTAAACAGAAAGGGATTTAGCACAGGGAATTAAATGTCTTGCTGAATTGTTGAGGGGGGCTTAAAGGCATACTGTAGTCTGACTGCCAAAAGCAACTGCCACATCCACCCTGTAGAACTGGGCTGCCAAGGGAGATGACATTCCAGCCTGATCAGGGAAGTTCATTGCTGAAGTGGACGCTGCTGATCCACTCCTGAACCCTGCCTTGCCTGTCAAACACATGAGGGTGATGGGTAAGTCACACTGTTTCTCTCCCCACTTAATTCAGATTCAGTCATAACTCAGTTGGATCATACAGATTTATATTTTGTATGATTCACGTTTATCATGATCTGATTGATTCAACCTAAGTCCAGTCCAGAACACCAGTAGCAAGAGTGCTGGGAAATGTGGTTTTTAGTTTTCCTGTCCCTGTGGTTTGCTAGTAGAAGACTGGAGTAATTTGAGTCAGTCTGTGGTATTCTCCACAAATGTATGGTTTCTCTCTAAAGCTGGCTTTGGAATTGCCTTACTGTCCTTCCACTTGTCCTTGTGAGAGTGATTCTTCTGTTCACGAACGTGGCAATTCCTATTCTGCTTTACTCTGGTCCCTTTGAGTGGGTGACTGGAACCTGTGCTTGAGAGGAAAAAAAGCTGTTACTGGGTGTGAACTCCACTTAATCATTCTTCTGGTTTTATCTCCTGTTATTTTCAAATTGCTGTTAAGTAGCTGCAGCACCACCATGTGGCATGTAGAAATGAGGAGGTGAGTGCCAGCAAAGTGTCTGGGGACATAGAGACTCTGGGAATTGGGGTCTAGGAGGTGCAAAGGACAAGTATGAGGAGAGAAATAAAAACGTTCTGGCAATTTAGAAACAATCTCTTGTGAGATTTTGACACCATCAAGTTACTCTTTCCTTCTTGAAAACCTTTCTTCACTGAGCCCAGGACATGTTATTCTCCTGTCTCACTGACTGAAACCCTTTCCTTGTTTGCTTTGTTGATTCCTCTCCTTGCCTCAGGTCTCAGTCCCTCTTTTTTTCTTTGTGGGCAGTCTCCTCCTTAGTTTTTATTTCTAGCATCAGCCTTTCCCAGAAATCTCGACTTGTGCTTCCAGTGGCCTACACTGATCTCCTTGTAGGTGTCTAATACATCTATAACCAAAGTCTTGATTGTTTTCTTCCTCCTCATCTGCCCCTCACCCACGGTATCCTGTCTTACTAAAATGCATTATGATTTACCTAGTAACTCAGGCCCAGAACCTTGGAGCTGTCCTCAGTCTTCTCTTTCACTTCTCACATTCATTCCATTAACAAATTCTCTTGGTTCTGCCTTCAAACTAAGTTCTGAAACTGCCACTTGTAATCATCCTTACTGTTGCCGTCCTAGGCCACCATCATCACTCTAAATGGTTACCCTCACTTTACTCTTCTGTACCCAACAGGCAGAGTGAGTCAGTCCTGCTCACTTAACATATAAATCCCATTGCACCTAGAATACAATTTCAAGTTCTTACTACAGTCTGCAAGGCTTTGTGTGTATAGTCCTGGCAGTTGTTCTGACCTTACCTCCTGTCTCTTTCTGGCTTACTAAATTTCTTCCCCATTGTTCTCCCCAGCAAACCGCCCCCCCCCCCCCAAACTTACTGGGATTGGGTGCTCACATGTTTGCTCATTGGAAGGTGGGGGCAATGAAATTATTTTAAAGGTCTTAGTGCAAGATTGAAGATTAAAGTGTCTTTTGGGGAGGGGCAGTTTGTAAGAAATAGGAAAATATGTGATTGGTTACAGGTAAGAGAAAGTGTTAAGGAATAATACAAATATGGAACTTTCAAATTAATAGAAAAAATGGAATGAATAGCAACCTGACCAAAACAGTAGGAGTTAGGAAAGGGAAGGTGGAAACAGTATAAAATAGCAAAGTAAGATAAAAGAAATAAAAGTGAGTGGGCCAGAGACTTCCCTTTCTGCCGAGATGAAGCAGCTCATTCCTCCCAGCTCCACCCTCTAATAGCTCAAAACTCCTGGAGGTAACACAACAAACAAGCACAGGAAGACCCTGAAAGATGGAAAGAAGGACAGTCTAGGAACCTGGGGACTTTAGAAATGACAAGAGGGTTTCTTTAGTTTTCCTTATTGTCTCCCATGCATCCTGGACAGCATACTGCAGAAGCCTCCAGCCCTGAACAGCCAACCGCACAGGAAAAACTCCAAGGAGAGCCTCTCCTTACCAAAGTAAAGGGAAAGGATGGTCTAAGCAACTTTTGTGTTAGTACTCACCCTGCTCCAGCCAGACACCAAGGGAACCTTTCCTTTGGCATTCAGTTTCAGCAGGGCTGAGCTAGGAGTTGACTCTACCACCTTCCCTCCTTGGGAGACACACATGCCTTTCAGTTGGTCACTGTCCAGCAGAAGTGAAGAGTATAAAACATTTGCGCTAACAAATGGCCCTAAATAATTATATGAAAAAAGAAAAGGTTTAAAATCAGTAACCCATGCTCTTAACCTCAAGAAATCAGAAAAACAAAATAAACCCAAAGAAAGGAGAGAGAAGGAAGGAAATTGAAACTAAGAAAACAAGGGGAAAAAAATCAAATAAATTGTTCTTTGAAAAATAAAATTGATAACTTCTAGCAAGACTGGCAGAGATAAAAGGGGAGAAAACACATCACAATAAATAAAACTACAGATCCTGCAGCTATTAAAAGAATAATAAGGGAATGATACAGCTTTACACTCATAAATTTGATCACTTAGAGGAACCCAATCAATTCTTAAAAACTAAAATCTACCAAAACTGAATTAAGATGAAATAACCTGAATTAGTGGTACAGCCATTAAAGAAATTGAATTCTTCATTAAAAAGATCCTGAGAAATCTCCAGGCCCAGATGGTTTCACTGGATGAACCAAGAGAAGAATTAATACTGTTTTAATGTAATCTCCAACAGAAAATAGAAAAGGAGGGAAAACTCACTCAGTTTAGGAGGCTAGTATTACCCTAACAGCAAAATCAGGTAAAGAAAAACACATATGAAAAGAATTCTGCAGGTCAGTATCTTTCATGAACTTGGAGGCAATATCTTCAACAAAATGTTAGCAAATTGAATCCATTTATAATGAATATTTGTATATATCTGTAAATTATATATATAAATTTTAACATGGCCAGCTAGGATTTATTTCAGGCATCCAAATCTGGTTCAGCATTTAAAGAATCAGTGTATAATCTACCATATCTGCAGGCTGAATAAGAAAAATCATGTGACTTATCATTTGACCCAGAAAAGGCATTTGACAAAATCCAACATTCATTATGATTTAAAATCTCCAAAAATTAGGAATAGAGAACTTCTTGAACTAGATAGCATCTACCAAAAACATCCAGCTAAGACCGTACTTAATGGTGAAAGGTGGAATGCTTTCCCTGTAAGGTTGGAGAAGGCCAGGACGTATACTCTTAAAGCTATTCAAATAGTACTGGAGGTTCTAGCCGCTGCAATAAAGCAAGAAAAAGAATTAAGATATCCCCTATAAGCAGATTACATTATTATTTACATAGAAAATTATAAGGAAGTTTAGGAAAAAACTTGAACAGTGAGCTCAACACAAGTTGTATACAAGATAAATACACAAAAATCAATCATATTTTTATTTACTAACAAATAACATGTGAAAACTGAAATTGAAGCAATACTATTTATAATTGTTCCAAAAATATGAAATTTTGAAGTATAAAGTTTTATAAGATTTTTGTACTAAAAATTACAAAATGCTAATGAAATCAGAGCTACATAATGTTGACACATATTGTGTTCATATATGAGATTTAGTATAGTAAATATGTTCTTTCTAAATTGACATAGATTTTATTCAATTTTTGTAAAAGTCATCTGTTTTGTTTTGTAGACATGGCAAGGTTTTCAAAATTTTGTATCCATAGGCCTCAGAATAACAATCTTGAAAAAAAGAACAAAGTGGTTGGAATCATTCTGATACTAAAGTTTTCCCTGTACCTACAGTAATTAAGGTGGTGTGGTATTGGCAGAGGGAGAGACACATAGATCAGTGGAATGAAATAGAACCAACAAATTCACTCACAGAAATATGTTCAACTAATTTTTGATTAAGGTGCAGAAGCAATTCAATGAAGGAAGGATAGCCTTGTCAGCAGATGATGTTGGAGCAATTTGACATCCATAGACAAAATGGTGAAACTTGATCTGAAATTTATACCGCACATAAAATTAATTGAAAATCATATTTAAGTACAAAATCACGAAACTAAGGGGGGGGAAAACAGTCATCAGGACCCAGGAATAGACAGTGAGTTCTTAGTGTTGAGACAAAAGCACAATCTGCAAAAGAAAAAAGTTGATCACTTGGAACCCATTTAAAAACTTTTGCTCTTGGTAAGACCATAGTAAAATAATGAAAAGAGAAGCTACAGACTGGTAGAAAACATTTGTGACCAACGTACCTGCCAAAAGACTTACTTAGACTACATAAAGAACTGTCAATATTCAGCAGTAACAAAAATCAATTAGAAAATGGGCAAAAGACATCAACAGACACTAAAGAGGACAAATAAATGGCAAATAAGCACAGAAAAAGACATTCAACATTGTTAGCCATTAGGGAAATCAAAACTACCAGAAGAAACCACTGCTGAAGGTAAAACTTAAAAAAGTGACACCACCAAACACTGGGAAGCATGCAGAGAAACAGCATTACATCTATGCTGCTGGTAGGAACCACCACTGTAGAAAATGGTTTGGCAGTTTCTTGTAAAACTATAAATGTAGAGCTACCATAGGATCCAGCAGTTGGCACTTCTGGCTGTTTATCACAGACAAATGAAAATGGTCACATAAAAACTTATACAGGAATGTTTATAGAAGTTTTGTTTACCACCACACTGGAAACAAATCAGATGTCCTTCAGTGGATGAATGATGAAACAAACCATAGTGCATCTATATCCTGCTGACTACTCAGAAAGGGGCAAAATGTTGATACCCATCATGTAGATAAATCTCTACAACGAATTTTAAAAATTATACTGAAAGGTTACATACTGTGTGATTCTGTTTATTCATAAATGATGAACTAGAAATGGAGAACTTGTTACTGGTTTAAAAGGGGGATGAGGGTGTGAAGGATGTGGCTACAAATGGCAACAAGATGGGATCCTTGTGATGGAAATGTTCTGTATCTTGACTGTGTAGTATCTTGGCCATGGTATTGTACCTGATTACTCAAGATGTGTTGCCATTTTAGAACAGTTGATCGAGTGAATGGGGTGGGGGCACTTGGGTGGCTCAGTTGTTGAGCATCTGCCTTAGGCTTGGGTTGTGATCCCATAGTCCTGGGATAGAGCCCCACATTGGGTTCTCTGCTCAATGGGGAGCCTGCTTATCCCTCTGCCTCTGCCTGGTGCTCCCCCGCTTGTGCGCGCGCGCTCTCTCTCTCAAATAAAAATCTTAAAAAAAAAAAGTGAATGGGGACCTCTTTGTATTTCTTACTACTGCATGTGAATCTACAATTAAAATAAATTTTTAAAATGTGAATGGACTGGATTCTATCAGAAGACTGGATTAGAAATTGATTTAATACATACAGTAGATTATAAGTAACACTTAAAATCCAGTTGCTAAAGGTGAAAATAGAGATGAGCAAGAAGATACCATATACAAGAATGAAAAGAGGAATTGCAATATTGATACCAGATTAGTTGAAACTTCGGCTGAAAGCACTCAACATTATTACAGGGAAATTATTAATTGGTAAAAGCTTGCATTTATGAAGAGGATATTGGCAGTGAAGATGGGTAGACACCAGATCACTCTCTAAACACACAAAAGAACTAGAAATGCATGTAAATTTTAATAAATTTAGGTCAAAGTAATCAAAAGATCATCACCTACCAAAGCCTATAGAGCACAATGAAAACTATATGTGAGGGAAATTGTATAGAATTAAATGTCTTCAGTATTGAAGTAATAAAAAATTTCTCCAAACCTGCATATCCAATTGAAAAGTCTTTCAGCAACTGGAAAAAAAAAATCTTTTTTAAGAAATTGTAAGATACACATACTTTACCATCTTGACCATTTTTTGAGTGTACTGTTCAGTAGTGTTAAGTACATTCACATTGCACAATTTCTAGAACTCCTTTTTTCTCTTCATTTTTTAAATTACATTTATTTTTAAATATATTACCTCATTAGCTTTTGATGTAGCGTTCCATGATTCATTGTTTGCATATAATACCCAGTGCTCCATGCGGAATGTGCCCTCTTTAATACCCATCACCAGGCTAAGCCATCCCCCCACCCCCCTTCCCTCTAGAAAGCTCAGTTTGTTTTTCAGAGTCCATCCTCTCTCATGGTTCATCTCCCCCTCCAATTGCCCCCCCTTCATTCTTCACCTCCTGCTATCTTCTTTTTCTTTTTAAATTTTTTTATTGTTACGTTAATCACCATACATGACATCATTAGTTTTTGATGTAGTGTTCCATGATTCATTGTTTGCATATAACACCCAGTGCTCCACACAGAATGTGCCTTCTTTAATACCCATCACCAGGCTAACCCATCCCCCCACCCCCCTCCCCTCTAGAACCCTCAGTTTGTTTTTCAGAGTCCATCGTCTCTCATGGTTCATCTCTCCCTCCGACTTACTCCCCTTCATTCTTCCCTTCCTGCTATCTTCTTTTTTTTTCTTAAGCTATATTGCATTGTTTGTTTCAGAAGTACAGATCTATGATTCAACAGTCTTGCACAATTCACAGCGCTCACCATAGCACATACCCTCCCCAATGTCTATCACCCAGACACCCCATCCCTCCCACCCCCCACCACTCCAGCAACCCTCAGTTTCCTGAGATTAAGAGTTCCTCATATCAGTGAGGTCATATGATACATGTCTTTCTCTGATTGACTTAGTTCACTCAGCATAACACCCTCCAGTTCCATCCACGGCGTTGCAAATGGCAAGATCTCATTCCTTTTGATGGCTGCATAATATTCCATCATGTATATATACCACATCTTCTTTATCCATTCATCTGTCGATGGACATCTTGGCTCTTTCCACAGTTTGGCTACTGTGGACATTGCTGCTATAAACATTGGGGTGCACGTACCCCTTCGGATCCCTACATTTGTATCTTTGTGATAAATACCCAGTAGTGCAATTGATGGATTGAACGGTAGCTCTGTTTTCAGCTGTTTGAGGAACCTCCATGCTGTTTTCCAGAGTGGTTGCACCAGCTTGCATTCCCACCAACAGTGTAGGAGGGTTCCCCTTTCTCCGCATCCCCGCCAACATCTGTTGTTTCCTGACTTGTTAATTTTAGCCATTCTGACTGGTGTGAGGTGGTATCTCATTGAGGTTTTGATTTGAATTTCCCTGATGCCGAGCGATGTGGAGCACTTTTTCATGTGTCTATTGGCCATTTGAATGTCTTCTTTGGAAAAATGTCTGTTCATGTCTTCTGCCCATTTCTTGATTGGATTATTTGTTCTTTGGGTGTTGAGTTTGATAAGTTCTTTATAGATTTTGGATACTAGCCCTTTATCTGATATGTCATTTGCAAATATCTTCTCCCATTCTGTCAGTTGTCTTTTGGTTTTGTGGACTGTTTTGCTGTGCAAAAGATTTTTATCTTGATGAAATTCCAATAGTTCATTTTTGCCCTTGCTTCCCTTGCTTTTGGCGATGTTTCTAGGAAGAAGTTGTTACGGCTGAGGTCGAAGAGGTTGCTACCTGTGTTCTCCTTTAGGATTTGGATGGACTCCTGTCTCACGTTTAGGTCTTTCAACCATTTGGAGTCTATTTTTGTGTGTGGTGTAAGGAAATGGTCCAGTTTCATTCTTCTGCATGTGGCTGTCCAATTTTCCCAACACCATTTGTTGAAGAGACTGTCTTTTTTCCATTGGACATTCTTTCCTGCTTTGTCAAAGATGAGTTGACCATAGAGTTGAGGGTCCATTTCTGGGCTCTCTATTTTGTTCCATTGATCTATGTGTCTGTTTTTGTGCCAGTACCATACTGTCTTGATGATGACAGCTTTGTAATAGAGCTGGAAATCCGGAATTGTGATGCCGCCAGCTTTGCTTTTCTTTTTCAGTATTCCTCTGGCTATTCGGGGTCTCTTCTGGTTCCATACAAATTTTAGGATTATTTGTTCCATTTCTTTGAAAAAAGTGGATGGTATTTTGATGGGGATTGCATTGAATGTGTAGATTGCTCTAGGTAGCATTAACATATTCACAATGTTTGTTCTTCCAATCCATGAGTATCATGGAACGTTTTTCCATTTCTTTGTGTCTTCTTCAGTTTCTTTCATAAATATTTTATAGTTTTCTGAGTACAGATCCTTTGCCTCTTTGGTTAAATTTATTCCTAGGTATCTTATGGTTTTGGGTGCAGTTGTAAATGGGATCGACTCCTTGATTTGTCTCTCTTCTGTCTTGTTGTTGGTGTATAGGAATGCCACTGATTTCTGTGCATTGATTTTATATCCTGCTACTTGACTGAATTCCTGTATGAGTTCTAGCAGTTTTGGGGTGGAGTCTTTTGGGTTTTCCACATACAGTATCATATCATCTGCAAAGAGTGAGAGTTGGACTTCTTTGCCGATTTGGATGCCTTTGATTTCTTTTTGTTGTCTGGTTGCTGTGGCTGGGACTTCTAATACTATGTTGAATAGCAGTGGTGAGAGTGGACATCCCTGCCGCGTCCCTGACCTTAGGGGAAAAGCTCTCAGCTTTTCCCCATTAAGAATGATATTCGCTGTAGGTTTTTCATAGATGGCTTTTATGATATTGAGGTATGTGCCCTCTATCCCTATACTCTGAAGAGTTTTGATCAAGAAAGGATGCTGTACGTTGTCAAATGCTTTTTCTGCATCTATTGAGGGGATCATATGATTCTTGTTCTTTCTTTTGTTAATGTATTGTATGATGTTGATTGATTTGCGGATGCTGAACCAACCTTGTAGCCCAGGGATAAATCCCGCTTGGTCGTGGTGAATAATCCTTTTAATGTACTGTTGGATCCTATTGGCTAGTATTTTGGTGAGAATTTTTGCATCCATGTTCATCAAGGATATTGGTCTGTAATTCTCCTTTTTGATGGCATCTTTGTCTGGTTTTGGGATCAAGGTAATGGTGGCCTCATAAAATGAGTTTGGAAGTTTTCCTTCCATTTCTATTTTTTGGAACAGTTTCAGGAGAATGGGTATTAATTCTTCTTTAAATGTTTGGAAGAATTCCCCTGGGAAGCCATCTGGCCCTGGGCTTTTGTTTGTTGGGAGATTTTTGATGACTGTTTCAATTTCCTTAGTGGTTATAGGTCTGTTCAGGTTTTCTATTTCTTCCTGGTTCACTTTTGGTAGTTGATACATCTCTAGGAATGCACCCATTTCTACCAGGTTATCTAATTTGCTGGCATAGAGTTGCTCATAATATGTTCTTATAATTGTTTGTATTTCTTTGGTGTTGGTTCTGATCTCTTTCATTCATGATTTTGTTGATTTGGGTCATTTTTCTTTTTGATCAGTCTCGCCAGGGGTTTATCAATCTTGTTAATTCTTTCAAAGAACCAGCTCCTAGTTTCGTTGATCTGTTCTACTGTTCTTTTGGTTTCCAGTTCATTGATTTCTGCTCTGATCTTTATTATTTCTCTTCTCCTGCTGGGTTTAGGCTTTATTTGTTGTTTTTTCTCTAGCTCCTTTAGGTGTAGGGTTAGGTTGTGTATTTGAGACCTTTCTTGTTTCTTGAGAAAGGCTTGTATTGCTATATACTTTCCTCTCAGGACTACCTTTGCTGTATCCCAAAGATTTTGAACAGTTTTGTTTTCATTTTCATTGGTTTCCCTGAATTTTTTTAATTCTCTTTAATTTCCTGATTGACCCATTCATTCTTCAGTAGGATGCTGTTTAGCCTCCATGTATTTGAATTCTTTCCGACTTTCCTCTTGTGATTGAGTTCTAGTTTCAAAGCATTGTGGTCTGAAAATATGCAGGGAATGATCCCAATCTTTTGGTACCGGTTGAGACCTGATTTGTGACCTAGGATGTGATCAATTCTGGAGAATGTTCCATGGGCACTAGAGAAGACTGTGTATTCCGTTGCTTTGGGATGGAATGTTCTGAATATGTCTGTGAAGTCCATTTGGTCCAGTGTGTCATTTAAAGTCTTTATTTCCTTGTTGATCTTCTGCTTAGATGATCTGTCCATTTCAGTCAGGGGGGTGTTAAAGTCCCCTACTATTATTGTATTGTTGTCAGTGTGTTTCTTTGCTTTTGTTATTAATTGCCTTATATAATTGGGTGCTCCCATGTTCGGGGTATAGATATTTACAATTGTTAGATCTTCTTGTTGGATAGACCCTTTAAGTAGGATATAGTGTCCTTCTTCATCTCTTATTACAGTCTTTGTTTTAAAATCTAATTTGTCTGATATAAGGATTGCCACCGCAGCTTTCTTTTGGTGTCCACTAGCATGGTAAATGGTTTTCCACCCCCTCACTTTCAATCTCGGGGTGTCTTTGGGTCTAAAATGAGTCTTTTGCAGACAGCATATTGATGGGTCTTGTTTTTTAATCCAATCTGATAGCCTGTGTCTTTTGATCGGGGCATTCAGCCCATTTACATTCAGGGTAACTATTGAAAGATATGAATTTAGTGCCATTGTATTGCCTGTAAGGTGACTGTGACTGTATATTGTCTGTGTTCCTTTCTGATCTATGCTGCTTTTAGGCTCTCTCTTTGCTTAGAGGACCCCTTTCCATATTTCTTGTAGGGCTGGTTTCGTGTCTGCAAATTCCTTTAGTTTTTGTTTGTCCTGGAAGCTTTTTATCTCTGCTTCAATTTTCAACAAAAGCCTAGCTGGATATAGTATTCTTAGCTGCATATTTTTCTCATTTAGTGCTCTGAAGATATCATGCCAGTCCTTTCTGGCCTGCCAGGTCTCTGTGGATAGGTCTGTTGCCAATCTAACGTTTCTACCATTGTAGGTTACATATCTCTTCTCCCGAGGTGCTTTCAGGATTTTCTCTTTGTCTCTGAAACTCGTAAGTTTTACTATTAGATGTTGGGGTGTTGACCTATTTTTATTGATTTTGAGAGGGGTTCTCTGTGCCTCTTGAATTTTGATGCCTGTTTCCCTCCCCACATTAGGGAAGTTCTCTGCTATTATTTGCTCCAATATACCTTCTGCTCCTCTCTCTCTTTCTTCTTCTGGGATCCCAATTATTCTAATGTTGTTTCGTCTTATCATATCGCTTATCTCTCGAATTCTGCCCTCATGATCCTGTCGTTGTTTCTCTCTCTTTTTCTCAGCCTCTTTATTTTCCATCATTTGGTCTTCTATATCGCTGATTCTGTCTTTTGCCTCATTTATCCTAGCAGTTAGTGCCCCCATTTTTTATTGCACCTCATCAATAGCCTTTTTGATTTTGACTTGGTTAGATTTTAGTTCTTTTATTTCCCCAGAAAGGGTTTCTTTAATAACTTCCACGCTTTTTTCAAGCCCAGCTAGTATCTTTAACGTCATGATTCTGAACTCTAGGTCCGACATCGTACTAATGTCCGTATTGACTAGGTCCCTGGCAGACGGTACTACCTTTTGTTCTTTTTGCTGAGGTGATTTCTTTCGTCTTGTCATTTTGTCCAGAGGAGAATAGAGGAATGAGAGAACAAAATGCTAACAGGTTAACAACGTCCCCAGCAAATATACTCTATACAAATCAGAAAAGACCTGAAACCAGGGGAAAAGAAAGGGAAAGAAAGAAAAAAGAAAGAGGGAAAAAAAAAAGAAAAAGATAAAAATAAACAAAAACAGAAAAACAACAACAAAAAAACAGAATATAATCAAATATGATCAGGCTAGTGCATAGATCAGTGCCACACACTAGATTTTGGGCGTATTTTGGTCTGTTAGAAGAAAGTGCCTCCTAAATTTTTAAAGAAATAAAGACATGTATGTACAAAATAAGGGTTGATACAATGAAGGGATGGAAGATGACTGTAAAGATGAAAATTATAAAAGATTTTATAAAAGGAATTGATAAGTTGTTTGAAAAAAGAAAGAAGATTTAAAAAAAAGAATGTGATAGGCAGGAGACTAGAACAAAGACATATACTAGTGATTTAGGGTATATTTTGATCTGTTAGAAGAAAGTGTATCGCAAAATTTTAAAGAGATAACAACTTATATATATATGCCAAAAATAAGGGTAACTACTATGAAGGGATAAAATATGACTCTAAAAATGAAAAATAAAAAATGTTTTTTTTTTAAAAGGGATTGATAAGATGGTTGAAAAGGGAAAAAGAAAAATTCAAAAAAAAACCAGTTAAAAAATTAACTTTGAAAAACTAATGAATCATGGTAAAAAAGCCATGAATTCTATGTGCAGTATTCCCCTAGCGCTGGAGTTCTCCCGTTCTTCTTGATTGGTAAACTTGGTCTTGGCTTGCTGGCTGTTCGGGCTGATCTTCTGGGGGAGTGGCCCCTTGCCGTGGTTCCCAAATGTCTTTGCTGGAGGCGGAATTGCTCTGACCTTGTCGGTCAGGGCTAAGCAATCTGCTCCGGTTTGCTCTCAGGAGCTTTTGTTGCCTGCAAGCTCTGGGTACAGCTTTGGAGGACGAGAGCAAAAATGGCAGCCTCCCAATCTCCACCCTGGAGGAGCTGAGAACTTGGGGCCCCGCTCCTCATTGCGCCCCCAGAGAAAAGCAGTGAATCACTCCTGTCTCCCCGGTCTCCTGCCGCACTCTGTACTCACCCGGCCTGTGACCGAGCTTTTCTGTCTCTGGCACCTGACTCGGTGTGGAGTCTCCAAACCCAGCAGATCCCTGCGGTACGCTTCTGCACCACTCCTCTCAGGGGAGGAAGGGGAGTCTCCCCAGCTCTGCCGCTTGTTGGGTCCCTGCTGGAGGAGCAATGGCCGCGACTGTGTTGCCAATCACAGTTTATGGCAACCCCGAGTTGAGAGCCCGCGCCTTGGCTCCATCGCAGCTGGCTTCCCTGCTCCGATACCTGGGAGCTCTGCCGCACTCAGGCACCCCCTGTCTTTCTGTGACCCTGAGGGTCCTGAGACCACACTGTCCCGCGAGGGCTCCACCCCCTGCTTAGCCACTGGAGTGACGTCCCTCAGCAGAGCGGGCTTCTAAAAGTTCCGATTTTGTGCTCCGCGGCTCTAGCACTTGCCAGAAGCGGCCAACAGAGGCCCCCTCCCCCTCCGTCTGTCTTCCCGAATATCGCCTCGGATTCACTTCTCTGCACGTCCTACCTTCCAGAAAGTGGTCGCTTTTCTGTTCAGAGAGTTGTTGCTACTCTCCTCTTCGATCTCCTGTTGAGTTCGTAGGTGTTCAGAATGGTTTGATCCCTATTCAGCTGAATTCCTGAGACCGGATGAAATCCGGGTCTCCTACTCCTCCGCCATTTTGCTCCGCCCTCCTCTAGAACTCCTTTTATCTTCACCAGCCTCTGGCAACCACCATTTATTTTTCTGTTTACAAACTTGAATACTCCAAAATGTTAAGTACATTCACATTGCACAATCAATTTCTAGAACTCCTTTTATCTTCACCAGCCCCTGGCAAACCACCATTTACTTTTCTGTGTACAGACTTGAATATGCCTCATTAAGGTGGGATCATCTTATTATGTCTGGCTTTTTTAGTATAATGTTCTCAGGGTTCATCAGTGTATCATACTTCAGAATATTTTTTTAAAGATTTTATTAGCACGAATGCGGTGGGGGAGGGAAAGGGGAGAGGGAGAAGGACAAGCAGACTCCCTGCTGAGCAGGGAGCCCTACGCAGGGCTCTATCCCAGGACCATGGGATTGTGACCTGAGCTGAAGGCAGACGTTTAACCAGCTGAGCCACCCAGGCACCCCTGGAATTTATTTTTTTAAGAATTTATTTTTAAGGTTGAATATTCCATTGTATGTTTTATACACACACAGACATATATGCACCCCCTCCTCCCACATTTGTTTATTCATCCCTTGATGGATACTTGGATTGTGGCTATTGTGAATACTACTAAGAACATGAGTGTGTAAATATTTCCAAGATCCTGCTTTCAGTTCTTTTCTGGAATTTTTAAAATTCCAGATGTGGAATTATTGGATCATTAAAATCCCATTTTTAATTTTTTGAATAATCACCATACTGTTTTCCATACCCGCTGCACTTTACATTTCCTCCAATAGTACACAAGTGCTCCAATTTCTCCATATCCTGGCCAACACTTTTTAAAAAATATAATAGCTATCCTAATAGGTATGAGTTGTGTTATCTTATTATAGTTTTGATTTCCAGTTCCCTAATGATTAATGATGTTGAACATATTTTCATGTGCTTATTGACTATTTGTATGTCTTTGGAAAAATGTATGTTCAAGTCCTTTGCTACATATCCAATTCTAAGCAGTTAGAACATATGAACCTATAAACTGAAATAAACCTACAAGAAGGAATTAATATTTAAAAGGTGAAATTAATGAAATAAAAAAGATGCGTAAATCTAAATCCTAGTTCTTTGGGAAGGCTAACAAAATGGGTATCTCCCTCATGATACTAGTGAGAAAAGAGTACAAGTAGTAGTATTGGAAACAAAGATGCAACCATAGAAAGAGAAGGGTGTTAATTGTAAGAAAAGAGTGGTACAAATTTATGTTAACAAAATCACAAATTAAGGATTTCAAAATTAAAGGAATCATTTTCTGGCTAATTAGAAATGGTCAAAATCAGCCTAGAGGAAGTAGAAAACTTGCATACATACACCTTTTGATACAGATATGATCAAAATGATTTTAAAGTACATGTGAAAGAATAAATGCCTGAACATGGTGAAGAACAAAATCAAAAGGATTGAAGGAGAGTTTGCCTTTTTTATATAAAGGTTTTTTTTATATATGTACTACATAAGTATGGTTTTAGTGCTGGAATAGTAAAACAGGTCAGAGGAAGAGAGATTTAGATTCCACCATATATGAGAATATAATACATATTAAATGTAGTTCAGGTCTGGGAAATGGCTGATCAGTGATGGTGATACAACTGACCATCTCGAAGAAAATAAAATTAGATACTTAAAAAACATAAAAAAATTAAAATCTTAGGAACAAATTCTATATTGATTGAAGACTTACATGTTAAAAGAAAGCAGTTACATGGGATGGTCTCAGAAACCTATGTATAAAATAGGATAAAATAGGTAAAATAGGGAGATGTTGGGCACCTGGGTGGCTCCGTTGGTTAAGTGTCAACCTTGGTCCCAGAGTCCTGGGATTGAGTCTTACATCGGGCTCCCTGCTCAGCGGGGAGCCTCCTTCTCCCTCTGCCACTCCTCCCTGCTTGTGTTCTCTCTCCGTCTCTCTGTCAAATAAATAAAATCTTAAAAAAAAAAAAAAAGACGGGGAGCCTGGGTGACTCAGTTGTTAAGCGTCTGCCTTCAGCTCAGGTCATGATCCCAGGGTCCTGGGATCGAGCCCCACATCAGGCTCCCTGCTCAGCGGGAAGCCTGCTTCTCCCTCTCCCACTCCCCCTGCTTGTGTTCCCTCTCTCGCTGTCTCTCTGTCAAATAAATAAATAAAATGTTTAAAAAAAATAGGGAGATCTTTTTATTTTTTAAGTGTTTAATTCCAGTTAACACAGTGTTATATTAGATTCAGGTATACCATGCAATGATTCAACATTTCTGTACATCACCTGGTGCTCATTCCCACAAGTCTGTGTCTTAATCTGTATTGCCTATTTAACCCACCTCCCACCCACCTCCCTTCTGGTAACCATCAGTTCTCTAATGTTAGGTGTCTGTGTCTTGGATTGCCTCTTTTTTCCTTTTGCTCATTTGTTTTGTTTCTTAAATTCCACATGTGAGTGAAATCATATGTTATTTGTCTCTGACTTATTTTGCTTAGCATTATACTCTCTAGCTCCATGTTGTTGCAAATGGCATGATTTCATTCTTTTTTTGTGGCTGAATAATATTCCATTGTGTGTATATACAGCTGCTTATTCATTCGTCAGTTGATGGACACTTGGGCTGCTCCCATAGTTTGGCTTTTGTAAATAATACTGCAGTAAACATAGGGGTGCATGTATCCCTTTGAGTTAGTGTTTTTTGTATTCTTTGGGAAATACCCATTAGTGTGATTACTGGATTCTAGGGTGGTTCCATTTTTAACATTTTGAGGAACCTCCATATGGTTTTCCACAGTGGCTGCACCAATTTGCATTCCCACTAACAGTGCAGGAGGGTTCCATTTTCTCCATATCTTTGCCAACACCTGTTGTCCCTTGTTGATTTTAGCGATTGTGACAGGTGTGAGGTGATACCACATTGTAGTTTTGATTTGCATTTTTCTCACGGTAAGTGATGATGAGCGTCTTTTCATGTGTCATGGCCATCTGGATGTATTCTTTGAAGAAATGTCTGTTCATGTCTTCTGCTCATTTTTAAATTGGATTATTTGGTTTTTTGGTGTTGAGTTTTGTAAGTTCCTTGTATATTTTGGATACTAACTCTTTATCAGATTTGTCATTTGCAGATATCTTCTCCCTTTCAGTAGGTTGCCTTTTAGTTGTGTTGATTGTTTCCTTGGCTGTGCAGAAGCTTTTTATTATGATGTAGTACAAATGGTTTATTTTTACTTTTGTTTCCCTTGCCTCAGGAGACATATCTAGGAAAAAGTTGCTACAGCCAGTGTCAAAGAAATTACTGCTTGTGTTCTCTTTTAGGGTTTTTATGGTTTCAGGTCCCACATTTAGGTTTTTAATCTATTTTCAGTGTATTTTTGTGTATGGTGTAAGAAAGTGGTCCAGTTTCATTCTTTTGCATGCGGCTGTCTAGTTTTCCCAATACCATTTGTTGAAAAGACTGTCTTTTTCCCGTTGGATATTCTTTCCTGCTTTGTCGAAGCTTAATTGATCATCTAATTGTGGATTTATTTCTGGGTTTTCTGTTCTATTGATCTTTGTGTTTGTTCTGGTGCCAGTACCGTACTGTATTTAAGTACACAGACAGCTTTGTAATATAACTTGAAGTCTGGAATTGTGATGCCTCCAGCTTTGTTTTTCTTTTTCAAGATTAGTTTGGCTATTTGAGGTCTAAGGGTTTCATACAAATTTTAGGACTGTTTTAGTTCTGTGAAAAATGCTGTTGGTATTTTGATAGCAGTTGCATTAGATTTGTATATTACTTTGGGTAGTGTAGACATTTTAACAATATTATTCTTCCAGTCCATGAGCATGAAATGTCTTTAAATTTCTTTGTGTCATCTTTAATTTCTTTCATCAGTGTTTTATAGTTGTTAGAGGTATAGATCTTTCACTTCTTTGGTTAGGTTTATCCCTAGGTATCTTATTAATTTTGGTGCAGTTATAAGAGGGATTGCTTTCTTTCTCTTTCTGCTGCTTTGTTATTGGCATATAGAAATGCAAAAGATTTCTGTAGATTTTGTATTCTGTGGGTTTACTGAATTCATTTATCAGGTCTAGCAGTTTTTTGGTAGAGTCTTTTAGGTTTTCTATATAAAGTATCATATCATCTACAAATAGTGAAAGTTTTACTTCTTTCTGCCTGATCTGGGTGCACTTTCTTTTTGTTGTCTGATTGCTGTGGCTAGGACTTCCAGTACTGTGTTGAATAGAGGTGATGAGAATGACATCCTTGTCTTGTCTCTGACCTTAGGGGAAAAGCTCTGTTTTTCCCCATTAAGGATGGTGCTCCCTGTGGGTTTTTCCATCTGTGGCCTTTATTATGTTGAGGTATGTTTTCTCTAAATTTGCTTTGTTGAGAATTTTCATCATGAATGAATGTTGTACTTTGTCTTTTTCTGCATCTATTGAAATGATTATATGGTTCTTATTTTTTGATATAATGTATCACATTGGTTTGTGAATATTGGACCACCCTTGTAACCTAGGAAGAAGTCCCACTTGATTGTGGTGAATGATTTTTTAAAATGTATTTTTGGATTCAGTTTGCTGGTATTTTGAGGATTTTTGCATCTGTGTTCATCTAGATATTGGCCTGTAGTTCTCTCTCTCTCTCTCTCTTTTTTTTTTTTGTGGTGTCTTTATCTGGTTTTGTTATTGGGTTAATGCTGACCCCATAGAATGAATTTGGAGGTTTTCCTTACTTTTCTATTTTTTGGAATAGTTTGGAAAGAATACGTATTAACTCTTTTTTAAATGGTAGAATTTGCCTCTGAAGCCATCTGGTCCTGGACTTTTGTTTGGTGGAATTTTTTTGGTTATTGACTCATTTTCTTTTCTGTTTATTGGTCTGCTCAAATTTTCTATTTCTCCCTGTTGCAGTTTTGGTAATTTATGTTTCTAGGAATTTATCCATTTCTTCTAGGTTGTCCCAATTTGTGGGCATAAAGTTTTTCATAATCTCTTATGATTGTTGTATTTCTATGGTGTTGGTTATTATTTCTCCTCTCTCATTTGTGATTTTGAGTCCTTTCTCTTTTTTTCTTTGTAAGTCTGAGGTTTATCAATTTTATTGGTCCCCCCTCCCCCAGTGAACTGGCTCCTGGTTTCATTGATCTGTTCTTTTTTTTTTATTTTTCAGTTTTTGTATTATTTATTTCTGCTCTAATCCTTACTACTTCCTTCTTCCTGCTAGTTTTAGGTTTTGTTTGTTCTCTTTCTAGCTCCGTTAGGTGTAAGATTAGGTTGTTTGAGATTTTTCTTGCTTCTTGAAGTAGGCCTGTATTGCTATAAACTTCTCTCTTGGAACTGCTTTTGCTGCATCCCAAAGATTTTGGACTGTTATGTTTTCATTTTCATTTGTTTCCTTGTACTTTTTTCTATTTCTTGATTGCCCTATTCATGGTTTACTAACATGTTAGTTAACCTCCATATATTTGTGATCTTTCCAGATTTTGTGTCATGGTTGACTTGTAGTTTCATAGCATTGTGGACAGAACAGATGCATGGTATGATTTCGATCTTCTTGAATTTGTTCAGGCTTGTCTTGTGGCCTAATATGTGATCTATCTTTGAGAATGTTTCACATGCACTTGAAACAAACGTGTATTCTGCTGTTTAAGGATGGAATCATCTGAATATATCTGTTGAATCCATCTGTTTCAGGGTGTCATTCAAAACCATTGCATTCTTGTTGATTTTCTGTTCAGATGATCTGTCCATTGATCTAAATGGGGTGTTAAAATCCCCTACTATTGTATTATTATCAATCAGTTCCTTAATGTTTGTTATTAACTGTTTTATATATTTGGGTGCTCCCATGTTGGGTGCGTAAATATTTACAATTGTTAGATCTTCTTGTTGGATTTGTTATTAAATTTGTATTTTTATATATGTCTTCCTTTGTGTTTTACAGTTTTTGTTTTAAAGTCTATTTTGTCCAATGTGAGCATTGCTACTCTGGCTTTATTTTGACATCCATTTGCATGATAAGTGTTTCTCCATCCTCTCACTTTCAATCTGCAATTGTCTTTAAGTCTGAAGTGAGTATCTTGTAGGCAGCATATAGATGGGTTTTGTGGGGTTTTTTTTGTTTGTTTTTTAATCCATTCTGTGTCATCGTATGTCTTTTGATTGGAGCATTTAGTCCATTTACATTCAAAGTAATTATGTATAAGTATTGTCATTTTACTTGTTCTGTGGTTGTTTCTGCAGACTTTTTCTGATCCTTTCTTGTCTTCCTTTCATAGTTTGCTGATTTTCTT
Organism: Zalophus californianus; assembly: GCF_009762305.2. Classification (NCBI taxonomy): domain Eukaryota; kingdom Metazoa; phylum Chordata; class Mammalia; order Carnivora; family Otariidae; genus Zalophus; species Zalophus californianus. The sequence goes on along the minus strand of NC_045604.1, from coordinate 111,509,834 downwards.
TAGTGTTATATTTGGGTTTCTTTCTCTTTATTTTTTGCATATTTATATGCAATTTATATTACATATTTAGTGATTTTTCATAAATGGTTACCATTAGGTTTGTATATAGGATCTTCTGCATATAGGAGTCTGTATTAAGTTGTTAGTTTAAATTTGAACCCATTCTTTACCCCTCCCCTTTGAGGTATATGTTATCATATTTTACTAAAATCTTTTTATTTTGTGAGTTCCTTGACTGATTTTTTTTTTTTTACATACCTATTTTTACTGCTTTTGTGTTTCCTACCTACATACTGTTATTTCTGCTCTCTCCTTTTCACTGAGAGAGTCCTCTTTATTTCTTGGAGGGCTGCTTTAGTGGTCATGAACTCTGTTGGTTTTTGTTCGGGAGATTCTTTATTTCTCCTTCTGTTCTGAATGATAGCCTTGCTGCATAGAGTATTCTTGGCTGCAGTTTCCCATTCAGTACTCTGAATGTATCATGTTTTTCCCTCTGGCTTGGAAAGTTTCTGCTGAAAATTTCCCCCATAGCCTCATAAGGTTTCCTTTTTATGTTACTTTCTTCTTTTGTCTTGCTGCTTTAAATTTTTTTTCTTTATTGCTATATTTGGCCAGTTTAATTGCAATATGTCTTAGTGTGGATCTGCTTTTTTAAATTTTGTTGGGGGTTCCGTGTGCCTCCTGGATTTGTATTTGTTTCCCCAGATTAGGGAAGTTTTCGGCTATTATTTCTTCAAATAATTTTTTTTTGCCATTTTTTGGACCTTTTCTCTTCTTCTGGGATTCCTATAGTATGGATGTTATTACATTTGATGGAGTCACTGAGTTCCCTAAGTCCTCATTTTGCATATTTTTTTTGTTGTCCAGCTTGATTACTTTCTATTTCTTTGTCTTCTAGGTTATTAATTCATTGCTCTCCTTTTTCCAGCCTGCTTTTCATTGCATCCAATGTGTTTCCAATCTTTGTCTCTGATTTTTTTTTGTTTGTTTGTTTTTGTTTTTTGTTTTTAAATCTCTGATGGGTTCTTTTTTTAATTCTGTGTTGAGGGTCTCACTGATGTCTTCCACTCTTCTCTCAAGTCTAGTGAGTATCCTTATGATCGTTGCTTTAAATACCCCACTAGGCATGTTATTTATATGTGTTTTGCTTAGATCTCTGGCTGTGGCCTTGTCCTGTTCTTTCATTTGGAATAAATTTTTGTTTTCTCATTTTGTCTGAGACCCTGTGCCTGTTTCTCTGTGTTAGGTGGGTCACCTATGGCTCCTGGTTCTTGAGGGTAATGGCTTTATGGAGAAGAGGTTCTTTAGTACCTTGCCATGTAGTGTTCCCTGTACCCCAGGGCCTATGGTTCCCACGAGTCTCTAGTATGTACTGCATGTCCTCAGCTATTTTGTCCTGGCTGATTTATCCTTTAGGCCACTTGGCTGCAGAGGCTTTCTTTTCCTGTTGTGGTCAGTGTTTTGTCCCTGGCCTGAATGTGGTGAGTTTTAACTAGGTATGCCCTGGTCTGCTTGTGTAATGAGACCTGTTGTCACTGCCACTGAAACTGAGGTTCTGCATAACTTCCAGGTCCAGGTCAAGAGAGGTGTTGTGAGCAGGGGTTTGAGCTGGTCTTTTGGAGGCGGGGACCTGTCATGCTGGGACTGAGGCAACCATGGCTGGGAAGGATGGTTTCACTGGTGGATGGAACAGGGCTTGGTGTAAGCAAGTTAGGTGGTAAGTGTAGGAGTTGCACTGGTTCCTGTAGGTGATCCTGTGCTTATGCTGAGGGTGGCGGAGAGAAATGGTGCCTGCTAGTTCCTTTGTTCCTGGAGGTCTCTCTGTGAATGCTGTCTCTCTGGGACATGCCCCAAGATGAGCAAATAACTTTCCAACTGTATGCCCCAGGCATTCTGCAGATTGCTGTTTTCAGTCTGTATGTCAGTGGGCTGTTTGCCTGTCTTCTGTCCAACAGCAGTTCAGTGTGTCCTGACTCTATCCGAGCCAAGCCCACTGACCTTTAGAACTCCATGCTTTAAGCCCAGCTTGTCAGAAGTCATGAAATTTGGCCACTCTCTCTCTCCAAGCCAATTGCTGTGGGGATGTTTCCTCCCCATGCACCAGGGAGATCTTTTTAAACCAAGATTGGAAACTCAGAAGTTATGAAATAAATGGCAGCACACTTGGTGATATGCAATCTTAACTTTTTCACTGTAAAATATAAAAATGGGAAAGTTATTTGCAGTTCAGGTGATAAGGATATTTTCATATTGACATTAAGAAAACACTGGTTATAAAGCAGCAAATATAAGTGGTCACCAATATGGAAAGTTGCCAAAATTTACTAGTAGTCACTAGTCAGAAGAAAAATTCAAAATAAAGCGATAATGAGGCCAGGCAAAATTAAAAAGCTGCTCTGTTGGTGTGGTGGGGATGTGGAGAAAAGGTAGCAACGTAATTTGATATAGCTTTTTGGGAAAGCAATCTAACATCAGTTACAAAAATTTTTCACACAGTGTGCATACATACTGATATGCTTCACATGCATACATACACCCTTTGACTTCAATTCCACTCTTGTGACTCTATCTTGGAATAAACTGCCAACATGCGAAGCAATGGCAAGAGAACGTTTTACTGTGCCATTGCTTGCAGAGACAATAGAAAACAAAGTTAATGACTATTAATCAAGACTTGACTGAATAAGCTATGATATGTGCAACCATTTGCAGCCAAGAAATAGAAATAATAGAGCAGTGTCAGATGTCTGGGGGGAAATATCAAGAGGTGTTGAGTATAAAGATCAAATTGCAGGAAGGTGTGTATATTCTGATTCTGTTAAGCAAATAATAATAAAACTTTTCTATTTGTATTTATATGATTATATGGTAGAGAAAAATATAGAGGAATATGTATTAGGGGAAGGGAGAGAAGGAAGGAAAAGGAAAGACAACTAAAACGTCACTGAATGGTCTGTGTGATAGCAACACACTCATTTGTAGGCAAGATACAGAGTTTCTATATATTATATATAAGTTGTTTAGAAGTGTACATGCATAATAATTTCCAAAAAGGGAACTTGAAAACAGACCCATATGGTTCTTTCCTTGTGCAGATCCTCTTTTAGATCATAGTTGTGCTTTGAGGAAGGTAACCACATTCTTGCAGAGCTGGGCTCAGTTACTTTGTTCACACAGCTCTTTTCTCTGACCAAATACAAAGTCTGTCAGGTGCCCCCCAGTTCATATTAGAAACTTCTCTTTGTGATGCCTTCTTCAGTTTATTCAGGCCCGTGTACTTTTCTGGCATTGTTTTTGTGACTCAGACAGTTTTCCATATTGTACTTTACATGTTTGTCATTAGGCCATTACACCCGAGGGTATCTTATAAGCTCATATTTATAATGTTTACTTACAGTCACGTTCATCAACAAGAACTGGATTGTTGCAAACAAAAAAAAAGAATTGAAGACTTATGGGTAATGTATGCAATCATATTGGCTTTAGGATCCAATTTTTTTCTGTGTTTTATTTTACGTGGATGATATCTGAGAAAGCGGATTTAGTAGTGGCAGTAGTTAATAGCTTTTAAAAATAGCTTCTCTTGAAATTTCAAGATGTGTTTTAGTTATATTGACATAGAAGCTTATAAAGAATTGTAGGAAGTTTATTTCCAAGCTGAATAAAAATGTGACAACTGCTCATTATTATCATAAATAGAAAAGAAAGCCCTCAAATTTTCAAGAAACATTAATACTACATTAGGAGCTCAGAATAGATGGATATTATGTCTTAATTTTTTTGTTGCTGGACTGAATATAAATGCTGAAAGCATGTTACAGTCCTCTTTGGTGTATAATTTAATTTGGCACATATGTTTTGCAGAAGCATAATGGTACTATAATTCTGTGAGAGTGAACATAATTCAGTGGTCTCTAATTCAGAAAACAACGATCACTGCAAGTTGTACAAATCCTTGTATAACAATATTAAGAGAAACTTTATTTCAAGGTTATACAAGTAGAAATTAACCTGATTATTCAGGGTAGTTCTTTGGGGGACTTCTGTATATAAAACATTGAAGTTCGTACCCATGTGTTCATGACTTGTGCTTCATTAACAGATTTTACTTTATTATTTTTAAAGATTTTATTTATTTGAGGGAGCACGAGAAGTGGGGAGGGTCAGAGAGAGAAGCAGACTTCTCACTGAGCAGGGACCCTGGGATCATGACCTGAGCTGAAGGCAGACACTTAACCAACTGGATGGTTGCAAACAAAAAAAGAATTAAGCCACCAAGTGCCCCGATTTTATTATTATTTTTTAAACATTTTATTTATTTGACAGTGCGTAAGAGTGCATGATCAGGGGTGGGGGGGGTAGCATGGTGGAGTACAGGGAGAGGGAGAAGCAGATTCCCCACTGAGCAGGGAGCAGGCAATCCCAGGAACCTCCCGGGATCATGACCTGAGCCAAAGGCAGACACGTAACCAACTAAGCCACCCAGGTGCCCCTCATTATAGATTTTAAAATAAATATATTGCAAAAAACTGTTTATGGAAGCCTTGAAGTTTTGTTGAACTTTGGAGCTTTGTTGAATATGCATTGATAACTACTACACCATGGTACTTGGACAGAATGTCATTAGAAATCGCATTTTGGTTTTGGAGGATTTTATTTTCCAGGTGATTTATTGGTTGTATGGTAAAAAAGTTTATGCTGATAAAGTCTATTTTCTGATTTCTTTAGGATCTGCCTTGTTCTAGATTGACAATATTTCCACAGCTTAAATCTCTTAATTTCAAAAGAACACATTGATTGAAAGAAGATTTTGGGATATAACATATGTTAAGAAACAAATGGGAATTAAAGACTGAGCTAAACTTTTAATTCAACCTAAATATATCATGTAAAGTTAAAGTAGTTGTCATTTTTATGAGATCAGGTTTCCTGAAAAATTTTTGCAAAATCCTATTTAGTGATGTAAACACAGTAAGTATATTTTGTTTATTCCTACAAGAGGAATGATTTGTTTTTTTTAATTGCAAAGAATTAATACTATTCAATAACATGAGCTTTTGTTTTTCCAGAAATTCTTCTTAATCTGAAGATAGAGGAGTATGGTAACCTCACTTATCAGGACCTGTGATATGTTTACAGAAACCGAAATTCCAGAATGGGTTCCTTTTTTTTTTTTTTAAAGATTTTATTTATTTGTCAGAGAAAGAGAGCAGAAGCAGGGAGAGCTGCAGGCAGAACAGGCAGAGCAAGCAGAGGGAGAAGCAGGCTCCCCGCTGAGCAAGGAGCCCGATGCGGGGCTTGATCCCAGGACCCTGGAATCATGACCTGAGCCGAAGGCAGATGCTTAAGGACTGAGCCACCCAGGCGTCCTCCAGAATGGGTTCTTAAAAAGATCTTTCAGCCTGAACTGTTTACTCTGATCAGCCTTTCCTTTTAGTATTTCCTTAGAGTATCTCCTCCTCAGTCATAAATGACCTTGGTAGTGTGAAATTTGAGATTTTTTTTTCCACATTAATCAGCTTTTGGCAGTAGTATCTGGCTGGTATCTTTGTTGGGAAGCACATCACCTTGTCTAGATTGTGCAGTCTGGGCTGCTGTGACATCAGTGTCCAACCGTTACCAGCCTGTTAGGATTAGACTCATCACAAGCTATAATTTTGAATTCTTGTTTTCTCTCTCTTTTAAACATAATAACTAAAAGATTCTTTTAGAACATCTTATTGTTCATTGTTTCTGATGTTTGTATTCCTGGATAATCTGTATTTAGTTTGGGTCTAATTTTTAAGATTTAGAGTCTGAATTTTTCTAAACTACTTTGAATATCTTGTATAGTTCTTAAAATCTTTCATGGGATCCCTATTCTCTTCAGGATAAAATTCAAACTTTTAAGCCTGCAGAACTGCTGCTCACAATTAAAGTTGGTTGTGCTCTACATGTGGGTACCAGTAAGGAGTTGAGTCCCAACAGTTTTCTACCCCAGCTCTGGGCTGCTGGCAGTGGTGGGCACTTTTCCAGTTCATTTAGAGGCATCATATGGGCTGTTAGGGAAGGCTATTCATCTGGCTTTTGCTTTCTTTTTAACTATATTTTATGCTTTCTTCTTTCTTTCAACACAACAGACCTGTGTCTCCTATGGTCCTGTTTTCTGAAACTACTTGAGGTTCTCCAGATGTACTATGTTCTATGGTGCCTTTCTGGTAATAATAATTTGAGCCAACATTTATTAAATAGACATTTTATTGCATTATCTTACCTAGTCCTTACTAAATTGGGGGTAGGTCTCATATTGCTCTCATTAAATACACCTGAGGAAGTGTTAAGTGATTTGTCCAGGATAACATAGCTATAAAGTGGTGGTGTCAGGATTTGAACCCAGGCTATGATGATTGGCCTCAGGTTTTTTTTTTTTTTGAGATATAATTGATATATAACATTATATTGGTTGTAGGTGTACAAAATGATTTGATATGTATATGTTGAGAAATGATCAGCACTTTAAGTTTAGGTACCACCACCCATAGTTTCTTTTCCTGTGATGAGAACTTTTAAGATCTGTTCTCTTAGCAACTTTCAAATATACAATACAGTATTATTAATTATAGTCATCATGCTTTATGTTACATTATATCCCCAGGGCTTATTTATCACTGGAAGTTTGTCTCTTTTGACCATCTTCACCCATTTCATTCACCCCCTACCCTTGGCAACCACCAGTCTGTTCTCATAGGTTAGTTTGGTTTACTTCTTAGATTCCACAAATACATGAGATTATATGGTATTTGTCTTTCTCTGACTTACTTCACTTAGCATAATGCCCTGAAGCTCCATCCATGTTGTCACAAATAGCAAGATTTTATTCTTTTTATGTCTGAATAATATTTGATTGTATATATACCACATATTCTTTATCCATCATCCATTGATGGACACTTAGGCTGTTCCTGTGTCTTGGCTGTTGTAAATAATGCTGCTGTGAGCATGGGGGTACAGGTAGCTTTTTGAGTTAATGGTTTTGTTTCTTACAGATAAATACCTAGAAGTGGAATTGTTCGAGCATATGATAATTCTATTTTTAATTTTTTGAGAAACCTCCAAATTGTCTTCCATAGTGGCTGTACCAATTTACATTCTCACAAACTGTGCAGAAATATTCTTTTCTCCATATCCTCACCAGCATTGACTATCTCTTTTTCATAATAGCCATTCTAACAGGTGTGAGTTCATATCTCATTGTGACTTTGATTTGTGTTTCCCTGATGGTTAGTGATGTTGAACACCTTTTCATGCACCTGTTGGCCATCTCTGTCTTCTGTGGAAAAATATCTATTCAAGTTCTTCACCTGTTATTTGTTTGTTTATTTATTTATTTATTTTTAAAGATTTTTAAATTTATTTGACAGAGAGAGACACAGTGGGAGAGGGAACACAAGCAGGGGGAGTGGGAGGGGAAGAAGCAGGCTCCCCGCTGAGCCCAGAGCCTGATGCGGGGCTCTATCCCAGGACCCTGAGATCATGACCTGAGCCAAAGGCAGATGCTTAACGACTGAGCCACCCAGGTGTCCCCTTCACCTGTTTTTTAATCAGATTGTTTATTTTGCTGTTGAGTTGTAGGAGTTCTTTTTATGTTTTGGATATTAACCTCTTAACAGCTATATGATTTACAAATATGTTCTCCTATTTCATAGATTGTTATTTCATTTTGTTGGTGGTTTTCCTTTGCTGTGCAGAAGCTTTTTACTTTGATGTAGTCTCAATTGTTGTTGCTTTTGTTGCCTTTGCTTTGGTGAGAAATCAAAATATCATTGTTGAGACCGGTGTGTGTGTGTGTGTGTGTGTGTGTGTGTGTGTGTGTGTTCCTATTTTTTTATTATGTTAATCACCATACATTACATCATTAGTTTTTGATGTGGTGTTCCATGATTCATTGTTTACGTATAACACCCAATGCTCTCTGCAGAACATGCCCTCTTTAATACCCATCACCAGGCTAACCCATTCCCCCACCCCCCTCCCCTCTTGAACCCTCAGTTTGTTTTTCAGAGTCCATAGTCTCTCATGGTTCGTCTCCCCTTCCGATTTCCCCCCCTTCAAGACCAATGTTAAGGGAGCTTACTACCTATGTTTTCTTCTACGAGATTTATGGTTTCAGGTTTTAGGTTCAAATCTTTAACCCATTGAGTTTATTTCTGTGAATGGTATATGAAAGTGGTCCGATTTCATTCTTCTACATGTGGCTGTTCAGGTTTCCCAGCACCATTTGTTGAAGAGACTATCCTTTCTCCGCTGTATATTCTTGGCTCCTTTGTTGTAAATGAATTGACCATATATACATGGGTTTATTTCAGGGCTCTCTATTCTGTTCCACTGATCTATGCATCTGTTTATTTTTCTATGTTTTTTATATGTATCTGTTTATATGCAGGTACCATATTGTACTGATTACTAAAGCTTTTTAATAGAGTTTGAAATCAAGTGTGATGCCTCCAGCTTTGTTCTTTTTGAGGATTGCTTTGGCTATCCAGGGACTTTTTTGGTTTCATACAAATTTTAGCATTTATTTCTATGAAAAATGTGACCGGAATTTTGATAGGGATTGCATTGACTTTTATAGATTGCTTTGGGTAGTATGGACATTTTAACAATATTCATCCCATTCCTGAGCATGGAGTATCTTTTCAGTTATTTGTGTCTTGTTCAGTTTCTTTCAACAGTGTCTTACAATTTTCAGTCTACCAGTCTTACTTTCTTGGTTAGATTTACTCCTAGGAATTTTATACTTTTTCAAGCAATTGTAAATGAGATTATTTTCTTAATTTCTCTTCCTGCTAGTTATTAGTGTCTAGAAACACCACAGATTTTTATATAGACTTTGGTATCCACTTTACTGAATTTATTCTAAAAGTTTTTGGTGGAGTCTTAGGTTTTTCTATATATAATATGTCATCTGCAAATAGAGACAGTTTTACTTCTTTCTGATTTGGATGCCTTGTATTTCTTTTTCTTGCTTAATTGCTCTGGCTAGGACTTCCAATATTATGTTGAATAAAAGTGGCAAGAGTGAGCATCCTTGTCTTGTTCCTGACCTTAGAGGAAGAGCCTTCAATTTTTCACCACTGAGTGTAATGTTAGCTCTTAGCTTGTGTTCTATATGGCCTTTATTATGTTGAGGTACATTCCCTCTATACCCACATTAGTGAGAATTTTTATCCTAAATGAATGTTGAATTTTGTAAAATGCTTTCTCTGCATCTATCGAGATGATCCTATGATTTTTATTCTATATTTTGTTAGTGTGTATGACTTTGATTTGTGGATGTTGAACCATTCTTGCATTCCTGTATGTGTATGATCCTTCTAATGGATTGTTGGAATTTGCTTTCTAATATTTTTGCTTAGGATATTTGCATCTCTGTTCATTAAAGATATTGGCCCTGTAATTTTATTTTCTTGTAGTGTCTTTGTCTGGTTTTGATATCAGGGTAATGTTGGCCTTAACATAAAGAATTTGCCAGTATACCTTTCTCTTATGTTTTTTTTGGCAAGAGATTGAGAAAGATTAAGATTAGTTGTTTTTTTTTAAATGTTTGGTAGAATTCATCAGAGAAGCCATCTGGTACTGGACTTTTGTTTGTTGGGAAGTTTTTGATTACTGACCCAATTAACCTTACTATTACTATTTTTAAAATTTGTAGAACTTTTCTTGTGTTTCTAGAGATTGAATCTGAGGTCACCTTTGAGGACAAACTGTTGCTTTGGGAATGTCACTTAAGTAGGCTTTTGGTTATGTAGGACAATATAGGGTCTTATTCTGGAAAGTGGAGCCAAACTGTTCAGCTTAGTAAAATCTAAGCTGATTCGTTCCCCACCCCTAAGCTGTCCCTTCACCACCACCATTGGAGGAAGTGTTGCACTTCTAGATTATTTTTTGTAGGTCTTTAGGGATGCCAGAGGCCTGGATTTCTGGAAGATAAACCTTCTTAATGGTTAGGTGAAACACTAGGCTTCCCAGGACCAGGTGGAATGTGGCCTCTGAGTATTCATGTCAGTACTCATGTCATTCAATAAGGAGATTTTAAAACATTGGTCATATAAGGACAACAATATTATTGAAGTAAGAGTATTTTAAGAAAAAGGAATCAAAAAAAGAATGCTGGAAAAGAACAATTACACCATAGTAAGTATGGCTAGTTGTATCTTTATTTGAATCGATATGGCAAAAATATCAAAGGAGATAAAAACATCAGAATCAGTAAGAAGAAAGCCAGGGAGACATATAGGAAAAGTTATCAGTGAAGCTGAGAGAAATTTTTGCTCTTCTTTAGTAAGGATGTTGAAGAAAGTTTTACTTTAGACACCAGAGCCTACAGTGAGATTCCTTACTTGCTGCTCCCTGAAAGATTTAATGTCTTCACTTCTGTTCATTTGCTCATGTTAATTTTTTCCTTTCTTTTCTTTCCTGCATCTAGGTGTTAGCCTATTATTTAAAGTTGTCCTTGCCCTTAGAGACCCTACCTACATGCCACTTTCTCCAAGAAATTCCTCTCCATTTGCACAAACCAGAAATGATTTTTTTATGTTCTTGCTTTTCTTACAGCAATTTGTACTACTGACAGTTGATATAAATCTTCTGATGTTTTCTAGTATGTGGAGCAATAGCTTTATAGGTTAAAGAGCATATTTCATTTGGCATTAGTAGTGTTTACATTGTCTTGAGTATACAGTACCTACAGTGAGGTTTAGATGGCAAAAGACTTGTGAGTACTGATGCACCTTCACCACAGGACAGTGAGGAGGGAGGAGTATTCTTGGAAGACAGACTGATAGGTTAGAACTATCAGCAGAGAGAGAATAGGAAGGTAGTGGTACCAATTGGAAACCTGGAGACTTCCTAAAGCCAGTGCTCCTGCTGTCTCTGCCAAAATTTCTTGATGAAGCATGAACAAAATAAACTTTTCTCTGCTTTCTGATGAATCAATCAAGTCTACACCCTAACCATTGGGTCCAAATACTCTTCCAAGGTGGTTTCCTATCCAGAAGACCTAGATAACTTCCAACTTCCCTTTAGTTTCATTTCTGCCAAATTCTTGAGGCCAGGGGCTAATCCACTAGAACAGTATTTCCCTATAGCTTGGTTTTTAATTGTGTTCTGAATTTAGTTTATATTCCTAAATGGTTTTACAAGTTTTTTCTCCCCATGCCCTCAGAGGAAGTTATGTGCTTCTGAACCTCTCGGGTACCATTTTAGTAAATTAAGAATTCAGTTCACTGAATGATACCCCTGTGGCCTGAAAGAGTTAATACAAGTTTCTTAAGTACCTTATTAATTCCTGGAATAATTTATGCATTAGAGTGTAGCTTAGTATCTAGTCACTTACACACTATGGATTTTTTTTCCCTTTGGAAAGTAGATTTGAACCTTTGAAAAACAAATGGAGATTGAGCTTAAATCAAAGAATCATGTTTCATAAAAAGTGTAAACATGTAACATTTAGGTGAGAGAAGTGGTGTTATTTTAATAGTGAAGATGAAGCAGGTTCAAATCCCAGCTCAGCCCTGTACTTTTATGAGACCTTGGTAGGTTAACCTCTCCGTATTTTTCTCCTCTCTGAAGTGGGGATGATGCTTACATCAGAGACAACATGGAACAGTGGGTTAGTCTCTTAGTGCATTTGGGTTATGCCCTAAAACTTGGGTTCATTTCCTGGTTTCACTACTTGATAGCTATGTGACCTTATGCTTAATTAAACTCTTGATTCGTAACAACTCAGTAGTGTGAGCTATTTTTAGTATTTATCAGTATGACTTTTGGAGTAGATCAAATGAAGTAGGGGATAAAAAGTACCAAGTACTGTGTCTAGGACATAGTAGCAAACACCGAATGGAGGATAGCTTTGCTATATTATTCATTGCAGAAGGTTTATCTGTAGAGTTCCAGTTTTAAGTTGCAGATGTAATAAGCCACTTACCATATAAAATATTGTGACACTCTTTACCTTATTTTTTAATGTTGTTAGGTTCTGTCCTATCTCTGGAAGGTATTCCTCACAGTTTTATATGTGTCAGTAGAGAGTTTATGTGGCTGGCTTGCTCCTCCTGCTATTTTTTACTACCTAGGCAGCAGTATCTTGGAAGTGAACTTTAGTTTTGGCATTTTGTTCATTTCCCTTCTATATCCTCTTTTCGTCCTACTTTTGTTGTCTCCTTCCTCAGTCTTCCAATTGCCTTCAGCTGCCCTATGGTTGCAGTTAAAAAAAAAAAACAACATCATGTATGTAGGTGTATGACTTTGACATTCTGAGGACTGTGGTTTTGTGATAAGAGCAGGGTCTTACCCTTATTAGACTATGGCTCATTGTTATCTAATGGGAAAGTCATTCTTGGAGTCTCTCATCTGAAAAAGAGGCCAGCTCTTCAGGTTGGAGAGTGGAATAGGCTGGGGAGAGTGGTAGGAAGAACTCTGGTTTATAAGATGGAATTCTCCTTGACTCTTGGACCTGAGGGTGAGTGACTAGGATGTCCAGAAAGGAGTTAGTTGCCCTGGTGTTTCTCTAATAGGGACCAGCTATGTGGAGGCAGATGGAGGACTAAGAGTGAGGAATATGGGCAAGTAGTCTGTGGAGTTAAACCTCCCTTTTGGGGCCAGAGCCACATGTACATTGAGATAGCATCCTGGGTTGGCAGATCTAAGGGGTTTACTTCTTGGGCATTGTTGGACTGTTGATGAAGTAGTAAAAGGAAGGTAAAGTTCTACTTGGGGTCTTTATATATCCCATGTTTATGCCATCTTTTTATGAAGTACAATAATGAATGTTCATGCTGTTGGTGGTGTATGGGTGAGGTGCCCCAGTAACAGTAAGTTTGGTTTGGAAGGGGTGACTTATTTTGAGTCAGTTAGTATATAATGGATCAAAGTGAAAAAGTGAGAGACACCCCCCCTCCCCAGACTAGCAAATGACATAATCTAAAAGCAAGGACAGGATGAATATGCCACAGTGGAAAAAGTCACTTGGCAGTGAGCTAAAAAAATTTTTTTGTGTCTCAGCATTATCTGTTGAAGACAGTGATTTATTGGAGATGGTATCCTAGGGCAGGCATATTTTCATAGTGGAATGCATACAACATGATACCACAAATGTCTGAAACTAATAAATAACTCCCTTTGTCAGGATTCCAATCCACTGGGTGCTCATTTGATATTACTTGCTCTCCAGTGTAGTTCACCTATGAAGACAGATTACAGTGATTGGAGGTATTCAGTGTTCAGGGGTGCCTGGGTTGCTCAGTCAGTTAAGTGTCTGACTTTGGCTCAGGTCAGGATCTTGGGATCCTGGGATCAAGGCCCGTGTTGGGTTCCGTGCTTAGTGGGGAGTCTGCCGGTCCCTCTCCCTCTGCCCCTCTCCCCGTGCTCTCTCTCACTCTCAAATAAAATCTTAAAAAAAAAAAGTATTCAGTGTTCAGTCTTTTTGACAGTTTTTCATTTTCTTGTAAATGACTAGTAATATTGGTAAAATGTCCTTTTGCTTTATATAATTGACTGCCTTTAAGTTTGGCCTGTTTGTTTGAGGTGTTTTTCTGGAGTCTGATCAACTCTAGAATTGTGAAAAGATCTCTGGGCCATAAGACTGAGGATCTTATCCTGGACTGCTACTATGTGTGGCATTTGGCTATGGCCAGCTAGCCTTTTCCTAGTGATGTCTCAGTTTTTACTTCCTTTTTTTTAAATATTTTTTTTATTTTTTAGAGAAAGAGAGGGAGAGAAAAAGAGGAAAGCACAAGCAGGGAAAGCGGCAGACAGAGGGAGAAGCAGGGTCCCTGCTAAGCAAGGAGCCTGATCTGGGACTCGATCCCAGGACCCTAGGATAATGACCTGAGCTGAAGGCAGACACTTAACTGGATGAGCCATCCAGGCATCCCTCAGCTTTTCCTTCTATAGTTGCTAAACATGTCAGTTTTGCTCCATTTCATATGCTAAACTTTGTACCTGTTTATTCACTTATTACAATTAATCATGCATCTGGAAGTTGGCTTGAAACTTTAGAAAATTAGACAATTATAATCAGTTTTTCCCCCATTAAAAGTGAAAAAACAGTTTTGTTTCTGAGGAATTTGGCTTCAGATGGTTTTTATTTTGGGCTTGATGTTAAAAGAGAATTATGATAAAGTAAACACAATTAGTGACACCTGGTTGCTGCAAGGATCAATAATGTCCGATACATAGATCTCTATTTTGTGCTAATATACCTAAGTTTCAATGGATAAAACTAGAAGAATAAAAACAAATTTGAAAGCTGCTTGGTAACTGCCTAAATGGCAGTTATTCTAAGAGTCTACTGCCATCATTTTTAATGGGGTAGCCTTGTACTTTCATGGATTGGTTAATCTTAAAAACCAGATGGTAGTTGTAGCAAAATTTCATGAAGATTTTATGTCCTGTGCTTTGCTATCAGCGAAAAGCATAAGAATTTATTAACTAGGAAAGTTAAACATTACCCTATCTCAGTGAGAAAACAAGCATATAAGAATAAAAATTGATGAATCATTTTATTTACCTAATAATTTACTGTCATTACTCAAAAGGAATACAAGGGGGAAAATGAGAAAAAAATGGAGACCTTAGCACCATTGTCTTCTACAAAGAGAAAAAAATGGAGAAGAGGCAGGAAAAACAACATGAATTCAGGTGTTAGTAATTACAATAAATGTAAGACTAGATGATTCAGTTACAAGACAGTTTGTCAGATTGGGTGAAAAAACCCAAGGCCAAGGAGATGCTAGGTTTACAGGAAGCATATCTAAAACAAGGATACAGAAAGAAAAGAAATGGAAAATTATATTTCAGCTTTATTCTAATCAAAAGAAAGCTGGTGTAACTATATCGATAAGAGACAAGCATTAGTAGAGATGAAGAAAATCTCTACACAATGGTAAAATGTTCAGTTCATCAGCTATAAAAACTTACGTGCCCAGTGACATAGGTGTGAATTATATAAGCAAAATCGACAGGAAAAATAGCCACATTCACACACCTGTGGGAACTTAACACACCCTTCTGAATAATTGATAGACCTAGCAGGCAGAAAATTCAGAAGGATGTAGGTGATTTAAAGAGCCTGAATAACAAGTTTGACCTAATAGAGATACATAGAACATTAATTACACTTCCTGTATAACCCATTTTTTTCAAGCATATATGGAACATTTGACATTGGTTATGTATAGACTGTAAAGCAAGTCTCAACGAATGTTTGAAATCCTGTAGAGTATGTTCCCTAACTGTGGTGGAATTATGCAAAGAATCAATAATCAAGACAACAGGAAAATCCCCATATGTCTAAAAATTAAGAAATATACTTTCAAATGCCTTATAAATTAATAGTTACATAAAAGTACCAGAAGGATGAAAAATTGTCATTTAAAAACAAAACAAAACAAAAAAATCACTGCGCTGCTGAAGGTGGTACCTAAAAAGTGTCATCATTTGGGTGTATTTTTCTTAATGTCCAAGTATTTGATACTTCTGTATTCCAGAGATCTCCAGTATTTTTGAAAATTTTCTTTTCCCTGGAGGTTAATGATCATCTAAGTTGGATTAGGAAAGTAATAAGTCTCTGAGCTAAATGGGGAAAAACTCATGCTGGTGGTAAGAGGGTTTGCCATGACCAGGAAGTCTGTGGATTTACTAGAAATAGAACATTTATATGCTGGTTTTAGTTCACGGTCTGTGACCCCTCTTTTTATTTACCTAGAGCTGGAAGACCAGCTGAGCCTATAATGTGACCTCGGTCTAGCTGCTTAAGAGAATTTGAGGCCCAGACAGGTTGAAGTAGATTATTTTTACTTCTGTATTTAAATAATGGTAACAGAGGCAACTTTTAAATAATTTAATTAATGGTATTTAAATAATGGTAACAGAGGCAACTTTAGGCCCTCACACATGCACAGGTTTGGGATTTAACCACCTGTTCTCATTTCTATTTCTGAGGAAAAGAAAGGAGACTTTGTCCGTAACTACTGATTGTTGGTGATCTGGAGAAATTTACTCTCCCGTCCTCCCCGTTCCCTTTCTCTTTCCTTTTCAAAAAGATTCAGTCATTCCCAGCTTCTAGTAAGGAAATGAATTCAGGCCTACAGTTTGAAAGAGTGAGAATCTAAAGCAGAGCAGACACCAGGTTGAAGAAATAATTTGTCATGTCACGGATGCAGGAACACGCTATATATGGGAAGAGTTTGTTGGAGTAGAAAGGCTCTGTCTTGAGGAAAAACAAAGCATAGAAAGGTATGTTAAATGTCAGGTAAATGTGTTTCTGGTGATCATGTCCCATTGGCTCATTAGTTTTTTTTTTTTTTAAGATTTTATTTATTTATTTGACAGAGGGAGAGACAGGGAACACAAGCAGGGGGAGTGGCAGAGGGAGAAGCAGGCTTCCCGCGGAGCAGGGAGCCCGATGCGGGGCTCTATCCCAGGACCCCGGGACCATGACCTGAGCCGAAGGCAGACACTTAATGACTGAGCCACCCAGGCGCCCCTGGCTCATTAGTTTTTTAAAAAATTTTCCACATTATCCCAATTTATAGTTTCTTTTCGTCAGGCAGTTTCTCTAACTTGTTACCTTTTCTTGTCATTGGTACCTTTTTTGAGTAGAGGCTGGATATGTAAGTGATGTATATGACAGCATGGAAAAACTCAACTATTAAGTAGATTATATCCGTTTTTACTTATCTTACAGCACCTTACTTAATCCTGGGTCACTACTTACAAGTTTTAATGAATACCTTTCATTTTGGCATTATTTTGAAATTTGATGGCATTTAGAATAAAAGTTCACATAAACTTAGTCCCTATTTGGATTTATAAAATATATGGATAAGGACTCCTGTTTTTTTAAATAAGCGTAACTTACAAAAAATTAAAACACAATAACTTAGAAAAAGTTGTTTTCATACTTCTTGTTATTAACCCATATTCTATGTTTCTACTCTGTGTAAAATTCAAAAAATGTTTAGCTCTTACTAGTTGAGCCCTGTGTGTAGTTTCCTTGATGGTTCATCCCAGAAATGTCTTTCTGAATGCCCAGTGGGGTTGCCCACCACTACTAGACCTGTTAAAATGATGATACTTCCACTCTGTCACGAACAGAAACCACAGTAACTATATTAATGCACACAGACCATGAGAATCATAGTCATAGGGATTGTGTTTATTATTGTTGGGTGAAGGACCGTTCAGAGTGGATTCCATACAAATGGTGAATAGAAGAAGTCTGACATACTTGGGCACGTCCATTGTGTCAGCCTGCGGGCAGTGTGCTTTCCATACGGCACCTCATGTGGTCCCTGTCATGATTCCTTGAGGTTGGAGCTGGGAAACCAGACCTAAGTGAGGTTGACCAGCTTTCCCAGGTAACAATATTTCATGGTTGAACTGGGTTCACTGTCCATTTTACCAAGATTCAGATTATTTTGTAAGGCAGGCAAAAAACCAGGCAAAAAACAAAAAACACTGACAAATCAGGATAATATGACTTTATTTTAGGCCTTATGTTTATGTCTGGAAAGTTGAACATGAAAAGGTTGTTTTTGAAATGTTTTTCATTGGTACTTACGATCAGTCTAGGAAATAATTTTCTGCGAAAAATGTTGATAAAAGAAGCATTATAAATGTTAAACTTAACAGTCTTCATATTTTATTTGCAAGAACATTTTTAGTCATTTAATGCTTTAACAGCTCCTGAAAAAGATTCAGACGATCGGTCTATATTTTTTTCGTGTATATCAAAGTTACACATTTATTAAATCACATAGAGTTAATTACATTTCATTGGGAATTCATATTGACTTTATAAGTCTGGAGTAGACTGTTTAAATAGCCCTGCTAGCTAAGGCATTGACCCTTGCCCTTATTAAAAACATATCCTGAAGGATAAGGGCAAAATATGATTGGCTATGCTGTGCTTAAATATCTCAAAATGAAATAAAATGATGCAAAGTTAAATAAGAAAACTACTGGACTAAACTATGTTAAAGAATTTTCACTGCTGTGCTTAAAAATAATCCACCAGGGCGCCTGGGTGGCTCAGTTGGTTAAGCGGCTGCCTTCGGCTCAGGTCATGATCCTGGAGTCCTGGGATCGAGTCCCACATCAGGCTTCCTGCTCAGCAGGGAGTCTGCTTCTCCCTCTGACCCTCTTCCCTCTCGTGCTTTCTATCTCTCATTAAAAATAAAAATAATAATAATAATCCACCAGACAACACTTAATGTACAGATCTTCCTTGTGTTATGGTGGGGTTACTTCCCGATAAGACCATGTAAGTTAAAAATATCATTAAGTCAAAGGTGTATTTAATACACCTACCAAACATCATAGCTCAGCCTAGCCAACCTCAGTTGTGCTCAGAACACTTGAGTTAGCCTATAGTTGGGCAAAATCATCTAACACAAAGCCAGTTTTATAATAAAGGGCCAAATATATCACATAATTCATTGGATACTGTGCTGAAAGTGAAAAATGGTTGTGTGGGTACAGGATGGTTGTAAGTGCATTGGTTATGCTCATGATGGCACCGCTGACTGGGAGCTATGGCTCACTGCTGCCCAGCATCACGAGAGTATGACACTGCTAGTGTTAGCCCGGGAAAAGAACAAAATTCCAAATTTGAAGTATGGTTTCTACTGAACACATACGGCTTTTGCACCATCATAAAGGTGAAAAATCCTAAGGTGAGCCGTCTTAAGTCAGGAACTGTCTGTATGTTGAAGTGTCTACTTTCTAATCATATGATTGGAAACAAGTTTCATTTATTGTCTCATTTTCTTTGACTAAACTGGGATGGACCTATTTGGCTACATTTGTTTGTTTTTCAGTCATGTTAGGTGATAATTTCATTGATATACTGATATGCAGCAAGGTTTTTTTTTTTTTAAATGAAGATTTCAGAATAACTCATATCGAAAACTTGATCATGAATATTCTCTGAAATTAGGACTAAAAGTCTGTTAAAATATAAATGAGTTGTCATTCACATAGATAATGGAATTACTTTTAAAATACAGATCTCCTTTGTTGAAAATGTACTGTTTGCCATTTGTAAATTTAAGTTTCAACACAACCACTGTTTCCAGTCAGGCTTGGCTTCTGCTCTCTGCATCCGCGCTTTCCCGTTCTTCTCTCTCCACAGGGGCCTTTCACAGGAGAAGTGGAAGCTGTAGTGGGACACTCTGAATTTCCTACCCACCTACCCCAAGTTCATTCATGTAGGCACCCATCCTTACTCTCTGTGTTTTAATGAAATTTCGGAAACTGTCCCCTGAATTAAATTTATCTATCATGCCCAGATTCATTTTCCATTAAATCTGCTCTTTTATGCTTTCCATATTCTTACCTTCCCAGGTTGAGAGGGCAGGGCATAGACCTTTGCAGCCCATTCCCAGACTTGTCCTCTAGAGGGTATTTCTCTGGTAGTTGTCCTTATAGCTGGTTCTGCAAAGTTGGAAATGAACAGTTGTCCCAGCATTGATGACATTCTTCCATCCTGCCCTCCTGTCCATTACCATGAGGCCTGCACTGTGGGGGTGGAATACCACACAGCTCTTACAGACTGTGCTTCCTGATGAGGAACACTGCTGAAAGAGGGGGTTCATGACCTTCTAGAGTAAGGCTCCCCATGTCAGTTTCATCAGGCTGTCCAAGTCTTCCTGGTCTGAGGGTCTTCCAGGGGCTCACAGCTGGTCTGTCTGTAGGTTGGAAGTGCATTGCCTTCCTCAAGTCATCTGTACCTCTGAAATTGTTTAGTCTTTTTTTGGTGAAATACTGCACAAATAAAGTGCATAAAGCAGGTGTTCATTTCAACCAGGTGTAAAATAAACACCTGTGTGATCATCACATAGATCAAGAAGTGGGACACTGCTGGCTCTCAGAGGCCCTTGCGTGTGTTACGGTTTCTGTAAAGATTAAGGCAGGTATTCCATGAGCTTATCCTCAAATTCCTATGTTTTGATTTAAACAAGTTAGGCGGCTGCAATTTAGAGTATCTGAGATTCACTCCTTCATTGTGTTCACCAATCTTTGGATTTTAGTTTCCTGTTTCTCATGTTTAGTTTTCTGTATGGATTCTGAAGATTATTTTCTTTGACCAAACCAGTAGCTGTAGAGTAATGTGTTTGCTAAAATTGTTACAATGTAATATAATTAAAAGAAACTTTTTTCATTTTTTGAAAACCTCATATTATTCTAAGATTGCTTCCTGATGCTAATTTCAGTGTCAGTAATTTGCCATTCTTTTATACACATGATGTCTTTCCAACATTTCTTTTGAAAATCTGAGCTCATCAGAAGAATACCTGCTCGGACACATTAATGTTTTTAAGTATCTCTCTAATTTCTTTCTCCTTGAAATCCTGTGTTTATATCCGAATTTAGTATTTTAGAGACTCTGGACACTCCTGTTGGTGTACATGCTGATACTCATGGTTGTAGAGAATGTGACATTTTGTTTTTGTGTTTTTCTCTTGCTTTGCCTGTTTATCAGGCTTTTTCCTCTTCTGTTTTTCTGCTGCCTCTGTCTCCATCTTTCTCTCTTCCTTTCCCTTCTCTTTCTTACTCTGACTTGAACATGATACAGAAACGAACAAACCCACAGAACCAAGTTTTTAAACTAATGGTGCAAGTGCTCAGATTGTCTAGATATCCTCTAGCTGTGACCTGAGGGATGGAAGAGAAAAGCAAGTAGATTTTAATGAGTAAAGAGTTAGGAACATATTTTAGGATGTTCTGATAGGTGCACATACTGTTATGTGACCACTGAGCATATCATCTGCAATGACATATCTTCTTGAAAACAGAAAGATAAACCATGAACTTTTTCTGCTATTGGATTTATGATTTGGGATTAAGCATATTTTTCCTTCCCCATTCATGCTCTCTGAGTTATGGTCAGGTGTATTTCTCAATTATATTTGCTTTAAAAAACTAGAGTAACACAAGCAGCATAGCATAATAAAACTTTATTAATGACATTCATAGACTGATGTGTAAGCCTTTCCCATTCATCTTTTGCTGAAGTAGTAGAAGTGATGGTTTCTGACAGTTTTTTTCAGTAGTCAGTTACTTTAATGAGGGAGGCTAGCTGGAACAATTATCTAATCATTAAAATGTTCTTTCAAGCTTACAGTGTAAGTTAAGGTATGACTCATAGAAAAAGTTTTTCTATAAAAGCCATCTCAAAATAGAATTAAGTGTTGTCTGGAATTGCTATGCACCTAAATTTTCTGTAGGATTGAAGGTGGTAGCAGCTCTGAGCATTGATACTGATTTTGAAAATTAAACCAATTGGCAGTCGTCCCCTGGAGGACTTGGTTTCTGAGACCTTTATATGTACTTGCACTACAGTAAATAAAAATTCATTCTAGATGGAGCCAGAATGTGATGGATTTTAAGCATTTAATAAAAACTTTAAATATGTTAACTATTAAGGTTTTCTTTGCACTTGCAAATAAGGGTCAAATAATGATTGTTATAGATAAGAATATGGTACACTCATTTCTAAGGCTTGGTTTGGAAGGTTAGAAGAAGTCTCTAAATTAGAGCCTGGTTTTCAGACTGATCCCCAGAGCTCCAGAGTTCGAGGTATCACTTTGGGGGTAAGGAATACAGGTAGGGATATGTGTGTTGGGGGTAAAAGTGTTCGTTCCTCTTACCTTGCCAGCTCTGCCCTTACTTAGTTGCCTCTGTAGAATGGTGTAAGATTTCAAGAAAGGCTGGCTTTTGTAAAAATGAAAAGTTGAAAAATTAGTATAGTGAGCTGTGGCATCTATAGCTTTCTGTCTAGGGTTGTTTTTCTTCTATCTTCTGGTTCTTTTTGCAAACCCCACCTTCATCCCATACCGTGTACACATGCCTGAGTGCAGCAGTTTGGTGGAAGCTGAAGGTTACTGTGCCTCTCCTGTTTACCCCCCCCAGCATGGAACTCATCGTGGAGACACGCTTAGTTCAAGGGATGGGCATGTGAGCAACCAGGTCATTTGGCTTCCCATTTGGTACTTTTCCACAGGAGTACCAAGGAAAGACTGCCTTTTTTTCCTGGATTGCTATTTGTCTGTCAGCTGCCAAGTGGCCTGCTTCCTGGCTCTGTGGGAGAGCTCTTGAGAAGAATGCAGCACATAGAGGGAGCACAGCCAGGGGCTGTGCCCTGCCACCACTCTAGGAATCTGGTTTCCACAAAGGTAGGGGCCTTCCACTCCAGGGCTACGCACTTGCATGGTGAGGACATGCTCGCTCGCCCGCTCTGTGGTGATTTTTCCATGTAGAATTAAGAAGTACGAATGATACCTTAAGGAAGGTGACACGTTAGGAGCTATACTGTTAGGCTACTGTTGTTAAAAGAATCAGAGTCTAGGCTTTTAGTTTGTAATTTTAAAATTTATTATTTTTTTGCCTGCCTGTGCTGAGTTCATTTTGCGTCTGGCCAGGACATTCAAATAAAACACACAATACCTTCTGTAAAATGTCTGTTCTCAGAACAGGATTACCACGTGGTCTCTTAGTGCTGCTGACATTATAGTCCAGGGGACTTGGGGGCTCGCTGTTAGGAATAGTGTGAGAACGCCTGAGCAGACGTGCCAATTCCATAGCAGTGCCTGCCCTCAGTTTTGAGTTTACAACCTTACCTTCAAGAGTTGAGCAATTTCAAGACAGTATCTTTAGGCTTTTGTGGAACTCTTTGGGCGGTTGCTACTATTCAGGACATTCTGGAGGTCACTCTAAAAAGGAATAATATTCAATAATTAAGCCTTGGAGGTAGGAATTCATACTGTAGCCATGACCCTTAGGGTCTTAGGACAAATTGAGGAAGGTTCTTTGGCTGAGTGAATTTTGAGGCTTTTGCCTTGCCCCTGGGGGTTTTGTCCTCATTTATAGCAGTAGACACTTTCACGAAGGAATTTTATAAGCAAAATATAATAACACTTTCTCCATTTTACGTCTGGTTCTGCCATTCTGTTTGTTGTCTTTGCAAGCCGCATGACATCAGGGGCAGGAGGAGAAGTGTTCCTTTCTCTTCGTGGCCTTCAGCATTCCTAGACGGGAGGGAGCACTGTTGAACATTCAACCATTTCTGTTAGTTTGCTTCTTTAGTGTTAGGATGTAAACTTCAAGAGGGTAGGGGTCAAGTTAGTTTTGTTCACCATTATATTTTTCTCTAGTCCCTGTGGAGTACCTGCCTTAAGGAGATGCTCAGTATACAATTTGTCGAATGAGTGAAGGAAGCTCCTGGGTTATCTAAATTGCAGTGAAGGCTGGGGTTCATTCTTATCAGACTAGTGCCGAAGACAATAGGTATTTTAAAGCAAGTAGACTTTACAGGAACACTATTATGCAAATGTGTAGCTCTGGGGTGGCCTATTCAAACACTAGGCCTGTGATGTTAACTCTGTGTGTGTGTGTGTGTGTGTGTGTGTGTGTGTGTGCGTGCGCACGTGTGCATGTTGGAACAAATTAGAGCGTGCATGTCAAAGATTGCTGTTGAAACACAATTTTCTTTCCTGTATGTTTTAAAACATGTCAAGAATATGTGACAAGCTAGTGCTGGGTTAATTGTCTCAAGTTCCATAACCCTGGCCCAATGCTGTGTGCATTCCCAACCACCTGGCCTGCCTGATTCTGGAGCAGTGGGAGAGAAGCTCTTATCCTGTCAGAGTCCCCTGCATTAGCAGTCCTTCCGCCTCAGAGAAAGGGAAGACTATACTCTTAGGAAATTGTGAGCCCACTAGGGATGGGGAAAGGTGTTGATTTGGGCAATTTCCATATTGGAAATGGTTCTGCCTATGTGTTATATGATATATTTAACATGGAGGAGCAACTCAATACATTTGAATAGCAAAGCCTCCAGTTGGCATTTATAACATGTGCTGAAGAAACAAAATGGGGAGTTGACAGTCATATCTGTCATCTTTCCACTTCGGTTGAATTTTAAAGTGATGCTTTAAGAAATTTATCAAAAGATAATTTTTTTTAAAGATTATATTGAGAGAGAGCATGCACAAGTGGGGGGAGAGAGGGAGAGAGAGAATCTCAAGCAGACTGCACACTGAGTGCAGAGCCTGATGTGGGGCTCCATCTCACCACCCTGAGATCATGACCTGAGCTAAAATCAAGAGTCAGACATTTAACTGACTGAGCCACACAGGTGCCCCAATCAAAAGATAATCTTAAACATTTACCAAAGTCTTAGAAAAAAATATCAGATACCTCTGACACTGTAGTTTCTATATTAAAATTATTTTGTTTAAAAACCTCCATTAGTACTAATTTTCTAAACATTTATGGTAAGAATATTTGTCTTTAGTACCTCTGTGTTGCTTGTTCTTTGATTCTACTTTATGTCCCACCTACTGCCGTGTTCTCTTGTTTGTATTGTATTTTTTAGCACTTGTTAGCATTTAATGACCCCCCCCCCCACGCCCCGCAACGTGGCTTCAGGCTACTAGAAGCCAGGCGCCCCCAACACCCTTAATCTTCTCCTCTGCTCTTCTACTGAAGAATTTGGCCTTCACGATGACAGGCTGTTTTGGGAGTTTTCTCTTTCCCAAAACTTTGTAGTAGCCCGATCGCACCACATCAATGATAGGAGCAGCTCCAGTCTTGTTTTTGGCGGCATTTACCTGTGTCTGCTCACTGACTAAGGTCCACAGTTTATCAAGGTTGACAGTTGGGCAGAAGCTCTGGTTCCTCTTTAAGTGGTAATGTCTCATACCATCTTTTCCAAAGTAACCTGGGTGATACTTGTCGAAGTTGATCCTGTGGTGATGCATGCCGCCAGCATTACCCAGGCCTCCTGGGTGCTTACGGTGCTTGCCAACGCGGCCGTGGCCATGGCTCATGTAGCCCCGAAGTTTCCGGGTCTTCCTCAGTCTGGATGGCATGTTTGCAGCCCAGACAGTAAAGGGAGGCCGTCGCGAAATCTCGTGATGTGCTGATAATGGGGGCGGAGCCAACTCGTGTTTGTATTTTAATTTCCTAGTCTTGTCTCATCCTTCCTTGGGTTACTTCTTATCTTTTCTCCATGTTCTGCACCGTCTCTGTTCATCCTTTGCCTTCTTTTGATTCACTCCATTTAAATCTACAATTTGATTATCTCTTATTTAACCATTTATAAATGTCTGTAAGCAGTTTCAAATAGGATAAGAGCAAATTATGCTTCTTGACAAACTACCCTGTGGCTGCCTCCTTTTTAGAACTGTTGGCCAGAATTCTCCTTTGATCATGCAAAGTATATAAGGTCTTTATTGCATATTTATTTGAGAAAAACCTATGTAGAGCATTATAATTGTTCTTGACCAGTATAGCTGGGCAGGTTTCTAATATCAATCAATTTCAAAATAACTAGTGAACTTTACAGGGTGATTATTTAAAATGTTGTCTTGGTAATAGCTAATGAAAGTGAGTTATATGTACAACCTGGGATTTTAAAAAACCTGTCTTAAGTATTGCAGATCTGTACCTTGGAGCAGATGAATTTTTCAGTGGCAGTCCTCATTTTCTCTACATTGAGTTATGTCTTGGTACCACACTTTATTGCAAACCTCTCAGACCTAAAGGATTTAAGGTTTATTATTGCAATTTTAGAGCAAGAAGGAAAGAAAAATAATTTTCCTGAGTGAAGGGACCTAGTTCTTGTAATAGCATTTTGAACTGAAGAGTATACTGTGATAAATAACTCTTACTGTAGAATCTGGATGAAATTAACCCTGGGAGAACCTTATATATCTCTGAGGCGTTAGGTGGCTGCTTATGACTTTCTGTAATCTGTTTTCACACAGTGTAGTACACAAATGTGTGTGTGAGCTGAGTGTAATTGCAACCTTTCTTTACCTTTTCCCGACTGTCTTTTTGAAAACTCCTTTTGGAGAGGATTTAACTAACCCCACTTGACTCTTCTCTTATTTGAGTAGGATTTTGGTGATGGTGTTTGAATATAAATATATGGCAACAGAAAATTTATACAACACCAAATTCATAATTATTCTTAGGTTTACTGTATCTGAAAATGTCATTTTTTCACATTTTCTGATATCTTTATAAGTTTCTTTAGAATATTAAGGTTTAAAAGTGTTTTTTTAAGTATAATTTACTTGAACTTATGAAGGAATAGCCACAATTTAAAATCCATCAATTTTTAGAAAATAAAAAGTTTGCATTTATTTTGTAAGCTAACACTCTGCAATATGAAATAGTATTGAAACATATAATTAAGGAAAACATTTATTGAGAATTGTATGAATATAAAACCAGCTTTCTTTTTGGAAGACATTTTCATGTACCATCTAAAAGGTACTTTTGGGACTATTTGTTATACTTTTCTTTCATAGTTTTCCATGCTTATTTTAGTAGACTTCTAAGAAAAACTTGGATAATTTTAGGAAATAAACATTTATCACGCCTCATTTAAAAATTTTTATTCATTTAAATTATTTTAATTTTGAGATAATTGTAGATTCATCTACTGTTGTAAGAAATAATAGAGATCCTTTGCTTTTTTTTAAACCAAGTTTCTTGTAATGGTAACGTGTTGACAACTATAGAGCATATCTAGGATACTGACATTGATACAGTCAAGATACAGAACATTTAAAGGATTCTTCTGGTTAACCCTCTATAGCCACACCTGTTTTCCTCCTGCTGCCCTCAACACCACTCCTGGCAACCACTAATAAGTTCATTTCTATAATTTTATCACTTCAAGAATTAAATAAAGGGATTCATATGCAATGTAGCCTTTGGGATTGCCTTTTTTTTCCCCCACTCAGCATAATTCTTTTGAGTTTTATCCAGATTGTTGTGTATACAAATAGCTAGTTTCTTTTTATTGTTGAGTGTTGTCCATGCTATTGATGTACCAGTTTGCTTAATGATTCACCCATCAAGGACATCTGGGTTTTTTCCATGTTTTGGCTATTACACGTAAGACTGCTATAAACATTTGTGTATAGGTTATTTTGCAAACTGATTTTTCTGTGATAAAAATGGGCTTATGGGTATAAATGTTGGTTGTATTTTAGTTGAATGTTTAATGTTTGAGAAGCTTTTTCTGAGGTGGCTGTACCATTTTGCATTGTCACACACATTGTATGAATGATCCAGGTTCTCTACATCCTCATCAGCATTTAGTGTTGTCATTTTATTTTAGCCATTTTGATAGGTGTGTAGTGATACCTCATTTGGATTTTAATTGGCATTTATCTAATGTTGAATGTCTTTTCATTTGCTTATCTGTCATCTGGAGATCCTCTATGGGGAGATTTCTCTCTATGTCTCTTGCCATTTTCTAATTAGATTGTTTTTCACTCTTGGCTTTTGAGAGTTCTTAATATATTTTAGATACTAGTGACTTTTTTTTTTTTAAAGATTTTATTTATTTATTTGACAGAGAGAGAGACAGCGAGAGAGGGCACACAAGCGGGGGGAGTGGGTAAGGGAGAAGCAGGCTTCCCGCGGAGCAGGGAGCCCAGTGTGGGGCTCGATCCCAGGACCCCGGGATCATGACCTGAGCAGAAGGCAGACGCCTAATGACTGAGCCACCCAGGAGCCCTGATACTAGTTCTTTGTCAGCCATGTGGGTTACAAATATTTCCTCTCACTCTGTAGGCTCTTTTCATCCTTGTAACAGTGTCTTATGTAGAGCAAAAGTTTGATTTTGGTGAAATTGAGTTAATCAGTTTTCCTTTTATGGATCATGCTTTTGGTGTCAAATCTAAGAACTTGTTGCCTAGCTGTAGATCCTGAAGATTTTCTCCTATATTTCTTTCTCCTAAAAGTTTTGTAGTTTTCTGTTTCACATTTCAGGTCCATGATCTGATTTAGAGTAATTTTTGTGTATGGTCGAGGTTCATTTTTCTACCTGTGGATATCCAATTGCTTCACCATTTTTTGAAAGGCTTTTTTTCCCCTCCCATTGAATTGCTTTGTACCTTGTCAGAAGTCAGTTGGGGTACATTTTTGAGTCTGTTTTGGGTTTTCTATTTTGTTTCATTGATCTCTGTATCAGCCAGTATTATATAACCTTTGGTAATTATAGTTATATAATTTTTAAAATCAGATAGTGATTATTTCCCCCTTTTTTTTTCAAAATTGTTTTAGCTAATTCTTGTTACTTTGTATTTCCATATAAACTTTAGAATACTGTTCTCTGTATCTACAAAATACCTTTCTGGGATTTTGATAGGAATTGCCTTAAATCCTTAGATCAATTTTGGGATAATTGATAAATATACTGTATTGTCTTTCAATCCATGAACATGGTGTATCTCTCCATTTGTTTACCTCTTCTTTGATTTCTTTTATCAGCATTTTTTAGTTTGTGTCATGTAAGTCCTGTACAAGGTCTGTAAATTGATTTAATTTTTCTTGTGACAGTTACAAATAGTATTTTTAATTTTTGTGTCCATGTGTTCATTGCTAGCATATAAAAGTTTTGTATATTTATCTTATTTCCTGTGACCTTGGTGGTAGAAGACCACACTGCTGCATTGTAAATCTAAAGCCAGTGCACTTGAAGGAGGCAGAAAATGAACTGGAGTAACTTATATAGGAGTAGATTGCTAGAGAAGGGTGGTGATGGAAATGCCTCTTGATTTTAAAGACCTTGAAGGCTTTAAATGTGTCACTCATTTTCAATTGGGATATGTCACTTATCATCTTGTACTTTTTAAAGACCTGAAGCCAGTTATTTTCTCCAAGAAGCCCTGGTTTCTCTTAGAGGAACAGGATGTTCAGAAACCAAGATCTGGGTGCTATTGCAACAGGAGACCATTGCTTTATAGTTCTTTCCATGGTCAGAGGTAGGGATTAAAAATAATTGAGTTCACATTGATATTTTGAAGTTAGCAGATTTTTTGTCTCTCCTTTCACTTTATATTTCTATCTTTTTTTTTTCCTATCCTTTTTCTTAACACTGAAAATACTGGTTTGCTTAACCTACAGTATACATTCATGTTTTAAAATGACACAATATTAAAACTACTAAAGCTCAAGATTTTTTTTGCAGGTTTTTTTTTTAAAGGAGTAATTTCAATATATACTACGAAGGATGTACAGAGTACTGAGGGTAAATGTTCATACAGTTCCCTGCATAGATATTTTACGCATTTGATGTAAATACTCTTTGTTCTATTTCTTTACATCTGCATTTTTCATTTTTTTAGTTCTTTATATGTGTGTATGTGTATATATGTATACATAGGCATTGATATATGTTTTGTATATAATATATGTATACACACATATGTACATTTTTAGGTTCAAAAGTCAAAAAGTTATCTTTAGAGAGCCCTCACTTCCATCTCTAACCCCTTCACTCCTTCTTAGTATTCCTCCATTTTTTTTTGTAAAAATAAGCAAATACTTTTTTCTTTCTTATACAAAAGGCTGATTCTATATTCTCTGTTCTCCATCTTGCTTTTTTTATTTCACAGTATATCCAGATTACTCCAGAGTACAGAGAGAGCTCTTCCTCCTTTTATAGTTGCATGAGTACTGTGTAATTTTACATGTGTGATTTTATTAGATGTTTTATCTAATTTATCTAATTTTATTAGAGAAATTCCTTTATAGGAATTTTACTTTTTATCAATAGTGTTTGTGATTTTTCAGTTTGTTTTCAGCCTTGCCAAGAGAGTGGATTTTTGCCAGGTAGGTAACAAGAGTTGTCTCAGTGTAGTTTTAACTTACATTTCTCTTCTGAGTATAGTCGAGCATCTTAAAATGTCTAAGTGCTTTCTCTTCTGTCAACTGTTGGTTCATGTCTTTTGCCTATTTGTCTATCAGGTTTTTGGTACTTATTGTCTGGATTTTTAAAGAAAAACATTATCTCCGCAGGAAATGATGACTTGTTACATCCCAGTTTGCCATTTGTCTTATGATTTGCTTTTTGGGTAGACAAGTTTTTTAAAATGGATCTTTTTTGTAGTTGTAATTTCATATGCTCTGGATGTTTATGCAGATGTTCTACATAGATGGGATAAAGAAGTTAGAAATTACTTTTCATGTTTGCATTCTCTAGATGCTCCCCTTTTTGGGCTGTATTTCAAACCAGCTATTGCTAACAGTGCATTATTCTGGGTCCTGTGTTGATTAATTTTCTCACCATATACCACAAAATCACAGAATGCCACTACTGGCTTTTTGTCTATCCTAAACTTGTCATTTATAAAACATTTGCTTGGTGATGTTAATTATTTTTGTAGAACTGCATTCATGCCCCTTTTTACTTTGTAATGAATTTCCATAGTCTGTGTTCCTTGGGTCTCTTGTCTAGACTAGAGGTTTTCATTCTTTTTCTGTAAAGGGCCAGAAGTAAATATTTTAGACTCTGCAGGCCATATAATCTTTGTCACAATTATTCACATTTGTTGTTGGAACATAAAAGCAGCCTTAGACGTAATGTAAATGAATGGATATGGCTGTGTTCCAGTAAAATATTATTTATAAAAACAGGCAAATTGGGGAGAGAAGAGTGGGCATATATGGGTCATGGGGCATAGTCTGCCAAACCCTGGTCTAGACCATTATATTTTAACTCCCCTTTGACTGGCTTAACTGTCCTTGCTGTCCTTTTGAGTAGATTTAATATCATTCCCCTTAACTATAAACTTGGATAATTGAATCATGTACCTCCTGGGAAATCAGTATATTGTTTGGATGATGATGATGATGATGATGATTAGATTTTATTATCTTCTAATGTACAGTATTCTGGCAGCATAAAATGAGTAGATAGGAAAATGTTTTTTCCTAGAAAATTAGAATAATTAGAACATGGTTAAATTCCTATTTATTGGGGCTGCTGCTGAAATATTCCCTTTGAGGATGAACATTGCGGAAAGACTATCTTTCTATCACATTATCAGATCTCTCGTCAATATCTAAGTGATAATTTAAGAGAAAATGATGTGCAGCAGGAAGGAGTCCTGTCACATTTTTGTAAGTATATTATTCTCCTCAACTAAAAGTAAACTTAATAATAAGGGCATCTGTGGGATGCCTGGGTGGCTCAGTTGGTTGAGCATCTGCTTTTAGTTCAGGTCATGATCCCAGGACCCTGGGATCGAGTCCAGCATCGGGCTTCTTGCTCAGCGGGGAGCCTGCTTCTTCCTCTGCCTGCCGCTCCCACTGCTTGTGCTTGCTCTCTCTGACAAATAAATAAAATCTTTTAAAAAATTAAAAAATAAGGGCATCTATGAGTAAAAAAAAAATCTGAAACAGATAAAATATGTAAAATTTAGTTAAATATTCCTGAGTCACTTATATAAGATTGATCATTTTTAGTCATTACAGAGAGAAGAACGTGTTCCTAAGCTGCTCCTTTCCTGAAAGAGCATTCTGTGTATCTGCTATTGACATCAAAGTTACTAGTCTTCTGGTTAGGCTGCTGTTTAACTGAACATTTAAAAATCACCCATTGCCCAGCTCACTTTTGTAGGAAGCATTTCAGTTCCAAATTTTATCAGTGGGATTGCAAATCTGCTATCTCTACTACCATGTTTCCATCCAGTTTGTTGGTATTGAAGAACCGTCAGTATAGGTCAGAGGACACGGAGTGAAACTGATAATGTGACATTTCCAGTTGGCGCGGAAGGGTTTGCGTTCTGGGATGGGGGGGCTGGAGGGCCGACCCGCGAGGACGGCGGCCGACAGCAGCCCTGGGAACTCGTGAGGACTTGCGGAGTCTGGTATCTGAATCCATGGGCCTTTCCATACTTACCTTCCCTTTATTCATTGTTTCCCTTTGTGGAGGTGAAAAGTAGCCTGATAGGACCTGGTATCTCATTTATGTCTTAACGCTTTATTTCAGACTTCTCTGGGTTGTTACGAGAACTGAATTAAACAGTGCTTGACACATGTAAGAGCCGAATATAAGTTAGCCATTACACATAAAATCTGATTGCTATTAAATGATATAAATATTGCTCCCTGTTTTACATATAAAAGAGTCAGGTCTGTGTAATTCTGTGAAATTGTGTTGTCCCAGATTGTTACACCTCATTGCTCTGTGCTGCTTCCTGCTGCCTCATTTCATAATGTAAATAAAGTTTTATTGAAACACAGTGATGCTCATGTGTTTAAGTATCGTCTATGGCTGTTTTCATTCCACAGTTGAATAGATGTGACAGAGATTTTATGATTTGCAAGACCAAAAATATTTACTATCTGGGTGTTAGAGGAAAAGCTTGCTAACCCTTGGTATATAGGGTCTTCTGGTCCAGCGGAAAAGGAAATGAAAAGTTCTCAATTATGAAACAGCTTTTGAGACCAGTATTTTAGTCTTCATCTCTTTTACACCCCATACTAAAGCCAGTGATTTTATATAAGAGAGGATAGCATCAAATGTTTTTTTCAGGTTTTCATTTATATTGCTACCAAAGAGCTGATTGTGAAGAATTATAAATTAATAAAACACTACAGATTTCAGTAAACTGTAAGAGATTTGAAGTTGCTCCTCTCATAATAAATGAAAAACTAAACCCCCCAAATTTGTGGTACGTTTCTTTTCACTTAAGAATTAGTACCTATAGCTTCATTGGCTCCCAGTACCAGCTCATCCATGGGACACAGCATGTTACTATCAAGTGAGAAGAGCTTTTAAAACCAATCTTTGTTTTAAAATGTATCATTAATATTATCTGAATCACTCAGATTCAGAATCATCATGAACAGAATGAACACAGACCTAAGATAAAAGTTTGAATTTAGACCTGATTTTAAATTGAATTATGTATATGATTTTAGAGAATATGGTTTTGCTGGTGTGATAATGTTTCAAAAGTGAATCTGCTTTTTGCATACATGGCTTTTCAGAGCAGTGTCCTTTCTGGCAGGGGAATATCAGACAAGTGGTGTTTTTTAGACAGCAAGGCAGATGGCTCTATTTCTTCAGTACAGGGTATGCCAACCAAAAGAGACAGCTACAGGAATGTTAACCCCTGAGGGAATGAGAAAACAATTGCTGTCAGTTGTTCTTTATAAGCCTATGGCTTGACTTCAGAATGATGAGGAAAAGTAATCTTGTCTTTTAAGAAAAATAGGCATTAAATGCACAAGCGCAGCCTATAATCTCAGTTCTCACTAAAATTATGGTGTAATTACTTAAACTTTTAGGTCTGACATTTCTGGGATAATGTGGTGCAGACCACTTAGGCCTGATCTACTGCTTCCCAGTTCCCGTTGAAAGCATCCACGAAGGTGACAAACATGGGCATTTGTACTATAAAGCAAATGCCATGTGCCAAGGTTGGAGTAGAAGCTTCCTGAATGTTGGCTGAGACTAATTTTGGACTATATAGCACATGTTCTACTTCTGAACTAGAACAGGGCAAATAGTCCCCACAAAGTAGGACAGAGTTTAAAAAGTGATTGACTTACCATGCCTGACTTCAGGAAGCACAGGGATTATACGGAGTGGCAAAAGTTTGTCTTTTGCAGACTTTGAGCCAGTCAGACCAGTGTCCCTAACCTGCTCTTTCCCTGTCTCCACTAGTTATTTTCTATTTATTTTCACCTGGAAACTGTCACTCCCAATATGTCACCCAGCAGCAGGAGCTAGGGGGAGGTGGCTGAGGGTATACTACACCCCCGAATGCCTGTAATTTAAGGAAAGGCTTTTTAAATAGGGCTGTTCGTGCCTATGTTTCATGTGCTGAGTACTGTGCATGTGACAGCCGACAGGAGCACCTGTCGGAGTAGGAAGACTTATACTCTGTCCACATGCTTACATGGGAGGGAATATGTGTCACACGCTACCAGTCGAGCCGAGAGCCGGACACATCTCATTCCAAAGTTTCAGTCTGAGAGGGAGAACTTGCCAGCATTTAGTGGGCTAAGGACGTGTTACCTGTCTGCAAGAACATAACATCTAAACAGAACTCGTGCTCAACGGACATAGAAGACGCCTGGCATGTGGCTTTTGGAAAGATTCTAAAATATAATTACTTTGAAGACATAGTGCATCTCTCTGAAAATGATTACATGTAAGCAAATTTACTATAAATTTATAACTGGTGTAAATCTTATGTCTTAAAAAAAATAATCTTGGCCTCAAGTAAAAAGGAAACCAGAGAACCCCGAGGAACAGGATGAGATCGACAGCAGAAATGTTAAAACTCTTTGAAATAAAAGAATTCAAGGAAACCAAACTTGTAATAAAATTTAACATTTAAGACAATCAAAAGAAGACTTGATACTTGAAAAAATGGAAAGAGTAATATGGATGACAAATTTGATAATAATATATCCAGAATGCAGAGGGAAAAAGTGACAAAGATATGTAAGTGTGAAAAGTGGATATGGATGACAGGTAACGGGTCTTCAGTTCAACAGGTGTTCCAGAGCGGGAGACCAGAGCAGTCATCAGGGAAATCGTGATTGAACTTTCCTGTGCCAGGGAAGAGTGTGAGTAAATATCAAAAGGGTCCCCTGAGAACCAGTCAGAAGTAATGAGAAAAGGTTTCTACTTAGATCTATCCTGGAAAAATATTTGAATTGTAAGGATAAAACAAGCCCAGGAGATAAAGCATGTTACCTACAAAGGAACACAAATTAGGTTTGTCTCAGTATCTTGTCTATTAAATGTCAGAAGTCTGTGGCCTTGTAACCATATTCACCTAAGTTGTTCATACGGAATAAAATGGCTGTTCTCAGGTGTGAAACAATAGCATTTGTATTTCATCCCTTTAAAAGCTATTCAGATAAATATTTATGCATGGAGGAGGCCACTCTTGGATTTTAGCTTATTTCTTGACTTTGAACGGGGAGTGTGAAGCCACATAGCCTCCTGACCTTTTGGGAGGTGAGGATGCATTTATGTGGCATGTCTGATGATTGGCAGTTAGCAACACAGTCTCTCAGGCTAGTCCAGCTCCGATGATCAGGAAGTTGGGTCATCCAAAGGAAAATGGTTCCCAGGTAACAGTTAGAGCATTAAAAACCCACCACCCAAACATAAAACTAAAAATAATCTGACCAGATTTCCTTTATAAAAGCTACATTTCAAATAAAATAACTCAAAAACTTGAAAGAAATTGGTAAATGCAAACAAAGAGAACATAGAAGTTCTCTTATTGCAAGACAAAGCATTAAAATGGGACAGAAGTAATCATGAAGATGAAAGGTATAAGCCACAATAAAATAATTTTTATGGGATAGGTTACATCATATTAAACATTACTGGAAGACACAAAGAAAAGCAGAGTAATGAGACATAGTACTGTGTTTCTTTTGGCTAGACTAAGAATGGTAGAGGTTATGAATGCTCTAATCATTAAGGCTGCTCTAAGAGAGAGACATTGAGAGCTTTACCCTGCAAATAGAAATGATGTCTTCTTAGGGCCCCAGGGAAATTTTTTTCTAGATCATAAATCTAAACTTCCAGCAAACTGAGAATAGTACAAAATACATTCCCTAAGCACAATGAAATTTCAAAAATGTACATGAAAGTTTAAAAAAAACCCAGATTCTTGAGTGCCCCCTCATTTCCTAAATAACTTTTGATTGGATCAAAGAGGAAAGCAAAACTAACAAAATGTCTAGAAGAAGTTCCTAGAAAAAAATTACGGGAAGTGCATATTAACATGAAGATGTGATCAAAGCAGGACATAGAGGGAAAGTAATGTATTTAAATTTCTTAGCAAAAGTGAATTAAAAGCACTTCAGCTCAGATGTTGTAAATGAAAAAAATGTACTTTTTAAATTAACGTAAAAATACTAGAGGGTGCCTGGGTATCCCAGGGTCCTTGGTTCAAGCCCTGCATCTCATTGGTCTCCCTCCTTAGCAGGGAGCCTGCTTCTCCCTCTCCCTATGCCTGCTGCTCCCCCTACTGTGCTGTCTCTCTCTCTGTGAAATAAAGTCCTAAAAAAACACAAAAAAATTCTTGAAAACAGAATAATAGTATAATTGATAAATTTAAGTGTTATTTGGAGAAAAAGGTAGGACTTTAGATAGCCTAATTGAGACAGAAAACAGGAAAAATTAAGATTGGGAAGGGTAATTAGGAGAAATGTATTTTGTGTGACGATACAGTTGACCCTTAATGTGGGGTAAAGGGGTGCCAACCATATTTAACTTTTATAGCCTGTGGTTTACCAGGAGTCTTATTTATAACATATTTTTATGTTATATTGTATTCTTACAATAAGTAGAGAAAAGGAAATGTTAAAATCATAAGAGAAAATACATATACTATACTATATTTATAGAAAAAAAATCCTCACATAAGTGGATCCGCCCAGTTCAAACGTGTGCTGTTCAAGGGTCAACATATATTCATAAATACAAAACTCAAATGGATACTTTTCTAGGAAAAATTAAGTTACTCAATTGAGTAGAGAAAACCCATAAAGATTTGCAATATTAATAGCAGAAAGTGAGGGTTAAAGAGCTCACAATGCCCCTCAGCACACATACACGCAGTTTTGTTGCTAAATTCTTCCAAACAGATCATAAGTATGATACTTATTCTTCCTGAATGTAGAGAGATGAGAAACTTTTTTTTTTTTTAAACTTTTTACCACCCTGTTGGTTGTCTTTCAGTCATCCATTTTTCCTTATTTTCTTCCTAGAAAAATTTCTGATTTTGTCAGGAATCCATTCCATCCTTAGCTCTGTGGGGTGGGCTATGATTAGTCTAAGAGCCAATTAATGGGGAAGAAATGATCCCAGCACCATTTGTTGAACAGACTATTCAATGGAAAAGAAATGGGCTTTTTAACAAGTGGGACAATTGTATATCCACATGCAAAATGATGAATCTGGGGCCCTGACTCACATACACTAAGATCAACTCAAAATGTATCACAGACCTAAATATAAGAGTTCAAAAGACAAAACTCTTAGAAGACATAGGACCAGGCAGATACTTCCTTAGATGTGACATGAAAACCACAAGAGATTAAAAAAAAAAACAACTTGATAAATTGAACTTTATCAAAATTGAAACTTTTGTGCTTCAGAACACACCAGGTTGCCTCTTACCACCATTTTAAAACTAGAAAGAGAGCCAATCTTATGACAAATCTACTACCTTGAGAGGACAGAGCAGAAGGCAAAACCCCGAGTTTTTGAGATTGTTGGGCCCCCAAACTAAAGAATCTTAAAACTAGTGCCACCTCTGTAGTGATAATTACGTGACATGGTTAGTTTCCTTTTTGTGAAAGTTTGAGTTGGAGTTTCTGTTATGTGCAGTTGCATGGATCTTAAGGGATATACACTGAAATAAAAACAAGCCAGCCTTAGAAGATGGCACATGATCTAAGATAGCAGACTCTGTAGACTGTATTGGCAGAATTGCAAATTATAAAGATTGTATTTCAAAAGAGAATTACCTAAATTCTGACATTATAGAATTTTACTTTTGTTTTTTGGTTTTCCCAACTGCAGGATTTTGATGATGAAACTTAAATTTTAGAAACTAGAATCCAGCAGTTAATTTAAAAATAATATCAAGTGGAATTTTGCTCAGTACTAAGAATAATATAATTGAAATTACATACAAACCAATGGTGGAAAATTATATAGTCCGAAAAGGTGTTAGGAAGTTACTTGGTAAAATTTAGTATCTATTCCTTATTTTAAAAGAAAACTTAGAAGGACTGAAGGGTGTGTTTCATCTTAACGTCATCAAAGATAGGTCTCAAATTAACAGTCAACATCATTTATTACAGTGTAACTCTATAAACACTTATTTAAATATCCCAAATAAAGTTATCAAGGCCATTGAAAAATTTTTTTGGAAGTGCGACACAGTGTTAATTTGATACTGAAAAATAAACAGCAAATGGCAGAAAAGAAGCAAAATTATTGTAATTCAAAGGTATTAAATGGTTAGAAAAACCAAAAAGGGCAACTGATGAACTATTAGAAGCACTTTGCTAGGGTGCTTGTTTACAAATGAAGTGTTCAGTGCTTTGAAAACATCAGGTTCTTCCCCACCCTAGGCCCTTTATATATGGTGTTCCCTCTGCTTGGACCAATTCCTAATCATCCTCTCCTCACTCCTTACCACACACACACACGTGGTCAACTCATTCAACCTTCAAATTGCAGATTAAGTGGCACTTCGGAGAACTTTGACTTTTCAAAATTGGGTCCCTTCTGCTCACACCAGTTCAGTTTCTGCTTTTCTTACATAGCAGTTATCTATAATCATAAATTACGTGGTTTTTGTTGTAGCCTGGCACTCCCTTCAGAAAACAGACTGTGTCTGTTTAGTTCACCATTTTATATCTAGTACCTAGATGCTATCTGCCACATAATAGACATTAAATACATATTTGTTGGTGAAAGAATAAGTGTATAATAATTAAAAACAAGTTTTATCAGTACCATATGTGTAACATGTTTAGTGATGCTATATAGCCATTTTCCTAACAATTCCTACGAATCACCCTCAGCACTGTCAGAGACCAATCTGACCTCTCATTCTAATAAAGTTAATAAGAAGTTCATTTGCAAGAACACAGACATACCTTGGAGATGTTGTGGGTTCAGTTCCAGACCACCGCAATAAAGCAAATATTGCAATAAAATGTCAGATGGGTTTTTTGGTTTCCTAGTACATATGAATGTTATGCTTACCCTATACTGTAGTTTATTGTGCGATACCATTATGTTTAAAAAGTGTACATTCTTTAAAAATACTGCTAAATAAATAAAATCTTAAAAAATATACTGCTAAAAAGGCTAACCATCACCTGAGCTTTCAGGGAGTCATAGTCTTTTTTTGCTGGTGGAGGGTCTTGCCTCGTCATTGATGGCTGCTCACTGATCAGGGTGGTAGCTGCTGAAGGCGGGGGTGGCCGTGCCAAGTTCTTAAAATCAGCACTGACGTTTGCGGCCCTGATGGACTCTTCCTTTCATGAGGGATTTCTCTGTAGCGTGGGATGCTGCTGGACAGCATTGTACCCACAGGAGAACTTCTTTCAGCCTGGGGAGTCAGTTGTCTGACACCCAGCTGCTGCTTTATCAGCTCAGCTCGTATGAACCTCTGAATTCTTTGTGGTCACTTCAACAGTCGTCACAGCATCTTCACCAGAAGTGGATCCCATCTCAAGAAACCAGTTTATTTGCTCCTCCATAAGACGCAGATCCTTGTCCGTTCAGGTGTGAGATGGCGGCAGTTCGGTCCCACGTTCAGCCTCCACTGGTGATTCTAGTTCTCTTGCCGTTTCCACCATATCTGCAGTGACTTCCTCCACGGAGTCTTGAACCCCTCAAACTCGTCCATGAGGGTTAGAAACAACGTCTGTCAAACTGCTGTCACTACTGATATTTTGATCTCTTCGTATAAATTATGGATGTTCTCAGTGACATCTAGCATGATGAATCCTTTCTAGAAAGTTTTCAATGGACTTTTCCCAGAACCATCAGAGGAATCACTATCTATGGCGGCAATAGCCTTATGGAATATATTTGTTAAAGAATAAGACCTGAAGGTTGAAATGACTCCTTGATCCTTGGGCTGCGGAATGGATGTTGTATCAGGCATGAAAACAACATTTATCTTGCAGCCCATCTCCAGCAGAGCTCTTGGGTGACCAGGTGCATTGTCAGCAAGCAGTACTATTTTGAAAGGAATCTTTTTTCTGAGCAGTAGGTCTCGACAGTGGGCTTATTGTTCAGTAAACCATGTTGTAAATAGATTCACTGTCATCCAGGCTTTGTTGTTACGTTTATACAGGACAGGCAGAGTAGATTTAGCCTAATTCTTACGGGCCCTGAGATTTTCAGAATGGTAAATGAGCATTGGCTTCAACTTAACGTTACCAGCTATATTAGCCCCTAACAAGAGAATCAGCTCGTCCTTTGAAGCTTTGAAGCCAGGCGTTGACTTCTCTCTAGGTACGTAAGTCCTGAAAGCCCTAAACGGCATCTTCTTCTTTCAGGCTGTTCCATCGTCACTGAAAATCTGTCGAGTGCAGCCACCTTCAGTAATGATATCAGCTAGATCTTCTGGGTAACTTGCTACTGTTTCTATGTCAACATTTAACCACATGTTCATCTTGTACTTTTATATTTGGAAAAGGCTTCTTTCCTGAAACCTCACGAACCAGCCTCTGCTAACTTCAAACTTGTATTCTGCAATTTCCTCACCTCTCAGCCTTCATGGAATTGAGGAGAGTTAAGGCCTTGCTTTGGATAAGGCTTTGGCTTAAAGGGAATGTTGTGGCTAGTTTGATCTTTCATCCAGACCACTCAAACTGTCTCCAAACTTCCCATTCCCAATAAGGCTGTTTCACTTTCTTATTATTCGTATGTTCACTGGTCTAGCACTTTTAATTCCTTCAAGAAGTTTTCCTTTGCATTTACTACTTGGCCGTTTGGTGCAAGAGGCCTGGCTTTTGGCCTGTCTCAGCTTTTGACGTGCCTTCCTCACTGAGCTTAATCATTTGTAGCTTTCAATTTAAAGTGAGAGACTTTACTCTTGTTTGAACACTTAGGGGATCTTGTGGGGTTATTAATTGGCCTAATTTCAATGTTGTTGTGTCTCAGGGAATAGGGAGGGCCCCCAAGAAGGAGAGAGATGGGGGAATGGCTGGTCTTTGGAGCAGACAGAACACAAACATTAAGTTCAGTGTCTTAAATGGATGTGGTTTGTGGTGCCCCCCCCCTCAAATTACAATATTAACATCAAAGATCAGACCACAGATCACCATAGCAAATATAATTATAGTGAAAAAAGTTTGAAATATTGTGGTAATTATCCAGATGTGACTCAGGGACCCAAGTGAGCAAATGCTATTGGAAAAATGGTGCTCAATGCAGGGAGGGTTGTCACAAACCTTCATTTTGTTTAAAAAAAAAAAAAGCAATACCTTTAAAGTGCAATCAAGCAAGTTATGCCTATAAATATTTATGAGTTGTGAAGAAAATTTTAGAAAATGAACAATGAGGTCAGGCTTGCCTTTGCACATAAGCTTATGATACAGTTGTAATTATTAAATCATTGTGATACTGGCTCAGGGATAGGAAAATGAAATACAGTCTAGAAGTAAACTCAAGTATATGTGGAGAATTAGTATATTTCCAATATTTTTTATTTTAAATTAGTAGAAAAAATATAGGTGATAACCAGTCTTTAAGATGGCCTCCAGTGATCCTTGCCTCCTAGTGTTTTCACCCTTTTTAGCCCCTTCTCATAATTGGGCTGATTTATGTAACCTAAAGGATATTATGAAAATGATAGTGTACATCTTCCCAGGTTGGATTATAAAAGACATTGCAACTTCTGTCCTGTACTCCATTGGATCAGTTGGTCTGGGGGAAGCCAGCCACTGTGTCATAAGGACACTCAAGCATCCCTATGGAGGGGTTCATGTGGGGAAGAACTGATGCCTTAGTCAACCCCCCAATCAAGAACTTCTTTATGACAAAGAAATGATATGAGTAAGGATGAAAGAAAAACCACAAATTAGGAAAACATGTTAGCAACTTGTATTATAAAAGGCAATCTCTCTTAAAGAACTCTTGAAAATCAATAAGAGTCTCTTTATAGATGTGATGGCTGAGGACATGAATAGGCAATTCACAAAGTAGAAATACTGATACAGGAATGAATAATAGTTATCCAAGAAATATAATTAAGAACAAGGTAAAATATGATTTTTCATATCAGGTTGGTAGAGGTTAAAAAGACTATGAGGTTAGATTTCTGGACCTGCAGCAAGTTTAGAAAACATGGGTGGGAATGTAGATTTGTCTCCCCTTTCTGGTGGGCAGTCTGACAACATGTCTCCAAGTACAGATACAAAGTGATTACCACTGTGACTTTAGCTATTCTACTTATATAAATGTATTCTGTGGT
Organism: Zalophus californianus; assembly: GCF_009762305.2. Classification (NCBI taxonomy): domain Eukaryota; kingdom Metazoa; phylum Chordata; class Mammalia; order Carnivora; family Otariidae; genus Zalophus; species Zalophus californianus. The sequence goes on along the minus strand of NC_045604.1, from coordinate 111,467,994 downwards.
ACAGAAAGATGTATATATTACTGTGAACTGAATGAGAATCGTTGGGCTAGTCAGATTTCCTCTGCTGCTCCCCCCCCCCATTTCCCGCCTCTTTTGTTTCTATTTCCCTTTTCAGAAATTCCTGTTGGACCCTCCTGGATTTATTCTCTACTTTTCTTATTTTTTTAAATCTTTGTTTCTTCTTTATATTAATAATTACCTTAAGTTTTAATTTTTTTTAAAATTTTAATTTTTAAGCAATCTGTATACCCAACATGGGGCTCAGACTCACAGCCCCAGGATCAGGAGTGGCATGCTTTACCAAGTTGGTAGAGCCAGCCAGGTGCCCACAGTAATTTTCTTAACTTTAACTTCTGTGTTGTCTACTCTCTTCTGCCATGTCTATTCTAACATTTAAGTACACTTCAGAAGTTTACTTTTGCCAATTACTTTTAACTTCTAAAAATACTTTATCGTTCCTGGGGCACCTGGGTGGCTCAGTGGGTTAAGTGACTGCCTTTGGCTCAGGTCATGATCCCAGGGTCCTGGGATTGAGTCCCGAGTCAGGCTTCCTGCTCAGCGGGGAGTCTGCTTCTCCCTCCGCCCCTGCTCTGTGTTCTCTCTCTCTCTCTCTCAAGTAAATAAATAAAATCTTAAAAAAAAAAAAAAACCATAAAAATAAAGATACCTTATTGTTCCGGATAAATTCTTTTTTCCACGAGTCTGTTCTGAAATGGTATAATAGCTCTTGAATCTTTCCGAGGATACTGATTAGAATTTTTTTTTTTTTAGCTTCAGATTCCTTGATTGTCTTTCTTCAGGGGTAATTGTTGGTGTGTGTGTTTTTGTTTTTTTTTTTTTTTAAATCTTCTTCCCTCTCTCATGTTGTTAGATAGTCTGATGATCCTTGGCTAACTGTTCATAGTTATGAATGAGGACCAGGTTAATTGGCAGGTTTCCTCTTCAGGTATCTAGGTCTCTTTTCCCAGCTCTCTCTTCTCTTGAATGGGAGGGTTTCCTGCACCTTCAATGTAGAGTGTAGAGCACATTGCTTGGCACTTTTCCCTGTTGGGTGCTGCCTGGATCAGAAGTGGGCAAGCGAGATGGGCTAAGAAGGACTTTATTTCGTTCTGAAGAGCTTCAGTGTCTTGTATTCCCACGCACAGTTGCTGCTGCTTCTTCCCCCCCTCCTCCCCACCCCCATCCCTATTTTTTGCAGGGTTTTGGAGTTGTCATCTTGTCTCAAGCTCTAACATATGGGAGCTTTCCCCAGATAAATCCTCCACTTTGGGTTGTATGTGGCATGCTTAGTTGTCCAGCTGTTTCAGACTCTACTTTTCAATCAACCTACCGAGCCCCAGTGGTGCTTGTCTGTATTTGTGGACTCTGAACCGGAAGCTTCTCTTGGATACCCTGAGAACTGCTCTCATTCTTCTCTTTGGGGCCACAATTTTCCTTGCTCTAACTTGTAGGAGTCCCTTATATTTTTGATCCCTCATTTTTATGATTTCTGGGCATCCATAAAATGTTTGGTCTGCTGATGGCACCATTTTTTGTGTTCTAGGATTCTTCAATTTTACTTCGATACAGAAGTCTTTTCTCTCAGTTTACAAGACCTTTGGTGGGAGGAGAATAGACACTTGTGCTCAGATGACCTGTTCTTCTTTTGTATGTTATTTCCATGAATTTTTCTGAGATTTTAAGTTTTCTTCTGCTTACTGTATTAACTGTTTACTCAGGGGTTAGGAGTGTGCACATATCCTTGTTTTATGCATAAGAAAATGCTGAAATCATGGTTAGGATTCAGATCCAGACTCCAAAAACACATCCTTGTAGCCCCTAACCCCTTCGCTATCTTTTCTGGGTGTTAGTTTGGTACCTCTCTTTTATGCTATTTGTTTATCTCAAGGTTTTGTGTTCCTTGCATTTCTGTTCACATCTGTAGGTAAGGAAGTATGAGTGTATTTCCTCAGCTCAAGAGAGAATTTCTCCTTACCTGTTGGCAAATGCAAGTTCAAATACAGTAGCTTGACTTCAGATCACTTTTCTGAGGAAGGCAGGGGGCATGATGTAGGGCAGGGCGTTCACTTAACTGGCCTGCTTGGTGAAGCAAGGGACTCAACTGTCTTCTCTGGTAGGGCCCCTCTTTCAGACAGCTGTGCCCATGGCCACCTACCCCTTTCCTGGAGCAAATACCCAAGTCAGGCATTTGAAGTAGGGGGACTAACTCAGTTCTTCTACTCTCCAGTTAATTACCTGGCTAATTATCTGTGGTCAGTTCCCTCTTCTAGCCTGCACTGCACTGATAATGGGATTATTCTGAGGTTCTGCTGGGGAAACTGTTACAGGTTCCTTGTATTTCTTTAGATTTGCCATCATTGTGTCCTGTCAGTTTTAGATTTTTTCCAGAAATTCACTCATCTGTTTCACAAATGCTAGAGTGATGGGTATTAGGAAATAATAGTAAACAAAAAGAGAAAAAGAGCCTATCATGTTGGAGTTTATAGTCTCATGGGGGAGAGGGGCATTAAATAATGGACTCACAAGTGCACCTTCTCTGAGGAAAAACTGGTTTGCACTGTGGGGACGTACGAAAGCGCTGACTTACTGGGAGAGGGATTGCCCTGGAATTCTACCTAGACTAAGTGACACTTGGCCTGAGATATGAAGGAACAGAAGAACAAGTAGTTGAGGGCACAGGACGTGAAAAGACCTTATACATGAAGGGCAATGTGGTCCACTGCTGTCACTCCAGAATATTTACTATTGCTATGTGGATTTATTTTTATTGTATATTTCTTCTCTCGTTTCTTAGAGTTTTGAAAGAAAAAGATAAACTGTCTTTTTTTTTAAATATATTTTTTTAAAAGATTTTATTTATTTATTTATTTATTTTGAGAGAGAGAGAATGAGAGATAGCATGAGAGGGAAGAGGGTCAGAGGGAGAAGCAGACTCCCCGCCGAGCAGGGAGCCTGATGCGGGACTCAATCCCGGGACTCAATCCCAGGATCATGACCTGAGCCAAAGGCAGTCGCTTAACCAACTGAGTCACCCAGGCGCCCAAACGATAAACTGTCTTGAACTAGGAAACCTCAAGGAATAATCTGGGAAAATTAAATTAGCAAAAAACAAAAAAGGATCAAACTTACATATCATAAATTGGAAGGCAATAAGTACACTAATACCAAAAACATCATTGGGAGGTGGATATGACCTTTTTTATACTTGTATGTTTCCAGGTTTCTATGAACATGGATTGCTTTTATAATAAAAAAGGTTCTTAAAAGAAACTTTATTTTATGGTTTGGCTTATATGTAAAAAATGCAGAGTGTGTTAATAGGTGAAGAGGAGTATACATTACGATTTTATAAAGATGTTAATATGTACTTGATGGAAATGGCATACCATTGGTAGCAAAACCAACCAATACAGTAAAAGAAAATTATACTTAAGAATTCTTACTAGTGTCTCATGATAAAATTGTTTTAAAGCTGTTAAATGGTTCATAATCTTCAAAGATTTTAAATCTTTATATCCTACAAATAGTGTTTTAAGAGTTACAGAAAAACTGAGTTTTGGATACCTTGACATTGAGGTGTCTGCAGAATAGCTTGTGTGTTTGAGGAGTTGGCAATTTAATTTAGCCAACTTTGGTATTCTGTCGGTTGGGATTGTATTCAGTGGCAAGTAACCTAAACCCAGACAGACAATTGCTTAAATAATTTAAAGAGAGAAATGTTTACATTTAATTTTAACTTTTTAAAGTTTAGGACATGGATGGTAGTTTTTTAATGTGCCATAAAGGAGCCAGTCTTTGTCTTCCTGATTTACCATCCTTTTATGGCTTCTGACTTCATGATAACGAGGTGGCGGCTGCATCTCTAGAAATTAATATTGTGACCCAGACAGGCATAAGGAGGAAGGTTATTCCAGTTGGGTTTGTTCCTTTTTATCAGAAAAAATACCATTCACAGAAACCTCACCTGTTAGACTTCTCTTTACATATCACTGGCCAGAAAGGTGTCACAGAACCATCTTTAACTACAAGGAAACCGGAGAAATCAAGCTTTTGTTTTTTAAGAGAGCTCATTGCTCTTTAAAGCAAAAGCAGAGTTCTATAATAAGGGACAGGGTGGACATTGGTTGGGCAACTTACTGTGTCAGCCATAGGAGTTACTTGCTTATAGATGGTAGTGGAAGTCAAGAGTGTGATTAAGATTGTTCAGAGTGGTATACAGAATAAGAAGATCAGTGAAAGAACCCTGAGGAACTTCATTCAGTGTTGAAGGAACAGAATATGTATTCTCAAAGGACACTAAGGAATAACCATGAGCAGGCGGTGGGAGGGCGATTACCTGGAGAGCGTAGTGTTACACAAGCCCAGGGAGACGGAAGAAGGTAGAATTTACATTGCCCTACGTGCTGGTGAGTCAGGTATGCCAGGCACCAAGGTGTGAACTTGAGGTTTAGCAAAAGGAAGCCATTGGTGACCCTGGAGAAAAGTTATTTTCAATGGTGGCTGTGGGCTGTGGAGTGAAGGAGGGCTAAAGCGGTGACAGTGACAGTCAATGACTCTCAGAGGTAAACCAATTCTAAGCATAGTACAGGGGCAGGGAGAGGAGTAATTGGGGTGGGGAGATGTGGGTGTGGGAAAGGTAACACTAGAGCCTGGTTGAACATGGAAGGTGTTTGAGAAAGGAGATTATACAAAGATTGCATTTCCCGAGGGAGGTGGAAGGTGTGGAGGTCCAGAGCCCCGGGCGAAGGATAAGCTTGGAGGAAGGATGGATGTGTGGATACAGAGGGACTTTTGTAGCTTGGCAACAGGGAATACGAGTGAGCACCTTTTGTCTCGTCTTTCCTGGGAAATGAGAGAGACATCGTCCTCTGTGTTAGGAGAGAGATGGCAGGCCTGGAGTCTGGAGGGGACGGACAAGATCCCTGATAACACTGTAAGGAATTTGGGGAGAGTGAAAGGTAGGGGATTGGGCTGCATTAAGAGCCTGGTCCGTGGTTTGAGAACCTGCATTGAATGAAGTTCAGTCCTACCAGTCTGCCCAGTGCCATTATCTTACATAAAAAGGATTGAAAAAATTTTAGTTGACATTTTTGAGTGGTACCTAAGAGCATTTTAGAAGTATTGAACCACAAATTTATACAAAAAGCAGTTAAAACACATTTTTAATAGTTTTGTCTCTAAAACAAATTACAGTAATGACTAACATTTGTTGAGGACCTGCTCTGACACAGACAAAAAGCTAAGCATGTTCTCTGTGTTATTTTTGCAGTCTTTGTGAGAAAGGCCTATGAGGCAGGTATTATTATGGTCTCTATTTTTAAAGATGGCATAACGTAGGCTCAAATAATTTTAAATAGCCCGTTCTAGATCACAGTTGAACTGTGTCTCTTGACTCCAGAGTGGTGGTAAGTACTCTTGTGTGGATTGAATCATTTGAAATAGCCTGTGATAAGATAGTGGCCAATGTATGGTTCATCCTAACATACTTAACAAAATATTTGCCAAGGTCAGTGGACTGCTTTGTGCCAGGACTTAACCCTAGGTATTTTAATTGCCATCATCTGTTGTAGCATTTTAAAATATTTATAGTCTTAATTATCCTGATTTTTAAAATTATATCACATTAATGCTAATTTTTGAATAACATACTCAGTTTCCTTTAAATTTGAGTATATTTTGATAGTGATGGTAACTTTGCCTAACTATACTGACAAATCAGAATGGGGGTGGGAAGCTGCTGGGAATATTGGCAAAAATAAAGAAGAAAGCAGACATTACAAATCTACTTTCTCACAACATGAGTAAAACATAAAAATTAACTAAACTGATAGTTGTTAGCCTGCTTGTTTAATCTTCATTTTGCTACCTATGTCTGTCTAATCATTGTAAGCCAAACCATAAGATAAACATCAGCTTCTTTTAAGAACATTTTTTTCTGATTATAAAAGCAGTCCATAATCATAGAAAAGTTGAAAATCAAGTATATATATAAAATAAAATACTTAACATATATTTGTATTCTTCACCTCTGATTTGGTGAATGGTAGTCACTTAAGAAATGTGGATTCATTTTTAATTCAGTAGGTTTCTGACTTATTATGTACTTGTTGACTCATGATCAACCTGATCTTCTTCCATTTCCTAAGCTTGTTTGGGTGAAGGGCAGGAATTTCTTCTTTTATCTGACTTGTGAACACCTACAGGTATCACTCAGCAGTATTAATTAAAAGTAAATCACCCACTCTCTCACTTCACTAATAAAATATTAGTTCTTAAGTTATATTCTCATACTTTAGTTAAGAACTCCCATTTAAAATCTGAACTAAGAAATTGGAATTTTTTTTTTCCGCATGAAAAAGTCTTTATTAAAAGGATACAAAGTTACGCCTATGGTAGTGTTTGGTTATTTACAAAGCCTGTGGAGGCTATCTGGCCAACTTTTTTTCCGCCTCCATATAGTTAGATTGCATGCATATTTGAAACACTTGAAAAGTGTCTAGCTGATTGTACACTCTGTGTTGAAGACCTAATCTTAAACTGTGTAGTCTTGGTATTTTCATGTAACTTTTAGTTCAGGTACAAGAATTCTTAAAAAAGGAGGGCGGAGCAAGATGGCGGAGGAGTAGGAGACCTAGATTTTGTCTGGTCTCCGGAATTCAGCTGAATAGGGATCAAACCATTCTGAACACCTACGAACTCAACAGGAGATCGAACAGGAGAGTAGCAACAACTCTCTGAACAGAGAAGCGACCACTTACTGGAAGGTAGGGCGTGCGGAGAAGTGAATCCGAGGCGATATTCGGGAGGATAGACGGCGGGGGAGGGGCCTCCGCCGGCCGCTTCTGGCAAGTGCTAGAGCCGCGGAGCACAAAATCGGACCTTTTAAAAGTTGGCTCGGTGGAGGGACGTCGCTGCAGTGGCTAAGCGGGGGGTGGAACCCTCCCGGGACAGTGTGGTCTCAGGACCCTTGGGGTCACAGAGAGACCGGGGGTGCCTGAGTGTGGCAGAGCTCCCAGGTATCAGAGCAGGGAAGCCGGCTGCAGAGACGGAGCAGAGTCGCGGGCTCTCAGCTCTGGGTTGCCACAAACTGTGTTCTGCGGCCCAGTCGGGGCACGGCTCCCCCAGCAGGGACCCAACAAGCAGCAGATCCGGGGAGACTCCCCTTCCTTCCCGGGGAGGAGCGGTGCGGGAACACACTGCAGGGATCTGCTGGGTTTGGAGACTCCGAGCGGGGTCGGGTGCCAGAGATAGCAACGCTCGGTCACAGGCCGGGTGAGCACGGAGTGCGGCCAGAGACCGGGGACACGGGAGTGACTGCTTTTCTCTGGGGGCGCACTGAGGAGTGGGGCCCCGAGTTCTCGGCTCCTCCGGGCGGAGACTGGGAGGCCGCCATTTTCGCCCTGGTCCTCCAAAGCTGTACCGAGAGCTTGCAGGGAACAAAAGCTCCTGAGAGCAAACTGGAGCAGCTTCCTTAGCCCGGACCGACAAGGGCGGGGCAATTCCGCCTCCGGCAAAGACATTTGGAAACCACAGCAACAGGCCCCTCCCCCAGAAGATCAGCACAAACAGCCAGCAAGCCAAGACCAAGTTGATCGATCAAGGAGAATAGGAGAACTCCAGCGCTAGGGGAATACTGCACATAGATTCATGGCTTCTTTTTTTTTTTTTTTTTTTTTTTACCATGATTCATTATTTCATCAAAGTTAATTTTTGTTGACTTTTTTTTATTTTTCTTTTTCCCTTTTTCAACCAACATCTTATAAATCCCTTTTTTTAAAAAAAAAACATTTTTTATTTTTTTTTCATTTTTAGAGTCATATTTTATCCCTTCATAGTAGTTATCCTTGTTTTTGGCATATATATATAAGTTGTTCTCTCTTTAAAATTTTGAGGTACAGTTTCTTCTAACAGATCAAAATATACCCTAAACCACTAGTGTATGGCTTTGTTCTAGTCTCCTGCCTGATCACATTCTCTCCCTTTTTCCTTTTTTTTTTCCTTAAATCTTCTTTCTTTTTTCAAACAACTTATCTTACCAAGTCCTTTTATTAAATCTTTTATAATTTTCATCTTTACAGTCATCTTCCATCCCTTCATTGTATCAACCCTTATTTTGTACATATATGTCTTTCTTCCTTTAAAATTTTAGGAGGCACTTTTTTCTAACAGACCAAAATACGCCCAAAATCTAGTGTGTGGCACTGATCTATGCACTAGCCTGATCATATTTGATCATATTCTGCCTTTTTTGAATTGTTTTGTTTTTGTTTTTATCTTTTTTTCTTTTTTTTTTCTTTTTCTCTTTCTTTTTTCTTTCTTTCCCTTTCCTTTCCCCTGGTTTCAGGTCTTTTCTGATTTGTATACAGTATATTTGCTGGGGACGTTGTAAACCTGTTAGCCTTTTGTTCTCTCATTCATCTATTCTCCTCTGGACAAAATGACAAGACGAAAGAAATCACCTCAGCAAAAAGAACAAGAGGTAGTACCGTCTGCCAGGGACCTACTCAATACGGACATTAGTACGATGTCAGACCTAGAGTTCAGAATCATGACTTTAAAGATACTAGCTGGGCTTGAAAAAAGCGTGGAAGTTATTAGAGAAACCCTTTCTGGAGAAATAAAAGAACTAAAATCTAACCAAATCGAAATCAAAAAGGCTATTGATGAGGTGCAATCAAAAATGGGGGCACTGAATGCTAGGATAAATGAGGCAGAAGAGAGAATCAGCGATATAGAAGACCAAATGATGGAAAATAAAGAGGCTGAGAAAAAGAGAGAGAAACAACTACAGGATCACGAGGGCAGAATTCGAGAGATAAGTGATACGATAAGACGAAACAACATTAGAATAATTGGGATCCCAGAAGAAGAAGAGAGAGAGAGAGGGGCAGAAGGTATATTGGAGCAAATTATAGCAGAGAACTTCCCTAATGTGAGGAAGGAAACAGGCATCAAAATCCAGGAGGCACAGAGAACCCCTCTCAAAATCAATAAAAATAGGTCAACACCCCGACATCTAATAGTAAAACTTACGAGTCTCAGAGACAAAGAGAAAATCCTGAAAGCAGCTCGGGAGAAGAGATATGTAACCTACAATGGTAGAAACATTAGATTGGCAACAGACCTATCCACAGAGACCTGGCAGGCCAGAAAGGACTGGCAAGATATCTTCAGAGCACTAAACGAGAAAAATATGCAGCCAAGAATACTATATCCAGCTAGGCTATCATTGAAAATAGAAGGAGAGATAAAAAGCTTCCAGAACAAACAAAAACTAAAGGAATTTGCAAACACGAAACCAGCCCTCCAAGAAATATTGAGAGGGGTCCTCTAAGCAAAGAGAGAACCTAAAAGCAGCAAAGAGCAGAAACGAACACAGACAACAGACAGTTAACAGTCACCTTACAGGTAATACAATGGCACTAAATTCATACCTTTCAATAGTTACCCTGAATGTAAATGGGCTCAATGCCCCAATCAAAAGACACAGGCTATCAGATTGGATTAAAAAACAAGACCCATCCATATGCTGTCTGCAAGAGACTCATTTTACACCCAAAGACACCCCCAGATTGAAAGTGAGGGGGTGGAAAACCATTTACCATGCTAATGGACACCAAAAGAAAGCTGGGGTGGCAATCCTTATATCAGACAAACTAGATTTTAAAACAAAGACTGTAATAAGAGATGAGGAAGGACACTATATCCTACTTAAAGGGTCTATCCAACAAGAAGATCTAACAATTGTAAATATCTATGCCCCTAACATGGGAGCAGCCAATTATATAAGGCAATTAATAACAAAAGCAAAGAAACACATTGACAACAATACAATAATAGTGGGGGACTTTAACACCCCCCTGACTGAAATGGACAGATCATCTAAGCAAAAGATCAACAAGGAAATAAAGACTTTAAATGACACACTGGACCAAATGGACTTCACAGACATATTCAGAACATTCCATCCCAAAGCAACGGAATACACATTCTTCTCTAGTGCCCATGGAACATTCTCCAGAATTGATCACATCCTAGGTCACAAATCAGGTCTCAACCGGTACCAAAAGATTGGGATCATTCCCTGCATATTTTCAGACCACAATGCTTTGAAACTAGAACTCAACCACAAGAGGAAAGTTGGAAAGAACTCAAATACATGGAGGCTAAAGAGCATCCTACTAAAGAATGAATGGGTCAACCAAGAAATTAAAGAAGAATTAAAAAAATTCATGGAAACCAATGAAAATGAAAACACAACTGTTCAAAATCTTTGGGATACAGCAAAGGCAGTCCTGAGAGGAAAGTATATAGCAATACAAGCCTTTCTCAAGAAACAAGAAAGGTCTCAAATACACAACCTAACCCTACACCTAAAGGAGCTGGAGAAAGAACAACAAAGAAAGCCTAAACCCAGCAGGAGAAGAGAAATCATAAAGATCAGAGCAGAAATCAATGAACTAGAAACCAAAAGAACAGTAGAACAGATCAACGAAACTAGGAGCTGGTTCTTTGAAAGAATTAACAAGATTGATAAACCCCTGGCCAGACTGATCAAAAAGAAAAGAGAAATGACCCAAATCAACAAAATCATGAATGAAAGAGGAGAGATCACAAGCAACACCAAAGAAATACAAACAATTATAAGAACATATTATGAGCAACTCTATGCCAGCAAATTAGATAACCTGGAAGAAATGGGTGCATTCCTAGAGAAGTATCAACTACCAAAATTGAACCAGGAAGAAATAGAAAACCTGAACAGACCTATAACCACTAAGGAAATTGAAACAGTCATAAAAAATCTCCCAAGAAACAAAAGCCCAGGGCCAGATGGCTTCCCAGGGGAATTCTATCAGACATTTCAAGAAGAATTAATACCTATTCTCCTGAAACTGTTCCAAAAAATAGAAATGGAAGGGAAACTTCCAAACTCATTTTATGAGGCCAGCATTACCTTGATCCCAAAACCAGACAAAGACCCCATCAAAAAAGAGAATTACAGACCAATATCCTTGATGAACATGGATGCAAAAATTCTCACCAAAATACTAGCCAATAGGATCCAACAGTACATTAAAAGGATTATTCACCACGACCAAGTGGGATTTATCCCTGGGCTGCAAGGCTGGTTCAACATCCGCAAATCAATCAACGTGATACAATACATTAACAAAAGAAAGAACAAGAATCATATGATCCTCTCAATAGATGCAGAAAAAGCATTTGACAAAGTGCAACATCCTTTCTTGATCAAAACTCTTCAGAGTATAGGGATAGAGGGTACATACCTCAATATCATAAAAGCCATCTACGAAAAACCTACAGCGAATATCATTCTCAATGGGGAAAGGCTGAGAGCTTTTCCCCTAAGGTCAGGAACGCGGCAGGGATGTCCACTCTCACCACTGCTATTCAACATAGTATTAGAAGTCCTAGCCACAGCAATCAGACAACAAAAAGAAATCAAAGGCATCCAAATCGGCAAAGAGGAAGTCAAACTCTCACTCTTTGCAGATGATATGATACTGTATGTGGAAAACCCAAAAGACTCCACCCCAAAACTGCTAGAACTCATACAGGAATTCAGTAAAGTAGCAGGATATAAAATCAATGCACAGAAATCAGTGGCATTCCTATACACCAACAACAAGACAGAAGAGAGACAAATCAAGGAGTCGATCCCATTTACAATTGCACCCAAAACCATTAGATACCTAGGAATAAATCTAACCAAAGAGGCAAAGGATCTGTACTCAGAAAACTATAAAATACTCAGGAAAGAAATTGAAGAAGACACAAAGAAATGGAAAAACGTTCCATGCTCATGGATTGGGAGAATCAACATTGTGAAGATGTCAATGCTACCTAGAGCAATCTACACATTCAATGCAATCCCCATCAAAATACCATCCACTTTTTTCAAAGAAATGGAACAAATAATCCTAAAATTTGTATGGAACCAGAAGAGACCCAGAATAGCCAGAGGAATACTGAAAAAGAAAAGCAAAGCTGGCGGCATCACAATTCCGGACTTCCAGCTCTATTACAAAGCTGTCATCATCAAGACAGTATGGTACTGGCACAAAAACAGACACATAGATCAATGGAACAGAATTGAGAGCCCAGAAATGGACCCTCAACTCTATGGTCAACTTATTTTTGACAAAGCAGGAAAGAATGTCCAATGGCAAAAAGACAGTCTCTTCAACAAATGGTGTTGGGAAAATTGGACAGCCACATGCAGAAGAATGAAACTGGACCATTTCCTTACACCACACACAAAAATAGACTCCAAATGGTTGAAAGACCTAAACGTGAGACAGGAGTCCATCCAAATCCTAAAGGAGAACACAGGTAGCAACCTTTTCGACCTTAGCCGCAGCAACTTCTTCCTAGAAACATCGCCAAAGGCACGGGAAGCCAGGGCAAAAATGAACTATTGGGATTTCATCAAGATAAAAAGCTTCTGCACAGCAAAAGAAACAGTCCACAAAACCAAAAGACAACCGACAGAATGGGAGAAAATATTTGCAAATGACATATCAGATAAAGGGCTGGTATCCAAAATCTATAAAGAACTTATCAAACTCAACACCCAAAGAACAAATAATCCAATCAAGAAATGGGCAGAAGACATGAACAGACATTTCTCCAAAGAAGACATCCAAATGGCCAACAGGCACATGAAAAAGTGCTCAACATCGCTTGGCATCAGGGAAATCCAAATCAAAACCTCAATGAGATACCACCTCACACCCGTCAGAATGGCTAAAATTAACAAGTCAGGGAACGACAGATGTTGGCGGGGATGTGGAGAAAGGGGAACCCTCCTACACTGTTGGTGGGAATGCAAGCTGGTGCAACCCCTCTGGAAAACAGTATGGAGGTTCCTCAAACAGTTGAAATTAGAGCTACCGTTCGATCCAGCAATTGCACTACTGGGTATTTACCACAAAGATACAAATGTAGGGACCCGAAGGGGTACGTGTACCCCAATGTTTATAGCAGCAATGTCCACCATAGCCAAACTGTGGAAAGAGCCAAGATGCCCATCGACAGATGAATGGATAAAGAAGATGTGGTATATATACACAATGGAATATTATGCAGCCATCAAAAGGAATGAGATCTTGCCATTTGCAACGACGTGGATGGAACTGGAGGGTGTTATGCTGAGTGAAATAAGTCAATCAGAGAAAGACATGTATCACATGACCTCACTGATATGAGGAATTCTTAATCTCAGGAAACAAACTGAGTGTTACTGGAGTGGTCGGGGGTGGGAGGGATGGGGTGGCTGGGTGATAGATATTGGGGAGGGTATGTGCTACGGTGAGCGCTGTGAATTGTGCAAGACTGTTGAATCACAGATCTGTACTTCTGAAACAAATAACGCAACATATTTTAAGAAAAAAGAAAAGAAGATAATAGAAGAGGAAGAAAAGGGGAGTATGTCAGAGGGGGAGACGAACCATGAGAGATGATGGACTCTGAAAAACAAACTGAGGGTTCTAGAGGGGAGGGGGGTAGGGGGATGGGTTAGCCTGGTGATGGGTATTGAGGAGGGCACGTTCTGCATGGAGCACTGGGTGTTATGAACAAACAATGAATCATGGAACACTGCACCAAAAACTAATGATGTAATATATGGTGATTAACATAACAATAAAAAATTAAAAAAAAAAAAAAAAAAAAAAGAATTCTTAAAAAAAAAAAAAAAAAGGCACTGACAATTATGTGACCAAGAAAAATAATTTCCCCCAAGTTAATTGCACAAATTACTGTAGACCTAAAAGGTTAATGATTGTCAAACATCTTTGATGCATAGAGCCTATTAAGTGCCAGTATCATTTGAATAAATAACTGGACTAGTCCTTGGACAAATGGTGTTATCCAGAGGACAGCAGTACACACTGCCCTTTTTTTTATGTTTTAGAGGGACATTTTTTGAACTCTTCAGCGAGACAACTTAAATAAGTTAACCTTAGGAGCCACAGTAGATTCTTTTATTTCAAAATATAAGATAGTGAAGCAGTTTAGATTTCAAAAAGCAACTATGGTCATTTTTTATACACACTGTACTTTATAGAACTGAAGTTTATAAATAGATTCAGCTTTTGTATTTTATACAGACTTAGCTTAGGCCTTAATTAGATAGAATTAATGCATGATTATCACTGTGCGTATCTGAAATGAAACTTCTTTTATAGCTATTCATAGAAGAAAACTGATATTTTAATATTTAATATTAAATAACTAACATTAACATTAGTATTGAAGTTTAACATTTAAAAAATATAAAACAAAATACTATATATTTCTTAAACTTTGTCTTTTAATCTTTTTGTACTTTTTAGTGTTTTGTAGTCAACAGCAGGTTCCAAAAAAGTTAACTGGGATAGACTTTATTTTCAATAGCAATATATATAGTATTGTGTGAAGAATACTAATTTCTCTAGGAGATGGTTTCTCAAAAAGGATTCCATGGTTCAATAAATATGGGAAAGACTGCATGCTGTATGCTTTTAGAAGTGTCACAGTTTACATTAACATACTGAAAGATCTGAGAAAATCTAGAGCAACAAATCAATTTAGCATTGTCTCATCCAGTGTTAACCAAAAATACTTGATGACAGAAATTCTTGTTTCACATAATACTTAGGAACATCCTAAGCACTTGCTGTGATCTTGTGTTCCATAACCATTTTGGTACATACTATTATAAGCTATAGTTCTCCTTCCCAGATCTCGAACCCCAACATTCAAATGTAGCAGATAAGTTCATCTGCTATACTTACACGTACACATGTAGATAAGCCCACCTGTATAAACAAATACACATTTATAAGGCTATATACACACATATGTAGATAAATGTAACATACGCACATGTATTTAATCTATATGATACCTGCAATGTATAGCAGACAGTAGAATCAGAAAATATTTGTTGAGTAAATGGATGAGAAAATCATACCAGTCCATGGCATATTCCCAACTGCCTTCTTCAAGATGCAGAAAACCACACCACCAGCCTCAATAAGGTGTGCAGTTCGCAAGTATGTAGGTGGATATCTTTTTAGGGACACCTGAAACATTAAAGACTACTAATAATTTTTTGTACCATTTCAGTTTGAAGTGTGTCAAAAGTAAAGGCCCTGGATTTCGGGTCAGGACACCTAGGTTCAGGCCTACATTCTACCATTTTCCACCCATGTGATTTTAGGCAAGTTACAGATTTTCTCTAAGTCTCAGTTTTTCTCATCGATGAAAGAAAATAGTACATACCTTGTAGGATTATTGGAATATAATGTAATATATGGAATGTATTACAACTGACTTTAATTACTTGGAAATAATGCTGTGAATGTTTATTGATCCCAGTATGGGGTAAAACTCTATTTAAAAAAAATGTGATTAACCTAAATTTTTAATTCCATATATATGTTGGATAAGAAAATCCTATTTGTTTTATTTTTGAAGACAATTTTAAACTATGAACATAAAAATATATTTTTCTGATTAGTGGAGAAAAAAATGAATGGACTTTTCCCATTCTTGTTTAAAAACTTAAAACCTTCTGACATTGGGGAGGGTATGTGCTATGGTGAGCGCTGTGAATTGTACAAGACCGTTGAATCACAGATCTGTACCTCTGAAACAAATAATGCAATATATGTTAAGGAAAAAAAAAAAGAAGAAGATAGCAGGAGGGGAAGAATGAAGGGGAGTAAGTCGGAGGGGGAGACGAACCATGAGAGATGATGGACTCTGAGAAACAAACTGAGGGTTCTAGAGGGGAGGGGGTGGGGGGATGGGTTAGCCTGGTGATGGGTATTAAAGAGGGCACGTTCTGCGTGGAGCACTGGGTGTTATGCAGAAACAATGAGTCATGGAACCCTACATCAAAAACTAATGATGTAATGTATGGTGGTTAACATAACAATAAAAAAATTTAAAGAAAAAAAACCAACTTAAAACCTTCCTCTAAAGCTTTTGAAAACTAAAAACTCCTGAAGAGTAGTGTCTTTATGCCTTTAGCCTGAGATCCTTTGCACTTGTTAATCTCTTTGCCTGGAACATTCTTCTACACGTGGTGATTTGCTGCTGCGCCCCGCTTCCCTGACTACCTAAGAACTGTCCCTGTACGTATCTCTCTGTCCCTCTGCCCTGCTTTACTTTTTCTTTATAATTAATCACTATCAAACATTTATTATATATATTGTTTGGAAGGTGAAATGAACGTCACATTATGGATATTAGTAAGGTATTACAATATTTTGTAATTCTGAATTTTAACAAAATTTTTTTCGGAGCAAATTTGTGTTTACTTGTACAGTTTTTCATACCTATTAGCACCTTAGAACTAATCCACCTGTTATTTAGTAGTGATACTTCTGTAAAATTCTCTAGTAGAATTTTTATCAAATTACATGTGCTCTCTCTTCCCTTTCTGTATGGATATCTCTGTCCCTACATGAAGGAAGCTGTGGTAAAAATGTTAGTATTTTTACTAGCCAGTAATATTAAGTAAATAATGGGAAAATATTTCTCCCGACACATTGAGTTGATAACAATAGGAAATAATAGAGTTACTTATTTTAAAATTATATTGGTAACTTTAAAATATACTGTGGTAGAAATAAGACTCCTTTTATGCATTAGCACCCAAATTTTAATAATATTTTATAATGTAAGGTTATTGATATTTGAAGACGTGGAACATTTGGTTTTCCATTGTATCTGTTAGAAATGTATTGTGTTTTTTTTGTGGTGATACTTTTAGTACTATACAGATTATAATTTTGGGTATCAGGAATTTCTTAACACTTTGGGTAAAAAGTTTTTCCTTTTTAAAGCGTTAGGTAGTTTTGTAGGAACATGATTTAGCTTTATGTAGCTTTATAACATAGACTTCTACAATAATTTAAAAACATTCTCACCTTTTAAAAATACTTTGGGGGGGTGCCGTACCTGGGTGACTCAGTCGGTTAAGCATCCAACTCGATTTGGGCTTAGGTCATCATCTTGAGGTCATGAAATTGAGCCCTGTGTTGGGCTGGCTCCATGCCTTCTTGGCATTCTCTCTCTCCTTCTCCCTTTGCACTCCCCCCCCACCCCCCGCCCCGCCCCGCATGCACATGCTCTCTCAAAAAAAAAAAAGAATCTTTGTTCAGGGTTAGAAGAGCCATCTAGAGTGTCTAATTTTTCTTGGGTTCTTCATGGTGTTTGGATTCTTTTGCATCTTCTCTGTTGAGGTATTTTTCTCTTCCTCCAGAAGTAAACTCTTTTGAACATCTGTAAGTATGTTCCTTCAGGAGCTCTGTCAGTCCACCCATTCACTATTTGCAAGGAAACGCTGCTTTCCTAATGAAAATCAAACTCAGACCTTCCAGTTTGGTTTTTGATGGCAGGGAGTGCGCATGGACTGGGTGGCTTAGAGTCAGTCCTAGGGACTCCATTTCTTCTGGGCTTTCTGTTAATTACAACTGCTACCACTATGTTTATCTTTTGGGAGAATGTGTGTTGGTCCCGTTTAATACTTTGGCCCAAAAGGAGATACCATATGTCATAATTGAGACAAGGCTGTAGTATTCAGAGACATTTTAAGGACATTTTTACTGAGTACTACAGGGTAATGAAGGAATGAACACCCAGAGAGAACTCTGAATCATGAATTTAGGCATTCCAACTTCAGGGCTATGGCATATTCATCTTTAGTGAATTCACACTCCTGATTGGACATAAATGCCTTTTTGCATTTGAGAAAACGGTTCCCCAATTGAGCATGTTTTCTCTGGGCTGACAGATAACAAAGAGTTGTCCCTTTTAGGCACATGCCTCCTTCTCCAGGCTAAACCAACTCTGGCCAGCGTGCATGGTTCCAGGGCATGATTTCAGCTGCCAGTCATGCTCGCAACCTGGACACCTTTGTGCCGGGCACATGCATATATTGTGGCCCTGCATTGGGGTCACTTAGGTTTTTCCATCTGTCCTTTTGCCTTCACAAGGCATGGACCACCTTTAACCACCCCCTCCACCAACTGAGATTGCTTGCTTTTAGAGGGCTCTCATCTCCTCACAGCAGTGTGGGTCAGTTGTCTTCTCCTACCTCCTCCCCTCGGGCTCACCTTCATGGTGCCTGTTTCACATCTGAAGCCCTCTCCTTTTTGGCAGTTGGCACTAGGACACAAGCTCATCTTTCTGCTAAGACTATCTCCTAACCAAAATATAATAGAATACAGCAACTTACAACATCATGTAAGAGCTGCATGTGCCAGTCACAGTGGAGTTTTTATCCTACATCAGGTCTCTGTATTTTGAAGGTAAATGTTGGTTTTCACTTTTGTGTTTGCAAAAGTATGTTAGCTCAGGCAGCTACGATAAAATACCATGGACTGGGTGTCTTAAACAGCAACATTTATTTCTCATACTTCAAGGATCCATGATCAAGGAGCAGAAAGATACAGTATCTGATTAAGGCCCTCTTCCTGGTTTGCAGACTGCTATCTCCATTCATTCATTCAAAGATTTTATTTGAGAGAGAGAGCACGCACAGGCTCGCATGCACGAGTTTGGGGGGTGGGGTATGGGCAGAGGGAGAGGCAGGCTCTCCACTGGGCAGGGAGCCCGACATGGGGCTCGGTTCCAGGACCCTGGGATCATGACCTGAGCCAAAGGCAGATGCTTAACCAACTGAGCCACCCAAGCGCCCTGCAGACTGCCATCTTCTTGATGCATCCCCGTATGGTGGAGAGAGAGATTATCTCTTCTGTGTCTCCTCTTAGAAGGACACTAATCACATTCATTAGGGCTCCACCCTCATGAGCTAATTACCTCCCAAAGGCCTCACCTCCAAGTACCATCACCCTGGGTATTCAATATATGAGTTTTAGGGGGACAGAAACCTATCATCCATAACAAGAAGTATTGCTTAATAAAATAATGCTTGATAAAGTACTTGCATTTTTACTACAGACTAGAAACTAGTCTGAGAATTTTGCTTATTGGAATTAACTGAGTCCTTATAACAATGCTGCAGAGTAGCTAGTATTATAATACTTATCTTACATACAGGTAAGGAAACCATGTCACAGGGGAGATATGTAACTTCCCCAGGATTGTCTGGCTGTTAAGTGGGAGAGCTGTATTCAAACCCAAGCTGTTTCGCCCTGTAGCCCACACTATAAACCACTGTGTTCCTACAGATACATATGCCCTACGTTGATTCTGTATTTATATTTGATAGAAGGAACTCAGGGCTGGGAACCTGGAGACTCTGGCTTTGTGAGTAAACCACATTTGTGACTCTGGCAGGGTAGCTTCTTTGATCCTCAGTTATTTCAGTTATAAAACAGGGTGATTGTACAATGTTCATTGTTAAATTCCCTTCTCATTCTAAATGCTTTGGTTGTGGTATGTTCTTATATAGGCTCTAAGATTCAGTGGTCTCTGTCATCTATGGAGTCCCATCTCTCAAATGCTATGTGACTGAAGTAAGAAAGAAGAATGTTATTAAACCTCATTTAAAAAAGTTGTTTGAGTTTTTTACCTATGAAATGTGGACTTTCTAATACCCATCACACAGGTAATAGTTGAATGGTGGGTGTAGTTTGAAACGTGTTTTTTAGACTTTAGTGGAGGTGTAAGATATTGAAAATTATTCCTTACTAATTTTTTAAAATTTCAGATAATTTTATGCATGCTGTATATATGTGTATATATTTATATCATATAAATATTATGTAATATTTTATGGAACATGTAATCTCAGTTTATTTTTTTTAAAGACTTTATTTGAGAGACAGAGAGAGCATGAGCAGGGAGGAGGGGCAGAGGGAGAGGGAGAAGCAGATTCCCTGCTGAGCAGGGAGCCTGATGGGGGGACTCCATCCCAGGACTCTGGGATCATGACCTGAGCTGAAGGCAGATGCTTAACCGACTGAGCCACCCAGGCACCTGAAGTCTCAGTTTAAATAAGGGATCTCTGTCATATTCATTCAACACGTATTTATTGAATACCTACTGTGTGTCAGGCACCATGCTTGATGCTGGAGTAGAGAGAGAATAAAGAGAAGGTAACTTGCCCAAATGGAGTTTACATTCCAATGGTAAAGGAAGTAGATCAGCAAGTAAACAAATCAGTGAATAAAATCAACAGAAGGTATGACACCTCCTAGGCAAGAAATAGCAGCATGCTGTGAGAGAGTCACTGCTGTGATTGAGATGTGGTCAGCTTTTAAATAGGGCAGTTTGGGAAGGCTTCTGAGAGGCAGTGGCATTTTAACCAAAAGCTGACAGAGGAACAAGAATGATCCGGCTCTGGGAGCACTGTGGGCAGAGGTACAGGAAGGGGTGGGACGGGGGAACACCGTTCTTGTCCAGTTTGAAAGATTGAGTAATGGCTCCCAGAGTTACCCAGGTCCTAATCCCTGGAGCCTGTGAATGCTACCTTCCGTAGTGAAAGGCACTGCCTATGTGGTTGAGGATGTTAAAATGGAGAGATTGTCCCTAAGTACAAGTGCACTTACAAGAGGGAGGCAGAGAATTGACTTGAGAAGACGTCTAAAAATAAAACAGAACGAAGAAACCAACAGTACCTTCAACACTGCTTAAAAACGTGCTCAGCTATTCAAGTTCATTGCTTGTACGTTATGCTTTCCATAAAACCATAGGACATAATTCAGCTAAACTTTCTGCAACTATATTAAAAACCTGCTTCCCCCAGTTTCCAATAACAAGTTCCTCATTTCCTTTTGAGCCCTTAGCACCAGAGCCTTGAACCTCCATATTTCTACCAAGAGTCTTTTCAAGGCAGCCTAGGTTTTTTCCAGTCATGCACCTCAGAATTCAATCCTCTAGTCGATGACCATTTCCAAGGTCCCTTCCACATTTTTAGGTTTTTGTTGCAGCAGCATCCCACTTCTAGGTACCAAAATCTGTATTAGTCTTCCATTGCTGCTATAACAAATTACCACAAATTTATGGCTTAAAACAACAGAAATTTGTTAACAGTCCTGGAGGCCAGAAGTCCAGAACACAAGCATAAAGGGGGTACAGTTAAAGTGTTGGCAGAGCTCCCTCTGGAAGCTCAAGGGAAGAATCCATTTCCTTGCCTTTTCCGGCATCCAGATCTGCATTCTTTGCATTCTTCAGTTCATCACCACTTAACTCATCTTGTATATATATACACCAAATCTTTATCCATTTACCTATCGATGAACACTTGGGCTGCTTCCATACGTTGGCTATTGTAAATTGTGCTGCAGTAAACATGGTGTGTATATATCTTTTTGAATTAGTCTTTTTGTTTCTTTGGGTGAATACCCAGTAGTGCAATTGCTGGATCATAAGGTAATTCTGTTTTTAATTTTTTTTTTTTAAAGATGGATTTATTCAAGGGAGAGCAAGCTGGGGGGAAGGGCAGAGAGATTGGGAGAGAGAGAATCCTCAAGCAGAGTCCCTGCTGAGTGTGGAGCCTGACATGGGGCTCGATCCCAAGGCCCTGAGATCATGACCTGAGCCTAAATCAAGAGCCAGGTGCTTAACCAACTGAGCCACCCAGGTGCCCCTGTTTTTAATTTTTGAGGAAACCCCATGCTGTTTTCCATATTGGCTGCACAAATTTGCATTCCCACCAATGATGAGGAGGGTTCCTTTTTCTCCACAAACTCACCAACACTTGTTATTTCTTGTGTTTTTTATTTTAACCGTTCTGACAGGTGTAGAGTTGTATCTCAGTGTGGTTTTAATTTGCATTTCTGTGAGGATTGATAATGCTGAGCATCTTTTCATGTGTCTTTTGACCATCTGTCTGTCTTTGGAAAAATATTTATTCAGGTCCTCTGTCCACTTTTAATTGGAATTTTTTTTGTGTTGAGTTGTGTAAGTTCTGTATATAGTGTAGATATTAACCCTTTATCTGCTATGTCATTTGCAAACATCTTCTATTCAGTAGGTTGTCTTTATTTTGTTGATGGTTTCCTTCACTGTGTAAAAGCTTTTTATTTTGGTGTAGTCCCTATAGTTTAATTTGGCTTTTATTTAATTTGCCAGAGGAGACCTATCTAGAAAAATGTTATTATAGTTGATGTCAAAGAAATTACTGCCTGTGTTTTTTTTCTAGGAATTTTATGGTTTCAGGTCTCATATTTAGGTTTTTAGTCCATTTTGAGTTTATTTATGTGGATGGTATAAGAAGTGGTCCAGTTTCATCCTTTTGCATGTGGCTATCCAGTTTTCCCAACACCTTTTGTCGAAGATACCATCTTTTCTCCATTAGATATTCTTGCCTCCTTCGTTTTAGATTAATTGACCAAAAAGCATGGGTTTATTTCTGGACTCTGTTGTGTTTGGTTGATATGTGTGTTGATTTTTCTGCCAGTACCATATTGTTTTGATGACTACAGCTTTGTAGTATATCTTGAAATCTGGGATTGTGATACCTCCAGCTTTGTTGTTCTTTCTGAAGATTGCTTCGGCTATTCCGGGTCTTTTGTGATAGGATACAAATTTTAGGATTATTTTTTCTAGTTCTGTGAAAAATGTTGTTGGTATTTTGCCAAGGATTGCATTAAATCTGTAGATTGCTTTGGGTAGTGTGGACATTTTAGCAATATTCTCCCAGTCCATGAGCATGGAATATCTTGCCATTTGTTTGTGTTCTTTTCAGTTTCTTTCATCACTGTGTTACAGTTTTCAGTGTGTAGGTCTTTTACCTTCTTGGTTAATTCCTAGGCATTTGATTCTTTTTTGTGCAGTTGTAAATAGGATTGTTTTCTTAATTTCTCTTTCTGCTACTTCATGATTAGTGTATAGAAATGCAAATGATTTGTGCACATATGTATCCTGTGACTTTATTAAATTCATCTCTCAGTTCTAGCAGTTTTTGGAGTCTTTAGGGTTTTCTATATAGAGTATCATGTCATCTGCAAATAGTAAAAGTTTTACTTCTTCTTTACAATTTGGATGCCTTTTGTTTCTTTTTGTTGTCCAATTGCTGTGACTAGCACTTCCAGTCCTACGTTGAATAAAACTGGTGAAAGTGGACATCCTTGTCTTGTTCCTGACCTTAGGGGGAAAGCGCTCAGTTTTTTCCCACTGAGTATGATGTTAGCTGTGGGTTTTTCATGTATGGCCTTGATTATGTTGAGGTATGTTCCCTCTAAACCTACTTTGTTGAGGGCTTTTATCGTGAATGGATGCTGTACTTTGTCAGATGCTTTCTCTGCATCTCCTGAATTGATCATACAGTTTTTATCCTTTCTCATATTAATGTGATATATGACATTGATTGATTTGTGAATATTGAACCACACTTGCATCCTGGGAATAAACTCCACTTGATTGTGGTGAATGATTTTTTTATTGTATTGTTAGATTTGGTTTACTTACAATTTGTTGAGGATTTTTGCAGCCATGTTCATCAGGGATATTGGCCTGTAGTTCTCTCTCTCTCTCTCTCTCTCTCTCTCCTTTTTTGTAGTGTCTTTTTCTGGTTTTGGTATCAGGGTAACGCTGGCCTTGTAAAATGAATTAGGTTTTCCTTTCTCTTCTATTTTTTTGGAGTAGTTTGAGAAGGCTAGGTATTAACTCTTCAAATGTTTAGTTGAATTCACCTGTGAAGCCATCTGGTCGGGTGTACCCCTAAGTTCATGTTTACCTGGAACCTGTAAATGTGGCCATATCTGGAAATAAGGTCTTTGCAGCTCTAATCAAACTGAGATGAGGTCATACAAGATTAGGTGGTCCCTAATGCAGTGACTGGTATCCTTACATGATGAGGGGAATTTGGACGGCATGACAAACAGGGAGAATGCCATGTGAAGGCAGAAGCAGAGATAGAAGTTATGCAGCACCAGCTAAGGAGCACCAAGGATTGTTGGCAGCCACCGGAAGGTAGGAGAGAGGCATAGAACAGATCATTCTTCTGAGATCCCAAGAAGGAACCAAACCTGCTGACCTCTTGATCTTGGAGTTCAGTTCTCCAGAACTGCGAGAGAACAAGTTTCTGTTGTTTTAAGCCCCCCAGTTTGTGGTATTTTGTTATGGCAGCCCCAGGAAATGAATACATCTTCTAGCACGTAAAAATTAGATAATGGACTCTAGCACATTAAAAAAAAAAAAAATAGAAAAGGCCACTTTGTCACAGTGTCAGTGTTGGCTATGGCTGCTTTCCGAATTTGGAGTCGTGGATGTTAACTTGCTGCTCTAGCTCCTTGGTAATGCCTAACTTTTTGCTCCAGGTAAGATTTAGAGTGGAGTAGAAAGATCTTGAACACAGAATCAACATTAATATCAAACTGAGAAGGGACAAGAAAGAACTAGAAGGAAGGTTGCATAAGATGCTGCCAGGTCTTCTGCAATTTGTTTCTTTACTTGTAATTTTTGCCCTGGGCTGGCCAGGGAAATAATAGACTCTACAGAAGTCAGCTCTTAAAAGTGATTTTTCTGTCACTCTTTCCTCTGTCCTATCTACCCCACATGACCTTTTCTCCCCCCGTGCAGGACTTAGAAATGCGCTTCAAATGTAAGCAGTTGCTTATCGCAACACCACGAGTAAAAGGATGCCTCGTTTTGTGGAATAGAGTTGTCTCTGGAAATTTCGCTTTAAAGTACATTCAGAAGTTAGTTTTTCCTTTTAGTTTTTCTACTGTAGAATAAAAGACTTTTTCCTGCAAAAAAATAACTGAACCCAAAATGTATTTTACAAATTATTTAAAAGTAGATAAATGTATCCTATTAGCAAACAATAGAAATATTTTTAAAAGAGTATTTATCATATATTCACAATAGCAAAATATACTATAAAGTTAAAAAAACCAAATCCTTTATAGAGGTATAAAAAGAGGCATAGATAAATGCACTGATGTTCCACATTTACAATGGAAAGTATCAATATGATAAGGATGGCAGTTATCGCCACATTATTTCATAAATTTAGTTCCAGTTAATAACTGAATACTTAAAATATTTTTCAGCACATTTTTAAACTTTGCAAAAGTAAAGAGAATAGTTTAATGAGCCCCATCTGCCCATCATCCTGCTTTGACAGTTACCAGCATTTTAACAATCTTGTTATAGGGCCAGGGATTTAAGGGGAGAATGTGTTGTTTTATATTCCTGGAGAATTTTAAGATTTTATTTGAGAGTACACGTGCAAGTGGGCAGGGTGGGAGTGGGAGAGGAGCAGAGGTAGAGGGACAAGCCAAGTTTGCCGTGAGCATGGAGCCCCATGTGGAGCTTGATCTCAGGACCCTGATTCATGACCCTGAGATCATTACTTGACCAAAACCAGGAGTCAGACGCTTAACCTACTGAGCCACCCGGGGGCCCCTTCCCAGAGAATTTTAAAACAGGTCCACAGATTGTCATGCCATTTTTAGCTATAATTGCTTTACCTGTAATCTCTAACTTAGTACTTATTTTTTAAAGACATAACTGCTAGTTCATTATCATACCTAAAGAAATGAATATTTATTCCTTAATATCATCTAATTTTCCATCCATATTCAGATTTCTCAGATTGTCTCTAAAAAGGCTTTTTATAGTTGTTTTATTTGAATCTGGATGTAAACACAGACCTTACACTGTATTTGATTATTTGATTTTAATGTCCCTAAGCCTCTTTTATTTTATAACGGCCTCTCCGTTTTTATTTTACGCAGTTGACTTGTTGGATGTGTGTGTAAGTGTGTGTGTTCTGGTGTTATGAACCTGATGCCTCTCTTCCTCCACCTGAGGCTTTAGTGTCCACTGATGCTTATTGCCCAAAATCATCATTTCCTTGGGGGTTGAAACACAGTGCATTTCTAATTATGTCATTCCTTATGCTTTTATTAGATAGAATTCTTTATAGATCTTATCCCTCGTCAGCTGTATAGTTACTCTGAAATGTTTATACTAGAAAGGCAGGATAAATGCCTAATTTTTTTCTTTTATCTATTTTCAGAGTAATGAGCTGATGCCTGCTTGGCTATCTACTGTTGCATAAAAATTTACCTCACAATTCAAGGGACATAAAAGAACTGTTTTTATTGTATGTCATGATTTGATAGGTCAGACATTTTGGAAGGCCTGACTGGCAGTTTTGTTCTCTGTGGAAGAAGGTGTTCTGCTGGTGGATGGGCAGGTCTGGAGGGTCCAAGATGGCTGCACTCACATGTCTGGCATCTTGGGATAGTTAGAAGGGTGGACTTACCTGGGACTGTTGATCAGAGAGTCTATACATGTTCTCTCAGGCGTGGTAGTTCCAGAACAGTTGGACTTTTTCCATGGCATCTCAGAATTCCTGGAGAAAGAAAGAATTTGCAGCCATCTTTAATCTGCCATGATATACTAGCAAATTCTACTGATGACCAATGATTTTAAAAAATTTAATATCATTGATTCATGAACTTTTATATATTTGAGGTCTTTAATCCTTTTCACTCATTAGTTTTATTAATACTCAAATTGTCACATTCCTGGCCAGGTGGGGCCCCTTTAAGTTGTATCTTATGACATTTTGATACTATGTCATTATTATTTTTGTGGTTAAAAATATGTATGTATAATATATAACATAAAATTTGTCATCTTAACCATTTTTGAATGTACACTATTGTGCAGCATCACCACTATTTCCAAACTACTTCATCATTCCAAACAGAAATTCTGTAGCCATTTAAGCAATAACTCCCCATTCCCACCTCCACCAACCTCTAATCAAATTATTGTCACTCTGAATTTGCCTATTCTAGATATTTTATATAAGCGGAATCATACACTCTTTGTCCTTTTGCAGTTGCCTTATTTCAGTTAGCATAATGTTTTCAAGATTCATCTGTATTGTAGAATATATCAGAATTTCATTCCTTTTTAGGCTGAAAGTTCCATTGTATATACTACATTTTGTGTATATCCATTCATCTGTTGAGGGACACTTTATACCTTTCAACTATTGCGAATGATGCTCTGATGAACTTTAGCATACAAATATGAGTCCCTGTTTTTAATTTTTTTGGGTATACACCTAGGAATGAAAGTGCTCGTTCATAAGGTAATTTTATGTTTAGTTTCACAAAGAACTGCCAAACTGTTCTCCAGAGGCTGTACCATTTTACATTCATCCTAACAATGTATGAGGGTTCCAGTTTCTATATATCCTTGCTGATGCTTGTTATTTTACTTTTTTTTTTTTTTTAACTGTAGTCATTCTGGTAGGTGTGAAGTGGTATACAATATGGTTTTGATTTGCATTTCCTTAATGACTCCTGATATCAAGCATCTTATGTACTTCTCAGCAATTTGCGTATCTTTTTTGGGGAAATATCTATTCTAGTCCTTTGCCTTTTAAAATATTGGGTTGTTTGTCTTTTTGTTGTTGAGTTTTGGAATTCTTTAGATATTTCTGGTATTAAATCATAATTAGATACATTATTTGCACATATTTTCTCCTATTCTGTAGTTTGCCTTTTCATTTTCTTGATAATATCCTTTGCACCAAAGTTTTAAATTTTGATCAGTTGGAGGTTTTTTTTTTTTGTTTCTCATGCTTTTGTTGTCGTATTTAAGAATCCATTGACAAATCCAAGTTCACAGGGTCATACCCTTTTTTTTTTTTACCCCCTAGCAGTGCAATGGTTTTAGCTCTTATATTTAGGTTGTTAATTCATTCTGAGTTAATTTTTGTTTGTTAGATGAGAGAATGGTCTAACTCCATTACTTTGCGTACAGAAATCCAGTTGTCCCAGCACCATTTGTTGAAGAAACACTTCTTTCCCCATTGAGTGGAGATGGCACCCTTGTTAAAATTCCTTTGGCCATACATGTATTGGTTTATTTCTAGACTCTCAGTTCTATTCCATTGGTCTGTATGTCTCTTCTCATGCCAGTAACATACTGTTTTGCTTGCTGTAGATTTATAGTAATTTTTAAAATCAGAAGTGTGAGTCCTCCAAATTTGCTTTTCTTTTTCAAGATTGTTCTGGCCATTTGGGGCCCCTTGCAATTCCTTATAAAGTGGCTCTTGGCATTTGATAGAGTTTGCACTGAATCTGTAGATCACTTTGGCTACCCAGGCGCCCAGCCTGTAGTGACATCTTAATATTAAGTTTTTTGATGCATGTACATGAGATATCTTTCCTATTATTTAGCTCTTATTTAATTTCTTTCAGCAATGCAATATTTCGTAGTTTTCAGTATATAATTCTTTTTCACTTTCTTGATTAAAGTAATTCCTAGGTATTTATTCTTTTAGATGCTGTTGTAAGTTTTAATTCCTTTTTCAGATTATTTATAAGAGGTGTATAGAAATGCAACTGACTTTTTCATGTTGATTTTTGTACTCTGCAGTTTTGCTAAATTCATTTTTTAAGCTCTGATATCTTAGAGATTTTGGTGATGTTTTTTATAAATAAGATCATGTCGTCTTCAAATAAAGATCTACTTTTTTTCCAGTTTGGATACCTTTTACTTATTTTTCTTGTCTAAGTGCTCTGGCTAGAATTTTCAGGACAGTATTGAATAACTGGTGAAAGTGGGCATCCTTACTACTGATCTTAAGGGGAAAGCTCTCAGTCTTTCACCTTTGAGAATGATGTTAGCTGTGGGTTTTTTGTAAATGTACTTCATCATTTTGTGGAACTTGCCTTCTATTCATACTTTTTTTCAAGTATTTTTATCATGAAAGGATATTAGATTTGGTTAATGCTTTTTCTTGTCAGTTGTGATCATCATGTGGTTTTATTCTTCCCTTCTATTAATGTGTTACATTGATTTTCTTATGTTGCAACACTCTTGCATTCCTGGGTAAATCCAACTTGGTCATGATATATAATTCTTAATATGCTCTTGGGTTTGGTTTGTTAGTATTTTGTTGAGACCCCCATTCTTTTTTGACAGTTTTGTTACTTTCTGGAATAACAAGTTGTCTTAGTCTCTCCTTACATGTTTCATGACCTAGCCCTGGAATCAGTCATTTCTTAAAATAGTCCTTGTTCCTTTTAGTGGAAATAGTATTTAGAAGCCACAGTTTGGGTAATTGCTTTTTGGTGTTAGCAGTGGTCAGAGCTAGGAAATACATATAGGTACATATCTGTGAAATCATATACACATGAATACATATATATTCACAGTAAAATAATATGCTACACATTTATTTTAAATTAAGTGAAAAACTGAGGCTTCTATTTCAGATGAAAGATTAGTAGGGCTGCGTTGATTTTGTATTGGTGTCCCTTTTCTCTTTGGCTACAAGTCCAGCTTCCTTATGATACTCCTCATTTGATTCATCCTATGATATAAGAATAATAGTTTAAAAATAACAATACCAACATTTCTGTTTACAAAAAGACTATAGAATGCCATTTAATGTTTCTTTGCAGTTCTTTCCCTCCCCTCACCATCTTAGGCTATATCCCTGTGGAAAGAGGTGTAGTCAAAATTCAGTATTTTAACTTGAAGTAACGGTGTTCTCTCTGTGGTTATAGTATCAACTTGATGTATAGTTTAGTTCATTTTCTGTTTCAGGAATTGCCTTTCCTTTGTTTTTTAATTTTTGAAAATTATTATATGGTTTCAATGTCTCCATTTTAAAACAGGATATATACAAAGAGATCAATTCATGTCCCTTTTTATTTGTATTAATTTTAGTTTCTTCTTTATTCCATAAAAAATACTATAAGCACTGTACTGCCTTTCTCATTTTCAGTTAACAGTAAGCAAAACAATATGTACGTGATACGGAGGTCTCTCCATAGTGGTTCGTGGAGGCTGCCCTTTTGCCTTCTCTGGCTGTACAATACTGTATCCAAGAGCTGTTCTTTACACGGGGTTTGACACACTCAGAGAAGAAGGGTTGTACCTTACTAGTTTTCAACACTGGTTATAAAATTTATTATTTAAAAGCATGTTGTTGGTATAGGGATAGAAAACAGATCAGTGGAAGAGGACAGAGAGCCAGAAAAATACCCACCTAAATGTGGGAACTGCATGCATAATAGAGATGGTGTCACAGTGTCACGGGGAGAAAGAGTGAACTGTTTAATAAATTATGGCAAGATACTTGGCTATTGATATTAATAAAGATAAAAAATTAGATCCCTACCATACATTAGGGTCAAAAATAAATATCACGTGGTAAAGACATCAGTCTGAAAAACAAACTTCTAAAATATTTTTTAAAAGATTTTATTTATTTAGAGAAAGCTTGAGCTGGGGGGAGGGGGCAGAGAGAGAGAGAGAGAGAGAGAGAATGCCCAAGCTGACTCCCGTGCCAAGCACAGAGCCTGACGTGCGCCTTGAGATCATGACCTGAGCTGATACCAAGAGTCAGATGCTTAACCAGCTGAGCCATCCAGGAGTCCCAAACTTCTAAAATTTCTTGAAGCAAATGCAAAAGGATATGTATCTTTTGATATCTGGGTAGAGAAACTTTTCTCAAATAAGAAAGCACAACTCATAAAGGAAAAGATAAATACATTTGTATACACTAAAATAAAAACCTTGTATATGACCAAAACACAGCATACGTATTTTAAAGGCAGACCACATAGTCGACTTGTAGCAAATGTAACTGCTAGATTTGTATTGGACTAACCACTCATAAATCTGTACGAAAAAGAGAAATGATTCAGAATCAAAATAGGAAGAGAGTATGACTAGTCTATTTACATAAAAAGAAATCCAAATACCCAACACATATATAAAAATAGGTTCAATCTTACTCATAAACGATGATATGCAATTTGCAACAGCGTCCTCAGGTAGTCAAAAGTGGACTGTCAATACCAAATGTTGATATAGAAGATGTGGGCAAACAGGAACTCTGGTATATTCCTGTGACAGGTGTCTGCTCTAAAGAAACATTTGTACTTGATTCATAGAGGTTTATTCAGAAATATTTATCGCAGCACAGTTTTAAGAGTGAAAAATGGGTAAATGTTGAAATTATGCATCAGAAATAGTAGATAAACTGTGGCTTATTCATACCACAGAACACCATACAGCAGTTAAAATGAATGGGCTAGATTTGTAGCTAGCATCATGGTTTAAGTTTCAAACCAAGGATCAGATGGAGATGTGGAGCCACAGAATCTCAGGCACATGGCTGGTAGAAGTGTAGATTGTTCTATTATGTCATAGTATTGAAAATCCATATACTTTACAATTTAGCCCTTTCAATACCAGTTATATATCTAAGAGAAGAAACTCTTGCCATGTATATCAGGCACATATATGTGATGTTCATGATAGAATTGTTTAATAGCAAAAATTTTGCGAACAACCCAAATGTTTATTGAAAGGAAAGTAGATGAACAAACTGCATCTTTGTATAGTAGAACTCTATATAGCAATCATACAACATGCGTTGATACAGATTTTTTTTAACAACTCCTTATTTTTTTCCCACACAACTTTATTGAAGTATGTCTTACATACCATAAAACTCACCCATTTCAAGAGTACAGTTTAATGATGTTTAGTAACTTTAGCGAATGGTATAGCCATTACCGTAAACCTGCTTTAGAACATTTTCATCCACATCTCTCTCCTGCACTAAAGTCCCGCCTGCCCATTTATAGTTAATCCCAGTCTCCACCCTCCACTCTTCCAGGCGACCGCACTCTACTTTTTGCCCAAAACTTTGACATTTTATATAAGTGGAATCATATAATATATGGTCTCTTATGTCTAACTTATTTCACCTCAGATAATGTTTCTGAGGTTCATCCATGACATAGCACATGTCTTTAGTTTTTTCCCTTTTATTACTGAATAGTTTATTATGTAGATAAAGCACATTTGATGCATTCACCATTTGATGCATATTTAGATTGTTTCTAGTTTGGGGCTACTATGGATAATACTGCTTTGAACATTAGTGTGCAAATGTTTGTATGGGACATACGTGTTCATTTCTTTTTTAGGAGTGGAATTGCTGGATTGTGTAGTAGTTTTAGTTTTTGAGATACTGACAAACTATATTCCAAAGTGGCTACACATTTTGTATGTCCACCAGCAGTGTTTAAGGTTTTTTTTTTTTGCTTCATCCTTACCAACATTTGTTATTGTCTGCTTTATTTATTATATTCATTCTAATGAGTGTGAAGTGATATTGCAGTTTTAATTTGCATTTTCCTAATTATTAATGATGTTGAACATCTTTCTCTGCATTTATTACCCATTCCTATATCTTATTTGGTGAAGTGTATGTTCATATCTTTTGCCCATCATTTGATTTGGTCATTTTTCTTATCTTTACTGAGTTAAAAGAGTTGCCTGTAAATTCTGTATACAAGTCCTTTTTCTAATATCCGCTTTGCAAACATCGTTCTCCAGTCTGTAGCTTGTCTTTTCATTTGCTTAATGGTGTCTTTTTCAAAGTGGAAATTTAAAATTTTTAAGAGGTTCATTTTACCAGTTTTTTCTTTTATGAACCATGCTTTTGGTGTCCTATCTAAGAAATATTTAGCTAGGGCGCCTGGGTGGCTCAGTTGGTTGAGCGACTGCCTTCGGCTCAGGTCATGATCCTGGAGTCCCGGGATCGAGTCCCGCATCGGGCTCCCTGCTCGGCAGTGAGTCTGCTTCTCCCTCGGACCCTCCTCCTTCTCATGCTCTCTCTCTCTATCTCATTCTCTCTCTCAAATAAATAAATAAAATCTTTAAAAAAAAAAGAACTATTTAGCTAAACAAAGTCTTGAAGACTTTTCTCCTGTGTTTCTTCTAAAAGTTTTAGAAGCTTGAATTGAAGTCTGTGATCATTTTGAGTTAATCTTTTCGTGTGGTGTGAGAAGGTCTAAGATCATCTTTTTGCATGTGTATATCCGGTTGTCCCAGTTTCATTTGTTGAACATACTCTACATTCCCCAGTGAATTGCCTTGCTGTATTTGTTAGAGATCAGTGGACTATAAATATAAGGATTTGTTTTTAAGAGTTTTGATTTTGTTCCACCTATCATTGTCTTTTATGCCAGTATCACACTACCTTGATAACGCAGGTTTTATAATAAGTTTTGAAATTGAGATGTGAAATTCTTCCAAACTTGTTCTTTTTCAAAATCGTTTTGGTTAGGGATGCCTGGGAGGCTCAGTTGGTTAAGCATCTGTCTTTGGCTCAGGTCATGATCTCAGGGACCTGGGATTCCACCTGGTGTTGTCAGGCTCCCTGCTCAGTGAGGAGTCTGCTTCTCCTTCTCCCTCTGCCTTTCCCCTGCTCCCTCTCCCTCTGCTCTCTCACTCTTGCTCACTCTCTCGCTCTCAAATAAATGAAATCTTTTAAAAAAATGTTTTGGCTATTGTAAATGTTTTGCATTTTAATGTAAATTTTAGGATCTTTCTTCCAGTTTCTGTGAAAAAGGCTGCTGGAATTTTGATAAGGATTTCACTGAACCTATAAATCTACTTGGGGAGTATTGCCATCTTAACAAAATAGAGTCTTCTAATCCATGAACATTGAATGTCTTGCCATTTTTAAGAGATCTTTAATTTTCTTCAAAAAAGTTTTGTCATTTTTGGAGTGTAAGTCTTGTACTTTTAAAATTTATTCATAAGTACTTTATTCTTTTTAATGGTATTATGAGTGAAATTATGCCCTTAAATTTCATTTTTAGATTGTTTCTTGCTCATATATAGAAGTACAATTGGTTTGGTATGTTGATCTTGTTTCTATTGTGTGTTCTGCAACATTGATGTACTTATTTATTGGTTTTAATAGGTTTTGTTGTTGTGTGTGTGTGTGTGTGTGTGTGTGTGTGTGTGTGTGTGTGTGTATTCCTGAGGATTTTCTGTGTACAGGATCATGCCATCTGCAAAAAGATAGTTTTAATATTTCCTTTACAAACTGATGCCATTTATTTATTTCTTTTGAGCGGGTAGGGCTTCCAGTACTGTGTTAAATAGAATTGATGAGAGCAGACATCCTTGTCTTGACCCTTATCTTAGGGGAAAAGAGTTCCATGTTTCATTACATGTATGGTGTTTTCTATAGGTTTTTCACACATATTCTTTATCAGGTTGAGGAAATTGCTTTTGACTCCGAGTTTAAGAATTTTTACCATGAATGGGTATTGGGTTTTGTCAAATGCACATTCTGCAGTTTTCATGTGGCTTTTGCCCTTTATTTTATTAATACAGTGTTATGTTAATTGATTTTCAGCTGTTAAACCAACCTTGTATTCCTGTGGTATTTCCTATTTTATCTTGGCTTATAAGTTTTTATATGTTCTTGTATTTGGTTTGCTAATGTTGAAGTTTTTTTTTTGCATCCATATTTGTGAGGGATATTGGTTTATAGTGGGTTTTTTTTTTTTTATGCTGTCTTCTTTGGTGTCAGGGTGATACTGGCCTCATAGGATGAGTTGGGAAGTGTTCCATTCTCTTTTACTTTCTAAAAGAGTTTTTAAATAGAGTATTAGTATTATTTCTCCTTTTTAAATATTTAAATATTTTATACAATTCAGCCTAGACCTTGTCTGTGGGAAGACATTAAATTGCTTATTCAATGTCTGTGCTTGTTAAAGATCTGTATAGATTTTCTGTTTCTTCTTGAGTCAGTACTGGCAATTTGTGACTTTTCTAGGAATTTGTCCATTTCATTTCAGTAGTTGAATTCCTTGGCACAAAGTTGTTCATAGTATTTCCTCATAATTCTTTTAATTTCTAAGGGTCAGAAGTAATCTCTATTTCCTGTTTTGGTGGTCTGTTTTCTTTTTTTCTTGCTAAAGGTTTGTCTACTTAAGGACTTGTCAGTTTTAATATTTTTAAAAGAAACTACACTTGGTATTTTAGGTTTATTTTGTAGAAAATTCATTTATTTCCTGCTTTTCTGTTTTATATTTCTTTTTTTTTTTTAAAGATTTTATTTATTCATTTGACAGAGATAGACACAGCGAGAGAGGGAACACAAGCAGGGGGAGTGGGAGAGGGAGAAGCAGGCTTCCCACGAAGCAGGGAGCCCGATGTGGGGCTCGATCCCAGGACCCTGGGACCATGACCTGAGCCGAAGACAGACGCTTAACGACTGAGCCACCCAGGCGCCCCTGTTTTATATTTCTTTAGTTTCTACTCTCATCTTTATTATTTCTTTATGATTACCTTCAATGTGTTTTCGTTTTTCTACATTTGTAAGGTAAACATTTTGGTTGATTTAAGATTTTTCTTCTTTACTAATATAGGTATTTATGCAGTAAATTTCCCTCTACATATTGCATTAGCTGTGTTCCATACGTTCTGACCCTCTTCCCACAAATACAATTATACTGTCTCTTATATTTACCAATGTAATTTCCTTTCCTGGTGTTCTTTATTTCTTCATGTGGATTTGAGATGCCATTTAGTTTTGTTTTATTTCAGATTGGAGGAATCCCTTTAGTATTTCTTGTAGAGCAGGTCTGCTAGTCACACCTTCTCAGTTTTTCTTTATGAAATTATTTTAATTTTTGAAGGATAATTTTGCTGGTTATGTAATTCTTGGTTGACAGTCTTTTTCTTTCACCACTTTGAATATATCACCTCACTGTCTTATAGTCTTCATGGTTTCTAATGAGAAGTAGGCTGTTAATCTTATTGAGGATCCCTTGTAGTAGATGAGTCTTTTTCCTGCTGTTTTTAAGATTCTCTGTGTTTCAATAGTTTGACTGTAATGTAGGAGTTTAGGTGTAGATCTCTTTTGAGTTATCCTCTTTGGAGTTCATTGAGCTTCTGGTTGTGTAATTTAATGTTTTTCATCAAACATACTTTTTGGCTATCATTTCTGTTATAGTGTTTTTGAATTCTGATATTTCCTTTTGATTTTGTTTTATTCATTTTCATCTCTCTGCTTATATTCCTTCATGTACACTTTTTCCATTAGAGCCTTTAGCATATTAATTACAGTTACTTTAATTTTCTGGACTGATAAATCTAAAATCTGTATATGAATCTGGTTCTGATGCTTACCTTGTTTCTTCAGACTTTGTTTTCTTGCCTTTCTAGTATGCTTTACAGTTTTTGTTGAAAGCTGGACATCATATCTGGGTAATAGGATCTGTGGTAAATAGGTGTTTAGTGTGAAGTTTTATGTTTATCTGGCTTGGAGTTAGGTTTAGTGTTTGCTGTAACTACTACAGGTGTTAGAGGCTTTAGTTTCCTCTCACATCCTTGTTCCCCCCCCCGTTTTTGTTTTTATTTTATTTTATTAATTTATTTATGCATGCTCCCCTAGAAACTCCTTCCTAAATAGCATCTGTATCTTGCAATTTTTTTTAGCTTAATCACTGGTATTTTCTTGGAGCCCTGTAGGTATGGTGGTAAGGTATTATGGGAGAGAAGCATTCAGTAATCTTATGATCAAATCTCAGATTTTTTTTTTCTTTTTTCTTTTTTTTTTCCTTTTTTCCTTTTTTTTAGTGGACTTGAATCTCTAAGATATGATGAGACTTTCATAGCATTGCTTTCTTCCCTTATGCAGGGATGCTGGAAGGGACTGAGTTTTTAATTATTTTTCTTGCATGTCAGTTTTCTTCTGGTAAAATAGTTTCCCTTGAAGGCAGGTCTTTGTTATGGGAAACAGAATGCTCTGGGAGTATTTCAGATGGTTACTTTCCTCCTGGGTGTATTTAGGAATTAATACTTTTCTTTTTCTCCTGCCCGGTGAATGTTGCAACTTTTCTTCTGTCTTCACTGGGAGTACCTGGTAGGGCTCCAGGAGTAAAACTCATGAAAATGTAGGCACCCACTAAGACTGGGCCCACTCTCATGCTAGTCTATGTTCAGCTTTGAGCAATTAGTCAATTATCATTTGAGATAGTGGTTTAACTTAAGTCAGCTACTGGCTTTTAGTGACTTTTCTCCTAGTAAGTTGTGATTCTGTGTCTCTATTTTTTGGCACAGATGTTTGCCCTGTGATTTCAGTTATCTGATGTGTCTTAGATTTGTTCATTTTTAGTTTTTTTCAGCATTTTTCTTATTGAGAGAATGTAAATGATGACTTCCAAGTTCTTTATATGTTGGAGTTATTTCCTCAAATACACTTTTTGCCAATTTTTTTCTCTCTTTTTCTGGGACTCCCAGTGTGCATATCTTTGTATACTTGGTGATGTTCCAGAGATCTCAGAAGTTTTATTTTTCCTCACTCTTCCTCTGTTCTTCAAACTGGATAATCTCAATTGAGGTATCTTCAAATTTGTTGGTTCTTTATTCAGCCAGTTCATATATGCTGTTGAGCCCCTGTAGTGAATACTTCCTTTCAGTTGTTATAGTTTTCAACTGCCGAGTTTCTATTTGGTTCCTTTTTTTTTTTTTTTATAATGTCTGTCTCTTTCTTAACATTATTTTGAGACATTATTTTCATACTTACCTTTAATTTTATTTTATTTTTTAAAGATTTCTTTATTTGAGAGAGAAAAAGAGAGTGAGTGCTCACATAGAGGGAGAGGGAGAAGCAGACTCCCTGCTGAGCAGGGAGCCCGATGTGGGGTTCAATCCCAGGACCCTGGGATTATGACCTGAGCCGAAGGCAGAAGCTTAACTGACTGAGCCACCCAGGCGCCCTCATGCTTTCCTTTAATTCTTTAGACATGATTTCTTTTAGTTCTTTGAAAATACTTATGATTATTTATAGCCTTTATTTAGTAAGTCCAAAGTCTGGGCTTTCTCAGGGACAGTTTCTATTGATAGTTCTTTTTCTTGTGTATGGGCCATACTTTCCTACTTCAATGCGTGTCTTACAATTTTTTGGTCGAAACTGGAAATTTTAAATGATGTAATATGTAAACTTTAATTCAGAATTCCTCAACTCCCCAGGATATCTTCTTGTGTTGCTGTTTTTTTGTATAGGGGCTTTTTTGGACTAATCCTCTAAGGTCTCTTTTCTTTGTTGTGTGTAGCCACAAAAGTCTCCGCCTAGTTTGATTAGTGTCAGCTGATGATTAGAGAAAGATTTCCTTATTCCTTTTACCAGTAAGTCTTCTAACTTTTTGTGAGTGGTGCTGTGTGCTGAGTGGCTCTCACACTTTCAACACTCAGGTATTTTTTGTGCCTGCCTTCACTTTCTGTAGTGTAGGGCCTTAGGGTCATCTAGAAGTGAGAGACTTGGGCCCTCTTCAGCTTTTTTCTGGGAATGAACATAGCTCTACATATGTGTGTGGAGCCCTAGGTCCCCAAGGATTTCTGTGATATATTCAAAACCTTCTGTGGACATCTTATTCCATAGATCTTCCTTTTAAATTTTTGACTAGACTCTTGTTTGCCCAACTGGTATGACAGACCTAGTAGTGGGGATGTTAATCAATTGCAGCTAATTGGGGCGCCTGGGTGGCTCAGTTGGTTAAGCGGCTGCCTTCAGCTCAGGTCATGATCCTGGAGTCCCGGGATCGAGTCCCACATCGGGCTCCCTGCTCGGCGGGGAGTCTGCTTCTCCCTCTGACCCTCTTCCCTCTTGTGCTATCTCTCATTCTCTCTCTCTCAAATAAATAAATAAAATCTTAAAAAAAAAAATTGCAGCTAATTGTTTTTGACAGACCCCCTGGGGATAGGGCTTTTCTTATTTAGTGAGCTCTGAGTGACATCAGATAATAATGCTTTGTGAATGGGGCTTTTCCAGGGAGCAGAGATAAGTCAAATAATGACAGTGTTCTGGAGATGGTGTTCCTGTGGAGATCCAAACCTGGAGGAGGCAGAGCTACAGGTTTCTGTCAGTTATTGTGTTTGGGAGGCTGCTGGTTTGTGAAGTTGCTTGTTTTTAAAGTTACTGCAGAGCTCAGGAGAGGAGGATACGGTAGATCATACTGAAATGCCATAAACTCAGCTGTTCTCACCAAGGCTCAGCAGTTTTTCTAGGATAATGCTAGATTTTCGTAAACCTTTGGTTAATTTCCAGGATTTTGAGAAGTTGATTTTCACAATTGTGCCAGTATTTTCATTGTTTTTATGGATGGGAGCATTTACACAGGTCCTCATTTCCCTCTTTGATAGTTCTGTGCCTCTGCTCCCAGTATGGATGGATTTTAAATAGCAAGTGAGAATAGTAAATCCCTAAAGATTACATATACCATTTACAAATTTTATAAACTTAGAAACTAAAAGAACACATACATATATAACTATATTATATATGTGTATGTATTTGTATGTGGTATATGTGTATATACATATATATATGTATTATGCAAAATACATGAACATATATCTATAAAAAGTAGAGGATTCCAGATAGTGTTCTCTTCTTAGGTAGGGGTAGACCTAGGGATAGGATTGAGGATACATGAGAATATGTATAATATACATAAAATATATATATTGTAATTAAGGTCCAGTTTTATTTTGGAGTAATGAGTTCATTTTTTATTACATCGTTGAAAACGTATATACAAGCAGAAAACATTTTATGGTTGAGGTTGCTTTCACATTAGCATGTGACATGGGGAATCTGTTACTCAATGGAGTTTTATAAAGGAGCTTTGACCTTAGCTTTAAAAGCCACTTTTATGGCTAGAGGAATTACTTAGGGGGCATATCTCTATCCAATCTCACACGGGGGGTGCCTCAGTTGGCCTAACTCCTCTATCAGGACAAGACAGATGATTGTGAAAAAAGTGATAGCCATTAGTGCCATTCTGAGGTGAGTAGTTCTCGAATACTGCCCCTCCCTAGGTCCCTGCCACTGTTTGCATTGTTATAGCCCTCAGCTTCATAATGTGCTCTGAGGGGTTCAGTAAACGTCCAGGAGCTGTCAGCAGAGCCTGATAAATATCCAGATAATGCTATTCTTACTGAATTTTAAGCTTAAAGCATGATGTTCATGACTTGTGCAAATGTTGAAAACTTTTTCAGAATTCTCATGTGAAGATTTTGGGGCAATACCCAAAACTGCATTGAATATGAGTTGAGCGTAATATCTTGGAGGCAGGATCAGAATGGAAAAGTAACTAAGAAAATGGAAATTTAAACAATTATAGTTTTCCCATTTTAAAGAATGAGTTTTCAGAATTTCATTTTAATTCCAGTATATTTAACATAGAGTGTTACATTAGTTTCAGGTGTAGAATATAGTGATTGAACAATACCATACATCACCCAGTGCTCATCATGACAAGTGCACTCCTTAATCCCTATCACCTGTTTCACCCATTTCCCTACCTCCCTTCCCTCTGGAAACCATCAGTTCTCTATAGTTAAGAGTCTGTTTCTTGGTTTATCTCTCTGCCTCTCTCTCTTTACCTTTGCTCATTTTTTTCTGGTTTCTTAAATTACACATACAAGTGAAATCATATTGTATTTGTATTTCTCTGACTTATTTTGCTTAGCATTGTACTCTCTAGCTCCATCCAAGTCATTGAAAATGGCAAGATTTCATTCTTTCTGTGGCTGAATAATACTCCATTGTACGTGTGTGTGCGTGTGTGTGCGTGTGTGTGTGTGTACATATATATACACACACCACAGATTGTTTATCCATCCATCAGTTGATGGACACTTGGACTGCTTCCACAACTTGGCTGTAGTAAATAATGCTGCTATAAACATAGGGGTGCATGTATCCCTTTAAAGTTGTGTTTCTGTATTTTTTGGGTAAATACTCAGTAGTGTGATTACTGAATCATAAGGTAGCTCTATTTTTCTGAGGAACCTCAGTTTATTAATCCACAGTGGCAGCACCAGCTTGCATTCTCACCAATAGTGCAAGAGGGTTCCTTTTTCTCCACATCCTCGCCAACACCTGTTGTCTCTTGTGTATTTTATTTTAGCCATTCTAACAGGTGTGAGGTAATAACTCACTGTACTTTTGATTTGCATTTCCCTGATGATGAGTGATGTTAATCATCTTTTCATGTGTCTGTTGGCCGTCTCTGTGTCTTTTTTGGAGAAATGTCTGTTCATGTCTTCTGCACATTTTTAATTGGATTATTTTTTGGGTGCTGAGTTGTGTAAGTTCTTTATATATTTTGGGTACTAACCTTTTATCAGATATGTCATTTGCTAATATCTTCTCCCATTCAATAATTGTGTTGATTGTTTCCTTGGCTGTGCGAAAACTTTTTATTTCGATATAGTCCCAATAGTTTATTTTTGCTTTTGTTTCCCTTGCCTCAGGAGACAGATATAGAAAAAAGTTGCTGTGGCCAATGTCAAAGAAATTACTGCCTGTGTTCTCTTTTAGGATTTTTATGAGGTTTCACATTTAGGTCTTTAATCTGTTTTGAGCTTATTTTTGTGTATGATGTAAGAAAGTGGTCCACTTTCATTCTTTTGCATGTTGCTGTCCAGTTTTCCCAACACCATTTGTTGAAGAGACTGTCTTTTTCCCATTGGATGTTCTTTCCTGCTTTGTTGAAGCTTAATTGACCATATAAGTGTGGGTTTATTTCTGGGTTTTCTATTCTGTGTTCCATTGATCTATGTGTCTGTTTTTGTGCTAGTACCATACTGTTTTGATTACAAAAAAAAGAATTAGAGACCAATATCTCTGATGAACGTAGATGCAAAAATCCTCAACAAAATACTAGCAATTTGAATCCAACAATACATTAAAAAAAATCATTCATCACGATCAAGTGGGATTTATTCCCGAGATGCAAGGGTGGTTCAGTATTCAAAATCAATCAGTGTCATACATCACATTAACAAGAGAAAGGATAAAAACCATATGATCATTTCAATAGATGCAGAGAAAGCATCTGACAAAGTACAACATCCATTCACGATAAAAGCCCTCAACAAAGTAGGTTTAGAGGGAACATACCTCAACATAATCAGGGCCATACATGAAAAACCCACAACTAACATCATACTCAGTGGGGAAAAACTGAGCGCTTTCCCCCTAAGGTCAGGAACAAGACAAGGATGTCCACTTTCACCAGTTTTATTCAACGTAGGACTGGAAATGCTAGTCACAGCAATTGGACAACAAAAAGAAACAAAAGGCATCCAAATTGTAAAGAAGAAGTAAAACTTTTACTATTTGCAGATAACATGATACTTTATATAGAAAACCCTAAAGACTCCACCAAAAAAACTGCTAAAACTGATAGATGAATTTAGTAAAGTCACAAGATAACATTATTAATGTACAGAAATCTTTTGCATTTCTCTACACTAATAATGAAATAGCAGAAAGAGAAATGAAGAAAACAATCCCATTTATAGTTACACCAAAATAATAAGGTACCTAGGAATAAACCTAACGAAAGGGGTGTTGAAAGACCTGTACTTTAAAAACTATAAAACATTGATGAAAGTAACTGAAGACAACGCAAAGAATATTGTTAAAATGTCTCTAGTATCCAAAGCAATCTACAGATTTAATGCAATCCCTATCAAAATACCAGTAGCATTTTTCACAAAACTAGAACAAACAAATTCTAAAATCTGTATGGAACCACAAAGGAACCTGCATAACCAAAGCAATTTTGAAAGCAAAAAGCAAAACTAGAGATATCAAAATTCTAGACTTCAAGTTATTTTACAAAGGTGTAATAAAGAATGTGTTTTAACAGAGGTGTCAACATGCAGCCTTGAGAATGGCAGTACCACCACTGGAAGATTTTTTATTACTGAAAAACGTTCGTAGAGGCAGTATTGTTAGGGTCCAACAGTATTCCCAAAACTTTTCTTATGTGGAATCCATAGAAAATGGTAATTTTATGGTTTGTTGGGGAAAATAGCAAGGTCACTCATGGCCACAATAGCCCAAACCAACCACAGTTCACTGGTTGTGAAGACCTAAGTTTGATTTCTGGGTTTACTTCTTACTACTTCTCTGAGCCTTAGTTTACCTACCTAAATGATAGGGATAATACTGCTTATTTGTAATGATTTTATATCTACTAATGTTTGACTATAAAAATTACCCCTTAGTTTCGCAAATACTTAAAATGTGAAATAACATTTGAATATTAGTCAACATGAGAGCAAATGCCATTTGTACAAATGCGTAGTCTTTTAATTTTTATCATTATTTATCTACACTTGAAGGCCAGTGCATGATTTGCTAGGAGTTTATATTCATACTCTCATATATTTGTGTGGATATCTTTACTGCTTTCGTCTGTTAGGACGTATGAGCACCTGCTATATGTGTACCTTGTGCTAGTCATTGTAGGAGATATAAAAGAAGCAGAAAACTTATGGAACTCAATCTGGCTTGTGAGGGATGGCTTTTATGCAAATCATGAATGATAAAGTGGTGTCATTTACAGAAAATAATGTGCAGAAAATAAATGCAAAAAGACCTTAAAGAAGAGAATGCTCCATGTGGCTTAGTGTCTGGTACTCAGTAAGATATGCAGGGGTTATGTGTAAGATCTAATTGAGATTCTTAGGAAAGGCGTTAATGAGGTCTGAAGAATTGAATGATCAGACATACAGGGTGGTGAAGTTTGGCTATTCTGAGAGTAATGGGAGAGGCACTTCAATAGTTCTTATTGTGTCTTCCCAAGAAATTCACTTGGAATCACAATATTCATTTCTGAGGAGGCAATGACTAAGTGTTAGAAAAGAAATTCTCCTAGATACTATTATAAAGTTTGAGTATTTCTATTATGATTTTATTACTTCCCATCTGTGGTAGATGTTTTATTGAAATTATTTGGATGTTATCAAGCTGTGACAATGATGCTTTAAAGGTCATACACAAAACACAATTAAATTTGTCAAGTGAAATAAGAATATGCATTGTGAAAAGCAAATAATTTGAAGTAGTTCCTTTTTTTTTTAATGTGGGCCATTTTATGATGACATTTTGAGGTGTTTAAATAAATCACAATGTTGTTTTTCTTTTTGATTGCAATTTTCTCTTCACTATTTGTGTACGGTAAAAATAGAAAACCAATGTGTTTAAAGTTTGAGTCTGTTAGTTAATATAAACTTATTCGGAAGTCAACAGTAGATTGTATTATAACTGGAAATTTACTAAAATTATTTAGCTCTTATGTAAATGTGATATCTTCTGATTGATAGAGATTTAATTATGCATACTTCGGTTTATTATAAATTACATAAACCAACATTTCCTTACCTCTCTTTGACATTAGTTTACTCATTACTCTAAGTTTCCTTTAGTTTAAAATTTTGTGATTTTATTTTATTTTTTCCCCCATAAAAGTAATGAATGATTGTTTCTTTCAAATGTTTGGAAATTCATAGTGGAAAATTTTTAGTTATTATTGCCCATCTCAGATTATTTTAATATGGTGACTGAGAATGTTTTCTGTTTGATTTGTGGTGCAGACTCAAAGTCACTGAAAAACAGATGTTTTTGGTTCTAATTTAAGGAGTGCTGGTTTAGGTAATGAATTAGGCAAACAAAAATTCCTTTGCACCTAGGAAGAAAATGCAGATGATACCTAGCTGTCTGAATAAAGAGTAAAAACACAAGAATAATAAGAAAGGGAGATCCAACACCATGTCAGGTTTTTGGTGTAAAATAGCCCAGTGGTTACTATCTATTAAAATAGTCTGTTACTATTGTCTGTTTCCATACTGATTCCTCACTTACGTGCTCTGAGAGGGTGGGAGCACTGCATATCTCTCTGGGTACTGGAGTAGCATATTCCACATTGCTTTAAAACAATGCAACATGTATCTGTATGTGTGTATGTTTCTATATCTACCTGTCTTCAGGTAATTGAGAATTGATAGCGTTAGTATTAATGCAGTTTGTTGTCTTTTCTTTGTTTACCTAAACAATGTATTCATCTGCCCCTAGCTTGACATTAGTTTAGGGGTGCAAGAATACTTATTGGAAAAGTAGTTTGAGATGTTCAGAATTATTATATACTTCTGAACTGGATCTGAAAGCTCTTCTGGGCCGAAAGCCAGTTGATTCTTGTCAGTGTTTTTACATGACTGAGGTCAATTACTTCAGAGATTGAACAACTGCAGCCTTGGTAAATGGTTCACTTCTGTCCAGTGGTACAATA
The DNA here is from genome assembly GCF_009762305.2 of Zalophus californianus. Lineage (NCBI taxonomy): Eukaryota > Metazoa > Chordata > Mammalia > Carnivora > Otariidae > Zalophus > Zalophus californianus. The sequence goes on along the minus strand of NC_045604.1, from coordinate 111,423,112 downwards.
TAGGATCCTTTTAAATGCTTCTGTAATTGGTATTTTAATAAATGTGTTTTGATTGGACAAGAATGTAAAAGCTATTTTGGAGTATTTTCAAAGGCATGAAGTTTAAAATACTGTAACTTGTTAATTTTGTGTTCTGTAATGTACATAATAAGATTGAGGTTTCAATGTTACATATTAAGTAAATGAAAATATTCAAATGAGCCTTTTGTATAAGAGGAGTTGCCAAACGTAGAAAGATTCTGAGCAGAAACAATTGGATTTAAAAATTGAACTAGTTGCCAGAGGGCTTGGGTTCTGATCATGGCCTGCGTATGAGCAACGTTTGTGACTTTGGCAAGTCTCAGTTTTCCCATTGTTAAAGAAGATTTATTCCAGGACTGGCCTAGTCCAGTTTCCTTATTTGTAAAACCTTCCTTAGTCCTGGAATACTTTCTGAAAGAAGTAAGTGTGGCATATTGCTAGCTCTGTCAAGTACCCTGCTATTATAGGAACTTGAAGTTAGAGGGGTGGGGTAGAGTAATTGGGAATAAAACTCGGACATGCCTTTTCCAGAAATCTTAGAGCCTTATTGCTCTACAAAGCAGCAAGATTTTATGCTATAAGTGCACAACTTGGAAACAAGTAGCCACTGGGCTGAACACTGATTTCAGGGTTTATGCTGAAACACTATGTCAAACCACCTTCAGAGGTGTGTGCTCTCCCCCTTCTCCACAATCCCTACACCTCCTTAGTCTCATACTTGACTATTTTACCTGTCTTTTGCCTTTGAAAGCTTTCGAGTTTATTCCACGCTGGAGTAATATGTAGACGGCGGAGGATTGTGAGAGGACAGTGGCATCATCAGATATGCTTATAAAAAATTTACTTTAGCAATATAGTGCAGGGTTGGTAGAGCAGGGTCAAGAGCAGTGGCTTAGTAACTGACCCTGTAAGAAAGTTAAAGTCAGTACTCTTGATTTTATTTCATTTCTTTCTTCCTCAGTATAGTTTTGTTTAATTTTTAAAAAACAAAAAAACCTCTTGAGTAAGTTAATCAAGTAGTTGATTCAGGTGATTTTTTTGCCCCCATTTAAAAGCTGATGCATTGAAAAATGAGCTTAGTCAATTATCATCTCTCAGAGGTTCTCTTGGCATAGAACTTGGATATGTGTGTTACATTGGAATTTTGGTTTAAAAAATGCATATATATGTGTGTGTATATACATATACACAATATATGTAAAATCTGTGGGAACACTTTTCAGATATCCCAGACAATTTAAATAACAGATTTGTACCTAAGTAGCGAATGTGTTTCTCATTTCTCTCTGTGGAATTACCAGTTGTGTCTGAGGGAAACTTGCTGGATTCTTTTTTTCCCTCCCCAACTGCACTGCCTTGGTGTATTATTGTCAAGATCAGAGACTCTGGGATCAGACGGATCTTGTTTACATCATACCTCTCTTTCTTCACCTTTGGGCCATTTCAGTAATCCACCTGAGTTTTGATTTCTCCATGGATCATTTTGTGGATTGAATTAAATATCATATGGAAGGCATTTAGCTTTATCATGCATACAAGAGTGCAAAACAAGGATAGACCTGTCTTCCAGTTTTTGGATGTGTTTCAGGAGAAGGGATATCTAAGAGGAAATATTAATCTCTGGTCCTTCATTAGAGACTGTGTGAGGCACACACAATGTCCACAATATAGAGTGCTCACACACATGAGTAGAGTTGTGTTTATGCATGTATACAAGCACTGGTATACACACAGAATGAATTTAGAAAGTCAGTTGATGAATTGATGAAGAAGTTCCTAGTTGGTAAAATAAGCATGAACAGTATATTTATAATGTAAGCAGACCACTTTTATACTAAAACGGAAAAGCAGAAAATACCTATTCTAATTTTTACCTCTTTGTAGACAAGGTTGAGTAAATTGCAGAGTGGTTGCGGCACAGAGAATTGGTTACCTGTGGAATCAAGAACCCTAGAGGAAAGGGCAGAGATTATTTTTTTCACCCAAAATTGCTCTGTCTCTCTGTAATGGGTGGGGAATAACAAATCCTCCAAAACACACAGTGAGCTGTGACAAGGAATACTGGTCTGCTCTAATGATGCTTGGGGTCAAAGAAGACCCGACAAGTTGGCTTCTGTTTGCCCCAGAGTTCACAGCCTACTCAGAATTCACTGGGTTTCCTGGAACTTCATATTAAAAATTTGATAGATCACAGCAGGGATTTTCAAACAAATAGCCATTACCAAACATTTGATCTTTCAGTGACTGATAGAAAACAAAGCTTCTTTGAAGACCAGGCTTCACAGATTTTGCATCATATGAGTGGTATTTTTTGTGACCAGTGCATGGTTGACTGGTGTCAGCAAGTGCTTAAATATCTGCGATTAAAAGATACAAATGAAAGAACATATAATTGAGGGAAAAATAAACATAGCGACAGTACCCGTACACTCAGAAATAAGTCTATCTCAGTGTGTCACGTTGGGCAGCCAGTCTTCTCATCTAATAAATTTATTTTCCGGAAATCAGCTTTACGTGAGGGACATTTTATTTACCTGCATTATAAAATCCCAAGCTGGGGGCGCCTGGGTGGCTCAGTCGTTAAGCATCTGCCTTCGGCTTGGGTCATGATCCCAGGGTCCTGGGATCGAGCCTCACATCGGGCTCCCTGCTCCGTGGGAGGCCTGCTTCCTCCTCTCCCACTCCCCCTGCTTGTGTTCCCTCTCTCACTGTGTCTCTCTCTGTCAAATAAATAAATTAAAAAAAAAATCTTTAAAAAAAAATAAACAAAATCCCAAGCTTGGTGCTGTAACTTGAAAATAAAGGTCCTTCATTTTGCAAACATTCCTTGGGTGCATATTATGTGCTGGGCACTGTTCTAGGTGTTCGGTATACAAGGATAAGTAAGAATTGCTCTTCTCTTCAGGAAGTTCCCACTTTTGTGGCAGAAGCAGATGTGTAAACACATCTTTTAATGACTACTTATTGCATGACTGCTGTGTGCCAGGCTTGGCACTCCGCTCTGGATAAAGAGGCAGACGTAGTCTTGTTCCCAGCAGACACCGTGGTGTTATGGGGTAGGATAGGCAGGAGCCGAGAAACACTGACAGGACCTAAGAATCAGGTAAAGACTGATTCTAAAGTACACTAAAGTGTACTTTTAGGACTTGGAGAATGCCAGAGTTCACTCTTTTTATTTTGTTTTATTTTTTTTAAAAAGAGAGTGGGTGCTCATGCACGCGCAGGGGGAGGCAGGGAGAGGAAGAGAATCCCAAGCAGACTGCACACACAATGTGGAGCCCAATGTGGGGCTCAATCCCACGGTGCTGAGATCATGACCAGAACCGAAATCAAGAGTTGGATGCTCAGCTGACTGTGTCACCCATAGTTCATTCTTTTCTCTTGGCTCAGATAATTCACTTTATGACTAAAATGTTGCTTTCCTTTATTTTATATTATTACTTAACAATCTTCTTTATAGTCTTTAACCATAAACTGTAGCTTTGGTTTGGTTTAGATTTTTCTTTTTAATTTACATTCTGGTTATTATTTCTGAAGGAGTTATGAAGAAATTTCATACAGCATCCTATTTGATAAATTACTGAAAAAATATTTAATATATTTGAGTATCTCATTTATCTAGTTATTCAAGGAGGCTTTAGCCAGTTACTCTTTGCTTTTTGTATGTTGATCATTCTTTTTAAGCACCTGTTTATATAAATTTATTGATTTGACCTGTACTTGAATTAACTGTTTACGGTTGATATGTTAGACAGTACCATAAATTATTTATTATTTATAAGTTGTTTTATGTTAATACAAATTTTAAATTCTGCTTTTTAGAACTTTATTTGCTTTTCTCTACTCCAGTATATTCACCAACATTTGATGATAGGATGGCAGTGCCATTTACTTACCAAAGGCTTTGCAATATTTAGCCCTTTCCAGTTTTGCAATAATTAAGTAATGCTGATGTACAGTTCCCATTGCATTTTAAAGACCTAGCTAGTTAATTAGCTTAAGTGGTTCTGTCAGCCCTAATGACAGTTGGAGGCACATAGTGCTAGCTTGTCAGGCTGCTCAAACGATACCTCTAAGAATGACATTACTGGGGTTAGCTTCTTTCCCTCCCCATCCTTGAGATACGAGTTTGCTTTCTTTTTCATGACATAAAAACAAAACCAGATAATGTAAACTGACACTTTTGCTTCTGATTAACGTGGCTTTTTTTTTTTTTTAACATGGGTTAGTGTTTTTCTACTCCTTTTCCTTGCTCAGTTTTCACCAGTCTTCATAATCTTTCATCCCACCTTTCCCTCATGATGGTCTCTTTTAGGATTTTGTTATATTTTTGTTTTGGATGCTCTTGGTTACTCTGAGAACGGATTGCAGTCTGATCACATGTTTGCTCCTCTGTCCATCATCTGGTGGCCCACACAGTTGGGGAGTCTTGTTTCCGCCTCTCATCCCTCTGTTCCCTTATGGATGGGCTTTGAGGTGTTGCCACTTCTTGTTTCCATCAAACTTGATGTAAATTATGGAATTGTTCTGGAAGCATATATTCAATGTAGTTGGTTTGGCTCTGGAATCCAGCCATCTGGCAGGACAGGGGTCAAGGAAATGTAAGTGGAGGAAAGAGGAGTCCAAGTAGGAAGTGAGTGCTGTCCTCCTGAAAGGCTGAGAACCATGTGCTGTGTGCAGGTAGGCTGGCTGGAGGGAAATGGAAGGTGGAGTTTGAGTTTTGACATTGTTACATTTATGTTGGTGAGACATGGTCTGGAAATCCCCCAGCAGAGTTGAAGTGAATAAAGATCTGTGTTTTATGGGATATGCGTTTGAGAGTCACAACGTAGAGGTATTCATGAGGGCAGCCACTGTTTATTGAATGCCTATTAGCTACTGTGATGGGGCTTTGTGAATATGCTCTCTGTGCCTTAATTTCCTCATCTGTAAAAGGGGTATAATAGTAGGATTCTTGTGAAGAGCAAATGAGTTAATATGTGTAAAGTGCTTAACAGTATCTGACACAGAATAACTAACGTTTAAATGTTATCATCATCATCACGATTTAATCCAACATCCCTTTGGAGAGAGGCATTATTATACACATTTTATAGAAGAGGAAGCTCCAGCAACCTAACTACTCTGTCAAAAGTGACATAACTAGTAAGTGACAGGGTCAGAATTTGAACTATACTTGTTTCTTTCCTTCTTTTGTGAAAATAAGCTCTTCAACGGAGGCTGTGTGGTGTGGAGGAAGTTGGAGGATGAGATGCCTGACACAGATGTTGTTTTGAATGTTAAATGGACAGGGCCCTTTCACAACACTGGAAGAAGAGCTTTTTAATAACAAATATAACAAAATCTTACAGAAAGATGAGGATGAGGCTTGGCTTTTGAGACCTGCTAGGGAAGAGCAAGGGGAAGATGGAGAAGATCAGTACAAGACAAAGCAGAGTTAGAATGAGAACAAGAAGGGCGCCCGGGTGGCTCAGATGGTTGAGCGTCTGCCTTCGGCTCAGCTTCAGAAGTACCTGTTGGTCAGTGTTGTCAAGTGCCGTGTGCAGGTCAAGCAGAATGAGACTTGAGGAAAGGCAGTCTAAGTCGCTCTTTGCTGTTATAGCAGATTAAATTTATTTCTCTTCTAAGCTAAAACAGTTGGCTGTAATTACATTTGTAAGAAACCAAAACATATGATCCAGTGATATAAATAAATTGGGAGCTAAAATTTGGATCCCCCCTTTTGCAGTTCATATATTTTTATCAACAGAACATTCTAGTTTGTCATTTGTCAGCTTAGAAATCCACTCAGTTATCTCACGCAGCTCTGGTGCTTCTCAGCATATCTGAAATGCAGTAGATACACTACCAGGAAATGGTTAACAATGTGCTAATGTTAACCTGGAAAAGCTCCCTTTTAATGCAGTGATTTCTATTATTCACACTAATTCTTCTCATTTTTCCTTTATTTTTTGTCCTCTCCACAATTCAAAAAGACTGAGCTGACTTGACTAGAACTGGAGAGCAACATAGAGTGAATTCTGGAGTTAACTTGTTTATTGTCTGTGAGGGCTTGACAAGGCCTGGAACTTGGTTCACTACATAGGAGCCTATTGCCTTGGATAGTAGGTCTTTAATAAATATACTTTGAATGAGGAATGAAGGAACTCTCCATGGAGTTTCATATTGATAAAACCTACAGATAATTTATCTGACACAATGTAATGATATACATAATTGGTGTATTGTTTCAAAGTTAACCAAAAGCAGAAAACAGACTAGGTAAATTGCCATTAAATAGATTTTCTAAAGTCAGGTTCTATGCAATTCATATTGTCTGTGTGCATGGGTTAGAGGATTATGGAGCTAAGCTCAGAACCCTGGACAGAAATTGTCCCGTTTCCACCCCTGCCTGCACCTCCCCCCAACCTGTGACCCAGCCTGATTGAGCTCCCTGGGATTCTTTGTTTGCACATTTTCACTCTTCATCAAGTACTGGAAGATGGCATACTATGAAACCCATAACTTAAGAACACACTAAATCTATGATAGGATGGCTTCCACCCTCTTTAATAAGAATTACATTTCATCTTACTAGAATCAGAGAATAGATATAAATTGGGATAGTCTAGGGGTGAAGTTTCCAATTAATTTGGAGTAATGAGATTCTTGGTGTCCATAATATAGAGGTAGTAAATATATAACTTGAGAGCCTACCATATACAAGATATTTTGTGGGATACAAAGATGCATAAGTCATAGTTCCTATCTGGGGCAGTTTACAGTTTAAAGCGTTTTTTTTTTTTTTTTTTTTGAGATATAGTTCACATAGCATAAAATTCACCATTTTAAAGTGCACAGGTTAGTGATTTTTAGCCTTCTCACAAGGTTATGCCAACATTCCCACCATCTAATTCAGAAGACATCACTTCAGAAGGAAATTCCAAACTGATTAGAAATGACTCCCCATTCTCTCCTCCCTGCAGCCCCTGGCAACCATTAATCTTTACTTTCTGTCTTTATGAGTATGTCTCTTCTTATATGTTATTTTATATAAATGGAATTATAAATATGTGACTTTGTGACTGGCTCCCCCCTCCCACCCTTTCCCCTTAGGATAATGTTTCCAAGGTTCATCAGTGCCATAGTGGGTGTCGGTACTTTTCTCCTTTTCAGTGCTAAGTAATATTCCATTGTATGGATGTGCCACATTTTATTCATCAGTTGGCAGAAATTTGAATTGTTTCTGCTTTGGGGCTATTACAAATAATACTATAATATTGCTGTGAACATTCTTATACAAGTTTTTGTGTGAAGATATGTTTTTGTTTCTCTTGGTTATATATCTAGCAGTAGAATTGCCAGGTCATACAGTAATCTACTTTTAACTTTTTAAGGTTATGTAGAACCTGACTATTTAGAAAATGCTTTATAGCCTTTATATTTTTTATTCATCACAGTAACTGACTGAGAAAGGAGACTGAAGATCTGGAAGGTTAGATGGCCCTAGAGGAAAACTTGCATGTGCCACAGAAATGGATTTAAAATGAGGTTCCTGGATGCATCAGTTGGTGTAAGGCAGAGCTGCAGCCTCAGTATATATTGGTCAGGAAAGGTAAATAAACTGATAATCCTGTAGTGTAGACTGTATTGCGGGTGTGTCTCTGTGTGTGTAGCAGCTTTGTGTATATATAAGCAGGGACAGACTTAAAACCATAAAACATGAGGTGAGTGGAAAAACCTGAGTTGCAGAATGATAGATATGGTATAACACATCTATGTAAGTTAAGAAAACCATCAAGTAATATAATATATTGCCATGCACTTGGAAAAGTATAAAAATGGATGTGAAGGACATTCACCAATCTGAGCACTGGTTGCTGTGCATCCCTGCTCCTGAACTTTAAAATCTTTGCCATTTCTCCTTACTGTATATTTAGCAAATTACTTGTTACCAGAGTATCAATTTCTTTAGAATAAAAAACCATATTAACCATATTTTCCTTACTGTTTTATCTCCATTGTCTGGTACAATATGCCTAGCATGTAAGTGTGAAAACATATTTTTGAATTGCTAGTCAAATGAATACTAGGCCCCTTAAATTATTTTGGGACAAGGTAGGGCAAGACTAAATAAATTAGCTGTTCTCTCCCTCTCGGCGTGTTGTCTCTTCCATACCTTCATATTCAGCTAGCGTTACTGTAATATGAGGCTTGCAATTACAAGAGCAGTTCTGTGTGACATGACAAACTAATAAAGCAGATGGTGTGTGCAAATAAGCAGGATAAAAGATATCTTTGCTGCAAAAGTCATTGCTGTCTCCTTTAAAGTATGGAGTATTTTATGATAGATTTTATCTTCTTTGTTAAGGTAATGATTATGGATCCTATAAATCTTTACGGCTTTGTTGTATCAAGTGTCAAATTACACAGCTTAGTCAGGTAGTTGTAGAAAGAAAGATATCTGTGATCAGATTTGGAAGTAGCATTACTAAGATTTTCACCTTTTGGGAAGGTGTTGGTCTCACTTCTTATAGAAGAGAAGAACTCTGTTTCCACTTCAGGTCTCTCCCTTGTTTCTCTTTATTGGCTTCTCCCCATGGGAGAAAGAATGGCAGATTGTAAAGTTTGGAGCCTGACAATAATATGGGTGAAAGTACTGTGTCTACATACAGCCTCTGTTCTGTTTCTCACTAAGTGCTTCGCAGGTAGACAAGGCTCTCCTTCACTTCTTGCCTTTTGCCTCCAGACAATAACTTACGGGGGAGATGGAGTCCTGGCAGCACCAGCCTGATCTGCACTGTTTCTGGTTCTGTGCCGCAGCCTTCCTGTGGGTGGGTAAATCAGTGAAGTCTTGCTCAGAACCTGGTCAGGAGGAAGGACCTAGGAGCCCCGTTTTGACTTTAGGCCTAAGCTACATCCTTTAACAGAGTTTACTGGAACCTGTTGGGAATATTGTATGCTACCAATTCTCTACTAAAACCCGTGTTTTAATCCCTGTCAGTTATTTGTGGTTATGTTTAGTTGTTTAGAGCCAAAGGAGGTGGTAGAAGTAAGCCGTACATTTCCTATGCAGTCCTTTCTCTCCCCTTCTAGTGGTGAGACGTCTGATTTTTACCATTCTTGACAATTGTTGAATCTTGTTTCTTTATAATTATGTCTTGCAGAATCTTCAGCCAACATCTTGGCAGTATAGGAGTTCACTAAGCTTTTTAGAAGAAATTTGACCTCTGTGGACCCATAAAAGCAGTTAGAATCCTAAGGGATTCTATCAGAGCACATTTTTGGCAGTTGTTTTACAGGCGGTGAAGTCGTTCCTTTTCACTTACAAAAGTACCATTGCAGTCTGCCTTCCTGCAAACAAATACCCACTCAGCAAAGGAGCATTTGACTTGAAAAAGATAGGTACTATATTTAATTGAATCTCAGATGCCACTAATTAAAAAGATACACTGTTTTATGTCTCACCAAAAAAAAGGCTGCCAATTAATTATGAGATGTCATTGGTTATAAGATACAACCCATTTCACAGATGTTAAATATAAAGAAAAAGAACTACGAAACAAATGAGTTATAGATGAACGATTTTTCATTTGTGGAATAACTCAGTAGAGGCAGGTTGGTGTGTTAGAAGAAACACAGGACGGTGGACTAGACATTTGGAGACTGAGACTCTAGTTGTGGCTGTAGGGTAAAATGTATTCTATTTCCTTTAAAAACTGTAGAACTGATAGAATTTGGAGCATTTCTTGGTCTTTGCCCACATCTCCAGCATCTTCTCATGACACTTTCTCTTCTTTCTGCTTCATGCAGTCAGACCTTCTTTTAGTTTCTCCAGCTGAGCAAGCTTCTTTCAGCCCTGCATCCTTTGCATGTGCTGTTTTTCCTTTCCCTGAATCCCATTTTGCTTCTTTCTGTTAGTAGGCCAAGTGCTACTAACTCTTCAAGCTTATACTTAAATATGACTTTCTCTGACCCTCCAGGCTAGATTTGATTGCTTTAGTGTACTAAGGCAAATATATGTACTTGCTACCCCTTTTATCTCTTTAGTAATACTTGTCACAATTGTAATCAAATATTTACTTATGCAGTTATTTGTTGCCTTTCTGCCTGCCATGACAGGCTGTTTCATGCTGTATCTACTGTGGGTAGTGTGGTGCCTGGTGCATGGTCCACACCCAATAGACATTTGTTGAGTGAATTGACTAGTAGTGTCCAACAGTGACATATACTGCTGAAGTATGGCAAGTCAAAGTCTGAAAGTTGTCCCTTGGATTTGGCAAATGGAAGTCATTGGATATTTTAGAAGGCATAATTTTAGTAGGGTGCTAGGGACAGAAATGAAATTGCAGAATAGGCCAGAATGAAAAGAAAGACATAAATACTTGCTGTAAAACGCTAGAACATTTGCAAGTGATTTCTCTGATAATAGCACCTTTTCTTGAGTTTTACTGATTTGGTAGATGCTGTCAGACTCCTCCAAATTACAACAATAGGATAAAAAAAAAAAATCCCAAGGCATACTGTGGTTTCTTTTTTCAGCGGTTATGAATGGAATGGAATATTCACTTTAGTACAAATAATCACAGGCAGGCAGTTCAGAGCATTCTGCTCTAGGAGTAAAGAGTAACCCAGATGTTAGTGATCCCCTCTGCTTAGCACTAAGCCAGAAGTGCAGTCATTTAAAAAAAAAGCAACCTCTCAGTTGCATCAAAAAATATGTATGCTTCATCTCTATGCTCAACAGGTTTTGAAATAGAATCAACTCTCCACATAAGGATGAAATAATTTAACAGCACTTATGTAATGGAAGTGGCCTTGTGAAGATGTTCATTGTGAAGACCTTCCAGAGTGTATTCTGAGAGCTGCTGTGCACAGTCTTGGTTTGTTCTACTTAGGAAAATTAATCATAGTAACAAGTACTCACAACACTTTGGGGAAAGTTGACTCTTGTAAGCACTTGATGTATGTTAACTCACTTCCTCCTCACAACAAATCCAGTGAGGAAGCTGTCTTTACTCTTTTTTTTTTTTTTACTGATAAGGAAACTGAAACCCAAGGGGCTTACATAACTTGCCCAGGGTGGCAGACTTGGCATTCGTATGCAGGCATTCTGGCTTCAGGATCCACATTCTTACCTACTGTGATGTACCACAACTATGTGGGAACTTGATTATAAAGTCAGGATTTAGGATTGGCTACCATTCTCTCTTCTGCCCAATTTCTCACCCCTGAAACTAGAGCACCTTTACCTCTTCACCTCTAGTGTGACTGTCCAGAGAAACACCCTTGAGAGGCTTCTACTGTCTCCCACCAGGGCAGCCTACAGGGAAGTTGCTGTATTGGACCCATGAGACTTTCCAGGACACCGCCATCAGCTCTGTGGAATTCTTTTGTGATAGGAGCTTCATTGTGGATTCGGTCGATTTTTGAATGCTGGTCAGGAATCCTCATCACCTTTCAGTGTTGATCACATGGGAAAATATGTTCCTAGTTCCAACAACTGATTTACACGTATGCTTTTGGAACATAATCTGTCTTTAGGTTGATAATTACCTGTGTATGAATTAAGTACTGAAGTTCCCAGTGTTGAAGAAATATGCTACGCTATTAAAAGAGAATTAACAGCTTTCTCTAAAGAACAAAACTAAGCTCAATGTGGCCTGGTATTAATCCCTGCCTATGAGTTCTACAATCAAAAGGGTGAAATGTGGAAAAGCAAAGATAAATAAGTAAAACTGGAAAATATGCAAAGCCGTTTGAGATGTACCAATGACTCAGAAGTAGATAATAATGAGAAGTGCATTCCAGCCCTGTGGTTGTGAATGTGCCACCAAAGCACTGGGTTTTTCAAGTATTTCTCTGGCACTCAAACTTCTTTGTCAGTGGCACTCTAGAGCAAAGAAAAGAATGTGCTAGAGTGAAAACAAAATGCTACTTAATATTCAATTTGGTGTCCTTTAAATTTAAAAATGTTAGTAATAATATTATAGTACGATTAACAGTATTATCATATTAGCATTAAAATTTTCCCATTTTTTTGGGTTGGTGTATTTGAAAGTATTGTTTAACTTAAAAGATTTTAAAAGGTTAGGTGAAATAGCATTTATTTCGCACAATTTGATGGATTGGCAGCAGCAGGGAAGACTTTACAGCTCAGATGGTTTCAACACCCTTCTGATCTTTCTGCATTTTTCCTTTCTCATTAATTTTTCTTTCAGAGCAGTAATCAAATCATTTCACTGTATGTAGAAGAGGTGCTCAAGTAGTTAGGTGTTAATGAACTCCTGTGCATTTTATATTTCTGTGCATCTTCTTTATCATAGATCTTAATAGCCTTAACAGTCTTTTGGGGAGAGGGAAGGGGAGTTTTTGCTTAATTTGGGTACATACGTTGTCTTTTATAGAGCTTGGTATGTGGCTCACACAGCAAGTATGGTTATAATAAGTTGTTTTAAAGAAACTGAATGTTTTCTCATTGTATTTGTTTAGCATAAGGAGAATCGTTCTGGAAGAATTTATCACATCTCAGAACAATTATTTTTAAAGCATTATGCTTTGGATTGTTTTGTGGCATTGTTGTTTAAGTGGTAGTCGAAAGGAGAAAGGGCAAATTGAAGCCTTTTATCAATGATTTTTTTTTTATAAAAAGTTTCCTTGTCTGTACACCCACCCCTAGTTATTTCAGTGTTAAATTTAGTTTGTTACTGAATAATTGTCACGTTCACAATTACTCAATCTTTTTAAAACTGCATTTCATATTTTTTGCTACTTTCTGATAGAAAACCTTTTGACCTAAATATTTTATGAATATGTTAAAAATCTCATATTATTGATAGCAGTTTAGATATGTAAAGTTTAATTTCAGCACTGACTACCATATGTAAACTGGTTGTACTGTGAAATGAAATCAGTAGAGAATGGACATTTTCTACCTTGTATAAGTGTTTAAAATTAAAGAACACAACTATGGGGTTAAGTGCCTTTTTGTTAGTTTTTGGTTGGGTTGATACTCTTGTGGACTTGGCAATGGTTGTTACACTACAAGACTTACCTTTTTCACCTCTAATTAGAGATGACATTTAGAGTACTGTGGGTTTATGAGAACCTGTTCTTAACCTCAAATAATAGAGCTTCTCCAGGGGCTGTGTCTTTCCTTCTTGATTTTTGGGCACTTGAGACTCTTGGAAAGTGGGCAAAGTTCTTCTTAAGATGAGCTATCAATTCCATCAACTTAAGATCCCTAGAGTGGCCGAGCCTCTCCTGTGGAATCTAAGTGCTACTTCCTTATTTCTGCAGAGCTGCCCTAGTTTTTTATGACTACCCTGAATAAAAGCCAGATAGCCTTGGTTTTAGTTTGGATCCACATTGGATAGTACACGAATGGCATTTAAACTGAGACCTGGGGGGGCGCTTGGGTGGCTCAGTTGTTAAGCATCTGCCTTCGGCTCAGGTCATGATCCCAGGGTCCTGGGAGCGAGCCCCACATTGGGCTCCCTGCTCCGCGGGAAGCCTGCTTCTCCCTCTCCCGCATCCCTCTTACTGTGTTGTGTCTCTCTGTCAAATAAATAAATAAAATCTTAAAAAAAAAAAAACAAACCTGATAAGTTTTTAATGAAATTTGCATTGTGCTGAATCTATAAAATAAGAGACTGATGTCAAAAAAGAAATAACCTGACTTTGGGAAGGAATTCTTGAAAATGGAAAGCATTGTTGCTGAATGGGGGAATGAAATAGACTGGATGGTGCCTGAAATAAAAGAATAAATCGGAAAACATGAAGCCTGATTAACAACAGCAGTAACAATAGACATATAATGAAATAATTATTGATAGACCTACAATGAGATTTCTGAATTTCAAAATAAAAAGAAAATTCCACAAGTATCTGATTGGAATAAAACATGTTACTTTCAAGTGGAAGAAGCTCAGACCCTAGAATTCTATAGCTGACTAAACTACGGTTAGGTGGTTAAAGGATCAATATTTTCACACATGCTATTGTTCTATGGATCCTTTCGGAAAAAATTAAAATACTGCAGGCAGTGACAAAATCAAGGGTGAAAACCCCGCACACTATAACAGAAAAGAACTCATAGCTTATATGCAACCAGTGGAACTTGAATTGGATCTAAATAATTGTTACTAGATTGTGAAGCTAAGTGGATTCCTTGAAGGAAGAATCTGTGGAACATAAACAATTTTTCTTTCCTTACTAACGCCTTTACAAAAGTAAAATATGTATATATTTCTTTAGCTCTGGTTCACATGCATTTCTAATTAATTGAAAACTACTCTGGCAAAACCTGAGGCCTGAGGATAAAGGGTGGGAGTAAAGTGGGGGTATTTAGAGTGTGGGAGATGGTACAAATATGATAGACTAGCCATTCCAGGGAAACATACCAGAAACGGTCTGATTTTCAAAAGTAATCATAAAGATAGGTAGCATTTATTAAGTATTGCAGGGTTCTGTGCTAAGTATTTTATTTTTATCTCATTTTACCCTGCATATTATCAAAGATTAATGGGCAGGCCAATTTTGTATACCTGCAAAAGTGTAATAAGCATTCATTAATATTATAGATTAATTTCAAAGTCTTATTCTTTTTTGCTACTTCCCTTTTCTCTTAAATTGAAATGTCTAGGGAGTAATCATAAAAAGGAGTCAAAGGAAACTATTACAGATCCAGCATGTAAAGAGAAAAGAATAATTTGGTTGGTGAAAGCTGTCATCCTTTTCCCAAGAAAGTTTAAGCACAAATGATTCTAATAATTTACATTTTTTTATTATGGCCAATATAGTTGGCTCAGATGGTAGAGAAGAGTAAAATTTTTATTGAGGAACGAGGACCTGAGCTTTCTGTCTTTGAAAGAGGAGAATATGTAGTTAATTTTCATGATTCCTATCAAAAGAACAATGAACTTTTGAGCAGGTTGGCTGCTGAGCAAAGGGAGTACAGAGCAGAGCTAATTGAATCTTCAACAGGGAGAATTTCTTGAGATAAGCAGTTTTCTATGATTTCATAAGATGGATTTTTTTGGGCAGTGAGAACATAAGAATAATAAATTCAGGAATGAAAAGTCAATCGATAAAGACCCTGAATTGTGTTTTAATCATGGAGTCAATTGCTTTTTATTTTTTGTTTTTATTTCCCATACAGAGAATTCTAAATGTAAAAGAAATATATTTCTAGGTAGTATTGTATTATGGGACTCAGTAAATTAAAGTGAGTTTAGTTTTGCTTTTGATATCTGAATGGATTAGGAAAATTCCTTTTGGGCAACCAGGGACCAGGAGATCAGACAGACACCGTATCCATTTATTTGCTATGAAGATTATAATTCAACCTTGTAAAAGTGTTCTAATATTATGTTCTTGGTAAACCGTAGAGTAAAAGTAGGGAAAACCATCATACAAATGGACAGTAAATGGTTCTTGGCAAATATATATTAATTTTAGAAATGTTATTTTATAGTTCATTTTGAAAAAAATTTTTAAAAAGATGAATTATTTTATACTCAAATGTGTGCTAAGGCAGCTTACTATAGACGTTTGGTGCCTTTCTGGAAAACCTTTGTTTAGATAAATCTTTTCTCTGGAATTGTGTCCTTAAACATTTGAACACTTGAACATAGCTATGCCACCCTCAAGTATAAGGTATTTATGAGCTTAGACTTGTGTAGAATACTTAGGAAATCTCTTCATGCTGATGAAACAGGAGACTTTGGTATTATCGAGGAAAGAAAGAAATGTGAGATTTGTGAGGATATGTCTCAATAATTTTACTCCATCAAAATTTAATCATCTTTTCTGCTGATAGTCTGGCTGATGTGCAGTTTAGTTTACTTTTCTAAGAATTCCCCTTCAAAAACAAAATACATTTATATATAACACATTTTATTCTTAGAAATATAAAACCTAAAATATTTAAGATGGACAGCAAAATGTTTTTAATTTTTTGGAAGTAGCCACATCTGATTAAAGTCATTTCTAGCTAAATCAAGTCTTTATTTTTTCACGTATTTATTACATCTAATATATGGAAAAAGTATTCAAACCTTGAGGTCTTTCTTTTTCCATTCTTGACTTTCATAAAATTGTCAGCTCTCTTGCAATGATAGAAAAGTTGTAGGAACTACTGAACTAAAAATTATCTTCTCTCATTTTCCCCATAAGCTGCTGCTCAACAGCTGAGTGATCTCAGGGAGACAGGCCTCTGTTACCCTCCTGTGGCAATGATTTACACTTTACAGAGAGCAGATTTATGGCCCTTATCTGTTGAAGACTTTTATGAATGACTGGTATAAATCAAGAACTGAATGACTATTTTTCCCTTTGAGCATAAATCTATGATTGGGAGATTGATTTCTGAGAAACTCTTTGGTAACCCATTTAAATTATCATCTACCAGTTTTCTGTATTTTGGCATAAACTGAATAAGTAAAATACAGCTTAATACCAGTGTGATAGATTTGTTTTTCTTCTCTTAGATCTGGAATTCACCTGGACCCCTTCTGTAACTCAATAAATAACTCAGTTAATAGAGTAGAAAACAAATTTATATAGTGGGAATCCCATTAGTGGAAATAACTGAAGCAACTGTATCTACCTTTTAGGCAGGAGAGGGAAAATGAAATATGTGTTTAATTTTAAAGGTATTTATGACAAAGTGTGCCATTAATTTGGGAAAATAAGAAGATAGAAAAAGCCAGTCCTGTCTAGGACATTAGCAGACTACATTGGAAATCCTAGAAAAGTATAAAAACATGTCAGCCCAGGATCTTTCACACACAGTTTCTTAAGAGGCTTTCTTTCAGGAAGACCCATCTTTCTACAAACAGCATGGAAGAAGTAGGAGCCCACCTAGAATGGAAAGCTAGATTCAAGTGGTTTGAAAAATAGTTTCACGGACAGTGCTGTTCTTCCTCTCACAAAAATTTTTGATCTATAAATGACAACTTATAGGTAGAGGGATTACAAAATGCCTGAAATTATATTATTTTCTTCTCAGATAAATGGTCCTTCCCTTCTTTTCCTCTTGTTCTGTGCAGTTGTACAACTTACAGCATGGAAGAAAAGGTTGGTCAGGAGATAAGCAGTTGATCTGGGCTAGATTTAAATGGAACTTTTAAAAGGACAGTGCTGGGCACATAGTGGTTGCTCAAGGGCAGAAGTAAAGAAAGCAGCCTGCTGGGGAGAGAAGACAGCGCAAGAGGGCTCTACGTGCAGCGATAGGGTGAAAAGATGAAAAGAGTCTGGTCCCTTGGATGAGTGGGGGAAGAGTGGGTTCAGATTGTGGCTCTGGACCTGGGCAACCTTATTACCTGTATGACCCCAGGCAAGTTACCTTCTCTGTGCCTCATTTTCCTTATCTCTCAGTGATAATAGTAAGAGAACGTGCATCCTAAATTTGTTAGGAGCATTAGCTGAGTTGAACATGTAGGTGGATGTAAAGTCCTTAAGATAGAAGCTGGCACATGGCTTTCAGCAAATGTCAGCAAGTAGGACACTGACTAGACAGCGACTGCCATTCTCAGCTCCTGTCTCTAGTTAGTCACTGCCTTTGGTCAGTTCTACATTTAAATATTTAAATACATTTAAAAATTTCTTAAAGATGGTTTCTCCATGGGGCACCTGGGTGACTCAGTCATTAAGCGTCTGCCTTCAGCTCAGGTCGTGGTCCCAGGGTCCTGGGATTGAGCCCCACATTGGGCTCCCTGCTCGGCAGGAAGCCTGCTCCTCCCTCTCCCACTGCCCCCTGCTTGTGTTCCCTCTCTCGCTGTGTTTCTCTCTGTCAAATAAGTAAAATATTTAAAAAAAAAAAAAAAAGACAACCCTGGATTCAAAGCCCTGCTCATATCCTATCAGCTAAATGCCTTAAAAAGGCACTCTGGGCAGTGTCTTCATCTGTAAAACAGGGATAATAACTTAAAAAAAAAAAAAAAAAAAGATGGTTTCTCCATGCTGAAGGCCACAGCTTTATTTAGAGATTCCTAATTTTAAGTCAGTTGCTTCTTTTAGTAAAATTTTCCTAAAGTCCATCCTGCCCAGTATGACTAGGTATTTTTCTAAAGTATAGATCTTGCCCTACCACTCTCTTTAAATCCCTTCTGTGGTTCCCTGTCATCCTTAAGGAATTTGTAATTAATCTTCAGCATAAGAGGCATTAAGCCTTCTTCAGAATTTAGCCCATGCTTCCCTTCCCAGCCTCATCTATGAACATCATATCATTTAATTCTTATGACAGCCTTCCAGAGGATGCTCAGGCAGTCCTTGCTTTGCAGGGCAGAGCAGGACCATGACAACGATGGTGCAGGCCAGACTGTGGAAAGTGATTTTAATAACCAATGGGAAAGATTATAGTAGTTCCAGACCTTTAAAATTTTTTGTTAAAATGTTAAAAACTCCCTTTCTGTTGTCATACATGTGTAGGTAAATGAACTAATACTGATTTAGTACACTGATTTCTCCCTTCTTCATCTTGTCATGTAACATAATATGGAGCACCTTTGCTACACTTTAGTGAATTTTCATACGCCTTCTTAGGTTTGGCTCAGCTTCAAACATTTAATTCTTTTTGCTTTCAATGTTAGGAAATACCTCCTGGAGTTCTTTTAATGTGAAGGTTTTTTTTGCTGCCATCACTTCCTCTGGACATCTTCATCCTTTTGCTCATTGATAAATGAGTTGACTTAACTAAGTCCCTGTGACTGCACATCTAGTCTTTCGAACAGTGATGGTGTTAACATTCCTATGGAAGCTGTTGCTTCTGTCAACCCCATTTCTGCTTGATTCAAATTTCACTTACATTTTTACCATTGTTTGTTTCTTTGTTGCACTTTAGTCTGTGTTTGGGCCGTAGTCTCTTTGGATTACCCATTTTTGAAAGATGCTGAGTGGATTTATCACTGGGAGTGACAGGGAGGCAACACAGCTACATGCTTTGCTGTCTGTGCATGAACTAACAGATGCACAGTGACCTGTTGCCCATAGGCTTTGAAAGAAGGGGTGTGACTGGTCATGGGTCATGATACACATCTGTTACTTAGGTAGTGATTTATGGACTAAAGAGCTAGTGGTGAAGTTTGTCTTTTTATGTAATTCATGGTTATATGCCATGGTAAGTGACATTCAAACCCTGTTATGAGGGGATTGGTGTTATTTAACTAAACTGTGGTAACTGAAATGCAAACATCTCAGAACTGTGGAAAGCAAGGACTGCCTGCATGTTATAACCATTTTACAAAGAAACTGAGTCTCAGGAGCCCAGTGTCACATAGCTAAGTGTGAGAGACCCATTAACTTTTCGAATGTCTCTGGGCTTTAATGTTGTAAGGAGGCACAACCTATCTTTTGATGCTTTTGTTAAAATATTGATGGGAATCTTAATTACTAGTGGATTGTGTAAAAAAAAAAAAATCAGGGGCGCCTGGGTGGCTCAGATGGTTAAGCATCTGCCTTCGGCTCGGGTCATGATCCGTGGTCCTGGGATCGAGCCCTGCATCAGGCTCCCTGCTTTGTGGGAAGCCTGCTTCTCCCTCTCCCTCTCCTGCTCTCCCTGCTTGTGTTCTCTCTCTGGCGTCTCTCCCTCTGTCAAATAAATAAAATCTTTAAAATAAATAAATAAATAAAAATAATCAGCATGTCTAATCTGGTCTATTGACCTGTAGGGATCCTGTCTTTTTGTAACTGGGCTGACTGTGTACTATGACCAGGGCTTGCATGAAAAATGAATTATTTACAAAGCTCAGGACACACCTGACTTTATATGAATTTATTAGAATGAATCAAGAGTCCTCAGCCTTGGAATGGAGGGACTGACCCAGAACAAACCAAAAGTCCCTAAGAAGGAAAGGAACATCCCAGCAGAGAAATGGAGAAAAGTGGCTAAATAGTGGTGGAGGTACTGATTAGGATGGGAGATAAGCAGAGTGGGTGGGGATATTAAGTGAGCTGACCCTCAGCTTCTGGACTTCAAGGGTGGCTTCCAGGGTCTCTGCTCCATTCATTGGCTGGCACGTAGTGGGAGTCTGCGTTAAATAGTTAAATCTGAGTGAGTCTGATTCTGAGACGGCAGTCTAGCTTCTAAAACTGAGGAGGCCCGGTTCGGAACATCTAAAGTTCAGGATAGAGCAGGGCCGTGATACGCAGAGGTGGACTGAAAGGGTTAGTACTAAGGCCTGGAAAGATGAAGGCTGAGAAAAAATAAGATTAAAGAAAAAATTAGAGGCATTATTTAGTTTCTCTAAAATTCTGGGCCTTGTGCATGGCTCTTATTAATTATGTAATTCTTATAAGAACAAACAATTCTCAGAAAAACAGACTCAGAAAAGTTAAATAACCTTTCTAAGGTCACGGAACTACTAAGTAGTAAAGCTCAGATTTTCTTTTTAAACCCAGACCCCTTTTAAAGATTCTGTTTGTTTATTTTGGAGAGAGGAGAGAGGGGGAGAGAGAGAGTGCAAGTGTGAGCTGGGGGAGGGATAAAGGGAGAGGGCGAATCCTAAGCAGACTGTGCTGAGTGAGGAGCCCAACACGGGCCTCGATTTCACCACCCTGAGACCATGACCTGAGCCGAAATCAAGAGTTGGATGCTTAGGGGCGCCTGGGTGGCTCAGTTGTTAAGCGTCTGCCTTTGGCTCAGGTCATGGTCCCAGGGTCCTGGGATCGAGCCCCACATCGGGCTCCCTGCTCAGCGGGAAGCCTGCTTCTCCCACCCCACTCCCCCTGCTTGTGTTCCCTCTCTCGCTGTGTCTCTCAGTCAAATAAATAGACAAAAATATTAAAAAAAAAAAAGTTGGATGTTTAACCAACTGAGCCACCCAGATGCCCCCAGACTCCTTTTGATATATCATATAGCTCTTAAGTAAAAGGTACCAGACTAAAACATTATTAAAAGAAAGTAAGAGTGTCGCCTGGGTGGCTCAGTCGGTTAAGCGTCTGCCTTTGGCTCAGGTCATGATCCCGGGGTCCTGGGATTGAGCCCCACGTTGGGCTCCCTGCTCAGCCGGGAGTCTGCTTGTCCCTCTTCCTTTGCTGTTCCCCTTGCTTGTGCTAACAAATAAATAAATAAAATCTTTAAAAAAAAAAGTAAGATATTTACAGAATGATTCTCTTGATCTTGAACTAAGCCTGTTGTATTGATCTCAGAATGTGCTTTTCTGTAGAAATGTTTGAAGATGTGATTTGGTATGTGGTCCATACTACAAAAACCTATATTATATGCGCATCTATATGTACTCGTGTCTCTATATCTCTTTATATGTATCTTTCTGTACCATTTAAAATGCATATAATTTTTGTATAAAATACTACATTTTGAGTCCCAACTTGGGAATCCTGGTAGCTGCTCCTTAGCTCTTCCTCTTAGCCATGCCTCAGATAATTGGGCGCGCTAGTAAATTATTAAATGTTTACATCTGTGCAGGAATGGCAGTCTTTCTTCATTTCTACTTGATACTCTACATTCCATTTCTCTGACCGTACACGTGTTCTTAATAAATTATTTTTGTGTATTAGGACTGTCTTAATCAGTAATTAAAGTTCTTTTGATATCAAGTAACAGAAACAGACTCTACTGAAAGAGACATCAGCTCTGAGGCTAAGGTGGATGTGTCACAGTCAGAATTGCCAGGCCCCCGGAGGACTGGGGATTGGGGCTCTGTTAGATACTCAGGAGCTTCTCTCATTGTCTAGCTCTTCTGTGCCTCTTCTCTGTAACTGCCTTTGCCTCTCTGGCTTTGTGGTCACTTGAAGCAAGCTTTTCTTTGCTTGTCTGCTTCATTCTTCTTTCTCCATTGACTGGCTTGTTCTAGACCTCTGAGTCAGACCTCCTGGCTCATGGTTTTATTCCTCTACAGTTGCAGTGATGAGCAGATTCTAATGATAGCCTCTGAGACTTGATTCCAGAATCCAAAAGACAGAATGACTTGTTAGGTAGGCCTCCGTCACTAGGTGGGCCTCTGTCACTAGGTGGGCCTCCATTGTCATCGGTTAGGCCTCCATCAATAGTACAGTTGTTTGTGATGTGAGGAGCTGATTCCTGCCCTCCCCTCATGCCGCTGGGGTCAGTTCTCTGTTGGAACCAGAGCAGAGGGAGAATGGGAACTCCCTGCTCATGTCTATTACACTAGTTGTATTTGGCTTTTTTGCTTCTGGCTTTCTGTCTGTTTTACCACTTTAAAACTAAGGAAAAAAATATCACCACACATTCTGTGTTTTCAATTAAAATTTCACATCCAAAGTATTCCTAATAATAAATGGCTCGCAAAGAACCATGAAACAAGGACCAGGAGTAGACTTACTGTGCAAACTCTGGAAGATGTTTCTAAACAAGTGTATCTGTTTTACTTTACCAGAATCCTAATAGTCTGCTGATTCTTTGAGGTGAGTAGTCTGAAAACACAGACATTGGTATGGTCTGCGAGTGAGACTATGACTTTTAGTCACATTCTGTGCTGCTTCATTGCAGTGAAATATATCAAAGGTGAATGCCGAATCAATTTTTCAGTATTGTACTTGTAAAGGCAGTCCATGAAGTGGTGAATGGAGGAATCAAACTTTTATGGTAATCTTTTATTATAATCTATTTCCAGTTCAATCAGAGAAGCAGCATGGCCCAGTGGACTAAAGGGAGGATAGGGAATTTGGAGCTCTGAGATAGAATCTGTTTTGCAACTGCCTAGTTTTGTGACCTTGGGAAAGCACATTAACCTCTGTCTACTTCCTCATATGTAGAATGGGCTCTACTGGATAGAAATATAGGTACCTTCTGATTTGTACAAACAATGAATAATAAGGAAGATTTTATACAAATCAGGAGTGATTTTTTTTAATGCCAGAAGCTTGTGGTTTATAAAAAGATTCTTCCTAGCATTCCTTTAACACTCAAACTCTTTCCAATCTTTTAAACTGCCATTGCTAAATATTAAATTTATACATACCAGTTTAAAAAACACACCCATTGGATAGAATGAGAAAAAAAATAGTCTCATAGAATTATGACAAGCACTCAGTAAATTTACATGAACTACTCCCAAAACAGTGTTTTGGAGGCCACAGTAAATGAAGAATATGTCCATACCTTAGACTTCAGGGTTAATTTTTTCTAATACGGAATGACATGAGTGCCGGTTTTGCCATATATTTGCTATCTTGTTGACATTGGTATCATCATATTGGTCTTGGCGTTTTGACGCTGGTGCTGAGTCGACATTCACGCCAGCACCATGTCATCTTGACCCAGCAGAAATGACTGTAGGCACTTGCAGTTTCTGCTGCTGCCGGAATTTAGATGTAGCAGTGTTGAAGGTTCGATTTGTACTCTGGAAATCTTATGCCTACTTGCGAATTAATTCTCCAGAGGGTGAAATATCCTAAAAGCTAACATGTAAACAAGCTCGAAGGATTAAAGTAGTAGGAAGCAATAGTAGTTTGTCATATTTATGTTGAATTTGCATAACAGTCTTAGTTATTTAAAAGTATATTACTGTAGTAAAGAAATATGTTTTGCTGGATTTCACATAGAGAAGCTCCTGAAGCACAGAGATTAAGTAGCTAGAGACACAGACAAATACCTGAATCTTCAGGAGAATCCAGGCTTGTTGCCTTCCCAGTGTAGACTGCACCCTGAACTATCGTAGAGGAGTATTGCCTGATTGGGTTGTAAAACAGTCTGATATCTACATTTGAGCTGCTTTTGAAGGACTCCCTATCCCTCCACAAATACGGTAACAAAATTTGCTTGTAATCCACAGATAGAGTTTTTTGTTTTTTTTTTCCCCCGCATCTAAAAGAGTGTCTCCCAAACCAGTCTGAAGATGAACACTGCTGGGCCACCTTTTCCAGAAAGAATATCATGACTGAGCCTCATTGATGCATAGATTCATAGCGTGCTATTCCTAACTTGCAAATACTCATTTACGGGAAAGAGTGACTAGAATCTTTGAGTTCTTTTATATTGGTATTTAGATTTCTGTTCAAGTTAAGCTAGTTTTCCATTCATTTTACAGGAAGATTTTCCCAGAGTTTCTTCTTGATTGCAAAACATATCCCCCAGAGATGCCGGTGAGCGTAACTCATACTGACCAGTTGATTCCAAGTGTGACAGCACTGTATTCAACAAGTCCAAGTGAAACCAGGTGGAGGCCAGAGAATGTGCGTGCTTTTGCCTAAATTATCTGGTTCACTGTTTGAGTCCTCCATTTCAATTGGCCTCAAATGAACGTTAAACCAGAGATAAATTTTGTAGCCTTTGAAGTACAACAAATATTTCGACATTGCAATTACTGGTTTATAGTCACAGTTCAAAAGGTGTGTGCAAATTGATGTTTGGTTTAGTCATTTCAGTACTTGGGAGGACGGGTAGGTTGGATTAGATTTGTGTTACTTCTTTTCTCTGAGAAAGGTAAGGCAAGTTCTTATATTATTGTATTCAGTTAATAAATTCTCTTCCCCCTCTCCTCCTCCTCCCACCCCCTCCTCCCTCCCTCTCCTCCATCTTCCCTCCCCTCCTCCCCTTCCCTTCCTCTTCCCTCCCCTTTCCCCTCCCCTCCTCCCTTCGCCTCCCTCCTCCCTTCCCCCTGTCCCTCCCCCTTCCCCTCTGCCCCTCCCTTCCCTTCTTCCCCTCCCCTCCTCCCCACCTTTCCTCCCTCCCCCCTCTCCTCCTCCTCCTCCCTCCACCCTCCCTCCCTCTCCTCCCTCCTCCTCCCTCCCCTCCTCCATCTGTATCTCCAAACTCTTTTTCCCTCTCCTTCCCTTATTTCCTCTCCCTCTTCTTTATGTGTATATTATATAGAAAAAAATTCCAGCACAATGACTGAGTGAATTGCAACATTAAAGACTGCTTGGCCAAGAAACTATTAATCTTTGTATGTCAGCCTTTAGGGACCAGAATCAAATACAAACATGTTAGAAATCTTTTGGCCATTCCAGCTGAACTGACTCAGAAAATTTTTAAGAGCAATAGTCAGTGCTTAGCAGAAGAGAACCAAACTGTTGTAAATTTGAGAAACTCCCATTTTTTACATGGCTCTTATACATCACCAAGCTTGACAACCTTACAGATTACATGCCTCCTGCAGCTGACTTCAGAAATTTGTGTTTTAAACACAATTTTACATTAAAGTTTTCTGTGAACTTAATGATTTATTAATAAGTTTAACTTTTGTTGAAAAGTCAGGTTACTTTGCGTATAAATACAGTGCTTTACAAAAGTGTTAAGAGGAATTGTTATCCCACATATCAGACTACTTAAAGCAGTGTTCCTTTTAAGCAGTCAGTTGGAAGTTCAGTGAAGGATTAATAACAGAAGAGGCAGAAACCTTAGCTATGGGTCCATCTTATAACCTGTTTTTTCTTTCTCTTTGAAGATCCAGAGTTAGAAAGTCTGCATGCTGTGCTACTCACTTTACCAGGTCAAAGAGCCAGTGTGATGAGAGATTAGGAAACAGTGTTTTCAAAGACTCACTTAATGTAGCTGAATATGTTAATTTGACGTTTCTTTCACTAGGGACCTGTGAGAGAATTTCCACTTTGTTCCCCTTGACTTTTGTGAATGTGGTGGAATTTTTATTCGAGTCCTCTCTGCATTAATTTTGTTGAGGACGACTATCTTGAATGTGCTACTTGCACTTACCCTGAAGAAGTATGCTCAACCACAAGAGCCACCCGCTTCTCTTGGATAAGATAGGACACCATGACTGTAGCTACTGTTTGTTGAAGATCTCTTATGTTTCTTCATTTTAATCCTCACAACTCCATGAGTATCATCCCCATTTCATATATGAGGGCAACGGTGGCTCAAAGATGTCGAGGGGGTCATTTTTCCAGTTAGGTGACCAAGCTGGGATTCCAGCCCAAGTCGGCTGGACCAAACACAGATGGTCCTAACTGCTTCTCTAGATCACTGCCCCATGATGTGTGAGTTGCTGCCATCAGCAACTCAAACCTGTTTGCTTTCGGAGCTGTGAATTGCATAAGCAGAGCACATCCTGGGGGAGCCGGCCTTTGCTTCCCAGCAAACTTAGACATAGATTACAATAGACCCATTTCATAGCAATGTTTATTTTACCTTTTTTTTTTTTTTTTTTTTTTTTTTTAGAGTGGTGGGGAGAGGGAGAGGGAGAGGGATAGAAGGAGAATCCTAAGCAGACTCTAGGCCCAGTGCAGAGCCTGACTCCTGGCTAAATCTCACAACCTTGAGATCATGACCTGAGCCGAAATCAAGAGTTGTGTGCTTAACCTACTGAGCCACACAGGCGCCCCAGCAATGTTTAAGTCCTCCTGTTTCACAGGTGATTTTTCTGGAGGAAAGACGATGGGCTAAAATTCTAGATCAATTTTTGAGGGACTTTTCCTAATTATTCAGTCCCCATCTGGACCGCCCTAATAAGACATGAAGTTATATTCCAAAGAGTAAAGTACCAAATTATATAATTCTTATTCTGATCAGTTAATTGCAATGTATTCAACTTTAAATGAATTAAAAGATTGCTAACTTAAAGTCAGTTTATTTTTGTGATTCTTAACACTTTTACGAAGCCTCTTTGTATGATTATCAATGTAAATCCCTTCCTTTTCTCACTATTTATGTTACAGAGGATGATGACTGGGAGAAAAGCAAACTAATATTAAGCATAAAAACATTACATTAGAAATCCTCTTCCGTGTTATTTCTAAACCCACATATTTCGGCATGTGACTTAATAAGGGGGCTACTGTTTCGGGAGGGACTAAAGGATAACTGATCTCTGTGCTGTTTCACATGTCCCTCCCCCAGCCCCACCTTGGCCCGCCTTCTGATTTGTCCAGTCCCCTTTGTCTGTGTCTGCTCTCTGGAGACCCTCTCTGGGGACCTCATCCTTTCTCTCTTCTCACCATGGCATTTATGGTGACTACTCCCACACTTTTCTTTCTGGCCCTGCCCTCCGCCCTATAATCACTTGTTACCCACAAGACTGTTTAATGGAACCAACAAAGAGTTTAATCTCCTCTAAAAATATTTAAAAAGGCAGGACTGTTGCTCTCAACTAAATGTTAGCTTTGGAAATTAGGTCTAAATTATGTTTAAGGTTATAAATGAGCTTAGTATCATGTAGCTTACATGGTAAGTTATTCTAAAGAGTTTAGTGCCATAGTGGTTTCAAATAATTATGTCATTTTGTTTTCCATATAATATCGATTTTAATTGTAACACTAATAAGCACTGAGGACACATTTTACATTCAGTCATATAAAGTTATTTGATGAATTGAAGTAAGGTGACATTTGATGGATTCAGTGGAAGTTTAGATCCAATTTGCATTTCAGTGGCTGACTTTAGAAAACTTTTTAGGTAGGATTTCTAGGGAGATGATTATGAAATAATTGATTAAAAAGTGTGTAATATTAGTTTTCATTGAACTTAAGCTTGTATGGGTTCAATTTAAAACTAATTCAATACATTTTAGATTTTATATTTCCCTGAATCTGTTTTGGAGTATTAATTTTGTCATGCTTGTCATTCTAATCTAATGATGATTTAATGTTTGCAAACCTGAATAAATCTGTATGCAAGGAGTTCTGTGTTTTTAATCAATGAAGATTGAAATTTGGCAACTGAGATGATAAAAAATTTTAAATAGAAAATGAAAATAATGATTAAACTTTAGAAAGTACTTTTATTAATGTTCTTGGCTATGAACCATGTAATATTTTTCTCTTTTTTTTTATCATGTAACATTTAGAAGGTGATTGAACCTTAAAAGAAGTAATTACCACTAAATTGTGAAGAATATTTAAATTAGAACAGAACCTTTGTGTTCACTTTCTCCCTCTTTCCCTAAAACCTATGATCTAGAGTTGTAAATAAAAGCCAAAAAGATGCTAACCTACTTTAAAAAAACTCATCTACCTTCTGTTCTTTAATGAAAGTATATCTTTACTTTATTATTATTTATTGAATAAAAATGTAGAAGTTAGAATGTTTAATAGACTAGTCACACCAAATAAAAGAAAAATTCTGGGTTTAAGTATCTAGGGGTCAGCAGCCCCGCTTCATCAATCTAGGAGAGCCCTGTCTGGTTTAACATTGCTTTGCTTTTCCAAAGATCTCATGACACTAAAAGACAATTAATACAATCCTTAAAAATCAATACAGGACATCTGATTGTAGTCCTTCACCTTTATTGCTCAGTGCCCTTTGAGGGTGAAGGAAGATATTCCAGTGCAAATAGTAGGTCTGAAAACCTAACAGAGTGATAAGTAATAAATGATTCTTGGAAAAAATAAAAAACTTCTAACGTTATTTCCCAGAACTGAGGGGTGGGTTTTGAGGTGGAATAAAAAATGAATGTGATTATTTTCAAGGCTGAAATTTGACTTGTTAAATAGAGTGATTTGGTGACTTAGCGATTAGTGATTTAGTGATTAAATAACACAAATGTTTTATAGTATATGAAAAGCAAAAATTTTTTAATGTGGAAATTTATGAAGCCTGTAATGCCCTATTAGATGTCAGCAGTTAAAATTAGATAGAATTAAGGAGAAGAAACAGTTACTCAAATAGCTTTGTAGAAGCTTGGGCTGAATTGGAGCTTCTGCTTTTGTAGTATTGGAGCTTACTGGTGAAGAAAGCACACAGTGACATCCCTGAAAGAGGTCCTGTGACACGAGTGAGAATCCCCCTTACGTGTGTGAGAGATGGGACCATCTCTCTTACATTATCTCATTTGATCGTCTTAACTCCAAGACCTTGTTAGGGTAGGCATGGTTATTCTGCATTTTACAGATGACAGAATGGACTTGGAACAATTACGTTATCCAAGGCTGTTTGGTTTATAGGTGCAACTGACCTCCCCTCCAGAGCTGCTGAGATCCTGCCCCTCCCCACACACAGTGCTGTTAAAACACTGCATTATATGGTCTTCTGATAATCTTTTATCCATGATATTTAACACTAAGCCAGATTTGCTACTGAGACCTATCTGGCATTGTTAGTTCATATGCCCAGTGAATATGACTTCTTCAAAAAAACATGTAACAGGGGTTATCATTTTATAATTATGTCATCTGTCTTCCAGCTAAATTCAATACCTTCATTTAAAGACATGGAAGAATGTGCCGTGTATGCAAAATAATTTGTCTTTAAGCCATAGTGTATCCTAGGTCCTCTGATTTCTGTATGAGACAGGCCTCAAAAATGTTGGCATAATGCAGACAGCTGCAGAGACACTGCCAACTCCAGGAAATATCCATTAATTGTTGAGCATTTTGAATGTATAGTGCATGGCAGGTTTTAGTTGAGCCTCAACCAGTTAGACACTATATAGTTATCTCATTTTAGAGGATAAATAACTATATTTCCCATGAGTGAACATTCCATCAGAACGTATGCCACTTTCTTTCTTAAAAACTGGTAAAGTGGATGTTTCCCAAGCCATGATAACACATGAGGAGCATGCAAGCACCAGATCCAGCTGTTCCATTGGAGACCATTATTGTATTCCTTATAAACCTGCGGAGAAATAGTTAAGAGTAATATAAGATTGTTTGGGGTTGTGGTTAAACTTTCCTAAGACTGACTTAGTGGACAATAATCAGTTATATTCGAAGATCTATAAGGTAAATCCAGAATTCCACATATGAATACTCATACTGAATCTGTACACAAACGCTGTGAGTCAGTGTTGCCAGAACGTCCTGTATCTGCTCCGTTAATACTTTCCAGTGCCTGCCAACACTTGGTGTGGCCAGTCTTTTTAATTTTAGCATTTGTAAAGAAGTGTGTAGAGGTATCTCATTATGGTTTTAGTGTTTACTTCCCTGATGACTAATGATGTTAAGTATCTTTTCATGTGCTTATTTGCCATCCATGTATCTTCTTTGGTGAGGTGTCTGTTCAAATCATTTGTATGTTTTAAATTGGCTGGTTTTCTTTGTTGAATTTTGAGAGTTCTTTATTTCTTTCGAAAGTAAGTTTACCAGGTGTATACTTTTCACAGGTGTTCTCCCAGTCTTTGGCTTGCTTTCTCATGCTCTTTACAGTGTCTTTTGAAGAATATAAGTTTTTAATTTTGAGGAAGTCCAGTTTTCCAAATAATCTTTTGTATATTGTGCTTTCAGTGTCATATCTGAGAAAATTTGTCTAAGCTCATAAATATTTCCTCCTAATTTTTTCCTAAAAAGTTTTATAGTTTTAGGTTTTACATCTAGGCCTATGGTCCATTTTGAATTAAGTTTTGTATATACTGTGAGGTGTGGATCCAATTTTTTTTTCTATTTTTTATTTAATAGTTCCAGCATCAATTGTCCATGTATGTCTTGGTCTAATTTTGGACTGTTTTGTTCCATTGATCTATTTGTCTCTCCTTACACCAGTGCTGCAATACCAGTACAGTAGTTTTATAATAATTCTGGAAGTCAGGGAGCATGAGCCCCCCCAACTTTGTTGCTTAAGTGTTTGGGCTATTCCATATGAATTTTAGAACCAACTTGTCGATTTCTACCAGAATGTCTGCTGGGATTTTGTTTGGGATTACAATGAATTTATAGGTCATTTTGGGGAGAATTGACACCTTAACAATATTGTCTTTCAAACCATGAACAGAATGTCTTGGTGTCTGAAATTTAAAACTGTTATCTGGGTTTAAAATATAAGCCATTCAGGATTACTGATCAGGAAAGAAAGCAAAAGGGATACTCAGAGTGCCTCACAGATAAGCAGGGTACTGGGGATCGGTCTTTCTGCTTGATTCACATAATTCTCATCTAATATGAGATGTCTAAACATTAGATGCCTTATCCAAAATAGGAGCCTTGAGTCTCCCACAAGCATCTTTGTCCCGCAGATGCTAGTCGACCATAAATATGTATACTCACCTCTGCTGACACCATGCCAGATGGAGGGCATTTTGTGTGAAGTTAGGATGGATTTAAGCCACAGATCCAAGAATATCTGAATCCTCCCCTAATCATCTACCCTTTTTTGGGTGTTTTCTGTAGGAAAGGCACAGGAACACATGCAACAAAGGTTAAATCATTATTAATAGGAACAACATAATTCTAGTTGTGAAGGAAAGAGGTCAGGGTACCACAGATATTTAGATAGCCATGTTGTTTTATAGAACATGGCCTTTCATGTTGGGGCTATACATTTTTCTGAAGGAGTGTCAATTATAATAATGAGGCTAAGCTTTGACTTATATAAAGACAACAAATGGAATGGTGCCCAGGTCATTGCAAATTACCAATTCTTCAAGGACAAGTGGAAACATATTTGTCATCGACACTGGGCCTATTCTGTTCTCTAACGTGGAGACTAGATCTTTTTGAACTAGGGTAGTGGTGTGGTTGAGGGCATGAAGTCAGGCTGCCTGGGTTCAAATGGCTACTCTGTCTTTGCAAATGTGCAGACTAAATTGCTCTGAGCCTCTTTTCTTTAAGGATACAGAAGGTTGTCATGGAGAGATTAAAAGCAAATAGTTGGGCTCAGTGTACTTGGTACAATTTGTGTTTTTGGCATAATTTTTTTCCACTTTTTATCTTTCATATTGTATGTTCTTGTTAACCACCGACCACCTGTGAAAATGTGGACTGTGTGTTCAGTGAACCACTCTTGCTTTGCTTTCTGTCAATTAATTGTTCTGTTTGTTGGCCTCCCCCCTCACGTCCCTTCTGACTTTCTGATCTTCTCTCTCACCCCAGCTGGACTTCTCCACTTATAAAGGAGTTTCTTCCAAAAAGCCTGCCCTCATGTACCACCAGTGACTCTGAGACTAGAGCAGGGATGGGCAATGTGTTTACTTAAAAAGCAACACAAACAGCCTTTCCACATCCATCCTATGAAAACCAAAGCCAAATGCTCTTTTCTACTCTGAAGTCGAGAGAAAAGTTTTAGGGTTATATCCTTAACATGTAATTTAGAGTTCAAAATATTTTATGTCTTAAATAGTGATGCAGGGAGTATTTAATAAGCATTGACCAAAAAAAAAAAAAAATAACCATGTGGTAGGTAGCATTCTGCCAATTAACAATTTATTTTATTTAGCTGCAGAATGAACTATGTCAGTATGAGTGCTAACACTACTTATTTCTGACAATTTTTAGAATAGGAATAGGAAGAATATTCAACAGAGATAATGGTTGCTTGAAAACCGCTTATGTCAAATATATTAAAATTTGAAATCGTTGAAGGCTGAAATCCAAATTCAGGAGTAATTAACCAAAATATTTGACAGATGTCGGCCATGCTAATAAAATTTGTATACCCTGAATATTTTCCAGCTTGTAATTAACTGTGCAGATGATGTGATCTGATTTTTGTCACTAACTGCTTATTAATGAAGGGGAAGATGACTAGTTACAAAATCCATAGTGCTAGCTGAATACCGAGTTTAAATATTTCTCATACAGCTGGCATAGATAGCAGCTACAGAAGCCTTGATACTGGTTTGGTTTGTACTTACTTTCTTCATCTGTGATTGCCAAGGGGAAACTGAATTTGTTAAATTCAGCCCTGAGTGACCTTGAAGATAGTAAACTTTTTATTTGAAGGTCAGCAAGTATAATGCTTTCATTTTTAGATTCTTTGTTATAAATTTATGTCATCAGGCTAGTGATATCACCATTGGAAGTTCATAATAAAGTGCCAAAAGGTAATTTTGAGTTCAATGAAAGCTAATCAGAATGCGATCTGCCAACATGATCTGAAGACTTGAATGCAGAATACTGTTAACAGAAATGGTGTGATAACAAAAGAGCATTATTCATTATCCTCTTATAATGTGGCATTTAATATAAAAGAGAAATACTATTCAGATGGCTGATGAACATCTAAGCGTGAACAAGAGGTTGTATCAGGTGTCTCTGACTTCAGTGCCTTGCTCCTGTATGCCATACATCTCTTCTCTCAACCAGTGCTTATCAAGAGCTCGCAGTATGTTGGGCACTAAAGTCAGTGCTGTGGGTATAGTAGCGAGCCCAGTCGTTCAGCATCTCTAAGCAGCTTACACTCCTCTAAAGGGAGGTAGACAGATAGTCACACCAGAATTCTAACTGTAGCCGGTGTCCTGAAGGGCAGGAACATTTTATTGGCGTTGTTGCTGGAGGTCAAGAAAGACTTCCTTGAGGATTTGCTGCTTAAATTGTCATCTGAAGTTGACCTGGTGAGAAGGTGGGAAGGGTGTGCAGGTAGAGGGAGCAGCTAGTGCAGAGTCCCTGTGGTGGGAGAGAAAACCCAGCATGCTCAGTATTTGAGGCACTTAGAGAAGAAGGCCAGCGAGGCTGGAACAGGGAGGGCAGTGGGTCAGATTACAGATGGTTCTGGTGAGTTAGGTAAGAGAGCATGCAGGGTCCAGAAAGCCAGTTTCAGGAGATGTGTCTTTGGTGGTACAAGAGCAAAGGGAACCCTTGGGTTAAAGAAAGGAGGCAATGTGGTCACATTTCAGTTTTGATAAAAATCTCTATGGCTGCAATGGAACTTGGATTGAAAAGAGAGTGCATGTGGGCTAGGGCAGTTAGGGAACAATTACACCCAGTTGTTTTGGCAATAAGCATGGAAGCCTGACCAGAAGCAGAAAGATTCCAGACATACCACTGTGCACCCTTTCCACTGTGCCAACCCTCTCTTTGACAGACTGTTGCTCTCTTACCTCTTCGGGAATCTTTACCCCATTGCTCAGCTCCTGTTTGCTTTTCCCCCTGCCAAGGACAAGTTCCTTTAGTTCCTTCCTCTTTTATGATGGATACTTCCAGACCTCAGTTCTTTGTTGTCTTCTTTGGGTGGCCTTTCCAGTAGAGTGGTCTTACAGTATTTATGCTTGTCTGCCAGATTAAACTGTATTTGAATTCAGTCCCTAAGAAATAACTGTTTGACATCTCCACTTGGATATCTCCCAGACATCTCCAACTTCACATGTCCTTAATGTCACTTTGACTTTAATTTCTCCAAATTGGTTTCTTTACCTCCTCCTCCTCCCCTTTTCGCTCTTACTCATTTTTGTATCCTTGAGTTTAGGATAATATATATTTGTTGAATGAGTGGGTGATTCAAGGTATAATTATAGTAGTAGGTAGTTCTAAGAAGAGGGAAGACTCTTTCCTTACGCCGTCTAAGAACAAGAAAACTCCATTCCTTTTATAAGAAAACTAGTTTGTCAAAGTTCTTTTAAAAATGGGTCACCCACAACTGGACATACTCCTTTATTGTCCAGTGCTAGTTCCCTTTAGAGGATCCCATGTCTATGTTTCCCTCCCTAGCTATGTATAGCTCTACTCCACAGGCAGGTGTTAGATTGCTATCATTGATTAATACTCCATTTTCGATAGGCTGATATGCAGCTTGGTTGGAGGGAGTTACCTTTCTGTAAAGCAGTGATCCCCATTTGCCCAGATGACTCAGCTGCAGAGTTTGGAACTTGGTCTTCTCTGATACCACTCCTGGGTATGGGGGAGCAGTGCCTCCATTTGCCTGGGCAAGGGTGTCAGTCTAGGCAGCCCAGGTGGCTTTTGCTTCAGAGGTGAGGTTTTGTGTTTCCTGTGGTGTTTGGAGTAGAGTGGTCATTGTTTAAAGTTTTCTTTCTGTTAGGTTGTGCCCTTCCTAGTCGTTTGGTTAGAAAAAGCAAGTTTTCCTTGGAAAACTTGTCCACTTTCATTGGTTTTTCACTTTTGTCCACTTTCATTGGTTTTCTAGGTTGCCACCTTTTCCAACATGGAATCTGGGATGACCCCAGAAGAAAACCCAAAGAACGTGCTGCTATGTCATTCTTTGGGTCCTGAGGTCCAGTCTGACTTCTTTTCTCTGCCTTTCAGAGTCTTTTAATGATCGTTTTATATATAATGGTAAGAGTGTTTAGCTGTTTTTGCAGGAAGAATGGAGAGACATAATTCTCCTTGGTTTAGAGCTAGAAGTCAGGAAGCTCTCTTTAATGATTTTATGTTTTCAAATAAAGTTTGGCCATTAAATTAAATAAGAAGAAACTCTTTCCCTAGAAGAATGTAATGTTCATCCAGTTTAACGTATACTTGTTTTATGTATATTTGTATATATTGCTGAAAATCTTAGAGTTTCTAAAATTTCCACCAGCTCTTCACACACAACGAAATTAAAATTACTCTATCAGTGCTTTATGTGACTTATATTTAAAGTAGGATCTTAAAAAGAATTATAAGTAAGAGCAACCGGTGTACTTCCAGAAACTTTCTCAAATTAAATATATTGGATTTATCAAGTCTCTGCTTTTAATTTTCTCTAGTAGATTCCTTCCAATGTATTGTAAAATAGCATTTGTAGAACAAGGTAACAATTTGAAACAATACCTGTTTTCAAACAAGATTAAACTGTATTTGAATTCAATCCTCAGAAATAACTAATATCAAATCAGTAGCACTACACAGAGTCAAGTTAAGATCCCAGGGTGTTGTTTTAGCTACAGGTGTTTGCTGATGTTAAACTGTACTGTTAATTAGGTTTGTTTTTGAGATTATTGCTTTACCATGAATTTATTCTCTTCAAAATCTTTTTGAGGCTTTGCAGTTACATGGCTCATCTTTTTAGACACCATGTAATCAGTTAGAATAGCTTTCAAGAAAAAAAGTTGAAAAAAGACAGATGAATTCCAGAAGGGAAAATTAATGAACCACTTTGAAATGTGAATGAATCTGGGTGTGTGGTGGGTTTTAGGTGATCCCCCCATTTTTTTGTGCAAGTGAAAGGCTCTAGGGCTCTAAACTTCAAATCTCATTAAATCTTTGAGGGTGCAGGTAGAATAAATCTCATTTAAAAAGTGTTCTTCACCCAAGAGGTTTATAACAGTATTATTTATATCTGTTTTAATATACTAAATATTATGCATTAAACTACATTACAGGAGAGATTTTTGTGTTTAATATTTACTTAATTTAATTACAAAAATAGAATAAATTATAACAGTCGAAGCAATTAACATATTATAAAGCAAAAGTTATTTTTCCCCAGCCTTCTCTCCTCCATCCTTTCTCGCTAATGTTAACATTGTAGGGTTTGTCTTTCCATAGCTTTCTCCATGCTCAAACAAGTACAAACACACACTGATATGTACTCATACACATTTCACATTTATTGGGCCCCACTGACTGTAATTATATGCTTCATAATGGGGTCATTCTCTGTATATATGTGGGTCTTCAAATCGCCTTTTCCCTCTCTCACTCTTCCTGGACAATAGATACAAATAAAAGTTATTTAAAATTAACTATTGTATAGAGTATGTATGAAGTATAGATGTGTCCATTTATTCAGTCATTCCTCTTGATGGCCATTTGGGTAGTTTCCTATGAGATTTTGTATTGCTTGTTGCTATACAAACAGTTGTTTGTGATTACAAACAGGAGATGAACATCTCTGCTTATGTGTCTTTAGTTTTATACAGTAGTTCTTTTATTCCCAAAGGGTGGATTTCTGAAAATGAGACTTCCAGGTCAAAGGAGATATATATATATATATATATATATATATATATATATATATATATATATATATTTAATTTTGTGGGAATATTGTATATTTTCCCAAATGTTTACTGCAATTTGTAGTCCTAATAGTGTCATATGAGATTGCTCATTTTCTCACATCCTTAACAGCACTAGATATTCTCATTCTTTTAAATTTTTACTAATTTGATGGGTAAAAAACAGTACCTCATTTTTTGCTTTAAGTAGCACGTTCTGATTTTTGGTAGAGTTGAACATCTTTTGATGTTTATTGGCCACTTCAATTTGATCTGTGAATTTTTTCTTTATGTTATTGGCCTGTTTTTCCTTCTGGTTGTCTTTTTCATCAGTTTATGGGAGTGCTTTCTAAATCAGGGTTATTTTCTCTTTGATGATAATTTTTTTTTGAAGTTGTTTTTTTTTAAACTGGTCTTATACGTATTTGGAATGGTTTGTGGTATTTTTTGTTATAGAATAAATAATACATGAAATAACAAATAATAAATGCTATCACTTTTATGTGTCTTTATATCTTTATAGGTTTCTTGTCATCCTTAGTTCTACAGACATTCTCCTAAGTTCTCTTATTGTGAATGTCACTGTCTTATTTTTTAATATGGAGATCTTTAATTCATCTGGAATTTACTTTTATAATAGGTGGGATATAGGGGCCAAGTTTTGCCTTTTTCCTGATAGCTAACCATTTATTATGGTAATGCCATTTAGTAAATAAACCATCCTTTCCCTTCTGAATTTAAATGCCATCAGTGTTCTTTTAAAATATTTAAATGATTACATTTCTTCTCCAGCTTAACCCATTTTCTGTAAGGTAATGACTTTTTAAAAGCAGGATTTAGTAAATTGGAAAGATTATTTCTCTGCTCTCAAATGTCAAATGCTACCTGATACTCTTTACTGTTGCTGACTAAAAGTGCAAGTACAAGAAGGATTATTGCTGTGAACAAATCCACTAATCAGGATGTAACTTAACAATTTTAAGACCCTGGGTAAAAAAATGGGAAAATTTGGGATATTCATTCAGTGCTCCTACAAAAGCAGTAACATGTAAGCACTGTGAAGGAAGTCATTTATTAAATATAGAAAGACATCTTTTTTCTATTCAAACATACAGAGAAATTAAGTTCATAGAGGCCTTCCTTTTCCTTAATGGCAGGAGCTACACAGGGATGGCACTCCAAGTAAGGCTGTGTTCCAGGTGCAGTCGGGGCACCTCGCATGTGGGGATCGGTAGGCAACCGTCTACTTCACAGTTGTATTTTGGGTTCATCCTTGAAGTAAGTAAGCCGTGCACCAGGAGATCAAATCCAGACATCTTATTTTCATGCATTTTGGAAATAAGTGCTTGGGCTTGGTGATACATCATCATGCTTTACAAAATCTTTTTGCTTGGGAATGCTAATTGTATTTATTCATCATACAAGTGATGGTGTGTGTAACTGAGGCCCAAGGGTGCAAGAGCAGTCGGCTCCAGGGGTCCCAAATAGATCAGGTTTGGCACTCACTGCTGACAGAATCCAAAGGCAGAGAGATGGGTGATAGTGAAACAAGAATTTCTTTAAATGGGGCCAACACTGGAAGACACTAATGTCTCAGAGCCTTCAAAGTGCTGAAAATAAGTCTAGGATTATATACGGAAAATGTGGGATAAAGGTTGGTGGGTACAAGCAGGTGAGCAGGAAGGGTCAAGTAGATCATTGTCTCAGCATCACTCACATGGGTTCTTGCTGGTGCCAGGGCAGTGCTTGTTGCTTGAGGGGTAGTTTCAGTTTCCTCTTGGGATGCTCTACCCGCCGGGTGTTTTGCCCGAGTTAAAGATAAGCTGGTGAGAAGAACTTAATCAGTTAGAAAGTACAGTCTGAGGTCAGAATGGAGGTGGTTGAAATCCCCTTTCAGTGAAGGAGAGACAAAGGGGACTCCTGCATCTCTAATCAGGAGGAAGAACGGTATCCATTACAGATTTGAGAAGATTTGGCTATATATTGCAGTATAGCAGTGATGGATCATCTTTATAATTAGAAATAAGATCTTGAAGTACAAAACATCCTTACTGCTATACTATTTCACAGTAAGCGTATAAGCAAATACAATATGCTGTGTCTTAGGTTGGAATAGTATGTGGCTGGTAAGTAATGTGCTTCTGATGGATAGTTACAGTAGGTAAATGCTCTGACATCATTAGATCTCATGACAAAACAGTATCTACAGTGGATATC
This sequence comes from Zalophus californianus, assembly GCF_009762305.2. Taxonomy (NCBI): domain Eukaryota; kingdom Metazoa; phylum Chordata; class Mammalia; order Carnivora; family Otariidae; genus Zalophus; species Zalophus californianus. Next base: position 111,384,431 of record NC_045604.1, on the reverse strand, counting down.
CAGCATTTAAACTCAAAAGATACCAAGCAGCAAAGGGACTTGTGTGACTCATTTGGTCATTCATTCATTCATTCGTCTTTTACTGAGCATCAGTTGTGCTGGAGGCATTCCAAGAGGCTGTGGCAAACAGGGATGAAGGACAGTTTTTCTTTCCAGGAGCTTACAAGCTAGTGAACAAGTAAGTTGTATCATCACAATACTGTGCTTTAACAATTATGTGAGTGCTCAGGATGTGATGAGAGTGTAGTGGAGGCACACACAAATCAGACTGGGCGTGTGGGGTCTGTAGGACATCCTGGAGGTGGTGACATTCGAGTTGAATTCAAAAGGAAGAAAAAAGAACTAACCAGGGAAAAAGGATGATTAGAGGGAGGGAAGCTTTCAGGTAGCAGTATTCTTAGTACATGGGGACACTGAAGAACTAGCTGACTGTAATGTTAGGATAAATTCCAAGTTGTTTGGTATAATCGTATCAGGTGCATATATGTGCATGTACGTGTGTTCATCATTGTGAGAGATGATGTGTAGAGATTCATAATAGTGAGGTCTTGAAAATCCTCTAACCCACACTAAAGAGACTAGATTTTATCCTGAAGGAGGATATTAGTCAGGAGGGCGATCTTTTCAGATCTGCTGTTTGGAAGCCTTTCTCTGGAGATCTAGCGAAGGATGGATGAGGTGGTGTTAGGTCCAGAGTCATGAAAACTGGTAGGGCCGATGCATAACATTCCCAGTGAGAACTGTAAGGTGTATTTAGAGATTTCAGGGAGTAGAATTGCTAGGATTTGGGATAAGGAAGGAAAGGAAGCTAGGATAATACCTAGATTTCTGGTTTGGAGCAAGTGGATATATGGGGATTTGATCCATGAAGACTAGGGGGGGAGTGAATTTGGGAATGGGAAAATACTGAGTTCAGTTTGGGACTTAAACATTTTGAGGCCTTTGGGGAGAAATGATGGTATTTATTAGGCAGCTGAATAGATGTGACCTTGGTACATGAGGGAGTTGAAGATTTAGAAGTTGTCGGCATGTAGGTGGTGATTTTAATCCTGGGGTTGCAGTGATGGAATAATAGCACAAAAAGAGAAGAGGGCTGAAGATGAAGGCAGAGCACCTGGGATGGTGACTGAGATGGAACAGCCGGAAAGTAGGAAGGAAGTAGGAAGAGAGACCCTCCGAGGGGAAGCGGTTGTCCCCAAGGTCAGATGGCACAGAGATTTCAGGTTAGCTCAGTTTGTCAGGGCGTCTGTTGGATTTGGCAACAAAGAGGTTATCAGTGGGGTAGGCCAGAGTGGGTTCCTGAAGTGGCGCTGATAAATGGCAGTTTATAGGGATTGCACAGAGAATGGTAAGTGAAGTGGCGACAAGCGTACTAGTACTTTGTTTTGGTAGGTTGGCTATTAACAAAAGTAGACAATTCAGCAGCTAGAAGGAGATGATACAGGGCTGAGGGAGGTGTGTGTGTGTGAGATGAACAAGATTTGAGCAGTGTCCTAAATTGAGGGATTAGACAGTAAAAATAAAGGTGATGAGGTAAGTAATTGATGTGAGGTCCCAAAAGAGATGAGGGAGCATGGAGCTCTGCAAGAACTAGGGACGCCTTCCTCGCAGAGTCTACAGGGCGGGGGGGGGGGGGGGAAGACAAGCACGGGATGTAAGGTACGGGCACGTTTGGGGCAGAGGTGGGGCCGGCAGGGGTAAGAACAAGGAGAGCTGTGTTTTCCTTTGTGAATGTGGGGGCGTGCCTTCTGAGGAAGGAGAGAGAAGAGATGGAGAGCTAGGGGACTCAGGACCCGGGGAGGGGAGCCACATAGCACACACACGTCTGCTCGTGGCCACCGCTGCCATGGCTCCTGCCGGTGATGCAGCCACATGGAATTTGAGTAAAGTGGATGTAATCCAACTTCCATGGTCTTCCATTAGGTAAAATGTTTTGACACTGAGAATTTATATTTAACATGGGACTGAACAATTTACTGAAATTTAAGCAGAAGTAAATATTTGATGAATAATACAGGTATAAAATTAAGTATTTCCATCAGCCTCTAGGAGACATGCTTTGCTTCAAAATATTAACATTTTTTTTTCTTTTCAGCTAACCATTCGAAAGCCAACTATATTCAGACAGTCAAACCAGTGCAGTAAGGGAGAGACTTGGGGAAGTACATAAAGTTGTTGCTCTGGGCAGCTGCTAAGAAAACAGGCTCCAGATGGGAGTGTTAACATAGTATACAGGTTTCTCTGCTTATGAGCTCTGACTGTAATACTGATTTTTTTTGTATATAGGAAAAATAATTTGTTCAAAACCCATTAGAGTGAATAAGCTTGTATCTTAGAACCAGGAACAGAGGACTAACTTTTTTATTGAGTTAAACTGTGTGAGTTTATCAAGGGTTATTAAAGCTGACTTACGTGATTAAGAATAATCAAGTTATGGACATTTTTACGTCTTATCTGTTCAACATATATGAGGCCCTTGCCATGTCACCTTTCTTTAGAACACGTAGCATTTCAGCTAAACTTTTCAGAACGAGTACTTTTTTAAGGGTTCTGGGAGGGTGTGGATATCTCAAATTCTTAGATGCTGGCTCTGTATTGCCTTTGCTAAGCATCTGGTTTCTTTCTGTCCCTCTCTAGAAGCAGGCGATTGATATTGGAAATTGACAGCTTGGGAGTGATGTCCCTACACACAAATAGCATGGATTTATTCATTTTGAATCCTAGGGATGTTCTTACCTGTAAGCATCCCTGGAATTAAGTTAATCCTGTGATTGTTGTATCGAAAATAAAAGGCAAGAAAGTTACTTTGAAAGTGCATTAATCAAAACGTTTACTACTAAAATGTCACATTAAGAAAACTCTTAATTTTGTGTTTATTTGCTTCATGGCTAACATCATAACGCAGTTTTGCAAATATCTAAAACAGGAAAATATTTTCCAACCTGCTATGTTACATTATAGAAAAATTTCCTGCAGTACTGTCCTGTATATAGTGACATTTAGAATTCAAAGAGAGATATACATAGTTATGTGACTTTGGGAATTTCTCTTCCTTCCACCACCTCCCTGTTAGACACCTCATTATTTACCCTTTGTTTACTCTTTCCAAAAGTCGTATAAAGTTTTTTAGTAATCAGATTCCTGTTACTGCTGAGCTATCCCTCCCCCCCTTTTTTCCTGATGTTTTTCCCAACTCAGAGCATATTCCACTGGGAAGTCCTTAATGATGTCAGTTAACCCATTCCACCTTAATCAACCGTGAGAAAACCACATGCGACCGACCATTATTATTTTTTTTTTTTTTGTAATTTTTAATGCCATGCGTTGCCTCACCTCCATGCTGACACCCTTACAGAACCGATCCTGCAGCCACAGTCCCTCTGTGCTCATCCTGCGATCGGTGTCTGGAACCATAGCAGAACTGACACTCCCATGTCTCCAACATGATGAAGCCCCTATACCAATGCCTGCACAGGGCAAATGCCTTGATCCTGCGGCAGACGCCTTTCTCAATGCTTATGACAGTGACTCTGAAGCTTGACTTTGGCTGAGGGACATTGCTGGCATGTAAAGAAAGCAGACCCCTGGTCCCTACAACCAGAGGTCCTGATTCGGTAACTGTGGTAGGCTGTAAAATGACTCCCCTCACCCGCCAAATATCCAACATCCCATACACAGATCTGTGAATATTCCCTTATTTGGAAAAAGGGTCTATGCGGATGTGATTAAATCCAGGATTTGAAGATGAAGAGATAACTTTGGATTATCAAGATGGGCTCTGAATGTCACTACAAATGTTCATGTGAGAGAGACACACAGGGGAGAAGACTGAGGAGGAGGAGGCAATGAATGTGGCCATGTATAAAGCGATGCTGACAAGCGGCCAGAAGCTGGAAGAGGCAAGGAACAAATTTTTCCTTAGAGCCTCCAGAGTGGGTCAGTCCTGCCAGCACCTTGACTTCAGAATTTTGGCCTCCAGAAATCTAAGAGTAAATTTCTGTTGTCTTAAGCACCCAGTTTGTATTTTGTTATGGCAGCCACAGGAAACTGATCTGGTCGCTTTGGATGGAGCCCAGGAATGTGCATTTTTGACATGCACCTGGGTTATTCTGATGCAGGTGCTCACCTCACTGCACTGGACATATGTTGGCTTAGAAGGAGGGGCTACCTGTTTGTGCTAACTTTGACCTGCAGCCAGTGTGAGATGACACCTAGCATCTCAAGTTGACACTTGGACAGCATTTTTTACTGGACTCAGAGACACTGGTGTTCTTGAGTTCTCCTGGAACTGTGATTCAGGTTTGTTTGGGTTAACTGTTGATCTGGGTTAGTCTAGGTCTATAAAGTAATATTATTCATTATTCCATTTTGCTACAGAGCATGGTGGTGAGATGGGAGAGGAGAAAAGTAGGGAAATTTTAGAAAGTATAGGTTATGTAGAGAACTTTGTCATTTCCATTAAAATGCTAACTTTTTCATTATAATTTACTATTCATGGCAAATAATAACTCTTTTCTTCTTTTTTATAGAAACTTGGACCCAGGGTTGATTGGTTGGCAGTTTATTTATACATGTCCTATTCTACACCATTTTTGAGGCAGTATGCAATAGGAATATATAAATACAATATACATAAAATTGATACAGTCATAAAAACCAACTCAATTTCTAGAGTTTCATCTTTATCATTCATTTTAGTATTACATGTATTTCTTTGAAGTTTCCCCTTTAAAAATGAACTTTAATTTTGGTAATAAATGTATTTAAATTTTTTCAAGCTTGCCTAGATTTACTTGTACTCTTGTGTGTGTGCGCATGTGCATTAAATTCTGTGCAGTTTTATCACAGATGTAGGTTTGTGTTTCCACAGTCAAGATACAGAATAAGCTCTGTTCCTACGAGGGTCCCTCCTGTGGTGCTTTCATAACCATCTCTGCCCCAGTCCCTAATCTGTGGCAATGATGGGTTTGTTTTCCATTCCTCTAATTTGTCATTTCAAAAATGTCACAGTATGTAACTTTTTAGGATTTCTTTTTTCACTCAGCATAATTTCCTTGGACATCATCTAAGTTACATTTATCAGTAGTTCCGTTCCTTCTTACTGCTGAGGAGGATTCCGTGATCTCTGTGACAGTTTGTGCAACCATTTGCCCATTGAGGGACATCTGGTTTATTTCCAGTTTTTGGCTCTTGCCAGTAAAACTGCTGTGCACATTTATATGCAGGTTTCTCTGGCATAAATGCCCAGAAGTGCAATTGCTGGTTGTATAGTAATTGCATGTTCAGTTTTATAAGACTCTGTCAAACTATTTTTCAGAGTGGTGGTATAATTTTAATATTCCACCAGCAATTTATGAATGGTACAGTTTCTCTGCATCCTTGCCAGTATTGAGTATTATCCTCATTTTCAAGTTTAGGCATTCTGGTGGGTGTGTGGTGATAGCTTGTTGTGGTTTCACATTGCCCTAATGGCTGTTGATTTGAACGTCTTTTGATCTCTGTTCATGTTGTTTGCCCATTGTATAGTTGGATTTTTTTGTTGAGTTTTGAGAGTTCTGTATATATTCAGATACTTGTTCTTTGTTGGATATGTAGTTTGAAAAATTTTTCCCAGTCTGTGGATTTTTTCATCCTCTTAACAGGATCTTCAGAGAGCCAGGGTTTTTAATTCTGATGACGTCCAGTTTATCATTTTTTCTTTTATGGATTGTGCTTTTAAAGAGTCAAGTCTAAGAACTTGTTGCCTACCATTAGTTCCTGAAGATTTTCTCCAATTAAAACAGTTTTAGAGTTTTAAGCTTTATGTTTAAGTCCGTGATCCACTTTGAGTTAAATTTGTGTAAGATTGGAGACTTAGGTTGAGGTTTTTTTGTAACCCATGGATATCCAAGTACTCCAGCTCCATGTGTTGAAAATGCTGTTCTTTCATTGAATTGTTTTTGCATCTTTGTCAAAAATAAGTTGAGCATATTTGCATGTACGTATTTCTGGGTTCTCTGTTCCATCCATCTATGTGTCTGTCTGCCAATACCTCATAGTCCTGATTAATGTAGACCGTATAATATTGGGTAGAGTGATTCTTTTCACATTGTTCTTCTCTGTCAAGATTGTTGGAGCTATTCTAGGTTTTTACCATTACATAGGAATTTTTGAGAAATCTTGTCTGTCTTTGTCTACAATGTCTATATTTGTACTTGGATTTTGATAGAAATCATGTTAAACCAATAGATCAGTGTGTGAGGGGAAGATCGACATTCTTTAAGGAAAGGTTTGCTCGTCATAAATTCTTTCAGTTTCCCTTTGTCTCAGAATGTTTTTATTCCCTCTTCATTCCTCAAGGATGATTTTATTAATATAGAAGTTATAGTTGACAGTTTTTTTTTCTTTCAGCACTTGAAGAATATGTCACTTCCTTCTGGCCTCAACAGTTTTTGTTGAGAAATCTGTCATTTGAATTGTTATTCCTCTGTAAGTAAGATGTTTATCTCTCACTGATATTGGGTTTTTTTTCTTTAGTTTTCATTAATGTGTCTTGGTGTGGTTTTTTGGGGGGTTTATTATATCTGGGATTCATTCAGTTTCTTGAATCTGTAGATTTATGTCTTTTGCTGAATTTGGAAAATACTATTTCTTCAAATATTCTTTCAGCCCACTAGCTTCTGTCTTTCTGGGACTCCAGTGATACAAATTTTGGAACTTTTGTTACTGTACTGCAGGTCCAGAGGCTATGTATTTTCTCTGTGTTGTTCTGATCACTAAGTTTATGGTTCAGTCTTCAAACCTGTTATCTACATTTTCCAATTGAATGCTTCCAGAAGGTTTCTTTTTTTCTCTTATTGTATTTTTCAACTCTATAACTTTTATTTGTTTTTTTATAACTTGTATTTTATTTCTTTGCTGAGATTATCTTTTCCTTTTTTTTTTCCTTTCAGTTTTCCCAAGAGAATTGGTAATTGCTTGTTGATGTGTCTTTATGATGGCTATTTTAAAATTCTTGTCAGGCACTGTGGAAAACAGTGTGGAGGCTTCCCAAAAAATTAAAAATAGAAACACCATATGATCCAGTAATTCCATTACTGGCTGTTTACCCAAAGAAAATGAAAACAGTAATCAAAAAATATATGCATCCCATATTTATTTTGCAGCATTATTTACAAAAGCCAAGATAGGGAAGCAACCCAAGTATCTCAATAGACAAATGCATAAGGAAGATGTGACACACACACACACACACACACACACACACACACACACAGAGACACAGACACACACGATAGAATATTATGTAGCCATGAAAAGGATGAGATCTTGACATTTGTGACAACATGGATGGACCTAGAGGATATTATGCTAAGTGACATAAGTCAGACTGATAATACCATATAATTTCACTTATATGTGGAATCTAAAAAAACCCAAAACAAATGAATAAACAAAAAGCAGGATCAGACCTATAAATACAGGGAACACATGGTGACTTCCAGAAGGAAGGGGGGATGGGAGGATGAGCAAAATGGGTGAAGAGGAGTGGAAGGTACAGGTTTCCAGTTACAGAATGAATAAGTTATGGGAATAAAAGGCACAGCATAGGGAATATAGTCAATAATATTTTAATAGTGTTGTATGGGGACAGATGGTAGCTACGCTTGTGGGGAGCACACCACATTGTACGGAGAAGTCAAATTATTATGTTGTACACCTGAAACTAATACTATGTGTCAGTTAAACTCAAATAAAAAATTAAAAATAAAATACAGTTCTTATCGGAAAGTTCTAACATATGTGTTAGAGTGTTGGCATCAATTGATAGTATTTCCTCATTCAGTTTTGATGTTCCTGGTTTTGGGTATGTTTTATGATTTTTAGTTGTATCTTGGATATTTTGGCTATCAAGTGTTTGTTCCTACTTACACCTTTTATTTTAACTCCTAGGTTCAGCACTTGGGTACTATCCACTTTTGTTAGTGATTCCAATGACATCTTAATTTTAAAGCCTTTGTTGTGCTGTTTTGAACTCTTCTCTGTTGTTGTTTGTTTTGTTTTTTGGTTTTCCTTGTGCCTACAGGCCTTGCACCAATTCCTGCTGCTGCCTCCTGAAGATGCAGAAAGTGCTTTTCTGTTCTTGGCTGCTTGGTGTCTTTGAATGGAAGAAGGGACTCTCAGATCTGGTGCGGAAGAGGAATGCTCTTTCTGCCACTTATCAGTGAGGTTCTTAATTGAACCCCCTTTCTGGTAGTGCTGGTACCATTGCTGGGATTCCTATCGATCAAGGGAGAGAGGAGCTTACCTAGCTGCCTCTTTTGCTAGTTTAGAGGTGGAGAAATACCAGGCCTGGTTTGCTTTCTTCTTACAGATTGGGGTTCATAAGATGCCAACCATTTTGTTTTGCCTCCAATCTTGACATCCCTGACCAATTCACTTCTTCTTTCTGCCTTTTAGAAGTCTTGCAGGATGAGGATATAACTCTCTTAATTGATTCTTGTGCCCTTTCTCAATCTCTTCCATGCATATACCGTATACATTTTCCTCTCTCCTCCCTTGGTCCTCCCAATTTTATAACTTTTGGTCAAATCAGAACTTGGTGCTTACATTTTATGACTGTTGATTATTGGCGCATTCTGTGTTCCATGAGGATATTTCTTTTCTTCACAGGTTTCTGTTTGGTTTTCAGTGTACCTGTTATTAGCTTATCCCTAAACACTACAAAGTTGAGCTGAATATGGCCAAACATACCAGTTGGCTTATCATTTCCTTTTTTTTCTTTTTTAAATCAGTTCTTCTTTTTTTTCCCTTGGAGATGTTCCTCTAAGAGCCAGCTTCAGTCTGAGCTGGTTGCTCCACAGGCTTCCATAGAACTCCCATCGTGGAATGCATGTCACCACCATTCTGCCTCCTCCCTTTGCCAGCCTCCTTTGCTGTCTCTCTGTCTCTCTGTCACTTATTTCAACCCTTGTTTTTGGTGCACACCCTCTGGGAGTTTCCTAAGAATGCACAAGTGAGAAGGAAGTTTTTATGCACTTCAGATCTTTGAAAATGCCTATATTTTACTCTGATACTTGTGTAGGTATGAAATTCTTGGTTTAAAATCATTTTCCTCCGCCTGGGTGGCTCAGTTGGTTAAGCGACTGCCTTCGGCTCAGGTCATGATCCTGGAGTCCCCGGATTGAGTCCCGCATCGGGCTCCCTGCTCGGCAGGGAGTTTGCTTCTCCTTCTGGCCCTCTTCCCTCTCGTGCTCTCTATCTCTCATTCTCTCTCTCTCAAATAAATAAATAAATCTTTAAAAAAAAATCATTTTCCTTCAGAATTTTCAAAGTGTCGCCCATTGCCTTACAACCTCCAGTGATTTTACTGTGAAGAAAAATGACATTCTAATTCTTGTTTTTGACGTACAAAAATATGACTGCTTTTAGATAGTTCTTTTTATCTTTGATGATTTGAAACTTTGGGTCGATAGCCCTTGATGCGGCATTGTAGCACTGGGATGGGGCTTTGTGGGCTTGTTTAATCTGGAAACTGTTTTTCTGTCCTGGGAAAATGTCTCATTGTCTTTCCTCTTGTGTTTCCTTTCTTGCTGCTAGAATATAAGTTCCACAGCTAGAGGGATTTTTGTCTCTTTTGTTTGTTGTTTTATCCTGAGTGCCTAGAACACTGTCTTTACAGAGCAAGTCCTCTGTGCGATGAATATTTGTTGAATGAAGGGTAAGCGAACTTCTTCCATTTGGGCGTAGGTCTCCTGGGTTTAGGGTTCATCTTCTAATGGTCTGTCCTCTTCTGTTGTGTGGCTCTCTTAGCTTTTGTTCTGTACACACGGTGATCCCCTCAGTGGTTCTTTACCCTTTTCCTGGTGTTTTGTCTGCTAGTATATTATTTCTATGATATTATTATTATCTCTCCCTTTTCTCCCCTCATATTTCTTTCTTATAAAGCACATTATGGTCAGAGTCCTGGTAAGAAACAGAATAATCTAATAGGTGTACGGTCTATCTGGAATTCATTTAAGAGTATGAGGTAGAGGTCAAGATACATTTTTTTCCACGGGGGATGGGGTGGGTCAGTTGACTCTTGATCTCAGTGTCATGAGTTTAAGCCCCACATTGGGTTCCATGCTGGCCATGGAGCTTACTTAAAAAAAATATGTTTTCCTTGTGTGTGTCTGGACACAACGTCATTATTAATATGATAATCATTTCTCTTAGGCACTGCAGTGTCACATTTGTCATAAATTAAGGGACTGTGTATATGTAGCACTATACTTAAGCAAGTAGAGATTATGTTTTATTGTCATCTTTTGTTTATTGTGCCATTACCACACTATTTTTTTAAATTCAATTTCGTTAACATATAGTGTATTATTAGTTTCAGGGGTAAAATTTAGTGATTTATTAGTTGCATATATTAGCCAGTACTCATAATATCAAGTGCCCTCCTTAATGCCCATTACCCAGTTACCCCTTCCCCCCACCTACCTCCCCTCCAGCAACCCTCAGTTTGTGCCCTATAGTTAAGAGTCTGTTATGGTTTGCCTCCATCTCTGTTTTTATCTTATTTTATTTTTCCTTTCCTTCCCTATGTTCATCCATTTGGTGTCTTAAATTCCACATATGAGTGAAATCATAATGATATTTGCTTTTCTCTGACTTACTTCGCTGAGCATAGTACCCTCTCGTTCCATCCACATCATTGCAAATGGTAAGATTTCATTCTTTTTGATGGCTGAGTAGTATTCCATTGTACGTATACACACACACACACACACACACACACACACACACACATCACATCTTCTTTATCCATTCATCTGTCGAAGGACATCTTGGCTCTTTTCATAATTTGGCTCTTGTGGACATCGCTGCTATATAAACATTGGGCCCCTTCAAATCACTGTTTTTGTATCCTTTAGATAAATGCCTAGTCATGCAATTTCTGGGTTGTAGTAGGGTAGTTCTATTTTTAACTTTTTGAGGAACCTCCACATACTGTTTTCCAGAGTGGCTACATCAGCTTGCATTCCCACCAGTAGTGTAGGAGGGTTCCCCTTTCTCCACATCCTTGCCAACATCTGTTGTTTCCTGAGTTAATTTCAGCCATTCTGACCAGTGTGAGGTGGTATCTCATTGTGGTTTTGATGTATATCTCCCTGATGCTGAGTTATATTGAGCGTTTTTCATGTGTCGTTAGCCATTTGTATGTTTTATTTGGAGAAATGTCTGTTCATGTCTTCTGCCCATTTTTTGACTGAATTTTTTTTTTTTTTTTTTGGTGTTGACTTTGATAAGTTCTTTATAGATTTTGGTATCCAGTATGTCATTTGTGAATATCTTCTCCCATTCTGTGGGTTGCCTTTTAGATTACCACACTATTTTAATGACTCTACTTTTACAAATAGACTTTATGTTTGGTAATGAAAGTCTAAATTTGTTCTCTTCAACATTGTCTTATTACTGACCTTTTGTATTTCTTTGTAAGTTTGCAGAATCAATGTCAAATCACAGACACACACAAACATGTAAAAGTACTCTGCTAAGGATTTGAATGGGATTGCATTAAATCTATAGGTCACCTTGACAACTGACATCATTACAGTTCTGTATCTTTTAATGCATGACTTTAGTATAGCCTTTCTATTTTAAATTTTGCATTTTTAGAGAATTGTATGAGATTACTGTTTGTTCATGCCCTGAAGTATCTTGTCCATTTAGTAGGGAATTTGGTATTATATTTGTAGTAAATTCTTACATCCCTTTTTGCATAAGATATGCTTTCAGTTATGAAGTTTTTATATACTTTATCACTTTGAAATGTGTTTGGTTCCAAATGATTTGAACCTCATGAATCTCCCCTGTGTTTTGTTTTATTTTAAACTTTATCTGAAGTTGACAGATATTCAGGACAGGACCGGATATAGCTGCTCCTCAGTGCCATCAAGAACTCAGGCTCTTCCTGTCTTTCTGCTTCTCCTTCCTTACTGGGTGGATTTTGTCCCTGTGCCTGCTGCTTCATAGTCGTGGCAACACTTGTCTATTCCAGGCAGGAGGTAGGGAAAAGGGCCAAGAGATGAAAGGAGATGCCTGCAGAGTGTATTTGTTCTTCCTCTGTTCTAAAACCAAGAAAGCAGATGCTTTCCCAAGTCCCGCCTCCGCCCCCCCCCCCCCCCAACAGAACTGAGAACTGTTGTTGGCCAGAACTCAGTCCCACAGACTGTCTGGATCTGTCACTAATCAAGGCCAGTGCGGTCACCACAGTGACCAGTTTGTTTAAACCTGTTGTAACTCCTATCCTTAGCCTGGGGTAAGGGCCTCCTCTCCTTCTCTACTGCTATTTGAAAGTTCTTTATTTTTTTAAGATTTTATTTATTTATTTGAGAGATGGAGAGAGAGAACATGAGTCAGGGGGTGGGTAGAGGGAGAAACAGACTTCCTGTGGAGCAGGGAGCCCGATGTGGGACTCGATCCCAGGACCCTGGGATAATGACCTGAGCCAAAGGCAGTCGCTTAACTGACCGAGCCACTCGGGCACCCCTGACCGGGGTTCTTTTAGCAGAAAAAGAGTAGAGAGAAGTATTGTGTAGGTAAGAGAAAGTGCCGGTCACATATACTGAGGTTTCTCAATAAATAATACGTTAACTTTTAGAAATCTGCCTGTCTTTGGGGTAGCAAAGGAAGTGATTTTAATTTTGAGTATTTTTGCTTTTTGCCCAACATTTTAAAATTAAGTGATTTTGGGATAAGTGTTTATTATGAAGTCTTTTTTTTTTTTTTTAATCTATTAAGATCTGGTGGTATTTTAAGAAGGTAAATGGCATTCCTATTTCCATAAACTATTGCTTCCTGGAGTGTTTAGGCATAATGGCATTTATCTTTTTAATGGGAAAATGCTTTCTAAATTTACATCAGCCACATGGTAGAATGGGGCAAGTGTAGTGCACGTGGGTCACATACTGTTACTTGCAGTATTACAGTTTGGTATGATTGAGTTATGCCTTTCGTAAGAAGAGTCTGGGAAGATGGAAATTGGTGTATTAAATCACTTTATCTGAGAAAGCTTAGTGAATTACTAATTTTTAGAAACTCTGCTTCAGAATCTGAATCAGTAAATATCTTTACTATAGGCTGTAGGTGTTTATGTCATTGAAAAACTGAAGTTGTTTTTTGTGTATCTGTTATTCGATGCGGTTCAGATTTTATAAGTGATTTTTTTTTCAGTCTTCGGAGGAAAGTTGGAAATGTGCTTTTAGGGAAGAGCTGGAGATGTGGTAGCTTATAATATGTCAGTATGTCAAATCAGTTGATGTATACAAAATCTCATTCACTCAGTTTCCAAATTTAATGACTTGAATCTTGCCGTTCCCCCCCCTTTTGTTTATCTTTATTTTATAGGTTATATTATCTTGCCTAATGTTCCGATTTGAGAATAATTAGGAATACAGCTGACCCTTGAACACCATGGGGGTTAGGGGCACCAACACTTGCACAGTAGAAATATGCATATAACTAATGACTTCCCCAAAACCTAACTACTTACGATAGCCTCCTCTTGACCAGAAGTCTTACCAATAACAGAAACAATCAGTTAACACCTGTTTTGTATGCTATATGTATTATATATTGTATTCTTACACTAAAGTAAGCTAGAGAAAAGAAAGTGCTCTTAAAATCATAAAAAAGGGAAAATACACTTACAGTACTGTATTGTATTTATTGATAAAAACCCAGGTGTAAGTGAACCCTGTAGTTCAAACCTGTGTTGTTCAAAGCTCAGCTACGTGGTGTCAAGAGCTTTGTTTAGTCGTTGTGAATGAATCAGTTAAAAGAACTAATTTCAGGGCAAAAAACAGCCCAATTATTATAAATTGGAGAATGAATGAATCTTAAAATTATTTAACTTATACAAACCACTTCTGGTTATCTGTATTTCCTCATTGCTCTGTTCCTTATCATTTGGCATTTTTACCATTCATTCATTCATTCATTCAGAGAGGGAGTGGAGAGGGGCAGAGGGAGAGGGACAGAGAGAGTCTTAAGTAGGCTCCATGCCCAGCACGGAGACCAACTTGGGGCTTGATCTCATGACTCTGAGTCATGACCTGAGCCAAAATCAGGAGTCAGAGCTTAACTGACTGAGCCACCCAGGCACCTCTGGCATTTTTAAAATAAGAAATCTTAGATTAGATTTTTGACTGAAGAGCAGCCTTTTTATCTTTGATAAAGAAATGTTTCTTTTTATATTCTAAATAATACATAAACATTCAAGACCAAATCACGGCCAATTTGGAACATAGATATCTGAAGTGGAAATTTCATAGGATATTATGTAAATATATAGGATTTAACTGGATTGTGCACATTTTAATGTTTTTGATGGATTGTAAAGTTTTCTGTTTAACTGTCAGTCATGATTGTTGGTGTCTTGTAGAAATCAGTTTGCACAAAGTAGCCTTCCTGTTGTTGGATCTTGGCTTTTCTCTATCTTTTCTTGATTCTTGCCCATTTTTGGAGCATTGTTTTCCAGTCATTGTGACAGTTCTGTGAGCAACATGGTCTCATTTCCATGAACTCCTTGCCCACTCGATACATCTAAAGTTGAACTCTCTTATTTAAAACCATCACCCTGAGTGGTATAATAAGCTCATGAAATTTTAGCCAGCACCCACATCTCCCTGAGAAGTCCTGTGATTTCACTAGCCAGAATGTCTTTGTGCAAGAGTCAGAGTTGGGGAAAATGATGTGAAGAAAAACCTGAAGGATCAGAGGACAGAGCTGCAGCTGCTGTGTAACGGCATCGGGCTGAATTGAGGTTTTAAGATCTGGATTAGAATCCTCCGGGCACTTAGCAGTTGTGTGACCAGTCATCACTGAACTATCCTGAGGTTGGTTTGATTGATTGATTGATTGATTGATTTATATATTTTATTTTATTTTAATTTGTTTATTTAATTAATTTATTTTATTTTATGGAGAGAGAGCAAGGGGGTGGGGAGTGGCAGCAGACGGAGAGGGAGAAACAGACTCTCCTCTGAGCAGGGAGCCCGATGCAGGGCTCGATCCCAGGACCCCGGGATCACGACCTGAGCCGAAGGCAGACGCTCAACCGACTGAGCCACCCAGGCGCCCCAACATGTGTTATATATTGATGATTCAAATTTATCTGAGCTCTCAAGTTCTCTATCCAACCATGAACTCGATTTTGTTTGTTTGTTTGTTTGTTTGTTTGTTTGTCTCCAGGGTACTGCAGACTCAACATGTACTACGCCAAGCTCTTCTCCCTGGTCAGGCACTCCATAACTTAGGAGTCATCCTCACTGCCTCATCCACATTATCCCCACATTTCATGGTTTTTCCCCCCAAACGTCTTTCCCACCTGTCCCCTGTTTCCTTTGCTGCCTCCCTAACCCAAGCTAACACCGTCTCTTTCTTGGACAAGTTGTAGTGGTTTTTTAGCGGATCTGGTCTCATCCATTCTGGTGCCCTTTCTGTCTGTTTGCCACCCATTGCAAACAGGATTTCTGACACACAAAAATAATATCATGCTACTCCACCTGCTTATTTTTCAGCGCCTTCCAATTGGGGTTAGGATAAAGGCCAGAATCCTTAACATGGACTGTGTGGTCTGGATTTTACCTCTCTGCTTTCTCCCTTCCTTTCCCCTGATGTGTGAGTGCCTTGCTCCCTCCTGATAGGGGGCTTTACACTTGTTTCTTTCTCCTCCCTCACCTAAATATCCTCCCTCGGATGGTAGTTAGCACAGATGTCATTTCCTGAGGGACGTTGTCCCTGATTCCTGTGGAGACTGAGCGAGGACTTGTAGGCTTTCCCTGTCCTTCATGTCCTTTGTACACATGTAATTTTACATTTAATTTTGTGATAATTTGATGAATGTCTCTTTCCCCATGACATCAAGGACTGTGTCCTTTTTCCCCCTCCCAGCACTTTAACTTTGGTGCTGCAGAATGCGTAGTATTACACGTTTGGGACTGACATATTCTTGAATGAGTGAATAAACGAGGAAAGAATGAATGAATGACATCAGATAGATTGGGGTTTCAGTTCTGGCTCTTATACTTGTTCTGTGACCTTGAGCAAGCTTAAAAGAGGTTAGTTTCTCTAAAAGCCTTTCTTCCTCATTTATTGAACAGGGATAATAGGGGTCCTGGATGGCTCAGTGGGTTAAGCGTTGGATTCTTGATTTTTGGCTCAGGTCATGATCTCAGAGTTGTGAGGTGAGCCCTGGGTCAGGCTCTGCACTCAGTGGGTAGTCTGCTTGAGGATTCTCTCTCTTTCTGCCCTCCCCCCCCCCCCGATTTCCCTCTCTAAATAAAATAAATGGGGTTAATAATTGTACATAGTATAAAAATACGAAAATTTCGTAGTTCAGTTCCAGCCCCTGGTAAGTGCCAATTAATCATCAGACAATCATGTTTGTTACTACAGGAGTGTTTGTAACTTCTGGTTTTCTAAAATAAGTGAGTTTTCTGTGCATGTTTAAACTACTTTAGCTTCACGGAACAAATGATCTTAGGCCTTGTGAGTCTTCATCTCTGCTTGTCTCTCTGGTAATGCTGGTCTTCCCTTACATTGGTCCATGTTAATGTCTGATTTTAACACATTCCTTCCATAACAGGCTGTATGAGGAGGATCTAATATAACGGTGACGTTGGCACCTGAACTGGCTTGTTCATCACATTCCAGGCATGTGGGCCCCATCTTTCACCTTTAATCCCACTCCAGGCACCTGTAAGCTCAGGGCCATGTCCCCCATCTTTGGGGCTTTAGAACCCAGAGATCCAAGCAGATGTTAAAATATTCTTACTCTTAATCTGTCCTTTTCTGACAGCTTTAATCTGAAAACAGTCAGCCTCCTTTAGGATGCTTTAACTATGACTTAACCAGTCATTTAAATATTTTATGTACTTATTTCTGAATACTGTTACACTGACATATCTTTCTCTGTGTGAAATATACAAATGCTCATTTCAAGTATATAAAGTCATTTTTTGGGACAGAGGAAATTTGCTTTCTTGTTGTTAGCAAGATAGTAAAGTTAAACTTGGCATGCCTTTCCATTCTGTCTTTCTTTTTTAATAAAAGCTATGCTTTTATTAATTTATTTTGAGAGAGAGAGAGCACAAGCAGGGGGTGGGAGGGTGGAGGGGCAGAGGGGGAGAGAGAGAGAGAGAGAGAGAGAGAGAGAGAGAATCTTAAGCAGGCTCCATGCCCACTGCAGAGCTTTGGTGTGGGGCTTGATCTCGTGACCCTGAGATCATGATCTCAGCCAAAATCAGGAGTTGGATGCTTAACTGACTGAGCCACCCACGCACCCCTAGAAAAGCTATGCTTTTAAAGACAACATTTATAACACAAGGACAATAAGTGTTTTATTGATACAATTCATAGTATGTTTTTAACATTCACATATAAAGAAAGTACCTTGGTTAAAGTACATTTCAGTTTAATGACTTATTTCTCAGTTCATTGTTTTTATAGCAGATTTTTACAAAATACATCATGACTTTATATTATATATTAGTTCTTATCTGGAGAAAAATATACATTTTTTAAAAGATTTTATTTATTTATTTGACAGAGAGAGACACAGCGAGAGAGGGAACACAAGCAGGGGGAGTGGGAGAGGGAGAAGCAGGCTTCCGTGGAGCAGGGAGCCTGATGCGGGGCTCGATCCCAGGACCCTGGGATCATGACCTGAGCCGAAGGCAGATGCTTAACGACTGAGCTACCCAGGCGCCCCAAGAAAAATAAACATTTATGTGATTTTTTTTTTTTCCTTTAGAATTTGCCATCAAACTATAGTTTACTCTGAGTATTTAAAAAATAATATACCCTTTGTGGCTCAGGTTAACATTTTTGCTCACCAGTCGTGCACTTGAGGAAGACCTCTGAAAAGGGAGTGCACACACTCTTACAGGAATCAAGAATCAGAAATTTGAGTGTGGTGGAGCTAATTCTATGAGAGAGGCTGCTGCTGGAGAGCTTCCCAATGCAAATTGGAGCTAAGTCTCCACTCAGAGTGATTACTGGAATTCTGGGGATAAATCCTCAGAACTTTTTGATTTATGATCTGGGCTGGCTTCTGGGGTGAAGCAGAGGCTCTCATATCTACTTCGTCACCTAGGACAATCAATGGCATTCTCTGGAGGTTCTCATAATTCGTTCCAACATTTGTATAACACATAGAAATTCAAAAACCAAAAATGAAGGTTTTTGGAGAAATGGGTATAGAAAACAGTGAAAACCTCAGCGTGGTTTGAGATTTCAGCAATTGAAGACTTAAGTTGAGAAGAGGTATTTCTAGTAGAGATACTCTGATGTCGCTAACCCTTGGGTTTTCTTGTTATTTAATACTTAGGAAAGCTTTTCTTCTTTTTTGTGTGGCTTTACATCCCTCTAATCGCTGAATTTTGTATAATGTTGGGTTATTGGTGGGATCAAGCCTGCCATGTACTATAAACACACTCTTCCTGATCAATTACTTTTGGGAGGGTGGGAAAGTCCCATAAAGGAAGGTGGATCTATGTTCTCTTATCTGCTTATCTGAACATTCAGGCAGACTCGGAAGGTCTGGAAGGAGTGTCTGGTGAGCCAGCTTAGAGCATTATATTGGTGTTTACTAAAGGATTTTACGGCTTATGGATAGAGCATTTCAGGGAGTCAACGATGAGTTATCCATTGGTCTAAAATCCTAACCAACTGTAGGGACATAGAGGAGGATTTATTAACCACACCTGAGACATGCTCACATGACCAGATCCTTTCTGAATAAAAGGTGCTATAGTAATTTTCCATCCCTCTGTTTTTCTGGACTGATAGTAAAGCACAGACATGAACCCTTTGAATTCTCCTTCAGGAGGTGGTGGTTTTTCTCTCCTCAAATGGACAACTCTAAGAAGATGAGGTTTTGTTACCTTGGCTTCTACCCTTATGAGTGGGACCGTTGGATACATTAGCACATTAAACTCATGGGAAACTTTCTGATTTTGTTTGGTTCTTGGGATAGGAAGAGCCTTAGTGCCTTCAGGCACATTCTGAGCTTTATATGCTAGTTCTGGGAGCTGTGTTCTGCAGGATATGGATGCAGATATTGACCTTACAATGAGCCCCTGGATGCTGCTTCCCAAAACATTAATAGGAAGCACAGCAACATCAAATCATTCTTTCTCTGTGATATTGGAGAAATGCTGGGTGCTTACCTAGAGAACGTTATTCTGTCACAGACAGGGTTCTTACCTAGTTTATATCCCAACTTCAAGTATCTGGTTGGGTTGTGTCTTACCATTTGGGTTCTTTAGCTTGGGCTGTGAGCTCAGCCTTTGTACTTTTCTTTGGCACATTTTCTCATCTTCATCTACTCTTATCTCAGAATGCGTATATCTGTTTTTTGAGCCGTGTTCCATATCCACAGTTCATATGAAATTGCTTGTCATTCTTGCTTATCACTTAAAATAATAACTGACTCCTTTGTTTTGTGATATTTGCTAATAATGGCAGAGCTATCCAAACACTTAATAATAATCTGTCAAGAGAACTGCACAAAGTATCCCCCTTCCCCCTCTCCAAAGGGAAGTTGAATTGAAAACATAAAAGTGAATTTTCATATATGAGGATTTTGACTAATGATGTACTATGTGTTAGATTGATACCAATGACTGGAGGCACTGAGTTTTTAAAATCGGAAATATTTATACATCATCCATGGTAAACATCCAGTCCTTTTTTATTAAAAGTATCTGTTTTTCCAGTTCTTTTGATAAATATGCTGTAAAAATCTCTCTTGATAGACACACACACACACACACACACACACACACACACAGCATGTGTATATTTGAAAAAATATATGTAGTTAGTAAATAAGACCTTAAGGAAAGAGACACCAAAATGTTGATAAATGTGGTTATACCTGGGGGGTAGAATTTGGGATACTTTCTATTTTGCTTTATGCTTCTTGGGGAACATGTGTTATTTTTATGGTCAATAAAAATATTTTTTCTATAACAAGCACATATTTTTATAATAGAAAAGTGCTTTTAAAATTTGCCAATAATTAAAGACAGTAAAATTTGTATATTGACCAACATTTGAATTGGAGCTAAATACCACTTACATTTCTCAAGAAGAGGAAAATATTTTTATTCCTGTAATTAAAATGAGCCCTACTGATGGTGTTCAAGAATTGTTGTCCATTGTACTTTTGACACATGTGAAAACTGTACCTGGTAAAATAACTCTCTAATAGGTTTTTGGAAAAATGGACTAGGTATTCCTTTATATGAGTGAGTTTGTCTGCTTTCAGCTAATTATCATAGTAAATTCTTTTAAATTTGGTACCTGTTACTAAAATACAACAAAAATCATAGTCCATCTTTGCAACTATCAAGGTTCCTTAAGCACAAAGTTTGTTGAAACCTTTAATTTTTAAGGTTTCTTCAATAGTGATTTCTTCATTAGTGATTTCTTTCTTCATTTTTTGAACTTCTAATTTGAAGTAGGATCAAAAATAAACTTAATTTTATGTGTTTTAAATTGGAGTATGAAAACTCATTCTCCAAATGAAAATTTGTTTCCCATAGCATAAGACCTTATTTATTAGCTTATGCATTGGAACAGTGCTTGGAGAAATCTGAAAATGCATCACAAAGTTATTAGAGATCTTGCTTTTATATAATTTTTAAGCTGAGTTTCTAATTGTCATACATAGGTGACATAATCATTATTGTTATTGTATTTCTTGAATGAGGATTTAAGCAGTTCTCCACCTCAGACATTTATAATGTAATACATCCAAGAAATGAATAGTTATTTCAGTATTTTTGGATGGAAGAAATAAAGCATAGAGAAATCAGTCTGTTCAAGTTGTGAAAAAGTTCAGATACATATATTCAACATTTCTTTATTCCTACTTCATGTGAGACATTCTTGTTGTCCAAGAGAAGCATATTTTCTTTTACTGGTGACATGCAGTTCTCTTGTGCCCAATACTGTGTTTTCTGAAACGATATAAATAAAAGTTGGTTGATGTAATTTTGGCGGCTAACTTTACACAATTGGGGCTTTTTCTCTGGTTACATGAAGTTACAAAATACTCATTAACAATAATTGTTAGGTTTAAGGATTTTTTTTTGATCATGTGATAATATACAGGCTGGTTTTAAATTTGGAATTTTCTATCAATGAAGTGATTTCCTCATATTCTTTAGTAGAATAGAACTAAGTAGCATTAGATTATGTTTATTTCAGTATTTTGAGTATTTTTGGAGAGCTCATCTACTTCACTGTGATTTGGTTTTCCAGTCAGGGCTTATTTCTAGCTTGGTTTTCCAAAGAAAGTTTTTTTGTGAGCGAATGCCTTGCTTTTCCTTATCCATTGACCTTTCAGAAGACTTTGTATTCTCCATTTAATGCCTAATTATTTAAGGATTCTCTGGGCAGTTTGCTTGAAGTCTGTTTTTCCCTCTTAGCCATTGACAGCAAAACACATCTGCCTGAGTGAGGTCCCTTTGATCTTCAGAGAGCTTTAGCTAAAGGGAGATTAAAAAGAAGTCTGTCAGGCATTTTCCCCAAGAAATTGAAAATGCTTCCTCAGATTTCAGATCAGGTGAAGCTGCTTCTCTGAATTAAGACATAGGACAATAACTAGGCTGATCAGTGGTTTAATCATAGGTTAAAGATTTCAGAGATTTGCCTTACTTGGTATGAGGGCATATTTTTTATTTCAACACAGACACAAATTTCATACAAAAATATTGATGGCCAGAAGCAACTTCTGTCCATTAATTTTACCGTTTTTTAATACTACTAGTGTCTCTGGAGAAGAAATGAACAAGGTTCTGTTTGTTTTCAGTTTTGTTTGAACCTATTGTCCTGGGAGGAATTTTTCACCGGTCTTTTCTAAATCTAGAGTTTAAAGATTTCAGAGATGCATATGATGTAGTTTTTGAATATAGGTGGGGTTTGGTGGGGTGAGATCCAGAGCTGACAGCCAAGAAAGAATTCTTGAGAAGTCTTTGGTGCAAAATGATTGTTTTATTAAAACACGGGGATAGGACTTGTGGGCAGAAAGAGCTGCTGCCCTGGGATTGTGAGGGGTGGCTGATGATACATTTGGGAGTTGGGGGAGGTAAGGAAAAGGGGGAGGTTTTCAAAGGAACTTTTATATGCTAAAGAGGACCTACCAGATACTGAAGGTCTTGCCATTGTCAAGTTAAGGTGGTTTTTCCCTCTAGCAAGGCATTAACATTAACACAGTTGGAGGAACATTATGCTCTTGTGCCTTAAGTATTTGTCAATGGGCTGGAGATTATAAGGACATTTAATTTTATCTACATTTCCTTCTGGAAGTTAGGTTATCTATAAGAATACTTTTTTTCCTGGGGCACCTGGATGGCTCAGTTGGTCGAGTTTCTGCCTTTGGCTCAGGTCATAATCTCAGGATCCTGGGATCCAGTCCCACATCTGGCTCGGTGCTCAGCGGGAGTCTGCTTCTCCCTCTGACCCCACCCCCCCCATCTTGTGCGCATGGCGTGTGCGTGCACTCTCTCTTTCTCTCTAATAAAATCTTAATAAAAAAGAATACTTTTTTCCTGTCAGTCTCTAAGACATTTGTAAATTGAGGGCGACTCCTGTCTTGCAGGACTGTAATCTCAAAATTAACCATTTGTTTTTCCTTCCCTTAGCTTTAGGGCAGCCAGGAGTGCCTGAGGAATGTTGTACATGTCCCACCTTGAGTGTGCTGGTGGGGGGGTGGTTGTAGGGTGTCAGCTTGTGATTTGTCCTCAGCTTGCTTTCTGCTCCCTTATCACTTACGCCAACCCCCTCCCTCCTTTTACACAAGCACGCACACACAGTGCTATTTTGTGCCAGGCTCTAGATTTGTACTCTTTTACCAGGAGCAAACCTAACAGGTGTAGGATCTGATAGGCTGTAGGCTTCAGACGAAGTTCATATACTGAAAACACTTAAAACAGTATATACAACTATTTAAAGATCTCTCGAAGGGCTTCACTTTTAGTAGAGACAAAATCTATACTCAAATAAATTGAATTTCTGATTCACTATTAATCTTTTAAAAGCTTAGAGCTAAGAACAGCTAATGAAATTAATTTATAACATAGAATATGTCTGTAAAAAGTCTTTGAACCTTCTCATTCGGTTAGTGAGAAAACCTTGAGGAGAAAGAAAAACCTGTAGCAGGGTACAGTGGAAACTCTTTATTGAAGTTAGGGGTGTGGAAGGAGAAGAAGCAATAAGAAAGTCTTAACACAGGTTACAGTGTGATTTCTGAAATGAATGGTTGAAAGGACACAGAAAATAAGGAGCTGATGGGAGAATCAAGCTTTCCAAATTTCTTTTCAGAAATTCCAGGCTTTTTATGAAATTTTGAGAAAATGGCTTAGCTTTATGTTTTTCCATTTTGAGCTGCTTGGAAGAAAATATCATATAAATGCAAATTTCTGCTATAATCATTTATCCACCTTGTATTACGTGCTTAAAGATTTGGAGAATCCAGAAGCTGTTTAATATACAAGGCATTGCCTATAAAATATTCCTTTATCACATAAATAGTTTGCTGTATTCGATAAGTAACTACCTCTTTTTCCTCCTCCTCATTTTCATCCCCCGAGTAATCTCTGAGTTGACCAGAAAGACCCTGTCAACGTCTGGCAATTATTATATCTGTTTGGGGATTACTGGAAGAGGGGACTTGAGTTGCTATTAGTTGATAACATTTTGATGTCCTTCATTTCATTAATTAGTTTAGGAAAACTATTTGGATTTCATATATAAGTCCTTGTTAATTACTTGAGTCATGAGAAGACTGAGAGAGGTCCAAGTGTCCTATTAATTCCTTTGAGTCTGAAAATTTTCTCATAATTGGTTTGGCAAGAAGAATAAGTGAGATTAGTTGCTAATGAGGAGATAAATATGTAATTTTAGCATGATGTAAAGCTGTGATTGTCAGTAAGTGGTATTAGGAATCTAGATTATTTTTATTAGACCTTGTTTCTTTCTGCAAAATCATTATCATCTCCTGATATTGTAAATTGGGTTATTTCACACCGTTATTTTTAATATGTGTTAATCCTCAAACTACAGGTACTTAAAACCTTGTTAATTAAGGAGTCATTAATAAAGTTAGCAATATGAGCAGTCAGTTTGTATTCTTCAACTAATTCAGATGAAATTCAATTTGACTTATTTACATTGTGTTTTCAATTTGGCTAAAATAGATAAAGTAAGTCAAGAATAAGAAATGCTGTCAATTTACACAGGCAAGCTCTGTGTTCAGGAGGACTGATAACATTGTAAAGAAAGATAAAATGCTTCTTTTAGTAGTCAAGAACAAAATAAGCTTTGTATAGTTTAATTTTTTACAGTCCATTTGGCTTTCTGTTCTTGTTTTTTTTTAATTTATTTTTTTATTATGTTATGTTAATCACCATACATTACATCATTAGTTTTTGATGTAGTGTTCCATGATTCATTGTTTGTGTATAACACCCAGTGCTCCATGAAGAACTTGCCCTAAGCTTTCTGTTCTTAATGTACAACTCGCCTGGTTCTGTTAGTTTGAAGCGTTCTCTGGGACTTCATTAGTTAAACCTCAATTGTGAGGTGCGGTTTCTCTGCAACAAATATTGAAGTATTTTGCATTTGATTTGTGGAAAAGGCTCATTTTCCTCTTAAAAAAATCAAACTCTTCAAATCATTCATAACTACAATCACTATTACTTCAAGTGTGCGTTGTAGTCCTGAGTCGGTTTTTCACTTCTGTAATCTTCATTAACCCTCTTCTGTATTTTTGCTTATGCAAAGGAATTGGTATTGTTACAGTGTATATGAGTGCTTCCTGATCCTTTATGTCTGGCTCTTGCCCCACAATGTTTTGGGTTAGTAAATCCATAGTTCTCTTCATTAATTTTTGTTGGCAAGAAGGATTCTAAATATTATTTTGCATCTCTTGTTTCTAGATATCCTCAAAACTCCATTTTTAGCTATAATGTTTTGGGTTTTTTTGTTTTTTTGTTTTTGTTTTTTATAATTTTGAAGCAGCTCTTGCTGCAGGCCAGAGGGATTGTAAAGAACAGTTTGGTTTCTACATGTTACACATTTTGCACAAATTTTATTTGTGGATCTGGCACATGCCCATTGTGTTGCCAGACAGTGTAAAGGAAATGAAAATTTTTAGTGATTTTTCTTCCTGAGGAGATGCACTAATTAGAGTGATGAGGCTAATAAGTTAGGAAACAATAGAAGACAAAGATAATATTATGTTTTAAAAGAAGAAATATATACTATTATTATTGTTACATCTTCACAGAATATTTGTAACCAGTAATTATTGGTTCTGTACTTAGTTAAAAATGGTGACTTTCCCATCATGAAGCCTTGAAATAAATGGAATACTACTGTTTGAATTTTTTTTTTTTAAAGATTTATGTATGTATGTATTTATTTTAGAGAGAGAGGGAGAGGGAGAGTCTTAAGCAGACTCCACGCCGCGTGTGCGTAGCCTGATGCGGGGCTTGATCTCATGACCCTGAGATCTTGCCCTGAGCTGAAACCAAGAGTCGAATGATTAACTGACTCTGCCACCCAGGTGCCCCTACCATCTGAATTTTAAAGAAAATGAATCGCTCTTTGATTAAAGTTTGTGTGACACCAGAAAGCTTTCAAAAGTTTGAACTTTGGACCTAATTACTCAGTGTCTATTTGAAGAAACTGAGGCCAGCGACTTGCTTAAGTTACAAGCTAGGTAACGGTAGTGTCAGTATTAGAACACAGGGCGACAGCTACACGTAGTGCAGTTACTGGCAGTGCTTAAGGAAGAAACACTGTGAGCGTGACTGATGGAAGAAAGGCCCTTTGCCTCCCCCTTCCTCTTCCCCCTTCTTCTCTTGCTACTTTTTCTTCATCATCGTCATCACTCCTTATATTTGCATGGCTTCTTCTGGCTTACAGAATATTTTCACATACACCAAGATACTGGAGCATCACAGCAACCTTGTGAGGTAGGTCAAGGTTGACTCTGATCTAAGATGAAAAAAACACACCTGCAAATAAGTGAAGCAAAACCTCAAACCCAAATTTCATACTCCTTTCACACAACCTCTCAGAAAGCTGATTCTACCCCAAATATTTCCCCAAACCAGGAGACTCAATTAG
This sequence comes from Zalophus californianus, assembly GCF_009762305.2. Taxonomy (NCBI): domain Eukaryota; kingdom Metazoa; phylum Chordata; class Mammalia; order Carnivora; family Otariidae; genus Zalophus; species Zalophus californianus. The sequence continues at coordinate 111,358,256 of NC_045604.1, read as the reverse complement.
AAGAACATGCAGAAAATGAGTGAAATTGTGTGTGAATGCTTATTGCAGTTGCATGGCTTGCACCTCTTAAAATGCTTCACAAATTTACTTCTTTAGTAATCCTTGTAGATTTGTGTTGTGTGCGTTATCAGTTGGTATGCAGCATAAACAGAACTCGAGGCTGGCTTGAAGAATAGCTTTGTGGAGTCTTAAACCCCCGAGGACCGCCCCAGTCTAGATGGGACTCCTGCATAAAGTGAGATGTTAGCAGTTCTAAAATGACCTCCAGAAAAGCCTTCTGAATGCTACTCTCCGCTTCCATATGCTTATTCATTACATTTTCCCTACAGCTTCATTTACTAATATATCTTGAATTACTACCTAAATTTTTTTCGTTCTAGTTACCTTTATTCTACTTCCAGTTTTTCCTAAACATAGAGCCCTAGCTCCCAAAGTAAGGTGTTAATATATATGACAGTGTTCAGGAAGTGTGGTAGAAACTAGGTGATCGTTTTAGACCATTGTTTGCCTTTATTTTGCTTAGGGTATTTTTCCAAATTCATATATATTCTTAGTCCCCATAGCAGTAAAGGGTAGTAGAAGGCATTTGGACTTTCAAGTCAGAATAGTTCGGGTTACAAGTTGCCCTCCATTATTTGCTAGCTGTGTGGTCTGAGGCCAATGCTTTGACATCTTTGGGCCTTGACTTTTTTACCTATAAAATGAGGTAGGTGCCTGCATCGTGGGACTGTATGAGGGTCATCTATCTGTCCACTTGACTTCTCCACGAGATGTTTTAAAGACGCTTCCTGCTCATCTTGTCCAGTACTAATCTCAGTCTTGCCCTGCCACCACTCTTTGAAAAGGTGTTCTCTAATTTGGTTAATGGCACCATCCTCCATCTAGATACATGTTTCTCTTTCATACTTTATATCTAATCCAGAACTGTTTTGCCACGTTTACCCCCTGTATTTCTCTTTCACCTACTTTTCTCCACCTGCAGTGACATCGTATTAGTTCACATGATTGCCATCTCTCAGCTGGGTCATTGTAGGGACATCGTAACTGATTTCTTTGCTTTCACTTTGGTACCCTACAGTCCATCCTGTATGCAGCAACCAGGATAATATATATATATTTTAAAGATTTTATTTATTTGAGAGAGAGCGACAGAGATAGAGCACAAGTGGGCAGGGTCAGAGGGAGAAGCAGGCTCCCCTCTGAGCAGGGAGCCCGATGTTGGCCTCATCCCAGGATCCTGGGATCACAACCCAAGCCTAAGACAAATGCTCAACTGACTGAGCCACCCAGGTGCCCCAGGATAGTATTTTTAAAATAAACTTAATCATGCCATTCTCTAGCTTAAGACTCTCCAGCTCTTCCCATTGTCCCTTCTGTAGCACATGGCCTGTTATGAGGTCCGTCATCATCTGGGACCTGCACTGTTCCTCTTGTTCTTTAGCTGTCGGCTGCTTTCTATTGTGTTTCAGCCATGGTTTGTTCTCTCGCTCTGTCTGGAATTACTGCTCCATGCCCCCCTCTCCAATCCTGTGCCATTAACTGACCACCTACTCTCCCTGGAAAACTACTACTCATTCTAAAGTCCTCTGGCAAGACTTCCTCATTGCTGTGTCTCCTTATGGATCCGTCAAGCCATACAGACTCCCTTACCACAGCCCTTCCAGAGTAGGGTGTCCTCTCTTCAGAGCACTTGTATCTCACTCACTGTATGGTCACTTGGTTTGGCAGAAACCAAATGCGGCACAGTAGATGCTTGGCATACTCATTTTTTTCTCCCTGCACTTAATTTTCAGGTGAGAAGTTTATTAATGTTTTATTGGAAAGTTATTTCTCTTTAATTGTTTGATTTTTAAAAAGATTTAGTTTTAGGTATTACTTGTGACATTATGGCCAGTTTTTTTTACCCCTCGAGGTAAAAGTCTATGGGGGATTTGGACAAAAAGTAAAGAAATTCATTTGTCAAGTCCAGCTTGTATATCCTTTTTAAAGAATGATGTATATTATACCTGCACATGATGGTCTTCATGTACAAATGTATGATTTCATACTGGATCTGCAGCATTTAAAAAATTACCTTTTTTTTTTAAGATTTTATTTATTTATTTGAGAGGGAGAGAATGAGAGATAGAGAGCATGAGAGGGAAGAGGGTCAGATGGAGAAGCAGACTCCCTGCTGAGCAGGGAGCCCGATGCGGGCCTCGATCCCGGGACTCCAGGGTCATGACCCAGGCTGAAGGCAGTCGCCCAACCAACTGAGCCACCCAAAAAATTACCTTAGTGGGCGCCTGGATGGCTCAGTCGTTAAGCGTCTGCCTTCGGCTCAGGTCATGATCCCGGGGTCCTGGGATCAAGTCCCACATCGGGCTCCCTGCTCAGTGGGAAGCCTGCTTCTCCCTCTCCCACTCCCTCTGCTTATGTTCCTGCTCTCACTGTCTTTCTCTGTCAAATAAATAAATAAAATCTTTAAAAAAAAAAATTACCTTAGTTATTCTGTAGTCTCCTGTGGCACCATGAGGTAGTAATTATTCATTGTTCTATATGATTTCTGCCCAAAAACATTAATTAACTCAAACATTTTGACTTTCCCTTTAAAATTCCACTATAATTTAGTATCTTTAAATTAGTTTTAGAACCTGTTTAAATATCCTGCTTATTATCTTTTGTTAATTAAAACTTATTCTATTTATCATGGAAAAGGCTCTGTATATTTTTAAACCTGTGTTTTAAAAACCAATTTAAAACCTATTTCAGAACAATGTTCTTCATTTGTGGATGATGTGACTAATTTTATTTATATTCTGTCTCATTCATCAGAGGTTTTGGAGTGCTTCCTAAAATGTATAAAATGCATATGGAAGCTGTTTCTGTAATTTTCTTTGATCAGTTTCCACCTTTTGTACCTTTCTTTAATGTCATTGACCTGAACATTGCACCGGATTCCATGATCCAAAGCAGTACATCATTTCCATGTAGACAATCTTCTTCAGTTACTGTTAATCTGTGAACATCCAACACTACAAGGCTGTCTTTTCAAATAGTGGTCACTAGTGATTTCAATATTAATGTTTTTTTAAAGCAGACATGACATTTTTTTTCTCTAAATTATCATATTGTTACTGTTGTTGAAGTCTATATTCTACTTTTCTGCCAAATGATACAGCTTAGTAAAATCCTTCAAGATTTTATAACCAAAAGCTTGGGGTCATATAGGACTTTACCATTTTTTTATTTCAATATATGTATCTTTTTTTTTTTTTTTTTTTTTCTGTGCCATTATCTTCTGATTTTGTAAGTGGTGTGTTTATTTTCTATATTGAAATCTAGCATTTTTATATAGTTAAATTTGTCAATCTCTTTGTAGTCAGCTTTTCAAACCTCTAGTTCTTTCTCCCCAACCATTTTCTGCAACTGCAATTTAGTTTGGATGACCTCACCCAAGCATTGACTCTGTTTGGTTGAGTTTAAAGGCAAAATCCCAGGCCCCTTCCTGTGAATGGAATTCAAGCCTACTCCAACTAGTGCAGGGCATTCTCCTTGTTCCAGTAACTATTAAGAGGTGGGTGTATGTCTAGGAATTTAGGCAGTGATGGAGGAAGAGCAACTCAACTTTAGGTGATGAGGCCTACAGATGAAGGACTGAGACCCTGTAGGGGTGAAGGAAGCCATAATGTGGAGGAACTGGCACATGCTGACGTGGGCAGATCCAGAGAACTACAGAAAAGTGGAACCAGAAGTTTGGTTGAGATGAAACTGAAACATGATCTACCTCTGTACTTTGCAATTAAGCCAGTTGCGATAGATTTTCTCTTTGCAACCGGATGACATCCTAATGATTCATTTTTGCTTCATGGTTTTTATCTAATGTGTACAATGAGAAGTTGGATGAAAATGTACCTGAATTTTCTTCTCTAGTAGTATATCCTTTTGCATCAATTTAAAACATGCTGCTTATGAGGGGCGCCTGGGTGGCTCGGTCATTAAGTGTCAGCCTTCGGCTCAGGTCATGGTCCGAGGGTCCTGGGATCGAGCCCCGCATCGGGCTCCCTGCTCTGAGGGAAGCCTGCTTCTCCCTCTCCCACTCCCCCTGCCTGTGTTCCCTCTCTTGCTGTCTCTCTCTGTCAAATAAATAAATAAAATCTTAAAAAAAAAAACAAAACATAGTTTTTATGAAACATTACCCTTGTGGGTTTTCTGTTTTTTTCCACTGATTTGTCTTTAAATCATTGTATCAGTAAAAAAAAAAATGTTAAAGTATTATCCCCTTGTATTATGGTTTAATGTTTTTAGGGCAAATCTCCCTTGTTATCTTTCCCATAATTTCTTGGCCGTTATTCTCCGTTTACTCTAGGATTAACTTGAGAATTATTTATGTTTTGTAAAATAACTTGAGGTGTCTAAATGTGGGGTCTGTCCTGATCACATGGGGGCCCCCAAATGTGGGGCGAAGATCACGTGGAAGCTGATGGCACAGGCTTTGAAAGAATTCACCGGAAGCAAAAGAAAGGAGACCGAAGTTTACTGAATACACCTGCAAGGGAATGGAGGGCAGGACAACAAAGCAGAGACTGTCTGCCAGGAGGCAGTGGGTGAGGGCTGTTTGGGGAAGGAGAGGAGGTATGGTGACATAGGGCATTTTCCCTTTTTTGGTAACTGTGCCTGATTGTAAGTAGCCCATTGGTAAGTTTGGGTCTATGGATATTTTAAGGTGGGTCACCTGATGGGCCTGTCTTCAGCCGGGGGTTACTGTGGACCATTTCAGCATTCCATAGCTCAAACCTGTTTGCCTAAAAACTGCCTCTACTGTAATTCCTTGGAGTTTTGATTAGAATTCTTTTTATTTTATAAACTTGTCTTACAGATTTGGGAGTTCTGGCATCTTTATGTTATTAGGTTTTTCTGTGTATACCAGAACATGGCAAATCTCTCTATATCATGTATTTTTATATCCCTAATTTTTTGAGGTAGACTCTCCACATTTCTTGATAATGTGCTATTAGGCATTTCATATTATTATTGCTGTTACTAATGAGGTCTTCACTCATTTCATATTTTTTTTAATTTGGAGAAAATATTTAAACACATACAGATGTTATTATTAGAAGAAGAATCCAGGAATGTCATATTTACATCTTCTCTTTCAGTAAAATTCAAATACAGTTGAATATCCAATTACATGAATTTTACATTTGTATCTTTGTTTTCATTTGTTTGCGGACCTTTTTTTGAAAATTTGTTTTAATTTAAATTCAGTTAATATATAATGTATTATTAGTTTCAGAGGTAGAAGTCAGTGATTCACCAGTCTTATATAATACCCAGTGCTCATTTATACCCAGCACTTAAATTTATAGATTTTCGGTCACTTTTGTTGCTTCTTGGAAGTTCTAATATGTGTTATTTTCATTATTCACATGTAAGTATTTTAACATTTTAATTATGATTTTTTGTTTAATCCATGAATTATTTAGATATGTGTTTTTAAATGAAAATTTCCTTATTTTTTAAAATACTGATCTCTGGGGTGCCTGGGTGGCTCAGTGGTTAAGCATCTGCCTTCAGCTCAGGTCATGATCCCAGAGTCCTGGGATCCAGCCCCGCATCGGGCTCCCTGCTCAGCAGGAAGCCTGCTTCTCCCACTCCCCCTGCTTGTGTTCCCTCTCTCACTGTGTTTCTGTCAAATAAATAGATAAAATAAAAAAAATACTGATTTCTAATTTGCATTATAGTCATAGATTTTGAGGTATATTAAGTGGATTGTTTAAAATTTCTTAGGACTTGCTTTATGGCTCAGTATGTGGTCACTTTTTGTAAATGTTTCACATTTGCATAAGAGTATTCTCCAGCTGTTGGATACAGGTTCTAAAAATAACTATTAATCAGCTTAATTATATTGTACAAATCTTCAATATCTTTAATGATTGTTTTTAGTCTGATTATCTGGCAATTACTGAGAGAGATATGTTAAAATATTCCACTAAATGATATATCTGTAAATTTCTCCAAGTTCTTCCAATTTTTTCTTTATAAATTTTGAGGCTGTGTTATTAGGTAGGGAGAATAATGTCTTCTTCCTTCCTACTCCCCCACCAAAAAAAAAGATGTTCATATCCTCATTTCCAGAACCTGTGAATATGTTCACTTACATGGCAAAGGGGAATTAAGGTAACAGAAGAATGAAGGTTGCTAATCATGCAATCTTAAAATACAGAGATTATCCTGGATTTTCTTGGTAGGCCTAGTGTATTCACAGTGATCTTGAATGTGGAATACAGAGGCAGAAGATGTCAAAGTGCTGTGATGTGAGAAGTACGCCATCAACTGTTGCTGGCTTGAAGATGGAAGGGACCGTGAGTCAAGAAATGCAGGCAGCTTCTAGAAACTTGAAAAGGCAAGGAAATTGTTTCTTTCCCCTAAGGCCTCCAGAAAGGAGGATTGCCCATTTCAGCCCAGTGAGACTTGCATCACATTTCTGGTTAGTCTTTCCCTGCTGTATCTTTTTTCCTTCGTTAGCTTTCTGTTTTTCAATCTGCTTATGTTTTGTGTCTCTTTTTAAAATATTTTTTCATTTAAAATCAATATATAATGTATTATTGGTTTCAGACGTACAGGCCTATAATTCATCAGTCTTCTATAATACGCAGTGCTCATTATATCACATGCCCTCCTTAATGTCCATCACCCAGTTACCTTCCAGCAGTCCTCAGTTTTAGAGTCTCTTATGGTTTGTCTCCCTGTCTGATTTTGTCCTGTTTTATTTTTTCCTCTCTTCCCCTATGATCCTCTGCCTTGTTTCTTAAATTCCACATATGAGTGAGATCATATGACAATTGTCTTTCTCTGATTGACTTACTTTGCATAGCAGAATACCCTCCAGTTCCATCCCTGTCATTGCAAATGGCAAGATTTCATTTTTTGATGGCTGCGTAATATTCCAGTGTGTGTGTGTGTGTGTGTGTGTCACATCATCTTTATCCATTCATCTGTCGAAGAACATCTGTGCTCTATTCATAGTTTGACTGTTATGGACATTGCTGCTATAAACATCGGGGTGCACGTGCCCTTTCGGATCGCTACATTTGTATCTTTGGGGTAAATACCCAGTAGTGCAATTCCTGGGTCGTAGGGTAGCTTTATTTTCAACTTTTTGAGGAACCTCCATACTGTTTTCCAGAGTGACTGCACCAGCTTGCATTCCCACCAACAGTGTAAGAGGGTTCCCCTTTCTCTGTCCTCTCCCAACATCTGTCATTTCCTGACTTGTTTCTTTCAGAGATTCTGACCCGTGTGAGGTGGTATCTCGTTGTGGTTTTGATTTGTATTTCCCTGATGCTGAGTGATGTTGAGCATTTTTTCATGTGCCTGTTGGCCATTTGTATGTCTTCTTTGGAGAAATGTCTGTTCATGTCTTCTGCCCATTTCTTGACTGGATTATTTGTTCTTTGGGTGTTGAGTTGGATAAGTTCTTTATGGATTTTGGATACTCGCCCTTTATCTGATAAGACATTTGGAAATAGTTTCTCCCATTCTGTTGGTTGTCTTTTGGTTTTGTCAACTATTTCCTTTGCTGTGCAAAAGACTTTATCTTGATGAATTCCCAATAGTTCATTTTTGCCCTTGCTTCCCTTGCCTTTAGAGGTGTGTCTAGCACCTCTAGTAGTTGCTGAGGCCAAGGTCGAAGAGTTTGCTGCCTGTGTTCTCGTCTAAGATTTCGATGGATTCCTGTCTCACATTTGGGTCTTTCCTCCATTTTGAGTCTATTTTTGTGTGTGGTATAAGGAAATGGTCCAGTTTCATTCTTCTGCATGTGGCTGTCCAATTTTCCCAACACCATTTGTTGAAGAGACTTTTTTCCATTGTACATTCTTTCCTGCTTTGTCAGAGATTAGTTGACCATAGAGTTGAGGGTCCATTTCTGGGTTTTCTGTTCCATTGATCTATGTGTCTGTTTTTGTGCCAGTACCGTATTGTCTTGATGATTACAGCTTTATAATAGAGCTTGAAGTCTGGAATTGTGATGCCACCAGTTTTGGTTTTCTTTTTCAACATTCCTTTGGCCATTCAAGTCTTTTCTGTTTCCATACAAATTTTAGATTTATTTGATCCAGCTCTGTGAAAAAAGTCGATGATGTTTTGATAGGGATTGCATTAAATGTGTAGATTGCTCGAGGTAGCATAGACATTTTCATGTTTGTTCTTCCATTCCATGAGCATGGAACGTTTTACATTTCTTTGTGTCTTCCTCAATTTCTTTCATGGATGTTCTATAGTTTTCTGAGTACCGATCCTTTGCGTCTTTGGTTAGGAGTATTCCTAGGTATCTTTATGGTTTTGGGTGCAATTGTAAATGGGATTGACTCCTTAGTTTCTCTTCCTTCTGTCTCATTGTTAGTGAATAGGAATGCAGCTGATTCCTGTACACTGATTTTATATCTTGTCACTTTGCTGAATTCCTTTATGAGTTCTAGCAATTTTGGAGTGGAGTCTTTTGGGTTTTCCATGTAGAGTGTCATGTCTGCACTGAGAGAGAATTTGACTTCTTTGCCGATTGAGATGCTTTTTATTTCTTTTTGTTGTCTGATTGCTGAGGCTAGAACTTCTAGGACTGTTTTGAACAGCAGTGATGATAGTGGACATCCCTGCTGTGTTCCTGACTTTAGGGGAAAAGCTCTCAGGTTTTCCCCATTGAGAATGATACTTGCTGTGGGCTTTTCATATATGGCTTTTATGATATTGAGGTATGTTCCCTCTATCCCTACACTGTGAAGAGTTTTAATGAAGAAAGGATGCTGTGCTTTGTCAAATGCTTTTTCTGCATCTATTGAGAGGATCATATAGTTCTTGTCCTGTATTGTATCACATTGATTTGTGGATGTTGAACCAACCTTGCAGCCCGGGAGTAAATCCCACTTGGTTGTGGTGAATAATCCTCTTGTAATCATCATATCTGTAGATTATGAATTTTTTTACAGTTTAACAGTACTTTTTAACTAGAAAATTCAGATTAACATACTTATGATTGTACATATATAAGGAATTATTTTTACCATGTATTTCTACCATTTTATTTTGTCCCACTTTGGCTTTTAGAAATTTTCTCCTTTTGTTTTCCTCCACTATTTTGGATTTAATAGATTATATTTCTGTTATTTTTGTAGTTACTCTTAACGGTTTCACATGCATACTTAGAGTCTAAAGACTTCTCCCTAACACTCCAAGGACCACTAAATGATTTTAATTCTTGTCATTTCATTTCCACGTTCTTATTTTCTAGTATATTTTGTTCTCTTTTTTTTTACAAACCCCAAATGAAATATCATTATTGTTGTTGCTTTATATGGTTTTATTTGTTTGGAATTAACCAGTTTACTATTTTCCTGACCCAGCTTTTTGTCTTGCATTTCAGAGCATCCTTCTAGGATTTTGTTGTTGTTTTTGACTACAGTTATTTTAAGATTTTATTTATTTATTTATTTATTTATTTAAGAGAGAGTGAGAGAGAGAGAGAGCATGGGAGGAGGGAGGATCAGAGAGAGCAGGGAGCCCGACACATGTCTCGATCCTGGGACTTCAGGATCTTGACCTGAGCCAAAGGCAGTTGCTTAACCAACTGAGCCACCCAGGCGCCCTAACAGTCACTTTCTGTCTGCATCATTTAGTAGTCTTTTTCTTTGGGTTTCCACTATTGCCATTGAGAGGTTCTCTGTGAATAGATTTCTCTTCCCACATCTGAGGACTTATGTCTGTCATCAACTCTGGGATATTTGCAATTCCTGTTTCTTCCTTCTATCATTTTCTTCTGGGGCACTGTTATATGTGTCTTAATGCTCGTTGTCCTAGTTTGCATTCTAGATAACTTAACTCTTCCATCTCCTGGCTCACAAGTTCTCTCCTGGAGGCTGTATCTAACTTGCTGTTTAGGTGATTCTATTTTTTTTTTTTTTAAGTTTTAGAAAATGTCTTCTTTGTAAAATATGCTTGGTCATATTTCTGTTTTCTCTTGGACCTTTCTTGTGGCTTTAATTGCCTGTTATTTTTAAAAACATACCGAACACCGTACCTCATGTTCTGTATCTGAACATTATGGCAAGTTTTTTTTTTTTTTTTTTTTTTGAGTCTGATTATTATGTTTGCTTTTTCTATTGACCCTTCCTGTGATTTTTTTTTTCCTTATATGTTATCATTTTTATTGTGAATTCATGTGTGTGAAGATTTTAACTGTAAAAATTCTGTGAGGGCTATGTCAAGGGAGACTTTCTCTAGAGATGATTATGTTTTTTCTGTTATATGTTTGAAATGGCTACCAGGGTGGGACTACTTCAATTTAAGTGCTCCATTTGGACTATTTTGGACCACATAGATAAGATAAAGTTAAATATAAATAATTTGTTAAGGGCAGTTTGTGATTAAAATTCACAGATATTTTTCCCACCTTTGTCCAGAATCAAGACCAAAAAGGGCAAGTTGCCTTTTATGTCTGCTTTGTGATTTATTTTTTTTATCATTATTATTTTATATTATTATTATTATTATTATTTTTAGTTTACCTTTTCACAGAAAGTAGGGACCTTTAGTTGCTCTGGCTTGATTATAATTTCCCACTTTATATAGACCCAAGGTCTTATCTTCTGTTTTTTTTGTGCAGTTGTTAAAAACAGAATCTCTACATTCTGAGGTCACCCTCTTAAGCTATGTAGGTTTGTGCTCCATCTTTTTTTTTTTTTTTTTTTAAGATTTATTTCAGAGAGAGAGTGTGCATGCACAGGCATAGGGGGACGGGCAGAGGGAGAGAATCTTCAAGCAGACTCCCCACTGAGCACGGAACTGGACTTGAGGATTGATCCCAGGACCCTGAGATTATAACCTGAGCCAAAATCAGGAGTCGGCCACTTAACCCACTGAGCCACCATGTGCCTGTGTGCTCCATCTTTATGTTCTGTGGTTGTTTACCCTTTGAAAAGGAGTTCCCTTTACTTTTTGCAGCTGAGCTATGCACCTAAATGGAGTTTCAAATATTTGTCTTTGTCTATTTTATTGCAAGGAAAGCTTTTGGAGGATCTGGATTAGTTTATTTTCTTTCTTTTATTTATTTATTTTTTTGTAATGTACATGTTTTTAGAAGGTGAACCTTTATGAACAGTGTCCACTATTCCTCTATGAATGTGTAGTTTTTTAAAAAATATATAAATAGTATACTATGTTCTTTTGCTTTTTCTTTTTTTAAAGATTTTTATTTGAGAGAGAGCGAGAGAGGGAATACAAGCAGGGTAAGTGGGAGAGGGAGAAGCAGGCTTCTCTCAGAGCAGGGAGCCCAATGTGGGGCTCAGTCCCAGGACCCTGGGATCATGACCTGAGCCAGAGGCAGATGCTTAACGACTGAGCCACCCAGGTGCCCCAATATGTTTGTTCTTAAATGCTGTTTTACTTACCATATTTTTTAGATTTACCCATGTAGATACATACGGACATAACATATAACTTGTAACTGCTACATGAAATTCTATCTTATGAATAAATAATGTGTTATTCATTCTTTAAACATTTAGCGTTTTTTTTTTTTTCCACTTTTTTGCTATTACTAACAAAAAATATTCTTTTTCATTTTTTGGAGAATTTCTCTAAGGTATACAATTCAGAGAGGAATTGAAATCAGTTAAGTTTTGCCATTCTATAGTTCGTTTAGTCTGGTCTCTTCATCTCTCCTGGGAAAAAAATATTGAAGATCACTGGAGATTAAAACTCACTTCAGAGTGAACTCATAACCAAATGGAGCATGTTGCTCTTGGTTGTATCCTGAATCAAACAAACCAGCTGTAATTTTTTTAGACATTTGTAGAAATTCGAATATGGAGTGAGGGTGAGTTGAAAATAAGGAATTATTGTTGATTTTGTTATCTGTGACAATAGTGTGATTATATAGAAAAATATCCTTATTTCTAGAAGATGTATGTTGAGTATGCCTGAGGCCCTATCATGATGTCTGGCATTTACCTGGAAATAATCCAAGAAAATATTGATAAGGCAAAAAAGCAAAATGTTCATATTAAACTTGGATGTTGGGTATTCAGGTAATTTTTAGACTATTTTTTGTACTTTATATTTTAAACTTTCACCATAGTTCAAAAAGATGAAAAAACAAATTATTTGCTCTTCATTCTGTAATAGGGGTTGGCAGACTAGTTTGAGGGCCATATCTGGCCCTGTACAGGTTCTTGTAAATAAAGTTTTATTGGAACGCAGTCATATTTATTCATGTATTTTTGTATGGCTGCTTTTGTGCTGCACTGGCAGAGTTGAGTAGTTTTGACTGAGACCATTTGGCCTGGGCAGACTAAAATACTTACGATCTGGTCATTTACAGAAAAAGTTTGCTCTGTATACTTACCGTGATTTATTTTTCTTTGCAGCCTTTAACTCTCCAGCCTTCTTTCTTCCCTTTCTTCCCTTCCCTTCTTTCTTCCCTATATGTTAAGGGAATATACTTATTTATTTTTTGTTTGGCTCTGGTTACTAGAATACAAACTAAACACAGTTGGTGTTTTCACTAAAATAATACCAAGTACATATTAGGAGCACAGTAAATATTTGTTGAATAATAGATGAGTTATCAACATGTGAGAATCTAGTTTCCCCACATCCTTGTTAGCACCTAATATTATAAGATTCATAAATTTTGCCAATAGAGTGAAGTGGTGTTTGATTATTGTTTTCATTTGCATGTCTATGGTTAGTAAGGGTGAGATTATGCATGTTTTTTCTGTGTTCTCTGTTTATTGATTGTGTATATTTTATCTTGTGTGAATTGCTAGCTAATCCTTTACCTCTCTTTCTGTTTGGCTGCCTTCATTATTGCTTTGAATACTGAGTTGAAGCTGCTGTCCTCCAGAGGGGATTTGCATTTGCTTTTGCCAGTTGCCCAGGGCCACAACTACCTGAAGTCTACAGTTAAAAATTGTTTGCTTGAGGCTGTTTTGGACTTCCTGATAGTGTAGCTGGAATCTGGGTTGCAGACATGTGTGAGGCCCCCTGGTGGTTATAAATTCTCAAGGACCAGGTTTCCCTTCTTTTCCAGTAAATCAGACTTGTTTCATTGCTTTTCTCTTCTACACAGGGATTTATTTCTCACTCACCTTTACACCGTGATCAAAGGACTTTGGGATTTCCAACTTAATTCAGAAGTCTCTTTTGAGCTTCCCACTCTGTAGCACCCATAGACTTCATTGCCTGCTTCTGATACTCCAGGCCCCTGGAATTCAGAGATGGTGAAAACTCGCTGCCCCTAAGCCCAGCTTCCACTTTTGCCCCCTGCCGATTTCTTATGCTCTTGCCTGCTCAGAAATGCATTTTAGAATTTTTTGAAATATTTCATCTAACATTTTTTTTAACTGTTTTCAGTAGGTACGTAGTTTAGGGTGTCTGATCTGTCATTTGTAAGATGAAACCACTATTTTTTTGTAAACTCAAGTAATACATGTTTTATTACTGGAGCTTTACAGTACGTTTAGTACAACCTGTCCTTTCACTTAACTTGTGTGGTTTATCGTTCCCATAGATGTTTGGACATTCTTTACATGCTTTAATTTTTCATCCTTTCTTACACTACAAGTTCTCCCTGCCAAATCTGTTGGCTTATTTTTTGTCACACAAAATTAAAAATATTGATGTCATTAAATTCATTGTTTTTCTCTCATGTGTTTCTTTGTTTTAATTTTTTATTGTTAATCATGTGTTTTAAGTTTTGTGTATTTTTGAAGAAGGAATCCTTGCTCAAGGTTATGAAATAATTTCCTATACCTTCTATTAATATTTATAAAGTTTCACTTTGAATATTTTGATCTTCAATTTGTCTAGAATATTTTTTGTGAGTGTTATGAGGGAGGGCTTTAACCGTTCATTTTCCTAAAAGGATAGCTGATTGATTAACTGATCGTTTCTCAGTCTATCAGTTTGGTCCTGGAAGAAAACAGATTGTGCAAACAAACAGGGATAATTTAAGAAGAGTTTAATAAAGGGACTTTCACAAATGTGTGGCAGTTTAGGGAAATGGAAAGGAACCCTGTCAGACTGTGAAGTAGGTAACAACTGCTTTTTCACCTTGAGGCTCTAAAGGGATAAGGGCTTGAAAGAGGAATATAGATGGTCAGGAGGGCTGAGTGGAAAGGCTATCTGATAGGAGCTGTGGCATTTTGTCCAGGGATGTCATGAGCCTAGTGGCAACCATATAGAAAGTGGCGACAGTATAGAAAGGGGGTGGGCGTTTGGGGGAAGGCAGGGTTTAGGGGCTAGAACAAGTCCCTTGACTTAATTCTTTACCCTTGTTCCCCGTTGGATGAAACCAACTGGAAGTCACAGGAGCCCACTGTGTAGTCCCAACAGGTCAGCCTCCTGGGGCACAGAGCAGGGAGCAGAAGAGTGTAGAGAGGTATTTGACAATATTCAGCGTGTCAATTGATTGGAAATTTTACCTCCTTTACATCTGGAACTCCGTGAGCTTATGTACCAGGAGAATATGGTGGTTACTATGAGCAGATGTACTGGGCTTGAATGCAGATTCTGCAGAGCACTAGTTGTGGGACCTTAGACAAGTTACTTAGCCTCTCTGTGTCTTAGTTTTCTCAGTTGTAATGTAGGGTAATGAAAATACCTAGTTTAACAGATTGTTGTGGGAATTAAATGAGCTTACGTATGTAACAAACTTAGAGCTGTTTCTGACACAGGAGTGCCAAGTGAAGGTTAGCTCTGATGGAGACCGAGGCAACAATGATGATGTTGATGGTTTTGAGGCGTTTTAATTCTTTTTTTTATTAATACCACACCATATTAATTACAACCGTGCTCTGTTGCTTTTGTATTGTTCTGTGTGGCTCATACTCTTTCAAGGTTTTTTTAAACATTTTCTTATATATTGTTGATTTTATGTAAGTTTTGGGATTAGCTTGTCAAGTTCCTGAAAAATCATGTTGGAATTTTGGTAGGGATTGGGATTACATTTATCAATGAATTTGTTAAAAAAGGACATCTTTACAATATTGAGTCTCACCATTCTTGAACAAAGTGTTATCTTTTCATTTTCCAGGCTTCTTTTATGTTGTTCAGTAAAGTTTTATAGTTGTCTTAATAATGATATCGAACATTTCTTTTAATTTTATACCTACTTTAGCGTTTATGTTGCTTTTTTCTATTAGATTCTTAAATTGGCTATTTCAGAGGTGTAAGAAAGCTATTGATTTTTGTGTTGACCTTGTATGTGGCCCACCTGCCAAAATTCCTTTTTTTCTGTTGATTATCTGTGATTTTGTAGGTGAATAATCATATTGTTTGTGAATTATGGTAATCTTGCCTTTTCCAATAGTTATAGCTATAAATTTTTATTTTATTGCAATACCCAATGAGTAGGTTGTAGATTTGTAGCAAGTAGAGTGTATCTCCTTGTTTTACTCTTCATTTTAATGAGTGCTTCTAATATTTTACCAATAAATGTAAATTTTTCTCTGAAATTCTGGTATATACCCTTTATTTGGTTTTGCTAATAAGCATTCTTGTTAATAATTGGAGTTGACTATTATCAGATGATATTCCAGCCTCTTCTTGATAATCTTATAGTTTTTTTCTCCTTGAATACATTACTATAGTAAAATCATTGGCACTTTTTTTCTTTTCCCTTTTTTATCATTGACTATATGTATGTGCCTTGGATAAACCCTACACAGTCACAACACATGCCTGGCTTTTACACTTCAAAATCAGACGTTGTTTAAAAATGTTACTTCCATGTTCATGTTCCGTGCTATTTCCATCTAAGTTTCTGTTCTCATCCTGTTGATGAGTCCAGTTATTTTGGTCTCTTAAAATATGTTAGGTAGCTTTTTTTAAAAAAATCTTTTTATTTGTCCGAAGGCAGTTTTATATTATAGTAGGAATTATCTATTCCCTGAAGATTTAGGAAGCTTCCAAAACCCATGTGAACTTAGTGCTTTTTTTTTTTAGAGTTAAAACATTACCTGTCATTTTAATTTTGTTTGTGATTTATTTGATGTGTTCTTGTTTTTATTTTTTGAAGTTTTTAGTACATTTTAAAAATATTTTATCCATTCTGCCTAAATTTTAAAATTATAATTTTATGGTGGAAAATAATCTTTTTCAAATCTGAAGTTATTTTCCCTTTTCCATTTCTACTGTGGTTTATTTGAACTTTCTTTTTAATTTTTTTTAAATATTTTATTTGAGAGAGAGAAAGAGAGAGAGAGCATGAGAGGGGGGAGAGTCAGAGGGAGAAGCAGACTCCCCGTTGAGCAGGGAGCCTGATGTGGGACTCGATCCCGGGACTCCAGGATCATGACCTGAGCCGAAGGCAGTCGCTTAACCAACTGAGCCACCCAGGCGCCCATGACCTTTCTTTTTTCTTAATCAGACTTGCAAAACTTAGCCAATTTTCTTGATCATTTCAAAGCACCTGGGTTTCAAATGTCCTGGTATTTTTATTTTGTTTCCTAATTCATTTTTTCTTTTGTCTTTAATGATTTATTCTACTTTCTTCTTTGGATTTATTTGTGAACTTTTTTTTCCCTCTCATTGTCTGAGTTAAAAAATTTACTTCTTTAAAGTGTCATATGTTTTCTAGTAAATAAATCTTATGCTATGTATGAATTTTTTCTGACCCTGCTGAGGCTGTTTCTCAGTCTTGTTCTGTAAGCTCTAACTATTATGTGCAAAGGACATGCAAATGTTTCTTTTCTCCCGCTTTATTCCCAAACACATTTATATGTAAGGTTTTATAGCTAAGTAGGCAAATACGGAGATAGCACTTTTTGTAACTCTGTTTTAACTTTAACCCATTGCATTCATTTAAAAAGGTTAATGTGGGGGCACCGGGGTGGCTCAGTTGTTAAGCGTCTGCCTTCGGCTCAGGTCCTGATCCCAGAGTCTTGGGATGGAGCCCCGCATCAGGCTCCCTGCTCTGTGGGAAGCCTGCTTCTCCCTCTCCCACTCCCCCTGCTTGTGTTCCCTCTCTTGCTGTGCCCCTCTCTGTCAAATAAGTAAATAAAATCTTAAAAAAAAAAAAGGTTAATATGATTGCTATTTTTTTGAATTTGTGAATATATTCTTTTGTCCTAATATTTGGTAATTTTTGTGAACATTCCACATGTGTTTGATAAGAATGTATATTATACTCTGCCTTTCTTAACTGTCTTATCCTCTGTCAACTTGTTTTTATCTTACATGCGTATTAAAACTATTGTATTAAGTGCATAAAGGTTATATTTGCATTGCAAATGTTGTATGAGCTATATTTTTATGGTCTACAGTTTTTCTTGTAAAGGGCCAGATAATATTTTAGGTTTTGTGAGCCACATGTTACCCATCACAACTACTCACCTCTGCCGTTGTGTTTGAAAGCGGCCTTAGACAGCAGGTAGAGCGTGGCTGTGTTCTGGGAAAACTGTAGGAACGGGTGGTGGCCAGGATTGGCCTGCTGCTCTCAGTTTACCAACTGCTGCTCTAGTGTAAGGATTATGAGAACCTGAAGTTTAGATATTACCTCTATGTAATATCGTATTTGTCAATCTTTTTGGTAGTAATTTGTTGAAAATTCTCACAACATTACCCATTGTTTTTTGTATTTCTTGTATTTCTCTCTTGAATCAGTTGGAAAGTGCTTATTTTTCTAAAACATTAGTTTTATTATTATTATTAATGTGTGTATTCTCAACAAGGACAATATTATGAAAATTGGTTTGGGTTCCAGGGGAGGCAAAAACCAAACCAAACCAAAACAAAAACCTTAGAAATTACAACGCCTATGACCCTCCAAAGCTGAGTCCTACCCAACAAAATCTTTTTCCTTAGCATTTAATTTCAAGGGCAGGATATTGATTAGGACAGCCCCCTCAGGGGCACGGTAATGAGAAAACGGCTAAGTATTCAGATACCGTACTGTTTCCTGAGTCCTTTAAAATTTTTGTAGTATCTGTTTCGGAGGTTATGCATTTTGCTTCTCCTACTGTGGCGTATTGTTTTTCTCTAATCGTTCTTCCTCAGACAAGCTAGAAATGTGTCTTCCCTGCCCTCTTAAAAGACACTCAGCTCTCTCAGCTCTTTTCCAGATTCATCTGTTTTTATCTTTTCTCTTTCTCTGTTCTGTTTATTGCTGTTTGCTTTCTGATATCTTTAAATGATTAATTTGTTAACTACTTCCCATCTCCTCAATTTTATGTTCTTCTGATTATAAATCTGACTTTATTTCTATTTTCTTTTCCTATCTTTTCTCTTTTCTGGAGTGTAACATTCTTACTATCATTATTTTCTAAAGATTTCACAATTGCTTCTCCAGCTGCTTTGACAAGTGATTTCATTTTTGACGAGAATTAAAATTTTTTTCCCCTTATTTGCCAGTTTTGTCACAAATTTCAGTTTTTATTACATTATCTTCAGGGAATCCGATCTTGATAATTTGTTCTTTTTAATTGAGGATTAGTTTATGGCATGATATATAATCATGTTATATGATTGTGAGATGATTTTTGAAGCCCATTGCAGTGGTCATGAGTTAAGATGCTGTCAGCTCTAGGTAGTGGAAAAACAGCTGAAAATGGCTTAAGCAGAAAGGAAATTTATTATCTACAAAACAAGAAGCCTTGAAATATAGTAATTCTAGGGATTGTTAACTGTGGGGGCCTTAGTAACATCATCAAAAACCTATGTTTCACCCATGTTTTCCATTCTCACCTTCTTAGCCTGCCAGCTCGGACTTGGGCTCCTACACAGGCTCTCTTCAAGGTTTCAGGATGGCTCGCACAGAAAATGACCAGAGGCTATCAAGAGTAAATGTCCCCATGTAAGGGCCTGCGTGTGTGAGGCCTTCTCAGGAGCTTCCTGTAGATCCTACAAGCCCTTTCAGTCCCCGGGATTGCGTCACAGGCCACTATGAAACCAGGCATTGTGAAGGAGACCCCTGTGGGTAGCAAGTGTGCTACCCATTTGCCTTAGGGTAAGTTGGGGCTGGCAGATTTGATAGTAGCCTTTCCTGAAGAACACAGGCCTTGGGCAGAGTGATCAAAATCAGGATTCTGGGTGTAAGTTAAAGCTGGGGTGCAGCAGAGAGTGCAGGGATGATGTTTGGGCAGGAAGCCAGTATTAATTGTCCACACAGTGGAATACTTTATCAGCTAGGACATCAAGTAATCTACACACTTAATTTGGAATATTTATTTCTTCAGGTGTAACTTAACAAGCATCATTTTGGCTATAAATAATTGAGTTTGTCATGAAAAGCTTGGTATGATTTTTGTCTTTAATATATAGTTGCTGCCCCACTGAAAATTGATTATAAAATTCTCTATTACTATTAGTAAATTAGATATATATTTTTGCCATTTTCTTTATAATTCAGAATCTTAGGATTTGGGGAAGACATTGTGTGTGTGTGTGTGTGTGTTTTACTGTTCATCCAGCACTGAATACTAGATTTCCAGAAACTAATTATTAGTAATAATGAAAGGTGCGTATCTTGAGATAGATTGAGGTGCAACTCAAGATGGGATTAGCTACCTAGTTTGTTTTTATTAAATTTTTTTTCCTGCATATTTGTAATCCAGGGGAAGTATCTAATGTGAAAAGTAAAGTCGATTTATTTTGAGGCAACGTATAAAAGTAATTGGTCTGACAGCATTGTGTGAATACAGGTAAGATGGTCCTATTAAAATTTGGTCACAAAGTATATATGGTAATGCAGCAGGACTCATGCCAACTAATTATTAGTTCAAGTTTGTTGTAAAATCCCGAATTAATGGGAATTGTAGTGTCACTAAGTGAGTCCTGTCATGAAGAAATGATACTACCAGTGACATAAGATAGTCAGAGGCCAATACATTTGGGTAGCTAATTCTCAGGATGAACTTTTTTTTACCTGCCTTGTGCTTCCTGGTGGTTTATTTTCTTTTTTGTTGAGAGAATACACAAAAATGATACATTGTCACTTTCAAGCTGGAATTATTTCTCTTGATATTTAGACATAGGTACCCATTAAATGAAGAGAAGTCTGTCTTAAGTAAAATTATTACTACTTGTATAGTGTATCTTGTAACTCTTTAATCTTGTAACTGCTAGGTTTCTTACTTTGTGTCCAGGTAATTTAATATGAATGATGGATTATTAAATTCTTTTCATAGAAAATAGGCATATTTTAAGTTAATAGTCCTTATCACTGATACCAATTAGCAGAAGAGAAATGAATTCCCAGGATTTATATTTCCTAACAGCTCTTTCAGGATTGTTTTGTTACTCTCGGGGAAAGGGTATGAAATGTGGTCTAGGGATCACATCTGGCATAGAACAAATTCATTAATTCAACAAATATTTATCGAGCGCCTGTGATTGCCCGCCATTCTTGTGTTCTATACATCATTTTAAAGATTGCCATCCCTCTTCTTCTGATACTTCTTTAGAAACCTTATTTTGTGTTAAGCATTTACCATATGGAATGCCTTGGCTTCCACTACCTCCAAGTCACTTTCTATCAGGAATGGAATTCAGTGTGAACACACGAACTACATGCCCAGACGCTTGGCTGCTTGAAATGGTTCGTGAGTGGAAAACATTGCCTGAGCCCACACCCCTGACTCAGGAGGCCTGTCAGCCCTGCACCCCCTTTCTTACAGGATGTTGCAGGGAGTCCCAGTCCCACGTGTGGGCAGGGAGCTTCCTTTAGGCCTTGATGAAGCATGTTCCCTGTCATCTCTTAAGGCATTTCTTCTAGAAGAAGAGGGATGTCTGTTCTCCCTGTCCAGCACTCCCACAGGCAAATTTGCTTCTGTTCGGCATTCATTCCTGGGCAGCATTTATCCTGGGGCCCAAATTGCAGTGGTAAAAGAGCCGCCATCAAC
This sequence comes from Zalophus californianus, assembly GCF_009762305.2. NCBI lineage: Eukaryota > Metazoa > Chordata > Mammalia > Carnivora > Otariidae > Zalophus > Zalophus californianus. The sequence goes on along the minus strand of NC_045604.1, from coordinate 111,337,377 downwards.
AGACTGATTCCCTTCCCCACACCTTTGCTCTAACCCTCATGTAACCCCACTTTATAGATTACAGGATGAGAAGGACAAAGATCTAGTTTGAATTGCCTGGTGGAAGTCTGAGCGTTTGATGGGGGTATGAAGCCTTCAGTGAGCAGGATGTCCAAGCCTCCCTGGTGGTTAAGGGGCTCGCTTTGGCTTCCGTTCAGATGTCTTCCATGGTAACAACATAGAGTGAGACCACAGCTAGAGAGGTCAGTGTATCTTCCGAGCGTGGTGTCTCCGTAGGGAGGACTGCAAATAGATCCCTGTTTGGTGACTGGGAAGACTAGAATTTCTCAGGAGTTGTCTGAAGCTTAGAGTGGCAGGTCCCTCTGGGCATTGGAATCACCTGAAGAACCTTTAATGCTACCGATACTCAGACTGCCTCCCCCAGCCAGTTACATCAGAGCCTGTGGAGGTGCAACCCAGGCGTCAGTATTTTGTAAAGTTCCCAAACAATTTCAGTATGCAAACCAAGGGTAAGAACCCCTGGTTGAGAGCTTTGAACAATGCAGTTGTTGCTGTTTTATGGTAGATGTCATAGAAATATGTTGTTGAATTGCCTATAAAATGAATTAAAGATTAAAGCATTTCTTTTTCCCTCCATTCATAAACCCTTGTGATAGCATTCTTAACTTTTATAGAATTACCTAATTTTGCCTGATGAGATTTACTTAGAAGAAGAAATAAACATACAGCTCCATCTCTCCTGAAGTCTTTTTGCTGCTACTAATTAAGGCAGTACACATACTCTTAGCTGAGGTAGAACTTTAGATATTGTCTCTTTGCTCCACTGAATGTAACATGAGTGTTATGGCTTTTTGAATGAGTCAGAGCAATAAATCCAACATTGTTTGCAAGCCACATGCTTTTTCTCATTTGCCAACAATTATGTAATCAAAGTCTAAAGTAGCCATTTAAAGATTCCTTGCTCTTGAACAGAATTTAAGAATTAGAAGTAGTAATTAGCATAGATAAAAGTATCTTATTGACCACCATTTAGTTGATGCAGTGAATACAGGTGCTCTTAGGAAACAGGCATTTAAAATCCTCTGTCCTTATGGAACACATTACCTTTTGTTCAGTTTACATTGACTTCCTGTTGCTTTCTGGATACAATGCAAGGTGTTCATTTCATTTGCAAAGCTAGATGTGATTTGGGCATTTGGCAGGATAAAACTTAAATTTCCTCAAATGCATGCCTTTTAGGGACTTAAAACGTGAGAAAAACAAGAATAACCACATATTTAAATCCTGAGTATTTCCAAAAGTCTTTTTTGTTCATCTCAAACTTTCTCCTCTGCTGCAATTGTTTGTTGTGTGTGGGGGCAGATTTGTGAGTTAAAGAGTAATATCTCTAATTAAAAAGCTGGTGGCTGACAGATGTGTCTGTGAAATTGGTGTGACCTTACCAAAGGCGTGTGTGGACCCAAGTTCTTCATCAGCGCTCCTCCTCCTCCTCAACACGGTGGACTTGATCCGGGATCGCACAGTTCACGTTTAACAAGTGCCCTGTTGCTTTCTGGTTGACTGATGTTTTGTTTGTTACATAACATCTTGACATCTTATTAATACTGTAATTATAAAACAAAGTCCCAACTCATTGACAATAATGGCAGACAGAAAGATACAGCTGTTAACCTGCTCTTCTTGATTGAACACAGAACTTAGTTTGGTCGTTAGTTGACTAATGATTAAAATTTTTATATTTAAAGATGAGCTAAGAAAATCCTGGGAATTTGATACTCAAATTAATATGTAGTATATGCATGTACTGCATTTTTTTTGCATGTACTGTATTCTAAGGTATTTTAATGTGTCTACTTTTCATCTATTTATCTACCCTTGCCATTACTTGAGCGCTAAAACCCTGAGTTTTTAATCTTCAAGACTAGAGCTCAGTCCATTGAGTTATTTCATTAATAAGATTTTAATGATGTTTATGGATTTTCTCAAAAAAGAATGAAAATTACTACTTTTTGTGTAGTGTGCTGTTCTTACTACAGAGTATTGTTTTCTTTATTTCTAATTTAAATGTATTTACAAGGAAGTGCCCACACTGATAAAATAGTCATAATTAAACAAGAAATTTGATTTTCTTGAGCTATTCCTTTATTTAGCTAACTAAAGAAAAGGAGAATTATAGAAGGAATTTTATGAATCCTATCTTCATGATGCAGGGCTTTTGCAATGCTAAGGCTTTTCAGTTTCAATTTCTGTCTCCCAAGGTTAAAAGAATCATTCTTGTGTTAGATCATGAGTACTGCGTTTGATCATCCTTTCTCACTTATGACATAGCCTCTGTGACTTACGGAACATTGGATTTGCTATAGTAGATCATTCTGAATTTGTCTCTACATGGAATGACCAGACTGAATTGGCACCGAAGTTCCATTACAAATCCTTCATCCAGCCTTCCAGTTTGAATTGGAAATATCACTTCAGGTAGCTCACAAGTCATCAAATGTTTCAACGGGTTGTTATAGCCAGAGCAGGCAAAAGAATAAGCTGGTATAGACTGTTTATTGGAAGAGTCCAGTTTTGCATTATATTTAGGTGAGTTTTGAAAAATCAGATATTTTAGTAAACTTTCATCCAGTTTATTTAGAAGTCATATATGTTCCAAGAACCTAAGAGAAAGAAAATAAATACCTCCTCCTCCCCATAACATTTAAATAGTTATTTAAAGTCCTCTTTTTATTACATAGGGAAGACTTATGCTTTTTAACCTTGGAGCAGTGTTTTTTACTTCATATATGATTTTAATGAGTTTTGTTATATGTTATTCCATTACAGTCAAGATTAAAGATGGGAATTTGGAGGGCGGTGATGAGTAGTGCTAGATGGAGCAGTGAGAAATGAGAGGGGCATCATACCTGGAAGAGAAGAAGGGTTTATACTAGTCAGGGGGGCATTTAGGGTGGTGGTGGTAAAGAGCTCTCAGTCAGTAATAACTTCTGAGGGTATCATAATATTATGTTATTTTAAGAATACTCGTGTTAGAAATGACAAATTTTTGAAAAAGTGCTATGTTTTATATACTCCGTCAAAGGAATCAGGGACTATATTGGGAAAATCACCAAAGTCATTAAAACTTTAATCCAGTTTTTAAAATGATAAGAGCAAACATTTGTAAAGTGCACCTGTTTGAATCACCTCATTCTCTGATTATGCTGCATGATTCAGAGATTACTGTATGTACTTTATTTGGTAAACATTGTGTTCAAGAAGCGATATGGGGATTTCACCACTTCTTGGTCCCCTGGTTTCATGTCTGTCTGTCTGTCTGTCTGTACCCTGACTTTGAATTCTAGACCATTATCTTTTATGGGCTAATGTTTAGCACTGTCCTTCTCTCCTCTAGGACCTGAAACCTGTGAGTCAAACATATTTATGAGAAAAGAGAGAATAATACTAGTACATTTGGGGAAACATCCCGAGGGCCAATGGGTCAGGAACACTTATCATCTTAAGAGGAAGACTTGGGGACCTATCCAGGAGTGTCTTTTGGGAATAGTTTATTCCCTTTTGGACGGTATAAATTTTAGTCTTACCTGTTAAGTGTAGAAACGAACTTAACTCTCAGTGGTGAGGCAGCCTCACTAACTGTGGTGCTGTGAGTGTCTGAGATCCACCCTGCCTGTTAGAAGTTGGACTGATGCCCACAGATCTCATCTTCTCCCTACTCATAAAGGATTATCTTTCAGTGAAGAACTTACTCTGCTGTCTATATTTGAGAACTCTTTTGTTGGGAAAAAGGAGCTTCCCCAGATTTTAAATTTGTAATAAAGGCATTTAAAACCCTTTTGTCTTTCTAAAGTGCTCCTGCTCCAGGGCGTTTCCTGTCTTGGTTGAGGAGGGTTGTCCCTCTCCGGCTCTCAAGCTTGAAGCTTTAGTACAACCTCTGTGCTTTGCTTAGTATCCACAGCCTGCTGAAGATACTATGTTATGATTCAAAACTGTGCTCTCAGTGAGACTTCCCTCTTGTTTATGGTTGCCTTAGTTCAAGCCCACAGCTGGAACATGTAACAGTTCTTACTACTGGCTTCTCTGTGTTTGGGCTCTCCACCAGATAGACAAGATTATTCTCTTTAAAAGCAGTGGGGATGATGTCATGCTTCCCACAAGATCTCCATTGACTTTGGCTGCATCACTGGTCAGCTTGGCTTCTCCCCTGTCCTGCTCCACACACCCGACTCTGTGCCTTTGCACATGCTGTTCTCAGAGCTTGGAGGCTCTTCAAATGTGGAAGGCACAGAGATGATATGCCAACTCTCTCCCGAGTTCACATCTTATTCTGTCATAGATCTGCTTACCTACATTTCTCAAAATTTCAATTCATAAATTCCAAAGAAAATGTGTATATAATTAGAACATATTTATCCTATGGTTTGTCGCTTTAAAATCAAATGGGGGGGGCGCCTGGGTGGCTCAGTTGGTTAAGCGACTGCCTTCGGCTCAGATCATGATCCTGGAGTCCCGGGATCGAGTCCCACATCGGGCTCCCTGCTCAGCAGGGAGTCTGCTTCTCCCTCTGACCCTCTCCCTTCTCATGCTCTCTCTCTCTCTATCTCGTTCTCTCTCTCAAATAAATAAATAAATAATCTTTTAAAAAAAATAAAATAAAATAGGGTCTTAATTGTAAAGCAACATTATTGATAAACTTTTTTCAAGGTAGAGAGATGATAGGACATAGTGGTTAAGAGCTTGGACTCTGGGAAGCACATGGCCTGGTCTTGAACTCCTGCTTTCCATTGAGTCAGTAGCTGCGTGAGGAACCTCTCTGCCAGCCGTGCCCCTTATCACTAATTGGCCATAACATGGGACCCGTCTCATAGGATTGCTGCAGGAGCGAAGAAGTTAGCATATCTGAACCTCTGAGGATAGTGTCTGCTGATGTCATGTGCTCTCTGTGTTAGCTGTTGTTACTGTCATTGCCATCATAAGTTCTGGCCCCCAAGTTGTGTGTGTATACAATTATATATGATGTTATATACTATATATATTTTAAAGTTTCTATAGCTTGTCAGGGTATCAAGCTCTGTCTTAACATTTTATCATCAGCATTATAGAAGGAGTTTGTACCTACTTTTATCTTTTTTTGCTTCCTATTTGTAAAATATAGGGAAAATCGTATTTTGCATTAGCAAATGAGTTGTTTGGAACATTCGTATGGTGAAGGTGAAAATTTAAAACTGAGGATTCAGGTCAAATGTAATGCATTGGCTTATGCTTAATAAATTTCAGAATAATGAATTTTCACATGTTGAATTTCCCTGTTTTATGAAGAATGTCTAGATTCTGAATATTTTGCTTCTCAGTTCAGTTTCATTTGTTATGTTGTGAAAGCATAAAGAATGGGCCATTGGTGGGGTGCCTGGGTGGCTCAGTTGGTTAAGCGACTGACTGCCTTCGGCTCAGATCATGATCCCGGAGTTCCGGGATCAAGTCCCACATTGGACTCCCTGCTCAGCAGGGAGTCTGCTTCTCCCTCTGACCCTACCCCTCTTGGGCTCTCTCTCTCTCACTCTTTGTCTCTCTCAAATAAATAAAATCTTAAAAAAAAAAAAAAAGAATGGGCCATTGGTTAATTCATTTAGTGTAGTGAAGGTATACAAATTTAAGCTAAATTTGGCTAATTTCTTCTACAGCCTGGAAGAGAAAACTCCTTTTACCTCCCACAGTTAGGTTAGTAGTGCATGACCAGACTCCTCTTTAGAGGTCACCTGATTTAACTGTGACTGTGAAGCAGCCAAACCATCTGAGTCCCCACATTCCTGTTTCTACCCCTGTGTGTTATCAGTGCAGAATGATTAAATAATTATTGTTGGTCATGTCATTTTTCCATATGAAAAATGTTCACAACAAATACAAGAGTTAAAATCCTTCTAGATAGGAATGTTTGTTAATGGACAAGACCGGGCTTATTGCTGAGTCTTGATTTGAATCTATAGCTTAGCTAGGAAGAGAGACTCCCAAAAATGCCCATGTAGGGTTAACATGGGGATGTTAACCCTACATGGGCACGATGGCTACTCCTGTCTTTTTTAGAATATTTTGCCCCGAACCTGGATTCCACAGTGCTTAAATGTGAAATAGGAAAATACGCAAGGGGCCTGGTGCCTCTGTGGGAATAAATACAGTATTCATGGGGAATGTCAAGCTACCTGCTCTTTTTTGTGTTTTATTTTTTATTTTTTGATAGATGATGTTTATCACTCTCATAGCTCTCTGCTGCAGACATCATTGCACCTTTATTATGAACGCGCTGTGGCTTTCCAGTCATTGCTGTTCCGGAGCGAGTCTCTGAAGCAGCAGGAGTGAGGTGGTTTTGCAGATTGCAATATTATACCACATATGATCTTGTCTCAACCTGTACCATAGAAATAACATTTAATTACGGCACTATCCTTCCTGATATCAGACATCGTATGGCGCCTGTTAAGATTATATTGTTTGTAGTAAGATGGGGTAAAAAGTGGCTTAAAGAGGAAGGAATAAAATCACATACCTTGATAAACCCCTTAGATGCCTTTTAGTCTGGGGAGCGCTTTGATTTTGTTTCCTCTCTTTACTCCCACAATAAAAATGCAAACAGTACTTTGACAAACACTGTCAGAGACTGTAACCCCAGCTAATCCCCTCACTGCACATCTTAATCCCTGATGGACTTCTCTCAGATATATGGGTTGTGAGGTTAGGGAGTTTCTGGATGTGACACTTTTCGCAGAGTCTTCCAGTGACAGATGCAATGACCTTATCATACAGACAGCTCTATCCAGTTTGACAGTCCAGCCATCTGGCTTATATCGATCATAATTGATTTAAAGAAACCAGCCCTCAAAACTTGGTCATTTAAAACCCTAAGGCTAACTCGGCCTACATTTAATTTGAAGTTTTAAACCTTTATTCTTGAAACTTATTTTGAATTGATCTGTAAAATTAATCCTAGTTTCTTGTCTGTGTGAGGTTTTGGGGTAAAAAAAACAAAACTCATGGCTTGCCTTCAAAATGTCAACTTTTATGAGGACTATTTTATACTCTAAGGACCATATACAAATGTGTACTCAATAGTTTGAACTTAAGTCTCTTGTTAGAATTTGCAGGAGTTGAAAACTTAGGTGTACTGGGGCGCCTGGGTGGCTCAGTCGTTAAGTGTCTGCCTTCGGCTCAGGTCATGGTTCCAGGGTCCTGGGATGGAGCCCCACATCGGGCTCCCTGCTTCTCCCTCTCCCACTTCCCCTGCTTGTGTTCCTGTTCTCGCTGTGTCTCACTCTGTCAAATAAATAAAATATTAAAAAAAAAAAAGAAAAAAGAAAACTTAGGTGTACTATTAGTCCTGGCCTCCTTATTTTCCAGCTTTCTAGATTTGAGTGCATTACTCCACCTCTCGGAGTCTCTAGACTCTGTATCGGGGTGATGATAGTAGGTGTTTCATTGCATGGCTGCGAGAATTAAGTGAAGTGGTATATATCAAGTGCTTAATGTGCCGCCTAGCACATTGTGTGGAGAAATAAAGATTGATTTTTACTACTGGCTACTGTTACTGATTACCAACTGCTGCTGATACTGCTTCCTCTCTTGAATCTTCCTCTCATGGCTCCCTAACACCTGCTCTCACCTTGTTCTCCAGTTTCACTGACAACGGTGGCTCTCTTTTACCTGCTTCTTCACCTGTCTGCCTGTTCAGTGTTGGAATCGCTTGGAATTTGACGAGTGGGCTTTATCTTACTTGACTTTATGTTCTCTGAGGATGATCTCCTGCACAGCCAGGATTTCTGCACTCACTTGTTTGCTGATGGCTTCTGTATGGTTATCTCCAACCCAGATCTCTCTTCTGGGCTTCTGAAGGTACTTCTCCTGCTACATATGGTAGATTAGGGGACCCGGTGCCATACGGGCAGGTAAAGATCAGTTGGGAAATGAATACCGTTGATTCAGAGCCAGCTTTTATTGGTTAATTGATAAGAATATGTGGAAATCCAACATTTAATTAAAATGTAGGTGTTTTATACTTTCTGTGTTTTAAAACCTGATATTGGCATGTCACACTGTAATACAAATACATTTTGGTTAAGTGTTCCCTTTCTGCAACTCCTGGTTATAATGATGCCTCTAGAATTATTTGTTTTGGAAAACCTAGTTTTCTGAATTGCTGAGATTGTACCCAGCTCAGCACAAAATGGTTTCTTTAAGATGGACATCTTTCCAGATTTATTTTATGCTCTGATTTAACTTGATGATCAACAGTGCTATATACAGTACTAACTTGCATGGTGCCTTGTTAGGCTACCTGCTCTTTTTTTACATTTTATGTTTTAATTTTTGATAGATGATGCTTATCACCCTTGTAGCTCTCTGCTGCGGACATCACTGCACCTTTATTATGAGACTACTGTGGCTTTCCAGTCATTTTAATAAGGTACTAACTTGTTTTGTTAAAATGGGGTTTATTAACCAATCATTCCTTAATGCCTTAGCCATTTTCTTTTTGCTTTTTTTTTTTTAATTGTGAGGTGTATACTACTTGAGGACGAGTATATAAAATGTGTGTTATGTTTAAAGAACAATATTAAAGGAACAACTAAGTACCCAGCTTCCAGATTAAGAAAACATTATCATTTTCTTAGAAGCCCCCCATGTGCTCCTCCATCCTTGTTTCCTTCTCCCTCGGCCTCAGGGATAAGCCCATAATGTTTCCTTGCTCTTCCTTACAGGTTAACCACCACATTGTTATTTTGCATAAAATAATTTGTTGTTTTGAAAAATTGAGTGACTTAGATATAAACCTAGCTGTGTAAGAGAGGGGCAGTATTGTCACTGTAGTCTCCCTAATTAGAGATTGACCTGAACCTCTGGGTCATGGCTGGGCTTCATTATCCCTGGGAGTTTACAAAGCCCCTTCTGGGGTTGGTGGGCAAGGTCACGAACGAGTCCTGGGGAGCTTAGGGCTTACTGTAGTCAGAACAGGGCTGTTGTGTGGATCATGTGTTAGATGCCTGGAAGAAATATGGAAAGGGGATGAACGCTTCTCTGTTTTCTGTTTCAGCATTCCCCGTACCAACCCCAGCTTTCCAAAGTAGACCACAGTAGCCATTGCAGGGTAAAAGGAATGTCCTCAGTGGATAAAGGCAGGAAAGTGGGATTGGGAATTGGTGTTGTGGGGGAGTAGAGACTATCAGCTTGTGGTTAGGACTAGCCAAGTACATATAAGAGTCTGGGGCAGGCTCACTTAAGCATTTTGTGTTCAGGTGAAAAGATGGTTTAAAGCAGAGTTGTTGAGGTGGTGTGGTTTGTGGTAACAGTCCACACATGTCTATCTCTTGAATCACATTGCTGAAATTTGGATCACTTCCCTCTTTAATTGTATAGCTCTCATCCTGGGATTGGTCTTCATTGTGTTCTGAGGATGGCATTTGCTTCTTACTTCTGTTGGATCTCATGCTTCCTGTATCCCACATTTCCCTCTTTCTTAGATTACTTTTTTGTTTTGGTGGACCACCACCTCCAGTATCTTTTGAGTGAAGTCTGCATGGGAGATGCATTTTTTGAGGTCTTAGATACCTAAAAATTTCTTATTCTACCCTCAGTTTTAGAATGATAGGTTGGAGAATTCTTGGTTGAAAATCACTTTCGTCAGTAATTTGAAGGTACCACGCCGTTGTCTTGCTTCCAGTATCGTTAAGTTAAAAAGCCATTCTGCTTCCTACTTCTTTGATGTGATCTTGTAGTTTTTCTTCGCTATTTCTGAGAATTTCTCTTTTCCCTGTTGTTTTGAAGTTTTGCAATGATATGCCTAGGTGGAGATGAATTTTCTTCCGTTGTGCTGGGTGCTCAGTGGGTCCTTTTTAACCCAGAAACTGATTTCTTTCAGTTCTGAGTTTTCCAGAATAATTTCTTTAAGGTATTGTCCCCTTCATTTTTTCTGTCTGTCCTTTCTGGGATTCCTCTCATTTGGAGGTTGTACCTCCTGGACTGGCCCTCTATTTCCTTCCTTTTCTTTTGCATTTCTTTGACGTTTTTGCTCTACTTTCTGGGAGACTTCTTTAACTTCATCCTCCAACTCTGTTTTTTTTCATTATCATTTTGTTAATTTTTAAGAGTTATTTTTTCCTTCTTTTCCTTTTCATAGCATCCTGTTCTTGTTTTAATAGATGCAATATTTTTACCATATCTCTGAAAATTGTAATGAGTTTTTTTTTTTTTGGAATTTCCTTCTCTTTTTCATAGTCTTCGTTTTCCCTGTGTTGCTTTTATTTGCCTTATGATTGTTTTGATTTCTAACTTCTCTGTTGAAGTCTTTCTGTAGATGACCATTAATCCTACATTATGTGCTTACAGTACAAGCCAGCAGACTAAGGTAAAATGTGGGCTGAAAGTGCTGAGCCTGTGGGTGGTACATGTTAACTTGGAATGTCATTGAGGGGTGATCTGTTTGAGGTCTTTTTTTGGATCACCTTTCATGGTTAGTATCTTTAGAGAACCCTTCCTGGATTGATGAGATTCCCTAGAGAAGATTTCTTCAATTCCTTACTTGACTTGTAGTTGTTGCCTTTCTTCCTTTTCCTCTCCTCTCATTTGCTGTCCAATTTGCTCTGGGCTAGAAAATGGGGGGAAGATCTTGATTAGGATTGTTTGAAATGAGAACAATTAGATTCTGAGTAATAGCCTAAGGGACTGGCCTGTGCATAAAATGTTTTAAATGTGTGGATTTTTTGGCATCTGTTTCAGTGACCCAGAAACATGTTTTTATTTATTTTGTATTCTTGGGTGTATTCTGGAAACCTGATGTATTCATGTAACAGAATTCTAAATAGATGAAGTATTAATGCAGATTGTTCTGGAGCAATTTTTTTTTCATAGCCATTTCAGTTGATTCAGTACGTGTACTTATCTAGTTGATTATAAAATGATTTATTCATTAATTTGTTCTCTAATCTTACCAGTTACTGAAGGAAAAATACCGGTCCATAATGATCATAATCTTTCTTTTATTTTTATTTTTTTTGAAGTAGAGCGGTTGTTTTAACTTCTTACCATTATTGTAGGAAATCCACAAGCTCTCAAAAGCAATGGGAGACTGAGAAATATTTCTTACTTTTGATGTTTTCCAAGGTTCATATCATGAGTTCCTGTTGATTTACAGACATTCGGAAATTGAAAGTATTCTGTAGCCGTTCTAGCTGCTTCTTATTCTTGCTTGTTGTCTTGACTTCCCTTATCAGAGGTGTTTCTTTATAACTTCTTTATAACTTTTTTTTTATTACAGTTGAAATTCTAGTGATAGACATACCTTTAACAAAAATTCCATTTATACATAAGCTCACTGTCATTTGGTTATTCTGATTACACATGTGAATGTTATAATTAGGGTGTATTTAGTCACTGCCATTAAAACAAACCTATGAGATGAAAATTCAGTGTACGCAAGGATCATTAATTGAGGATTGCTTCTTCAGAGAGTTTAAGCATTAATTGTTTTAATTAAAATTTTTTACAAAATGTTTTCATAAGATGATTATTTTTAATAGCACTTCTGACACAGTTAAAGCATGCTCACATATACAAAATGTGGATTCACGTACACTTTTATAACTACATATTTTATGTAAGCAAACCACTTCTATTTCTTAACAAATGAAAGGGAATTTTGTTAGAATCAGCTCCAGCTTCTGATTTTCTGAATGACCTTGAGGACATTGTTTACTTGTTCTATATAACACACTTTTCCTGGCTATAGAACTAAGATGAAGATGTTAATCTGATCCTACCAAATCATTGCAGTATTGTAGGGATTAATGAACTCATGTTTGTAAAATATTTTGTTCTTTGTAAAATTGGAATTACCTAAATAGATGATATTATCATTAATATTATGTATTATGTTCAGCACAGTGGACTAGATAGTAATGCCATTGTATTACCTAATGTTTTAGATGTCTTTTAATTAAAATTACATGGAGATACTGGTATGCTTTCTGCAGTCTTGTCTTTCCCTGCAAATAGTAAGTGAATATTAACATGGAACATTTAAATTGTACATACTTACAAGGTTCTTAAGAATGTATCAGCTCCAGGGCGCCTGGGTGGCTCAGTTGGTTAAGGATCTATCTGCCTTCGGCTCAGGTCATGATTCCAGAGTCCTGGGATCGAGTCCTGCATTGGGCTCCATGCTCTGCAGGGAGCCTGCTTCTCCCTCTGCGCCCCCCGTCTCTCTCTCTCTCCCCCTCTCCCCCTCCCTCGCCCTGTCTCTCATGAATAAATAAAATCTTTTTTAAAAAAGAATTTATCAGCTCCAGGGAAAAAGAGGGAGTAAAAAAATATTCATTAAGACTCAGGAACTCCAGCAATCATATTTGGAAGAATTGGGTTATGTGTTTTATGGTATTCTTAATATTTCATAATATTCATTTTCAGCTAGTGATGATTGAGTCTTGTGAAACATAGTATACAGCAGAGAACAATCTATAAGTGAAATTGAGGAAAACAACTACATTTACAATAGCAATGAAAAGAGTGAAATCGGGGGTGCCTGGGAGCTCAGTTGGTTAAACTGCTGCCTTAAGCTCAGGTCATGATTTCTGGGTCCTGGGATTGAACCCCATATCGGACTTCCTGCTCAGCAGGGAGTCTGCTTCTCTCTCTCTCTGCCCCTCCCCATCACTCATTCTCTCTCTCTCTCTCTCTCAAATAAATAAATAAAATCTTTTAAAAAAAAAGAAATCTTGAGAATAAAAATGAAGTGCAAGACTGGTACATTGAAAATTACAAAACATTGTTAAAAGAAATCAAAATAAAAGACAAGAAATGTTTATAGATTGGAAGACTTATTATTAGATGGCATTATTCCCCAAATTGATCTTAAACCAATTCATATAAAAATCCCCCCTGAATCTTTGCATTGTTGTTGCTGCAGAATTCAACCAGCTGATCCTAAAATCACATAGAAATACAAGGGATCCAGAATAACCAAACAATATTGCAAGAGAAAATCAAAGCTGGAGGATTCATACTTGTCACTTTTGAACACTCTGGAGCTATAGTCATCAGGACAGTATGGTACTGGCATGAAGGAAGGTGTCTAGATCAAGGGAATAGAATTCAAAGTCTAGAAATAAGCTTTGAACCAAATTGCCAGGACAATTAAATTGAGAAAAGACTAGTGTTTGTAGTCAGTTGTTCTGGGACAACTGGATATGCATGTGAAGAGAATGAAGAGAATGTCTGGGCCCTACCTCACACTTTTACAAAAATTAAGGTTTTTTTTATAGCTAAACCTATAAAATTCTTGGAAGGAAACATAGGAGTCAGTTTTGAGACCTTGGGTTAGATAGTAGTTTCTTAGGTATTATGCTTTTGAGACCTTGGATTAGATAATAGTTTCTTAGGTATTATGCTAAAAGCACAGTTTATTCAATCACTGAATATTTATTACCTTTTATATGCCTTGCATAATAGTATAAATAAATATAAAGGCAAAGTTTCAAGTGGTGATACACAACTCTAGATTTTTGGGGGATTTTTAAAATATAAGTCTCTTTGGCTATTAGAGTAATTTTCCTTAAAATATACAGATTGTATATACTTGAAAATAAATAGAAAATTTTCCTTTTTTCTGAACTTCCTATGCATTGTTTTTAAGTATAACGTGTTCTCTCTCTTTTGCTTTACTAACTAAACCTTTTTGATTTTTACTGGTTGCTCTAGGGTTTACAATACACATATTTATTTTCTGTCTTTAATAATCTCTTCCTTCATGTGAAAGATAAGACACTAAAGGAGTATACTTTCATTTCCCTTTCTTGCCTTTTGTGCTATTGTCATCTCTTATCTTTATTATATGTTACAAGCATTACAGCAGTTGGTGTTTTTGCTTTAACTCTCAATTTTTCTTTTAAAGAAATTAAAAAATGTGAAAAAATTGATTTTTCTTCATCCATGTTTACCACTTAGGATGCTTTTTATTCCTTTCTGTAGGTATAGGTTTGTATCTTGTAACATTGTCCTTTTGCCTGAAGGCCCTTTTTAAATTTTTCTGGCAGTCCAGGTCTTTTGAAAACAAATTCTCTAAGCATTTCTTTGTTTGCAAACCAGTTTTGGTTCTATTTTTAAATGACATTTTCAGTGGATATAGAATTCCAAGGTGACGGTTTTATTTTTTCCTGTAAGAAAAGAAGTACTTCCATTGTCTTCTGACTTGCATTGTTGCTGGTGAAAAGTCAGTAATAACTCTTATCTATTCACTGTGTATAATTTATCTAGTTTTTCCCTTCTGGCTGCTTGTAAGCATTTCTGTTTGTCACTCGTCTTTAAGGAATTTCATTATGATGTGACTTGGTGTGTTGTCTTGGTTTTTATTCTGTTTGGGGTTTATCAGCCTTTGGGATATATGGGCTTATATTTTTAACTAATTTGCTGAAATTTAAACGTTATATTTTCATATCATTCTCCTTCCAGAGCTCCAATCACATGTATAGTATATTTGATTTCCCTGTTTACCCAGATTATTTCTTTCAGGCATGTTTCTCTCCATGCTTCAGTCTGTACACTTTCTATTGCCCTGTCTTCAATCTCACTGATCTTTTCTTCTCCTGTGTTTATCTACTTGTAAGCACATCCAGTGACTTTTTTAATTTCATTTCATTTTTTAGCTCTAGATGTTTTCCTCTATATTTTCATCTATATTCATTATGTTTCTTGTTTTTTTTTAAGTCCTCAAATATATTTATGCGTTCATTTGAAGTCCTTGTCTATTCCATCATCTGTCATTGCTGCATCTGTTAATATTGTCTGATTTTTCTCCTGATTAAGAGTTGCATTTTCTTGGACGCCTGTGTAGCTCAGATGGTTAAGCGTCTGCCTTCGGCTGAGGTCATGATCCTGGAGTCCTGGGATCGGGTCCCGCATCGGGCTCCCTGCTCCTTGGGAGCCTGCTTCTCCCTCTGCCTGCCTCTCTCTCTCTCTCTCTCTCTCTCTGTCTCTCATGAATAAATAAATGAAATCTTTAAAAAAAAAAGAGCTGCATTTTCTTTTAAAAAGTAGGTTTTTTATTCTGGCAGCAAGTTACATTACATGTCTATAACCTTTATTTTGTCAAGTTTGTCTTTTGTGTCCTGTTGGTGGGCAAATTTTACTTGTTTACTCGGGTGAGTCTTTACTATGGCATTTGTTTAGCTTAATTATTTTATTTTATTTTTTAAGTAGGCTTCATGCCCAGCATGGAGCCCAACACGGGGCTTGAACTCATGATCCTGAGATCAAGACCTGAGCTGAGATCAAGAGTCAGAAGCTTAACTGACTGAGCCACCCAAGTGCACCTGTTTACCTTAATTCTAATGCACGGTCTTCGGGTCTCTGGTGAGTGCCCCAGGTGTTGAAGGAGGTTCCTTTGGGGCTCTGATATCTTCTAGCTGGGCGCACTCCAGTCACCCTTCTTGATTTTTGCCTTGTTTCTTGGAATCTCACCCTATACATGTACAGCTTTATATTCAGACAGTCAAGGAGACTCATTTGTAGATTTCTGGACTTTTCCATAGAACTCCTTTTTAATATTCTGCCCCATCAACTCCTCTCATCCCTGTGTTCTCCTCAGAGCTGATCTGTCTCCAAGTCACTTCCCCTAGGCTGCACCCTTCTGTTCTCTTACCATGAGACTCTCCACTTGCTGTCAGAAGGCAGGCTTACACAGGACAGGTATTCTCTGCCATTGGCCTTGTGTAGGATTTCTGTAAGAAAAGGAAAAAAAGCACAGAGAGCTCCAGAATACACAAAGAAAATGAGCATTTAGAGGTTAAATTTTAGAGAATGAATGAGTTAGATCAGTGGTTCTCAACTCAGGCTACATGTGAGGATCAGGACCTCTGGTGGGAGTGGGCCCATAGTTTTCAAAGCTCCCCATGTGACTTTGAAGTACAGCTGTGGCTGAGAAGAACCGCTGCTGTAGCGCTGACCAGGAGCTTAGTTACAAACTTGTTCCTCTAGGTTCTCTTAAGAGACAGCCAGTGCTTGGACCTGCTTTTTTTTTTTTTTTTTTTTTTTAACGGCAGCTTAATTCACCTTTGCAAACCACTGTGTGCTGCTAGTCACCAAGGGAAGGGAAGAGCAGGGCACAAAGTGATGAGAAAGCCAGTTTCTCTCAGGCAGTTTGAGATTTCATAGGGATTTCATAGGGAAGTTATCAAATTGTAACTGATACGCTCAGAAAATTCTGTTGTCAGAACAGGTGTCACTAATAATGTCTTGGCTGCTCAAAGTTCAAAGTTTTCCCTTTGCTGGCACAGCAGTGTTTGATTATGTCATGTGACAGTATTTCAGTTGGCTGTGGATACTCAGATTTTTATTTTTATTTTTTTCTTGTAAAGATTTATTTATTTACTTTAGAGAGAGAGTGTACGTGTAAGAGGGAAGGGGAGAGAAAGAGAATCCCAAGCCGACTCAGTGTTGAGCACAGAGCCCAATACGGGGCTAGATCCCATGACCCCGAGATCATAGCCTGAGCTGAAACCAAGTCGGATGCTTAACCAACTGAGTCACCCAGGAACTCCTCAGATTTTGGCTTTTAAGAAAGAAAACATGGCAGATGGAGGATTACATGAAGGATTGAAGGATAATGAGAGGCTAGCTTTGGGGAAGGAATGTCTTTATTTTTCTTTTCCGACATTCTTTTCAGGTATTCTGGTGTATGTTTTTCTCCACCATGAGAATAGTTTTCTGATATATGATGATAATCACTTTTAGCAGTACACACATTAAGTGTCACTGGTGTTAAAGGGAGATGTATAACATATTACATTTATTTTTAGGCACATTTCCCATGCATGGTAAGCATGTGCACCATGGTAAATGTACCACTTTTTTCACTTATTTAGTACACATTTATTTAACATGTACTATGTGCCAGTTAAATTCTAGATGCTTGGGAGACATCAGGGAACCAAATGGGCAAAAACTCCTACCCTTTTTGAGCTTTTACTTATTGGAAGCATTCAGAGGGGACAAATACTAAATAATAAACATAACAAATATATTACACAGTATGGCATAAGGCAAGGAATGCTGTGAGGAAAGAAAAGAGCAGGGGATAAGTGATGGGGTGAGTGGCCTGCAGTTTTCAGGGTAGTGGTTGAGGAGTGCATCATGAGGTTGGTGACATTGAGCAAAGACTTGAGAGGAGTGAGGGGGTGTGCAATGCAGTTTCTCAGGAAAGTGTTCTGGTGAGTGCAAATGTTGGCAGAGCAATGTTCAGCAGGTTCCCAGGAGTACCTGCCAGTCTATGGGCCCAGACAACTGTGAAGAAAACTTAGCTGGAGAGATAACAGGGGCTTGGCCATCAGTGCCTGTGTAAGGATTTTGGTTTTACTTTGCATCAGCTAGGAAGCCATCAGAACAAGATGTAACAGGACCGACAGGAAACGGCCACGGTGGCTGCTGTGTTTAGGAGATCCATGCTGAGGCTGAAAGCTGGGGCCCAGAGCCAGGGCTAGTGCAGTAATCCAGGCAGCAGAGGGGGTGGGGCCAGGGCGACAGGGACGTCTCTGAGGGTAGAGCCCACTGGCTTCTGTGATGGACTCCTGATCTGAAAAGAGGAGTAGAGAGTGACTCCAGGCCGCACTCATTTCTACTCAAGTCCACCATAGGTGGCATCTTTTAATACAGTGGGTGACTGCAAATTTTATTTCTTTTGCTTGTTGGGAATTTATAACATCATTTACTGTATTCTGAAAATCATACTATATTTAGATTATTGTTCTCATTTGCAGAGTGGTAATATCTTTACCTATTTATATGTTCAAGATTTCACATTTGATTTCAGGGATAAAGATTTTAAATAAAACTGTAGTTCAAAAGTAATTTCAGTTTCTCAGACTTAAATCATTTAAAATTCAGTAAGTAGATTATTTGGGTCATTTTACTTCGCTTAGTGCTTTACATTAAAATGTTCCTGTTTAGACAGATGTTGGCAAGGATGCGGAGAAAGGGGAACCCTCCTACACTGTTGGTGGGAATGCAAGCTGGTGCAACCACTCTGGAAAACAGTATGGAGGTTCCTCAAAAAGTTGAAAATAGAGCTACCATACAATCCAGCAATTGCACTACTGGGTATTTACCACAAAGATACAAACGTAGGGATCCGAAGGGGTACGTGCACCCCGATGTTTATAGCAGCAATGTCCACAGTAGCCAAACTGTGGAAAGAGCCAAGATGTCCATCGACAGATGAATGGATAAAGGAGATGTGGTATATATACACAATGGAATATTATGCAGCCATAAAAAGGAATGAGATCTTGCCATTTGCAACGACGTGGATGGAACTGGAGGGTGTTATGCTGAGTGAAATAATTCAATCAGA
This sequence comes from Zalophus californianus, assembly GCF_009762305.2. Lineage (NCBI taxonomy): Eukaryota > Metazoa > Chordata > Mammalia > Carnivora > Otariidae > Zalophus > Zalophus californianus. The sequence continues at coordinate 111,318,995 of NC_045604.1, read as the reverse complement.
GAAAGACATGTATCATATGACCTCACTGATAACGAGGAATTTTTAACCTCAGGAAATAAACTGAGGGTTGCTGAAGTGGTGGGGGGGTGGGAGGGATGGGGTGGCTGGGTGATTGACATGGGTAGGGTATGTGCTATGGTGAGCGCTGTGAATTGTGCAAGACTGTTGAATCACAGATCTGTACTTCTGAAACAATGCAACATATGTTAAAAAAGAAAAAGAAGAAGATAGCAGGAGGGGAAGAATGAAGGGGAGTAAGTCGGAGGGGGAGACGAACCATGAGAGACGATGGACTCTGAAAAACAAACTGAGGGTTCTAGAGGGGAGGGGGTGGGGGGATGGGTTAGCCTGGTGATAGGTATTAAAGAGGGCACATTCTGCATGGAGCACTGGGTGTTATGCAGAAACAATGAATCATGGAACACTACATCAAAAACCAATGATGTAGTGTATGGTGATTAACATAACAATAAAAAAATTAAAAAAAATTTTCCTGTTTAATGAACACTTAACTAATAAGTAAAATTTGCTAATCAAATTGTCACTTTTTTTTTTAAAGATTTTATTTGTTTATTTGACACACAGAGAGAACAAGTAGGCAGAGAGGCAGGCAGAGGGAGAGGGAGAAGCAGGCTCCCTGCTGAGCAGGGAGCCCGATGTGGGACTCGATCCCAGGACCCTGTGACCATGACCTGAGCTGAAGGCAGCCGCTTAACCGGCTGAGCCACCCAGGCGCCCTCAAATTGTCAGACTTTGTTAAATGGCTTGTTGAAATGTTTTTTTAGTTATTCCTGACTTTTTAACATGGTGGAATGCCCTCTAATCCAGTTTTTTCCTGGTAATTATGATATGTGGCAGTAGTTAACAATTATTTTAAAAAATTCTGTATTATAAAAATGAGCTCTTTGTAGACAATTAGTAAAACAAGAAGTTTAAAGAACTTAAAGAAGCAAAAAACAGAAATAGAAAATCAACCATAATTTTACCTTCCTGAGACAACTACTCTTAATGGTATTATTTCCCTTCAGTCTTTATTTCTGTACTTATTTGTATGAATAGTTGACATTTGGGGTAAATACAATTTTGTTATCTCCCCCACCCCCACCCCCCACTTAGAAATGCATCCTGACATCCTAAGAGCTGAGTGATGTAATGAGATTTAATGTTTACCTATTAGAAATTTTGGTTATCTTCACGTCTAAAAAATTATATATAGCATTGCATTAAAATAATGGTGCATAGCTCGTCCTGGCGCTGTGCTCGGCCTGGCGCCAGTTCCGCCCGCGGCGGGTGTGCAGTGGTGCGGAGCGTCTGCAGGGATCCGCGCTCCGGGAGGGCCTGGGGGTGAGTGCGAGGAGGCGGCGGCGCTGACTCTCTGGAGCCCGGCTCCGCGCCTCTGCTCCGGGAGCTACTGCCCGACTGCCTGGGGACAGGGACAGCTGTCGCGCTCGGACCTCCTCCGTGGACCCCTTCCGAGAAGGTGCGCCCAGCCATGGAGGGCGCAGAACTGGCCGGGAAGGGCCTTTCCACGTGGGTGACGCTGGTGCTCGGCCTCATCCTCCTGCCTTCGGCCTTCGGGATGTTTTTGGGCATCACCGAGATCTACATGAGGATCTTGGTGAAAACTTTAGAGTGGGCCACAATACGAATTGAAAAAGGAGTCCCAAAGGAGTCGGGTCTTAAAAACTCAGCTTCTATTGAAATAATGTAGAAACAATTTTGTGCCCATCTAATTTAGGATTAAAGATAGTCAAAATGTCTAACACTTCACTAGGAGGAATTTATCTTCTGGAGGCTTGTCTGAAAGGAACTGTAGAAACTGTATACCACAACGCATTTTGGAAATAAAGTATTTGAGTGAAAAAAAAAATAATGGTGCATAAAAATCTTCCTGGTATTTTGGGTTATTTTCTTAGAGTACATTCCCAGAAGTTAAGTGACTTGTTTGGAGAGTAGAAACATTTTGATGGTCTTTATACATATTATGGTGTTGCTTTCCAATAATTATACTAATAAAAATAACAGTACTTAACATGACTGAGTTCTTAGTTGTGCCAGGCACTACTCTTAGTGCTTTTGATGTTTCCTCTTGCTAAATCTTCCCAACAGCCCTATATGGTGGGGCACGTGCTTTATTCCTGCTTTACTGCTAGAAAAACTGAGCCCAGAAGGATGATAAAGGCACACCCAGGATTTGCGTGGTCTGTCTCCTGCGTCTGCTCAGCTGTGTTGCTTTGGAGGGCATGCGAGCACCCTTCCTAGGTAGCTACTATTGTAAAGTTCCCATTTAAAAATTTCATTAATTTTACTAAGGCATGGATTCTTGTTTGGGTTTACTTGTCTCTGAATATTAATGAAAAGTTATTTACATATTAGCCCTTTGTATTTCTTATTTTGTGCATTGTCTTTTCATGTTCTGAAATTGTTATTAACTTGCTGCGAACTCTTCATACATTAAGGAAATTAGCTATATTGTGTCAAATTTGTTACAGATATTTTGTCTGGGTTTGTGGTTTGCTTTTTATTGTAAGCTGGCTTTGATTGCAGATTTTGAGTTTGGTAGAAAATATGGTCAAAGTAGATTAATTTGTTTCTTTTATGATTTCTTCTGTTGCTTTGAAATGTAGAAACATCATCCAGGATGTTTATATCTGCACTTTCCCTTAATTATGAGATTTTTGTTTGGAATTGTGTTAAACTTATAAATCAGTTTGGGAATAACTGACATTTAAAAAAATAGTCTTTGGGGCGCCTGGGTGGCTCAGTTGGTTAAGCGACTGCCTTCGGCTCAGGTCATGATCCTGGAGTCCCGGGATTGAGTCCCACATCGGGCTCCCTGCTCAGCGGGGAGTCTGCTTCTCCCTCTGACCCTCCTCCCTCTCGTGCTCTCTATCTCTCATTCTCTCTCTCTCAAATAAATAAAATAAAAAATCTTTAAAAAAAAAAAATAAAAAAAAATAAAAAAATAGTCTTTCCCATACACAGCAAAACTCTTTATTCCAATCTTTGTCACTTTTAGTGTCTCTTAATGAAGACTTAAGAGTCATGTGGCTAAAAGAGTTATGGCAAACAATATAAAGAAAATATTAGTATTTTAGAAATGAAAAGGAAGGACCAGGACAAGAGAGGTTATCTGTTTCAGAGGAAATGTCTACAGACTCACTGTCTGATGGAGTTTGTATATTTTTACTCTAATTTCCAAGAACAATATTTTTTTTTTGCAAGAGATTTCTAATAGACATTTCTGCATCTCATAATTTGAATATGGTGCATAATTTTCTGTTGTTTCTTGGGTTTGTTTTTGTGTGTTAATTTGTGTATTCTGTTAAACAAGGGAAAATATGTAGTTAAAACTTACAAATATATTGTTTTGGAAATTTACATACCCATCAGATTAGCTTTAGTTTCCCTTGCCTAAGAAATGCACATGGCTTAAACAAGGAAGAGGTTTATTTCTCTCTTAAATTTTGAGAGGTAGGTGGTCCAGGGCTGATGTGGTGAGTCCATCATCACTCGGACTCAGTTTCCATGGGACTCACTGCTTTACCTTCCACGGTGTGCCTCTTAGTGGTTCTAGGTGGGTGCTGTTGTTCAGCTCTCGTGTGTCTCCGCATGCAGGAAGGAGGGGAGCCAAGGGACACAGGACAAATAACATATGCTCAGCTTTTCTTTGAAGGTTTCTGAAAGTTGCTTTGCAGTACTGAACATTGCATCTTGTTGGCCAGAACTGTAGGCCCATGGGACAAGATACAATGTCTTGTGCCTAGCTGAAAATCAGGAGTTGTATTACTAAAGAGAAGTGGGAGAATGGATACTGACTAGTTAATTAGCTATCTCTGCTCCACCTCATTTTTATTTATTTAGGTTTATATCTGTCTCTGTTTCTGTCTCTCTCTCTCTAGCATTTATCTTATGTATAATTAAAGGAAAGGCAACATTTCTAATATTAATTAGAAAAATAATTCCTTATGCTCTTTCACCCCTGAATGCAAAGTTTTTATGATGAGACATTATTGGGCTTGGAAGGTACCTTTGGCACTATTTAACCTTGACGTCACCCAGTGTATTCTGTGGGCAGAGGGGGTGGGTGAGAGAAGGGAGAGGCTGAACTTGTTTGGGAGGAGACCAGGCCTGGAGGTGCAGTGACTTCTCATTCTGCTCTGTTGTGAAAGTGAGCATGTCTTGGACTGAGAGTTGTCTCTTACCCTCTTGGGACCATCCTGAGAAATAGTCCCATAGGAGGAAAGACTTTTGTATTTTAGGAAAAGGACATTCTTTATTGTGTCTAAATTGAATTTATAAAGAGAGGTATCTCTGACTGGCAAGATTCTTGAGGGCAAATATTGCATCCTTATGAATTGCTTGGCACAGATCCATGTACTGAAGGCCCTGAAATGTTTCTAAGGGCAGCGATATGATAATGGCAGGACTGAAACTATGTTTAACTCATAGTTTCAACTCTACTTGTAACTTCATGAATGATTACATTTAAAAATACATACTGTGTAGTTAAATGCTAGGTAATTTATGCTCAGAATTGTGTTTTTGATAAAATTGTGTCCTCTATAACCTAGAATATATTCTTAAAATGCTCAGACTTTTCTTGACTTCCAAGACCTAGAACTGAAACAACAGGTAACTTTCTTGTTTTCATATTTGAGTGTCATTTCAGATTGTGTAAGGGTTTAGCCAAAGAAAAACATTGATGTAAATTTTGCTTTGTACATTTTGCACTGTTTTTCAACTCACTTGACTTTATAAATTTCTTAATTTTCCAAATTACAAGTTATAGTTGGCCTAAAACAACATAGGTTTGAACTGCATGGGTCCACTTATATGTGAATTTTTTTTGATAGAATATGGTACTATAAATGTATTTTCTCTTCATCTTTATGATTTTCTTAACACTTTTTTCCCTCTAGCTTACTTTATTGTGGGAATACAGTATGTAATACATATACAAAATATGTGTTAACCAACTGTTTATGTTATTGGTAAGGCTTCTGGTCAAGTTTTGGGGGAGTCAAATGGTATACTTGGATTTTTGACTATGTGGGGATTGACACCCCAACCCCTGCATTGTTCAAGGATCGACTGTACTTGAAATTACAAATGCATCAGTATTATAGTCTCAGAGATGTAAATCACCTTATTTTGATCAATTTTTGAAAATTGAAACAAAGCTAATGAAAAATAGTCTTCACCATGTATGAGATTTATTTGATCTTTAAATGTTCATGTAGTATAATTTGAAGTGCTTTCTGCACATGTAATTATTGCATTATTGTTATTTTATACTTATAATTAGATGAGAACTAAAGTATTGTCTTTAATGCAAAAACTTGAAAAAGTGTAAGAAAATTTTAGAACTCCTTTCTTTTAACTCGAAGATATTTTCTTGTTTTGGTCCACTTGCAAAATAGGCACACACATTTATTTATATACCTATATAATGTATATTATATAATATGCAGATTGTACATATGTATTTTTTATATATTGTATAATATATAATATATAATATGTAATATACACATACTATATATACTATATATTATGTGTTATACACATGTACTGTTTAAACACACATGCATCTATGTGTGGTATATTACATTATGTGTTATACACATGTACTGTTTAAACACACATGCATCTATGTGTGGTATATTACATTATGTGTTATACACATGTACTATGTTTAAACACATGCATCTATGTGTGGTATATTACATTATGTGTTATACACATGTACTATGTTTAAACACACATGCATCTATGTGTGGTATATTACGGGTGCACGCACACATGCACATAACCTTTGAATGCAAGCTCCCTATGTCACACCATCCTGCTTGATGACATGTATTTTATATTCTTTTAACACAAAATTTTTGCATTTTGAATTTATTTTCCATAGGCTAATACTTGAGTACAATAAGCAATTTTTAAGTATCTTACTTTAAAAGGCTGTTTTATACTTTCAGAAATAAATAGTTGTCAGACCTTTTATGAAAATACTCTGACTTCTAAATGCAGTATTTTTAGAGCTTCCATGACCTCTTAAGGAATTCATTTCTTAGTGTACTACTACCAATACTTTTGCGAAGTGTTCTAAAAATATACTAATTAGAGTGTAATAGCCTTTTGCATGAGTTATTATGGGTTTGTATAAACTATAATTTGAAAAAGTTCATGAAGTCTAGTGAAGAACTATGGTTACTGTCTGACAGTTAACAATTTGAAATATATCCAGTTTTACACATTTTTACTTTAAAAGAAATTGATACAAAAATCAGTCAAAGAAAAGTACTTTCTTAGTAATTCATTAACTGTAATAGACTTCATTACCCATAATTCGGGGACATGGAAAAGCACTGACTGAAAGAGCTGTGAAGTGCCATGTGGGTCACCTCAGCCTGCTAGTAGCTCTCTGATGTTGACAACCAGGGGATTTTTGGTTGGGGGGAGGAGTATGCTTGCCTGTCCTTATGTTATCTCAGAGGATTAGGGTTACAAGCAAGCAGCCCTGATTTTTCTCTGTGACCTGTATTGTGTACATCATTTCTAAGTGAATGAAAATTCTTAGTGAGCCTACTAAATTTTGAGTCTGAACCATTTCTGGAAGAAGCTTACTCCTAAGCTTCTGAATGAATAGCAGCAATTGTTCTGGTAGTTAAGTCAGGAAACTAGGTCTCCAGGTCTGTTCTAGGAGTGCCCCATATTAAAGTCACATTCAACATTGCAGGAAACTTTGCTTATGCCCAATTTACTCTTGGAATTGTAGAGCACCAATGTTTTTAATCTATTGGTATGTGGGCCTCTTATCCTCTTAATTATTTTAGCTTATTTTTGTTTGATTTACTGCATCTCCTCTTGAGTTGGAACGTGCGGATTCTCTACAGCATCGGAGGTAGAAATGCATCATGGTTCCTTAGAGGAGGAAGTCAGGTAATGGTCCTGTGTTTCAAATACTCTTCTTGACGAGACTCATCACTTTTGCATGCTTTATACAGGAACTTATTGAGCCTGTTTCATTAGGAAAATAGCCCATGACCACTTAGGGAGTCACAGATATGTCACCTTTCATTACTCATAGCTCAGGGCCCACCATCCCTGGAATAGGTTGTATTATTATCTTGAGTTTGTAACCTGCACGTTGTCGTGTTGATATCCACCACTCTTCTGACGAGGCTCTCAGCTTTTTTATGTTACTTGGTCTATTAGCTTTGAATTTTACCACCACCAAGGGCTTTCTTTTCTTAGCACATCTGGAGAATTCCTTGTGCATTTCTTTTCCTAGGTCATCATTAAATAAGACCATTTTCCTGGCACCTGACACGATAGCTGAAATTACTCTTTCCAGAAAACAAACTCCCTGTTATTATGCTACCTTGAGCCAGGGACTAAATGTTTTTTCTTAGTCTAAAGGTAATTCATTTTGTATTTTGTTTGTTAGTTCATTTTTTGTGCCCTTTTTTTTGGTGGAAAAGCCTACCAGGGTGTTTAAAGAACCAAATTAAGTTATAGTTTTAGGCCATTTTTGGTTAAAACATCATTTGTCTTTCAAAGTTTTCATAAGATACTATGATATTTGTGTTGATATTTATAATATGTTTTTGCCTAGAAGATAGACTCAGTTCATATAGTATACCTGGTATTTATACGAGGCAGGAAAATACATTTTTTTTCTCGTACTTTAGGAGAATAAAACTGTCGACTCTCCAGAACATACAGGAAGAGGGAAAGATTAGATAGGAAGGTAGGAGATAAGAAATGTGAGTGCCTGTGGAAAGAGTTTAAAAATTTGCTAAGTTTTGAAGAGGGAAAGGCTTCTTCCTGTCTTTTAGAAGGTCTGAATCCAGAGGCCAAGAAATAGGGCAAAGTAAGTGGAATAGTACTTAAGGTGCTAAGTTAAATGGAAAATACATTTCTTCTGGGGGAATAATTTATTTTGTACTTTCTGGAAAAAAAAATCAGTAGTACATATTAGAAATTCTTAAAAGTGAACCTTTTATGCAGTAATTACACTTTATTATAGAAAATAATGCCAATCATAGCCAACATCTCTCTGCTGCGTGCCATGTTTCAGGCACTGTTATAAGTGTTTTACGTATTTTAACTTCTCTAACTCACCATAACCCTGTGGGGGTAGTACTGTGTTCTTCTTTTGTTTATATGCATAAGAAATAAGTAAAATATTTAAAAAATTGAATCTACTTATGTTTCCACACATAGAAGTTACTATTAAGAGGAGAATCACATAATTTTGTGAGGAGATTAAAAGGTATCTTGTAGAAGATACCTTCCATAACGCTGAACCTGAGGAAAGTGTAATACTGTTTTAATAAAAGGGGTATTAATGCACATATATTGGAATACAAACATTGTATGAATCAGGAAAACACCTAACAGAATAATAATGGTATTGATTACTCTGAATGTTGGAATTATTGGTGATTTTATGTGTGTGTGTGTTTTTCTATTTTCCAAACTTTTTTTCCATTGAGCATGTGATTCTGGGTTTGGGAAAAAAAGTTATTTAAAATTACTTTAATTAGATTAAAAGTTTTATTTATAATTAATGCTAGTTAGGCAAGTAAAGATAGTAGATATCAAGTTATCACAATCTTTTCTAGAGCCCTCCTTGTGGGTGTTACATTATGTCCTGTCTTTTAGCACAGTGATCTTGTAAATGACATGGCTTCAGGATTTTGACCAACAAATTCATGGTTTCCTTCTGTGTTCCTCTAGAACATCTGGGTAAATGCTGTCTAGTTCCACTGATTTATCTGTGTATAGTTTGTTAAGAGTTTAAGAACATCTTGTGCTATTTTGATAGCGATTGAATGGTTATTGCATTAGTACAGTATTTTTTTTAAGAGAGTACTCCTTTTTTTTTTTAAAGATTTTATTAGAGTGCATGCGCGAGTGCCCACGAGCAGGGGGAGGGGCAGAGGGAGAGGGAGAAACAGACTCTGGCTGAGCAGGGAGCCCGAAGAGCCATCCCAGGACCCTGAGATCATGACCTGAGCCAAAGGCAGACACCTAACCAACTGAGCCACCCAGGCACCCCTGCATTAGTCTAGTATTAATAATAACATAGCTGTGTGTACAGTCTTTATGTTATTTAACTTTGCCATGTATTGTGGTATAGAAGGTACCCCTAACCCTGTCAAAGAAAACTGGATCATAAGGGGATGTTTTGCCTGAATTTGGAAATTTTAGTGTGAGTTTCTCACCTTGTTTCAAAAGCAGTTGAATCGAATAGCTTAGCATATATATAGTTCTGATATATTTGATCTGCTAAGTTTAAAATTCACTTTGGCTATGAGAATTGCTCTAAGGTTTCCTTAATAAAAACTGAAACATTAAGGATGCTCTTTACTGTTATTCCTGTTCAAGTGGGCATGTTGATCATTTATCTAACCAATTTACCAGCATTTAAAGAACCACTTATGTTTGGATAGCATGTCTGAAATTGCCTTCTGGCCTGTGTACTTTCTTATTTGACCTTGTGCTGCCCTAGTTGTTAGCAGATTAGTTTCTTGTTGCTACCATAATAAATTAGCGCAAATATAGCAGTTCAAACACTTATTTATTATTTCACAGTTCTGTAGATCAGAAGTCTGGGTACAACATGGCTCAACTATTTCTTCTGCTGAGAGTCTCACAAGATGCACGTCAAGGTGCTGGCAGGACTAGGTCCTTTTTTGGAAGCTCTGAAGACGAATCTGCTTCCAAGCTCATTCACATCGTCTGACTTCAGCTCCTTGAGGTTGTAGGGCTAAAGCCGTTTCATTGCTGGCTTTCAGCGGGGGCTGATCTTTGCTCCCAGAGGCTGCCCACATTCCTTCTCATGTTTCCCATGTGGCTCTCTCCAGAAACATCAGCTTGAGTCCCATTCAAGGGAATCTTCTACTTCCTTTCCGCTACATCTCTCTGCTTTAAGATTAAATTAGGCTCACCCATATAATCCAGGATAATCTCCCCTTTATTCCACAAAATCCTTTTTGGCTTTTAAAGTAATATATTCATAGGTTTCAGGGGTTAGGGCATGACTGTTGTTTGGGTGCTGCTCTTTTTAACACAGTGAGGTTGTTTGTTCTCTTATAAACCTGTTCCTTCTATATATTAATTATTGTGATATTCACAGTAATGGGCACCCAGAAATTAAGAGAATCAGTCCTGACACAGGAGTTGGTAAAAACTCGTAGAGGATTTGTGATAAACACTTATGTTGGTATTTTAGGATTTTTAAAGGAAAGTAAAACTGGTAGAGATGGAAAATAAGGCTTTATACAGAAGGAAGCACTGGAGGGGGTTCTTTCAGGCTGTTTTGGGTTTTGATATTGTAAGGTTTGAGGAGTTAATAGAAGGTGGGAAGAACTTAATCACTTGAACAAATACAGTGTAGGACTGGGCTTGGTGTGCTTGTGTGGCAGCAAAGGGGCTACACTGACTTAATTAAGAAGTAGCAGGAAGTGATATGTATACATTGTAGAAGGGTTGGACAGTCATGCAATGGAATTTAGGTATAATTTCCAAAATGGGAGACCACTTTGTTATGGAGTGTGAAAGTAATGCGTGGAAACTAGTGTAAAAGCTAGTGTCGCAGCAATATGCAGGATGGATTGAAAGTGGGGAAGGTAGAGTTAGCACCGATGGTCAGGTGCTGCTGTCTGCTGTCTCGGGACATGGGGTACCCCATCTGGACCATCATCGTCAAGCACCTCACTTTGGTCATCTTAAATATCAACATCACGAGAGTTTTATGGTTTTTAAAGCAGAGGGTACTTCATTAATTCCTTCATTGATGTGGCTTTTGGTTTTACTGTATGCAGTAAATCAATCACTCTTTTTTTAAGGCTGTGATGTCAGTAAGAGTGATGAACTTTTCTGTGTCAGACTTGTAATGCTTCACATACTTTTCCAATAGCTGTCTTCAGAACACATTCAGGATGGAAAGAATTGCTTTTTCTATTTGAATATGAAGGGCTGAAATTCCAAAATCTGAAGTTATTTTATCAGGATCATTCAGCATGTCAGTGTCATAAGTAGAAGCAAAATTCTGGGCTTTAATTCTGATCCAGTGCCCTCTCCCTGCAGCTATTCTTAGAGATAAGTTGAGTGAATCTTCAGACGGCACAGCTTACTAAGCTGAATAATCTTCCTGCTAAATAAATATATGTATATATTTACTACTTTTTAAGGAGATAACTTCTCTGTGAGTCATACAGTAAACACTTTGGAGTTCCTTGGACTCAGGGACTTGAGCATCTTGCTGCCCCAGTGCTCATTATGGGGTTTGGCTCACAGAAGGAGCCAGGACATTCTTATTAAATCAATGATTGATGATGGGGATCACCTGGGCTGACCTTTGAAGGCTGCTTCTTTCTGATCCTCTTCTAAACTGCCAGAGGCCTGAGGGCCAGTCGACAACCCAGATCCAGGGGCAACCCCACCCTGGATCACTGATGTCTGGGGTCCCAGCTTGAGGCTCACAGCGCCCTTTATAAAACAGTCTTGTTTTAAAATAATTTTTTTTATTCTTTCTGGGGAGATCGAGATTCACAAGTTTTCATATCAAAAAGCGTAAATAGCCTTTTCTAAGGAGATCTGATTAGTTTGTTAAATTCATCCTAGCATTTTAGACATGACTTCACTAAAGGTTATAGGCACTCCTTGGCTCTAAAATTTCATTTCAAAGTAAGAGGTCCCGAAGGGCTAGTTTGACTTATTTAATTATACCATACAGAACTCGGGTAATAGTTTTATAAAAACCCTCTTCGAGGCAAATTTGTAATTTAATACAAAGTGGTAAATTGGTATATCTTTAACATTTGTATCATGAGACAGGTGATGTAGATCAGGATTAAATAAAGGGAAAAATTTTACGGTATCACATTTGAATTAGAAATGACAATATTTGTGTAGTTTTAAGAAAACTTGAAATGTGAAATCTGAAAAACAGCATATGCAATTGACCTGGATGACATAATTTTAATGAGCCAGCAAATACTGCAGAAGCATTTGTAAATCATAAGTGAAACTGTGTATTTTCTTCCTAGTTAACAGTTTCCATGTTTCTGTATGCAGTGAAGTGTGCTAAGTACTGGATCCTGGAGTATGTAGTCTTTGCTGTCACAGGGCTTCTAACCTAGTCGGGAAGGAGACACAGAGACCTAGGGCTGATATCTCCAAGGTATATTACTGTGGGTCCAGAGTACTCAGCAGTAGGTACTCAGCACACAGTAAGTTATCACTAAGTATTGGATTAGTGAATGCAAGTGGCCTTTTTTTTTATGTTATGTTAATCACCATACGTTACATCATTAGTTTTTGATGTAGTGTTCCATGATTCATTGTTTGCATATACCACCTAGTGCTCCATGTAGAACGTGCCCTCTTTAATACCCATCACCAGGCTAACCCATCCCCCCACCCCCCTCCCCTCTAGAACCCTCAGTTTGTTTTTCAGAGTCCATCATCTCTCATGGTTTGTCTCCCCCTCCGATTTCCACCCCCTTCATTCTTCCCCTCCTGCTATCTTCTTCTTCTTCCCTTTTTTTTTTTTAACATATAATGTATTATTTGCTTCAGAGGTACAGATATGTGATTCAACAGTCATGCACAATTCACAGTGCTCACCGTAGCACATACCCTCCCCAGTGTCTATCACCCAGCCACCCCATCCCTCCCACCCCCCACCACTCCAGCAACCCTCAGTTTGTTTCCTGAGATTAAGAATTCCTCATATCAGTGAGGTTATATGATACATGTCTTTCTCTGATTGACTTATTTCACTCAGCATAACACCCTCCAGTTCCATCCACGTCATTGCAAATGGCAAGAGTTCATTCTTTTTGATGGCTGCATAATATTCCATTGTATATATACCACATCTTCTTTATCCATTCATCTGTCAGTGGACATCTTGGCTCTAGCTACTAATCTTTTGAGGTTATCTAAGATGTTTAAGAGGCCTGGAGAGAATCTTTTTTGACCTTTCACCATGTTTATCCCTGACGGTATGCAGATCTCACAGCATTTATGATATCCCAATGGATATAATGCACCAGAATGAGTGCAGAACGGGCATGCCTGGGGCACCTAGCCTCCCAGAGCAGGAGGACAACTTGTTAAGTGTCAGAAATCAGAGTTATCAAATATTAAGTAAGCTGGGCCAGTTGTTAACAACCACTTAGACTTTTGATTTACAACAATGTGAAAACTTTTTTTTCTTTTCATCAAGCTTGAAGATAAAAGCAAAGGAACATTAGAAACCTTTAGTTCAGACAGGAGCTCTGCTCCGATAATGTGTTTGCCTCCCCATCCTTCTCTCCCTCTCATCATGTTCTTTGCATTATCAGGTGCCTAATAAATGTTCAAAAGTACTGTGGGGAGAGCGTTCTTGTTAAAAGGAGACTTTTTTTTTTTTTTTTTTTTTACTGTGCTTGCTGTTGTTATAAATTACTGCATCTTTAATATTTTCTTTTACTTTTTTGCATCCCTTTGCAAAAGTCCACTTCCATTTCACTGGGTTTGTCTGATGTTAGGCTTGTGAGTTTCTGGAATAAAGCTCATTCACTTGCACAGATGAGAATTATACTATTGTCTTGTGTCCCCCCTCTTTAGGAAACATGTCCTTCTCCCTTTTACCAGTTGATGGCCTCCAAATTTTCTGTCACCTGTGGTTCACTTATCTATACAAGATGAATCTATTCACTTGTTCAGTAGGTATTTTTTTTTTTTAAGATTTTATTTATTTGAGAGAGAGAGAATGAGAGACAGAGAGCATGAGAGGGAGGAGGGTCAGGGGGAGAAGCAGACTCCCAGCTGAGCAGGGAGCCTGATGCAGGACTCGATCCTGGGACTCCAGGATCATGACCTGAGCCGAAGGCAGTTGAATAACCTACTGAGCCACCCAGGCGCCCCTGAGTAGGTATTTATTGAACAACTAGTAGGAGCCAGGAATTATTTTAGGTATGGAGATAAAACTGTTTTATAATTCAGACATGGTGCCTGCCTTTACAGATAGAACAGTCCAATAGAGAAGGCAGATGATTGAACCAGTAATTAGAGTGTAATGTGATGGAACTGTCATAGGAGTGAGGAGGTTTAGGAAAAGAGATATAAAGTTATAATGGAAACCCTTTGATATCAGAAAGCTCTGTGAAACATGTAACCTATCAGTATCAGTTAAAAAAAAAAACAACAACCAAGAAGCCCTTAAAGTTTCCAAATTGCAATCTGTTATGGGTAAATTTTTTTTTTTTTTTTTAAGATTTTATTTGGCGAGAGAGACACAGCAAGAGGGAACACAAGCAGGGGGAGTGGGAGAGGGAGAAGCAGACTCCCCGCTGAGCAGGGAGCGGGATGCAGGGCTCTATCCCAGGAACCTGGGATCATGACCTGAGCCGAAGGCAGATGCTTAACGACTGAGCCACCCAGGCACCCCTGTTATGGGTAAATGTTACCAAAAGAGAATTGAATAGACATTTGACTTAATAAAAAAAAAGATGAAAAGCAAGCATTATTTTTTTTTTATATATTTAAAGGAAGAAATATTATCAGGAAGATGCTTGTATTTTGGTTACTGAATACCTTATAGCAGTGCTTCTCAAACTATCTGTGGTGAAGAATTGTTTTTTCCTGTTTTATCTTTATTTTTTTTTAAAGTAAGCTCTGTGCTCAATGTGGGGCTTGAACTCACGACCCTGAGATCAAGGATTGCACGCTCTACCAACTGAGCCAGCCGGGCACCCCCGTTTTTTTCTGTTTTAAAAGTTCTGGTCCATTGCAAACTGATTAATGGTGTTCAGCACATGATTAATACGTAGTTCATACCACATGGAATCCAAACTGATATATACTCTGATCAGATTCACTGATGCATCACAGCAAAGTCAAATTGCCACAAAGTTTCTAAGTGTTATTCTTAATTTCTGTTCTGACTCTGCAGACTGGCACCAGTTCTAGGTCACATTTTTGAGCAGCAGGTCTGCAGTGTAACTGGATGATTAATTTCGTCTATATTATAACAGATAATTTAAGTCTCTTTGTTCTAACGTTGTCATCACCAAGCAGTCTTACGGTTGTGCATTTGGTTTTCTACTCACTTTCATGGCCAAAATTTTGCTGTGATTGTGGGTCTAGGCCCCACGGTCAGCTGACAACTTGATCTCTGTACAAATCTGTCTCCTATGAGTCTGGATTCTCATCTCTGGTCCTTGATTCCATCACAGGGATTGAAATCCTGCTGTGCCTGACCTGAGTCTGTATGGTCAACATATCAGCTTTGTTGGCAACATTGATCCATTCATTCGATAAGTATTACCTGAGAAGATGACATTTGAGCAAAGACCTGCAGGAAGGAAGGCAGTGAACTAAGTGGAGATGTGAGGGAAGGACTTTCCAGAAAGCAGGAACAGCAAAAACCATAGCTCTGAGATAGGAGGGGTGAGGTCAGGGTACCACATCATGTAGCGCCTTCTAGAGCATTTTAAAGACCTTGGCTAATAATTATTTGGAGTAAGTTGGCAAACAATTATTGAACTTTGAGTAGAGGAAAAAAATCACAAGATCCTACCTATATTTTTTAAAAATTTTATTATGTTATGTTAATCACCATACATTACATCATTAGTTTTTGATGTAGTGTTCCATGATTCATTGTTTGCATGTAACACCCAGTGCTCCATTCAGTACGTGCCCTCCTTAATACCCATCACCAGGCTAACCCATCCTCCCACCCCCCTACCCTGTAGATCCTACTTACATTTTAACAGTTACTCTGGTTGCTGTGTTGAGAACAGTGTGAAAGGACAGGGATGGAAGATCAATCAGGTGATTTAAATGATCTACAAGAAAGATACTGAGATCATTAAACCAGATGGTAGCAGTAGAAATGGTGGGAGGAGATGTTTGGATCTACTTTAAAGGTTGTGCCCATAAGAGCAAAACAAAACAAAACAAAAACAGAGCCAAGGATGACCTTAGCATTTCTGACCTGAGAATTTATTTCTGTCCACTGAAATGGGGAAACTGAGAGCAGCAGGTTGAAGGATGACATGTTTGCTGTGCGACGTCTCTCAGATATCCAGGTAACATTGTTAGAGGGGCAGTTGGATGTACAAATCTGAGTTATGCTCTGGAGAGGTCTGGGTTCGGATGAGAATGGGGGATCATCGGCATGACAAGAGGCTTAAAGCCACAGGAACGAGTCGGGTCACGAAGGGAGTATGTGAAGATAAACCAGAGAAGAGGTCTTTTGAACTGAACACTGGGCTCTCCAATATTTAGAGATTTGGATGATAAAGAGGAAACAAGCAAGGAGGCTGGATGGAGCAAGCAGAGTGGCAGGAGGAACGTGGAGGATGGTGTCCTGGGAGCCGGAGGAGAAGGGAGGTCAGCTCTGTGAACTGCTGCTGAGTCCAGTGAGGGGACACTGACACTTGAGTTTTGGGTTCAGCCTCATTGGTGACCTTAGAAGAACTGTTTTGATGAAGTGATCTTGATGGAAACCTAACTGGTGTGGGTTCAAGAGGCAGTGGGAAGAAAGAAATTGGAGATTTCCAAGGTGCAGTTTGTTGTAAAGGGGAGTAGAGAAAAGCAGTAGTAGCTGGAGGAGAGAGTGACAGGCTTTCAAGAGAGGCTTTGAAAATTTTAATGGGAGAATGTCTGTAGGCCCAGGAAGAAAAATCCAGGGGAGAGGGGGAAGTCAACAATAGGGAGAGAGAGAGTAGAATTGCTGGAATTATGTTTTTGATCTAGTGTACAAATGCAGGTTATAGTCTTGGATGGGAGCACGGCCAGTTTATGGTAACAGGGCAGAATATACAGGTACAGGGACAGGCAGGTGGGTAGAGATGGTAGATGCTTATGCAGGAGCTCTTTGGATTACATTTATTTTCTCAGAAATAGGAGCAAGCTGAAAATGAGGTCTGAGGAAAGGGGTATATAATTTTCATCGAGAGGTATGGGAGAGGGGGCAGAGCAGACCATGGGATTGCCAGGCAGCACAAGGTCCCATTTGAGGTTTGTGATCATGAATTTAAAGGGAGCCCAGTCAGTAGGATTGTGTGTCTTTCTCCAAATACAGTCAGCTGCCTGGGAGCAGAAATGGAGTTCACACATAAGAGAGCAGATTATTCTTGTGACGTAGGGTAGGCATCTCCCCGTGGATTCAAGCCCCCAGGAGTGGGTTCTGGGCACATCAGGTCATTTTCTTCTGCCTCTGCCTTTCTTTCATCTAGTGAATTTGTATTGGGCAGGTTGCTCATTTGCACTCAAGAAAAACACCTCTTCAATCTAAGTTTGTTTAGACCCCATGCCTTCCTTTTCTTATCTTCTGAGAGGTTGATGGCATCATGCATTCACTCCCTAAGTACAGTCAGTCTGTAAGTGTGGCTGGGTGCTAGGAGAGTAGAATTAACTCAGTAGTGTCCCCCGGCACCAGCATCCTGGAAAATGCTTTTATGGCTGCTATATATACAATGTCCTTCTGATTGCAAGGACCTCTGTTCTTGAATTGGGCCAGGATAAATCCTTGTCACCTCTCTTTTCTCTTAAATTCACATGTCTGATAAAGGGATGGCTTCTGAAACAAGTAGTATAGAAGCCATATGTAAAGTTGGTCTTCCAGTGGCTTCCCCTGCGTTCCCTGTTACTTCCTGTCTCAGTTGCTTTGTGGATGACTTCTCCTCTCTGGAGTTCCCTAACTCCCTGTTCTCTGGCCAATAAAAAACTATCACATTTAAGGTAATAATTTTTCCTATGTAATTTTGTTCGCTTAAATAAAATTTAAATTTTACCAAGGACTTAAAATGGGGTTGGGATAGAGATTAATGAGACAATCATATATCCCTGCTCTCAATTCACATTTCAGCTTTTATAGGATTTGTTATTTTTACCATTCAATTTTACATTGTAGGACTTATCTCAGACTTTGGTTACGATACCTGTTTCACTATAAACTGGGAATATTTTTCATTTATTGGAGAAAATTTTTAAAGTCATTGTTTTTCCCTGTGATTTGATGTAATTTCCATTTAATAACGATTGGTTTTAGATTGAGATTTTATCAGCCTCTTTTTTATATCCTGTATTTTCCCCATATTCAGTAATATGAATATACGTATTCTGTATATATTTGGATTTTTTTAATTGCAGAGAGTTATTTGGTGGAATTTTTATTTTAGTTGCTATACTTTCCTCCATCACTTTGCTCGGGAATGCTGGATGAAATGGTTGCTTTCATTTCTCTTTTTCACCATCATGATTGTTTCCTGCAGTCCCATTTATTTTTGTCAGGTTTTCCTTCATGCCATCAATCTGTCTCATTTGTGTCCTGGTTCTATTTCTTTTTCTTTTTTTCATGGCCGCACAGAGCCATGGATGGTCTTTTATTTGCTTGATTTTCATTCTTGATGCATATTCAAACCACTGGAGTGTGCATTTTTGAATCCCATATATGTCTTCCAGATTTAGCTTTATATTATAATGAAGATATTTGTCATTTGGGCAGATCTGAAAGTCTTTATTCTTGAGACTTTTCTCTGCTTACCTTTTTTAATGTTCACATGGCAGGTTGTCAGTTAAATTGCTATAAATCTATCTTCAGTTTTAGTATTCTTTAATTACATAAATTCTAAATAGCACAGCTCTGCACTGGTGGTCTGGTCTCGATGTTGTTAGTGGTCATTAACTCTGTTATTTTGCTGTTCATAGTGAATCTATATCTTCATTTTTTTTTAAAGGTTTTATTTATTTGTTTGAGAGTGAGAGAGATCACAGAGGGAGAGGGAGAAGCAATCTCGCCGCTGAACAGGGAGTCTGATGCGGGGCTCCATCCCAGGACCCTGAGATCATGATCTGAGCCGAAGGCAAATGCTCAACCGACTGAGCCACCCAGGTGTCCCTGAATCTACGTCTTTAGGCGATTATATTTCTCTTTCACAGAAATTTGTTATGTATACAATTCTGTTAATGTGTCAGTATAACAAATATTTATTAAATGCCCACAATATGTTACTTACATAAGTAATGGGAATACCATGGTGAATAGAGTGCCCCTGTAAGAATTACATCCAGGTGTGGGAGACAGACAATAAGCAAGTAAACACAACACATAGAGCTACAGATAGTGCGTGAAGACATTGCTGAGGACATGGGGCGTGGTGAGGGCAGGCCTCTTGGGAGAGGTGCCATTGAAGCAGAGAGCTGATTGATGTGATACGGTGAAGGGCATTGTAGGGAAGGGAGCAGCAGGGGGAGAGGCCCTGCAGCAGAACTAGCTTGGAGTGTCTGCAGGGCGACAGGAAGGCTGGGGGGCTGGGTGGTAGTCAACCAGCGGGCAAGTGGAAGAAGGTGAAGTTGGAGATGCAGCAGGGGCAAACCGAGGGCACAGTAAAGGGTTTGACTTTTATTTTAAGTGGAGGATTGGTCCTTAAGGTAGAGAATTTTTAGTAGAGAATGGTTGTGAGCTTGTTTGCTAAAAAACAAAAAAGAAAACACACAAAAACAAGAATACTCCCTTTCATAACCACAAGAAAAGCACCTGAATCAGGAAATGAGTGTCAATATAACACGGTGTGTCCTATCCATACATCATGTTCACATTTCAGTTTCCATCCCAACAACACCTCTGTCTGCTTTCTGCTCCAGGGTCCACGTGCTGCATCTGGTCTCCCCATCTCTGTCAGTCTTTTCCTTGTCTTCATAATACTGACAGTTCAGGCCATTTACTCTACAGCATGTTCCTCAACCTGAGTCTGTCCAGTGTTCCCTCATATCCAGACTCAGGCTGAATTTCGGCAGAAATAGCACAGAATCAATAGCGTTCTTAGCATTTCTCATCAGGAAGCACGTGATGTTGACCTGTTCCACCACTGGCAGTGAGTGTGTTTGAGAGGGGATGCCCCAAGACAGCACCAGTATTCTGTCCCCCATCAAATCTGCCCACCAGTATGAGCATCCATGGATGACCCCTGCCTCCATCATCATTGTAAAGATGGCATTTCAAGTGAGACTGAGTGAGCTTTTGTGACTTTCATGAACCATGTTCAGCTATTTTTGTGTGAGTGAGGTGGGCGTAGAGCATTGGGTGTAATTGATACTGGGTTTTCCAGGTGTCTATGATAGAGGGAGAGGGGACAAGAAAGTTAGGGCTGCTTATAAGAGCATGACTGTAGTGATGGGCGATGGAATCTAAACTGGGTAGAGGTTGGGGTAGGACATGGACAGAGGAATGACCAGTCAAGATGTTTTCTGGTGGTCGGTGGATTGGAGGTCTTGATGGAAGCCACTTCTTGTTTGGGGGTGCATCAGCCGGACTGCCTGTGACACAGCTCCCATAATACAATGTGGTGGCCTTGATAATTGAGCAGGTGAGCCAGGAATACAGCAGGATACTTAAGACAGATATTGTTAAGGTCTCTAGAGTTTAGTGATGGAAGGAGGTGACCAAGTTGGGTTGGAGGAAAAGTTCTTCAGAAATGATAACAGAAAGAACTGAGAGCAGCACGATGGATGGATCTTCTGTGTGCCTGTTGCATGATGACAGAAACTGTGAAAGGGGGAAAAGAGTGCCTCAGTGCTAAGTTTTCACCAGTGAGGGGAAAGGGTGCCCAGGAGGTAAGTAGCTGGTTTTAGCAAGAAGCAGCTGGGGTGGAGTGGTCTGGTAAGCAGAATAGTATGAATATGTTGCCTTACCTGATGGAGGGACTTTGCAGATGTGATTACAGTAAGCTTCCTGAGATAGGGAGACTATTCTGGGTCGTCTGGGTGGGCCAGATCCCGTCACCAGGGTGCCTCTAAGAAGGAGGCAGGGAGGTTAGAAAATAGAACGTGCTGGTGGCAGTGCAGCCAGAGGGACTGAAGAAGCCACTGGCTTGAAGGTGGAGGGAGGAGCCCTGAAGCAGGGAACACAGGAGTCCTCTAGAAGGGCAAGAAAACAGAAGCTGCCCTGCTTTATTTTAGCTTTATCTCTTAGCCCGGTGAAGCCCATTTTGGACTTCTGACCTCCATGATGGTAAGGTAATAAATTTGTGTTGTTTTAAGCCGCTTAGTTTGTGGTGATTTGTTACAGCATCAATAGGAAAATAATCCAAATGGTTTAAGGCTAATTCTTCAAGTTCGCAGAAAGTTTTGAATGAGGGGGAAGATCTGGAGCCAGCCGTGGCTGGCCATCTTCAGGGCAGTGGCAGATGGGGTTTGGGAGATGAAATGGTTGCCACCTACAAAGGGCTTCAGGGCACAGCCTGGTTTCAGTTACAGAAAGAAGGGATTGGGCTATTCGGAGAAGAACTTGAGAGCGTAGGGACATGGCCAGTGGTCTATTCCTTAAGGCGTAGTGAGTGGCAGGGTATGGAGGTCGGGAGAGGTGGAATTTGAATCCACTCACTGCATGCAGAGAGTTCTGTGGTGTTCAGAATCTGCATCATGTTTGATAACCTTAGGTGCCGAAAGTCCTTGTTGTGGCTGAAGTTTACAATAAAACAAACAAAACTAATTTAAGGCATGATGGGATTGCTCCTGGGAATGGTGGGCAATCACTTGTTCCGGCTGTGTCGTGGCCTAGGGCCAGCAGCGTGCCTTCCTCCTTACAAGGGGCTTGCTCTGCTCTAACTTGGGGTCTTCCCCTTACGCACCTGGAGGGCACCTTAGCAGCTAGAGAGATGCGTGAAAATACTTTTCCAGAGCCATAGTGAAATAGCCTCCACTCAGCTCTCTCCTGCCCAACCATTCAGGAGCTTGTTACACCTAAAATACAGAATAAAACTCACCTTTGTAACACTTATCTTCATTTATTCTACTGAATTTAAAAGAAACGTGTGCATTGTAGAGATTATAATAACATGTAAAGAAGAAAACAAATTATTTACTCACATAATGAGCATTCCATTTTGGCATACTGCTCTACTCTTTATTTGATGTGTTTCACATAGTTGAAATCATGCTATACGTAAAATTCTGTGTCCTGATTTTTTTTTAAAAGATTTTATTTATTTATTTGACAGAGAGAGACACAGCTAGAGAGGGAACATAAGCAGGGGGAGTGCGAGAGGGAGAAGCAGGCTTCCTGCCGAGCAGGGAGCCCGATGGCAGGGCTCGATCCCAGGACCCTGGGATCATGACCTAAGCTGAAGGCAGACACTTAACGACTGAGCCACCCAGGCGCCCCTCTGTGTCCTGATTTTTAAACATAATATGCCTCATAGCCATTTTCTTTTCTTTTAAACATTACTTATAAGCAACCATTTTTTTTTTTAAAGATTTTATTTATTTGAGAGAGAGAGACAGAGAGTACGAGCAGGTGGGAGGGGGGCAGAGGGAGAGGGAGAAGCAGACTCTCCGCTGAGCAGGGAGCCGGACATGGGGTTCAATCCAAGGACCCCGAGATCATGACCTGAGCTGAAGGCAGATGCTTAACTGAGCCACCCAGGTGCTCCTATAAGCAACCATTTAATGTAAAAAATAGTATTCCATCATATAAATAAGTCATAATTCAACATTGTATAGTGTCACATTTCTAAGTTTTTATTATTATGTGATGAATGCCTTTGTGGGTAAAATTCTATATCTAAGACTATTCCTTGGGATAGAGCTCTAAGAATGTACTAACTAGATCAAAGAGTAAGAACTTGTAAAGACTCTTGAAAAGTATTGTTAAATTGTATTCCCCAAACCTAGCACCAGTTTATACTCGCACTAATGATATATATGTGAGTGCCCATTATATCAGCTCAAAATGACAGTGACTTTATTTATATATGTTTTATAATGATGATACAGTAAACCATAGAATCTTGGAAATGACCCATTTCAACTTGCCTAAGAGTAGGAGTTAGATATTTCTGGTGCAAGAACTGTTTTTGTGGTATCTCTTACAGATGTTCATTACCCTCCTGCTTAAGCACTTCCAATGAAACTTCCTGGATTTTATATTCTTCTCAGTGGCTAATTCTTATTAAAATTCTAGGGCTTCCCAAGCTACTGAAGAAAAAGTGTCTTTTTATCATACTATTAATCTGTGTGATAACCTATAGAGGACATCTACTGAAACTGGTTCTTGGAATGACTGTTAACCATGAGAGAAATAAGTAAACCAAGTTGGAAAGGAGAAGAAAGGACTAGAATTTGAAAGGTTCACTCATGTTTTATAGTGGAGAAGTACGTGGAAGGGATGAGAAATGGAGGGAAAAGCGTATTACTGTTGCTTGTGATATTACTGACAGAGTCATACTTACTTTCAAATAGCCACACATATAAGGAAAAATTCTATATTTCAAGATTACTTTGAATATGAAGTTACCATATGTGTATGACTGAGAAATAAAAATGTAAGCCAGGGTAGCTAAATTCATACCTGGAATACTAGCCTTCGTTTAGTTGATGAGGAATAATAGTAGTGAGTCTATGAGATTACATCTATGAACAGATTTATGTGATAACATATTTTCCTGAAAGAATTGCTTGCCTATTGTTTCTCTGTGTATAAAAACATAGACAACTATCCAGAAGGTCAGATCTAAATATTATTAAAATTCATTTCTCCATGAAGAATCCTTATTGTACCGTTGATCATCCCTGTTGAATTTTCATTGGTTTGGAAATGATATGGCTGGTGCTTGGAATTATGCTGTTAGAATGTTCTACCAAAATAGCTCTGCTTCATGTACCAGTGAATGAATCATTCATTTAAGAGTCTAACAAGATCTGACTAATGTGAGCTCTAGTCTGCATACTGGATCTGTTCCTGTGTCAGGCCAAAGGACTGACCCGTGAACCATGACGTGGGGCTTACACTTGATGTTAAATGCGGATCTTTTGATAAGTCCGTATTTTCATTTGCATAATTCAGGGACACATTTTGGATTGATCTTAATCTCTGCTCTATATTAGTGCTTAGTGGAAGTCCTTTATTTACCCTGAGTTTCGCTTTGAAATGTTCATGATTTTTTTGACTTCAGTTACTTATGGGTTGGGAGAAGTGTGGCAGAAATTTGGTATTTATTTGAATAAAGGATATTTGGAAGGCCAATTTGAGGTTAAATTTAACTTTTACTTTCTTAAAACTAAAAAAAAAAATGGAATTTAAACGACCTGGAATTTGAGCAGTTAATTTGTCTTTTGGATTTTTTCATAGAGTCCCAAATTTTCCTAGCTGTACTCTGAGTCTAGCCAGAAGGAATATAGGTTAGTTAGAATGTAGTTAGTGTATAAGGAATTAATTTGTGTCACTATCTGAGTACATCCCAGATAGTCAAATATAAGTGGTCTTAATATATTCATTATTGGCATTGTCCATACTATTTTCTTCCCCATTAGTGTATAATTCACTTAAACCCCTTGCTTATTTTTCTTGCTTCCACCTGGGTGCTGACATTTGTAGAAGTGATATGTGGGAAAGTTTATTTTTGAAAAAGAAAAGATTCTGGTTTTCTACTTATGCTTACCTGAACAGTATAAAGTATTACTCATTAGTATTTTAAATATACAAGGAATTCATAGGAAATACTTTGCAGTTCAGGTAAAATAAGCTGTCTGGAAATTAAGTAGGCTTTTGTTTTAAACTTGATTCATTTATTTGTACTAAAGTAGCACATTCAGTGACACCCCATTTATCTGGTCATTTTCCAGAATAAGATGGAATTTTCCAGGTAACTGATCATAAATTAGTTTTCCAGGTAACTGAATCTTAACACCTTCAAGGACTAAAATCTTTTAAATCTAACCATTTTTGATAGAAATCTTTATAAAATATACAGTTTCTACCTTTTGTGCATTTTCTTAATCAGAGGATACTCAATGAAATTTAATCTTTTTTCTGATGACTCAGGACTAC
Organism: Zalophus californianus; assembly: GCF_009762305.2. Taxonomy (NCBI): domain Eukaryota; kingdom Metazoa; phylum Chordata; class Mammalia; order Carnivora; family Otariidae; genus Zalophus; species Zalophus californianus. Next base: position 111,294,148 of record NC_045604.1, on the reverse strand, counting down.
TGTTTTTAACATGAAGTAGTTGAGCGTTATGCCACCTTTTAGGTTTTTTCTTCTTGGTCAGATTATTAATAAGCTGCTGGTTCTCCTGCTGTTGTATCTACTTCTGATAACTCCTCTTGCACCCTCTCTGGTTTTGCTTTTGTTCTCCATGGCTTGTGAAACTGAAGTTAGGAATTACTGTTTATGGTAAATCAGAATCCAGGAGGATCTGAGTAAGGGTCCAAGGAAGCAAGTGAGGTGCTTGAGTGCTGTTTTTCTCCGGCTGTGTCTGGTATTCACATTTACCCAGATTGTTTCTGGATAAAGCTTTGTTCTGAAAGATTGGTTGCTGAGAGGTCACTGACTCATGGTATGTTAGGTCTTACCTGGGACGTTCACCATCCCTCACAGGTGAGTAGACTGAGCCTTAAGAGAGCATTCTGGGAATCTCCCTGGTTTATACAGATAAGTCATGACGATACCTAGGGTTTAGGACTTGGTCTTCTCTCTCCAAGCCCAGTGCTTTTCTGTTGTAACTACACTGTTAACTCTAGGTAATGATTGTGAGCATCGTCATCAGTCTTGGTAGGTAAAAAAAAAAGAAAAAGAAAAAGTCTGTGTTCTTTCTCGTGGGGTCTCTTGTTACTCACCCTTTTACCTAGCCTGTAAACCAGAGAATCATCCTGAAGTTCTCCATACTCTCCATTCTAAGAGTTGCTAAAAACTTGCCCGGTTTATAGCCTCAGTACTTCTAGAAACTTCCCTCCTCTCCATCTCTGTCACATGGCCCTGGCTTAATCCCTTGTCGTATTGTGTCTTTTTTCCTTCCTTGTTATGCTCCCTGCCTCAGGGGTAATATTCTCAAAAGCACCATCCACTTGGCCAATATAAGCACTCAGTAAATGGAGAAAATAAGGGGATAAAGAGGGATATGGAAAGATTGTAACAAACATGGGCACCTGAGGCACAAAGAATGCATACCAGTGGGTGGAAAAATAAAAACACCCAAATACAGATGGAAAATAGTTGAATTATGCATGTATAGTTGTGAAAGAAAATGATTCAAGTGTTATAGCAAGCCCAAACCATGTGATAAATGTAGAGTAAAGACACAGTGAAAACCCTGAAAACATATGGTATGTAACAGCCATTGCTCTCTTACCACATACTTGGAAAATAGTATTGCTGCTGATCAGACTCTGATTAGAATTCCATTTCCAAGTACAGACAGGGCTGAAGGATGTGAAGTCTAAGTAAACTGAGAAGATGAATAAGAAGATCCATTGGTAAAGGCTTAAGGAAAAAGAATTAATGTAACTTGAAAAGGAGAGGTTAAGGGATAGCTCATATGTGACTTCAGTATATAAATTGTATTGTTCTGAGGGTGATATCAAAATAAATTCTGTGTATTCTCCAGACAGTAAGGGATTATATTGTCAGCAGTGCTTTAAGTATTTTTGTTTTTATCAATTTAGTACATGTACTCTATAAATAAAGCCAATTAGCCCTGTAAGTTTATAATGAAAAATAGCAGTACCAGGTACTCTGCTTATCCTGAAATGTGGAAATTGATGTCCTGGGAAGTTTTTATTTTTGGTATTAGTTCATTGATAGTTTTCTTCTCCCTTTTTGTCTTTTATCTTTTTGTAGAGCTCTTGCTAGTTTCCTGTTGTGCTTGCTGTGTTGATCCTCCTATTGTAATCTATTTTTCTCTCCTATTGTCCATCTTTTTGACTTCCCCCATTCATTGTTTCACAGTATTTCTTTCTTAGGTATTTAAGGATATTAATTTTTTTTTCTTCCTTCATTGCTGCTGCTTCTTGCATCTTTTTTTTTAAATTGAGGTAAAATTGGCAGATAACATAGGTTTCAGGTGTACAGCATTATAATTCAACATCTGTATGCACTTCAAAGTCATCACCATCAAAAGTCTGGTCTCCATCTATCACCATACAGTTGACTTTCTTCACCCATTTCACCACCCCAACCCCCTTACCCTCTAGTAACAATCAATCTATTCTCTATATCTATGAGTTTTTGTATTGCTTTGTTTGTTTTTCAAATTCTACACATGAGTGAAATCATACGAAATTTTCTCTATCTTACTTTATTTGGCATAATACCCTCAAGGTCCATCCATGTTGTTGCAAATGGCAAGATTTTATTCTTCTTTATGGTTGTGTGTGTATCTTCTATATCCATTCATCTATTGGTGGACACTTAGGTTGTTTACACATTTTGGCTATTGTAATTAATGCAGTGAACACAGGGGTGTACATATATCTTTTTGAGTTCATGTTTTCGTATTTCCATAAATATCCAGAAGTGGAATAGCTGGATCATATAGTAGTAGATTTTTCTTAATATTTTGAGGAATCTCCATACTGTTTTGCGTAGTGGCTGCATCAATTTACCTTCCCACCAACAGTGTATGACAGTTCCCTTTTCTTCACATCCCCTCTAATACCTGTTATTTCTTGTTTTTTTTTGATAATAGCCATTCTAACAGGTGTGAAGTGGTATTTCAGTGTGGGTTTGCTTTACATTTCCATAATAATTAATGATGTTGAACATCTTTTCATGTGCCTGTTAGCCACCTGTATGTCTTCTTTTGAAAAATGTTCAGATCCTCTGCCCATTTTTAAATCAGGTTCTTTGTTTTTTATTGTTGAATTGTATCAGTTATTTATATATTTTGCTTGTTAGCCTCTTACCAGATATATGTCTTGCAGGTATCTTCCACCATTCAGTAGGTTGCCTTTTGGTTCTGATGATGGTTTGCTTCACTGTGAAGACGTGTTTTGGTTTGATGTGCTCCCGTTTGTTTATTTTTGCATAAGGTGTAAGAGAGTGGCCTAATTTCATTCTTTTCCATGTGGTTGTCCAGTTTTTCCAGCACCATTTATTGAAGAGACTGTCCTTTTTCCATTGTATGTTCGTGGCTCCTTTGTCGTAAATTAATTATTCATTAATGTGTGGGTTTACTTCTGGACTCTCATTTCTTTGTTTTTTTCTTTAGAATTTTTTATTGTTATGTTAATCACCATACATTATATCATTAGATTTTGATGTAGTGTTCCATGATTCATTGTGCATAACACCCAGTGCTCCATGCAGAACATGCCATCTTTGATACCCATCACCAGGCTAACCCATCCCCCCCTCAGTTTTTCAGAGTCCAGCCTCTCTCATGGTTCGTCTCCCCCTCCGATTTACCCCCCTTCATTCTTCCCCTCCTACTATCTTCTTCTTTTTTTTTCCTTAACATATATTGCATTATTTGTTTCGGAGGTACAAATCTGTGATTGAACAGTCTTGCACAATTCACAGCGCTCACTTTAGCACATACCCTCCCCAATGTCTATCACCCAGCCACCCCATCCCTCCCACCCCACCCCCGCTCCAGCCACCCTCCGTTTGTTTCCTGAGATTAAGAATTCCTCATATCAGTGAGGTCATAGGATACATATCTTTCTCTGATTGACTTAGTTCGCTCAGCATAACACCCTCCAGTTCCATCCACGTCATTGCAAATGGCAAGATCTCATTCCTTTTAATGGCTGCATGATATTCCATTGTGTATATATACCACCTCTTCTTTATCCATTCATCTGTTGAAGGACATCTTGGCTCTTTCCACAGTTTGGCTATTGTGGACATTGCTGCTATAAACATCGGGGTGCATGTACCCCTTCGGATCCCTACATTTGTTTCTTTGGGGTAAATACCCAGTAGTGCAATTGCTGGATCATATGGTAGCTCTATTTTCAACTGTTTGAGGAACCTCCATACTGTTTTCCAGAGTGGTTGCACCAGCTTGCATTCCCACCAACAGTGTAGGAGGGTTCCCCTTTCTCCACATCCCGGCCAACATCTGTTGTTTCCTGACTTGTTAATTTTAGCCATTCTGACTGGTGTGAGGTGGTATCTCATGGAGGTTTTGATTTGGATTTCCCTGATGCCGAGCGACGTGGAGCACTTTTTCATGTGCCTGTTGGCCATTTGGATGTCTTCTTTGGAAAAATGTCTGTTCATGTCTTCTGCCCATTTCTTGACTGGATCATTTGTTCTTTGGGTGTTGAGTTGGATAAGTTCTTTATAGATTTTCGATACTAGCCCTTTATCTGATATGTGATTTGCAAATATCTTCTCCCATTCTGTCGGTTGTCTTTTGGTTTTGTTGACTGTTTCTTTTGCTGTGCAAAAGCTTTTTATCTTGATGAAATCCCAATAGTTCATTTTTGCCCTTGCTTCCCTTGCCTTTGCCAATGTTTCTAGGAAGAAGTTGCTGCCTGTGTTCTCCTTTAGGATTTTGTTGGACTCCTGTCTCACATTGAGGTCTTTCAACCATTTTGAGTCTATTTTTGTGTGTGATGTAGGGAAATGGTTCAGTTTCATTCTTCTGCATGTGGCTGTCCAATTTTCCCAACACCATTTGTTGAAGAGACCGTCTTTTTTCCATTGGACATTCTTTCCTGCTTTGTCAAAGATGAGTTGACCATAGAGTTGAGGGTCCATTTCTGGGCTCTCTATTCTGTTACATTGATCTATGTGTCTGTTTTTGTGCCAGTACCATACTGTCTTGATGTTGACAGCTTTGTAATAGAGCCTGATGTCCAGAATTGTAATGCCGCCAGCTTTGCTTTTTTTTTTTTTTCAACATTCCTCTGTCTATTCGGGGTCTCTTCTGGTTGCATACAAATTTTAGGATTATTTGTTCCATTTCTTTGAAAAAAGTGGATGGTATTTTGATGGGGATTGCATTGAATGTGTAGATTGCTCTAGGTAGCATTGACATCTTCACAATATTTTTTCTTCCAATCCATGAGCATGGAACGTTTTTCCATTTCTTTGTGTCTTCCTCATTTCTTTCATGTATTTTATAGTTTTTTGAGTAGAGATCCTTTGCCTCTTTGGTTAGATTTATTCCTAGGTATCTTATGGTTTTGGGGGCAATCGTAAATGGGATCGACTCCTTAATTTCTCTCTCTTCTGTCTTCTTGCTGTATAGGAATGCCACTGATTTCTGTGCCATTTTATATCCTGCCACTTTACTGAATTTCTGTATGAGTTCTAGCAGTTTTGGGGTGGAATCTTTTGGGTTTTCCACAAAAAGTATCATATCTGCAAACAGTGAGAGTTTGACTTCTTTGCTGATTTGGCTGCCTTTGATTTCTTTTTGTTGTCTGATTGCTGTGGCTAGGACTTCTAATACTATGTTGAATAGCAGTGGTGATAGTGGACATCCCTGCCGCGTTCCTGATCTTAGGGGGAAAGCTTTCTGTTTTTCCCCATTGAGAATGATATTTGCTGTAGGTTTTCCATAGATGGCTTTTATGATATTGAGGTATGTACCCTCTATCCCTATACTCTGAAGAGTTTTGATCAAGAAAGGATGCTGTACGTTGTCAGATGCTTTTTCTGCATCTATTGAGAGGATCATATGATTCTTGTTCTTTCTTTTGTTAATGTATTGTATCACGTTGATTGATTTGTGGATGTTGAACCATCCTTGCAGCCCAGGGATAAATCCCACTTGGTCGTGGTGAATAATCCTTTTGATGTACTGTTGGATCCTATTGGCTAGGATTTTGGTGAGAATTTTTGCATCCGTGTTCATCAAGAATATTGGTCTGTAATTCTTTTTGATGGGGTCTTTGTCAGGTTTGGGGATGAAGGTAATCGTGGCCTCATGAAGCGAGTTTGGAAGTTTTCCTTCCATTTCTATTTTTTGGAACAGCTTCAGAAGAACAGGTATTCTTCTTTAAATGTTTGGTAGAATTCCCCTGGGAAGCCATCTGGCCCTGGGCTTTTGTTTGTTGGGAGATTTTTGATGACTGCTTTAATTTCCTTAGTGGTTATAGGTCTGTTGAGGTTTTCTGTTTCTTCCTGGTTAAGTTTTGGTAGTTGATACATCTCTAGGAATGCATCCATTTCTTCCAGGTTATCTAATTTGCTGGCATAGAGTTGCTCATAATATGTTCTTATAATTGTTTGTGTTTCTTTGGTGTTGGTTGTGATCTCTCCTCTTTCATTCATGATTTTGTTGATTTGGGTCATTTCTCTTTTCTTTTTGATAAGTCTGGCCAGGGGTTTATCAATCTTGTTAATTCTTTCAAAGAACCAGCTCCTGGTTTCGTTGATCTGTTCTACTGTTCTTTTGGTTTCCAGTTTATTGATTTCTGCTCTGATCTTTATTATTTCTCTTCTCCTGCTGGGTTTAGGCTTTATTTGCTGTTTTTTCTCTAGCTCCTTTAGGTGTGGGGTTAGGTTGTGTATTTGAGACCTTTCTTGTTTCTTGAGAAAGGCTTGTATTGCTATATACTTTCCTTTCAGGACTGCTTTTGCTGCATCCCAAAGATTTTGAACAGTTTTGTTTTCATTTTCATTGGTTTCCATGAATTTTTTTAATTCTTCTTTAATTTCCTGGTTGACCCATTCATTCTTTAGTAGGATGCTCTTTAGCCTCCATGTCTTTGAGTTCTTTCCGACTTTCCTCTTGTGATTGAGTTCTAGTTTGAAAGCATTGTGGTCTGAAAATATGCAGGGAATGATCCCAATCTTTTGGTACCGGTTGAGACCTGATTTGCGACCTAGGATGTGATCAATTCTGGAGAATGTTCCATGGGCACTAGAGAAGACTGTGTATTCCGTTGCTTTGGGATGGAATGTTCTGAATATGTCTGTGAAGTCCATTTGGTCCAGTGTGTCATTTAAAGTCTTTGTTTCCTTGTTGATCTTTTGTTTAGATGATCTGTCCATTTCAGTTGGGGGGGCGTGTTAAAGTCCCCCACTATTATTGTATTGTTGTCAATGTGTTTCTTTGCTTTTGTTACTAATTGCCTTATATATTTGGCCGCTCCCATGTTAGGGGCATAGATATTTACAAATGTTAGATAGAAACTTTAAGTAGGATATAGTGTCCTTCCTCATCTCTTATTACAGTCTTTGGTTTAAAATCTAATTTGTCTGATATAAGAATTGCCACCCCAGCTTTCTTTTGGTGTCCATTAACATGGTAAATGGTTTTCCACCCTTCACTTTCAATCTGGGGGTGCCTTTGGGTCTAAAATGAGTCTCTTTCAGACAGCATATCGATGGGTCTTGTTTTTTAATCCAATCTGATAGCCTGTGTCTTTTGATTGGGGCATTTAGCCCATTTACATTCAGGGTAAGTATTGAAAGAGGAATTTAGTGTCACTGTATTGCCTGTAAGGTGACTGTGACTGTGTATTGTCTGTGTTCCTTTCTGAACTATGCTGCTTTTAGGCTGCCTCTTTGCTTAGAGCACCCCTGTCAATATTTCTTATAGGGCTGGTTTCATGTTTGCAAATTCCTTTAGTTTTTGTTTGTCCTGGAAGCTTTTTATCTCTCCTTCTATTTTCAGTAACAGTCTAGCTGGATATAGTATTCTTGGCTGCATATTTTTCTCGTTTAGTGCTCTGAATATATCATGCCAGTCCTTTCTGGCCTGCCAGGTCTCTGTGGATAGGTCTGTTGACAATCTAATGTTTCTACCATTATAGGTTACATATCTCTACTCCCGAGCTGCTTTCAGGATTTTCTCTTGAGCTGCTTCAGGATTTTCTCTTTGTCTCTGAGATTCGTAAGTTTTACTATTAGATGTCGGGGTGTTGACCTATTTTTATTGATTTTGAGAGGGGTTCTCTGTGCCTCCTGGATTTTGATGCCTGTTTCCTTCCCCACATGAGGGAAGTTTTCTGTTATAATTTGCTCCAATATACCTTCTGCCCCTCTCTCTCTTCTTCTTCTGGGATCCCAATTATTCGAATGTTGTTTCATCTTATGGTATCACTTCTCTCTTGAATTCTGCCCTGGTGATCCAGTAGTTGTTTCTCTCTCTTTTTCTCAGCTTCTTTATTTTCCATCATTTGGTCTTCTATATTGCTGATTCTGTCTTCTGCCTCATTTATCCCAGCAGGTAGTGCCCCCATTTTTGATTGCACCTCGTTAATAGCCTTTTTGATTTCGACTTGGTTAGATTTTAGTTCTTTTATTTCTCCAGAAAGGGTTTCTTTAATAACTTCCATTCTTTTTTCAAGCCCAGCTAGTATCTTTAAGGTCATGATTCTGAACTCTAGGTCTGACATCGTACTAATGTCCATAATGAGTAGGTCCCTGGCAGTCGGTACTACATCTTGTTCTTTTTGTTGAGGTGATTTTTTTCCGTCTTGTCTTTGTGTCTAGAGGAGAATAGATGAATGAGTGAACAAAATGGTAACAGGGTAACAACGTCCCCAAAAATATACTCTAAACAAATCAGAAAAGACCTGAAACCAGGGCCAAAGAAAGGAAAAGAAAGAAAAAAGAAAGAGAGAAAAAAAAGATAAAAACAAACAAAAATAGAACAAAAAAAAAACCAGAATATGTTCAAATATGATCAGGCTGGTGCATAGATCAGTGCCACACTGATTTTGGTGTATGTTGGTCTTTTAGAAGAAAGTGCGTCCCAAAATTTTAAAGAAAGAAAAACTTACATATGTACAAAAATAAGGGTTGATACAATGAAGGGTTGGAATATGATTGTAATCATGAAAATTATAAAAAAATTTATAAAAGGAATTGATAAGTTGTTTGAAAAAAGAAAGAAGAGGATTTAAAAGAAAAAAGAAAAAAATGGGGAGAGAATGTGATTAGGCTGGAGACTAGAACAAAGCCATACAATAGAGATTTAGGGTATATTTTGATCTGTTAGAAGAAACTGTATCTCAAAATTTTAAAGAGAGAACAACTTATATGTATATGCCAAAAATAAGGGTAACTACTATGAAGGGATAGAATATGACTCTAAAAATGAAAAATAAAAATGTTTTTTATAAAAGGGATTGATAAGATGGTTGAAAAAGGGAAAAAGAAAAATTAGAAAAAGAGTTAAAAAAAATTAACTTTGAAAGACTAAAGAATCATGGTAAAAAAGCCATGAAGTCTATGTACAGTATTCCCCTAGCGGTGGAGTTCTCCCGTTCTCATTGATCAGTAAACTTGGTCTTGGCCGGATCTTCTTGCTGATCTTCTGGGGGAGGGGCCTGTTGCTGTCGTTCCCAAATGTCTTTGCGGGAGGTGGGATTGTCCCGCCCTTGCCTACCGGGCTAAGTATTCTGCTCCGGTTTGCTCTCGGGAGCTTTTGGTATAGCTTTGGAGGATGAGAGTGGAAATGGCGGCCTCCCAATCTCCGCCCTGGAGGAGCCGAGAACTTGGGGCCCCGCTCCTCAGTGAGCCCCCAGAGAAAAGCAGTGAATCACTCCCGTCTCCCCGGTCTCTGGCCGCACTCCGAGCTCACCCGGCCTGTGACCGAGTGTTTCTGTCTCTGGGCCCCGACTCGGTGTGGAGTTTCCAAATCTAGCAGATCCCTGCGGTGCGCCCCCGCACTGCTTCTCCCAGGGGACGAAAGGGAGTCTCCCCGGATCTGCTGCTTCTTGGGTCCCTGCTGGAGGAGCAGTGGCCTGACCGTGTCACTGATCACAGTTTATGGCAACCCTGAGTGAGAGCCTGCGCCTTGGCTCTGTCTCTACAGCCGGCTTCCCCTCTCTGATACCTGGGAGCTCTGCCACACTCAGGCACCCCTGGTCCTTCTGTGACCCTGAGGGTCCCAAGACCACCGTGTCCCGTGAGGGTTCCACCCCCCCATCCCCCCCACCCCCCCCACCCCCACTTAGCCACTGGAGCGACATCCCTCAGCTGAGCCAACTTCTAAATGTTCTGATTTTCTGCTCTGCTGCTCTGTGACTTGCCAGAAGTGGCGGACGGAGGCCCTCTACCCCACCGTCTATCCTCCCGAATATCTCCTTGGATTCAGCACGTCCTACCTTCCAGAAAGTGGTTGCTTTTCTGTTCAGAGTTGTTGCTATTCTTCGATCTCCTGTTGAGTTTGTAGGTGTTCAGAATGGTTTGATCCCTATCCAGCTGAATTCCTGAGACCAGACGAAATCCAGATCTCCTACTCCTCTGCCATCTTGCTCCGCCCCCCCATTTCTCTTCTACTGAGCTGTGTGTTTTTATGCAAATATCATACTGTTTTTATTTTTGTAGATTTGTAGAATAGTTTGAAATCAGGAAGATACTTCTGGACTCGTTCTTTTTTCTCATGATTGCTTTGGCTATTTGGGATCTTTTGTGGTTCCATACAAATTTTAGAATTATTCTAGTTCTGTGAAAAAATGCCATTGGAATTTTGATAGTGATTACATTGAATGTATAGATTGCTTTGGCTAGTATGGACATTTTAACAATATTAATTCTTCTAATTCATGAGCATGGAATATCTCCACTTGTGTCATCTTCAGTTTCTTTCATCATTGTCCTAGAGTTTTTCAGTGTCTTTCATCTCCTTGGCTAAGTTTATTCCTAGGTATATTACCGTTTTTGATGCAATTGTAAATGGGTTGTTTTCTTAATTTTTCTTTGTTATTAATGTATAGAAACATCACAGATTTTTGCATATTGATTCTGTATCCTGCAACTTTACTGAATGTGTTTATTAATTCTGACAGTTTTTGGCAGTAGTATTTTTGTAGTATTTATTATGTCATTTTTATTTATTTATTTATTTTTTTAAAGACTTTATTTATTTATTTGACAGAGAGAGACACAGCGAGAGAGGGAACACAAGCAGTGGGAGTGGGAGAGGGAGAAGCAGGCTTCCCGCTGAGCGGGGAGCCCGATGTGGGGCTCGATCCCAGGACCCTGGGATCATGACCTGAGCCGAAGGCAGATGCCTAAGGACTGAGCCACCCAGGCGCCCCTATGTCATTTTTAAATAGTGGCAAATTTACATCTTTCTTTCTGATTTAGATGCTATTTATTTATGTATTTATTTATTTTTCTTGTCTTATTGCTATGGGTAGGACTTCCAATGCTGTTTTGAATAAAAGTGGTGAGAGTGGGCATTCTTGTTTTGTTCCTAATCTTACAGGAAAAGATTTTAGTTTTTCATTATTGAGTACAGTGTTAGCTGTTTGTCATATATGGCCTTTATTATGTTGAAATATGTTCCCTCTTACCCACTTTATTGAGAGTTTTTATCATTAATAGATGTTGAATTATTTTACATCCTATTTTTTACATTTGTTTTGGTCTCTGTCCTTTATGTTGGAAGCTGTCCTCTAGTGTCTGTTGGTCATAAACTCCTTGCACACAGATGGATGTCAAATGCTTTTTTTTCCCCCAGACTGATCTTATTTCATTGGAGTTCTCCAGCTGTCAGTGTATATAGTTCTCATGTATTAAATTTTCCATATTTAAGTAGCAAAACTAAAAGCTATTTAAATTAAACATAAGAAAGACTTAAATTCTAGGGATATTAGATATTGCATTGGATTAGCATGGGAGGCTTAATAACTTCTGAAAGCCTTTTGTTTTGATTTTTAAATATTAATGTTAGCTGTTTGCAATGTATATGGTGTGGTAGATTTTGTTAGGGGTTTCCGGAGTAGAGTTCTTGCCTTGTTTTGGATGGGAGGAATTGTTTTCAGGAGCTTTACAATTCTCCTTCCCCAACGTTCACCGTAATTCAGAGGTTAAATTGGGTTTAGATTGATGAGTTACAAATATACTTCTTACTCTGGTAGAATTGCTAACCACTTGTGGATGAGAACCACAAGTATCCTAAGTGATACTTCATTACCATCACCCTTACATAAAGATAAGATAATGGTTCATTTTCTTTATTCTGAATACTTAGTTGTTGAGAAATTATTTTCATATAAAAAGAATTTAAATATTTTAAGGGCACCTGGGTGGCTCAGTTGGTTAAGCATCTGCCTTCTGCTCAGGTCGTGATCTCGGGGTCCTGGGATTGTGCCCTGCATCAGGCTCCCAGCTCATTGGTGAGTCTCCTTCTCCATCCCCCTTTCTCTCTGTGATCTCTCTCATTCTCACTCTCTCTAAAATAAATAAATAAAATCTTAAAAATAAGGATAGGGACACCTGGGTGGGTCAGTCAGTTAAGTGACTGCCTTTGGCTCAGGTCATGATCCCAGGGTTGTGGGATCGAGTCCTGCATCACGCTCAGTGGGAAGCCTGCTTCTCCCTCTGCTTGTGTGCTTGCTTGCTCTCTCTCTGACAAATAAATAAATAAAATCTTAAAAAAAAATTTAAATGTCTTAAACAATGTAAAAAAAAATAGGCAGATTTCACAAAGGAAGTTCAATGTTTTCACAGAAGGAGTAGTGATATTTTCTCAAAATTATTTTACTAATAGATACTAAGGATCTTGTAAAGTGAGAAAAATTCATTGTGGTTTAAATTAATAAAATGCACCAATTTATTTCAGAACTATCGAAGGTAATAAAATAAAAAAACTTGGACATTAATTTTCATTAGTATGATTGTGTTAAATGTGGATAGTTCTTTTATTACATTAAAACAAACTGTGGTCGGCTATAAAGAATCCTTTGTTTATCTGTTGGTTTAATTTTAAAAGTAAAATGTACATTATTCTAATTATATCCAGTGTTGAATGTTTCATTTATAAATTTATGACTCTCATTCTTAATTTTAACAACATTTGATTACCTTATATTCTGTGGCTTCTGTGTGGAAAGAAATCTAGCCTAAGAACCAAGAAAAGAAGACTGTTTTCTAGGTTGAGTTATATTACTCATTTAGCTATGTAATATTCTTTTATTATATGACGAAATATTTCTATATAGGGATTTCTTTTTAAAGTAATACTTGTATAATTAGGTAACACAAATGATGTGTGTGTGTATATGAATCATGGTGGAAAATTTAGACATTATCAAACTGTATAAATGAAAAATGAAAGTCTGCCCCCACCTCCACTGAAAACAAAACAGATTATAAGCAAACAGAAGTCTACAGTGACAGAGCTCACAATTGTTAATGGTTTCTGTTCATCCTTGCAGAAATTTTTCATGCCTGTGTCAGTATATGCACATAAATCACAACAGAGGTACTATTTAGCACCTTTTTTCCCCTTACATCTTGGAAATGTCTTTATGTAAACATTTTCCTGAACATATTTCTAACCAATATCTGGTAGCTATAATTTACAAATTAATAAGAAATATAATTTTTAATTCTTTTTTTCTTAAATCTTAATTTTCCCCATGCATGTTTGAATTATATTAGCAGAATGATTTTTAAAAATCTGTGCATAGAAAAATGAAATTAAGTAAAGCGATTGTTAACAATGCACATACTGGGTGGTGAATTTGAAGTGACTTTTTCCTTTTTTTTTTTTTTTTTAAAGATTTTATTTATTTATTTGACAGAGAGAGACACAGTGAGAGAGGGAACACAAGTAGGGGGAGCGGGAGAGGGAGAAGCAGGCTTCCAGCGGAGCAGGGAGCCTGACGCGGGCTTGATCCCAGGACCCTGGGATCATGACCTGAGTTAAAGGCAGACGCTTAATGACTGAGCCACCCAGGCGCCCCTTTCCTCTTTTTATACTTTTATGTACATTTCATATTTTTAACAATTGACATTTTATTGTGGAAAATCCATTTTAATAAAGCACTGTCCTATTACGAAGTAATTATCAATCGGCAGTTGTTTAATTGAATTATAAAACCATATTCTTTATTGACTATTAAATCATACCTCATTAAAAATTTTATTGTTATTTTTCCAGTCTCTTTATTTTTTAATTCAAGTATAATTTACATAAAATAAAATACAGAGATTTTAACTATACCCTTTGATGAGTTTTTTATCCACTACACTTAAGATATAAAACATTCCAGTAATCCCATAAAAGTCCCTCAAATCCTGTTTAAATCAACCCCTCCCCTCCATCCAGGCCACCGCTGATCAGGCATCTATCCTATGGATTAGTTTTTTTCGTTCTCAGCATCATGTGAATGGAATCGCACTCCAGGTACTCTTTTGTGTATGTTTCATTAAACATACCAGTATTTGTGTATCTTCATCACAATTTAAAAAATGCGTTCTCCAGGGTGCCTGGGTGGCTCAGTCGTTAAGCGTCTGCCTTCGGCTCAGGTCATGATCCCAGGGTCCTGGGATTGAGTCCCACATCGGACTCCCTGCTCCACGGGAAGCCTGCTTCTCCCTCTCCCACTCCCCCTGCTTGTGTTCCCTCTCTTGCTGTGTCTCTCTGTCAAATAAATAAAATCTTAAAAAAGATAAAAATAAATAATGCCTTCTCTTCATCCTTTCCTTAATGTTTAAGTAACTGGACTAAAGTCACACAGCTAGGAGGTGCCAGAACCAGGGCTTGTTCTCAGGTTGTGTGAGCCCAAAGCTCTTTTCCCTGACTCTGTACATGTGGCTTTTATAGGGCTTATGATAGGACATAAGGTTAGAAAGGGGGTAGTCTCTGGTTGGTGGTATCTCGAATGTTATGCTAAGGAATTTGTACTTTATTCCTTGTAATGTGAGTTCTCCACAACAGCATTGTGATACCTGGGGATTGAGAAGTACAGCAAACTGCGTTTGTTATTTAAAAACAGACGAATTCCAGTTTTCCTTTAGCCAAGTATTCATTAAGTCGCTCCTGTGAGTCAGATGCTGTTCTAAGCCGCTTGCTACCAGAGCCCTGGCTGTGGGGAGGTCTGACCGGATCTTTGAGTCCGGGGCCTTGGTTTGAGATGTTGGCCGTTTTAGGTGTTCCTCCATTGAGCAAGTCAGTTTCCCTCCAGAAGATTCTGTCTCCTGTCTGGAGGGCGATAGCCTGGCTGCCAGCATCCAGGAAGTTGAGTTGGGCCATGTATGTGTACATTCAGATAATCTCCCTCTCTTGGGGAAGGTATTGGGCCACCACTCTCCCGGAGTTAGTTCTCTGAGTCCAGGTGTCCCTGTGTTACCGTCTGCAGAGAGTAAATCTCAGTGCTTGTCCTGAGTGGCTGAGGGCAGGCACCGGGTTGTGCACAGTGAGGAAGGACATCCAGTTGCTAGTTGTGTGCCTCCCCTGATTTCCTCCTTTGCACTCCTTTGGGAGGTAGGTCAGGCCACCCAAAATCCTCTGGGGATTTTGCATCGTAAATCATGTCTGCTGTTAGTTTCCCTTTTGCCAGCTTTGGATTCAGGTGTCTTTTGTTGGCTATAACATTTTGTATCTCTCCATCTTATATTCTCTCCTGTGTTCCTTTTACTTTTAAAAGAAAATCCCTTCACTGTCATTTCAGTGAGGTTTCCAAAAAGAAATATATACGTTTTCATTCTGTCATCTTTATCTTGGAAGTCCTGTTTGTTTGTTTGTTAAATCATTCTAGGAGTAGATCTCTTTTCGTTGGTTTTGTCTCTTAATAAATTTCCTTTGTTAATTCTGAGGCAAGTTCACAAGTATTGAATTTCTGTATTTTCAGAAGATCAATGTAATTTTGACTCCAAGCGTCTTTTTTTTTTTTTTAAGATTTTATTTATTTGAGAGAGAGAGAGCACATGAGAGGGGGGAGGGTCAGAGGGAGAAGCAGACTCCCCGCCGAGCAGGGAGCCTGATGCGGGACTCGATCCCGGGACTCCAGGATCACGACCTGAGCCGAAGGCAGTCGCTTAACCAACTGAGCCACCCAGGTGCCCTCCAAGCGTCTTCTTGTTACCCTGTTAGCAACTTATCCTTACTCATTCTTAAGGTATATTCCCTTTACCTGGAAAGGGGGATGGTGTCACGTTTTGAACTGCCTTGGATGTCAGCAAGGAACTGGTATTTCTTTCATTTTGTGTGGGAATTGATTAGGTCCATGTGGCCCCCTTGTATCTGCCAACCCAGCAGCTTCTGTGGTAGGTTTGGGACACGGGGATTTAAGACACTCCTCAGCCCAGAATGTCATGGACTTGGCGTGTGTGGGGAGGAATCTTTAGGCCCACTGATAGGAAATCGCTTTGGTGGCTAACGTTTTAAGGAACCAAAGAGGGGGGAGAAAAACAAACCAACTCCAAACACATTTATACTGCTGGCATGATGTATGGTTGTAGGCACCAAGATGCAGAAGGGGTCTTCTCGAGAGGTGCCTTCGTTGCATTCCTTTTTCTGTTTTTTTGTACAGTCTACCAAATTGGCATCATCTCCCTTCTGCCTTTTCAACCCAGTCACTAACTGGTGTGGCTCAGCTCATAAAAAATGGCTTCTGGTTTTTTTATTTGTGGATTGGAAACTCCCTGCCACCATTAGGGGTGGTACAAGAAGACACACAGGAGAGATTTTCCAGCAGTTCCCTCCTCTTTGCTTATGGCACCTAGTTCCCAGGTGGTTAAGCTTTTCTTTCCACAGGTAGGGCTTGTTGGGTAGCCGGCAGCTAGGGCACCCTCTCACTTGTACTTACCGAGACCTTGGAGCATGGCTGTAAAGACCGTCCAGTTGGTGCTTCATTTTTAGCAATTCCTTCAAAGACCTGATGTATGCCTTGTTTAAAACAGTATTTGTATGCTTCTATGGGATTTAATGGGAAAGCAAAAGAGGATCTATGGGGCTTTGCCCTTGCTACCTACGTGCCCGGGATGGGGCTTCTTGCAGGAGCTTTAAGCTGGACAGACTGAGTTTTTGCTGCCCCATTAGAAGATCCATGTGAGAGAGGTCCTTGTGGTCTAGAGACTGTGGGCTGGAGCTCAGCAGAGACTGGTTACTTTGCTTGTCCCCGTACCCTGAATTGCAGACTCATCTAGAGCAGGACCACCTCTCATTGGTCTTTGAATCCCTGGCAACTGGCATAATTCATGGAATGTATGGGTGCTTGATAACAATTATAGACTGAGTAAGTGAGGCAGTTATCACCATGGTGATCGTCTATACTGAGGTGAGTCATGGGCGTAAGTGAGGTTACAGAAATTATCGGCTACATCACCATGGCCAGCTCATCAGCTCAGTGCAGGCAGTATCCAAACTGATGAGTGGAGAGCATCCACTCTAGGATGAAAAACTGCTGCTGGAGCTCAGCTCAGTGTCAGGGTAAACAGTGCTGGTTGGAGAGCACAACAATCCTTATTTGATGGGGGCAGTTGCTGCTCAGCCATGACCAGTAGGCATGATGACAGAGCTCCCAATTTCTCAGATTTAAGCAAAACTCTAAATGGTAACATGAAATATCTTGAATTTTTTTTTTACTTAAATTTGTAATACTTAGAGGAAACAGTGAAATACAGATTTGGGTCAGATTTGGTGTGTGGGCCTTCACATTGTGGTTTCTAGCTAACCAAACAGGAAGAGGGCTAGGCTGCTGGGAACCTTCTTATGAAGGGCAGGTGGATGAAAAAGAATCCTTTAACGGGCTTGAAAAAGAGTAATTAAAGAGCTAGAGAGGAGCAGTGAACTTGAATCTAAAGAAGAGAAGACTTGCAAGAAATCTGGGGAAGGTTGATGGAGATCTGCCGCGATGTGTATATATGGTGCGGAGACATCACATAATTAGAGAACACAGTGTCTGTCATGAATACAGAGAGAATTCATGTTAGCATTATGCAGCTGGCTTTGGTCTGGCCTAAGTATCCAGGTCCAGACTGTGACTTAGGCATCAATGGAATCAAACTTGTTTTTGAAGTTATTTCCTTAAAGCTTTGCAAAAAGAGTCCAAGTTCATATAAATTAATTTGACATTTTAAAAACCATTACTCATGTATCTGTAACATAATACTTTAAAGGAGTATTTAAAATAGTTCAAGGAATTTACATGAAACTGTCAAGGAAACCACTCTTTTTATATCTTCACCATGAAAGGATGGGCCTTCATATTGTCTGTCTGGGGAGAATTATGACAGTAGATCCTATTCCAGAAGATTTTATTTTATTGGAGGGAAGCCCAGTTAAAGTCCCAGTATTAATTTTCTGTCATGTTATCTACCAAAGAACAGATTTCCAAAGTCTCTTAAACATTTGTCATAATTATTTCTATTTGCTAAACTTGATCAATGTTTTTCAAGTGACATATGCATTTCAAGTCAAAACTGAACAAAGTATATCCTTGAGTATAGCAAAGTATATCCTCTTTAATGTATTGGACTAAGAAAATGTTTCCATTTGTTGAAATAAAAAGTTTATAATTAATTGTAAATTACTCTAATCAGTGCTTTGTGCAAGTTAGAAATTATCTAGTCGGTCAAACAAAACCCGTTTACTCACTTCCTTCCATGTACTTCCATATGCTCAAAGCTCTACAGATTAATTTGTTGTTACCCTTTTGCTGCAGGTGGGTATGAGTGGGTATAATCTATGCCACACTGATCACTCGGTGCGCTCCACGCCTCCATGTCTTACTCGTGTGTGCCCCAGCCCATGAATGTCCCACCCACTCTATCTCTTTCCCATGATCTCCTTCTTATGTTTCAGGGACAACAGAAAATGTTAGTCATGCTAGAGCTGTCCTTAACTCCCCTTATTGTTATTTCTATAACCCTTTGTATGTGCCATGGATACAGCACTTATCAAATATATATATATATATATATATATATATATATATATATATATATATAGTATAAGGGAGAGAGCAAGTGCACGAATAGGGGGAGAGAGAAAGAGAATCTCAAGCTGACTCTGTGCTGAGCATGGAGTCTGATGCCGGGCTCAATCTCGTGAGCCTGAGATCACAATCTGAGCCAAAACCAAGTCAGGCACTTAACCGACGACACCACCCAGGCTCCCCTCAAATAATATTTTTGGTGTTTAATTTTTTCTTCAGCAAGACTGCACACTTCCTAAGGGGTGTGTGTGTGTGTGTGTGTGTGTATCATTAATTTCTGTATCTAGTCATGTATCTGACATAGGGGAGCTTTTCAACAAATGATTGTTGACATAGATTGAATCTGTTCGATAGGACAGATACCACTCTAGTGCATGACTCAGAAAAATAAACTGTTAACCCAATGTGTTATTAGGTAGTTAGCTTAAAAATCTGATGAACTAAATGTCCTTATATATTGTTATTATATCATTCAAACAAAGGAACAAAAGATAAGAATCTTTAAGGGAAGAAGGGCTAGTAGATGTATATTTAAGCCTTCATAAACTAAAAATCCAACACTATCTTATACTTTAAGATATTTCACATTGATTTAAAAGTTTAATTGATGGATAGGTAGTCAGTGATAATGCCAAACTCTAGAAATTTCATTCATGATGAGAGTTTTCTAAATAATCTGTGATAAATTTCTATTATGTCAAAGCCTGATATTACATAGTTTAGATATTGTATGAGTGAAAGCACTGTCCAGAAGTCTGATTGTGAAAGCCTCAAATAAAACAGCTTAGAACGTTATTTTTTTCCCAGTAGGAATGTTGGGAGGGTGATTCAGTGTATCAGAGATATCTTGTTCATCCTCTGCTTTGTAGAGATCATGAGTACGCCCCGGCTTTGTGCTGGCCTGTGTGTCCAGCAAGGGCTGAGATGGGGAAGTATGTTGGTATGCCAAGTTCATGCCGTCATGCCTGGCATATAGTAGGTTAGCATTTCACAGGTGTCCCTGCTATTATTGCTTGATTAAAATATCGTTGATGTTGTAGTCACTAAAAACGTTAGAAGAAAAATATTCAAAATATTACTTTAGGAGATACTTTATAAAAACACCTTGCAGCAGCTATTGGTGATGCGATATAGTCTCTCTTTAAACCTCTCTTGGAAGTTATGTGGTAGGCTTAGTTTTTTTTATTATTATTATTAGTGAAGCATAATGAACATACAGTGTTATATTAGTTTTGGGTGTACAGCATGTTTTTTTTATTATTATTAGGTTAATCACTATACATTACAGCATTAGTTTTTGATGTAGTGTTCCACGATTCATTGTTTGCATATAACACCCAGTGCTCCACGCAGAACGTGCCCTCCTTAATACCCATCACCAGGCTAACGCATCCCCCCACCCCCTCCCCTCTAGAACCCTCAGTTTGTTTCTCAGAGTCCATCGTCTCTCCTGGTTCGTCTCCCCCTCCGACTTACTCCCCTTCACTCTTCCCCTCCTGCTGTCTTCTTCTTCTTCTTTTTCTTTTTCTTTTTTCATTCATGAACTTTTGTGATTGTGAGAGTAAAGCCACAAGGCCAGACTCCTACCCTGTTGGGCAGCTCTTCTTACTAAAAAGAAGGATCTCTCAAGTCTGAAAGGAGTCCAGGCAGAATGGGCCAGGCAGGTCAAGTGGGAGGTGACTCCCTTTGTCACGGCCTGCACTGGACTAGCAGTATCCTTCCAGCAGCCACTTCTAGTAGCAGGGAATCAAGGGGACACATAACCACACAGAGGCAAGTCTGCAGACCTGTAAGATGGCGATTTGCTTCTTCTGAGAAAAGCTTTGGAATGGCATTCAGTATGTTTCTGAGACAGTGGTATGCATGCTTATAGACAGGGGCAGGAATTATAAGAATTTCATTTTTATAGTGCATTTTAAATCCTATTGATGTTCATATGGTTTGAATTTCATTTTTGGTTTATTCTGTGCCAAAAGATCATGTTTTTTCAGAGCCTTTAATGAATGTTAGCTTCTAAATTACTTCAAAATATTCATTTATTAGTTACCTGATAGTATAAATATCAACAGCAACCTGAGTTATATAAACTGTTGGTTTTTATCACTAAGAAGGACTTTATTTTTGGGAAATGGTCACTTCTTTATGCATAGATGGCTACCAGTACCCATCGCTTCTCCTTTCAACTTGTGTAATTCCTTCCTCAACCGTAATAATGGTATAGTTTCTGTATTTGAATTATTTTGCTCATAAATTATGTTATCCTTGGCCAAAGGCTTTTCTTTTTTAGTAAGTGCTTTTGACTATCTGGCCTTTATAGCATCAATTTCATTTTTAAATGCCTACAGAGACATGCTTGACTGCTTATAAATTTTCTAGTATAGTTCTGTAAGAATTCTTCACTTTCCAAGGACCATATGTATCCGTCTTGGTTTCCAACAGTTTATAACTGCCAGAATAATTTAAAAGACATTTTTTTTTCTTGCAACTTAATTTAGAGCAGAGTGCATTTTGTCAGCCAAAGCAGTGTAGGAAGGGGCACGGATGAAGCAGCATTAGACCTCCAGCACCATTCAAGGCAGAGCAGGGTGCCCAAAGAGCACTGCCCGCGGAGTCTCAGGTTTTAAAATTTCAGTTGATTTCATGCTTAGGCTACATATCCAGTGTGGGTGGGTGAGGGGCTTTCTTCCCAGTGCAGTCCTAGGCTGACATAGGAGCCCATATCAAATGCTGCAGACACCTTTCAGACAGGAGGAAGTGCAGGAGGGATGTGGCCTGGAAGGGAGCCCTGTGACTTATGCTTGCATTTCATTGGCTGAAGCAAGGTGCCATACCTTACTGAGTGGGCAGGAAGTGCAGTCCCACAAGGGGGCTGGAATAGTCTGTGGGCAGCAGGATTGAGACCACACATTACAGACATCTTCCAACCAAGGCTAACTGTAGGGGGGATTTTTAACTGATCGGTAATAGCTTTTTGCTAGAGACATTTCCACATTATGCAGAATGAAAACAATCTCTGATGTCAAAGCTATTAGGGATGGGGAAAAAATTAAACAGGAAAGCAGAGAATTGATGAAGGGGTTTCAAATGTTGTAGCAGTGCACCACATGAACAGTTTGGCAGAACGCCAGATGGCCTAGTGTTAATCAATTTTAGGCCGACATGACTGAAAATTTGGGGGAAAAGAAAAGATGACTGTGGAGTTGATTCTAGCAAGGTAGAGTTTTGGCTTCCTTGTAGCTCTTCACTGCTAGAACTCTCAGTTCTCTGTACTCTTCATCCTTCAAGGCTTAATTCAAATACGAGTTATTCATGTGTATTTTACCCCACTCACATATGAACTTCTCAAGGAAGGAGGAGGGGCCGATTTTGTGTCCTCTGTGCCCAACACAGCTCACAGGTGCTCCATGATTATTCAGGGAATGAATTAGAACCAGCTGGCAACCCTCTCCCAGTGTGCAGGGGCCTCCAGCCCCTTTGGATGCTCAGCATTTCATGACCTGGCTTGAGGCATTGCTGCTCGTGGCGGCTGCTGAAGCAAGGTGGCATTTCTGAGAACTCCTGCCCCTCCTCTGCTCATTTTGGTGAGGCCAGTGCTAGTAGGAGGGGTAAGAAACAGTGTTGGAGAGCTGAGAAGCCAAGGAAAAAAGTAAATTTGTACCTAATTGTTTTTTGTTCTGCATGTTTTTGTTTCATTCTTTTGAACATTGAGTGTATCAGAATGAGGAAAGCCTAAATTAGTATAATCTAGTTATTTAAAGAACTTAACAACTCTTCATAAAGTCTTCACATAATTCGACAAACACTTTAACTTTCAGTCTTTGTAATGTAGAGCGGTGGTTCTCCCATGTGCCAGTGCATCAGAGTGGCCTGGAGGGTTTGCCAGAACCCAGACCTGCTTCAGTAGGTCAGGTGGGGGGACTGAGAGTCTTTCATATCTAACAAGTTCCCAAGAGATGTGAGACTGCTGTCCTGGGGGCCACACTTAGACCAGCGGTGATGTCCAGGAAGGACGATGGAAATGGGGTAGAAATATATGGGTTTACAGCTCCACGTTGCTACCTAACAGACATTTGACTTTATGTAAGTTCTTCCACCCTCCTAGTACTGTTTCCTTCTTGTGGAAAATGAAGGTCATAATTGATTGAGTTCACATGGTATCAGATGAGATTGTTTAATAGAGCCATTAAAAAAGGAAGGCTCTGTAAAAACATTGTCTTACAGTATCTTCAGTATTATAAGCCATGAATGGTTACTTTGTATCAGATGTACACAGGGCACTGTGCAAGACAGTGGAGGGCAGGGCATGGAAAAAAAAAAAGAGCAGCATAAGTGTGGCAGATACCCAGTGCCAGGTGTGTGGAAGGGACATTTAGAATTCTGGGAAGGACAGGTTGTAGTAGGCTGCTCGGGTGGCCTTGACCCACATTGTACTGTGTAAAGACCATCATTTCACACGAATACCCTGGTCATTCTTTGATGTAAAACTGTCTTATTGCAGAGGTAGTCTCCTGAAATGTAGAAATCTGTAATATTAGTGCATTTGAGTAAAGTTTATCCTTTCATTGGCCTCAATCTCAGGTTACTGACCTGTTAGACTTTGGTAAAATTAAAAGTATAAAATTATTCATTTGCCAGCATTTAAAATCCATCATCTCAGTAAGATAAAATTATAAGTACCAGAAAGAAACAAAAAAGTCCTTTTTTTAGTCTCTTTAGGCTGCTATAAACTGCCATAGATCAGGTAGTTTATAAACAACAGACATGTATTTCTCACAGTTCACAGTTCTGGAGGCTGGGAAGTCTGCGATCAAGGCACTGGCAGATTTGGTGTCTGGTGAGGGTCCCTTTTTAGGTTCATGGACAGTCATTTACTGTGACCTCACATGTGAAAGGGGCAAGGGAGTTCTCTGACGTCTTTTCTGTAAGGGTACTAAGCCTCCACCCTCATGACCTAATCACCCTCTACAGTCCCTGTCTCCTAATACGTCACATTGGGAGTTAGTTTCCAACGTATGGGTTTGGGGGATGGGCACTTTTGATTGAACCAAATGAGATTGGTGAGGAAAATCCGAGAATCTCACCTTAAAAACACGGAGTACATACAGTTAATACATAGTTGACCAGCATTAGCATTTTTCTTTTAAGGCATGTGACCTTGTCCATTCTTAGAGTTTTAGACATTTTTATTATGGTTTAATCCTAAGGTTTTATTTTTTTTCTTAAAGATTTTTATTTATTTATGGAGAGAGAGAGAATGGTAGAGCGAGAGCATGAGAGGGGAGAAGGTCAGAGGGAGAAGCAGACTCCCCGCTGAGCAGGGAGCCCGATGTGAGACTCGACCCCGGGACTCCAGGATCATGACCTGAGCCGAAGGCAGCCGCTTAACCAACTGAGCCACCCAGGCGCCCTAATCCTAAGGTCTTAAAGTTACACTTAATAGTAAGTTTAGAAATTAATATTGAATGTAAAATATTAACAGTTTTATTCTACTTTAAGTGATTTAATAGCCCAGTATTTAAGATTAGATAAAAGTTGTAATTTGCCAGTAATAATTTTTATTGATTTGAATAGAAAATATGGAATAATTTTATAGGTCAGAGCAATTTATCTGGTAAATAAATTATTTTTGATAATAGAATTGGATTTTAAACACATCTTGGGCAAAGACTATATCTGGGTAGATGGAGTTCTAAATGATGAAGTGTAATTATATATACCAGCTACCATTATGAGTAATACAATTTATATAAAAGCTTTACTGCAATTTTAATAGTTTTTGTAATGTATTTTTCAACCAGTGAATACTGAAAGGCCGGTTACTACCCTATGAGTTCTATTTAGATTTTTGACATTAAAAAAGAATCCTCATTCTTGAAAAAGATTGAGAATCCCTGACCCAGTTCAAAATATTAAATATAATAGTATTACCCAGTCCTTTCATCATCATGTAACACATGTGTCTTACATATTTCTTACCTGATTGGCTAGAATCATAGCTTCTGTGAAGTCAGCAAGGATAGGAAACTAAAAACATTAACGAGTTTGAAGATATGAGCATTATTTCACCACTCTCAAGGCACAGATACATCTTAGCCTTAGAAGTGGCCTTTTCCTTCCCTACTTTGTTCTCTACCTGGGTACCTCCTTCTCAGAACCTTCCTTTCTCATGTTGCCTCACCTATCCTTGTTGAAGAATATATTAGAAATCACAACCAAATTCTTCCACCATCGTTCATACTCTTTTAAAGATAACTTGTTTCTGACGTACCGCTGGAATAATAAATCCAAAGATTTGCGCCCAAATTCTTGAAAAATTTTAGTGTGGGACAGTTATAAACCCTGTATTATGTACTATCAATTTCCCACAATTAAATGAGTGTGAATTAACATTGAAACGGATCATTTGAGTAGAGATCCAGGTATATATGAAGATCTGATGGGGGCACCTGGGTGGCGCAGTTGTTAAGCATCTGCCTTCCGCTCAGGTCATGATCCCAGGGTCCTGGGATCGAGCCCTGCATTGGGCTCCCTGCTCCACGGGAAGCCTGCTTTTCCCTCTCCCACTCCCCCTGCTTGTGTTCCCTCTCTTGCTGTCTCTCTCTCTGTCAAATAAATAAATAAAATCTTAAAAAAAAAAAAAGATCTGATGTATGATCACGCTGGCAAAAATCGGTTCAGAAAAGGTGGTTTATTTAATAAATATCATTGATATAACTGACCATACTTCTGGAGGAAAATAATTTTAGGCACCCTTCTTACCCTATGTACAGTAATTTCAGATAAGTTATTATTCTAAACATTCTAAATATACAAGTCATAGAGGCAGGATTCAAGTTCAGGTCTGACTTACTCCAAAGCCACATGCTACATTTTAAGTGTTGATAGATGTCATTGTGTTACATTTCCTAAAGGAGAAACATTTTTGTTGCTCAACATTTGACTGTTTCCGTTTTGTTGTCATTATAAATAATGCTGTGATGAACATCCGCCTATATAAATTGGTAAGTGGAGCCATGATTATTTATTCACTTAGAACAAATTCTTAGAAATGAAATAGCTGGGTCATAGGATACTCAAATTTTGAAGGCTTTTGAAGTGAATTTCAAAATGCTTTTCAGAAAGGCCGTGTGGATTGATTTTATTTTATTTTTTTGGTGTATTCAATATCTTACTATTTTTCTGTTCAAGATAGATCGTCATTTGTTAGAAGTATTGTTGCCCCTGTTTTCTTTTTATAGTGGCCAGTTTCTAATGAACTTTGGACTTCCTGTGAAATGTGGAGTTGATATTTTATATCCTTTATATCATGTTACAAATTTACATATTAATAAGCTCATGAAGAACATATCACTTTTCTGAGCCCACATATCTCCTTCTCTAGCATTATTCAAAGGGCTCTGTTAGGATCCAGTCACAGCAGTAGGGTTCTCCTTTCAATAGTATACTTGTAGCAAAGGTGCCGAGGCCAGAAGCCCTCTGCCCTCACAGTCTCTGAATTCCGTCTCTCGGTGAAGCTTGTGGCTACATGATTTCTGTTGCTCTCCATTATCTACTCAGTGGAAGTGCATTTTATTTCCAAGTTGTATAAAAACATGTAAGACTTACTCCTGTGTTTTGTTATCTTTCATGCATACAGTTCTTTTTGATAGAATCTAGAATTTACTGGGTTAATTCTGAAGGCCATGAAGTGTGATTTCTATGAATTCTTCTTCCTGTGAGGATGCATTCTCTTTGTGGAAGCCACCACAGGTTTGACACAGTGTTCTTTATTTTTCTTCCATGTACTTTTTGTACCTTCGTCAGCAACCTACAAGAGACGGGGTTGAAATAATGACATTTCATGACTTATTTGATATACATAGAATTCCTTGTGAGTTTCCATTTTACTTAAAATTTTTAAATAATATATTGTGCTAAATATTATCCCTTGTGACGAAGAAAAATAAAAGAAAGTTCTTTCCAGAGCAGGGAGTTTTATGTCCTACAGTATTCTTTGTGAAATAGGGTGGAGGTGCATCGTCAATCACAGTATACTCCAGACTGAATTTAGAGCATCTGCATCCTGTGATTCATAGTTACCTAGTCTCTGCAGTGGGGGGTTTTGGTTTTTACTTTTTAGCACAGACTTGGCCTACTATACTACAAGGTGAAGAGTACAGGCATTGTTAAGTTGGCCGTGAATAATAACACTGTCGATCTTTCTGTAAACAGTTTTATTAAGGCACACTAAGGCATTGTTTTTTACTATTGTCCTTCTCTTTACTGCAGGCCAATTAATATGCAAATAGAGACTGGAATCATGACTTATTTTTCTTTGCATAGGCCATTTAAATTTAGCCAGGATGGAAAAAATCCTATTTTGGTGCATGTAACACTAAAAAAAACAATGCCCAGCTTCATTTGCAGTCTCCTGAAATCTGCATCTAAAAATAATATATTTAGGGGCGCCTGGGTGGCTCAGTTGGTTAAGCGACTGCCTTCGGCTCCGGTCATGATCCTGGAGTCCCGGGATCGAGTCCCACATCGGGCTCCCTGCTCAGCAGCGAGTCTGCTTCTCCCTCTGACCCTCTTCCCTCTCGTGCTCTCTATCTCTCATTCTCTCTCTCTCAAATAAATAAGTAAAATCTTTAAAAATAAATAAATAAATAAAAATAAAAATAATATATTTAGATATATAAAAATGTTTGTTAAACGTCAGCACAGTTATCACAATGATAATGATATTTGTAAAGTCAATGTCAATTTTTAGCTTTACGTATAAATATATATATATACGCATACATGTATCTCAATATATTTATGTATATATGTATCTCAGCATATGTTTATATAATGAGATAACACAGATTACAAATGATTTATTAGAAAGGCTGCAAATTTTGGGTATCTTGTGATGTTTAAATAAACCACAATATATCAGCGCCTGGAATTTTTTTTTTTCTTATATTTTATATATCCTTTATATATCCTTTTTATATCCTTTATATTTTACTTCTTCGCATTTTCTTTCCTTTTCTTCAGATGAATTAGTATACTCAAAATCAATGTTCTTTTTTTTTTAAAGATTATTTATTTATTTACTTGACAGAGAGACACAGCGAGAGAGGAAACACAAGCAGGGGGAGTGGGAGAGGGAGAAGCAGGCTCCCCACCGAGCAAGGAGCCCGATGTGGGGTTCCATCCCAGGACCCTGGGACCATGACCTGAGCCGAAGGCAGACGCCTAACGACTGAGCCACCTAGGCGCCCCTCAAAATCAGTGTTCTAGGGGCGCCTGGGTGGCTCAGTCGTTGGGCGTCTGCCTTCGGCTCAGGTCATGGTCCCAGGGTCCTGGGATCGAGCCCCGTGTCAGGCTCCCTGCTCAGCGGGAAGCCTGCTTCTCCCTCTCCCACTCACCCTGCTTGTGTTCCCTCTCTCGCTGTTTCTCTCTGTCAAATAAATAAATAAAATCTTTAGATAAATAAATAAATAAATAATCAATGTTCTATGGCAAAAAGAAAATTATGGGTATTGCGCATGTTACCAGGGATTAAGTTACAGTAGTCTGGAGGACCACTTGGTTAGGGCACCTGTCTCACGTTCATCCACCCACAGAACCTCTCCTTAGTTATTGCCTGATACTTACTATTATGGCTTCCTTGATTTTATTGGAATAGTGGTACTTAGGATACCTCTTTGCCTATCTATGACATAATAGTTTGGTTTTCCTCCATCCTTATACTTGATAGGCGGCTACTACAGGTGAACTTCTAGAACACGTAGAACAAGTCAGGGCTTCTCTTCTACTGATTTTATCCACTTGACAGATAGATGTGTTCAGGAATTTTCTGTAGTCATTAAAATGTAAAGTAAAATTTGAAAGGCTTTGTGTGATATTATTATTATTACTATGGCAAGTGACAGTTTAAGAAAGAAAAGATTTCTTGTAAGAACTCTTGTCATAGTTCCTTCTGTTTCCATGCCTAGTTGAAATGAACATATTGCTTATTTTAAACCTTCATTTACCATTCATGATTGTTAAAAGTAGTAAAGGTTAAAGTAAATCATGCAAGTGTTGGATAAACTCAACCAGCTTTTAGTAATTTTATTTTAGCATGGTAGGAGAAAAAACAACCTATTTAATAGCCTTACCTACTTTTAAATCATGCAAACTACATTTTTTTTTTGTTTAAAAAATCTTTTTCCTTTTTGTTCTTTTGTATTTTATTTATTGAGGCAATTGTTGGCCAGGAGTAGATGTTTTTAAGAGTTACAACCCCGGCAAAAAAAAAAAAAAAAAAAAACACATCTGTGTTGACGATGCAGTATTTATTAATATAGGTCATATTACTTTACTATATCAGCACCTGATGGGTATGTGAATTATTTAAAATGAGCATCTGTGTACTCTTATGATATTGGAAATAAAATGAATTTTTAATATTCATATGTAATACAGTCTGCCAAGATTATCCTGGTAAAAGTTTCAAATCCAAGTGGGAAGTCAGCTGCAGTGTTTCTCCCTCGCTTTATAGGTCAAGCAAGCCTAAAGTTGGACACAACCTTCAGTGAAGTTTTCTTGCTTCAAAATGGGATAATTATGTATATATTTATACACCATTATGCTAATAATTTTCAAGTCAGTTAAACTTCCAGCTTGCTTGCATGCCTCCTCTGTCCTTTTTTCTGGAATTAATGCTATCCAAAAATAAAACCAGAAACATCGATTTAGCTGACCTCACTTTCCCCCTAAATTTAGAAGTTTTATGTAACAGACAACTTTAAAAGTTTTCATCTAGAAAATTTTCCTCAATGGAATTAGACCTAGAAACTGTGAATCTTACCAAGCTTTAAAAAACTCTTTAACTACCCGAAAAAATTGAGTATTGGTTTTGTTCAGGTTTTAGTCTAACACAACTCCTAAGGTTGAGATTGGATTTTCTGGTGAGTTGAAATCAGGGCCCCTGGCCTCAGGAGCTCTCTGTTGGGTAAGCGCTTGTGGGGCCGCTCTACTTTGCAGAGGCTGCTGGATTGTTACCTGCCTCTTTGCCCCTCAGACCTTAGCTGACACAGTCTGAGAGGAAGGCAGAATTTGCCAGTATGTTTGTTCATGATACATATTTTTCTCTTTATGAATAATTATGTTCATTTTGCTGGATCTCATTTCAGAGAGCTCCTTTCTGTTGAGTGGATTCCGAGCAATGTTTCTGAGCTAGACTGACCACAGAGTAGGATCTTAACCTTATTCATGGCTGTGAATCATATGAAGCTGTTTATGTTAGCCGTCATGCAATTCACTAATTAGGTCAGTCTAGGGGTTAAGGGAAATGAAAGACTGAAATAATGATTGCATTCTCAGAACAAAGCCCAGTCATTTTGTTTTGTCTCATAAACCCAGAAAAGGAAGATCTGTTCAGACCTTGGTGAAGCATTCATCATCTTCCTCGCTGTGTCTGAAGATTGTGCAGAAGGTATTTAAATAAGTACCTTAAGAGTGCTAAGGTACATATTTAGATTATACTGATTTTTAAACCGTTTTTTATCCTCAAACTAAAACCTGTTAATTGTAGAACATTTGGAAGACACGGAGAAATATAAGAGTGGAAAATTTAAAAATACCCACGATCCTACCATCTAGAGGTATAATTATTTAATGGATTTCCTTCTGGCCTTTTCTATTCATACATTTTATTTCACAAAATTTAATTATTGCTTTCTATTGTGTAATCGTAGCTGATATTTTCTGAGTGCTTATTTCATAGGAGGCAGTGAGCTAAGAGCTTTACATGTGCTATCTATTTCATGTTCACAGTCTATGAGACTGTTATGTTCCAGTGATGAATCTGAGACTTAAATTAGAAACTTGTGACTTCTAGTCTGGACAAGAGAGCATAGATCTGTTTCTCCCTCCTCCTCCCTACTGAGTATAACTATAAACCCTGGCAATAATGCGGGAGGCGAAAAAGGAGGACTCTGAAAGGTTGGGACCTTTGCACTAGAGGAACTGTAGAGTGGCAGGGCCTATCACATTCCCCTAGCCAGGAGGGACCAGCCAGATCTGGCATTTCTTGACCCCTAAACTAGCAACAGAAGGCAACTCAGGTGGGCCTCCTCCTTCCTTGGATCAGACAGGAACAAGCCTGGCACCAGCAGCAAGAGATATTAGTAGGAGCCCCTCCAGCATTCATCAGCCAGGGCATGTGATCTCCTTTCCTGCTGGGCCTGAGATACCTCTTCTCACTGAGAGAGGTACCTGGGCGTCTGGTAGTTCCTGCTATAGGATACCACCACCAGAAGTGGTCCCATCCTTTCCTGCTTAGACACACTCAGTGTCTAGAAACTGAGGAGGCACAGATAAGGGGGGATCCTGTCACAGTACTCACTAGGCCAGGGAAGCCTCTTCCAGCCTGTGGGCCTGATCACCAACCCCCTTTCCATTGAGAGAAATGGGGCAGCCAGGCTTGGTGAAACTCCTTCCACCCTTTCAAGCAGCACCAGCAGGACCTTGGGAGTCCCATCAGCACCAGATAAATAAAAGAGATCAAAAGAACATTGTAAAGGCTATGAAAATTAGGCTGACTTTGGAACTAAGGCCCACAAAAGTAGGCCAGGACCTTGATGCTGAACCCAGACAGGGTGATGGCTTTAACAGGAAATCACCAAGGATATAGAAGAGCTGAAACACCCAATCACCAACAGAGCTTAATTGACATTTCTAAAATACACCACCTAATAGTAACAGTTGGTAGGACACCTGCTAAGGTGGAGCTTGTCCTGGGCCATAGAGCGGACTTCAGCACGTTTAAAACTGTTGAAGTCATGCAGGGCGTGTTCTCTGACACACTGCAAATGAACATTCAGTAACAGGAAAGACAACAGGAAAACCTCCAGACAGGTAAAAATGAGATCACACACTTGTAAATAATACATGGATCAAAGAGATCTTAAAGGAAATACAAAATACTACAATCAAATGGAAATGAAAACACCACATAGTAAAGTATGTGGGATGCAGCTAACATAGTTCAGAAAGGGAAATTTATAGTACTAAATTTTGCATAAAAATTGATGAAAGATCTCAGATCAATAATCTAAATTCTTACCTCAAGAAATTTGGAAAAGAAGAACAAAGAAACCCAAACAAAAACCCCAAAGTAAGCAGAAAGAAGGAAATAATAAAAAGCAGAAGCCAATGAAATTGAAAATAGGAAAAAAATAATGAAAATCAAGGAGCAAAAAGCTGCTTCTTTGAAAAAAAAATAAAGTTGACAGTCTCTAGCAAGACTAAGAAGGACGGAGATTGTACACAAATCACTTAATATCAGGAATGAAATGGGATAACACTACAGATCCTGAAACCATTAAAAGAATAATAAGGAACAATATTATTCTCATGTATCTGCCAACTAAGAAGAAATGGACAGTTTGTCTGGAACTACAAACCCCCACAACTCAAGATACAATAGATGATCTGAAGTGTTTTCTAACCGTTGAGGAGGTGGATAGGAGACAGTGGCTGTGGTCACAGAGGACCAATGCCAGGGACCCTTGTCGTGATGGACACATGCAGAAATTGTGTGCAGTCACACATGTACGTTCATGAGTACAAGCCAGACTGGAAAATCTGAGTAAAAACAGTGGACTACATCCACATGTAAGTCCTGGTCCCAATATCCTACTATAGTTTTCCAGAATGTTTCTCACTATTGCAGGAAACCGAGTAAGGGTACTCAGAATCTGTTATGTCTTACAGTTGCATGTGAATCTACAATGATCTCTATAAGATTTTCAGTTTTTTAAGAAAGCTAACAACTTGTTGCATTAGGAGTTGAACCCTGACGGTGATTCCAGAGCCTTTGTTCTCAGTGGCACATCTGTGTTGCCATGTTACTCTGAGATTTTGCATTGCTAATAGTTCTGTGCAATCACATGTGAATCTTACTATGTGTAAACTTTAGAGTGTGTATGTGTGTGTATATGTGTGTGCATATGTATCTTTCCTTTATCTTTACCAGCAATGATCAGTATTAGATAATATATATATTTTCCTTTTTCTGTCACATAGTTTGAAAGTTCCATTAAGTATTGGCTGTTGTAGTGACTGAGGACTCTAGGTTCCCAGTGGCAAAAACCGGACATAACTTAGTAGGGAGAACCATAGAAACTGCCAGAATGGCTGCCAAATTTGACCATTTTGACGTACAGAAATGGTAGTTTCATATGGTTCAAAGAAATTCCTGGCATACAGGATTTCTTGGAAGGGTCTTAGAATAGGTCATGGGATTAAAGGAATTGCAGAGGACAACAAAGCTTTGGGGCTTCTGAGACTGGGACCCAGGACATACTCTATTTCCATTTCTTCCTAAGTTTTGGGTTCTGCTACAGATGAGCATTCTCCATACTGCCTGCAATGGGATCATTGATGGTCCTTCAGGGTCTTAGCCTAACAGTCTTTCAGTGAGAAGGAAAGGAAACCTCTCCGAAATTTGTTTGAAAAAAGTCGAGGAGGCTTGAAGTTAGTTTGGCTTAGGTCACATGCCCATTTTCCAGTCATGCGACAAGGGGCAGTGGTTGGCACAGCATGAGTCTTATGGACAGGGAGGCAGAGATTACTCCTGTATGGAGAGGGAGATGGGGGAGAGCGCGTGAGGGCTGACCTGGACATGGCCAACAGGGATCCAGGAGCTGCCGCCACGGCCTGTGTCTCTCGTTACCAGGGCAGGACATCTAAATGATCATTAAATTGTGAATGTAAAAATGACTCTAGACTAGACTTAATTGTTACAGCTTTTGAGGTCAGTAGAATTTTTCTCTTCTGTTAATGACAAGCCTGTCAAAATTAGAGACTATCAGAATGTTTTCAAAGGTCGCATTTGAAGAAGGCATAATATTTATAAACTTTTAACGTATATTTTTAGTGGGCAGATATGATTCCATCACAAATTCACAGTCACCTTTTTCTTTTCCTTTAAGATTGATTGATTTCAGAGAGAGAGAAAGAGTGAGTGTGTGGGGAGGGGCAGAGGGAGAGAATCCTCAAGCAGACTCCCCACAGAACACAGCGCCCCACAAGAGGCTTGATCCCACGACCCCGAGATCATGACCTGAGCCGAAACCAAGAGTCAGACGTTTAACTGACTGAGCCACCCAGATGCCCCTCACACCCCTCACATAGTCATTTTTTTTTTTTTTTTTTTACCACGCTTGAGGTCACATAGCAAAGACTGTTTGAAGGCAGGCTTGTGAATAATGGGTATGAGAAGCAGTGGCTGAATGCTTTAAATCTTCCTGTAACATACAGCTTGCTTGTTTTAAGAACTTAAGAATACAAATAGAAGGCTCCCGTGTCCTCTCCAACTGAAGGTATTTTGCTTGAAGCTTTTAGTTTGTGGTTCAGATGCCGAACCTAGCATGATATATGAGTGATCATTATGATTACAAAAGTCAGATGGGCACTTGGAAATAAAATGCTGAATGGCGCAAGATAGCGACTCTTGCGAGAACTTGGTTATTCAGTAGTTTGCTGCTGTGCACTCGGACTTCAGGGCTCATCAGCATAGGAGCCCCCTGTTTGAGCAGTGTAGTTGTGTCCTTTGTGACATGGTAGTGACCATGATTGCCCTCCCTTTTGTCCAGTGTGACTTACGTGAAGACCCATGTGAACCTTGCTTGGGTCCATTTTCAGAAAACAGTATTTTCTTTACCAGTGAATTTCTGTTACTTCAGCTAGAAAACAACAACAACAACAAAAATGCATGCTTTAAGGTTTTCTTCAGTGCCAGGGAGCCCCACTCAATGCCCAGATGGAGTCGTCAGCATCCTCAGATGTAGCTGTTCATTTGTACTCTTCTCTGACTCATCCCTAAGTATCTTGCAATAACTTCTGCTTTCTCTGTCTGCAGCCCCATTGTAAAAGCAATATCCATTCAAGTCCCTTGAATGTCTGTTTACAGTTTCTAAGCTGTTTTCATAGTCATAAATATTTGAACTTCAAGGTAATCCTGCTAAGTATAGACAAAGATGATACCATCCTTTTTCCTTTAAAAACCTGCCTAAAGAGAAGCCAGCACAGGTGAGTCTAGTATCATCAACATAGACTGTAGACTTCATAAGGGCAGGGATCTGTTCTGTTCACCATACTAGCTCTAGCTCTCAGTATAGTGCTTGACGCTCAATAAATGTTTCAAGATCATTGATGTTGAATAAACCTAAAACGTACTGAGCTCCTCAGAACTTTGGAAGAACACAGGAAAACTTGTGTTGGCAGAAGAAATACACAGCCCAGGAGACCAGAATGTAGCTCAAAGCAACCTGTCACAAGCACATTTCTTTGAAGTCTGGTGTTTTATCTTAAAAACTCATGTAAATTTCGAATTCTACTTCGTAGTAGGAATGTTTATTTTACCACAAAATTATTTTAAATGTTATTTATCCTAAATATGTTTCTGGGAGATGTGTTGTACATATCCTGAATACCCCTAACTAACATATCTCTAGGGTACTTGTTTTGCTTTTGAGAAATACGAATGTCCAATTAATTACATCCTATTGAAGGATTATCAATATGCATATGAACCAGATTTATGCCTTTCACCTTTTCCTTACCCCTGAATACATCATCTTAGTTCATGGCAGCTCTACCTTTCCAGTTTTTTGGACACAAAAACTGTTGCATCATCCTCGACTTGTTTCTTTCTCTCACAGTTTACATACAGTTTATTAGGAAATACTGTTGTTTTTACCTTGAGAATATATCCTGAATTTGATCACTTGTAACCACCCCTTCTTCTATCAGACTGGCACCTGCATCTCTGTTAAATTAATGGAACAAGGAGGCTGTTAGGCTGAGGTGGCTTTAATGCGGTCGGTAGCAGCCTGTGTAAGCAGAGTGAAATCTAAGCCTGTAAATGCCTCAAAGTTACGAAGTCAAAATGCTAAAGATGACGGGTCACAACAAACAGCCAACTAGCTTTAAAGCCAGTTTCCTTTGTTTGCTTCCTTCTGCACTTTGTCTTTCCCCTGGCTCCTGGTGCAGAGGGCTCCCGACCACTCACCATCTGGTGCTGCCCCACTCCAATCAAGTTTTGCTGAAATAAACTCTTAAAATGTTTGATATGCTTCAGGATATCTTTTACCATCTTTCAGCTGGTTTGTGCAGTAGCCTTGTAACTGGTGTCTGTGTCTCCACACAGCAGCACGAACTCACGTCAGGCCATGGCAGTGCTCTGCGTGGCATGCCATGCCGCCCATCTGACCGAAGTGAAGGCTTTCACTGGAACCTCAGCTCCTTGATCTCTGTCCCAGACACTCTGGCCACCAGGGCGCCTGACTCGCTGCTGCTTCAGGGCTTTGCATGTGCCGTTCCCTCTGTCAGAACTGCTCTTGGCCCAGAGATCCAGACGGCTAGCTCTTGTACCTCGTTTGGGTCTCACTCAGAAGTCAGACTTGCAGTGAGGTCTTCTCCATTCATCCCACATGAATCTTCACACCCACCACCAAACACACTCCCCTTTCCCGCTTTATTATTTATCCCGTGACACTTATCATATCTAACATAACTATCTGTTTTACATCTTGAAGGCATTTATTATTTCCTCCCCCCACCCCCTTTCTCTCAAAAAATATATCTCTAGATGATGAGAGGAGAGTGGCATAGGATGGCACCGGATACATACCAGACATGCCAGGAAATCTTTGTTTTCCTGATCTGTGTCCAGAGTTTTACTAGAATGCTGTCTTTGAACTGTCCCTCACTCTCTTCTTGGGTTCAGAACCCTAATGCTTACCCCCAAAGTCTAAAGCCTACTTCTTGTCTTTAGGATGTTCAGGCAACTTTGCTCTGACTTTCTGAGTCACCCTCCCAATTGTTCATGATTGCTGCTTTCTTCAGGCATCAGGGACAGAGCTGCTCATGGAGGAAAGAAAGATATTGTCTCCTTTCTGATTACTTATTTCTTCCCGTATATCCCAGTGCCTTTCTCTTATTAGAAATTGTAAGTGTGGTGGTAGAACTGGAAAGTCCTTGAGACCATAAACATCCTGGTGACCACCTGGGCCGGCGACTCCTAAAGAGACTTGCTACTTAGGGTTGGGGTGCGTCTGTTTTCCTTTAGTGGTAGTTGCTGACCAGGCATGATGCCTGGCACATAGTAAGTGCTGAATAAACCGTTTTTTGAATCAAGACTGGACCCCTAAATTTGAATTTGGTTGCTTGACTTAGTGTTTCCCTATATGGCCTCCATGTGGCCTTTACATTTTTACATGCTGAAGCTGCAGGAGACCTTGTCAGAGGCCAGGCTACGAAGAGCATATGTTTCCTTCCAGAATGTGCTGTCTCTAACAAGCAAGCTAAGTAAGTTTTTCTGAATATGTATTCAAACAGGATTCACTATAGGGCTGGCCTTGAATTTGGAACATGTTTTTACAGGGAACCTGTAAGTTATGAATATTTCACTTTCTTTTCATGGTTTTCTTTTTAAATTCACATTTGCTTCCATTTTCTTGTTAAAATGGATTGAGAAAGATTAATTTAACAAAATGCCAGTGGGGAAAATATGCAATCATAATAAATATTTTAGGTCTCTGTTATTCAACAACCCACAGCTATGTTTATATAGTAGATCTAGGACAGAAGGCAATGCTGCATCGCCACAGTATGCTGCCTCGGAGCCGGTGTTCACCTGGGGAATAGAAATGTGGATGTTTGGGAACTCCCATGGTGCCCTAGTGAAAAATGACTCCGTGTGCAAGGCAGATCCTATCTCCGAGGATTTCAGACCATATTGTACAGATTCCCAAAATAACTTGCCATTATCAGCTTTGACCCCTATCTTTAGAATGACATTTTCTGTTTATTCAAGTAAGACTTGTTCATCGTAGAAAATACTTTGGCCTATTCCTGTGTAGGTTTCAAAGGCAAGAAGTGGTATACAGGCTTTTAGCTCCAACCAATTTAAGTAGCATAGACACTGACTCCCTAACCCCAGATTAACTTCTGAGAGAGTATAAAAGCTCTAGTGCTAAGAACTAACCACAAAAACATGAGGACCCCTTGTGGAGACTGAAGGCTGCTTGAATTTCCGTATCAGTGGGAAGTGGGGAGGCAGCCAGGGGTGTCACGAGAGTCTGAAAGAAAGCTTTTTATTTTTTAAATTGTGGTGAAATATACATAACATAAAATTTACCATTTTAACCATTTTTCAGTGTACAGTTCAGTGGCTCTAAGTATGTTCACACGAAGCTCTGCTTTTATCTTTCCCACTACTTTGGATTTTATTTCCAGCCGAACAAGCCCCTAAAGGCTTTCTGTATGAGACCTACACTGAAGTATGTTTGGAGGAAGTATTTAAATATGCAGGGTAGTAAACACACGGGCAGCTCCAACAGACAGGGGAAGGAAGGAAGATCAGGTCCCCTAAGAAAGTTATTGATGCTGTCAAATGACAAAAAAATAATCCAATTTAGTAAGAAGTCTGATGTCCTTTATTCAAGGGAAAACAGTCAATGGATTGTTTACAAGGATCTTCACAAGCAGTGGAACACGTTCCTGAGGGATTTGGGAGAGGTTTGTAGAGCGTTAGGAGCAGCAGAGCTGAAACGGAACCTGATGGACTAGAAGGCTGGGGAGTCCCTGGGAAGGCCAGCGGGTACTGTTTTCTGGAGTAGGCTGCGCTAGCTAAAGCGCTGCTGGACGATGTGATTGGTGTGTGTTAGGATTCCGTGGCAGGTGTTTCCCGTAGTGCAAGGCTGGCTTAGGATTTGTTTTGTGCTGTGGACGGGGCCATGAAGGTGGCCTCCATTTTGTGGGTCCTGATACGGGAATTAGCTTTATCAGTGCCTTTTAAAAAAGTCCAGGACCAAAGAAAGGAAGAGACCACAGGCCAAGTGACCTGGGACTAAAATTCCAGACATTATCTGAAGGACTGAGTACAGGAGAAACTGAAGAGACTTGGCTGCAGGGCACTATGCTCATAAAACGGAGGTACGGCTTTTATACCAACAGGAAGGTATTTGGTCTGTCTAATCAAAAATAGGGAAGGGGGTGTGTTGGGGGAAAAGATAAAAAGAGAAAGGACTACATTAAGTAGGAAATATGAAGAGTGGCCAGCATCTAATGTGATAATAATTACAACATAGGTTACCGGGTTATCCTTTATAAAGGGGAATTCTCAGACCTGATGGGAAAAACAAGATGCAGAAATGAGTTATCTACAAGAAACACACTTCAAAAGAAAGGCAGTGGGTGGCTGAGAATGAAAGGATACAAAAGAGAGCTACACAAACAGGAACCCCAGGAAAGTAGCGGCACCTTAAAGGGACTCTAAGGGAGAGCAAGGGGTGTTCTGTACTGATAAAAGGAGCGTCAGAACATGGTGTACTCCTCGAAAATATGGGTCCCTAACAAGTCAGCTTGAAAATATACCAAGCGACAATAGAACTGCAGAGAGGGAGAGAGAAAATCAACGATTGTGTTGGGAGAGTTTCAACACTCCTCTCTCAGAAGCCTAAACCCTGCTGTGAAAAAATCAGCAGGCACGGAGAAGAGCCGGACAACACAGCCCGTATGCTTTAGCTATTAAAAATATGCCTGGGCGCCTGGGGGGCTCAGTCGTTAAGCGTCTGCCTTCGGCTCAGGTCATGATCCCGGGGTCCTGGGATCGAGCCCCGCATCGGGCTCCCTTCTCCACGGGAAGCCTGCTTCTCCCTCTCTCACTCCCCCTACTTGTGTTCCCTCTCTCGCTGTGTCCCTGTCTCTGTCAAATAAATAAATAAAATCTTTAAAAAAAATAAAAAAAAATATGCCTGAAACTGTACCCTCAACAGAGTGTGATTATGGGGGCTCGTAGGGAATGTTTATAGAGAACAAACCATTAGTGTGCCCTCCAGGAATCCTTGAGGGTCGCCATAGATGGGAGTCATACACTTAGGGTCCTTCAGTAAAGCACCATATGACAAGAAATTACCAGCAAATGACAGCCCTCCCCCCAATCCCTGTGGTTATAAATTAAACATCCTATTTCTAAATAGCCCTAGGGTTAAAAAGGAAATACAAAATGAAATTGTGATGTATTGAGAACTGAAATGTCCCAACTGTGGGATACAGTCCAGGCAGCACTTAAAGGGGTTTTAGGGTCTTTTTTTTTTTTAAGATTTTATTTATTTGTCAGGCAGAGAGAGGCAGAGAGAGAGAGAGAGCACAAGCAGAGGGAGGGACAGGCAGAGAAGTGGGCTCCCCGCTGAGCAAGGAGCCTGATGCAGGACTCGATCCCAGGACCTCAGGATCATGACCTGAGTCAAAGGCAGACACTTAACCAACTGAGCCACCCAGGAGCCCCAGGGTTTTAGAGTCTTAAATTTGTCAGCAAATAAGAAAGTTTAAAAAATGAGCCAGGCAGTCATCTCAAAAGTTGGTAAAAAAAAAAAAAAAAAAAACACAAAATCCAAGGAAACATGAGGGAAGGAAATAAAGGTAAGTACTAAAAGCAATAAAATACAGAATAATAACACTAAATGATACAGAAGTTTAAGAAAATCAAGAGCTGGTTCTTTGAAAGCTAAATAAGATCTCTGACTGAACAAGAAAAAAAAAATGAACAAAAAATTAGAAAAAGGCCATAGACCCAAGCCATTTTCAAATGATAAAAGAATATTGGAACACATATTATATACTAATAAATGTGGAGGAGGAAACTAAATAAAATGAATAGGTTTTCAGAAAAAAATATGAAATGTCAAAGTTGCCACAAGAAGAAATAGGTAAGATGATTAGATCAGTAAATGGTCAGACCAATACACAGACATGTAGTCTGTTTCCCAAAATCTCCAGAGAGAATTTTATAGGTGATTTCTGGAAAACTTCTAAGAAACAAGCACTTACTGTCTTTTACAAGTCTTTCCAGAAACTAGAAGGTAGGTGGAACAATGCCCAGCCCCTAACGCTACTGAAGCCGCCACCAGAAAATCTGTGAATGCAGTACTGCATGTTAAGAGTACGAAGGAAAAAGTAGGATTATCTCAGTGTAGCAAAGGCACTTGATAAAGTTCATCACCTATTTGTGTTTTTAAAAACACAGGTTTCATACCAAAAGCTGTTTCAAAGGCTAACTTACTGGAGAAATTTTGGATTATTCCTTCTGTTACTAGGAACAAAACAAGTACACTGCTGTCAGTCACAGTTTAGTGCAGGAAACAACAAAACCTTCCAGGTTTTCAGGCAGAAAGAGATAGAGTGGATTAGGTACTCAAGTTGTTGGAAAGGCTTGGAGGAGCAGGTTTGGGGGTAGATTTCAAGTCACCCCACAGTAGTTCTAGTCCAGAGGACAGGAAGTTGCTGCTGCCACCACTTTCATTACCATTTGCTTTTTACCCCTGCAAGCGGAGAGCCAGATACCCAAATGCAGACTCTGGCCCCACAAACAAATCTGCCCCCAAGCTTGCTTTCCAGCATCCAGTGGAAGCACGGCCATCCTCTACTTTGCCTCCCTCTTCCAAATCTTTTGGAGAGTGCCCCTCAAGCAACAGATTCCAAGTTGCATCCACATCCTTAGTTAGAGGGAAGCCTGAGAAATGTAGCTACTGGATTCCAGACCTATCTAGATAGAGGTAGAGTGGAATTGGAGTTTGAAAGAGTCAGTCAGAAGTATCTGCCACATCACTGTCTCTGCTGCTGCTTGACCAAGCACTGATGTCCCGAGGAGTGCTGTCCAGAAACAAAAAGAAATAAAAGCTTAGTATTGGAAGGAATAGATAAAACTATCATTATTTATGGACAATAAGGTCATCTTAATTAACAGCATGTAATAAACTGTTTATTAGAATAAGTAGGGTGACATTGGG
This sequence comes from Zalophus californianus, assembly GCF_009762305.2. Taxonomy (NCBI): domain Eukaryota; kingdom Metazoa; phylum Chordata; class Mammalia; order Carnivora; family Otariidae; genus Zalophus; species Zalophus californianus. The sequence continues at coordinate 111,252,960 of NC_045604.1, read as the reverse complement.
GTATATATGCTCAATCTATAAGAATCCATATAATTTCTCTATATTAGAAATATCCAATTAAAAATGTAATAAAACATAAGCTATCACTCTTTTTTTTTTTTTTTTAAATTTTATTTATTTGACAGAGAGAGACACAGCGAGAGAGGGAACACAAGCAGGGGGAGTGGGAGAGGGAGAAGCAGGCTTCCCGCTGAGCAGGGAGCCCAATGCGGGGCTCGATCCCAGGACCCCAGGATCATGACCTGAGCCGAAGGCAGACGCTTAACGACTGAGCCACCCAGGCGTCCCAGCTATCACTCTTAATAGCAACAGAAACTAGTATCTGTGAATTAATCAAGAATGCATAATACCTCTTCAAAGAAAAAATTTTAATAAAAGACAAAGAAGATTATGTTTTTTTATTCTCTTGGGTGTAGTATTAAGACATCAGTTCTTCCTAAATCTTTAAATTCATTTAAATCTCTCCCAAAATTTGTTTGTTTTTGAAGAATTTGATAAACTTCAACAAAAGCATAATGCAATAGGGAAAAATTTGACAAATTCGATTAAGTTTTGAATATGCCATGAAGGCATCCATAGACAGATGGCCAGGTGACAGAATGGGAGATGATGTATGCAGTGTCCAAAACCTGCAAAAGATTAATAGCAAGTCGATGTCTAGAACTGCAAGAAACTCCTTCAAAATGGTATGAGGGAGATAGCAGGCCTAATAGAGAAAGGGGGAAGACATATGAGCGTATATTTCACCAAAGAATAAACCAGAAGGCTAGCCAACATATGAAGAAGTCATCAAACTCATTAGTAACCAGAATAATGGGAATGTAGACTTCTGTGGCTATAATGGAGAACGGTCTGGAAGTTCTTAATTGAATTAGGAACACAGACTGGTTCAGTTTATTTTCCTGGGTATATGTCCCAGGGACATTGTCAGTAATTGAATAATGTATGTGGACGAGGTGTTTGTGGCAATCTTTGTTCTAGAGGAAGGAAGTTTGGGTGCCATTCTAGGAGAGCAGCTGGGTAGGACATGTTGGCTACACGCATGGAGCGATTAGAAGCAACAGCAGCTACTGTACACAGAGGGCAAGGTGTGAGGTGTCACAAAACACAGCAATGTAGGAAAAAGTCACTGAATGAGATGAGTAGCATAATACCATCATTCATTTGAATTAAAAGTACTTGCATACAGAACAATTTGCAGTTTTTAAGAGCATATTAAAATAAAAAGATACCCACAAAACACAGGAGATTGTTCTAGGTTTTTTTTTTTTTTTAAGATTTTACTTAGCGAGAGATTGAGAGAATGGGTGGGGGGAGGGTAGAGGGAGAAGCAGACTCCCTGTGGAGCTGGAAGCCTGACTTGGGACTTGATCCCAGGACTCTGGGATCATGACCTGAGCCGGAGGCAGACGCTTAACCAACTGAGGCACCCAGGCGCCCTGTTTTAGGGTTTTTAAAAAGCAGTGTGATGAACATCTTTGCATGTATTTATCGGGTCGCATTTCGTGTTATCTGCTTAGAGAGGGAGGGCGGTGTTCTTTGGTTTGCGGACTGTGTGACCTCAGGCAAGATGATGATCCCTCTGTGTCTGACTTGCCCCTGGGCTCTGAGGATTAGATGGCTTGAACTTATAACAGGATCTGAAGGTTGTCCGCTGCATCATAAATGCTGTCACTGTAGCGTTGTTCCTGGAAACAGAGCATGACTGGTATAAACTTTTTTTTTTTTTAATTTTTAAGAATTTATCCATTTGGGAGAGGAAGGGCAGAGGGAGAGAGAGAATCCCAAGCAGACTCCCCCCACTGAGCCTGGAGCCCAACACTGGGCTTAATCCCATGACCCCGAGACCATGATGACCTCAGCCAAAACCAAGAGTAGGACACCCAACCAGCTGGACCACCCAGGCTGCCCTGGCACAAACCACCTTTAAGGTATATTGTTGGTTTGTTCATTCAATAAATATTTATTGAATGCCCACTGTACGTCTTGGCATTTAGACAAAGTAGGCAAAAATCCTTGCCCTGGCGGAACTAAACTGCCACTGTAAAGAAAAAAAATGAATAAATGAAATATATAAGATGGTAGTACGTGTCATAGATAATAAAGCTGTGGTTGGTTTTCATGGTACTTTGACTCAAATGTGCTCGGCATCTGGGTCATTCGCTTACCTTTTCATTCTACATGTTCTCAAGAGAGTGGTCATTAAGAGATGTGTTGTTGGAACCAGGGTCACTAATGATAAGGTATAGATCAGTTCATTTACTGTATTAATCTTTGTTGCTCAGCTGCTTGAGATGACTCTGATATGCCATCCCCAACTTCCCTCCAGATGAAGATGTTTCCCTCTCTTTGCTCCCATGACTCTGTACCTCTGTTAGAGCAGTAATCACTAATATTTTTTCTATGACTAGATTTCAGATTCTTCTGATCAGGAACTGTGGGCAGTTCATCTGTCAATCCCTAAAATGGTCAACATTCAGGGAGTTTTGTCTAGTTGAATTTTGACCTTTTCTTGTATCCTTTGGGCTTCTTTCTGGTAAATATTCCATGACCCCCAATGTATTCATTACCACATTCCCAAAGACCTCAGAAATGATTTGTACCAGCAGTTTATGGTAAAGAGCAGACTGTTGGCAGACAGAGCTTTTATAGTGAATAATTCTACCTTTAGTGACATACTTTTAGCAGACTCCCTGACATGAAGTGTTTTTTTCCTATATTGACCTCAACTTGGATTATCTGTGATGGGTATTGTTGGTCAACAGATCCCTTCAAACACCATTCAGATTCCAACAAGTTTTGCTCTGACTTAGGAGCATATATCCATTTTATGTTGTTAATAAATAGAAAATATTTTCCCAAAGGAATTAGACAAATTGATTTAGTATTTTTTTTCATTATACAAATAAACATTTATTTTTAGTTTAGCTGCTCTAATTTATTACTGAATACTTAGTATGGTGTGTTTTTTCTGCACATCATTATCAGTGGTTCTTTGGACCTTAATTTTCTCATTTGAAAGATTAATGAGTTTGTATTTTTTATGTTTATTTACTCATTTAAAATTTATATCTTGCTTAGTTTTAAAATGCATTTAAAATTGGTGAAAGTGATACAAAGAGTACAAAAAACAAATATCAGAAGTGAGAAAAACAGAAGTAGGCCCATGCACTGGAACTGGATGTGAGGCGGATAGAAAGATGCAGAGAGTCTGGGTCCTTTGCCATGAGGTGCCTGATTTTAGTGGTAGTGCTACCCAGCAGCCAATAGGAGGAGGGAATCCCAGCTGGTGCTAGGCTTCCCAAGGTTCAGCAGGGAAAGCAAATTCTTTGTTGCAGAGAAGCACAGCCATTCATGAGGCCAGGACCTGAGGATATTGTTCTTGAGAAGTTTGATGCGGTGGACACGGTGGTTTAATGAGCAGTGTCCCAGTTATAAAGCCTTAGGGAAGAGTTCCCAAGGGCTACCTATCCACATAGGTGGTGAGGGGCGCCTGACTTGGGAGCCAGGACCAGAAGCAAAGGTGCTTCTCTCTATGCAGGCTTGGCGATCCTGTGCTGGAGAGGCCCCGTGTCTGTACCCGAGGATCATTGGCTTATGCTTTGCACTTACTGAAGGAAATTTTCACTTTGTCATCGTGTGTTACAAATTTGTTACTTTTGGAGAAAGAATTTGACCTTAAACTTGTCAGGGTCTGTTCTCTGTGACATGCAGTTAACACTTGGTTTACTATTTTACTGGGCACTGTGTCCCTTGGTGCATCTTCTGTGTGAGAAACCACCATCTTCCTTTGCTTCTACCTTGCTGCGGCTCAGAGTGTCTTTAACTTTGGCCTTCGAACCATCATTTTCTGCTTATCACTCTCCTCACAATCGTAAATCCTGCAAAACAGCTCCATCATTTGAGACAGGTGGGGACAGAAACCACTGGCCCTTCATTCTCTGTGCAGCGCCAGCACCTGGTTGGGTTGGGACAAGCCTCAGGCTACTGCTTCCCTGGCTTTTTTTTTCCAGTTCCCACTTACTTACCTAATGGTCCCCTTTCCCCAAACTCCTGTCTTCCTCTCCCTGGGTGATGAGGATTCCCATTTCATCCATTGCTCTTGTAGGAATGTCTTACCTTCTGTCTTATCTGGAGATACTTCTGGTTTTCTAATGATAGTTTTGTTTATAACAACATGATCATTAACTTCTGTCACAGTCAGCAGATGGCACTGGCCCGGTCACGTCCCCCAGCATGGCGTGCCGAGGCAAGCGGGAGTCGGTGTGATTTCCTGCACCAGCAGGTCCCCAAAGGCGTTTCCAGCTTTGTGCCACAAAGTGCTTTAACACAAATTAATGTTCTTTATTTTGTTCAGTGATTTTTGTCAATACGTAAGTACTCAGAATTCATTTTGCTGGCTTCCTTTTCATGCATGCTTCTTTAATCTATGGTGATTTATGTGTTTACCATCTGAGTTAAGAATTTCCCTGTCAGTGGGGCGCCTGGGTGGCTCAGTCGGTTAAGTGACTGCCTTCGGCTCAGGTCATGATCCTGGAGTCCCTGGATCGAGTCCCCTGTCCGGCTCCCTGCTCAGCGGGGAGCCTGCTTCTCCCTCTGACTCTCTCCCCTCTCATGTGCTCTCGCTCTCTCTCATTCTCTCTCTCAAATAAATAAATAAAAAATCTTAAAAAAAAAAAAAAAGAATTTCCCTGTCAAGAGTATGTACTGAGGTATTTGTACTTATAGTACATAAATTTGTTTTATGTTTTCCCGGGGAGCTGATATTTTATATTTTTCTCAACTACATGTATTGAATGAAGTTAGCATCTTCCCATTGGAATGTTTGTTTTAAATATTCCAGTTAAGTGTTCTGTGTTATTTGATTTACAGTTGGATTATTGAAGTTGATTATTTACTTAAATGTAATGGCTGGAATACCTGTCTCTCTTTAGAGAGATATATCTATCTATCTATCTCAACTTATTTTGGATGTTTTATATTATCAACCTGCACAATCTTTGTGATGTTATTGGTGTTATTCCAGGCTGTCTTTGTTGTTAACAAAATAACTTTTTGTTTTAGAGTTTGTTATAAAGGAAATCCCAAGTACACATCCTTTAAAGATTATTAGCTCATCTAAAACCCTTTTTAAAATAATCAACTCTGAGAAATGTGAGCTCATCGAATATAGCATTCTTGGTGATCAAAGAATTAGGATCAGATTTTTAATGTGGACAAGCAGTTCTGGTATGAGTTAGGAGGTGGAACATGAACTCTTTTCTTAATGTTGAGCTAAATCTGCTGTCTGTATTTTTTTTTTTTAAAGATTTTATTTATTTGACAGAGAGACAGCGAGAGAGGAAACACAAGCAGGGGGAGTGGGAGAGGGAGAAGCAGGCTTCATGCCGAGCAGGGAGCCCGATATGGGGCCCGATGTGGGGTTCGATCCCAGGACCCCGGGATCATGACCCGAGCCAAGGGCAGACGCCTAAGGACTGAGCCACCCAGGCGCCCCTGCTGTCTGTATTTTTTAAGCTAATTGGTAAACCCTTATAAACTCTGCCTTGCCCTTAAAAAGCCCTCAGTCATTCTCTTCTTACTCACTTATTCCTTTCTCTTAACTTAAATTACTCACTTGCTATCCTATTAGGAAAATCTTCGGAATCTCCTTGAACCTCTAAGTACACAGGATTAATTGGCTAACTATCAGTGCCTAACGTCAAAGAAGGGGCACTGACTTGTTAACTTAAACTTTCAGGTCAGCAAGAAGTGACTTTTTTTTTTTTTTTTTTTAAATTCAATTCAACGTGGCTCTGCTGGGTATTTACTATCAGAATACTATGGATGATAGGAAGACTGGTAAGTCAACAGTTCCTAATTTCAAGTAATTTACATTCTTCCTTTTTAAAATTAAGTTTGATAGATCTTTAATTTGTTTAATGGTATTTCATGAATTTTTGTAAAGTAAGGTGTTTTAGTTTATGACATTTCTAGGCAGAAATACCTCATCGGAGAGTATGTGGAGCCTATGAAGGATTAGGATCTTCTAGACCCTCAGGGCAGGAGTATCATCTAGATCGTTTTCATAATGGGTACGAAAACCTGGGCTTGGCATAGGCGTATCTGACTGACTAATCTCTCCGCCTGTGTCCTAGAAAGACACTCATCACTGACTGACCATAGGGGAGCGCACTGGAATGTGCCAGAAAGAGCACAGATTAAATAAGCCAAACACATAAAAGGACCTAGCAAGTTGCCTCACAGTGTATGAACTCAAATGGTGGCTTCTGTTATTCTATTATTATTTCTTATTCTGGTGAACTTTCTTTAGAGAGGATGGACAGCCATTCATCTGTGGCTGTTTATCCAGTGCCTGTTTTGTGATGGGCATGGTGGTAGGTATAGAGGATTTAACTGTGAGCTAGACAGACATAGTCAGTGCCCCCATACAGATTTTAGTTACCTGGGCCATTCAGGCAAGTGCCTAGGCTAAGCAGCGTGTAAGTGTGATAGGGGTGAAGTACAGGGTGCAATTGGGGGTATTCCCCTGAACTAGGGGTCCAGGACCATGTCCCATGGAAAGGCGGGTGGAAGCTGGAGAGAGCAGGAGCTGGGGCTAGTAGTGTTCTGGCAGAAGTAGCATCCTGTGTAACCCCCCCCCCCCTCCAGAAACGAGGGGAAGTCCAAAGCATCTGGAACTTGTGTGTACAGCCCGGGTGTGGGGCCAGGTAGGCCCTGCTTGGGCAGTGCCTTGAGCTTGCTCTGAAGGAGTCTGGGCTTTATCCTAGAGCGGTGGGGGAGCTATAGATTAATTTTAAATGTTGTAGGATCTGACAAATCCTTAACTTAGAAAGTTTTCTGTGGTCTCAGCTGAGAATGGGCCGGCTTGGGGGAGGAGAAGCTGCAGAACCAGGGCTGGAATTGTGCAAGGGGCTGGTGCTGGGGAGCAGCTGTGGTTGGGAGGGCTGGAAAAGCGCCCCAGAGGCGTGGACAGTGGGCTCACCCAATCGTGAGCCAGAGGGGCTGAGCAGAGGGCCTTTCTCTGCTGGGCCAGCCCTGGGGTTCCATATACTCTTCATCCATAGGAAATGGGGTGGATGTGTTTGCTTGTGGGCCCAGGGAAGAGCAGGTGTCAGGGAGCCTTGTCCCAGGACACTAGATGCAGCTGCCCACTGGGGAACCGCCGTGCTCCCCGGAGGACACAGTGGCAGTGTCTTTGCAGTCACACCCAGCACCTGGTTCCGGAGCTTTCTTCAGAGCCATCCTTTGAATAGAAAGAACAATAGTCAAATGATCCTCTCCCCAGGGGTTGGGTGGGTTATCCAGATTAGCTCAGGGCCAAAGCTAACTAAACAATGGAAGGCTTTCTGGGAACTGGGCTGTGTCCCTCTGCTGTGGCCAGGTGCCACAGTGATTTCTGCTCTTGTGTTCTCCTGCACAGGGAGAGCCCTGGAAGCCTCTGTGGTTCTTCCCTTTCCCATGCTCTCACTCCAGTGCTCACTCAGACAGACGGACAGACAGAAGGAGGGAAAGAAGGAAGGAAGGAAACCTGACTGTGTGATGAGGCCAAAACTAAATACTGGGTTTTTTAATCTTTTTTTTTTCTTTTTCTGATAGCTTCATCAATTCTATGTGCATTTATTGATTACTTCTTTAAAAAGGGCTATATTTTAGGTGTCAATCTTTGCAGAGTTGGTGTTTTCACTTTGGTTCTGAAGATAGGGCAGGAATCCTAATAGTTTACTTTGATGACATGGCTAGACCGGCTTCCCAGCTGAGGCCCAGCTCTCCTTGCAGAGCAGACTAGTTAATTCCCGGGGGACCTGGTATGTGAATTGACATTTCTGCTGCTATTTACTGATGACGGAGCCTGGGTTCAAGGTAGCCAGTGGGGCCTGTGTTCTTGTTGTGGAAACTGTATGAACTTGGGAAGGATCCCCAGCCTCCTTCCCACGCCCCTGACTCTGGTGAGTGCTGCGTGTAGGGTGCTTGGCATTTGCACATCAAGACCTCTGCTCCCATTCCACGCCCCTCCTCCACACACAGTCATTCCTTCTGCAGCTCAAGGAAGGTAGAAATAATGGGGGCAACATGGTGCCTCCTGGCTTCGTGAAACCCAGAAGAAAAACATTGCATTTAAAGGTATGAAGCATACCAACTGCTAAACCAAATGAAGGAATAAAGAAACAGGTGATAACAGGTAAAAGTAAAAAAATCTACTGGAATGAGGATGTTGGAGTTCTAGGATTAAGAACAGAAGTAACTAACAGGCTCACAGATTAACAGTGTAGAAGGCACTTCGTGTGAATTCTAGACGTCTGAGTGTGAGCCGTCCTGTTGGAGCCCCTGGTGCCTCCAAGTGTGGGGGAGTAATTCTCTGTTTCTCCTTCCAGCCCCTTCAAGTTGTCAGGCTATAACTGCTTTACACTCGTGAGGAGCCAGAGAAACCTCCTTTGCTTCTCAGAAGACAGGCCCCGAGTTTGAACTGATACCTGTGTTAGTCAGCTTGGGCCACCATAGAAGAATACCACAGACCGGGGGTGGGGGGCCGCCTCAAACACCAGAAATGGTATTTCTCACAGTTCTGGAGGCTGGAAGCCCAGGATCAGGGGGCTGGCCCATTTGCTTTCTGGTGAGAGCTCTCTTCCTAGCTTGCGGTTGTGTTGCACATGGTGCGGAAAGAGAGAGAGGAGAGAGGACACTCTGGCGTCTCTTCCTGTAAAGGCATTAATCCCATTGTGAGGACCCCACTCTCATGACTCAGCCTAATCCTAATTATCTCCCAAAGCCCCAGCTCCAGATACCACCTCCTGGGGTTAGGGCTTCAGCATGTGAATTTTGGGAGGACAGAAACATTCAGTCCAGAACAACATCTCATTGGTATTTTATTTAAGCTAAAAGAATACGTTTATACATTTTCTGGAGGAAAAAAAATCCCACATGGCTATAAATAGTGGTTTCAGCTGGCTTTTGATTTTTCAAGATCAAGTAAAATAAATCTAGAGGTAAACAATAAAATTCCATTAAATAGGAGCATCAAAGGGACCATCTTAATAAAGGCTGTAAATCTGGAGAAAGTTTTGGGGATCAACTTATTAATAGCATTCAAGCCCATCAAGGTTTCTTTGTTCTTTTAAAGTTACGGGAATGAGTTAAAAAAGCTTCCCAGTCTATCATGTATCATTGAAACCCAAAACACAATAGCATTTGTCTTGTTACAAACCAGGAGGCTGTACATCTATTATTTATTTTTTATTAAAGGTGCGAGCTCCAGAGCGAGGCCCATGAATGGCCAAGAGAAATAGGAGATGAAGCCTTTCATCTCTGCCTAGTTTTTCTCCATGTGCCCTAGGTCAGCAGTGATTCAGTGTTCCTGCTACTCTTAAGACCGTGTTTGTTTACCTGGACTATGTTCAGAGGTAAAGAGAAAAGAAAGGGAAAAATGAGGAAAATGACAAATCTGACTTTACGTTTTATTTTTTATTATTTTATTTTTTTTCTAAAGATTTTATTTATTTATTTGACAGAGAGACACAGCGAGAGAGGGAACACAGGCAGGGGGAGCGGGAGAGGGAGAAGCAGGCTTCCTGCTGAGCAGGGAGCCCGACGCGGGGCTCGATCCCAGGACCCTGGGACCATGACCTGAGCCAAAGGCAGCCGCTTAACGACTGAGCCATCCAGACGCACCCTTTTCTGGCAACTTTAAATGAAAATCAGATTTTTTAAAAATTTAGCTTTATTAAGGTAGATTTATTTTTATTTTATTTTTTTAAATTTTATTTATTTATTTGACAGACAGCGAGAGAAGGAACACAAGCAGAGGGAGTGGGAGAGGGAGAAGCAGACTCCCTGCTGAGCAGGGAGCAGGATGCAGGGCTCCCATCCCAGGACCCTGGGATCATGACCTGAGCCGAAGGCAGACGCTTAACGACTGAGCCAGCCAGGCGCCCCCTGACTTTTTACATTTTAGAACAGAGTTAAAATTGTAATTAGAGAAAGCTACATGATCATTTCTAGCTCTAAACACAATTTTCCATCAAACCACTTGTGCCTTGGATCTCTTAAGGATCATTACACGTAATGTAGAATGATAATGCTGTGCTATTGAGGGCTCTTTTATGGCCATCACCCTCAAGTAGGGCCCCTGGGGTCACCATTGTTTACAGGGTTGATAGTGGCCTGGCCCAGGTGAGGGCTCCTGAAATGACACCAAACACCTCAGTCTGACTCTGAACCAGGAGGGGCCTGTGGAGCAAGGTCTGCTCCCCCTGCCTCCCCAGCGGGGACTGGGGAGCGAGCCAGGAAATCCTGGGCAGAGAAGTCCCAGTGTGCAGCCACATGACAGGGGTGACCATTGGAGATCCCTGACACCTTCCTATGGGGTCTGTTAGGGAACGGATCCGGTTCATGGGTGCCATGCCCTCCATGATCCAGCAAATAACTTCCTTAACTTGAATATTTTAGCCTCACTACCATAAAGCTGCCGGTATCTTTAACTTGTTAGAAATAAAACCAAGAACAAGTGGTAGTTAAGTCTACCATTTTCTGCAGTGTAGGAGACCTGACTTATTTACACCTGTGGCACTTAGCGTGGTCATGTGTAGGGCAGTGTGTTGCCTGTTAAATCCATCTGCATAAACTTAAGAGGAGTGTTTCTTTATTGTCCCGGAAACTAGAGTTTCTGTCTTTCTGTCTTTTGTTCTCGATGCTTCCTTGATTCAGGGGGAAGGTGTGTACCTGTGAATTATACAGAGGTCAGCTACCCTTTGCTGGCACTGCTGAAAGCTGCCCATGGGGAGTAGCAGTTTGATTTCCCTACTGGCCTCGGGCATTCGTTTGCACTTCCACCATCATGAGCGGCCTCTCATTATCTTTCCTCTGCGCCTTTGTGGCCTCCTGACATGACTCCTGTGTCTGGTCCACCTCGCAGACACCAGGCCGCACATGAAACCCTCTGGAGGCTGGCCGTACTGGAGAGTTTCCCCTGCCTCTGAGCCCATTCTGAATTAAGCCTGTGCTCCTCCATCTGGCTCCCAGACCCACTACAATACCACCCCCAATCCCACCGTGTGTCTCCTTCCCTCGTGCTTCTATACAAGTCCTCTCGTGCCAGTAACAATAATGATAGCTGAAATGGTGCTCCAGGGTCTGTCCGTCCTGTTATTTACACCATTTAGAAGGAGGTGCCAGGCCCAACATCCCAGCACCGGCAGCTCATAGCCGCAGACTACGTGTCTCAGCCAGGCCACTGTCACCTCTCAGCCACCTTGGACTTGGCATGCTTCTGGGGTTCTGTGCGCCCCCGGAGTGGGCTCTTTCACACGCCTTCCTGGCTCCAGCGCAGCCTTCTGTGCTGTCCTTAGTAAACTTTCCCTCCTTCCGTGGAACCCCCATGGAACTCTCATGTTTCTGCTATTTATGGAGCTCTGTCTGTCAGGAACTGTGCTAAGTGCTCTCTGTGTCTGTTAAATTAAATTGAAAAATAAACTGAGTACTTCATTCTTCAGCACTCCTGTGAGGAAAGCATTCTCTCTTTTACAAATGAGGGAACCTGCTTGCACAAAGTTTTTGTTTGGTTGTATGGTCCCCCGGCCATGTTATAAGCTTCTTGAGGGCAGAGTCAGGGTTTCCTCATTTCCTGTATCCTCAGGCAATCCCTACTCTGTCCACACACCAAGGAGGCAGGCAGCGAAGTGTGAGGGAAATCTGAAGCTGTCGGGACCGATCAGAAGAAGAAACATTAGTGAGAGGCAGCCTCTACCTTGTGATGCCAAAGAAGCACCAAGGGGTCTCTCCCTGCCTTCCCTCCCCCTTTCTGCATGCACCTTAGATATTTTCCCTGTAGTTGGCCTTACTTTTCTCACAAAAAGGGGGCTTCGTGAAAGTAATGGGCTTGAGTGCCAGGGTCTTGTCTCCGCTCAGCCCTGCGGTCGGTGGCTCTGTTACTTGGGGCCTCACGGTGTCATGGAGGGGAGACTCCGCAGACGGGGAGGACTGTGGTGGGTAATCAGCGAATCACCGAGGTAATGGGTGTACGTCTAGGAGCTCACAAGCTTACGGCCGACTTGTGTCCCAAGGTCCTCCCTTCTGTGACTCAGGCCCAGGCCTAAAGGACGATGGGGGTGGGAGCAGGTGTGGGGGGAGTAAAAGCATTTTGATAAAGAAAGCAAACTGGAGACTGTGGACAGATTGGTGTAAACATATTTCAAGCCTCTGGTTGCTTCTTACATTTAGGCCCTGGCTGTAGCCAAGTGGGCCGTATATCCGCAGGACCTTGTTTACGGCTCTCAGACTAATGAGGATTATCATTTATGCTTGAGGGAATGTAAATTTGGCAGTTCTTGCTCTAAAATAACATTCTCCATCTTTCCGGGAGTAAACTCCTTTCTTAGTAAACAAATTTTCAGTTTATTATGTTACCATTTAGAAACTTTCTTATTCCGGTGCCAAATTGCTCTTAAAGGTGACTGAGTTGTAAAGAATATTTTATTTACCTTGAAATCAGATTCTGTTTAGAACAGTATTAAAACACAAGGAGAGTCAGTCAGCAATCCATCACTAGAAGTATGTGAGGAGCTAAAACATTGGAATGCACACCTGTATTTATGTTTTTGAGAGGTTGTTTCTATCCAGTTCATAGCACTTATTTCTGTATCACTGAGCAACTATTACGTGCAAGACCCTCTACTTGGGGGTCTCCTTGAGATACAGAAATAACCTATTATCTCCGGCCTTGGAGCCTCTAAACTTTGATAAGTAGAATAAAACAAGTACTAAATAAGTGGCAGAGAGTCCAACATGCCCTTTGAGAGGTTGGCATGCAGAGGATGGCTCGGGGGAAGACCGTCCGAGGAACTGGTGCAGGCAAGGCAGTGTCTGTGACAGGTTGATTTGCCGGTAGATGGGAGGGGGCGGGCGTTTGCGGTGGAGGGAACGTTACCAGCAGAGGAAAGCCTGGGGGCCTGTGGAGCAGCTGAGAGGCCCAGTCTTGTTGGAATGAAGGGTACATGCCCACAGTTTATGGCTAGAACCCTGGTGTGGGGTCGGATACCCTGCCCCTCACCCTCCTGGAAGGTACCAATGCTAATCTGACATGGTTGATGATGGAGAAGTTTCTAAAGTTTGTACAGCCAGGATGACCGGCTTCCCAATAGTCCAGACAAACAATAGGGAGAACAGGAAGGAGAGGAACTGCTCAGTAGGTAGTGGATGAGGTGAATGAGAACTGGGAATAGAGGAGCCGGAGGTAAAGATTTGGGGGAGGTCTCTTACAGTGGCTGAAAGGATGGTAGGGTAGACTGCACGGGGTGGGGGGTGAGTGGACAAAGATGAGCGATAGCACCATGTCGGCACAGGAAGAGAGGAGCAGCTCTGGAAGAACGGGGAACGATGACAGAAGCAGGAGTGCTGCCCTGAGCGCACGAAGGAGCAGGTTGCGTAAGGAAGGGGGTGGCGTTAAGCACATGGTCACTGGCCAGTTCGGGGTGGGACAGCCGGTGCTGCTGTGGTGGCACGAAGATTTGAAGCTTGGTGGTGGAGGGAGGGAGGGAGTAGAAGGTACATCAGGGATGAGAAAAGGGTTGGGGAGATGAGACGGGAAGAACCTAACAGTAGAACAGGTTTAACCACTTTCGCCTCTGAAGATGTGCTATAATTTTTGTCGGTGGGGAAGTAACTCATTTCTTCTACCTTCCAAGACTGGTGGCAGAGGGATTACAAGGAAGACTCGGGTTTCAGGGCCTCTGCCATTCCTGTGTTGCCCGAGGAGACAGGCGGAATGGCTCTTTGTTGAGTATGCAAGTGTGGCTCTGGAGTGGATGGGGGTGGGGCGGGGAGAGAGCTTAATTGCTGTGCTTTACAAAGTGAGTGAGGGGGTTGACTTCTGGGGTGGACTGGCCTGGGAGAGCAGAGAGGCCGAGATGTATGTGATGGTTAGGGAGAGAGGGTGGAGCCACTGCTCAGTTGTCCTAACTTTAAGTGTGGCCCCTCACAGATGAGTGTCTTTGGCAGGAGAGAGTGAAGAGGAAGAATTTAAGTCATGCCGAAAAAAGGGGGTTGGGGGGCTGGCTAAGTTCCACTGGGTCAGCATGGACCCGCAGAAGAGCCCAGCCATGGGGCCAACAGCTGTGAGCTGAGCAAGTGTGGCCAGGTGATGTGGCCCTGAGAATGCATCTGTGGTGATTAGCAGCAAAATTGAGGAGGGCTCTGGACTTCCCACAGTATGTGGGAAGGGACAACAGAAGCGATTTTATTCCTCTGTCCAAGGACAGAGTAACCTTAACTGTCATCTGGATGTCATGGGGGATTTCTTAATGTTTGTGCAGACAAGGAGAAAGCACTCCGTGGGGACAGAGACGCTGCCACTTGTGCACAGGTGACATGCCGGAGGAGCGTGAGAGCCAATGTGATAAGGGCTCCATAAGAGATTTCTTTTTTTAAAGCAGGGAGGGTCCATGTAAGGTTAGTGAGCCCCGCAGTGAAGCAGTCAGCATAATTGCTGGCTGGGGGGGGGGGGGAGGAAGAGAGGGCAGTGGGCACAGTGCAGAGGTTTGGGGATTGACGTGGGCATGGACCAAGGGTAGGTCAGGGAGGGATGCTTGGGTGTATGTGAGGTCTTGTCGAAAGCGCTGGTTATGGGTCCAGACACAATAGCTAAGTCCTAATACGCACGGGAGTGGAGGAAGAAGGCGGCAGGGATCAGTAGTCAGAGGGCTAAAGGGTTTGAGACTTTCAGCATTTGCTACTGCCATTGGTCAGGGCTCTTCAGAGAGACAGAACCAATAGCATGTATCTCTCTGAGACAGAGGGAGGAGATACTGATTTTAAGTATTGGCTCACATGATTGTGGAGGCTGAGAAGTCTCAGGAAGCAACCTGGAGACCCAGGAAAGCTGGTGTACTTAGTTTGACGGCCCAAGAGCCCAATTCTAGCCCGAATCTGCAGGCCGGAGAGCCAGGACCACTGAGGACAGGAGAAGATCAGTGTCCCAGTTCATCAGTCAGAGGCAAGGCAATCCAACTTTCCTCCGCCTTTCTGTTCTATTCAGGCCCTCAGTGGATTGCATGGTCTCCACCCATGATGAGAAGGGCCATCTGCTTTACTTAGTCTATCAATTCAAATGCTAATCTCTTCTAAAACACCCTCACAGGCACATCCAGAAATAATGTTTAACCAGCTATCTGACATTCTTTGGCCCAGTCCCGTTGACACATAAAATGAACCATCACAGTGCTCCATGACCTCTCTTAGATTGTTAGCTAGCTTTCCATGTTTCATCAGATCTCCTTGTCCAAGTTGTAAGCTCCTCCGGGGCAGGGACCCTGTCTTCTCCTTTGCATTCTTGGTAGCTGACACAATACTTCCCATGTACTAAATGTTCAGTAAAAATGTGTTGGATGGTTCATTGATCCAATAAATTTATGTCTGTGCCAATACAGAATTGCTCTTGAAAAGCTATGGGTAAATCAATTCTTTGCAAATTGAATCTTATTTCGTATGTACCAGGGACATAGAGCACTTAAAGGGACCCTAGGTGAATCTTTTGGGAATCCAAGAGTCCTTTACTCTGTTTTTCACATTTTACAGAAAAGGAAGCTGTTACAGAGAAGTTAAGTGACTTGTCACAATCTGATTTGTTGGTCAAATATAAGGTTTCTTAAAGAGAAGTATTCCTGTTATTTAGGTAGAGAGTGACTTGGTGAAGAGCCCAGCTCTAGGGTTTATAATGTCAGAGCAATAACACCATACTTTTATCAGTATTTCTTTTAGTCTGCAGATACTTAGTAGATTTGTATAAATCAAAGCGTTATTTCAGCAGTATACTAATGACTGCACTCTACACTGAACAGTTTTGCAGGTTATATAGCAGGTTGGGAAATAAAAACCGAAAACAAAAGAACATACCGAAAAAGCTTCTGGCTAAGAAAATCACTTCTAAAAAAGCCTGGCTGGCAGCATTTAGTTTTTCTTCTGTGACTTGTGTGAGGATGATGAATGTGCTAGATGGGTGCCAGGTCTTGGGGTCCTGAGGGTGTGCTCCCAGATTCATTGTGGAGGTGATGGAAATCTCTTCAGTCAGTGGCTTCATGTTAAGTTGAAGAAAGATGTTGACCAGATTTAGTGAAACCTTTCGGATACCTCACTGATTGAATTACTCATTTTAAATTGATGGGGTTTTATCAACATCTATTTTGGGTTGATTTAGTTTCTTCTTGCTGCATTCTGGAATAAAGTAATTTATTAGATGTGAGAAACGAGAAAAAAAGCAGTGCTACTTTGGGTTACTATTTTTGGATTATCCAAATAAAAGAAATAAAATAGCCAAAATGTTCACTTGATTTGCTCTCCTTTCTCTTCATAGTTGTTTTCACATGGCTTCTGCTTGTCAAAAATGATTTTGAAGTTGTCATTTACTACAAGAGACACTTCCTTTTCGTTTGGGATTTTAGTTTCTTGACATGAGACATTGAATCAGATGTGAGGGGCAGGGGTTAATTTGTATTGATACTAGCTCACAGCTGTTGTGCAGACACTATTTCATGCAGTACTTGGCACTCTCGGGGGGTAGACATTATTACCCCCCTTTTATAGATGTGCAAACTGAGACCCACAGGGAGAACAAAACTTGCCTGCACAGGTGTGTGGGTCCTTTGCCATAAGTGCTCAGAGTCATCCTGCCCATCAGCACTGTCTCCATAGCCTGAATGTCTTCCATCCATTTTTACATTTATTACTAGTGTTGGCCGCTGTGACTGCTATTTTTTGGAGACACTGTGATATATAGGGCACCTGGGTGGCTCAGTCGGTTAAGTGTCCGACTCCTGATTTCGGCTCAGGTCATAATATTGGGGTTGTCAGATTGAGCCCTGTGTAGGGCTCCATGCTCAGCAGAGAGTCTGCTTCTCCCTTTCCCTCTCCCCATCCTCACTGCTCACTCTCTGTCTCAAATCAATCACTCAATCAGTCAATCATTCTTTGAAGACACTGTGATATTACTTACATAATAATATCTTAAAAAATAATACTAAATGAATAATCCTAAAAGAATACTATTTGAGCACTGTGAAAAGTATGGATAAATGGAATCTTTTGGTTATTCAAACTCTCAGTATTTGTGCTCATCACAGTCTCTACTTAACCAGAATTGTGTGCTGCTTGAGCTTGTTATGTGGCGCTGCGTGAGGATATACACAAAAGTGGTAAATG
Organism: Zalophus californianus; assembly: GCF_009762305.2. NCBI lineage: Eukaryota > Metazoa > Chordata > Mammalia > Carnivora > Otariidae > Zalophus > Zalophus californianus. Next base: position 111,235,773 of record NC_045604.1, on the reverse strand, counting down.
AGTGGAACGTTGGCTTTCATGTCGGTGTAAATACAACTATGTTAGGGCTAGAGGGTGAACTGTGGTGGGTTTGTAAAGTTGAAGCTGAAATTGAAATGGGTCACTTACAGCAGGTGGCTTCCGGCTGTACTCCCAGACCTTTGGGGTGCCTGTCCAGTTTCTTCACCTTTTATGGGCACTTGTAGGTAAAAGTTGAACTTCAGTGGATTTGAAGTAGTAACAAACATGGTCTTTCATGAATTCTAGTTGGTGTGAAGTAAAGAAATACGTTTAGAATTTTTACCTCCTTTCCTGTTTCCATGTCCTTTGCCTTTCTTTTGATTAACGTGTGAACGGATAATGCTGCAGTTGAAATACAAGAGGGCAGATTATGGATAAACTGGAAAATCAAACTCTGTGGAACAAAGACTCATTATTTTAAAATTACATAACAAATTTAATTAGGTAAACTATACCAAAAAATGAATTGACAATGTAAAATATGCTGTGTAGCTTCTAAAAAATGAATACTTATTAAGTTTGAAATCACTAAATCATAGCAATTTCTTGCTTTATGCAGCAGAGTTCTGTTATTTACAATCAAAAGTCAACATATTTTAGGGAAGATTGCTAGTTTCAGCTAACTGTGTGTGATATCCTTCAGTTCCTCTCGGGGGTCCCCAACCTCAGCTGCACACTGAAATCACAAGGGAGACTTGAGAAATACTGATGCTGGGGCCTCACTCCCAGACATTCAGATTTAATTGGCCTGGGGTAGAGCCTGGCTAGCAGCATTTTTTAAAACTCCCCTGGAGGGTCTAATGTGCATCAGAGTTAAGAACCATTGTTTATATTATAATTGCTCTTTAATTATATTTGGTTACGTCTTTATAGACAGAGCTCAACAGTTGAGCATTTTGAGTTTGAGTCGTACTCTAGCAAGGCAGGCAGCTCAGATCAACTTACAGGCAATTTAAAGTGCTGACCTTTATCTCTCAAGTTTTTATGTTTAGAGGGCAGTTACTGTAAGGATTGCCCTTTCCCTGTTGCAGCATCATAATACTGAGTGCCAGGACCCAAGTTTCTGAAACCTCCCAGCAGACCCGTTTTAAACTGTTCTGAGCCTGCAGGGTATGGCAGGACCTAGCTGTTAATTCAGTACTTTCATCTGATTGATGTGGGGAGGATCACTGGCCACCTAAGGGAGGCCTTCCCATTATTAATTCCTTTCTGGATGTCCTTTGTGTGTCTGCCCAGAGGCCTTGGCACTGGGTACGTTGTGAAAGTCATAAAATTAAAGAAATATCTTGTCCTGGCTGCTCACACTGACATTCAGAAAAACAATCACAGTAATGGCTGGGGCTTTCTCCTTTGAAAGAACACGCACCAAGGGCCTTTGGTGTATTTCTTGATAGAATTTGCTGTGGGCCCGCTGTGCACTGATGGGTGGAAAAGGGCTAATGGTCATGTTGGGGCCACCGCTACTGGAATTGTCCAAAATCTTTGAACTCACTTTGGTGTGTGTGTGCAAGTGTGCGTGCGTGTGTGCACATGGACCTACTAGGGGGTGTGGCGTGTATGCGCGCATGTGTGTGTCCGTGTGCACATGGACCTACGAGGGGGTGTGGCGTGTATGCACGCATGTGTGTGTCCGTGTACACATGGACCTACGAGGCGGTGTGGCGTGTATGCGCGCATGTGTGTGTCCGTGTGCACATGGACATACTAGGATGCACATATGCCGTTTTTTATTGTATTTCAAACAGGCTTATTTTTATTTATTTATTTTTTAATATTTATTTATTTGAGAGAGAGAGCACGAGAGGGGGGAGGGTCCGAGGGAGAAGCAGACCCCCGCTGAGCAGGGAGCCCGATGCGGGACTCGATCCCTGGACTCCAGGATCATGACCTGAGCTGAAGGCAGTCGCTTAACCATCTGAGCCACCCAGGCGCCTGATGAGGCTTATTTTTAAAATGCTTGCAAAATTTGCCGAAAGAGAAGAAAACCTTTAAATTGGTGATTCTCAAATTTTCGTGGGTGTATCAGGATCAGATATTGTCAGCCTTGGATGGGGTCTAAAGTTTGAGAGGCAAAGATTTAAATAAATTTCCCCAAAAGCTACTTTTCTTAGATGCCCTGATACAGATTACAAACAAGACTATTGATGGTTCTGTACAAAAACAAATGAATATATTTTTACCATTTGTGGAAATCATAGTTTTGAAGCTGGGAAGACCTGTGTATCACTATCTGCTCTATTTTTGGAAGTAATGGAAGAAGTATTTCAACCTGATTACTGCCTGTGGAGTGAGGAATTTCTTAGTATTTGACTGACTGCCTGCTGGCACTTTATTTCCTTAGAGCTCCTCAAGTCATTATAAGAATCACCCAACGGTTTGAAATGAAAATGATGTCTTACTATAAAATGTCAGCTAGCTATGGTAAAAACATTACATGCCATTTAAAAATATAATTGCCATTCCCCACTCCCCCTTACATCCAAACATTTCAGAATAACAGAATCCTTGCAGAATGAGAAGGAGCACTCAAGGTTCAAGCCTTGCAAATTTGAGAAACTGCACCTATTTTAAGTCTTTTAATAGTCCAGATAATTACAACTCCACGTACTGCCCTTTTCTTTCTGTCTACCTCCTGGTCATTTTAATGATGCAGTTTGTGTATTGCTGCTGCTGAATTCTGCCCAGTGAAAGTTACTTATTTATTTTTCCCTGAGCTGGATTTTATCCTCTGTTTACTTATCTTGGTGTTCTGTTTCCTTTCTGAGCTGCCGCCAGACGTTCCTTTACATGGCCATTGTGTAATGCACAGCAGGCGGAAGGAGCTTGGGGACTCCTGCTGTGGGAGCCCTGTTTGGGTAAATGTCACCTCTTTAGACAAAGAGGAACTTGGCCAAATCACAAATCCAGAAAGAGCTTAGATTGCCACATCTTTAACATTTTATATGACAGTTTGAAAGTCTATGTTTGCTGCATGGTTTTGAAGCGCTAACTGGTAGGCTAGGGCTTTTATTGCATTGCTTGTTACCATCCTTGGGGTGAAGGTGGAAAGGAGCCAGTTGGGGATAAGTAATCTGGAGTCCATGCCCTCCTGCCCCACTTCCCTCCACAGGCTTATGAGGACCTGGGACATGTACCTAGGAGAAGAGAGCTCTTCTGTAAAAACATTGTTGACTCCCGTGAAAATTTGTGTTGCCACTGGAACTTAATGGGGGTGCAGAAGAGAGCCTGCCTCCATTGACTTGTGGGGAAAAGTATTTGAGTTGAGTTAGTATCTGTGACAACAAGCTAGGGTTTAGGTACTGTTTTAAGAAGTCTTACTCATCTTTAGGCTTATTTATTGACCTAAAGAACGTTCTTAGGCAGTAATGCTGCTTCTCTCAGCATCAGGGCTTCCATCGGGGCCCTGGCCTTCACTGATTTCTACTCTCAGCTGCCGACCCTGGCCTCCCTTTCTAGTGTTTAGGAGTTGGGGTCAGTGTAGAGCACTTCCACGTGGGCCATCCCTTCCCACCTTTCCTGACATTTTGCTTTAGTTGGAGACCTTGCTGGCTCTGAAAGGACTTAGCTCATCTTTGTATAATTCTGCTTGTTTGGACCATGATTATTGTCTAAGGACTTGATCCAAAAGAGGGTACCCCTAGCTACTGGGGAGAGCCTTTTAGCTTTCAAGAATGTACCTGCAGACTTAAGGCAACTGTCCTTCCCTGTTTCTCTTGTCATTTCTCCTGTGTCCCCTCCAGTCTCCCTGCCCTTCTCCTTTTCACTGGCCACAGCGGGTACCCAGAAGGTTGGCTCTATTTGAGAGCACAGACAGCACAGTGGGCAAGAGAGCAAACTTTGCAGACAGGCTCCCTGGGCACAGGTCTGGCTCCGTCACCTCTCAGCTGTGTACCCCTGCACAGATTTCCTTGACCCTTCTGTGCCTCAGGTTCCTCGTCTGTAAGAGAGTAAAAATAATAGTACTGACCGTGCTTAGCACAAATAGCTATTCTTGTTTCCTAAATACACTCTTTTAACAGCTTTATTGAGATAGAATTTATAGCCATAAAGTCCATCTGTTTAAAGTGTCAACTCAAGATTCTTAATATGTTTAGAGTTGTGCCAACATTTCCATATTCTAATTTTAGAACATCCCCAAATCATCTTACTAGCAGCCTGTCCGCACTCCCTCCTTGCTGTCCTTCCCTGCCTGCCACATAACCACCCATCTACTTTGTGTGGATTTGCCTATTCTGGACATTCCTATCAATGCAGTCTCACACAACACATGGTCCTTTGTGACTGGCTGCTTCCATTCCACACGTTTCCAAGGCTCATCCATGTTGCAGCATGGATGGGTCGTGTATTTAATTCCTTTTGATTGTTGAATAATATTACATCGCATAGGTATTTACCACATGTTGTTTATCCAGCCATCACTTGACAGACATTTGAGTTGCTTCACTTTTTGGCTCTTAGGAATAACGCTGCCATGACCATTCATGTACAAATTTTTGTGTGGACATAACCCATACATTTCATTCCTTTTGGGCATATACCCAGGAGTGGAATTAATGGGTCGTATGGTAACTGCTTTAACATTTTGAGGAACTGGTAGACGATTTGCACCTTATATTCCCACCAGCAACCTATAAGGATTTCAATTTCTCCATATCTTTGCCGGCTCCTGTTAGTGTCTTTTTGATGACAGCCCTTCGTGTGAGTGGTTTGGGATGGGTTATCTCATTGTGATATTGATTTTTCTAATGACTGATGTCGAACATTTTTCATTGTGCTTATTAGCCTAAATATACTATTGACTGTATGAAAACCGGCTTCTTGGTTTAGAGATCGTAGGGATATAAGAAATATCAGTCTCTTCTTTTATAAAGTTTGCAACCATGACAAGAGTGAAGATGGCTTCTGAGTCAGGCATATGCAAAGAGTCCTGTCTGCATCTCATTAACAGTAAGAAAACTTTAGCTCTAGATAAAGCTAAGTCATCATTAGTGTGTAGAGTTTAATCATTTCTTAATAGGTTTATGTGTAGAGAGATCATTTTGTTTGATTTCATCTCTACTTTTGTGTTTTAATTTTTACAAATTAAATTGGTAACGTGGAAAATGCCTTTGTTGCCACACTGTGAGTTTCAGTTTGTTCTCAGCAACTCTTAGAAGATTGAAGTCAAATGTTGGCCATTTTTCTCCCTTTTTAAAATTTTTTTTTCCCCCATCTTGCCTGAATTATGTAAGCTATTCAGCTGGCCACTTCACAGTGGTTTTTCTGTAGCATTGGTGACTTTATGTGATTTTGCTTATAGGAAATTATATATATTCATTTTTATACCTCAATTTAACCCGTCCATTGAATGTTACCTGCACGAAATCTGTGGCTATGGCACTGATTATCTCTGATGGCTTTTCTAATAGTGCTTATCTGCACATAGCTTGATCTTGGGTAAGAGGCTTATTTGGTGCATATTTTCTGGTTTTTGAAACAGAAACATGAATCAACTCCTCTGATATAAAACTCACCAACACTAATGTTAGTATTTTGTCATGCAATTATGTTTCTATTCATTTTTAGTTTACATTCTGAACCAGAGGGCCAGTGGGCAGAGTGCATTTTCATGGAATGAGGCAAAGAAGTTTGACCTTGATACTACCATTTACTGTCTCTGTGGTCTTGAACAAGGTGCCTAATCTCTTTCTCAGTTTTTTCATTTGTATAATGGGCATAAAATATGACCTCTGTCTGATGCAGTTGTTGGGGGAATACCTGAGATTTTGTTTATTAAAACATTTCTTCCTGGGTATGCAGTAAATGCTCAATAATTGTTAGATAGTAGCACTAGTACTACGAATAGGAACTATAATCTTGTTCGCTCCTCCATCCGATTAGAAGATAAGATGCACCTGAAGAGTTAAATGGTACTAGGAGGATTAAAAGCTCAGTAACAGACAACAGGCTTGTTAGCATGATAATGCAGGAGCTTGTCTTTTACAGTGCCAGTGACCCCCAGAGTAGACAAAGTTACTGCTTTCAAGCAGTGTGAGCCAGGGACTGAGGAAGGTGTGTCTCCATCCTGAAAGGCTAGATAGATGTATGCTTTAAGGACTTTTAACAGATAAAGTTTTAAGTAGTGAAATTCACAGATATTTAGTGTACAATTCAATGAGTTTTGACAAATGTATAGACTCATGCAGCTACCACCTCAGTCCGGATGGAGAATGTTTCTGTCACTCCAGCAGATTTCCTCATGCATGCCCATTCCAATCAATCTCTGTCCCTGTAGGCAACCGTTTTTCTGATTTCTTTTCACATAGATTAATTTTGCCTGTGCTTGAATTTCATATAAAGGGAGTCATGTAACACGGGCGGTTTTATGGCTGGCTTCTTTCACCCAGCATGATGTCTGAAATTCCTCCATTGTGTTGAGTTTATCAGTTTGTTCATTTTTATTGAGGTACATCTCTGTTGTTTTCAGTTTAGGGTATTATAAATAATGCTACTATGACTATTCATGTAAACTTATTTGTGCGGATGTGTGCTTTCTTCAAGAAATCTCTCTTGAAGAAATATCTGGGCCTAGAACCTCTGGGTCATTGGGTAGATATTTGTTTAATTTTATAAGAAATTGCCAAACCTTTCCCCCAAGTGGTTGTACCATTTATACAGTCTTGTCAGTGACGGGGGAGAGCTGCCATGGCAACACACATTTGCCGACATTTAGTGTTGTTTGTCTTTTTCCACTGAGCCATATAGTCCGTAGTGGCAAATGATGTTAAACACTTCCTATGTGCCTGGTAGCTATTTGTATATTTTCCTTTGGGAATTCCACGTTCAAGCCTTTTTGCTCCTTTTGCTTATGTGTTTCTTTTCATCTTAATCATTGAGTTGTGGGCATTTTTATATAATTTGGAAACAGGTTTTTTTCAAGATCAGTGTAACCCCCAGAATATTTTCTTCCACTTTGTGGCTTTCGTATTCCTTCGTTAACAATGTACTTAACAGTGCATTGTTTTAATTAAACTTTTTTTTTTTTAAAGATACTCATACATTCAAAGGAGTTATTAGAACTAATAGAAAGAGATCCCTTGTCCCTCTGTGCCCTTTACTCAGTTTTCCCCAATGGAAATATCTTGAACAGTTATTGATTGCAACCAGACAACTGACGTCAGTGCAGTCAACATAGAGCATCCCTTATGTTGCCCTTCCAGTGGCCTCCACCCCCACCCCGCCCCCATTTCTGGCCCTTGCAGCCCCTAGTCTGTTCTCCATTTCTATGAGTTTGTCATTTCAGCAGTGTTATATAAAAGGAATCCTATTGTATGTGACCTTTGGGATTAGATTTTGTTTTTCACTCAGCAGAATTCTTCGGAAATTCGTCCAGGTTGTTGTGTGTATCAGTAGTTTGTTCTTTTGTATGACCGAGCAGTGTGCTATGGTTTGGATGTCCTATAGTTTGTCCAACTACTAACCTTTCAGGGACATCTGGGTTCTATCCAGTTTTTGCCTGTTACGACTAAAGCTGCTATTAACATCTTGTATAGGTTTTTATGTAAACAGAAGTCTTCATTTCTTTGGGATAAATGCCTAAGAGTGCGATTGCTGGGTCTGTATGGTAGATACATGTTTAGTTTTATCAGAAACCGCCGAACTGTTTGCTAGAATGATGGTATTGCTTCATGCATCCACCAGTAGCGTATGAGTAATCCAGTTTTTTTTTTTTTTTTTTTTACATCATCAGCATTTGGTGTTGTCCCTATATTTTAATTTAGCCATTCTGATAGGTATGTGCTGATAACTTATTATGGTTTTAATTTGTATTTCTCTAATGTTAATGATGTTGAACATCTTTTCATGTGTATATTTGCCATCCATAGATCCTCTTCAGTGAAATGTCTGTTTATATATTTTGTCCATTTTCTATTTAGATTATTTGTTTTGTACGGTTAACTTTTGAGGGTTCTTTATATATTTTAGATACTAGTCCTTTTTAGATATGTGGTTTGGACTTATTTTCTCCTAATCTGAGCTTGTCTTTTTATCCTCTTCACAGAGACTTTTGGAGAGCAAAGTTTTAAATTTTGGTAAGATTCGGGCACCTGGGTGGCTCAGTTGGTTAAGTGACTGCCTTCGGCTCAGGTCATGATCCTGGAGTCCCAGGATGGAGTCCCGTATCGGGCTCCCTGCTCAGCAGGGAATCTGCTTCTCCCTCTGACCCTCACCCCTCTCATGTGCTCTCTCTCTCTCATTCTCTCTCTCAAATAAATAAAATCTTTAAAAATAAATAAATAAATAAATAAATTTTGGTAAGATTCAATTTGTTGTTGTTGTTGTTGCTTTTAATGCATTATACTTTTGGTGTCAGGTCTGAGACTCTTTGTCTAGCTGTAGATTTTAAGGATTTTCACTAATATTTTTTCCAACAGTTTTCTGGTTTTACACCTAAACCCATGATCCATTTGAGTTAATTTTTATATGAAATAAGAAGGTTAGGTAGAGGTTCTTTTTTTTTTTTTTTTTTTAATCTTCTGGATATTTGGTTGCTCTGGTGCCATTTGTTTTAAAGACTATCTTTCCTCTTTTTTTTTTTTAAGATTTACTTATTTATTTGGGAGAGAGAGTGTACGAGTGGGAGGGGCAGAGGGAGAGGGAGAGAGAATCTCAAGCAGACTCTGTGCTGTACACAGAGCTGGATGCAGGGCTTGATTTCATGACCCCGAGATCATAACCGGAATGGAAACCAGGAGTCACACACTTAACCAACTGTGCCTCCTAGGCACCTCTATCTCTCCTCTGTTGAATATGTTTTTCATCTTTGTCAAAAATCAGTTGGCTATACTTGTGTTGGGGTTTTTCTAGGTTCTCTATTCATTTCTTTGATATAAAGTTCTACTTCTCTGGCCGCCTGGGTGGCTCAGTTGGTTAAGCGACTGCCTTCGGCTCAGGTCATGATCCTGGAGTCCCGGGATGGAGTCCCGCATCGGGCTCCCTGCTCAGCAGGGAGTCTGCTTCTCCCTCTGACCCTCTTCCCTCTCGTGCTCTCTCTCTCTCATTCTCTCTCTCGCATATAAATAAAATCTTAAAAAAAAAAAAAGTTCTACCTCTCTGCCAATACCATACTGTCTTTTCCTTCCCTTCCCTTCCTTCCTTCCTTCCTTCCTTCCTTCCTTCCTTCCTTCCTTCCTTCCTTCCTTCCTCTTTTGTCATTCTAACTTGATTGTAGCATGCTCCACTCTTTAGTTGAAAACTTCAAGCATAACCACTGGCTTAGGTCAGGCTATTTGTGACTATTGATTTCATTTTTAAATCACTTAAAATTTTTTACCACAGTGAAACAGAATTGGAAGGCCAATAAAGGAAAATAAAAAAAAAAATGCACAAACTCAGAAGTCCCTGGCTCCACTCCTCCCTGAATTATTCTTCATTGAATGCTAGTTCTTGATTTATCAAATTTTATCATTTTTTCCCTTTTTTGTTTTTTTGTTATGAAGGTGAGGATTTCACATTCTTATATATCCTTGCTTTCCCTCCTGTTTTCCAAATATATCAAAATTTTTAAAGTGGTGTAAAATGTTTGACTAATTTTCTGTCTAATTTTCTGTCTAATATTTTGTAATTACATTTCCTTTCTTGTTCAAAGTATTTTGCTTTCTGAAGTTAATAATTCCCTTCCCCCCACCTATCTATTTGTCTATGTTCCTGTTACTAATTATTTTCAGACTTTCCAACTCCAAAGATTATGATTTTCCCACCCAGCCCAATGCATCAGCTTTTCTTTGTTCTTAAGGAGGTTGCTCTGGGAGTCATCTGCCATCATGCTCTTGCCTGGCCCAGCTGTTCTCTAGGTATTCCACATAGATGTGCTCCTGGCCCTTCTCTTTGCTCCTCTCAAACATGTACCTTGTTTCCTAAATCCTACCTCTTTCTCATCCTTAATATATACTCTAATTTTAGTAGAGTACATCTTTTAGTAGTTTCATGAGAAAGCATGTATGGAAAATATTTTTTGAGACCCTGAAAGTGTTAATATGTATTAATATGAAAATAATATGTATCTTTTCATGCTTAATTGATAATTTGAATGTTGAATTCTGGGAGGCAAATATTTATTCAAAATTTGAGGCTATTGCTCCATTGACTTCTAGCTTTGACTATGTTGTTGAGAAGTCAGATGACATCCATATTTACAATCTTTTAATGTGAACTAGTTATTTATGACTTGAAGATTTTAGTATCTTCTCTTTATCCCCAATGCTCTGAAATTTCATAGCAGTGTAACCTGATATGGGGATTTTTAAAATTCATTATGCTATGCATTTAACAGGCTCTTTAATTTGAATATTTATGTCTCTCAGTTAAGGGAATATTTTGTGTATCAATATTTTGATAATTTCCTCTTTATTTTACTCTCTTTTTTCTTTTTCTGGAATTCTGTTACACAGTGGTTAGAATTTCTGGACTGACTGATATTCAGATTTCTTATCTCCTATTAATACCGTATTGTCTTGATTTACTGTAGCTATATAATAAGTCTTAAAATCAGGAAGATTGATACCTCTCATTTTCTTATTCACTTTTTTTTAAGATTTTTTTTTTTTTTAATTCATTTGAGAGAGACAGAGGGAGCACAGCAGGGGGAGAGGCAGAGGGAGAGGGAGAAGCAGCCTCCTCCCCTCTCCCCCCAAGCGGGGAGCCAGATGTGAGGCTCTATCCCAGGACTTGGAGATCATGACCTGAGCTGAAGGCAGATGCTTAACCATCTGAGCCACCCAGGTGCCCTCTTCTTCATTTTCAAAATTGTTTTAGATATTCTAGTTCCTTTGCCTTTCTATATTAATTTTAGAATAATCTTGTGTATATATACAAGGAATGTTGTTGGTGTATTAACAGAAATTCCATTAACCCTATATATCTGTTTGCATAGAATTGACATCTTTACTATGTTGAGTCTTCAAATCTATGAACATGGTATATCTCTAAATATTTGTTTAGATCCTTTAATATCTGTGATCAGCATTTTATAATGTTCAGATAATATATTTTATAAAGTTTATACCTAAGCATTTCATTTTATTTGGAGTAATTATGAATGGTATTGTGTGTATAATTTTGGTTTCTACTTATTGGTAGTTTATAGAAATGTGATTGATTTGTGTGTTGATCTTGTATCCTACAACCTTGTTGAACTCACTTATTAATTCTAGAAGGGGTGTGTGTGTGTGTGTGTGTGTGTGTGTGTGTGTGTGTGTAGCTTCTTTGGGATTTTCTACAGACACAATCATGTCATCTACAAATAGGGACAATTTCATTTTTCCCTTCCAATATGTATGTCTTTTATTTATTTATTTTGTTTCTTATTTCAGTGGTTAGACCTTGAATAGGACTGATGAGAGCAGACATTCTTGACTGGGTACTAAGTTCAGGGGAAAGGTATTCAGTCTTTAACTGTTGAATAAGATGTTATTAGATGTAGGTTTTTGGTAGATTTTCTTTATAAAGTTCCTCTCTATTCTCACTTTGGTGAGAGTGTTTTTTTTTTCTTCTTAACTTTATGAATGGGTGTTGGATTTTGTCAAATGCTTTTTCTGCTGTAGTTGATAGATCACAGATTTTTTTTAGCTCATTGATATGGTAAATTATGCTGATTGATTTTTCAAATTTTGAACCAGCCTTGCATACCTGGAATACATTCCACTCAATCTTGGCATATAATTCTCTTAATACATTACTGTATTTGACTTGCTAATATTTTGTTGAAGATTTTTGTGTCTAAGTTCAGTAGAGATATTGGTATATTATAATTGACTTTTTTGTATTATCTTTGCCAAGATTTTATATCAGGGAAAAACTAGGCTCAAAAAATGAGTTGGGAAACATTTCTTTCTCTTCTGATTTTTGGACAAGAATATGTAAAGTCGATGTTAATTCTTTAAATGTTTGATAGAATTCTTTAGTGAAACCATCTGGGTCTGGAGGTTTTTCTCAGAAGCTTTTTAATTACAAATTCAATTTCTTTAATTGGTTACAGGGCTATTCAGGCTGTAGATTTCATTTTGGCTGAATTTTTGTAGTTTATAGTTTCTCAGGAATTAGTTCACATCTTCTAAGTTCTCAAATTAATGAGTTTAAAGTTATTCATTGTATTCCTTTTTTAGTGACTGCAAGATCTGTAGTGATAGCCCCTATTTCATTGCTGGTATTAATTTGTATTTTCTCTATTTCTTTCAATCTTGTTAGAACTTTACACTTCTTGGGGCACCTGGGTGGCTCAGTTGGTTAGGCAACTGCCTTCGGCTCAGGTCATGATCCTGGAGTCTCAGGATCGAGTCCCGCATCAGGCTCCCTGCTCAGTGGGGAGTCTGCTTCTCCCTCTGACCCTCTTCCCTCTTGTGCTCTCTATCTCTCATTCTCTCTCAAATAAATAAATAAAATCTTTAAAAAAAAAACTTTACACTTCTTTTTCCTTGAAAATTTCCTTTCCTTTTGATCCATTAATTTTCTGTCTTCTCTCTTTTTTTTTTTTTTTTTAAAGAGAGAGTATGAGTGGGAATGGGGAGAGGGAGAGAGAGAATCTTAAGCAGGCTCAGTGCTCAGCATGAAGCCCAATACAGGGCTCAATCCCATGACCCTGAGATCATGACCTGAGCCGAAATCAAGAGTGGGATACCTAACTGACTAAACCATCCAGGCACCCCTAAAAATTGAGCTCTTAAGTAAAAATTAGAATTTTGGATATTTTGTATATGCCACCCTGAGCTGGACAGTTCCCATCATTTAGGGATTTTTCTGATGAGATATGGAGCTGTATTAATGTGTGATATTTTTTATATTGCATAACGAAATATGTCAACATTTGGAAGAGCTACATAACTCAGCAAACCAACAAAGTCACGCAGGCATAAGAAATCCACTCAAAGTGTGAGATAGGCCAAAATATTGTAACTTTGTCAAAATCAATAGGCCTTATCTATTGGAACTTTGGTATCCATAAGAAGTTCCTTTCCCATGTACTTTTCTTGCTCTAAAGTTAAATCTTTACCATTTAGGTACCTTTTGAGTCCCACTTTTGATGTCAGTACATACGTGGCATAAATTCACCGTAAGCATATAAGCAGGGCAAGGTAAATCACCTCTGAATTTCTTTTCTTGGACTTTTCAGCCTTTTATTTAATTTGAATTGGACTTTTAGGATTATTTGAAAGAAATACTGTACCATGTTCAAGGAAAATGTTGGTTATTTCTGGTAACTCTTCTCTCATTTGGGTTGGCCCTACTTTTTCACTACAAACCATAGAAATGACAATTTAGTCCAATTCTACTTTGAAATAAAATATTGGAGAGCTGGAAGCTTATTTTAGTTTGGAGAAGTAGGGGAATTGCTTTTATCCTTCTCCCTCTTCTTATTATTAATTTATATGCTGAAATATATTAGCATAGTGCAGGATCAAACCAGTACATAAATACAACCATTTATGTTTCTACCATAAGCTTCACTGTAGATTAATCTCACTGAAAGCTTGAATGGTTTTTTAGGGGAAAATATTGGAAGGGTAGGTTTACTCCACGAGTTCCCTTAAATATGCTGTTAATTCGCATTGATTTCAGAGAAAACAGAGATAATCAGCTTGACTTCCCCCTGACTGAATGCATCATCAAGCTGTTCTCAGTACTGTTTAATGGAAACCCCAGGGCCCCTCCTGCTTTCTGGGTTTTGTTATGCACAGATCCAGATGCCAAGAGAAGACTGCAGACACTACTCCGAGAAAATCCCACACTTCCTAGTCGAACTTTTGAGTCCAAAATGATGACTTTATGGTGAGGTCTGGGAATATATACTGGGAGCTTTTTTTCCTTTCCCCCTTCTGATTATAGTGCCCTCCAGAAGACAATGGGCCAGAGCCTCAGGAGAGGGGTGAGGTGTACTTGCTCGTATGGTGTGCTCAGGCTCCCCTAAGTCAGTCCCTGACCAAGCTTAGCAGTCACTGCCACCCCACACCAGGCCATCCCTCACCCTCAGGGGCCTCTCCAGGGCGGCCAGGATGCTCCTACAGCCCCGCTCACCTTTCACAGGCCAGGCACGCGTGCACGCACACACACACACACACACACACACACACACGCACACGCACACAGGCTTGCACAAGTCCACTTCTTAATTGCGGTGGAGAGGTGCAATAATCTAAAAAAATCTCATTTGTCATCAAGGATGGGATGGTTCTTTAACAAGCCTTCAAATGCCTTTGAAAGCCACTGTGCAGCATAAGCAGCACTAAGAAAGGTACCTGAGCCCTCACATTTCTGTGAGATCTTGGAGCCTCAGTTCCTGGGAAGCCTGAGTCAGACTGCCCCGGGCTCTCTGGGCACTGATGCCCCTTCAGCTCCTTCCCTGGCTGACTTGTAGACACTTCAGCCATGGGACGTCCGTGGCCGTGAACCCATCGAGGGCCCCCTCAGGCAGTGGCTTCCTGCCTCTGTCCTCTTGCCGACCAGCATCACACTTCCTGGACTGTGGCTCCTCATGGCAGGGACCAGCTGTGTCCCCAGTGCTGAGCAGCCAGGAGACACTCTGTGAATGCTTGGGGTGGGGGGCTTTGTGGCTGCAGAGCATCAGCAGCCTTGTGCTCCTGCCTGCGCCTCTTCTGGGCTGAGCTCTGTGGGGACTGGCAGGGTGGTAGGGGTCTCCTGGCTCCTGGAGTGCAGAGTGGCGACTTGCCTTCCGGTGAAACTTGCAGTCCCGCCCCATCAGACATGCTCGAGAGTATAAATGTGGGAAACACGGTATATTTTGTAGTCATCATGTTTATTTTTTATTGTCTTTAAAATACATATATTTGTTCAACGGTAGCTACCTTTTGCCCTGAAATTTCTGATACTCATTTATTTTAGAAGGCAGTAGTGGAAATATATAAAGTGACATACGGAGAGGTTGGCTGATTTTGTTTTTTTTAGACCCACAGAATATGATGGGTCTGTCACTGGAAAATACTTATAAATATTTCTGATAAGCTAGGAGAATGAAGCCTGAGAATTAGCTCTGATGACAGAGCTGTGTCCTCCTTCATTTCACCTGTAGCCAGCAAGGGCTTCTGTAGGTGGTCCCAGAAAGCACAGCTTGAATCAGCTTGTTCTAAAGCACGTGGTGGACTTGGTCCAAAGAGAATTATCTTAAAGGATCGTCTCATCATTGCAGGGTGACCTTTCCATATTTGCATATTTAACTGTAGTAGAACATACCTGATCATATTTACATTTTTACCTCAGGAATACACTTGAAATGCACAACTGTTGCCTTTAAAAAGATTAGTACTACTATTATGAGAAAGCATAACACACTGTGAGGTTGAACTCCCAGCTTCAGTAGGTGTACATAATGACCTGCCAGCAGCAGGGTTTTGAATGACTATATTTACCAGAAAAGGATCTTCTACCTGTATTTTTCGGAATAGGTGTTCACAAATGATGCATTATGCCCTGTGCTTTTGTTTCTCACTGGGATTTGAAAAATAAAACTTTCTGTTAGTTGTGAATTCATAAGCTTGGGGCATGGAAATGTTTGAATTTGATATAAAAGAAGTTTTGAAAGGAAGATTAGTAGTTTAAACCAAAAGATTAGTCGCCTTGGGAAATTCAGCTGTCGAAAAAGCCGAGTTCAGTAACAAAGGTCCTGCTCCAGCTGATTGCTCCATTCATGCTGCGATTCCTAATCCTTCCCGCCGGACCCTCGCCTGATTTACAGCGCTGATTACCAAGGCCTAATAGTGCTCATCGTCACTTTACCAGGACGTGTGGGACTCGTCTGCCTTAGACACCCCTCGTCTGTGGTGTACTTGGCTCCTCTGCTGTGTAGGAGTTGGTTATTATTTCTCATATTCATTATCACTTTAAATGGAGGAGAAAGGTGAGGTCCCAGAACCGGTCACAATGATGCTGGCTGGCCTCTCTCATTGGCAGAGTCACAGAGGAGCTTGAAGTCGGGCTCTCGTGCAACCAGCAGTTGATTCCTCTCCGTTCTACCACGAGAGAGTTTCTGGTGCTAGACCCAGGATTTTCCATGATGGAGCAGATTAAAGCCCAGGGCAAGCTCACCCTTCTTCAGGGTAGGAAACCTGGAGGCCCAGGACAGTCTTCTGCTTCAGAGCTGCGCGTTCCCTGGTTTCCCGCAGAAGTCAGTGATCTTTACTGTGGCAGATGGGTTGTGGTCCCTTTGTAGATGAGCAGAAGATGATCCCATGTCGGACAGGTAAAGGTAAATCCATTTACATTCTATCAAAACCTTGAAAGTCCATTTAGGGGAGTGACTTCTACATCATAAAATCATGATGTTATCTTAAGAGGACATTACATGCATTGCTCTCCTTTGGATGGCCCTGAAGTCTGTGTTATCCAGAGAGACGGGACTCTCTTGTTCATAACTGATTAATGTTCTATTTAAAAGTATGTGAAAATGGAAATTTCAGAGTTTTTCGTAGTAATTCATTCCAGGGTCTTAACAGTGTTCATTGTTAAGAACTTAGAAGCTGTGACTTAATGTCTACTTATTCTTCCCAAGGAGAGGGAGAACTGCTATTCATTATTTGGGAAAAAACACACGTGCACGTGCACGCGCGTGCACACCCCTCATTGAGCACCAGGTAGACCACTGACTTTGCCCTAGGTCAGAGTTTGATGATCTTATTTCAGAGGTAACTCCATCATTTTTGTCTTTATGGATCTTTTCAGACTTTTCTCTGTTCCATTTAAGGTATATAAGGATCACATGCTTTTGTCAGGGTCTGTGCGGACCTGAACACCAACCCTTCTCTCTCTCTTTTTTGTCACCAAAGCTTTTGTGCTCTGTTGCTTTTATGCCCTCTGAATTTCATGATCTGCATGTATTTCAGTGGTAAATAGGGCCAGGTTCAGAGCAATAACGCTGTTATTCTGCACACTGGCTAGTCTGTGTTACAATATTTGTATAATGATTGTCACTTACACACGTAAGATCCCAGAGCACGGACACATTTGCTTCCCTTCCTCCTATCATAAATGTTAGTCTCTGTGCTAACCACACTTCTGTGATCATTTGGATCACAAGATATTTGCTTGCCAGCCATATGAAACTACTCTTTATGAAAATTTCTTTTCCTGCTAGTTCAGAGTACGCAGCATAATTTGTACAGAGTATAAGCATGTTTAGTAAACTATGAATTCTAGGAAAAATTGAATTATGGAATCATTTACATTTAAAGCAGTCATATAATAAATTGATGCTCTGTCAGTTGTAAAACCAAATTCACATCCTTGAGTGTCTATTTTGAAGCTTTTTTCTTTTAAAAGATATATTTTTTATGACTCATTTTTGTAGGACTTTGGAGTGATATGAAGTGGCATTTCTTTCTCCATCATTAAATATGGTTCAAGTGGCAGGGCACTAATACAGCCTGGAGCTCAGTCAACCCCAAGGTGTCAAAGCTATAGTCATCACACTTCAGCCTTATGAGGCCATGAGAGTGGACAGTTTTAGATGAAGTGTGTAGCAAAGAGGGACATTGGACACGCTGTCACTGCTGGCAGTCGGCCTGAGGATGCCCTTGTAGCTGGCTCAGAGTGGGTGGTGTGCAGTAGCACCTTGGGATGGGACGAGGATTGACTGCCTTCCTGTCTTTCAGTCACAAATTTCGGTCACAGTGCCTGATACTTTGCCTTCTCTATTCCTGCATCAGATGTAGCTGTAGCCTCTTATGGGACAGTGGCTGTTACTTACTCCCGTTGCATTCCTAGCACTAATAACTAAACCACTGTGTGTGTGTGTTGAACAGAAAATCGTGCAAGTCAGAGAACTAAGAATCCTTCTTGACACCTCTCTCTCCCTCACTCCCATATTCAGTCCATCTGTAATTTTCCTTTTTGCTACCTAAATATTGTTTTAAAGCAACCCATTTCTCTCCATCTCCACCACTACAACCACTGCTGTTACCTTGGCCCAAACCACTGCCGCCTTTGAGAACATTTGCCTGGATCACCACAGTGGCCCTAACTGGTTTAATCCCACTGCTCCAGCCCCTCTTAATTCCTTCCCCATGGTGTGGCCAGATGAGCTTTTAACAGCATAGCCTCTTCAAAGGCTGTCTGCTGTCCTTCCATAATAATGGCTAATCATCATCATCATCATAACACTGGCAGTACTTTGACCAAGGCCGATGAATAGGGTGGTCATATAATTTATCATTCACACAAGGACACTTCTGAATGTGAAGTGGCACCAATGAAAATCACACAGTTACGACTTGAAAACAAGGATGTTCGCCTGCCTTGCCTGCAACACCCTGTAAGGCCTAGACCTTGTTCACCCTGCTTCCATTCACTCTGTCTTCTATGTGCCCATAGATCTGCTTGTTTTTCAGTCTTTTGTACTTCCCAGGGTTACTCACCATGTTTGCTACCACCACAGGGCCTTTGCAGATAATACTACTTGAGTTTTTGAATCCTACTGATCTTTTAGCTTCTGCATGGCATCTCATTGACTAGGCTAAGCCTTTTTTTTTTTTTAATAGGCTCATACCACATTCACAAATGCAATTGAACATTTAATTATTTGAATGAATACTAGTAAGAGATTGGCAATATTCTATTATCAATATACCAGTAGTAGAATGCAGTGGTCAACACAAAGGCAAAATAAAGTCTATACAGTTGGCCCTTGAACAACATGGGTTTGAACTGTGTAGACCCACTTATACATGGATTTTTTTGTAGTACAGGACTATAAATATATTTTCTCTTCCATATGATTTTCCTAACATCTCTTTTCTCTAGCTTACTATATTGTAAGAATACAGTATATAATACATATAATATACAAAATATGTGTTAACCAACTGTTTATATTATTGGTAAGGCTTCTGGTCAACAGTAGGCTATTAGTTAAGTTTTTGGGGAGTCAAAAGTTGTATGTGGATTTTTGACTGTGTGAGGGGTTGGTGCCCCTAACCCCCTTGTGTTGTTCAAGGGTTAGCTGTATATTTAAGTTCCATATATTGGGGCGCCTGGGTTGCTCAGCTGGTTAAGCATCCATCTCTTGATTTAGGCTTGGATCATGATCTCAGGGTCATATGATCGAGCTCTGCGTTGGGCTCCACATTCAGCATGGAGTCTGCTTGAGTTTCTCTTACTCTGCCCCTTCCCTGCTAGCATGTGCACATGCATTCTCTCTTTCTCTCTCTCAGATAATCTTAAAAAATTAAATTGTATATATTAAGTACAAAAAAAACCTAGCTATATGTACTCCAACTTAATGTAAAAATACAGTTAATATGCTATTAACAGCATTCTGTTAATATGCTATTTGATGCTTAATTTGTTAAAAATACAGTAATTTAAAAACCCAGCTTAGTAATTCCACAAATTTATCCAAAATGTGAAGTTAAGATATGGGTTCTTGAGAAGATTTCCTTAAGGAGAAACCCATGGCATTTAGAGTCATAATATATGGAATTCAGGGATTCTGTAACAGATTATCTGAGTTTTAAATGGTGATTTCACCACTCACTGGGTGGCCTTGAGCAAGTTACTTAGTTTCCTTGGGTCTCCCTTTACCCATCTGGAATATAATAAGGAATATAATAATGACATCTGTCTCATAGAGCTTTTGTGAAAATTAAATGAGGTAGTGCGTACAAAGTGCTTAGCACAGTTTCCAGCACATAATAAATACTCAGTACCAGCTATTGCTGTTATCTGTGTTGTTGTTACTCTGTTTATTTGTTCAGCAAATATTTTATTCAGTATCTACTTTGCCTCCGGCATTCTAGGTTCTGGGATTCAGAAGTAGTCACTAAGAGGGCATAGAGTAGGTTGGTATAATCCATAAGTACTCTCATTTCTAGACCTTGTAGGTGCCATGACTGGAACAAATGTCATGGTTTGTCGGGGCATGTTGGTAGGGAGAGGTTTTGTCAGCTGGAAGGACGAGAGAGAGTCTGCTCACACAGAACTGGGGGCGCGTGGGGGGTGGGTTGGAGCACCTGGGAAGGCCCGAAAGGGCTCAGCCTGGTTCAGAGTTAGAATTTTCATGTGTGAGTAGAGAGGGTCGGGGGCCCAAGAGAGGCACGTGTGCCAGGGGGATTGTGTTTGAAAGTGAGGAGCTAGAATTCTGTTTATTTTAGTGATGAAGAAACAAAAACCCACATGCCCTAATCAGGGTCCATGTAGAAAATTAGTGATGGGGCCGGAACTAGAAGCTAAGCGTCCTGTGTTCATATTTATGTATTTTTAACTACTGAAGTGTACATACAGAAATTGCACAAATCTTACATAGAATAATTTTCCATGAATTTTCACAAAATTAAGTGCCCCTGTGTAATCACATCAGGAAATAGGTCCTGGTCTGTTCGCCATAAGCCGCCCTGTTACACCCCTCCACCGTCGCTATCCCCCTGAGGTAGCATCTGTCCTGACCTCTAAGAGCACAGATTAGCTTTGCCTGGTTTTGAATTTTCATGAACTTGTGGATGGAAGCATATGCTGTAAACTTCTTTCTGTCCGGCTTCTTTCACTCCACATGTGTCTGTGAGATTCATAGGGTGGGCCAAGAGTTGTTGCATTCTCATTGCTGTGTAGGATTTTGTTGTATAAATACACACAGATTTCCAGTTTTATAGCCCCGTGTGTGTGTGTGTGTGTGTGTGTGTGTGTGTGTGTGTGTGTGTGTGTGTGTGTGACAGAGAGAGAGATGGAAGCTGGATGGTGATTCCTGTCATTTATGTATGCATGTTACTCTTGCTTGTATCCTAGTTACTTTTTTTTTTTAACCAACTGAAGGTACATGAAGAAATTTCTTTTAGAGCCTCTGTGTAGACCATTGGTTGTTACTGTGAAAATATAATGCCTAGTTAAAACCATGGCTTGCATGACCAGAGATTGCCCAGTACGCCTCTTCGTTTTAACAGGTATTAATCATAAATGGAAATAACTTCGATGAACTTGTCAGATGTTTTTAAATGGTGCTGATCATTGAGCTTTCTGCCTTCTGAAATATCATCTAGGGTATTACATGTTTCTAAGGGGTCAAGGATTATTGGCTACTTAATTGGGCCAAATAGCCATCATTTTATAGTTTTTAAAATTAGGTCTGTTTAAGTAAGTGATTGATTAATTGGATGAATGCCATTTTCATGTGTACTTCATTCACTTTTTTTTCTTTCTCTCTTGCTCTTTTTTTTTTTTTTTAAATATTTCAGATGATGTTGTGCCATATTTTAAAACGGAGCCAGGCCTACCGCAGATTCACCTGGAAGGCAACCGCCTTGTTCTCACTTGCCTTGCTGAAGGCAGCTGGCCTTTGGAGTTCAAGTGGATGCACAATGACCGTGAGCTCACCACCTACACCAGCGAATATAAGTAATTAATTGCTTGAAAATAAGATTCTATTTCAAGTTGATGTATTTAGAATATTTGCCTATTGACCATAATAGCACAAAGGGTGAAAATATTTGATTGAATTTCTAATGCATTAGGATTAAAGGAATAGAGTTAATTAGAATGTGATTTAATATTCTGATCTACATTGTATTTACACCTAGGAAGTCTATCATTATATTTGTAAAAGGAAGCCCGTTAGTGAAATTACCAGACTAAAAAAAGCTATAGTTACGGAGGAATGCAAGTAACAGCTTTAGCACGATAAATTTGCTGTCTTGTGGCCACAGCCCCACCCACCAGTATTGTTCGTATTTAACAAGCATGAATGTTTAAACAGAGC
Source organism: Zalophus californianus (assembly GCF_009762305.2). Classification (NCBI taxonomy): domain Eukaryota; kingdom Metazoa; phylum Chordata; class Mammalia; order Carnivora; family Otariidae; genus Zalophus; species Zalophus californianus. The sequence goes on along the minus strand of NC_045604.1, from coordinate 111,214,046 downwards.
TCTTTAAATCAATAGCTTCTGGAGCTCTGAGCAGTCAACAGAAAATTTACCTGGCTAACTTTTAGAGTCAGGATGGGAGAAGATGAAGCTTTGGGGGAGGGACATGAGCAAAGTCTCTTGTTCCAGCAGCAAAAAAGGATGTTTACTGAACTCCTGCATGTGCTAGGCGTAGGGTGCAGGAGTGAGCATGATGCTCTGAGGTGGAGGGGAGGCTGAGATGAGGTCACACCTGAGCTGTGGCTTCTCCCAGGACCAGTGGTACCCACTTGTGAACCTCCTGGTCTCCCTGCAATACTCAGGTCTTTTCATGTTTAAATCTATTTAGCTTCTGTTTCTATGTGAGGGTTATTATAACAGATGCTCTAGTTCTGAGTAGGACAGAGAATTAGTGACTGCCTAAAAAGTCCAAGAGGTCCCCAAATCAGCAGTGTCATGCTCTTATTTAATGGAAATTAGAGAATTGGTTGTCCAGAGGTATTTTAAATAGAGTAATGGGCTTCTGAACATGGGGCATAGCCATCACTCACTCACTTTGGAAGTCAGAAGTTAGGGGCATCTATCTGGCTGGCCCAGTCGGAAGAGCACACAACTCTTGATCTCAGGGTGGTGAGTTTGAGCCCCACGTTGGATGTAGAGATTATGCAAATAAATCTTAAAAAAATTTGTTTTCAAAGATATTATTTATTTGATAGAAGGAGACACAGTGAGAGAGGGAACACAAGCAGGGGGAGTGGGAGAGGGAGAAGCAGGCTTCCCGCTGAGCAAGGAGCCTGATGCGGGGCTCGATCCCAGGACCCTGAGATCATGACCCGAGCCGAAGGCAGATGCTTAACGACTGAGCCACCCAGGCGCCCCAAATCTTAAAAAAAATTTTAAAATAGTCAGAGGTTATAATATGATGTTCCATGAACCACATCCAGCCCACCCAGAATGTGCTATGTGTGTATGTATTTAAAAAATCAGTTGAAAATATATATGGATATACACACAGAATACATTTCTTTTTTTTTAATATATTTTTTTTTAGATTTTATTTTTATTTATTCATGAGAGACAGAGGGAGAGAGAGAGAGAGAGAGAGAAGCAGAGGGAGAAGCAGGCTCCCAAGGAGCAAGGAGCCCGATGCGGGACTCAATCCCAGGACCCTGGTATCATGACCTGAGCCGAAGGCAGACACCTAACCATCTGAGCCACCCAGGCACCCACAGAATATATTTCTTAATTGCTTGCCAGCATTTAACAATTGTAAGATTTCATATTAAAATGCACTTTTTGGTCCCTCTTGACCACTCAGAAGGCCTAGCCACCTGGCTCTGCTGCCCCACACAGAAGAACCGTGTTTTGCTCAGTTACCTTATCCATCTGCTCTTTGTAGACATAGAAATTTGTGACCACCTCTTTCATTATTAGGCCTATACTGTCAGAATATCTGCTGTTATAGGAGCAATTTATCATAATAGTTAAGATCATGTTGACTTCAACAGACCCAGGTTTGAATCCCAGCTCACTCCCAATTAGCATCAGCAATGTAACTTCAGGCAAGCCACCAGTACCTGCAAAATGGGGATGATCATACCTCATTTGTGGTGTTGTGAGCATTAAAAGGCTCTATGTAGGTAAAGTGGTGTATTTTCTGGCCCACAAGCAATCTGCTAGTAAATCCTAGTTGACATTCTATATTATTATAATGAGGTGTTAGGGGACTTGGTTTTGTAGGAGGGGCATAAGAAAGGGAAAGACAAGCAAGCTTAGAAATGAGAACCACATGTGAGTAATGGGCTTTAACAGCCGGTACCTTGAATCCAGATATTTCTATTCAACTTCTGTGTGTGACTTTGGACAAGTGACCTAACCAGTTTGATTTTGATTTTCTCATCTGTAAGATGGGTGTGATATAACCCACCTCAGAGATTTCTCATAAAAATGAAGTGACATAATGTTTTGTATGCCCCAGGAAGAAAGGAATGAGATTTCAGAAGACTCCAGATTATTCTTCCCTACAAAAAGTAGTAATGTGGATGGTCTATAATGATGGTCTTCAAATTGGGGAACAGGGCCATGGATAGTGGCCAAGGAATTTCTTTTTAGATGTTCAGTTTCCATATGTGTGTTTTCTGAGGTTGAGCTGACTGAGAACATGCCTCTGTGTAGGCACCTGTGGTTCTCTTCCCCTGCCCCCTTTGTGCTCTTTCTCCCAGTTCACAGAAGGAAGGCTCACTCTCCCCGAGTCCTCCTATGGAACTGCCTCTCAAGGATGCAAGACAAGTGCATAGTTCCGAATATTTGGCTTGAACAAAATGTGGGGCTCTTTTAAACAACCCCGGAAGAACTTCTTGCCTTTCACATATTCCCTTTAGGGGAAAATAGGACACTAGAAACGGGATATTTTGATCAATTTTGGGTTTTTAAAAATTTGGATATGTTGTGTAGTGAGGCAGCAAGAGCTGTACCAATTTTAACATCCCCACCTTTTCCATTCTCTGGCTGTTATCAAAGACTATATTGTGCCTCAAGGAACGTGTAATGAGAGCAAAGCAAAGAGTGTGCAAGCTAGATCCATGGCAGACAAGGGCATCTTGTTTTATCTAGGTGGTAAACCCACAGCTGCACCCTGGGGTTTGTCCACTTATACAGAGCAGGAGTCGAGTACTCAGGATTTGTCAGAAAGAAGAATGAAGTCGAGAAGTACCCTTTTATGAAGCATGTTCTGTCTGCATTTTACCCTCCTTTGAGAGAAGAGTGTGGTGAGGCCTCAGTTGGAGATCTCAGGGAGGAGGAGGTAGAAAGTGTTGTTTACTTCGATCAGATCCGTGTTCTATCTCGATGCAGAAGGAACATGCACAAGAGGAAAGTTAGGGCTTTGTATTTTTCTCAAACATTTACTCAGAAGACACTTTGATTAACGTTTGCAAAAAAGATTATTCGATATTCTAAATCCATATCCATTTTTTATTACTTTCCTGTGTTTTGCTTGCTGCTGTGCTTCAACCTCTTCTCTACTTGTTTATTTTCTTGTTCCATGTACTCATTGGATTTAAATGAATACAAATGGCCACAAATATGTTGTCAATACCTTCTCTTTGTTGTTAATTTCTATCCAATTCTGTTTATTCTAGTGGTAAATAACTTCCCATTCAATGAAATGTAATTGAAAAAAAAAGCCACTTACCTGTCATTAAGAGACATTTTCTTTTTAAATTTTAAAGGCTTAATAATTATATTTCAACATTAACATATATATGTTGTTTTGATTAACTGTAATAATTCCAATGAACATGTAATACAGAATAATTTTTATAAGCACTTAGAATCTTTTGATCAAAGGATATCATTTTAAGTTGCCATTTATATGTGTATTTTTATTTCAGATAAGTATGTTGGATAATCAATAAATATCTTTCAGGCATAAAAATATGTTACATTAGAATAAAATTCTATGGAGATAAATAGATTTACAACTCAAGTTCAAAGAGTAGAAAGGAACAGTATGAAGGTTGTATCTGTTAAAGAGTTCATTAATAAAAATGGATAATGTGGGTTTCAAAATCTTTAGATTCCAGTGGACACATGTAAAACAGCAGTGTAACAGTTTTGTTTTAAAATGCTAAATCAAGGACGCCTGGGTGGCTCAGTCGGTTAAGCTTTTGCCCTCGGCTCAGGTCATGATCCTAGGGTCCTAGGATCAAGCCCCTCGTCTGGCTCCTTCCTCAGCAGGGAGCCTGCTTCTCCCTCACTCCCCCTGCCTCTGTTCTCTCTCTCTCTGACAAATAAATAAAACCTTAATAAAAAATGCTAACTCAGGGGTGCTTGGGTGGCTCAGTCAATTGAGCGGCTGACTCTTGGTTTCAGCTCAGGTCATGATCTCAGGGTCCTGGAATCGAGCCCCGCATGGGGCTCTGTGCTTAGCGGGGAGTCTGCTTGTGGATTCTCTCTCTCTCCCTTTACCTCTCTCTCTCTTTCACACACACACATAAATAAATCTTTAAAAAAATTCTAAATCATACACCATGCCATTATTATATAGGCAACTATTTAGACTTAATGATGAAACGGTTTTTTGTCCTTTTTAAAATATGCAAGGAAGATGCAGCTTTTTTGTGTTGCTCTTTGCACTAGCAGATTTACCTGTTAATTTGGCACACTCTGGATAATCCACAGGAAGACAAAGCACTGTGGGTCACTGAAGCAAGATTGCAGGGGCGGCTCATTATATATGGCCATTAAAATGAGATACATGCTTCATTCCCATTTCTTTAGAAACTTAGTAAGAAGAAATGGGTTATTCTAAAGCAAGAATGGTTTGGGGTAGATGTGATAAATTATATTCTGTTCACTGAGGGCTTCAGACGTTGAGATGGGTTATCAGGGATCCATTGTATTTTGTCATCATTTTTTTTAGATATAAAACCTGTCCAAAAATCTCATGCTATTTTTTTCAAATTACTCTTTCATCTACTTCCTTCCAATAAGCACCTTCAGCTGTCATATGTTAACCTTCATGAGACCATTCTCAGTCTCAAATTGAAAAACATGGCTACTTTATGAAAATGGTAGCTGTTTTCTCCCTGAAATGGAGTCTCTCTACCCCCACCCCCACTTTGGTGTCAGTAGAAAATACTAATCCTATAAAGGGCACATAATATAAACTCAGCTTTTCTAGTTTTGACCAAAAATAGCATTTTCTTTGCTGCTTGTGTTGCAAACTGCCAAATGAATTTCAGTGAGTTTCTGATGTTTTTCATATTGATGCATTATGCATATTTAGGTACAGGTGACTGTATTGGCAAAATTGTAGGAGTTTAGCAATTAAATCAAGTTTACATAGCTGTCATAGGCAGATTTATCTTTTTTTTCAGAAAATATTTATTTTCAATTATTTTCTGCTTTGAGATAAGAAATTATATTCAAATAAGAATAGATAGATATCTAAGCCAATAATTTCTTAGTGGTAGGCATGATATTCATTGTTATAACAGGAGGGATAATTGGATACTGTGAACTGCTAAAAATCTTATTGTCTCCTTATGTGACCTGTCTCTGTGGTTCAATTTCTGTGACAATATCAACAATAGAAGTTTGATGGATAATATTCTTTTTTTTAATTCCAGTAAGAAAATAGGAATGGTTAAGGAAAAAGTAACTTTTTCTTATGTCTTATAGAAAGATGAAAAAATTCACAATATCAATAAAAATTATTAAATACCTGGGAATAACCTTTATAAGAACCTACATGAAGTGGAAAACTTCACTAAGAAATATAAAAGAGAATCCTAGATAGGAAATCTGAACAACCATAAAACCAGACAAGTATATGAAACAGTTGTGTTTAAGACACTGGACATCAGGCAGCCAAAGGTGGTGATGCCTGAGAAACAAAAAATCAGTGGGCCCTCTGATTGTCCCAGCTTTAATGCCATGTGAGGATTTCTAGGCTATGGCCCCCAGACACAGGGTTGCACATGTGTCTGGAGGATTCCTGAGTTGGAGAGAATGGAGAATCCAGAGAGTTACCAGGGAAAGAGGACTAGAGATCTGCAGAGGTTCTATGTTAAGTATTAGGCAGAATATTCATCAGCACATTCATGTGAGGAGAGTCACCAAGGCCCAGGAAAACACTGCCCAGAAGTGACGGTAGTTCTTCCCATGCTTACCACACAGGGCTGGGTGGGAGGGGGGGGGGCCTGTTCTCACCAGCCATACCAAAAATCCTCATAATTTATGGGATTAATGGATAGAGGATACAGAATTATCTTGGGTCTGTAATGAGAATTATTAAGCCTTGACCAAATGCAGCTCTGATCCTAAGGTTTTATAAACAAGACCAGAAAGGATCAGATGACTTTCAAGTATTTTTGAAGCATTGGAGGGGTGCCTGGGTGGCTCAGTTGTTAAGCGTCTGCCTTCCGCTCAGGTCATGGTCCCGGGGTCCTGGGTTCGAGCTCCGCATCAGGCTCCCTGCTCAATGGGAAGCCTGCTTCTCCCTCTCCCACTCCCCCTGCTTGTGTTCCCTCTCTCGCTGTCTTTCTCTCTGTCAAATAAATAAATAAAAAATCTTAAAAAAAAATTGAAGCATCGGGGAGCAAAACTCAAGAATATTTATAGCAATACAACAATTTCCAGCACCAAACAGGGTAAAATACACAATGTCTAGAATTGAATCAAAGATTATCAGGCACATAAAGAGGAAGAAAAGTATGACCCATAAGGAGGAGAAATATGAATCTATTAATCTCTCAAGTCAAAACTGACACAGGTGTTAGAAGTAGCAGAGAAAGATATTGAAACATCATAAATGTATTCCATGTGATCAAAGCTAAATACATACATGAAACATATTAAAAGGCAGAAATCAAACTTCTGAAGATGAAATCTATAATGTCCGAGATGAAAAACACATTGGATGGGGTATCAGCAGATTAGACATGGCAGAAGAAAATGTTAGTAAACTTAAAGGTATAGCAATAGAACTATCTGCAATGAAAGGCAGATAGAAAAAAAGGGGGGGGATCAAACCCAATGAAATGATCATTAAGAAGTTACAGGACAACTTCAGCTGGCCTAATGTATGTGTGATTGGAATCCCAAAGGAGGCAGGGGCAGAAAAGTATTTGAAGGAATAATATTGAAAATGTTCAACATTTAGTGAAAACTACAAACCCACCAATGAAAGAAGCTCAGCAGATCCCAATAGTGGATTTGCTGGCCGATGCAGTAAGGAAGACAAATACAGAAAAATAAAAGACATCTTGATTGTAAGAGAAGACATAAAAATGTCTTTTTTTGAGGGCGACATGATCGTCAATATAGAAAATGTGACATTATCTATTAAAAAGCTGCCAAAACTAATTAAGTGGACTTAGCAGTGTTATGGGATACAAGATCAGTAGTTAAAAATCTGAAGACCCTGAGACAAAGCATCTAATTATGCTTTATTGCTAAGCTATGGGAAAGACTTCTCTACTTGTCTTTTGTTTTGTTTTTAATCTGCTCTGCCCCCTACTCATCGAAAGGAGCAGTCTATTGAATTGAGAACTCTTTTGTTAGGTGACATGTAACCAGTTGGTTTCTTCATCATCCCACTGAACTGAGTGTGACTTCCGCCTGTGTCTTCCCATAAATGGCTTAGTTATCCAAGTTGTTCGGCTTCAGTTTTCTTGACTTGGTTTATAGTCACTCTTCTGCTTGTTACCTCTCCATTAGTCCTGTCCTCTTTGAACTGCCCAGCCCACAATAATAACAGTTATATTTGGCTCAAATGGACTAGTCTTGCACATTCTGGCTAAAATAATTAGAATCTCTTATAGTCCTACACTGCTTAAGGGTCTAGGTCCTTTTATCTTTTTCTTAACACATTTCACTCTGGATTTTTCATTTCAGTGTTTTGTTTGTAAAGAAAGCTGTAGACTGATTCCACTTTTGATTATTATTCTTTTTAAATTTCATATAGGAAATTTATAGAAATAACATTGAAAGCCTAATGATTTATCATCACATCTCCAAAAGAAAAATCAAAGTAGTTCCAAGAAGGGTATAAATGGTTTACAGGGGTTTTTGTTGTTGTTGTAGTTGTTGTTGTTTTCCTTAACCATTTTTTTTTTCACTTTGAATATAATATTGGGCTCTGGGCCAAGATATGAAGGTTTATTATAGAACTTGGTTGTTTATTTTCATGCAAAATAGATATTTTATACCAGCATAAAAAGTTAGAGTTGTGAAGAATAGTCCTACCTGGAGTGGCATAAAATGGATGTAGGATCCCTATTCAAAGAAAAAAAAAAGCCTTAGGTCTAATTTTAATGGGCATGAAGATTCTCTCTTGGAATTGAATTATATTGCCTGACCTGAGAGGGAGAAATGCAGATGTGCCATCATTATTCAGAACCAGCACCGATCTCTGTAGACCTGTGTCCTTAGTCATAGTACCTCACTGCTCCTGGAAGAACTGCTCCACAGTAATTTGTCTGCACCCAGGCAGTATTTTATCAGACATTTTCTCAAATTTTAGTGTTTCATGTTCAGGAAAATTCATAACAGGTTAATTTATCCCAGTTTTGGAGGGACTGTTATTGCCTAGTGATTCTTTGTGGTTTACCAGGAAGCCACGATTTTTAAAAGAGAGATGATTTGGAGAGGCATTATTTGGGTTTTTCTGTGACCATGGTGAGCACCTGGTAACTTCAGAAGCTTTTTCACCTGAAATAATTTTGGCTGTGTCCTGTAGTGTAGACATGTGGGGAATTCTAGGACAAGCCACAGAAACAAACTCTTTCTTACTGAAATGGAATAGGAAGTTGTTGTATGGACGTTGGGTTGCCCTTAGAATCAGTCTCCAGGCAGGCTGGAGATTGGGCAGGAACAGAATGAGGTGAGCCCACTAGAGCCAGTCAGCCCAGGAGCCAGTCCTGCAAGAGTCCTGCTGCTAGTTCACCTGGAGCCTGGATACTGTTGTTTGCCACTGCCCCCCTGGGCCCGGGCTCTGCTGCACCCCGGGACCACTGCTGTCAGATGAATGCTCCTTCAGCCCCATTCCTGTGCATCACCAGCCTCAGATCAAAAATCCAGAGTACGTGTGGCCAGTGGTCACACATTGCTTCCTGCCTGTGTCCAGGGGTCTGCCTCCACCGAGACTCAGAGTGGAAAATTCTCCGAACACAGGAAAATGCTATAGATCCCAGGTAGACAAAAAAATGTCAAATGTTCACTACAGGCAGGGCTAGTCAAGCAGCTACTTATGGGCTGAAATAGAGCTAACGTTGCTTGCTAGAGAAACTCTGGGCTGGTTCTTGTGGTCCATCTGAGAGGCAATTCAGAACTGAGGTATTCTCTTACTTAGCAGGAATGGACATTTAAACCCTTGGTTTTGCTGTGATTTTGTGTTTGATTTTCTTTAATTTGCTATTCCTGATAATGAACTAGCCCTGGAAAATATTCTGTTGGTCTAGTAGAATTCTGCCTTTATACAGTGAATACAAACATTCCCTGCTGTGTTTATTTGAAGTAGGAGCAGGCATTTTCTATATTTTAGTGGCATATGGTGCTAAGATTTTATCATACTTTCTTATAAAGAGCCAGGAAACATTCTCTGCTTAAAAATGTGTGTTTATAAACAATAGGCTTGCAGTGAATATTCCCATCTGTTAGGTGAACATAATTTGTATAGGAATTCCTATAATAGGTGGAGTACTTTGCAACTTTTCTGTATATTTTTTCCCTGCCGAGACATTAGACTAAAGAGATGGTACAAAACAGCATATGCCTAATATTCAATTTTGTATCTGCTTCTCCCTGTGGTTTGCAAACACTGCTATTTTTGTGCATTAGTACATAGGATTACTACAGAAATTCATAAAAATTTAAAATCTAGGATACTGCAAAAAAAAAAGAAAATGGAATGGATAACAATTATATAAATTTGGAAATGTTGCAATGATGAAACTGTTCATGTAGTTTTTCAAATATGTCCTCCCAATACTTGTGTTATTTCATTTCCAAAAACTTTTGTTGACTTCATTTTAACTTAATTTCAAAACTCCTCCTTAGTATAATAATAGTATCTGACAGTTAAAGCTGCTCATCCTTCTAGTCTTGATTTGTAATTTAAATAAATGGCATTGACTTTTTGTGTTCGGTTTGATATTATTCTTATTATCCACACTAATTAATTTTTTGTTTGAGATGAGCCATTCCTCAGAATAGAGTAAAATTTTGAAGATTAAAACTCAGCAATAATTTTCATAAAAGATTTTATTAATCTTGTCATGGGAATACCAAGATGGTTATCAGAGGGAAAACATACTTTGATTAATATTTGCTTAGTGCTGAATTACCTATATTGTCCAAATGTTTTAGTCACTTAAAAATTATGCCTTTAAGTTCCTTTTTCAGGTTGACGAACTGGACATACTTGAGTAAAAGGATGAGCAATCAGTTGAATATAAGCGATTTCAAGCTATGTTTAGGAACTGAGCTAATAAAGCATACTGTTCATGGTGCTTTTTACCAGATTTTTAAAAGTTTCTCTGATTATCCTTTTGAGAAGTATTTTTAAATTGAAGATAACTATTAACATCTTTGTAATAAAGGATAACGTCGCCGAGTTTTCTCTTTTTTGGGAAATAGGCTACCATTTGATTGGGTGTTAGCTCTCTTTTTCTTTCTTATGGTAGGCAACTTCCCATTTGTAAAAAGTATTCAGGACTCAGCCTTATTCTTGATTTGTTTTTGAACATGGCCTAGAAACCAATTAATGTACTCTCTTAGGTATCGTGAAAGGTTTGGGCTCTGGAGCTGTAAAACTCACTTCAAGTGGTCCTTGGTTATAAATTGTACTTGCTTATGGATTTCAAAACATCCTAAGTTATAAAACTAATAGTAAACCCTAAAGCAGGGCTTTTATGGGATCTGTATCTTCTAACTACCTTATTTTCTTCTGTAGGATGTTATTGAAGTTTTTAGAAAGGCATTGGTTTGAAGGATGTGATTACTTACAGTCACAGCAGTGGAAAATACCAGTGAAATCACCTTTCAGTTACCCAAAATGTTTTTAAAGTTAATGTCAGGCCATATGCAGAGAAGCGAGGGAAGTGTATGAATTGTGTTGGGGGCTCTACAACAGTGAGTGCAGAGGGGAGTTGTGTCACTGGGTCATTGCTCTCTTTGCCTCGATGACACCTGTATCTCATCTTAAAAGTGTTGTTGGAATTTTTAGGGAGAGTAACATGACATGTTATGTAAAGATTGTTGCCAGTTCTAGAAATAACTTTTAGAGATTCTAAGAGAGAGAATTATAAACACTTTTTGTTGAAATGTCTAGTTTAAGTGTAATGACCTAGAGCTATTTTACGTTTGTCATTTTTTCAACTAGTTATAAGTGTTATCTTTTACATGTATGGCAGTGTGCCTGGCGCCAGGGGTGGAGTGATGAACAAGACAGGTCTAGAACCAGCTTCATGTACTACTGGAAGCCTCGCTGGGGAGACAGACACCGATTATGTAATCTCACAGATAAATTGCAGTTGGGGTGAGCATGTTGACCAGAGAAGGATTACCTAGACATTAGTTTACCAAAAATAAAATATTTGTTGAGCACTTGTGAAATGAGATGCCAGAGTTGCTCCTAGATATAGAAGCATTAACACTTCTTTTTGGTATTTGGCAGGTATATTATCCCGTCTTTACAGAGGCTTGATGCTGGGTTTTACCGCTGTGTGGTGCGAAACAGGATGGGAGCTCTCTTGCAGAGAAGATCAGAAGTTCACGTCGCATGTATGTGTGCATTGGAAAAGTCTCCAATGATGAATAACAGAAATAAAATGTCTGTGGGAAATGCTGATCAGAATCACTTTTAACCGTTGTAGGAAATGAGATTCTGTCTTGGATTCTCTTTGGAATAGAGTCATTGCTAAAGGTTTTGGGAGATAAGTAAACAGCCAGTGGGGCTGGTCCAATGGTGGTGATGGGGTTAATGAGGTAAATGCCAGTCCTGGCCACTCAGCAGTCAGGGCCTCCATCAGGCCCTGTGGAAGACAGAAAACAAAATGTAACAGGATGCCTTCTCTTTTATGATTAGCTGCTCTTAGCATTTATGATACTCAGGTTCAAATGTTTTTCAAATAAAAAATTAAACCCCGTTAGGAAAAAATTTTGTCAGTTCATAATTAGTTCTTTCCAGTGATTTGTTTAGAAATCCTTTAGCTACACAATAAAAACTAGGTGGATAGTAATGTCCTAGACGGGCTTACTCTTAGTTACTTGATGAGTTCTCTGTGAGGCAGACCCATTTCGGAGTAAAAGTAACTGGAGGAGATAATCAGAACATAGAGAGTTTGCCTTTGATGTCATCTTTAGCAGGAATTGGAGAGACCAGCTGGCTGACGCAAAGCACTTCTGTAGTCCAAAGTCTGTGAAGGGTCGAGTCCATCTAAAATGGCCTATCTGCTTTATTATGTTTTGAATTTACTACCAAAATGTCTCTTCATTTAAAAGAAAGCAGAAAGTGTTTATGGAGCTTTAAGTTACTAGGTTATGACAGATTTGAGAGAACTCCAGAGAGCTCCTAAATTGGGCTGTCACCCAGTGATGACAGTGTTTTCTTATTTGTTTTTTGACCACGGGTAAGGCCTATAGTCTTCAGCATTACTGTATCAAACAGAATAATTGCTCATTACTCTACCATTCTGTAATTACTAGTGACTAAGTGAGGTGCTGATACTGTACATGTTTAGTTATGTCTTTAATTAGGAAAGCTTAACTTTTCTGAATTGTGGTGAACTCAATCAGCTAAATCTTTCTGCGGAATAATTGAGAACTTCTATTCAGTGGAATAATTGAAAACATAATTAATAAATACAAAGTTCAGATCAATACCCCAAACATATTTGAATAAATTAACAGCTTGGAATTTATTATAATATATTAAATTCTATTATGTAATATTAAATTTTGGGCTTTTTTTGGGTTAATTATTTATACCCTTGTTTCTATCATTTATCTCTGGTTCTTAGATGTTTTCTTCTCCCTCTTTTCTCTTTCGTTTTGATAGTAAATTTCAACAAGTTTGAAAATAACTGTGACTATTTCCATAATCTGTTTCATTAGTTGGTTTCATCTCTTTCCTAGAATATTAAATGCTCCTTATTACATGGGAAATAATTTTCTTTGAATAAAAAATCCATTGATAATAGGGATTTTCTATGGACTGTTCCAAATTTTTATATACAGTGAGATGAGCATAGTGTATACCACATGTGTGTATTACACATATCTGTATCTAAGCATGACATAGACATTTTTCAGAAGTTTCAAATGTTACTAATTTAAAAATTGGCCTCTTATACCTACATTCTAATGACTGGTTTTTTTTCTGTGACGTCCATTTTTTAAAAAGTGCTGTTAACCAGTAGCACAGGGACTGGCACAAAGTCTGCTTGCCCCAAATTAAAAAAAAAAAATGAACAGCACAATGGCGGCTGCCTGGGTGGAACTAGCCTCAGAGACTGGGGAGCCGGGGGGTAGGTGATGGCGCTCCGTTAGTCTCTACAGTGGTGGGATGCTTTCCCACAGTTTATTCCAATATTAAAATCAGTTGCAAACGTTTCATTGTAGTGTTGCTGTGACACAAAGACCATGAAGTTCTGCTGATTAATGCATTTCGTGGGCACTTTGGGGGCACATGGCTCTGCCTCATGCTTTGCTTCACCACTAGATCTGCACTCTTCAGCATTACTGCTCAATCTCTCTTGTCTTACTGCTTAATTATAGCAACGTTGGTGACTTTGTTGTAATATATAGTTATTTCCATCTTTGCCCACCCCCCCAAAAAAAAGAGTTTTCTGGAACTTAAAGGGTCTGATTTTTCTCTGCAGATTTGGGAAATTTCATGGATATAGACCAGAGGAAAACGGTGTCTCAAGGACATGCAGCAGTCCTCAACTTACTGCCCATCACCAGCTGCCCGAGACCACAAGTGACTTGGTTCAGAGAAGGGCACAAGATCATACCCAGCAACAGAATGTAAGTTGCACCAAACTTTAAAACACAACTCATTACACTTGTTGGCAACACTGACATATTATTTAATGAATTTCACTGTGTCAGTTAAGCTTTGAAAAGAATAATAACCTGGTCTGGTAGTCTTCCCCCAGGCCTTACTAAGCAGCTTTTTGGAAGACTTGGCTTGGAAATGTTCAAGCAGTTTAAAGGAATCATCGTGTAATGTTACTCTTTGATAAGCTGCATGCCCAGAATAAAGCATCCTTACTTAGTTGTTAAGGTCCGTTTTTTCCCCTCTTGAATGTACTTTTTGAGATGTCATTGTCATCCCTGAGTTGTGTTTAGCTCCAAGTACTAATTTAATGAGTGCTGGTATTTACTTATAGAGCTGTGGGGTTTTTTCCCCTCTTTTTACTGAGCCATGTTTGATACTACTTTCTCTGACAATAAAACAGTAATTACTGCTTATTTCTCTTTACCCTTTTATCCTGCCGTGACAGTTTTATTTCCCTTCATCTAATTAGTGGTTCGCCCATCTATTGCAGAAGAGTTGCTTTGTGATTAGTTAAGCATTATTTCAAGGTGTTCCTGCCTATCCCACATTCAAGGTATTTATCTAATGCCAAACAGATTTTTTTCATTTAGAGCTTTAAGTGATTAAAAAGAACATTTGGTATATGTTTCATAACTGGGCATTTTGCAATACAATTTAAAGATAATATACCAAATATAAACATTTCAGGAATGAACATTTCTGAAAGAATCATGAAATGCTTATAAGCTTGGGCTAAAAGTCAAGTCCTTATGCCATCAGATGGTTGCACTCATACAAAAATTCATGAGAAGAAAATGCTTTTGTTTTGTTGTGTTTTTCCAAAAAGGATATATATATATATATATAAAAGATAATTTGCTAAATAGGTTTGAAATATAACTCTGAAAGTCACTGTAAGGTGTAAACTTGCTTTCTCCCCTACCCGCCCATCCATGGGGTCCCTTCTCCAAGCCAAGTTTCATGACTCTTCTGCCTGGGTATCTGAACCTGCTTGACCCCAGACCATTCTTAACCTTATCTAACAAATGTTTCTATTCTTGTTATTGGTACAGGAAAAATATTGAAGTGTATAAAGGCCATATTTAAAAATTTCAGTAAAAATACTAATTTCCTTAGAAAATGGGATAACTGCTTTCCTTTTTATTTTTTTAAGAGTTGCTTGGGTGTCCACATTTATATTGATTCCAGTGACACCAGATGCTTCTTGAGGTCGGTGAAACAAAGAACAGGGGTCAATTTTTCATTCTTTTAGAGGACTGTTAGGCTGAACAAAAGGCAGCTGAGGTAGACTCTTGTGAAATATTCTGGAAGGTTCTAGCATTGAGCACAGTGTGGCTGGGCCAGTTTGGGATGAATGCTAGGGAAGAGTGGGTGCTAGGGAGGGTGGGTAAATTGAACTAAGCTTCCTCTCCAACATCGGAGCTTCTAATTAATGTCAATGGGAGCACAATCCGTGGTGGAAGGATTAGTTTAACTCAGCAGCAAGCAGCTATATAGCAACTCACTTGTTGACTTGCAGTCTAGCCATATTCACGAGGCAGCATTTATTCAAGAAGTATGAAAGGGGATAGAATGAAATAACAGCTCTTAATTTTATAAGCTTTTCTTTTTTTACTTGCAGATTCTTGCTAAAGACTGTTTAATTCCTGGTGAGCTACTAATGTAAAGATGCTAAGTAGGCTTTAACTTAGTGTCCTATCAAACAAATGGTCTGCGAAGCTATTGATAAATCTCCAATCTCAGTAGAATGATATGCCGGTGATCTTTTTTTTTTTTTTTTTTAGGAGATGAGATGAGATGAGGCTGGTTATGGATATTTCCACATTTGCAAGGCCTTTTGTTTCATATTTTCCACCTCATCATCACCCCCATATTTATTAAGTACCTGCTGTGCAAGATGTCATAAATCAGTGCATGTGTGGTTTTCTTGATAAGTTTATACATCATTCAAAGACACATTGCTTTTTACTTCTAAGAAACTTTGGCTTTGGATAGGAGTTGGGAGGGTATTTCTGCATGGCCCCTGCCCAGACGGTTGGCAGACAAAAGTCAGATGGCATTAGCTCTGTTCGGCACCACCAGAGGTGTCATTTAAAAACTGAAATGTTTGGCTCAAAGTGTTTCACTCATACTGAAACAGGTCAACCTTCTATATCTGCTGTAAGCTGGTTATCTGAGGTCAGTTCCCTAACACAGCTGGGGAGATGGTCCTTTGCCACAGGGAGGAGGAGCCTCATCTCGCCAGCCCCACCTCCTTACTATTTGCTTTTAAAGATTTTATTTATTTATTTAAGAGAGAGAGAGAGAGCATGGGGAGAGGAGCAGAGGAAGAGGGACAAGCAGACTCCGCGCTGAGTCCCGAGCCCTACGGGAGGCTTGATCTCAGTACCCTGAGATCATGACCTGAGCTTAAACTAAGAGTCAGACACTTAATGACTGAGCCACCCAGGCACCTCACCACTTCCTCCCTGCCCCCTGTGACCTTCAGAATGTGAGCTTTTGGCTTACAATTAAATGATTTTTTTTTTCATTTTGAAGGGAAGCAATAATTCTAATATTTCCTAACTTGAAAAGTTAGTTGAATAGCCTATTAATAATTTTAACAGCAGCTGTTATTTATTGAGTACCTACTTTAAACACATCTTCCCTGATACTCATAGTTGCCTTCCGAAGAAGTGTAATTAGTTGTGCTTCTAGAGATCAGACTGAGGGTTGGAGATGTTAACCACCCCACCCGAGGACACACAGCTGACCAATGGTGGAGCTGGGGTTCCACCCCAGGCCTTTCTGGCTCCGACTCTCATGCTGTCTTTTGCATCACGCTAATTCTTTTCACTTTATTTTGCCGAACCTTCTTGGTGCTTTTGATTTATTTTTCCATATACTTCTTATATTCCTATTTCTTCCTTTTCAGAACACCAGCCTTCGGTTTGAAATAATACAGGTTGCTGTGAGCCACAGGCACACACAGACACATGCTCCCACATAGCCCTGAGTGTGCCTGCAAGTGTGTCATTTATCCATTGTATTGGGTCTGTAAGGCCCTAACTTCAGAAATTTTTGACAAAAGAGAAGGCAGACGTGGTTTTCTGACTAAGGCATAGGCTTTATGAAATTCAGAGGCCTAGTGGGAGATGGGGTGGAAGTGATGTGTGTGTATGGCACAGGCTGGGGGGCAGCAGGAGGTTAGAGGGCAGTTGCCCTGTGCAGACCCAGCACCCTGTCACTGGCAACCTCTTTGTTCTTGAGCTACATACTTGTTGAAGGAGGAGGCTTACCTTGTGTGGCGAAAGGAGCAGCAAAAATCTGTCACCGTCCCAGAAAAGTAGCTGAAGTGAATGTCCCCGTGGTGGACGTGAGCTGCCTCACATTCACATCAGAACGAGGCTAAATGAAAAACCCACAAAGTTCTGACTGCAGTTTGGGCTCCCCCCCCTTTCACTAAGTACTTAGGGTGTCCCACATACCAGGTACTGTTCCAGGCACCGAATATGCAGCAGGAAACAAAAGCAAGTCCTTGTGTTCAGGAAGCCTGTCTCCAGAGGACATGCCAGCTCGTGATAATAGTGAGGAGAAAATGAAGCAGGGGACCGAGAGGGGAATGCAGGGGTCATGTGGGTTGCTGTTTCAGATGTGGAATCAGAGAAGGCCTCTCGATAATGCCCTCTTTGAGCAGAGGCTTGAACAAATCAGGGGAGGAGGCCTGGGGGTAAATCTGTGAGAAGAGCACCCGAGGTAGGGAAAAGGCCCGTGTGTTGGAGGAGCAGCTAGGCTGGACCAAGGGAGAGGGCTGGGGCTGAGGTTCCTGAGCTGGCTAAGTGTGATTCCTAGATGCTGGTTACTGAGCCAGAGTGCGGACTTTGGCATTTGCTCTGAGGATCGGAGCAGAGCAGCAGCATGATCTCCCTTGTAATTCTTGTGTTAGGAGTTCTGTGAAGAATGGACACAGGGCAGCAGAATCCCAAATGAGGAGGCCCGTTAGGGGTTTGCTGCTGTAGTTCAGGTGACTCAGACCGAGTGGTTTGGTTTGGGGAGAGGTGGTGAGAAGTGTCATATACTGATATATTCTGAAGGTAGAATGAATAGGATTTCCTGCTGGATTAGATGTGGGGTGTGAGAGAAGGAGAGAAGCCATGGAAGACTCTAAGAATTTTGGCCTTTGCAACTGATAGGATGGACTTAACATTTCCTGAACAGGAGAGATGATTTGCGGGCAAAGCAAGTTTTGTCTATATTTGGGGGGGGGGGTGGATTTTGCACGTTTGAGGTGCGTAGTAGATGGTCAAGAGGATCCAGTCATGAGATAGTTGTTTATATCAGACTCATGGTCAGCAAAAAGGTCTAGGCTAAACTTGGGGATTGTTGGTGTGTTTGTGATTTTTAAAGTTCTTTAATGCTCTGTATAAAATACCTAAGTCAGTAAATGAAGCCCAAAGAGTTCCATCATATCAGTTGAGAGGCTCTTGGTCACAGAGGATGACTCTGGCTGAGCTAAAAGACCATGCACTGGAGCACTTAGAGAACTACAGAACCAAGCCAGTAGAAGGACCGGGAGAAGGTGGGCACGGGGGGTGGTGGGGTACCGGGACTGTGCTCGAGGCCGAGGAGCAGGGAGCAAGTCGGCACTTTAATGGCTTCCCAGGGATGTGAGGTCCTAACTCCTGGAACTTGTGACTGTGTCACGTGACGGGCAGAGGGGGAGGAAGGCTGCAGAAGCAGCAGGGCACTTGTAGGCTGGGAAGGTGGGACAAAGGAGGAAAGGCAAAGTCTTCTTCTGGCACGGCTGCGTTCAGTGCCAGTGCCCCTGACTGGCCCGTGCCCGCTGCCGGCAGTGCTCACTCCTCTCGCCTTCAGACATGAGCAGGTGGGGGTCCCAGCCCTGCGTGGCATGTGTAGGTCTTTTCCTCCGGTAGTTTCAGCATCCTCTGGGTATTGGCCATCAAAAACATCCTTGTTCTGAGAACTCTGTCTTGCGAGCAGATGCGTGCTCCTGGAATGGCTGAGTGCTTGAAGAAATGTGAAGAAAGGCCATGTAGTGTTTGTAAACTTCCTCACCAAAGTGGGGGGGGGGGGGAGCATAACAAACCTTGAGAAAAAGTGCTGTGGATGAAGGAGAAATATATCTTAGGAAAGGCAAACAATACTTTGAAAGAAATGAGAATAAGTTATACTCAGGATTTTTGAATAGGTAATTATAGGTTTTATTTATCTAAGAAGATAAAAAAAAATGCGTGTTTATTTTTCTGATTCACTGAATCCAAACAGTTAGTTTGCTGTCTTTGCATATCAAAGATGAGGATAGCCTTGTCTTATATTGTCTAATTTGATAATAAAATTGTTCTATGTTATTTTGGTTTTGATATATGCTCTTTGTTTCCTTTTATTTCTCAGAATGTGAAATGTGAATGTTGATGTCATGCAATATTTCTCTCACCTCCAGGAGGTAATTTATGTCGGCACTTATCAGATTAGGACGCAAAAACTTGTTTTGTACGGTGCCATTCTCTTGCTTAATTGCAGGTTCTTGTGCTCAGACTGCATGCAGCAGCCTACCTGACGGGAATATGGAAGCACAGTGTACTTGCATGTGTTTGCCAGGGAATGCAAAGTTTATAGATTAAATATTTCAACCTCCAGTCAGCTTTTTGCAGGATGACTTGCCAGGAAAGATGTGAATTGTGAAGTATGGGCAGTAAACAACATCCCAGGTGACATGGAATCAGCCTGACTCGTAATCGTCCATACTTAAATACTTGAATGTCCATTAACTTATTACCATGTCATTTCAATTGCTTCAAAAAAGATTTGTTTAAATTAGCACTTGTAATGGAAGTCACAACTTAATGCTTGAATGAAGTAGATCTGGTTGTAATAATATTTTTATAGTTAACTGGGCTTTCAAAATAATATGCTTTTAAAATTTTTCTATTTTATAGGCATTTTGTGAATGTTTATAGAGTATGTCTATACATGTGAATTGAGCCATATTTGGTGTAAGTGAAAAAGACTAGGAGATGTGGGCTCCGGACCTGCTTCCATCATTAATTCTGACCTTGGGCAAATTACTTACTCTGCTTTGCTTCCATTTTCCCATGTCAAGATGGGGAAGGTGAGCTAAATGGCCACTGAAGTCCTTTCTGGTGTTCACATTCAGCGATGCTTGTGGAAGGGCAGGCCAGTTCTGCCTCTCCCTCTCTGTCTTCCTTCATGCATTCAGCAGATATTTATTGAGCACTCATTTTGTGCCAGGCACTGTTCTAGCTGCCAGGGGTGGAAAGGGGAATGAGGCATTGAAGGTCCTGCCATCAGTGAGCTATGGCCTCGCATGGAAACAGGCTAATAAGCAGGATACTCTCAGGGGACAAGCACCACGAGGGAATGCACAGGGATGGGAGAGCTGAGCGGGAGAGGGAGGGAGCTGGCCGCTGCTTTGCACTGGGGGGCCCAGGACAGCCTCTCTGGGCAGGCGATGTTGTAGCAACCATGTCACTGAGTTGGAATTTACGTACAACACGAACAGATTTTCAGCATACAAATCGATGAATTCTAGCAAATATGTGACAAATGTCAGCCCCTTCCCAGTCAAGTTCCCTGGTGCAGTTAGTACTCCTATGCCCCCTGCCTCCAGCCCTGCCCACTAATCTAATTTTTATTACTGTAGGAGAGTTTGTCTATTACAGAATTTCTTATAAATGGGATCATAGAATATGAAATCTTTTGTGTCTGGCTTATTTCATTCAAGATAAATTCTGTGGTATTCTCAAGGTGATGTTTAGTAACAGTAATTATTAATATTTCTGAGTGCCGGCATTGTTTTAAGTGTTTTCCATGTAATGATTCACGAGCTCCTCCCAGGAGCCCAGTGAGTCGTCCCGTTATTATCCCCACTTTACCGATGGGAGCTAAGGTGGGGAGAGGGCAGCAGCTGATCAGTGTTCTAGCCCACACTTCCCCTGCCGTGCTGACTGCTTTCTCAGCTTCTGTCTGCACGAGGCTGGAGGACAAGTGTTCTTGGCAGAGGGGCAAATACTTGCAAACCCAGGAAAGAGCTGCTTGTATTTGCTCAGCTGGAGGGGCTGTCGTGCGGTTAGGGTATGGAAAAGAGGCAGAGAGAGTGTGCAGAGGGAAGAGGCTGGGAGGGACACGGGAGCGGGAGGCATCTGAGTCTGCAAAGGGATTTGGATTTATTCCATATATAGTAGGAAGTCTTTGCGGGAGTTTGTGTTGTTTTGGAAAATGTTTTGAGATTCTGGTAAAATACATGTCACGTAAAATTTACCATCTTAACCACGGTTCGGTGTACAGTTCTGTGGCGCTAAGGGCATTCCCATTGCTGTGCAGCTGTCTCCACCATCCATGTCCAGAACCCTTTCTTGTTCCCACACTGAGGCTCTGTCCCCGCTAAGTAATAACTCCCCACTGGGCCCTCCCCGCCCCGGCACCCTCCCCTCTGCTTTCTGTCCCTGATTTTGACTCTTCCAGGGTCCCTCATGCAAGTGGAACATACGGTGTTTGTCCTTTCTCCTCATTTTAAATTAAACTTTGTATTTCGAGTTGATCGTGTATTCAAATAGAGTTGTAAGAAATAATAAAAGGAGAGCCCATATACCCTTTAACCACTTTCCCCAAATGGTGAGATCTTGCCACACTGTCGCACCATATCACAGCCAGGATATTGACATTGATATGGCAAAACACAACACATTCCCATCACCAGAGGGTCTCTTGGGTCCCGTTTATACCCACGCCCCTTTCCTCCAGCTCTCACACCCACCCTACACCCTGGAAATCACTGATCTGGGCTCCGTTTCTGTAATTGCATCACTTAGAGAATGTTATGTAAATGGAATCATGCAGTTTGTTTTAGGGTTGGCCGCCTTCACTCTTCATAATTCTCTGATTCTTTCAGGTCATCGCCTGCATTGGTGGTTGGTTCCTTCTCATTGTGTAGTGTTCTGTGGTATGGACATACCACAGCCTGGGTAGCTGGTGGTGAAGGACATTTGGGTTGTATCCAGTTTTTCACCATTGTGAATAAAGCTGCTATAAACATGTGTGTATAGGTTTTTGTATAAACAGAAGTCTAAGCTGCTATAAACATTTGTGTATAGGTTTCTGTATAAACAGAAGTCTTTGTTTTTCTGGGATGAATGTCCAGGAATGCAGGTGCTGGGCAGCATGGTAGTTGCATGTTTAGTTTTGTAAGGAAACGCCCAGCTGTTTTCCGGAGTGGTTGTACTGTGTTGTGCTCCCCCCAGCAGTGCCTGAGCGATCTCATTTCTCAGCCCCTTCTCTTGCGCTTCCCGCTCGCACCATCTTTTGATTTAGCAATCCTGATAGGTGTGTAGTTATAACTCACGGTGTTTTTAATTTGCATTTCCCTAATGACTAATGATGTTGAATATCGTTTCATGTGTTGATTTTAAAAGGAACCAAATAGGAAAAAACTAAACTTCTTGAAGTGAAAAATATTTATCTAAAAAGTCAGTGGAATCAGTGAAAGAGCCGACAGTATGCAGCTGAAGTGGAAAATACTGTCCTGGTGGGTGTGAGGAAAAAAACTCAGAATGAAGCACAGAGATAAAAAAGATGGAAAATAGGGAAGACTGGCTAAGAGATAAAAAGGGTAGAATAATCACTCGAGCTCGAAGAAGAGGAAGGAAAGAAGGGAGGGAATGGGTGGGGATAATGTTCGGAGATAATTGTCATAGTATTTCCTAAAATGATGGATCCTTAGAGTCAGAAGGCAGATTAAGCTCCAAGTAGGATAAATGAAAATATATCCAAATCTAGACATATTATAGTGTCACCATCGAACTTCGAAGACAAAGAAGCAACCATACGTGTAATTTGGGTTGCCTCAAAGGCACAGTCATTAGATCTCTGTGGACAGCGATATTAGAGAAGATAATGGACCTAATAGCTTCAAAATTCCAAGGGATGTAAGTGTAATGATGGAAGCCTGTAGCCTGCTAAACTAGTGTCCAAACTGAGGGAGCCAAGAGGATATTTTCAGACAAGACTGGGAACTTATTTTTCTGAGAGCTCCCCCGAGAGACCCACCAACAGTGGGCTCAAGGACAAAGGACACGGAGTCTAGAAAGAAAGTAGAATGTCAGGAATGTTGGTCTTCATTTGGGTATCTGAGAATGGGTGTCTGTGGGGGAGAGGTTTGCCACACCACCCCAGCCGGACTGTCCGGCGACATGGAGCTTCAGGCAGCCTCTCTGAAGTCATCCTGTGAGTCCGGCACAGCTGCAAAGCTGGGGCCAGTGGGGTCCCGCCCTCCTTTGTGCTCTCCTGTGTCCCTTCTCCCTGCTTACCAGCGACCTTGCCCACCTGGAGCAGGCCCACAGAGTTGCTGCTGCTGAGACTGTTCCCCAGGAGAACTGGGCTGTGATGTGGGGATTTGAGATGAGACTTCAGAATGGAACTTTCGTGGGGGTTGGCGAGGCCGAGAGGGTGACCCTGCGTGTGGGGCTGAGCTGGCACAGGAGAAAGTATCCACAGAGGTGAGAGGGTTGGGCACCAAGGGCACAGCAGGGGCTGCTCAGCCGCCTGGGATGACAGCAGGAGGAGGAGTCCTCATGATGTAGTTTTGAGTAGTGTTGTCGTTGGGGTCCGGACCCAAAGGCCGAGAAAGAATTCCTGAGACGTCTTTGGTGCAAAAAAGTGATTTTATTAAAGCACGGGGACAGGGCCGGTGGGCAGGAAGAGCTGCTGCCCTGGGGCTGTGAGGGGTGGCCCATTATATACTTGGGAGTTGGGGGAGGTAAGGGAAAAAGGGAGTGTCCAAAAGGACTTTGATATGCTAAAGATTTTATTTACTTTATTTTTTAAATTTTGGGGGGAAGATTTTATTTATTGGACAGAGAGAGAGCACGAGAGCAGGAACACAAGCAGGGGGAGTGGCAGAGGGAGAAGCAGGCTTCCCGCGGAGCAGGGAGCCCGATGCGGGGCTCCATCCCAGGACCCTGAGACCATGACCAGGGCCGAAGGCAGGCACTTAACTGGCTGAGCCACCCAGGTGTCCCTCTTTTTTTTTTTTTTTTAAGATTTTATTCATTTATTTGACAGAGTGAGCAGCACTGACATGCAGCAGGGAGGGGTAGAGGCAGAGGGAGAAGCAGCGCCCCTCAAGAAGACTCTTGGGCTACTGGAGGACTTGCTATTGTCAAGCTAAGGTGGTTTTTCCCTCTAGCAAAGTATTGACATTAAGACAGTTGAGAGTTTGCTCAGGAGTGTTATGCTCTGCCTGCCTCAAGTATTTGTCAATGAGCTGCAGGTTATAAGGACATTTAATTTTGTCTTCATTTCTTTCTGCCTGTGCTTCCCACATCACTAGGGAAATTCAGAGCCAGGAGATTTCCTTCTGCAGCAGATGGTGGGAGTACCTCGAAGCGCAGCAGGGGTACCGGAGAGTAAAGGGAGCTCTGACTCCCTCACAGGGGCTTCAGCGGGGCTGGGGCTTGGAAGGAGAGGCAACAGTTTGGTGGTGTCCGCTGATGGCTCTTGCTCTGGTAGACTGGGCTCTGAGAAGCCCTTCTGGGACTGCTGCTCTGGGTGGTTCCTCCGACATATGGCACTTTGGAATCCCTCCGCTGTAGACAGAAAATTTGTGTCTCCCTCGGCTCCTCCAGTTCACTTGTTAGACTTCTCATCCCTGGTGTAATGGCGTTAGGAGGTGGGGTCTTTGGAAGGTGCTTAGGTCATGAGGGTGGAGCCCTCATGGCAGGGACCTTCGAGAACTCCCTCCCCACTTCCGTTATGCAAGGACTCAGCCAGAGGCTGTCCACAAATAAGGAAGAGGCTCACACCAGACACCCAATCTGTCAGTGCCTTGAGCTTCAACTTCCAGCCTCTAGAATTGTGAGAGAAATGTTTCTTGTGTAGGAGCTGCCCCATTTATGGTATTTATAGCAGCCAAATGGATGAAGACACCCACCTAGGAGGTGTCTATCCTGGGACAGATCACATAACCTCCCAGTG
The DNA here is from genome assembly GCF_009762305.2 of Zalophus californianus. Classification (NCBI taxonomy): domain Eukaryota; kingdom Metazoa; phylum Chordata; class Mammalia; order Carnivora; family Otariidae; genus Zalophus; species Zalophus californianus. Next base: position 111,189,511 of record NC_045604.1, on the reverse strand, counting down.
CCTCTCCTGTACTTGGGAGCAGGGAGATTGATCTCTTTCTCCTGAGTTGTCCTGAGAGTTAACAAGAAATAATGAATGAGAAGTAATTTACTAACTAATGTTTGAGGAAGTGAAAGCTGATACATTCTATATGTCACCCCCCACCCCATGATGTCCTCATGCTTCTTAAAGATGTCCTATGTAGATGTGGCTCTGTGCGTGGCTGTGTGTGTAGATGTCTGGGGACGTAGTACTAGCTGGGAGGGAGGGACCCAGGGGTAGAGAATGTGCTGGGGCCGTGGGTACCACTCTGCCCCAGTCTGCCTTCGCTCCTGTACATGTCCTACAGGCTTTTCCAAGTGCTGGTTTCTGACGCCTAGGAAGTTCCTGTTGTTGTTCTGACCACATCCAGGAGGAGTCCCATTGTCTGAGTTGATATGAGTGCAGGCAGATCAGTGTCTGTAGACATAGGGAAGAGAGAGATGGGAAACACGACATTGCTTCAGTGAATGGCCTACACAGTGCTGTTTCTACCTTCCGGAGCTTCAAGCCAGACCTCACTGTGCACAGTGGGAGGAGAGCCAAGATTGCCTGAGAAGCTCATGTTTCCTTTCAGATTGTGAGGCATTTTGACACTTGGGTGAAAGGTCACCCTTTAAACACCATTCGACCAGGTTCTGGGCTGTGGCTGGTGGTAGCCGGTGCTGACGACGGGGCCTGCAGGGTCAGTGACGCAGGTGGACTTGATGAAGGTTGTTAAAGTGTCTTCTGTGTCGTAAGGTTTGTTGGGCGTGTGTGGGCAGCTTATACCATCCTACTGCTTTGGGGTAAGGCTACATCACAGCCAGAGAGTCGTTCCTGAGCAAAGCACATAGCCGAAGGGCAGGGGTGGGGAAGTCAGAATCACTTGGTTCCATTTGAGTTGGCAGTGTAGTATTTAATGACAAGACTTTAATACTCTATGTACCAATTTTTCATTTGAAAATAAAATACCACTTCATTTTACATGAGCAGATCTAGTGACAATAATGCATTTCTTTACAAATATTAGCCTATTACACATCTCAAGTCAGTTGCACATAATTGCATTTCACCAACTCTACATAATACTTTAATTAAAACTAGGATAATTAAAATACAGTTTTAATGAACAATAAATTCTGAAGTTGCCAAGCCTGGAATGTGTTATGTGAATCATACCTTGCTTTCTTTTTAGCTCCTAAATTGGTATCCATATTACATTTTGCAATGGCAAAGATCTGAGCAGGAGGCGTTCTTTAAATGCCTCAAATAATATATTTCTGTGTGGCTGTCATGTATCTGTCTGTCCCCCTTGCATACAGTTGGTTGTTTGCTACTAGTTATAAACCATAGAAGCAAAGAAAAGTTATTCTTTGTGTTTTCCCCCAGTTTTATTGAGATATAATTAATATATAGCATTGTATTAGTTTTAGATTAACAGTGTAGTGATTTAATATATGTGTGTATTGCAAAATGATCACCACAATAGATCTAATTAACATCCATCACCACACAGAATTAGAACTTTTTTCTTCTGTTGAGAACTTCTAAGATTTACTTGCTTAACAACTTTCAAATATACACTATGGTATTTTTTTTAAAGATTTTATTTATTTGAGAGAGAGAGAGTGAGAGGGAGAAGCAGACTCCCCGCTGAGCATGGAGCCTGATGTGGGGCTCAAACTCCCAACCTTGAGATCATGACCCGAGCCAAAATCAAGAGTCGAATGCTCAACCAACCGAACTGCCCAGGTGCCCCTACAATATTCTTAACTATAGTCACCATGTACAGTATATACCCAGAACTTATTTATTTTATGACTGGAAGTTTATACCTTTTGGCCCCCTTCACCCCTTTTCCCCTGCCCCCACCTTTGACAACAACCGATCTGTTTTCTTTCTATGAATTCAGTTTTCTTAGATCCTATGTATAAGTGAGATCGTACTGTCTTTGTCTTTTCCTGTTTCACTTATTTCAAGTAGCATAATGTACTCTAGGTTCATCCGTGTTGTCACAAGTGACAGGATTTCTTTCTTCATTAAGGTTGAATGATACTCTGTCATATATGCATACGTATTGTGTGTGTGTGTGTGTGTAAGTATACAACACATCTTCTTCATCCATTCATCCGTCGAGGGACACTTAGGCTGCTTCCATGTCTTGGCTGTTGTGAATGCTGCTTTGGTGAGCATGGGGGTGCAGACCTCTCTTTGAGACTGTGATTTCATTTCCTTCAGATGTACATCCTGCAATGGAATTGCTGGATCGTACACTAGTTATCCTTTTCATTTTTGGAAAATCTCCAATGTGCCTTCCACAGAGGCTGCACCAGTTTACATCCCCACCAGCAGCGTGGGAGGGCTCCCTTTCTCCACCTCCCCTCCAACACCTGTTACCGCTTGTCTTTTTGATAAGACCACCCTAACAAGTGTGAGGTGAGATCTCATTGTGGTTTTGATTTGCATCTCCCTGATGGTGAGTAATGCTGAGCACCTTTTCATGTAACTATTGGCCGTTTGAATATCTTTGAAAAATGTGTATTCAGCTCCTTTGCCTGTTTTTAATTGGACTGTTTCTTTGTTTTTGAAGGCTTGGTAACTTAGCAGAGTGCTTGGCCATCCCAAATAGTGAACGTTTATTAGATGAATGGGTAAGTATTTCCTGAATGAATAAATAGTAGTACTCGACTCATTCTGGGGAGATAGTGTGGGACAGTGTGCATTAAATTAAGACTCAGAAAACTAGGGTCCCAGTCTCAGCTCCATCACTTAGGAGCTGTGTGACCTCGGAGAAGTCCTGTAACTATTCCCAACAACTGTAACATAGTGGGACATCTCAAATGGGGAGAGCAGTAGCTACCCTATCAAGCTCTTGGAATTCCTGTAGGGATCATGTATTTGTTGGGTAAAATTATAGATGTGAAAACACTTTCTAACCTGTAATGTAGTGCTGTTGTTTCTTATCATTTCCACCTCTGCTCTGTACACTCCCCATACACATAAACATGAGTTAGTATTGAAAATCCACTATCAACTCATCTGGAACTGTGGATTTTTAGATAGTTTTCATAATGAATCTTCAGTCCTCCGTCAAGTGGCACCTGGTAGTACGGAATACAAGGAGTTCTGCCCCCTCAGCTTCCCCCAGTTATAATGTCCTTGAGAAATTCAAGCAGGTCTTAATATTGGCTGGGTAATTAGGGAAGCATTGCTGCTGGTGCATCTAATGTATAGTTCATTACACAGTCAAATGTAAATGACTTTTATTAGCTTCTCTTTTGGATTATCAGTGCCACTGTTACTGTCTCCCAAATACAGGCCACTTACTCATTCACTTGTCTTTTCATTTAACAAGTACCCAATTGCACTGGCATCATCCATGAAAGTTACTCCTGAAACACCAAATTCCCTAGGAAGGAAATAAGCTTTGGACTCTGGCCAAGGGAATACCACTACAGTTAATCAGTCAAGAAGACTTTGTAACGCTGTTTCATTTCTAATCCAGATATAGGGCATGGTCTCTAAGGGTAGCTTCTGGTGATGCTCCAGGATGCAATCATCTTGTATATCCAGGGAGAGCCAGTGGTCAGAGTGCATTTCAGTTTATATGGGCGCTTTGGGGGCTCTGTGTCATGGCAAGCCAGGTCTCATCGTCTCATCTCGTTTTGCCCCAGAGTCCTTACACAGAAATCTTGGCTACCAAAGTGAAGTTCTCTCACACAATAGAGGAAGGAAAGGAGCACTAGGAAGGAAGGGATGTGGTTAGAGCTCAGGGAAAGTCACATGCTTTGTGTCTTCCTCATGGTGTGTGTGCACTTCAGGGCTAGGACTGCGAGGAGGCTGTGACATGCAGAGATTGAGGCACTGGGGGCACAGGGAGGGTCAGGAAAGACAAATAGATGAGTGGTGGGCCCGCTCAACTTGGCAGAAGGTGCTGTTGCAGTTGGCAGCCTGTGTCCACAGGTGGGACGAGAAGCATTTCCAGGGGTGGGCTGGGGTCGGGGTGTGTACAGTACAGCCTGCAGAGTCCTTGAGATCACGTTTTCGAAGGGGATCGAGGAGCGTGAACTGTGAGTTGAAGACGCCACACAAGTGGAGATTGGGTGAGGAACAGGATAGGCTTTAGAAAGCACATGGTATTGAAGTAAGAAGTGCTGACTGTGAGAACCAGCTGTATTCTTTAATCATTTTCTGACTCTGGGCAGACCTAACTTAATGATTGAGGGACTCAGCTTCGTCACATGTGACACGGAGTAAAAGCGATCCTGTGAATGTCCAATGTGAAACACACGGCCGGTTTGTTGCCTGGGGCTCTGATGAGCCCTGGAAGGAGCTTAGGGTGAAGCTCCTAGCAGCAGCGTAAGTGATGTGCAGCCAATGCAGGTGCTGTGGAGGGTCGTGCATTTCCTCATCTTTCCGCAAGACTGCTCTAAATCTTCATGGCATTCAAGTAAAGGAAGCAGAGGAGATCTTACCACACCGATTTTGTAGATGACTGCACGGGGGAGAGAGTGGCTATATGTGATTTAAGGTCAGATAGTGTGTTAGCGACAGAGCCAGGGATGGAGTTCAGCACCTGAATGATGCCTTTCTGATCATTTTTGTGAATGTTTATGACAGAGTTGGCCTCAGCTTGCCCATATGCGATTTGATATGGCAAAAGGGGTCCTGTCCTGGGCATTTGGCACCCTGTCTTCGGCCCCATGATCCTGCATGTAGTCTCTTGCCCAGTGGCAAGTCTGCAGCTTCTGAAGGCTCCTTTTCTTCCTCAGTAAAATACAGGTGATAATAAAACTGACCTCATAGCACTTTTATTTTTGTTTGTGATAATCAAGCATGGTAAAAGATAGAAGAGCCTATTGTGAGTTACGAAGTGTTCTGTCTGTGTGACCTGGACTCATGTGCTCATGAGGGCTCGTTCCTCGCTGTAGTCAGATCTGACCAAAGCCTAGTTAGATCGAATTGCTCAAGCATTTGCATCCAGGGACAGTCCCTAATGTCAAAGCTGTCGCTCGTCCGCTCGGTCTGTCTACCAGTCAGCAGGTGTGAGGCTCTGGGGATAAAGATCAATAACACAATCCTGGCTCTGAAGGGCTCTCAATCTAGTGAGGGGATCGTAGCTACTTCTTCATAGTTCATCCTGCATAGCTTCTTTGTTTTCTTAAAAAATAGCTCTATTGAGCAGTAATTCACCTATCATAAATTCTTTTTAAAGAATACACCTTTTTAAAGTGTATAGTTCAGTGGTCTTTAGTATATTCATAGTTGTGCAATCATCCCCACTCTCGAACAGACCATTTCCACCACCCCAGGAGAGAACCCCAGAACCCTAGCAGCCCCGCCTCTGCCCCTCCCCGCAGCCCCTGGCACCGGTCAGTCTACTTTCTATCCCTGTGCATTTGTCTGTTCTGGACATTTCATATAAAAGGAGTCATACACTGTGTGGCCTTCTGGTACTTTGTGGTCTTTATTCAGTTGATTTTTCTTCCCCTTTTTTTCCCCCCTCTCTTACTGATCATCATTAAATATTTCAATGGATCTTTTTTTGGTACCTTTCCTGAGCTAAATTCTACCTAGGTAAAGAAAAGATGTCCTTCATTTCTTTAACAAACATTTGTCCAGTGTCTCCTTTTTGTTGGGCACTCTGGCAGGCACTCGTATGATACCACGCAGGTCCTTGCTCTCACAGGATTTACAGTAGTAAGGGGAAGCAGACAAAAAATGTAGGCAAATGAACAAACACATAAAGAGAATCGGGTGATGAGGAAAGCCTATCCCAGGATATAATATTTAGAACAAAATTTAAAGAAAGGAAAGAAGCCAGCAATGTGAAGAAATGGGGCTGGACATTCTGGGTACAGCATTGACAAGAAACCGAAGTGGAAAAGAGCCCAGTGGGGATGTCAGACCTGAAAGGAAGCGGGCATGGTCATCACGCTATGGGAGGGGGTGCAGACCCAGATGCGGTCAGCAAGGCCTGGTTACGCATGCATGGCAAAGGTTGGGGCTTTATTTTTAAATTATTTTTAAAAAGATTTTTGTTTATTAGAGAAAGAGCACAGAGGGGTGAGGGGCAGAGGGAGAAGCAGACTCCCCACTGAGCAGGGAGCCCGATGCAGGACTCGATCCCAGGACTCCGGGATCATGACCTGAGCTGAAGGCAGATGCCCAACCGACTGAGCCACGCAGGTGCCCCAGATGGTTGGGGTTTTATTCCAAGTGTGGTAGAAAGACATGAAGAATGGATAGTAAGGGGCAAGAGTAGAACCAGAATACTTAAGAAGCTCTTGCAAACATCTTGGCAAGAGGAGCTTACATAGCCTGAATTAAGATGGGAAAGAGGGAGATGGGGAAAAGTTGGCAAATCAAAGTAATAGGTTAAAGCAGAATCAATAGTTATGGTATAAATAAATAATAAAAAAGGATAACTGAAAAGTAGAATCAATAGGATTTAGAATGGGGTCGGTGTATAGGGGAGTCAGGCTTTTTGTTTCTGATTTGAGTCCTTGGGTAGATATCTACTGAAATAATGACAACTGGGTAAGGATGGGTCTGGGGCATGTTGAGTTTGAGATGCTTGTGAAAAATCTTGGTGGAGAGATGAATGAGATGTTTGGGTGTACACGAGTCTGGAGCTCCAGCAGGGGATCTGGGCTGGGGATATGAAATCAGGAGCCATCCATAAGCGGGTAGTGTGTGTGTGTGGGGGGGGCGTTTAAAACCACAAGGGTGGATGAGCCTTTCTAGGGAGAGAGATTTGAGATTTGAGATTTTGCTGAAGAACTCCAACATTTAGCGGAGGATCGAGAAATAAGATCCCCATGAGAAGAAAGAGACTGCTGGAAAGGGAGAGGCCACCAGGAGCACTCGACGTCATGGAATTGCCAAGAGAACATTTCACCTGATTCCAGCCCACACATGGCCTTGAAGACTACAGAAACAAGGGAAGAGGAAGAAGAGATCAGCAAAGCACAGGAGGGAGAGGTAGTGAGGAAGAGCCTGGGGCAAGCCCTTCGCTCTGTAGCTTTCACCACCTTTTTGGTAAAACTGGCACCTAATGGACTCAGCTGTGCTGCCTGCCTGAGAGAAGATGCAGTTTCACTCTCTGCCACAGCCACAGATTAGGAGGCCCTCTGGAAAAAACGTGTTATGGGCAGATTAGAAAGTTGGGGATCAAACAACCATAACAGCACTAGTTCCTGCTTCACCCAGGATGATTTTTCTTCATGGTTTTGTGCTTGTCTTTATCACCACTGACGGACTTGCACTGTTTTACCTTGGAAGGTTACAAATGGCGAGGAATCCTTAGCACTCATTCATCTTTGAGAGCGTGAGCCTTTCCTTCTTCAGTCTAGATGTGCCCGTTCGTTCTTAGACAAGGTAAATTACTATATCCAAGAGATAAATTTTGTCCTTCAGTCATATGTGCAATGTGCATATTGTACTTTTATAATCCGAGTCTGTAGTTTAGCGCATGAAGCAGTTCTGTGAATGAGTTGTGCTGAGTCGTTTCGGGTATTTAGAAATTACCTACATGAAGTCTACCTGTGCTCACAGTCTTTTTCACACGTACCTTTCGTCTGGTAAAATCGCTGTTCAGGCATCAGCGCCTACTCTGGAGATCCAGGTTACCATTTATCTATGCTTTGTTGAGCTCAGTGTTCTGTCTGAAACCTGCATCATGCCACGTTCTTTGAAAATAACTAATTTGCTGTCAATAATTTTGTTAACCTTTTCTTATTCTCAAACTTGATATGGACAAAGAAATCATAATATGGCTTGAAGCTGCTATCTGTGGGTTAATATTCTTGAACTACATTTAGTTAAAATTAAGAATTTTGTCTGTGGAAATGAATGTGCAGTAGTATTTGTGTTAATGAAAGTTGGAGAGAGATGAGAAGCCGGCAGCCCACCACTGGCTTATCGCCGGTCCTTGGTTGTGAGTGCGATGTCTGGCTCTTTGGTGCCTGGCAAGTAACAAACTCTGTACAGATTTAAATACGTTGTAAATGCCCTGGATAAAATTTAGTCATTTCTTTAATCTAGTGATGAAATTAGGAATTGTGGCAATCATGGAATTTTTGAAAAGCATCTAATGATTAAGATAGAAAAACACTGTTTCTAAATATTTACTGGAAAATGCCCTGGTCTTAGCATTTTCTATGATCTTACTGTTCTTCTTAGTATCTTTAAGGAGGATAATACACACAGCTTGCAAAGAAGCAATACAGATTGGTGGCTAAGCGTGAACTCTGAAATCAGACTGTCTGAGTTCAAACCCTGATTCTGCCATTTCATAGTCATGTGACCTTGGGCCAGTTACTCAGCCTCTCTGATACCCAAGTTTCCTCTTCTGTATTGATGGTATCCTAATAACATTTGTCTCATTGGAGGGAAAAGATTGCTTATGTAGCACTGTGAAATTAAAGGGCTTGGACCAGCACCTGGATCATAGAAAGGCATCCTAACTGTTAGTAGTTCCTGTTACTCTCATTATTATTTTTACGAATTTGAATGTTTCAAACAGAGGAAGAGGCAATGGTTGTATCATTCTCTTGGTGTTAGTTCTCCTCAAGTAAATCTTGCAAAGCAAAATTGCACGTTGTATTTCTGATTACTCTCATCCTATCTGGAGGCATGACTATTATTTCCTTAATCCTAACTTTTATGAACACAAGTCCAAGTTCTCAGTAGCCATGGGTAAGATGAAGGTAATGGAGCAGGAGTAAAATAGGTCTTATGGGGGTGAGTTGTAATTAAGTTGTGCAGATTTAAAAGATATGATCAGAACATGTCCCAGTGCTCTTCGGGGACACATCCTCTTTGGTAACAGGAAGCAGAGGAATGTTTCTCAGTAGGAGACCTGGAGTAGGGTCACTTCTTCCTACTCCTTCCTATGCCTTGTGCTTCAGTCCCAAAAGGAACAAGCCATTTGTCTATTTCAAGACCCTATTTAACAAGATGGAGAAGGTACTAGGAGTCAGTGCCACCGAGGGCTGCTGTAGGGTGTCAGAAACTCACAGATCTCAGGGTCAGGGGAGTCAGGGGAGTGGCTCGTTTATCAAGAGCACAAGTGTTTAGGTTTCTGTGTCCTGAAACGTGTCTCCCGAGTGTAGAGTAATATTTGCATACACACATGCGGATCTCTACCTACTTGCATACATGTGCGCACACACACACCTATACATGCGCGTGTAAGTCTAGAAATGTGAGTATGTGAGCGCATGTACACACACATGTCTACATACAAATATACCTAGATACAGGCACACACACATAAATGTGTACATACGCACACGCATACATGTGCACACACACCTACACATGCGTGTGTAGTCTAGAAATGTGAGTATGTGAGTGCATGTACACATACGTCTACATACAGACATACCTAGATAGAGGCACACACATACATAAGTGTGTACATATGCACACACGTGCATACGTATACATAAACATAATGTGTGAACATATGAGCGTACACAATTTATGCACACATGCACAGATATGTATGTATTTGTGTGTGCATGCGTGTATCAGCTAGTACAAACACTTGATTTCATTTTGGACTTTGAAAGATGGCATAGATTATTTTGTCTTAAATTAGTTAATATACTCAGACTAAATAAAGTTGAGTCAAATGCTTCCATATTTTAAAATCTATTGCAGTGGTAAAAGGTTTTGACTCTTATCCATATTTAAAGTGAGTGGAATTGTGACACTGACTTTTAGAGTAAGATTTGTAATGATAATAAAACATCCTGGATCAGAGAAAGGAACATTCATGTTTCTGTCTTCAAGTGGGGTAATTTTAAGGGGATATTAGAAAAACCAAAGCTTATTTCATGTATACTATTTCTTCTTTAAGCTCTCAACTAGATAAAATACTTAGGGAAGTTGGTTTTATGCTTCAGACACATCTTGATTTGGGTCTCCCTCTCATGGTTTTGTTTACTTTCTGTGAAGTTGTCCTCTGAGGGCTTCGCGCTGGAATTGAGATAGTTGTACAAGAAAATACTGGATCAGGTGAGGAAAGAGAGAGATACTGTTTATACCATGTGGCTAGCGAGGGAGTGTGTGTGACATGTAGGTAACGCCTCATCCCTGTCTGCCCAGGACTGCCCCAGCTTAGCACTCAAATTCGCTAACGTCCTTGGCAAACCGGGTTGTTGGTCCCAGTGCTTGTTTGTTTATGGCTCCTGTGGGTATAAAAGTTGCCATATTCCAGTTTCCCTAATGGTATCAAAGGCTCCGCATCTGTAAGGAAGCATGGAAAGTAGAGAAATAAATCTAACATTAGCTAACTATCCTGTAAATGCTAAGCAAGGGAGAAATGTTTTATGGACAGAATTTATTTGCAAAGCATTTTGCTGACTAATATATCATTGTCACTCTAGGAAGAACTTGATATGCTTCCATAGAATGCTAGGCATTGTAGATTTGGGAAAATCAGCTGTAAGATCTTCCCTGACCCCAGTATCTCATCTTGGTCTCCCAGAGTAGCTGGTGACTCGTCATGCCTTTTACAAGCTTTCTAGTGAATTTTCCATCTGAACAACACTATGCTTGTTGGAACACACCTGTTGAAAAGAGCTCCGTGAGCGTTTCCCACAGGATCACAGGGAGGCATTTTTCTTTCTTCTTGGTGGAATGCTTGATAACAACACACATGCCTTGAAGGAGATGTAAAATACGAGGCAAGTCAAAGGGGTGCCACCAAGCTGTGTCACTGGGATACTCTTAGTCACAGCAATTGTTATAATGAGAAACGCCAGGCTATTAATTGCCCCCACAGCTCAGGGCAACTCCAGCTAAAATGCAATTGTGCTGTGAAAAAGTGTAGCGAGAAAATCTAATATGTGTACTCTGATCTCACATGCACACTTTATTGTGGTCATCTTAAAGCCTTTGCTGTTGTGCTTATAAATTTGGAAAACAGAAATGGTATGATTCAGCTTTTGGTATGCTTATATTTCTTTCTGGGAAACTTTTCTTCCCCCTCTGGTTGTGGAAGTAGATGAAATCTGCATGAGCTCTAACAACTTGGCATCTCGCTGTGGCTCTCAGGCAAAGGAACGCTGCCTCCAAGAAATCCAAAAAAAAAATTGTATTTTTTTATCTTCATACTTGAAAAAGAACAATGACTTTTAAGAACAGTCCACCATTTTCAGGAAGAATAGATAAGAACCAGATTAACAGCAGAATGATTAAGACCTTTATAAGTCTGAGTAGGTTCTTTTGACTAACTCAGAAATCCTTGAGTTTACATGAAGGTAGAGAAATAAATTAATGATATTAAGTCTCTACAAAAGAGTGGACTTTCTCTCTGTTGTTTTCTCCAAACCTATAAAAACTTGTGGACAGGCCCTTCATCTGTGAAGTAGGTTTCAGGCTTGAATTCTCTGTGCCTTCTCGGCTCATGCCCCCGTGCAGGAAGACCCACTGTGCTCCCCAAACAGCATCCAGTCTCATCTCCACCTTGTAACGATGCCTCGGCCCCTTTTCCACCACACTTTACAACTAATAGCCTTACCTATGGAAAGCTTGGAGCAAGTTCTGCAAGTTCTCTTTAACATAAAGGATAATTTCTATGAATGTGTACGTCAATTAAAATAACAAATACCACTACTTTTATTCCTGTTCCCACCACTCCTACCTTAAATCAAGCTAGGTTGGAATTCGTGGAGGGCAGGGATGTATTTTTGTCCACCTTTGCATCTCCTGCGTGAACCGCAGTGGACCACACACATTGGCACGCGAGAAGTAGTGATCAGTTTGATGAAGGAATGAGTGAGAAGGAGTGAAGGAATGAGCTTTGTCTTGTGCCTGATTTCCTGTGAGTTCATCTTTTTCTTTTTTCCTCCCTCCCCCTTTCCTTTGGGAGGGACATAATGCTACAGCAAAAGGCAGCGAGAAGTGATGTTTTGAGGTTGCTCTGGGATGTGGCGTGGGATCCCTGCCGCAGCCAGCAGCCTGCAGAGAGCTCCCCTTGCCCAGAGTCGGAGAGAAAGGGGATAAACGGTTAATTCATATTTGAAATACTGAATGTCATTTGCCTTGTTTTCCTCCCTCTGTTAACAGATTTAGATTGATTTTTAGCGATAACGGCAGTCTGTCAGTTGGCTTCATTAATGAAGAGGCTGAGAAACTTAGAACCCTCTATGCCGTGTTCGTTGGAGTCCTCCGGTGCCTCAGCTTCCGAATCCGTCAGTCCGAAAGTTCTCTTCCTTCACTGCCACCACCTTTGTTCGGGCGATCAGCTTTTCTACTTCAACTCCTGCAGAAACTCTTAACTGATCTCTAGGTCCCCAACTTTGTCCTTTGGCCCCCAACCCCCCACCAGTCTAGCCTCTATCCTGGAGGCTAAACAGATCTTCCTGCAAGTCACACGTGGCCCCCTTCCTTTGAAGACTGTCAGTGGTTTCCCATGGCTTCAGGATGAAGTCTGAGCTGTGGTCTTCCTGACCCCACCCCTGCCTCCCGCTTGCCTCCTCACATCTCCCCCTTACCCTTAATGCCACAGCCATGCCGAGCACTTGGTGCTGCCCCCCGCCCCCACTCCAGGCTCTCCTTTGTCTTGGGACCGTTCCATTTCTCTGACTAGTTTTTACTTTGGCTTCAGATTTCATCTTTCATACCACTTTCTCTGAGAATATTTCTCACGCTGCTTTCCTCAGCCTAGCTGCTCACTGAGACCAGGTTCAGAGTGATCTGTGTGGTCCACTGTCACCTGTACTTCCTCACCTCCATTGTTGTGCCCATCAGCAATGTGATGGAACGCTCTGCTTATTGGTTTCTCTCTGCATTGTGACCTTCTTGAAGATGAATACCATGTTTTAGTCACCCGTGTGTCCTCAAACCTTAAATTAGTTCCTGGGGCATAGCAAGTAATTGGTATTTATTTGAAAGAATTGTTTGATTTATGTCTAATAGGAATTTTCTTCTTATACTATGTGTCTGTTAAAGTACATTTGTGGAAATTAAGAAATCAAAGAGCGAGAGCACACATTAACGATGTCAGTGGAGGGGTAAGCTGACTTTTGTCTTTCCTGTCTCAGGTCTTGCAGGATGGAAATGAGGGATTAATGCTCATATTTCGTCTTATCTGTATCCACTGAGTCACTAGGGAGGTTTGCTGGTGCAGTCATATCTCACTCTTCACACCCTTTTTGAACTTGGGATTGAAGTGGGTTTTTAATTTACTTTTTAAGGTCTTGTGCTTTGTTAGTTTGGGTGCTCTTAAAGTCTGGGAAATTGTATGGTAGAGATTTGTTTTTCCATTAAGTGCTCCCAGAAGAAAATAAATGATAAAAGAAATAAAAATTCCAATGAATTGTGACATATGCAATTTCTCGTGCCTATCAGTGTACCCTGCCAGGTTGTTCTGACCTAACTGTAGGTAAATTCTCATTTGAGAAATATATATCCAGAAGGTTATATAGTTGTTCAAATGTAATTCTGTTATAACTATATTATTATCAAAAATGCATCTTTGGGACTCTGCAGCTTCTGTTTATTCCATTATTAAAATGATAACCCATTTATTTTTTTATATGAGTAATTTATAGAACAACATTTTGGCCTAGAATGATTTTTTAAAGCTATTTTTGAAAAATTGGGGCTAAATGAACAACCATAAGCAGTTGACTCATGAGGACTGGTAGTTCTGGTTACCACTAATAGTATAACGGGAACATGCCCTGCACTAACTTTGGGGGTTTCACATAAGTAAAAACTCGCAGGTTTAATGTTCCAGCAAACCATAGTCCGTGACGTTCATCCTCGCTTTGTTCAGTTAAGATGGAGAGGCACACTGCATTGAGATTTTAACAACCAACACATGTAAAGTGTCACTTGCTTTATTTTATATAAACTAATTTATTTTAGAAAACACTTCTGTGGAATTAAGATTATACAGTATGGCAATATTAAGAGAATATTTAAACATGTATTTTTACTATTGTAATTCTTATATCTGTCTTTGTTTCTCCTTCCACATTTCTATGTTTCTACAAGTATTAAACCACCGTCACCTTAAACTCATTACTTTGTAATCTGTCTTCTTCCGCAACCCGGCGATACTGTTGATTCCCTGTTGCACCTGATGCCACCAGTGGTTTCCCAGTCATGTCGGTTCTGTGCTAGACTCTTCCTTCTTCACTTTCTTACCCACATTACTTTAACTGTCAGTCCTACGGAGTCTACTACTGGGTGGGGCTGGGGGGGACTTCAATTATTAAATATATACGGATGCAGAAAAAATGCATAAAACCTAAGTGTAGAGAATGAGACATGATTATTGAGCGAACACCCATGTGACCACCTTTCGTTCCAACACTGAATATGACCTGTCCCGTGGCTCCTTTCCAAGCACCCTCCACTCTTCCAGAAGACTTGACTTTAAAGATTTTATTTATTTATTTGACGGAGAGAGAGACAGCGAGAGAGGGAACACAAGCAGGGGGAGTGGGAGAGGGAGAAGCAGGCTCCCCGCCGAGCAGGGAGCCCGATGCGGGGCTCGATCCCAGGACCCTGGGATCATGACCTGAGCCCAAGGCAGATGCTTAACGACGGAGCCACCCAGGTGCCCCCAGAAGACTTGACCTTTATGGTCATACTTTGTTGCTGCTCTTTAGGGTTTTACCACTTACATCTTTTTTTAACAACTGGAATCAAATAGAATGTATTCTTTCGTATCTCCTTAAATTCAACATTATGTGTCTGAAATTTGTCCACGTTGTCCTTTGTAACTGTGTTTTATGTTCATCGATATAGTTTTCCATTGTATGAATGTCATAATTTATTGTTCTATTGTGAATGATCGTTGGTCTTATTTGTATTTATGGTTACAATGAACAACCTGCTGTGAATACTCTGGCACATCCTTGCTGATGCACTGGATATTCCTATCTTCAACTTCACTCGATCTTGCAAATGGTTTTCGAAGTGATTGAACCAGTTTACATTCCCACCATCATCACAGGAGTTAAAAGCTCCAACTCATTGTCAACATGTGGAATTGTCACATTTTTAAATATTCGCCAATCCAGTGGGTGTACAGTCACACTTCACAATGGTTTTAATTGTCATTTTCCTGTTTACTTAAGGAGGTTAAGTAGGTTTTTATATGTTCGATTGTCAGTTGCATGTGACATGCTTGTTTAAATCTTCAGACCTTTTGCCCATTCTCTGTATTAGGTTCCCTATCTTTTCTCATTGATTTGTAGGAGTTCTTTAGAGACATCAGACACAAGTCCCCATCTCTGTGGCCTGCCTTTTTGCTCCTCTTTGGGTGTCCGTTGATGAGAAGGACTTACTTTTTCTATAGTTGTATTCATCAACCTTGTTCTTCATGGTTAATGCCTTTTTAGTTCTGTTTAAGATCTCTTTCCCTCTCCTATGGCATGATGATATTCTCTTATTTTCTGAAAGCCTTATGGTTTTGCCTTTCACAGTTGAGTCTCTAATCTGTATACTGTTGATTTTTGTCGTGAAGGAAAACCCTGTCTGTTCTTCCTTTTCTTTCTCTAGGTCCCTTTTTTTCCACACCCCCCATCATTTTATGTTCTTACTATCTTTTGACTATTTATTGCCTTATTACCTTCCTGCCTTCATCTTCTAGTTCATGGTCCATGTTACTTCACTAGGTAGATTTTCCTAAATGTCACTCTGGTAATTGTATATTGAATTAAAAAAAACCCAGTGTCACTTACTTCATTCCTGATTAAATTTTGTCTATATTTCTGGTATTCAGAGCTACTCAAAAATCTGTTGTTATTTGTAGTTTCACCAAGAAGAGATAACATCTCATCAGGGAAGATGAGCTGGCTCTCACAGTGATTCATCACCACGTCCAGAACCAGTCTTCAGCTCTGCACATCCCAAAGTGTTGTGTTTATTTATTTTTTTTTATTTTTTGTCTGAATTCTTGGAATTCATCCTACTCAGAGGAGGGAGAGTAATGTGAGAGCCAAACACCCATTTACCATGAGGACGAACACATTCCAACAACCATTATATTCATAGCTGTTCTCCAGGCCGCCCTCTCTCCAGCATCACAGTATCTAAGAAGCCGCGTTGGTATTACACAATTGCTTTCTGTGTAGACAAAAGGAGCTAGGACATTTTAACAAATATTTATTCTGAGCCGCAGTGAGGCTAGACACTTTGTTCTCTCTTTACAGCAGTCTACCTGGGTTTTTTATATGCATCCAAAGCAGTCTCTTTTTCTCTTGGATTGGGCCAGAGAAACACAGCCAAATCTTTGTTCTTTGAACCTCTTTTTCTCAGGCTTCATGATGACCCGCCCTGCTCCCCAACCCTCTCTAATTATACTCCTCCATCAGGAAGAGCAGAGGATAACTGAATCAACTTCCACCACGGCAATTCTGAAAGTAGCCTTTTCTTCTGAGATATTATATGTCTCATTGTTTCTTCAGCTCCTGCCCCCAGCCCTCTGGTACCCTCTCTCCACCCAGGGACATCTCTTTCACTCGAGCCTGTCCTGGCTTATCTCCTTTTAATCCTACTACAAAAAGTATTGTGCTTTACGCAGAACAGGCCACTTGGTATTTTTGAAACACACCTTGTTTCTCACTTCTTTACCTTTGGTTAATTATGTCATTTCTTTGTCTCAGTTACCCTGGTCCTGGGTCCATTAAATCTATAACTTCTAAAAAATCCTATTTGATGACATATAATGAACCTTTCCTTTTCATTCCTCCTTCTCTAGAAAGTGCCTTACAATCATATTTCCTACCGAAGGGCAAAACCTGGTGGGCCATGTTTGAACCACATGACTCCCTTCTCTGAAACAGCAATTAATCCACTGGCTGGTCATTCACTGATTATAATCTTCAAAGAAAGCTGTGCTAAGAAGTCCAGACACCATAAAGCCCATAGGATTGTTTCTTGGAACAACCAGAGCCACATACCATTTGGAGTTAAGGGGTTACAGAGGAGCCACAATACGTAGAGGAAGCAGTTCTGCCAAGGGTGATAGGGGACAGATGCTACAAGGAGAAGGGAAATGAGAGGTGTGAGGCCCAGAGAGAGACAGAAGACAGAATGCCACCTGCATCCCATATGTCTCAGCACCTCCTGTTCCAGTGCCTGTCCTCTTGAATATGGCTGTGCCTCATTTCCGGGAGACCTGTGTCCTCATACTGTGTACAGGGCATGAAGAGCAAGTCTTTCTCCCAACCTCTTCCTACCTGAGTCTTTTCTACCCAGAAGTAACATCTGTTTTTTCTGTAATTTTAAAAAGGTATAAAATTCACCCTCTTTGGGGATACAGTGCAGTGAATTTTGACAAACATATGCAGTTCTTAATCCACCGCCCCAATTAAGGTATAAAATACTTCCCTAACCCCACACATTCTCTTGTGCCTTGAACTCTCCCCCCACCAGCCCTTGACGATCACTGATCTTTTTTATATCCCCCTATAGTTTTGAGTTTTTTGGAATGTCCTAAAAAAAGAATCTTACAGCAAATAGTCTCTTGAGTCTGGATTCTTTCACTGATCAGTACATTTGCCATTCATCTGTGTTGTTGTGTGTGTCAGTATGGGCATACCTTGCTTTGTAGATATTGGGGTTTTTACAGTTGAAGGTCTGTGGTAACCCTGTATTGAGCCAGTTTGTTGGTGCCATTTTTCTAACGGCATTTGGTAGTTCTCCTAATATTTTATACTTTTTCACTATTATTATATTTGTTATGGTCATCTATCATCAGTGATCTTTGATGTTGCTATTGTCATTGTTTCTGGGGTACCGTGAGCTGTGTCCATTAAGATGGCGAACTTAATAAATGTTGTGTGTGCTCTGACTACCCTACCAACTGGCTGTTCGCCATCCCTCTCCTCTCCTTGGGCCTCCCTGTTCCCTGAGACTGCAGATGTGATGGAAATAGCAAGAGAACTAAAATTAGAAGTGGAGCCTGAAGATGTGACTTGAACTGTTGCAATTTCATGATAAAATGTTAATGGATGAGAAGTTGCTGCTTATGGATGAGCAAAGAAAGTGGTTTCTTGAGAAGGAATCTACTCTTAGGGAAGATGCTATGAAGATTGTTGAAATGACAGCAAAGGATTTAGAATATTATATAAACCTAGCTGATAAAGCAGCAAGTTTTGAGAGGATTGACTCCAAGTTTGAAAGTTTGATCATGGGTAAAATGCTATCAGACAGTTTCACGTGCTACAGAGAAATCCTTCATGAAAAGAAGAATCAATCCATGTCATAAACTTCAGTATTGTCTTATTTTTAAGAACTGGTCACAGCCACCCAAACCTTCAGCAGCCACCACCCTGATCAGTCAGCAGCCATCAACGTCAAGGCAAGACCCTCCACCAGCAAAAAGATTGCAGCTCAGATGATGGTTAGTACTTTTTTGCAATAAAGTTTTTTTAATCAAGGTACATACATTGGTTTTTTAGACATAATTCTATTGCACATTTAATAAACTATAGTATAGGGTAAACATAACTTTTAATGTTTCCCAATTGCACTGGGAAAACCAAGAAATTCATCGACTTGCTTTATTGCAATATTTGCTCTCTTGTGGTGGTCTGGAACTGAACCTACAGTATTTCCAAGTTACGCCTGTACTTTGTTCCTTTTTATTCCTTAGGAATATTTTACTGTGTGGATGTATCTCAGTGTGTTGTTTGTCTCACCAGTTGAAATATTTGGGATGTTTCCAGTTTGGGCCAATTACAGATAAAGCTACTATAAGCATTCAAAATAGGTTTTTGTGTAAACATAGTCTTAATTTCACAGAGTTAAGTTCCTAGAGTGGACTTAAGGTAACTGTATGTTTAACTTTATAAGAAACTTATATGAAATTTCAAAGTTCTCAGTGGCAGTGATCAGAAACCTAGTGTTCTATACCTAGCCAAATTATCATTTGTCAGCAAGGGGGGACGGGTGCTAATGGCATTTTAAGGTCTGCAATATGCCCTTATTATCTATTGTTGCTTAATAAGCCATCCTGAAGTTTAGTAGCTTAAAACAAAAGCAAAAATATTTTGTACACAAATCTGCAATTTGGGCAGGAGTGGGAAGGCTTCTCTTTGTTCCACATATTGTCAGCTGGGGTAGCTCAGCTAATGGCAGCTGACTCCTCCTCCACGACAACTCCTCTCATGCCTGCAAGTTGGTGTTGACTCTGCATGGGTAGTTCGTCCAGGGTTGAGGGCCAAAGGCTTCAATTCCTTTCCACATGGACCTCTTCATGTGGCCCGGGCTCTTTCAGAGCATGAAAGCTGGATTCCAAAGGCAAGCATCCCAAGAGCAAGAGCCACATGGAAACCGTATTGCTTTTTGTGACTACCTTTGGAAGTCACATGGTATTATTTTCACCATTGCACTATCATTTGAGATAGTCCTGTAGGCCTGCCCAGGCTCAAGAGAAAAGACTTCATCTGTTTATGAGGGAGTGGCAAGGATCTGGATGAGCATGTCATGTGGGAAATATTGTTGTGACCCATATGGGAATTAAAATCTGCCACATAATGGCTCAAGAAGTTTACCACCTACCAAGCCTCTTTGAAAGAATTTAAAAAGGATACATTCCAAGAGAAAGAAAAATAAATCAGGGGAAAAGTAGAATATAAGGAATGATGATGAAAAATAAAGTGGTAAAATGTATTGGTTAGTCTAATTGAACATTGAATTTTTTTAATTAAAAATGTGGAACTAAAATCTCATAATAACATGGAAATGTAGGAGCAGAGAGAAATAAGGCTTGTGAAGGTTCTCTTTTTTAATTAAATGATATAGACACTGACTCTGGACTTAGTTATAGAATCCTTTTTTAAAAAAACATTTGGGTGCCTGGGTGGCTCAGTTGGTTGGGCGACTGCCTTTGGCTCGGGTCATGATCCTGGAGTCCCGGGATCAAGTCCCACGTCGGGCTCCCTGCTCAGCGGGGAGTCTGCTTCTCCCTCTGACCCTCTTCCCTCTCGTGCTCTCTATCTCTCATTCTCTCTCTCTCAAATAAATAAATAAAATCTTTAAAAAAATTTAAAAAATTAAAAAATTATAAAAACATTTACGTTTTTTTGAGGTCTGTTTGACATATGACATTACAGGATTCTTTATGAGAATATTTGGAACATGAGCAAGTTCTGTAGTGTCTCTTCACCTCCTTTTCACACATCAATCCATGACATTCTGCTTCTGCTCCCACCAAAATGGAATCATTTTTCTGTTATTACCCTACTTAAACTTAGCTGTCTTACTTGACCCTTTGGCTCACTTTCTTCTTAAAACACTTTTTCTGACTTCCATAAAACCACACACTCCTGTTTGTTTTTCATGTCTGTTAGATTCTTTTACTAGGTCATCTTCCTCTAAATACTGGATTTTTTCAGTCTTTGGTCCTAGGACTTCTGTACCTTCCCACCTTATTTTCTTTCCGTAGGCAATCTCACATAAGTCCATAGTTCACGTACAAACTGTAGTATTTGCATATGACTGGCAAATTTATTTCTCCAGCCCAAGCCACTTCTTTGACCGTCAGATCTCTGTATTCAATGTCCTCTTCCTGGCCTTTTCCTAGATCTTCTTCAAAGGCACATTGATCCTGTTTTCCCTCTGTCCTGCTTTACTTCACAAAGATCCTGACTCTCCTCCGGTACTCCTTTCTTCATATAGATGACACCATCATCCAATAGTTGTCCAAGCCAGAACCAGGGAATTGTCCTTGATACACCTTTTTCTCCACTACTACATCTGGTCAATCACCAGGTTCTTCTTCTTATACTACCTAATATCCCACAAACCCAGTCACATCTCTGTGTCTACCTCTGTCACCATCTCTGGCCAAACTGCTGCATCTCATAAATTTCTGCTGGAGTGTTATAACTTCTTTCCCTATGTCTGCTTTTGTTTTCTTAATCCATTCTTCATGTTGTGGACAGAATGATTTGTTAATATGAATATGGTGCCAGTCCCTTGCTTAAAGTCCATTAGTATCTTGGTCCAAGTAACCAAATCTCTTGGCTTCATCTTGGTCTCTGAAACTCAGCCACGCCACTTTGTATAATGGTCACACTCATAGTATCTAGGGTCAGATTGCATGAATTTGAATCTTAGTTGTTTTTTTTTTGTTTTGTTTTTTTTTGCTTACTCTAGCCATGATCTTGGACAAATTCTTGAACCTCTACATATTGGGGTTCTCTCCTTTGAAATGGAATTACTAGTGTCTACTTTGTAGGGGTGTGTGTGAATTAAATGTGATGAAACGTGTAAAGTGGTAGCAGAGTGCCTGACATTTAGTAAGCCTCCAGTAGATGTTAGCTTATTTCCTTGAATGACCCACGTCCTTCATGACTCAGGGAATTCTTACTGTTTCTTCACTCTGCCCAGGATACTCCCATCATTTCACCTGGTTAATATGGACTTATCCTTCTGCTCCAGGAGGACCTTCCATCCTCGTTGGCCCATGACAGACCCAGTTCATGTCTTTTGTACATCACTTAATGCCTATTAATTATTTTTAGGGTGTCCCCTTTATTGCCGGTTTGTGCAGTAAATTATATGGTCAGTCTTCCATGCTTAGTTCAAAAGTGACTTTTTCAGGGAACTTTCCCAGTTCCACCAAGTTAGGTGCCTTACTATTTGTTCTCATAACACATCCTGCATCTTTCTTGGCGGTAGTTATGAACAGGTCATTGTGTAACTCATGACTTGAGGTTTGTTTCTCCCAAGAGGTTGTAAGCTCTCTGAGGATGAGATCTGTCTGGAATCATTACTGATTCCGCAGCACTCGTCTTGTTTGTCAGTGCTCCATGAACATCGTTAGAGGAAAGAAGAAACACTACACCAGGAAAATCCGATCGGGTCTTTTGTCCTGTTTCTCCCATTAAATGTCAAGGCATGGCCCCTTTCTGGGCCTCAGTCTCTACCTGAAAAATGACAAAATTGGACTTGATGTTCCCTACAGCTCCTCTGACCCTACCTTACATGAGTGTAGGTACATCAAAGAAACCTCTTACCTGTTTTCTAATATTTAGAATCTTGAATTCTAAGAAATACATGGAATCAATTTAATTCCCCCCAAAATAGAATAATACCCCTATATTACCCAGTGAATGTAGCCCTGACTGTTACGCCTTTTCTTGTTATGGACTTCTAATGTGTAAGTGGTGATATTATCTCTTTTTTCTCTATATGAGAAGAATATATAGTCTGTATGATTATGTGATCATTGCTGTACCTGCTAACAAGTTGAAAACTGAGTTAATAGGGAAAAAAAAGCCCTAGTTAAGATTATTTAAAATAAGTTCGCTTTCTCTAGGTAGGTAGCCAATTAAAGACATTTTGTTGTTGTCATTCAGAAAGATAATCCTTGAGGAGAGAGTGTCATGAAAAATTGAAAGCATTTTTATTGAGTTTTATAATGAAATTAAGTAGAAAATAAGAGCAGGAAATGAAATCTATAACACTAATGGGAAATCTTGAAACCATTTTATAAGGGTTTTTTTTTTTTCCTAATTTAATTGGGTCTCACAACATGTCTGTGAGGTTGGGAAGGTTTTTGTTTGTTTGCTTGTTTGCTTGCTTGTTTGTATTTAATAATGTGAGGAAGTCTGCTAAACCTGACTATTCCCTTTCCAACTGATAAATGCATACATAGCAGTTTCTTACAGCTAAAAGCAGGAAGACCCTGAAAACTGAGAAATAGCTACTTTGAAGTCATTTTGGCTTCTGGGAGGGCTGAACAATACTTTGGGATATAAAATTTCCTGAGGTCTTTAAGAAATTTTCTTGGTAACTCTGAGGAATGGTGGGTCATGGTGCAGTGACTATTTGTGTAAATTAAAGGGTTGTAGGATTGAGGGGCAGAGAATTGTGAAGAGGAGGCCCGTGACTTCCAGTGAGAATGGAAATATCCCCCTCCCCCCCGCTGACAGTCCTGTTTCCATAGTGCTGGGTTATCTTGAATGCCTACCATGCCTTATTCTACCGTGGCAAGTCATTCATGTACTCCACGCCACCCTCAACACCTTGAAGTACCTTTTGTTTCTTGGCCTTATTGGACGTGAGCCAGTATGAAAAACCAAATTTATCTAAATTCGTCCTTCTGCTGAGAACTCTTGAGACAAAAACTGAGGCATCATCAAAAGAGAGAGGACATACGGATGAAGAAGATGGTGAACTGGAAACCAGCGTCTGGGAAGGTCCAGAAGTAACCTCATCCATCGACTGTAGGACCGGCTCTATGAAGGACATGATACGGAGGCGAGTGAGGGGACTTGAGAGAGCTCTGGGCCTGCAGGGACGCAATTGCACCCCAACAGACCCCAGCCTGAAGACTGCTTTGGACCTCCTACATTGAGTTGGGCTTAAAAGCTCAATCTAACTTCCAAAACTGTTTAATTTTTTTTCTAGGTGCATCTTTCAATATACTTTTGAAGGATTCCAAGTGATTTCCTCTTCATTTTCTTTTTTCTATCATTTTTAGAGGATAAACTTTTTTTTTTTTTAATTTTTAACTTCTTTTGGCTATGGGGCAGTCAGGCTGGTAGTGAATAAATCCTTACAGTACTAAGATACCTTTTTGTAGCATTTGACCAGTTTGAAAGCAGTGGTTCCTAAATTTCAATGATACACCAAGCTTTACAGAAAATGAGTTCCAAAGGGAATTGATTTTTATCTGCAGTACTTTCATCCTACAGACAGGATATTGACTACATTTGATAGAATGGAAGTGTGAAACTAGAAAGAAACATTGCAATAATAAATCCTCTGGGAGCCGTTCATGATCAACAGGATCATTCACTGGATGGAAATGTCTGAGAGCTGGACAGTGTCAATAGAGAAGAAAGATGAAATGAAAGCATCAGCCTTCTGGAAGAGTCTTCTCCCCTGAGTCCTACGGTTTTTGTTAACGGGTTCTCTGCGGTGTCCTGTCCTCCTCCTTCATCAGCTCATGTGAGAACCTTAAAACTCCTAATAACTTACAACCAAATATTTTAAAATGTCAAAATACTGGCAGACCTCAGTCTTGTTGGCATGTTGCCATATGAATTGATCCACAACCATTGTGAGATGCCTCGGTACAGTCTCTTCTTTTATTTCTGTCTTACGTTATTTTGAATTTTGTGCTTTCCTCATGCATCAAGCAGTTTTGTCCTACTGTGGGAAGGTAAAAGGTCTGTCGTCAACGTGGGCTTCCCTTCATGAGCTTCTCCTCCCTGCTGTGTTGTGTAGTTGGTTGCTGGCATGGTTACTTTCTTATATGGCTAACCATAGTTTTCACCTGTGTGAAGGAAAACGTGTCTCAAATGTTGATTTCCTTTGAGAATTATATTAAAAACTCAATTCTAAGTACCTCTTCTTGAATATTGATATTATTGATAAAATGATTACAAATCATTCTTAGAAATAAGAACAAAGTAGTTTTTATCTCATTAAAGCTCATATGTAATTTTGTAGAGAGTAAGGGATTATTTCAAAGAGTTTTAATAGGTGATAATAGGGAGATTTCTTTGATCATAGAGTTTTTAAGAACTTTTGAAGTTTGGAAATCTGTTCAGGCAAAAAGAGAATGAGGAACTATCTCTAGATAGCACAGACTGATCATAAGTGGATTGAAGTACTCTCAGTGGTACACGTGGGAATTGTGAGTCAAGAGGTAGATCATAAAAAATTAGGGGAGAGACGGCATCAGAAGTTGACGAGAAGATGAAGGGATAGTGGGAAATAAGTAGGACCCCATGAGGTTTAGAGATGGAGGCAGGTAAGGAAGAAGAAGGTAGAGTGGACCGGACAGAGCAGTGAAGCTAGGCTGACAACTGCCTCAGCTCTAAGCCCAGTGGTATGAGGCTACGGGAAGTCTAGAGAGGGCTACAAGGGCAAGAGAGTAAACAGGGGAGAACCAAGCTCCAAGTGGAGCAAGACGAAGAAGGGAACATTCAGAGACGAGGTGGACCGACCAGGCAAGGGGTTTTGCAGGGGTTCAACCGTGAGTCCCTTAGGCACACTGAGAGTGGTTAAAGACTGTGGGGCCAAGGAGGGAGGTAGTGAAGCAGGAGATGGTGCAGAGATGTCTAGGGATTTGAGTGTAGGAAATGAGAGAAATTGAGATTCTGGGACTTTACCCATCAACAGGGATAAAGGCAGTGATGAGCTGTTAAATGTTTAATAACTGGTTTTTGGTAAGGAAAAGTCCTAATTGGTAGCATTTGCCGATTTCCATGGTGTTAGTACTCCCACCAAAACAGATTTCAACTACCAACATGGCACCGTCTCCTACGGATTTGGATAGAAGAGCACAAAATTGACACATGTGAGCCAATAGAAGCTGGCTTCAGCCACACTGGATAAAGGGCATACTTGGATTAGTGTTTTTGGGCAAAGGCAGATAGATAAGTGGCCAAAAATGTGAGCGATAGAGTGTAGGGAGCATTTGGTATCCCTTTTGACTTCTGGGGATAGAGGTATAGTGACCTCAGGCCTCTTAGCTTGGGCCATTTAAAAAACAGGCCTGGGATGGATTTGGCCCACAGGCCATAGTTTGCCAGTTACTGCTATAAACTTTATCATGCCTATGAAACATCTCCACTTGGAAATCTAATTGATTCCTCAAATTCATATCTGTTTAAGGCATTAATATCCAGAATATACATATTTTTTAAAACTCCTATAACTCAACCACAAAAAAACAACCCAATTAAGAAATGGATAAAGTATTTTGATAGATACTTCCTCAAAGAAGATAAAAAAATGGCCAAAAGCATATTAAAAGATGCTGAGCATCATTAGTCATCTGGGAAATGCAAATCAAAACCACAAAGAGATACCCACTTTACACCCATTAGGATGGCTATTATAAAAACAAAATCAGGAAATAACAAATCTTGTTGAAGATAGGGAGAAATCGGAGCCCTCGTGTATTGCTGCTGAGAATGTGAAATAGTGCAGCTGGTATGGAAAAGTTTGGTGATTCCTCACAATATTAAACAAAATTACCACATGGTCCAGTAGTTTTACTCCTGGGTATATACCCCAAAGAATAGACAGCAGAGACTTAAACAGATATTTGCACGCTCATTCATAGTGGTGTCATTCATAATAGCCAAAAGGTGGAAACAAGTGCCCACCAGCAGATGAATAATGAGCGAAATGCAATCTGCACATCCAGTGGAGAATTATTCAACCATAAAAAGGAATGAACGTTTGAAAAATGCTACAACATGGGTGAACCTTGAAAGCATGCTAAGTGGAAAAAAAGCCAAACACAAAAGGACAAATACTGTATGCTTCCAATTATAGCAGGTATCTAGAACAGGCCAATTTGTGGAGACAGAGTAGAATGGAAGTTACCAGGGCCAGGGGAGGAAGGGACTGGGGGGTTTGTTTAATGGGCACAGAATTTCCGTTTGGGATGTTGAAAAGGATGTAGAAATAGTGATGGTTGCACAATGTTGTGAATATACTCAGTGCTATTAAATTGTACATTTAAGTGGTTAAAATGATAAATTTTATGTTATGTATATTTTACTACAGTTTTAAAGAAAGCAATTCAGTGAAGGAAAAATAATCATTTTAGCATATGGTGTGGGAGAAACTGGACATCAGCAGGCAAAAACCATGAACCTCAACCTAAAACTCACACCTTATGCAAAAAAAAAAAAAAATCAACTAAGATTGCACTTTAGATCTAAGTATAACATGTAAGCCTGTGAAAGTCTTTAGAAAAAGCATAGGAGAAAATCTTCAGGACCTGGGAGTTAGTGAAGATTTTTTAGACATGGCACCAAAAACATGATTCATAAATGAGAAAAGTAAATAAATTGGGTTTCATCAAAACCGGAAACTTTTGCTGTGTAACAGATGCTGTGAAGAGGATGGAGTGAGAAACTGTAGCCTGGGAGGAAGTATGGGCAAGCCACACATGTTGTTAAGGCTTTATAATCATTTTATCAATATAATTGTTTTGTATAACTTTTTTTTTTTTAAGATTTTTTAAATTTATTTGAGAGAGAGAGACACAGCGAGAGCAGGAACACAAGCAGGGGGAGTGGGAGAGGGAGAAGCAGGCTTCCCGCAGAGCAGGGAGCCCGATGCAGGGCTCGATCCCAGGACCCCGGGACCATGACCTGAGCCGAAGGCAGACGCCTGACGACTGAGCCACCCAGGCGCCCTGTTGTATAACTTCTTGGCAGTTATTCCAGAGAAGTGAATAACGAGGATCATACAAAAACATGCGCACAAACATTAATAACAGCTTCATTTGTAATAGCCAAATTTAGAAATTTATTTGTAATTAGCCAAAAATTAGAAACAACCCAGATGTTCTTTAGTGAGTGAATGATTAAACCAGCTGTGGTCTATCCTTACCGTGGAACACTACTCAGCAACAAAGAGGAATGAACTATTATTACAACTTGAGCAGATCTCAAGGGCATTGTGTTAAGGAAAAATACCCAGTCGCAAAAGGTTATATGCCGTATGATTTCATGTATATAACATTCTCAAAAGCACACAGTTATGGAGGTGGAGAAAAGACGAGTGGTTGCCAGGAGTTGAGAGATAGAGGAGGGCTCGGGAGGGCAGTGAGGGAAGAGGGAAGAACGTGAATAGAGCGGGGTAGCACGAGGGAGCTTTGTGGTGATGGAATGGTTCTGTATCTTGATTGTGGTGGTGGTTACACAAATGATGGACCCATGCTAAACTGGCAAAAAACTATATGCACATGCAGATGAGTCCCTGTATAACTGGTGAAATCTAAATAAGGTCTGGGGGATTGTACCAGCACCTATACTGGCTTTGATATTGTACTGAGGTTTGTTACCGTATCTTTGGGGGAAATTGGGTGGAGGGTACATTAAACCTCTCTGTACCATATTTGCATTTTTCTATGAATCTGTTACTATTTGAAATCTTTGATTTTAAAACATAGTTGTACAGTTTAATTATAATAAAGTAAATATTTGCAGAAGCAATGTCCAGAAATGGATCGTTGCAGCTTCTGAGAAGGCCTAGGTTTGCCCTTCCCCCCCTTAAAAGCAGCAGCTCATCTGACTCCTGTGTATGGTAACTACTCTGTGATTCCTTGTCATTTTACCACGTACGTGCTATGGTTTACTTTTTGGACTTTTTATAAAGTCCTAACTATGTATTCTTCTGCGTCTGACCTCTTTCACTCAACGTTATTTTTATGAAATTCATACTTGTTCTAGAAAGCAAACATTCATTTTTATTGCTGATTAATATTCCATTGTATGCACACACGACAGCATGTTTATCCATTCTAGCATATACCTGTGCACATGTTTTTGTTGGGTTCTGCCAAAGAATGGAATTGCTGGGTCATAAAGGCAAGCATGTCTTCAGATTTATGAGAAAATGCCTATTTTCACTTTCTCCATTACACTTAATTGCCTTTTATACTTATTTGTGATGTCTATTTTATGTCTTCCATTATTAGGATATAAGCTCCCAACATATTGTTTCGGTTTTTTTCCCATTCTACATTTCCAGTATTTATAACAGAGGAACATAGTAGGCACTTAAAGATTGTTGAATCCATGGGTGTTACATCCAAAGGATAGCTTTTCTTCCCTGATAAACCCTACCTTCACTTGGATCAGGTTAAAATGGATAGAGACCAGAATGTTTTTTTCTGGACCCCTTGAGATCAGACGCGTTTTGGAATTCAGAGTTTTTTATTTTTCATGTTTTGGAAAGTCCATACACTATATGTTACCCAATACCACTGGTGTGGGTTCTAGGAGCATCCCGTGATCAAACATATTAATGTCTCTGTGGTGGAACAGTGACAATCACTGAATAAGATAAGAAAAACTCAAAATAGCCTTATATCAGTTAAAGCAATTGTTTGATAGAATTTTAAAGGATCTACATGTCAGATCACCGGGTGAAGATTTTGATGCTAAAAGTATACATCAAAATTTACAAAAATGTCTTACCTTTCCTTACAACTGTGGGAGATGATAGGCAGCATAAATATTATACTCACTTCACAGATGAGATAATTGAGTCACAAGGAAATCAGGATCTTACCCCAAGTTTTACTAAACAGCAGAGCTAAAACGCAAACTGTGTCTTATGCTAATACTTTTTCCAACAATGCCACAGCTGCTTCTCATTGATGAAAGTGGCAGTTTTTGTGATTCGTAAATTAACATTTCCAGAGGGGAAAAAGCTGCTTCATAATGAAGCTGTCATAAATCATGCACA
Source organism: Zalophus californianus (assembly GCF_009762305.2). Taxonomy (NCBI): domain Eukaryota; kingdom Metazoa; phylum Chordata; class Mammalia; order Carnivora; family Otariidae; genus Zalophus; species Zalophus californianus. The sequence goes on along the minus strand of NC_045604.1, from coordinate 111,160,297 downwards.
GTTGTCCCGAGATTTGGAACAGAGCTAATGGCAAGTGCTCCCACTGAGGCACATGTACGCGCTGGACTGTCCAGGGTCAGCATTCGTTTGTCGGCTGCAGTGAAAGCTCTGACCCTCTACACACAGGGACGCCTGCCTTCAGCATGGCCAACCTCCCTTTCCTGTGTTCTCTCTTTTCTTTGTGGAGAATTCTTTTCCTGTATCAGCTCCACAGTGCCACCCATTACCCTCAGCCTCTGTCCTCTCTCAGAACAGAGGAGGATCTGAAACAAGGCGTCTGGATTTATAAATTAAATAGCAGTTTTTACTGGGAGTGATTTTCAGGCAAGGTATTACCTGGTAAGGCATTGACATTGAGCAAATTGATTGAATGAATGTAGATTACAGGCTTCCTATGAATTACGTTTATTGTATTTGCCTGTCTCCTCCAGTAGAAGTAAGCTGGGTCCGTGTTATGCTTTTTATTATTTTGTTCTCTAATGCTTTCCCGATACCTATAACAGAACCCAGCACATACTCTGCAGTTGTTTAGTAAATTAATGATTGTATATGCCTTTTATCTTTAAGAGATATATGCCTTTAAGCTCTGTTAAAAATCAATTTCAGACTGAAAGAAGTAGATAGATTTCTGTGGGCAGTAAGTTGGTTTTGGCATGCCCTATAAGAGCACTCATCACAGATTATTACCATTATTTTCTGTGTAATCTTTTATTAAGAGTTAGCTTCATGAGAACAGGAAACTCATCTGTGCCTGGTACATAATAGGCATTCCAAAACTATTGACTTCAGGTTCTGCCAGGTGGAGTTGCCCCATTGCTCCCTGACCCTCCCCTTACCACTAAACTTCCTTGGATAAAACACAGCACACAAGCATAGGGCATCTGGGAAAGCAGCAATAAGAGGCCTGCCTGGGGCCTTTGGCACCTAATAATCAAGATGTTGGCGAGTTCCCCCAGTTTTCTTACTACTGCCCATGTATCCTGGACAAAGAGCTGCAGATCCTCTCATCTGAACCAGCAAACACACACACACACACGAGCGCTCCAAGAAAAGCCTATTCCTTCTAGCCAAAGGTCTAGGAAAAAGGTGGCTTAACATCTGTGCTACTGTAGCCAAGGAATAGGAAAAAAATGCCTCTCCATCCCCCACTACCTCATCACGTGAAAGTCAGTGTTCTACCATTACTGCATTCTATCAATATAGGCAGGTACTCTGATCTGCCCATTGGTTCGTGTTGGTGGGACTGAGCATGGACCTGATCCTCCATCTTCTGCCCAGTGAAAATAGTTGGTGTTCTGCTTCCTCCATCAGGGTACTCTCATTGGGCTCTACAACAGTTGAGCATCGCCCCAACTCAGCAGCAGACAGACCGAAGGAGCTGGTGAGAAGTGGGCTAATTACCATTAGGCCTCACACCCCACACTTGTTTCAGCTGGGCCCAGTGGAACACTGTGCAGCAACAAAGCAGTTAGCCTCCCCCCTCTTTCCTGATGGTTCTAGGGCCCACAGTGGAGCTGATCTTTACTCTCAGAGGCAGTGAGGTAGTGGGAGTCAGTGCCCCCCTTTTGCTAGGGTAGTGTTAGAGCCTGGTACAAAGCTGTACATACACACCCGTCTAGCCCTTATGCTACACATCAACCAAGGGTATGCCTGCAAAAAAGAGAAGATTACATAGGATCAAGTCTTATTATATACTATCCAAAATATCTAGGATATAACTGAGGATGATTTATTATACTAAGAACCAGGAAAATCACAACTTTTATTAGAAAAGCCAATAAACACACTAATACAGAGAGAAATCAGATGTTGGCATTATGTGGGAAAGATTTTATTTCTATTTTATTTTTTAGAGAGGGGGAAGGGGCAGGGGGACAGGGAGAGAGAGAATCTTAAGCAGGCTCCATGCCCAGCATGGAGCCCGACGCAGAGCTTGATCTCACAACCTTGAGATGACCTGAGCTGAAATCAAGAGTCAGATGTTTAACCAACCAAGCCATACAGGCACCCCTATCACCTCTGCTAAAGCAGCCAATCATAAAAGTACTTAAAGAAGTAATTATTAATTCCCTTCATAGGAATGAAAAAATAGAAAAGCTCAGCAAAGAAGTGTAACAAAAAAGAACCAAATGGAAATTAAAGAACTGAAAAATACAGTAACCAAAATACAAGTTCACTGGATGGGCTCAGTAGCAGAGGAGAGATGACAGAGGATTGAATCAGTGAACTTAAGGATAGAGTAAGAGTCTACCCAACCTGAGCAACAGAGAAAAGATAGACTTGACGGGGGGGTGGGGAGGGGGTGGGAGAGAAAAAGACCCATAAGGATCTGTGGGACAATAACAGGAGCTAACATTCACATCATCAGGACCCACTCATTGGAGAAGAGAAGGAGGGTTGAGCCAAGAAGTATTTGAAGACATAATGTCTGAGAACATCCCAAACTGGTCAAAAAAACATAAACCTACAAATTCAAGAAGTTGAGCAACCCCAAATCAGATAAATGCAAAGAAATTCACACCAAGACATATTATAATTAAACTTCTGAACACCAAAGAAAAGGGAAAAGTCTTGAAGTCAGAGCAAAATGACACATTACTTGTAGGGTAACGTGAATTCTAATGACAGCAGTCATCTGAAGCCATGGGGGCTAGAAGGAAGTGGCAGAACATTTTTCAAATACTGAAAGAAAAGAACTGTCAATAGCAAATTTTTTATCTTGTGAAAACATCTTTTAGGAATGAAAGAAATCAAGACATACTCAGGTGATGGAAAACTAAGAGAATTTGTTATTAGCAAACTTATCCTTAAGATATAGCTAAAGGACATTTTCTAAACAGAAAAAATAATGTAACAGCAGAAAACTTGGAACTTCAGAAAGGAAAGAAGAACATTGGAATGCATAAAAATAGGGGAAATGTATTAGATTATCCTACTTTCCTTGAATTTCTTAAATCGTATATGATGGTTGAAGCAAAAATTATAACAGCATCTGCTATGGTGCTTAGTGTATGTAGAGGAAATATTAAAATGATTTCATTTAAAAAGTGGAGAAAGTAAAGAGACTTGAGCGAAAGTAAGTTTTTTTTAAACTTCATTCGGAATGGTGTGTTATATTATGTATATTGTAATATCTACATCAACCACTAAGAAAACTATACAAAATAAGATACTGAAAAACACTAGAAATAAATCACTATGTATTCCAAAACATGTTTACATAACCCACAGGGAAATAAGAAAAGAGAAGCAGAGTAATAATCAGATTAAACAGAAAACAAATAATAAAATGGCAAATTTAAGCTCTAACATATCAATAATTATAGTAAATGTAAATGATATAAACATGCCAATTAAAATCAGCAATGATACAGAACAGAACAACACAATCAACCAACAAAACTTAATATAGAACACTTCACACAATAAAAACAAAGTAAATGGTTTTTTCAAGTATGCATGCAACATTCACAAGGATGGACATTATCCTGGGCAATAGAACAAACCACAACAAATGAAAAGAATTGAAATCATACAGAAATATTCTTTGGCCATAGTGGAATCAAAGTAAAAGTCAGTAACAAAACAACAACAGGAAATCCCCCAAACATGGGGAAATTAACACACTTCTAAATTGTCTCTGAGTCAAAAAGAAAACAAAGGAACTTTAAAAAAAAAATGCAGAGTAGTGAATGATAATAAAATACAAAATGTCAAAATTTTTGTGATGCTGCTAAAGCAGGGCGAGAGGAAAATTTACAGCTCAAAATGCTTACATTAGAAAAAAGGAAGAGTCTCAATAAACTATAAACTCCCACCTCAAGGAACTAGGTAAAGAAGAACAAAATAACCCAAAGGAAATGGAGGGGAATGATAAAGGGCACAGCAGAAACCAGTGAAATTGAAAACAAAAATGGGGGAAAAATGATATTAAAGAAAGCTGGTTCCAATGGCACTATGAGGTATTTACCCAAAGGATGCAAAAATACAAATTCATAGGGATACTTGTGCCCCGATATTTATAGCAGCATTATTCAACAATTGCTAAACTATGGAAAGAGCCCAAGTGGCAATCAACTGATGAATGGATAAAGATGTGGGAGATACACACACACACACACACACACACACACAATGCACAAAATGTAGTATTACTCAGCCATCAAAAAGAATGAAATCTTGCCATTTGCAGCAACATGGTTGGAGCTAGAGGGTATTATGCTAAGTTAAATATGTCAGAGAAAGACAAATGCCATATGTTTTCCCTCACATGTGGAATTTACGAATAAAACAGATGAACATAAGGGAAAGGGGGAAAAAGAGAATGGAAAGCAAGCCATAAGAGACTCTTAACGATAGAGAACAAAGTGAAGGTTGATGGAGGGAGGTGGGTGGGCGATGAGCTAGGTGGGTGGTGGGTATTAAGGAGGGCAGTTTTGATGAGCACTGGGTGTTGTATGTAAGTGATGAATCACTGACTTCTACTCCTGAAACCAGTATTACACTATATGTTAACTAACTAGAATTTAAATAAAAATTTGAAAAAGACAAAGCTCATTCTTTGAAAAGATCAGTACAGTGGACAAACCTATAGGAAGATTGACAATGAAGAAAGAAAAGATACAAATCACCAATATGAGAAATGAAAAGAGAATCACGATAGTCCCTGTAAAAAAATGAGAGGAATAATATGAATAACTGCACATATGCATATGGCCACCCAGGCGACATGAACTATTCATCGAAAAGGAAAAACTGCCAAACCTCAACCAAGATGAAATAGAGAACCTGAGTAGTCTCATAAACAATAAGGAAATTGAATTTGCTATGAAAAACTGCCTAAAAAGGGGATTTCCCTGCAGTTTCCAGTGTCATCGCATTTGAAGTGAGTGTCCAGAGAAGTTTACCCAATTTTACCAACCTTTTAAAGAATGCCAGCTTCACATACACTCTTCCAAAGAAATGGAGAGGAGAAAACACTTTCCAATTTATGAGAATAATATTACCTTGATACCCAAACCAGATAAAGGCATTTAAAAAAAAAAGTAAATCTGTAGACCAATATTTCTCACACCTTTAGTCATAAAGATCCTCAAGAAAATATTAGCAAATCAACTTTCAACAAGTTACCTATCATGACTAAGCAGGATTTGCTTCAGTTATCTATCAAAGGCTGATTCAACATTGAAACTCAGTTGATGTAACACATTAGATCAACAGTCTAAAAGAGAAAAAAACATCGAATCAATTTATGCAGAAAAAACTTCTGACAAAACTCAACATGTATTCCTGGTAAGGACTCCCAGCAACCTAGGAATGAAGGGGAAACTTCCTCAAATTGGTAAAAAGCATCAGAAAAAAAAAAAAAACCCAAATCTACTATTATCACTCACATACCTTGCTGGCAGAAAGGTAAAATGGTGCAACAACTATGGGAATAGATTGGCTGTTGTTTTATAAAACTAAAAATGCAATTACATACAACACATCAAATGTAGTCTTGGACTATTTTATAAGATTTAAAGATTCAATTCATGGCTAGACACAACATGCTGACCCTGGGATAGGTGGAAATACAGAACTCTTTGTTACTTACAACTCCACAGGAGAAGGCCAGGCCCCAGTAGGGCCATGCAGGGAGTTGCAAGCTGGAGCTATGGGTGGCAGATACTGTGTCAAGTCGGGAGTTGGGGGGGGAAAGGGGGGTGTTATCTAGGTTTCCTGGGCTCCGTGGGGATTGGCTAATTTGAAAAATTTCAGTGGTCTGCTGGGTCTGGAGGCTGTCCCTAGTCACTGGCGCCTGGTCCCAGAGCAACGAGGATTAATGCAGAGTGGTCCTGGAGCACAAGAGCCCCGTCAGGGAAGTGACTGGGTGTAGACTTACCCAGTGCTCCAGGGGGAACTGACTGGCCTCTAGTCAGGGCGTCCAAACTTGATCAAGACAGCTTTTAAAACAATTTCATATGGGTATTTTTTCCATAGAAATGAAAAGTCATGTTCAAATAAAAAGCAGTAATGAATATTCATAGCATTTTCTATTCATAATCACCCAAAACTGAAAAAATACCCAAAAAACCAATGTCCTTTGACTGAGTATTGTTAATTAAGCCTCGGGATACAACACAGCAATAGAAAGGAATGAACAACTCGGGTGAATCTTCAAGGAATTAAAGTGATGAAAACATTCAACCCCAGAAGCCACATCCTGTATAATTCCGTTTATATGACATTGAAATGATGAAGTTCAAGGAATGGAGGACAGATTAGAGGTTGCGGGGAGTCACTGTGGCGGGGAGGAGGTGCCGGTGACTGCGAAGGCCATCACGGGATCCTTGGGGTGCTGGGGATGCTCTGCATTGCATCGTACTGATTGTTTCTTACCGCTGCAATGGAATCTGCATTTATCTTAAAAAGGTTAAATTTCTTAAAGTGTTTATTGAATGGAAGAAGGAAGGAATGCTCAAGGGATGGAGCCTCAAGGTGTACATTGAACTTAATTTGTGTGAAGTCACTTGTGAAGAGGCATCAGAAGGTACAGGAAGGACTTTGGCCTCTTCAAGATGCCTTCCCCCCCTCTACAAAAAAAGACAAAAAGGGAATGGGGTCTTACTTTCTATGGCTTCTCAGGACGCATGGAAAAAAGAAAAATCATAATTAAAGTTTCTAGATTCCAACTGCTTTGAATACACTATGGGAAGCAGCCTTTTTTTCTGTGACCTGGGCTCAGCACATTGATAATTGGAGTATAGAGCCGGTAATAGCCCAGAGTAAGGGAATGAGAGTGGAGCCGTGACACGTTCAAAGATTATTAGGAAGGTTTTACTCCAAAGGTTAGAATATTTCCAAAGGGAAACTCCTCTGGAAACTAGTTTTAACTACTTTCAGGGCAGCCTGAGCATTAAGAGCTTTAGGACAATCAGTGCTCAGTGTGGTAATGAGGCGGCTGCTTCCTGACTCCTTTTTGAGAGCTGTGCCCGCCAAATTAATTGTATTATTGCTACTTATAGCACCTGAGGCTTTCTGCGTGTTTCTTTGGAGTGTTCCAAGCCTTTCTAAAATCCCAGAGAGCAATGGTTGGTACAGGCCGGTGGTTTGCAGATCCGACCCGGGTTCTCCTTCCGGTTCTAGCACTTCCTGGCCCTGTGACCTGGAACACACCAAGACCCGAGCACGAATAACTGCGTCTGTACTGAAGGGGGTCTCAAAGAAGAAATGATGCAGGTGCTGGGTGGACAGCACTCCCCGCCAGCTCCACAGACACCGGGGATGCTGCTGTTCTCGGCCAATGAGAAGCCCGAGCAGGACCCGTGGCGCAAGGGCATCAGGACCCAGATTGTGTCTCTGCTTCTGACTTGTCTAGTGACTTCTACAAAGTCACGTACTCTGTAGACCTTAGTCTCTTCATCTAGCATCTTCTGATGTTGGAGCAGACAGTGTGCAGAGTATCTTCCAGCTTTCATGGGTGTGGCTTCTGAGCTGAACTTGTTCCAGGCAAAATGATAGAGTCACATAGTGGTTGGGAGCGTGGGCTTCGAATCTTCTAGGTCTGGGTATGAGCCCTGCCTCTGTTCCTGGTGTGTGCCAGGCCCAGCAGCCGGTCGGCTTTCTCAGCAGGGACTCTGGTTCTGTTCTCGCCCCTGCCGAGTCCCGGTTACCCTACTTCAGGTCAGCACGGCTGGCCAAGGCCTGTCGGCACCCCCACCCTCTGCCAGCCTTGTGTTTCTGTGAACACACCACCTGTTCATTCAGGCATCGTCTATGGCCGATACCCAGCTACACGGCCAGAGGCGGGTAGTCGGGACAGAGACCATGTGCCTACAAACCTGAAACTTTTTACTGTCCAGTTCTTCACAGAAAATGTTGGCCAAGCCCTTCTCTAGGAAAATTATGCTAATCCTGCCCCTTGGTTTCCTAGCTTCCTAGCTTCCCTTCATCTGTAGAAGGGTGGAAGGGGCAGGATTGTTGACTGATATCACTGAGTCACTAGTCTCTGGCTCCCTTCCTCTAGGTATTTATTTTATGAGAAAATGGACTATTTTCAGAAACCTCTTAAACTTCTTTGTTACTGTTACTGCTTGCGACTCAGTGCCCCACTCTTCTACTGTTTGTAAAACTTTGCACAAATTACTTCTCCAGGCCTCAGTTTTCTTATCTGCATCTCACTTTTGATAATAACCAGGATTAAATTAGTGCTAAATATAAAATTTTGCTCAGTTCTTTTTAGAGAGTAAGCAAATAATTGGAAGTTACTGTTTTTACTTTTGATGAGTCCATACATAATTTTAAAATACTTTGTGTCTCCGTCTACACAAGCACATATTTGCCAAATTAGATACCTTTTGCAAGAATCATGTTTTATTTAGAAATGTTTTGACAGCCAGAACATGTTTCCATTGCAAACAAAAATATTTCCCATTTAGAAATACTTGTTCTGATCATCTGTGTAGAAATGAATGTTTTGTATTTGAGCTGTTAAGCAGCAAAATATATTTGCTAAATGCTCTTGCAAATGTATTTGTCTATTTCTTAGAATATTGCCTTGGAGAATTACCCAATGACAATTACACCCTTACGAGAATAACCCAGAGCAGATCTAGCCTTTTGAACAGATAGGGGGTGGCAGCTGGGACAGACAGCTTGGTGGTTGTCAATGCACAGATCCACGTTGCTCCTTGTGGCTCTCACATTATGTCCAGCACTAGCTGGATGAGCCGCCACATGGTGATTACCATGGATCCAGTATGAACTGACAAGTTATACTTCTGTCTCAAGCACCAGACAATATTGACTTTTTTTTTGCTGTAACAATAATTTTTTTCCATTGAAGGCCATGAGTAAATAGATTTTTTTTTGTTTGCCAAAATTATAATAACTCACTTGAGGCTTATTGTTAATTTTCAGTGAGAGTGGCAAGAGTTCATCCTCTTATAATTCTCATATTGCTTCTCTTTCACATTTTACATGTAGTAAACGAAAAAGTAAGCTCACTGGATAGCCTATGTCTTTTGCTAGCATTTAGGATAAAGAGAAACCCAATAAATCATGCATTGATCAGCCCTACCAATATTGAATTATGAGATCACGGTATAACTTTTACAGATAAATCATCAAGCCAGTGTCACACAGTCAATCTGGTTTGGAGAGTAGGAAAGCGTTTCTTCTTTTTAAGATTCCACATTAGTTTTAACCCCTATAACATTATACCAATATTTTTTCAACTTGATTATACTCTCCGCTGCAAGGGCAAGATAAACTTTACATTAATAAAAGCCATATGACTTGTCTTTTGAGTTTCAAGAGAATTTAATTTAAAATTGGTACTTTGCATTTATATAACACCTTTCATAATGTGTGGTCTCAAAACACTTTGGAAATAAAATACGCTAATATGTTAGCCTGGATTTACAAGCAGTTCACTGGGCTAGTGTTTCCTTACAAGACTGTGACCCACCAGAAGTACTCAAATATAGTGTGTTTGTCCTTGTCAGGTGATATTCTTCATCAAGGAAAATTATTTAGAAGAAAATTTCTTCCAAGTTATTAAAAAAAACTTCTCTCATTTTTTATTGTTTAGCAGGAAGCTTGCCATTTTTTTTAGACAATTACACCAATGTTTCCTACCTAGAATTACCTTTCAACATGAATAAATTCAAATGTTTATGAAAACCAGTTAGAAATTTCTGAATTTCAGACTTGTGAGACAAAGAAATGGCTCAGATTTTCCTTCACTTATATGATTGTCACAAACCAGAGTGAAAATGCCATAGAAGAAGAATATCTAACGATATGAAGAGGTCTCCCTATTCCCTGAAGTGTGAGGTGAATCACAGACTGAATTTTGGACTAGAATGGACGACTTCCCTGCTTCAGCTGTGGAAACCTACAAACAGTTCCGTGGAGAGGCCACATGTTGGAAATGGTTCAGAAAATAAGATACCCTTCTCTCTTCTCAGGGACCTGTATAAGGAGGCAGTGGTATTCACAATAAAAAGTAGAAGACAGATGTTCTCTGGGGGTATGATATTTTAAAAAGAAGTAAAAAGATTATTATCTGACATGATCCATGGGAACCAGTCTTATTGATTTTCCTGTTGTGACCTTGGTTGTCCAGCACCAACATGAGCGCATATCCGTTAGTGTTAGGTCTGGTTTCAGTTGTGCTTAGGATGCTTTAAAGTCAGAGGAGAAAAAAATAGGTGCTTGTAGTATTTGCTCTTGCCTTAATTAAGAAACAAATCTTAAACTAATAGGATATTGTATGTCAACTATACCTCAATAAAGAAAGGGGAAAAGAATGAAGCAGCCTTGGATATACTTACGTAGGATACTTTCTAAGATATTTTAAGTGAAAAAAGCAAAGGGTAAAAATTGTGCACAAATGCCTCCATTTGAATGAAAAGAAAAGATTAAGATATGTGTGCATATGCCCTCTGGAAAAATACACAAGATGCTGCTATTGGGGTTGCCTGTGAGGGGAATGTGGGGCTTGGGGACACCAATGGCGGGAAGATGCTTTGCCACTTTTGGGAACATTTTGGCTTCTGTATTGTGAGCACATATTAACTATTTTTTTTTAAAGATTTTATTTATTTTTTTTGACAGAGAGAGACACAGCGAGAGAGGGAACACAAGCAGGGGGAGTGGGAGAGGGAGAGAGAAGCAGGCTTCCCGCTGAGTAGGAAGCCCGATGCGGGGCTCGATCCCAGGTCACTGGGATCATGACCTGAGTCGAAGGCAGACGCTTAACGACTGAGCCACCCAGGCGCCCCAGCATGTATTAACTATTGAAAAAAATGAATAAAGTAACTGTGTGGGTGGGGAGGAAGTGAATGCCACAGACGGAAACAGCCTTTCAAGAACTTTGGCATTGAAGGGAAGCAGAAAGTAAGGAGGGATCGGGGAGTTCCAGCCTGGAAGGACGCATGAAGGTGACCGGGAGATGGGCAGACGTGACATATGGGAAGAGGGAAACAGGAGAGGAGGGGTGCAGCTTTAGCAAGCAAGATTAACCTTGAGAAGGAGAGAGGGGCTGGAGGAATAAGTGATGGTATGGATGCTTTGGAGACCCGTGAGCTCTGAGAAGAAGGACCAGGCAGAGAGGGTGAGGGGTAGGGGTTATGCAGGATGCTGTCTCATTCATACAATAGTGATGAGCTGCAGATGTAATGCAGGTGGAATGCAGGATCTGGGGCTCGAGGAGCAGGGTGAGGGGTAGGTAGGGAGACCGGTGGCATCCTCAGCACATTCTCCTCAAGTAGACTGTCTTCAACAGTTTTAGGGTAATGTGTTCACCTGATGGTTAAGTTTCATGAAAAGAGAAGCAGCAGCAGGGTGGGACACCGGTGAAGGGACCCCAGGGGTACCCATTTCATAGGTGTGCCTCCCTCTGCCCCTCTCCCACTGGACCTCATCCAGAAGCTCCTTCCCTGGAGATCAGAACCCAGCTCTGCCCTTGTGCCAGGTCTGCGGACACAGCAATGAGCAAATGAGACATGGCCCCTGCTCTTGAGTTGCTTATAGCAGAGTGGAAAAGACCGTCATTAAGCAGGTAACCACAAAATATTGGTGCCCTTGCATTTGTGATAAACACTGAGGGGAGAGTACAGGGGACCCTAAGATAATATGGCATCTAATCTGTGACCTCTTGTAGGCTATGTAAAGTCAGATGGGTTGTATTTAATAGTGTCAGTAAAGAGACAGGGCGCTCTGCTGAGACAGAGAGGCCGGGGGCAGAGCGGGGCTTGGGAAGTCTGGGACAAGTCGATAGCAATTGTGTGAGAAAAACAATATGGAGTTGACAAAAGCTATGGCCATTTGGGGCTGGAGAACATGAAGATGCCAAGACTCTCTCAGCACTGAGCCGACTCAGGACCACAGAGGGTGCTGGATGCTTTTAGGTGTGCGTTAGTCCGGGTTCTCCAGAGAAACAGCCAATAGGATATATAGAGATAGTTAGGAGGTTTATTAGGAGGGATTGGTCCACACAATTTTGGAGGGTCAGAAGTGCCATGATGTCCCACATGCAAGATGGAGACGCAGGAAAGCATGTCGTGTAAGTTCCCGTTATAGACCTAAAGGTCAGAGAACAGGAGCGTGGATGCCCGAGGGCAGGAGAAGAAGGGTGTCCTGAAGCTGAAAGAGTGATTTCACCCTGACTCCACTTTTTTGTCCTGTTGGGGCCCCAGCAGATTGGATGATGCCCCCCGACCACCACCACACTGGGGAGGGTGGATCTTCACTCAGTCTACTGATTCAAATGCTAATCTCTTCCAGAAACACCCTCAGAGATACCCAGAAACGTTCGACCAGCTGTCTGGGCATCTCTTAGCCCAGGGAAATTGACAGGCAGAAGAATCCTCATGTGTTAACTAGATGGGGGAATCCATTCATGAGGTATACATATATTAAGTCACTGTGACATACACTTAAATATCTTATAGTTCCCCATGTCAGTTATACCTCAATAAAGCCGAAAAAAAGTTTAAAAGAAAGAAATCTCAGTTTATCTACTTATTCATGCATACAACACGTTCAGTGTGTATTACATGCCCCACAGCAGCTAGGCAACAGGGACGTTCTTAAGAAGTTGATAGACGAGCTCCTTGTGTGCCAGATTCACCAGGACCTTGCTTTTCTATTCCCCTACTCCTGCCTTTCCTTTCTGTTTTTTTCCTCTCTTTCATTTATTCATAATCAATATTTATTAACTTCCCAGAATGTGCCAGGCACTCAGAGTATAGCTATGAGCAAGATGTATATGATTCCGACTCTAATTTTATTTATAAATGGGGAGACAAACATTAAATAAATAATTGTATAAATAAATTTTATGATAATTTGTATTCAAAGACCCCAAATAACTTCTGACTTTTTTTTTTTTCTTAAAAAATTCTTTCTGGGGGCACCTAGGTGGCTCAGTCGGTTAAGCGACCAACTCTTGATCTCAGCTCAGGGTTGTGAATTCAAGCCCCAAGTTGGGCTCCACTCTGGGTGTGGAGTCTACTTAAAAAAAAAAAAAAAAAATATATATATATATATATATATATATATATATATATATATATTATTTCTGATTCTAAAACCTTATAGACTATTTAGAAAATATAGGAATATATCAAGAAAACATAACTTTGGATCACCCACCCACCCAAAATAACTGCTGTTAACATTTTGATCTATTTTCTTCCCCTTCCTTGTTTCTCTGTGTGTGCACATGTTCATGTGTATGTACCCACATGTGTATGCATCTGGAGCCTTGTATGTTGTTTTGCTGTTTCCTTTAAATGATCATTAAATAATGAGAATTTCTCATATCATTAAATACTCTTGAAAAACATATTTTAGGTTCGCTGAATACTTTTTTAGTTACGTGCCATAAATTATACTCTCTTTGGGCTCATTCCAGTATGTCCTATTGAGTTTTGTGTGCGTTTTGGTGTTTTGTTTCGTTTTACCTGATGTGGTGATGAAAGTGTAAATTTTTGTCATATTTCTGATGACTAGTCTGATGTATAATCTAGAATTGGAATTAGTGGCTGAAAGGACACTCTCAATTAGATGGAACCCATGGGTGACCACTCCTGGCAATGGGGACAGCAGCTGACTTCTAGCAGACTTTGCAGGGTGCATGGAAGGAGGGCTGACATGAAATTTGACATGACAGCTACAGACCTGGGGATTTCCGATGATCATCAGCACTTGCACTGGTCTGGAAAGGGTGTGCATAATTTGCTGGGAATAGTTGCAAAGGGAAAAATAGGAAATTGGGAAAGCGAACAGTTCAGTAGATGCTCTAAAATACTCTCAGGAAAATAATACTCAGATCTTGGTGCAATCGGTATCCTGGGAAACTTAAAAAAAAAACAGATTTCTGGGCCATATCTCTTGAGATTCTGATTCTAGAGGTTGGGCCCAGGAGTCTACATTTTTACAAGTGGCCTTGATAATTCATATCACCAGGCAGGTTTGTGAAACAGTGCACTAGAACAACAGGACTCTTCACAGTAACATGGGAGCCTTGCTACAGATCATTTCTTGTATAAAATGAAAAGTTCACACATGTTCAAGCCCACACCCTACCATGATAGGTATCTCAGTGCTCTGGTATTTCTCTGTGCGTCGTCTTATTGATCAAGCAGACTCTGAAACTGTTTTTGGTGTGTAAGCACTTTGCCCAAGAAAGCAGCACAGAGGTGGCTCTTCGGGGACTGCACATGTTAGAGGCAGAGTCACTCTATTCAGCTTTTCTGTAGTGCTGTGGATCTCACACTTTCCTGATCACTAAAGATATTTGTGGCACACAATCTTAGAGTTACTGGAAGACGGCTCTCTTCTAAGGCAGTGTGATCTGTTCTAGCCGCTTCACAGGGCAAACAGTAGGTATTTCCCTCGAAGAACTTGTTTACTAAACACATTTGTGGGAAGAAAGGAAATTGATTCTGGCTTTATAATAGGGTTTAATTATTCCTTTTCATGATTAGTAAAATTATACAAAACACATGCTTATTGTGATATGTTACATAAATACTGAATAGTGTGAGTAAGCAGAAAAAATCTCCCAGAACACTTTTTTCTGTAGGCATTTACAAGCATTTTTGTCATGTGTCCACTTTCTTTTATGTATGTTCTTATTATTGAGATCCTACTTGATAAACTGTTTTGTAAACATTTTCAAACTAAGATTATATCCTAGATATTTTCATTTGTCAAGAACTTCGTAAAAAATATTTTAATGGCTGAATAATAGTTTGCCATACTTAGATGGGAGGTGCCATACTTAGATGTGAGTATCTTCCAAAATCAGAAATATAAAACATAGGGAAATACATTGCTAATGCATTATTTCAACTAAATATATTTAATTGAGCTTTATATCATATAAACATTTTCCTATCTCCTTTGTAAAATGTGTTTATTAATCTGAGTAATAGAAATACCTGGACATAAACAGAGAAGAAAATATGAGCCAGTAGCCAGTATATGTAGTGGGGAACACTGAGGATGATTGACATTAACCCCCAGAAGACACCCCTGAAATTGCCTTCTCTTGCTTCTTTAGTGACGGCCCAGCTATCAAAGCTAATGGACAGTTTCCACTTTTTACATTATTTTGCCTTCTGCAGCATTTGGAACTGTTAGGACTTTCAGTTTTCTGACACATCTCTTTTGCCTTTTCAACATTACTCTTTTGTATGTCTTTCTTGGACTGTTTCTCTTAATTACTTTTTTACCTTGTCGCTAAAATGTTGGTGTTCCAGTGCATTCTGTATTTTGAACTTCTTTTTTTCCATTCTGAGCAATCTCCCTGGGTTCCTTCTTCTTGCTCTCAAGTCTTTAATGGCCTCCTAGGGTTGATGGCCTCAACTTACATGCTACACTCTTCTCTCTGTCTTGGAACTGGCAGATAACACCTACCATTCATTGTTGTGGTCCTGGTTCAAATCCATGCTCCTCTCTATGACCCCTAACCAGTGTTCTTGCCTCAGACTCTTTGGGTCACACACTCTCTGCTTCTGCAGATTGTAGGACACGTGTTTGCTGGGCCTGCCTCCTTTGGGGGCATGGAGCACACTGACAGTGAGTGATTGGTGGTTGATCAAAGGACCGACCAGTGGTGATGAAAATTCTTCCCTCACCAGTTCTCACATAATTCTCATTTTCTGTCCCCAGGCCTGGGTGATGGTACCCTGAAATATGTAGTCCAACTTTCTAGAGTATGCTTTTCTCTCTTCCTTTGCATCACCATCTGTATTTAAGGTTATTCAGAAATTCTTTCTAGTACTTCCTAGGTACTAACTTATAAAGCAACATTAGGAAAATTAAAGAACAAAAGAAATGACATACTGAATGATTTTATAACATTCTCTAATATATTAAATAGTTTATTGAATTTAGATACTAAAATGTAATTATAAAAAGTGATCCACTGTAAAGGGGAGCACCTCATTGTTTCTAACACCCTGGGGTGTTGATCCCAGCAGCCAGGAGGCTTCTAATACTTACTGTTGCAATCCCTAAAAGAAAGCATAAGTAACGTGGCATGTGTATATAGAACAGTGGTGCTGAGCAAAGCTGTAGTTTAGAAATCCTTTGAAGACCTTGGAGGGATATACCCATTGCAATGTGAAAGAAATATTTAATTTTCTTAATTTTCTTTCTCAGCTGTCTTTGACCAACTCTTTTAATAAAGCTAGGTGGAATGACTGAAGGGAATGTCAGCCATTCCTTGGTAGTTTTTTTCTGTTACCTTTGGAAAGTAATAATAATGATTTTGTACAAGGTCGTTTTTAAATTATGTGACTGCTAATTATAAGAAGAGCCACAATACTGAAATTTGTGTAGTGCTAATTACTCATCCCTTTCTCTCCTGCTGTAATTCACAGTGTGTCTGTAGAATGTCAGTGGCTGATTTGGAACTTCTGCCTCTGCTTTTCCTGAGCAATTAGGCTTTGTCTTTAACTAATGGAATTGAGTGATACTTGGCTAATGATATGGAGAACTTCTCTTCCACTTTGCTGCATTAAACGGTGACATCAAACTTTAAAAAAGGTCTCCTGGGGTGTTGGCGTGGCTCAGTAGGTTAAGCGTCCAACTCTTGATTTTGGCTCAGGTCTTGATCTCAGGGTTGTGAGATTGAGCCCTACATTGGGCTCCATGCTGGTTGTGGAGCCCGCTTGGGATTCTCTCTCTCCGTCTCCCTCTCCCTTTGCCTCTCCCTGCTTGCACACATGTTTGCTCTCTCTCTCTCTCAAAAAAAAAAAAAAAAAAATCCTGTTTTTTTCTTCCTAAGGCCACATGATATTAAGGCACTTTGAATCCTCCCTTTTTCTTAAATTATCACTGGCTTCTTACTCTTGCCCTGGACCGTTCTTTTTACCATCTCCACCTTTCCATCATTATCTTCTGCCCTAAGCTAAGCAGATGAGGCACATTTTTTTCCCAAACTTGATGTAGAGTTAATAATTTATTCATTTCTTCTTCCTGCTTCACTCCTATGTAGGTTTTTCTGTTGTTATTGTTCCTCTGGCATTTCTGTGTGCTAATGATCCTTGAATGTTATTTTGCTGATCATTAATCTGTGGAAGAGAAAGAAAAACTGTTAAGAGAATCTTCCCAGTTCATGTCTCTGGAGAGATGGAGTGGATGTACTTTTCTCTATTCTTCCCTTCAAAGGACAGCTAAAATCCCTGAACATTTTTTATAAAAAACGTGAGAAGACTCTGAACGGTGGAGAGGAGGAGGTAGACTGCCTAGGGACCTTGGACTCCATGAATGACACCGTGGTGGATTCCTTGAGATTATTATTTTCCTCATATTTATTAGACTGGGTGCCAGAGAAGCCAAAAACCCAGATGCCAATGGGCATACAGAGAAAAAAGCCTCCAAGAAACCCTGCCCTTTCTAGCCAAAGGACCATAAAAAGGGAGCAGCCTATCAAGACAGAAAATAGACAGTAAACACCACAGAAAACACTGTGGGCACACTCACAAACCCCACCAGCAAAGACCAAGTGGGGAGCCTAGACTTCCAATCTTGCCAAGCTCTCATGAGGTTCTCCATCCCCCCGCCCTGACCAGAGTGGTAAAAAAGAAGTTGAGTGTGTAGCCAAGGCTTACATCCCTCTGGGTCGTAATGAGTTCCCTCCCTGGCTTCAGAGGAGACCACACAGGGAGCCTGGCCTTCTACTCAGATCTGGTGCTCTAAAGGTTCCCTTCCTTCTCTTCTAACTGGGTAATGTTGGAGGAGGCCTAGTAGACTTTTACTTCCACCAGTGATAAAAAGGACCCCCTCCCCGACAGTGTCAGTGGAAGCAAGATCAGGAACAATGATAGACCACCTCCCCAGAGAGGTATCAGGAGAAACCTAGTCTGGAGCCTGAATCCCCACCCAACCCAGCACTAATGAGGAGCCCTCAACTGCTACTCCTGGATGTCAGTACAGGCCAAGTAGGAATCTTAGACTTCTACCCACACCTGGTAGTAATGAGGGAAGGGCTACCCTTCCTGCACCAAAGTAGTGTCAGAAGAGGCTGGCTAAGAGAGATTTACATAACATCCAGAATCTCATAGCATGCTATTCAAAATGCCCAGGTTTTAATTGAAAATCATTCACCAGGAATACCTCAACGTGGATGACAAAAGATAATCAACAGACACCAACATGACACAGATTTTAGAAATATCTGACCACCATTTTAAAGCAACAGTCATAAAGTGTTTTAATGAGAAATTTCAAGCATGCTGGAAATAAGGAGGGTGGGGGGGATAATGTCCTATAATATAAAAAGAAATTCTCAGCAAAGAATAGATAAACAACAATACAGACATTTTAGAACTTTTGTTATACAAAACATTTTGGGACTTAAAAATACAATAACTTAAAAACATCTTTCAATGGATAGGCTTAACAGTAGAAAGGAGAAGACAAAATCTATAAATTTTAAGATAAAAGTAGAAGTTACTTAATTTAAACAACATAGAAAATAGACTCAAAAACAAATATAAAACTAGAGCCTCTGAGACTTCTGGGACTATGACAAAAAAATCTAACATTTATGTCATCCGAATCACAGAAGGAGAGAAGGAAGAGAGGAGGGTTAAAAAAGTATTTAAATAAATAATGGTTGAAAAATGTCACATTTGGCACAACACAAACCTGCAATTTAATAATCTAAATGAATTCCAAATAGCATAAATTCAAAGAAATGCACACTAAGAAACATAATAGTTAAACTTCTGAAACTAAAGACAAAGTCTTGAAAGCAACCAAACAGATTAGCACCTTACCTATAGGGGGAAAAAGTTCTAATGTCATCAGATTTATCGTTAGAAACTATGGAGAGCATAAGAAGGTGGCAGAACATTTTTCAAGTACTGAATGAAAAGAACTGTCATCCACTAATTCTGTATCTGGTAAAAACTATCTTTCAGGAATGAAGGGAAAATCAAGCCATTTTTAGATGAATGAAAAATAAGAGTATGTGTTGTTATAATAATTACTCTTAAAGAATAGCTAAAGTAAGCATTCTAAAAACCAGAAATGATTAAAAGGGAAAAAAAGGTAGAGGAAATGTTAGAACATGAGGAAGAAAAAACAAAGAACAAAATGGATAAATAAGATAGACTTACCTTTTCCATATAAATGTTCTTTTCTTTTTTTCTTTTGAGTATAGTTGACACACAATGTTACATTATTTTCAGGTGTACAGTAGTGTAATTCAACAAATTTATACATCATGCTATGTTCACCACAAGTGTAGCTACCATTTGTCCTCATACGTAGCTATTACAATATCATTGGTTGTATTCCCCATGCTCTGCCTTATTCATTCCATAACCGACGCCTGTATCTCCCACTCCCCTTCAACCATATTTCCCACAGCCCCAAACACCCTCTCCTCTGGCAACCATCACTTTGTTCTCTGTATTAACAGGGCTGATTCAGGCGCCTGGGTGGCTCAGTCGGTTAAGCGACTGCCTTCGGCTCAGGTCATGATCCTGGAGTCCCGGGATCGAGTCCCGCATCGGGCTCCCTGCTCAGCAGGGAGTGTGCTTCTCCCTCTGACCCTCTTCCCTCTCGTGCTTTCTATCTCTCATTCTCTCTCTCTCTCAAATAAATAAAATCTTAAAAAAAAAAAAACAGGGCTGATTCTGCCTTTTGTTTATTCATTTTTTTTTTTTAGATTCCACATATGACTGAAATCATATGGTATTTTTCTTTCTCAGCCTGTTTTATCTCACTTAGCATATACCTCTAAGTCCATCCATGTTGTCTCAAATGACAAGATTTCATCTTTTTTATGCCTCTCTAATCCAGTGTGTGTGCGTGTGTGTGTGTGTGTGTGTGTGTGTGTGTGTGTGTGTGTGTGTAACACCTTCCTTATCCATTTGTTTATCAGTGGACACTTAAGTTGCTTTTGTATCTTGGCTATTAAAAATAATGCTGCAATAAACATAGGGATGCATATATTTTTTCAAATTAGTGTTTCTGATCTTCTTTGGGTAAGTACCCAGTAGTGGAATTATTGGATCATATGGTGTTTCTCTTTTAATTTTTTGTGGAATCTCCATACTGATTTTCAGAGTGGCTATATCGATTTGCATTCCCACCAACAGTGCACGAGGGTTCCTTTTTCTCCACATCCTGGCCAACAACTCTTTTTTATGTTAGCCATCTAAGAGGTATAAGGTGATATCTCATTGGGGTTTTAATTTGCATTTGCCTGATGGTTAGTGATATTGAGCAACTTCTCATGCGTCTGTTGGCCATCTATATGTCTTCCTTGGAAAAATGTCTATTCAGGTCCTCTGCCCATTTTTTAAAAGTATTTTTTGCTTTTTGGTGTTGAGTTGTACAAGTCCTTAATATAGTTTGGATTTTAACCCCTTATTGGCTATATCGTATCCTATTTGGTAGGTTGCCTTTTGCTTTGTTGATTTATTTCCTTTGCTGTACAAAAGCTTTTTATTTTGATGTAGTCCAATAATTTATTTTTGCTTTTGTTTTTCTTGCTTTAGGAGACATATTTGGAAAAATGTTGCTATGGCTCATATCAGAGAAATTACTGCCTGTGTTCTCTTCTAGGATTTTTTTATGGTATCAGGTCTCACATTTAGGTCTTTAATCTACTTTGAGTTTATTTTTGTATAAAGTATTAGAAAGTGGCCCAGTTTCATGTTTTTACATGTAGCTGTCCAGTTTTTCCAGCACCATTTACTGAAAAGACTATCTTTTCCCCATTGTATATTCTTGCCTCTTTTGTCATTGATTAATTAACCATATGATCATGGGTTTATTTCTGGGTACTCTATTCTGTTCCATTGACCTATGCATCTATTTTTGTGCCAGTACCATACTGTTTTGATTATTATAGCTTTTTAGTATATCTTGAAATCTGGGATTGTGATACCTTCAGCTTTGTTCTTCTTTCTCAAGATTGCTTTGGCTGTTCAGGGTCTTTTGTGGTTCCTTACATACTTTAGTAGTATTTGTTCTGGTTTTGTGAAAAATGCTGTTGATATTTTGATAAGGATTACATTGAATCTGTAGATTGCTTTGGGTAATATGAACATTTTAAGAGTATTAATTCTTCCAGTCCATGAGCATGGAATATGTTTCTATTTGTGTCATTTTCAATTTCTTGTCATCAGTGTTTTATAGTTTTTAGGGTACAAGTCTTTTACCTCATTGGTTAAGTTTATTCCTGAGTCTTTTATTCTTTTTGGTGTAATTGTAAATGATGTTTTCTTAATATCACTTTCTGCACTTTGTTATTAATATATAGAAATGTTCCTGAGTTCTGGATATTAATTTTGTATCCTGCAACTTTACTGAACTCGTTTATTCTAGTCGTTTTTTTGTGGGGTCTTTAGGATTTTCTATGTATAATATCATGTCATCTGCAAATGGTGACAGTTTAACTTCTTCTTTACCAACATGGATGCTTCTTCTTTCTTTTTCTTATCTGATTGCTCTGGCTAGGACTTCCAGTACTATGTTGAATAAAAGTGGCAAGAGTGGACTTCCTCATCTTAGAGGAAACGCTGTCAGTGTTTTGTTTTTTGTTTTTGTTTTTCCCATCGGGTGTGATTAGAGGGGGGTTTTCCATTTATGACCTTTATTGTGTTGAGATATGTCCTCTCTAACCCCACTGGATTGAGAGTTTTTTTCATGAATGGGTGTTGGATTTTGTCGAATGCTTTTTCTGCCTCTGTTGAGATGATCATATGATTTTTTATCCTTCACTTTGTTGATGTGATGTATCGCATTGATTTGCAAACATTGAGCCATCCTTGCATCCCTAGAATAAATCCCACTTGATCATGGTGAATGATCTTTTTCATGTATTGTATGTGGTTTGCTAATATTTTGTTGAGGATTTCTTCATCTGTGTTCATCAGGGATATTGGCCAGTAGGTTTCTTTTTTGTGGGGATTTGTTTTGTTTTGTTTTGTTTTTTGGTCTGGTTTTGGTATCAGGGTAATGCTGGCCTTGTAGAATATATTTGGAAGTTTTCCTTCCTCTTACATTTTTTGGGATAGTTTGAGGATACTTGTGAATTTTCTAAATTATGTTTGACGGTTGAAGCAGAAAGAATAACACTGCAAAATGCGTATAGGAAATGTAGCTACAATCTTATTATACATGGGGTAGGATAAGGAATCTAAAGTGAGTAAAGGTTTCTGAACTTCACTCATATTGGTAAAATGTTGACACTAGCACACCATGATAAGTTATGTGGTTAAAATGTAATACTTAGAACAACCGCTAAAACACTATGCAAAGAGATACACTCAGAAACACCAGATACATCAAAATAGAATTCTGAAAATATTCAGGGGGGCCAAAAAAGAAATCAGAGAAATTTTTTTAAGAACACAGAGAAAACAAGCAGCAGGCAAAAAAATAAATGGTAGACTTAAACCCCAAAATATCCATGATTGCAGTAGGTATAAATGGTTAAGATATATGAGTGAAAAGACAGCGTTTGGTAGGATAGTTAAAAAAAAAATCATGACCAACTATATGCTCTCTACAATAAACTAATTTCAAAATAATTGTATGGGTACATTGAAAGTAAAAGGGCCTAAAAGATAGGCCATGCACACATAAATCAAAAGAATTCAGGACTGGCTAGATTAATATCAGCTAAAATAGAGTTTAGAGCAAAGAAGGGACGTAACAAAAAAGGGCCAGTCTACCAGGATGACATGTCATTTCCAAATAAGTGTAACAATTGAGTTGCAAAATATATGAAATAAACCTAATGGAAGTGAAAGGAGAAATCACAGTCCACACTTCATTTGAAGACTTAAATAGCCCTCTCTCAATATTAGATTAACTAGTCAAGAAATCAACTAGTCAAGAAATCAACAAGGATTTAATAACTCAGCCACACTTTCAACCAACAGGATCTAATTGGTATTTATAGGACACTTCACTCAGCAACAGCTGAGTATACTTTCTTTCTAGCTCTCATTAAACATATACCAAGATAGTCATTGTCCTGAGCAAAAAAGAAACTTTAATGCCTTTAAAATAATTGAAATCACAGAGTATGTTCTCTCACCACAGCTGAATCACATTAGACATTAATAAGAGAAAGGTAGTGAGAAAATGTCCAAACACTTGGAAACAACACATTTCAAGATACCACGGGTCAAAGAAGTCACAAAATAATGACTTTCAATGAAAATTAAAATACAACATATTGTAATTAGTGGGACACACCTAAAGCAGATGAAGAGGGAAACTTAATGGTACAAAATTCTTATATCAGAAAAGAGGGAAAGTTTAAAATCCATCGAAGCTCTGATCTTAAGATGCTAGAAAAACAAGAGCAAAGTAAACCTAATACAAGCAGAAAGAAGGAAAAAAAACAAAGATGAGAAGGAAAACAATGAGGTTGAAGACAGAAAGAGAAAGTCAATGTTAAAAAGCTAGTTAAAAAAATCAATAAAGTAGACAAACTTCTAATAAACCGACAAACAGAAAAGAGAGGGGACACAAATACCTGATAGCTGGGCTGAAACGGGCGATGGCAATGCAGACACTGCAGGTATCAAACAGAAAATAAGGGACCACTATGAACCCTACATGCAAAATCTGACCATTCAGGTGGAATAAAGCAATTTCCCAACAAGCATGAACTGCCACAACTCACGCAAGTTAAACTAGATAATTTGAAAAGCCCTGTAAATAGTAAGGAAGTTGATTTCAAAGTTTTAAGCCTTCCTAAAAAGAAATCTCCAGGCCCAGATAGTTTCACTGGAGAGTTGTACCAAACTTTAAATTAAAAATCAATCAGCCCACCCCCGCCCGAGCAATTCTACCCAATCTCTTCCAGAAAATAGAAGAGGGTGAAATGCTTCTCAATTAATTTTATGAATCAGCAGTATTATTTTGATATGCAAACCAGAAAAAAAAAACACACACACATGCACACATACAAAATTATAGACTAGTATTCCTCATAAGTACAAAGAAGAAAGCCTTAACAAATTGTTAGCAAATAGAAATCAGCCCTGAACTTCACTCATATTGGTAAAATGTTATATCTAAAAGAATTATACATTGTGATCACATGGGATTTATGCCAGTTATGCAAGGCTGGTTCAGTATTCAAAAATGAATCAATGCAGTCAAGCATACTAATAGCCTAAAGAAGAAAAGTCATATGATCATATCAATTGATGCAGAAAAGTTCTTTGACAAAAATCATACCCATTTGTAAAAAAACAAATTAGGAATAGAGAGAACTTTCTCCACTTGGTAAGCAGCATGTACAAAAACTGTGGCTCACATCATGTTCAGTGGTGCCATACTCAGTGTGCTCCCCCTGGGCTTGGTGACAAGGCCAGGATATCCACTCTCACCATGCCCCTTCAACACAGTACTGGGATTTCTAGCCAGCTCCATAGCAGGGTTTGGGAGAGGGGAGGAAATAAAGGCATACAGATAGGAAAAGAAGAAAAATAACTTTGTATTTGCTATTGACATAATGGTCTACCTAGAAGATTTCAAGGATTCTTTAAAAAAAAAAAAGCTCTTAGAATAAAACTCCAAGGTCATAAGATACAAGATGAACGTACAAAAATCAACCACATTTCTATATAGTAATGATGAATATATGAAAATTGAAATACAAATATGATACTTTTTACAATTGCTTTAAAAAGGAATAATTTGGTGTACAGCTAAGAAAATATGTTCAGGGCCTGATGCTGAAAACTATAAAGTACTAATGAGAAAAATCAAAATCTGAATATATGGGGAGATTATTGAATATATATGGATTGACATGAATATATATGGATTGACAAGTCAGTTTTCCCCAAACTGATGGATAGGTAGGTTTAATACAATTCCTGTCAAAATTCTAGTGAGATCATTTTGTAGGTATAGAAAAGATGTTTGTAAAATTTATGTGGAAAAGCAAAGGAGCTGAAACAATGTTGAAAAAGAAGGATAAAGTGGGAGAAATCAGTCCACCCAATTTGAATTCTTACTAGATAGCTGAAGTAAGAAAAGCTCTATGGTACTGGCAAAGGGATAGATACATAGAGCAATGGGACAGAGCAGAGAGCCCAGAAATCAAGCCACATAGGTACAGCCAACGGATTTTTGACAAAGGTACAAAGCAATTCAATGAAGGAAGAATAATGGTCTTTTCAGCAAGTGGTGCTAGAATGATTGAACATCCGTAGGCAAAAAAATAAAGCTTGACCTAAACCTTATTCCTCATACAAAAATTAACTCAAAATGTGTTCGATTAAATGTTAAATGTAAAATGACTAAACTCTCAGAAGAAGACATAAGAGAAAATCTGTGGGGTTAGGATTTGGTGAAGAGTGTTTAGGCATGCCACCAAAGGCACGGTCCATAAAAGAAAAAAGCATTAAATTGGAATTCTTCAAATTTTAAAACTTTAGCTCTGCTAAAGAGCCTGTCATGGAATGAAAAGACAAGCTATAGACTGCAATAAAATATTTGCCAGCCATGTATTTGAGAAAGCACTCATGTCTAGAACATATCGAGAACTCTCAAAACTGCGGTAAAAAACCTAATTCTAAAATGGGCAAGACACATGTAAGAGGGCAGGGATGGCAAATAAGCACATGAAAACATATTCAACACTCCCAACAGTCAGAGAAATACAAATTAAAACCATGACAGGATATCACTGTCTAGCTATTAGAACTGCTCAAATAAAAAGCAGTGACGGATAGCAAATGCCTTTGAGGGTCTGGAGAACGTGGATCGGTCAGACATCACTAGTGGCAAAGTAAAATGGTCTGGCCTTGCTGGAAAATAGTTTGACGGGTTTCTTTAAAAACAGACAAGTAAAAAATGGAACATACAATGATTATAAGACAGCAGTTCATCCCAGAGACATGAAAACCTGTGTCCACACAAAACAGGCACCCACTTGTGAACAGAAGCGTTGTTCATAGCGGCCGAAAACTGGCAATAGCCCATATGTTTTTGAGTGGATGATGAGTAAACAAAGCGTAGGGCATAATGCTACTCAGCATTATAAAGAAATGAACCATTACCAGCGTGGCCCCTCGGGTGGAGCTCAGGGAGTTATCCTGCATGGAAGGAGGCCTGTCTCAAAAGGTCACATACTGCTGTGTTTATTGAACATTCCTGAAATAACAAAATAATATACTTGAAGAACTAGTTAGTGGATGTCAGGTGAGGGGAGGGGGTAAATGGGTCCTCCAAGGGAGATGTTTGTGGTGACAGAGTAGTTCTGCATCCTGACTGGAGGGGTGAGGCCAGCTGCGTGTGTGGTAAAGGGCAGCCCTTGTCCCCATGTCAGCTTCCCAGTTTTTCATTGCACTTAAGAAGTGTCCGAAGAGTCCAGATGAAGGGCACACAGGGTTTCTCTGTACCAGTTTTCCAACTTCCTGTGAATCTAAAATTATTTCAAAATAAAATGTTTTGTGTTTAAAAAGCAGTCTTCTTAGATGTCATTTTGGTCAGAATTGTCCCCTCTCCCAAGCGGTTTGCTTTGGTTGCCGTCTCATCGTGTGAAGCTTTGTGTGTTTGTTGGTTTGCATCAACAAATGGTTCCTTGTTTTTCAAAGTTAAAATTTTATCCTGAAATTTGGCATCTGCAAAACTTTTCTAGCTACTTTGTAGGAGGAACTAAACTTCTAAAATCAAAGGAGAATCTGGCTCACTAGCATGTACAAAGGTTAGAAATTCCAGATTTTCCCTTCTGACACTTGTCACCTAGGACCTCGGTGCTGAACTCCGTTGCAGGTGTATGGGAGCAAAGCATGTGCTGGATGCCGCAAGACTTAAATATTCTCTTCATTTTTGTATTTTTTAACATCAGATAAATTATTTTTAAATTATTTGATATATTATTTGTAGAAGAAGAGATTTTATTAAAACTCTGAACATTTCTTACTGAACTTTGGATACTGCTTACCACGTATTTTCCATTTTCAGTCCCTTTAGGACAGACAGAGAATTGATATTTGTCTCTTTTCCCAGTGACAGACTCTGTGATACTTACAGCCAGTCGTACGCCATAATTAGTTCTCTTGTTTCCCATGTTGGCATCTTGTTCTCCCACCTCGGTTTCTTGTTCGAGGGGTCATGTGAAATACCTCCGTGTCCTTCAGGATGACCAGCTTGATGTGAGATCATCACCTATTGGACACACAGGAACTTATTTGTCCACTGGGTATTCAATTCATGCCATTTTAATGAGGCCGGAAAAAAAAATCCATTGCTCCAATAGAATTATTTTTTATTGAAGTTCCCATGTTAGAATTATTAAGGACAGAACTCTGATTGGAGTTGTTTCTAGTTTTGATATGAGAACAGGCTGTCTCAGTGCTTTGCAATAGTTGTCTAGTTCATAGATTTTCTTAAACAGTCTCCATACCCTTCCTGTGTTCTGTCACATGTTAGCACAGTGGCCACTGAGGCAGAGAGATGGGGGTGCTTGCACACCCCACGTGAATTGCGGCTGTGCTCATGCTTGAACAGGAGGGGTCCCAGTTCATGGAGAAAGCAATAGGAAGACTGCTGCGTCAACAGTCTCAGGAGCTGACCTCCATCAGCATCTTAGAAAAATGTCCTGGGAATGTGTGCACTGGCCTTTGATTATTTCTGTTTTCAAATTGCCTGATGCTATTATCCAGCGTTATCCGGCGTATTGAATGCTGTATCATTAATAAATACCTGGCTGATACCTTTATTACTGTGGCTTCCTGTAGTAATATAGAGACTTTTCTCTAAATTATCAAACGTATTTAAAAGCTATTCTTATACATTCATGTCATTTTCAAACTTTAAGTTTTACTTCCAGAGAGCTCTCAGGAGGTGCTTTTGTGAATTCATCAACTGTAATTTGATAGCAATTTTTATTATTGTTCAGAAGGTAGAATAGCTTTGTGTCCAAAAGTTCGAATTATATAATTTAAGAAACTTGATATACTGTCTCTTTTATTACAGGAAACGGTATGATTTGACTTTTTTAGACAACAGAAAAGTATTTCTAAACAGTTTTGCAACTTTCCTCTTTTTTCCTTTTAAAATGAAAATACTCTCAGGGGCACCTCGGTGACTTGGTTGGGTGTCTAACTCAGCTCAGGTCATGATCTCGGGGTTGTGGAATCGAGCCCTGCATTAGGCTCCACACTCAGTGGGGAGTCTTCTCTCCCTTCGTCCCTCCCCCCACTTGCTTGCTCTCTCTAAAATAAATAAATCTTTAAAAAAATAAAATGAAAATACTCTCCATTAACTTAGGAGACTGTACTCTCCATCAGCTTTGCTGTTATGGACTTAGTTATTTTGTCATTAAATATTTATTTAGTTCTGGGCTTATGCTTCAGGAGCACATCAGAGAGTAGAAAAATAAGGTCTCTGACCTCATGAGGTTTACATGGGGGAGACAGGCAGTTAACAAATGAATAAATGAGGTAATTACAGATTTCTAGAAATTATATGAAGGAAACAGATTCGTGTAACACGGGTGGTGGGTAATTCGGTGGATGGTCAAGGAAGGCTGCTCCTTGAGTAGGTGACATTTGCGCTGATTCCTGAAGTTTAAGAATGAGCCAGCAAATACCTGGGGTTTTAGCGTTTCAGGCCATAGAGGTACCTGGCAAGCTCAGAGGCCCCAAAACAGAAAAGCTAAGTTTATTGGAGAAGCAGGAGGAAATGAATGGTTGGGAATATGTTGAGTAGGGGAAGAATCCCAGCAGTAGGGATGGAGAGAAGCAGGGACCAGACCCCTCGGGGCCCTTTGGACCATTTGCATCCTTTGGAATTTCATTCTAAGCACAGCGCTTATTCTGAGCATCCGTGGAGCCGGGTACAACCGATCCTCTGCACTTGGCTGCTGTGGGAAGCAGAGGCCTGGGAAGAGACTGGCATGGCTGATCCTCCAGGAGAGTTCTCCGGGGTTGCTGTCCTATGTGAGCAAGTTACTTAAGTCTTTCAAAAGCGCAGTTTTCCTCATTTGTAGGTGAGATTCATGTCAGTATCTACATAAGAAGGTTGTTGGGAGGGTTCTGTGAGAAAATTTGAAGGCTTATGTTTGGAGCAAAGCAAGTGCTCATTGTCATGACCATAATTGTCACCCATTGTTATAAAGATGAGTAAGATTTCACTGGCTTCATGACATGCACGGCAGTGGGCGTATAGACCGATATGTAGTGCACAGTAGTTCTGTTGTTAGAAACACACACACACAGGGTACACCTGGACACAAAGGAAAATTTGTTCTGGGGGAAAAGGCTCAGAAAAGGTTACATAAAGAGTTGAGTCTAAATGTGGCTGAATACTAAATGGCCCTGTGAGGACCCAGGCACCTCACAACATCTCCCCCACAGACCCTTTAGTCACACCACTCGGTTCCTTCCTTTGGGTTGGAGCATTTCCAGAAGCCTCTGTGAAGGTACAAACCCACACACTTAGTACCCAGAATACTGGTTGTCTTGTTAGCCCCAAACCTGTCTTAAGGGGAGAGATACAAGCAAGGAGACGTCCGTGTGGCCTCTTGGCCGGGGGAAGACAGGCTGTCCCGCCTGGGCCGCGGCAGAGTCGGTCTGCAGGAGCAGGGATCTTGGGCTGCGGGAGGTGGTAGAGGATGCAGGGAATCCCCTCCCCGCACCCCCCCCGCAAGCTGGAAAGTGTGAGCGCACCCACGAGATAAACACCTGCGCAACAAACTGACTGATGGTGAAGACACTGTCTTCCCCTATTAGGATAAGAAAGATAATGATGTTTTACTTCAGCGTCCTTTGGGAACTGAGGCTCTATGTGAAGTACAGTTGTGGTTGTTTGTTTTTCTGTGCCTGAAAAATCCTGAGGGAAAGAAAAAAAAGATTCCCAAAGAGTTTAAAGTAAGAAAGGGTTTGGGGAGGGAAGGCATAGAGGATTGTGCACTTTTTCTGCTTTCCCCCTGCGTCCGTTGCTTTCAGGATCTTAGACATCCCCTATTTCTTTTTCCCCAACACAGTCTCTTACCATTGAATTAGGCTTGGTCTAGACTTTGGTGCTTGTAACAGAAAGTACAAAAACTTACCTTTTCAAACCTATGTCAACTCTATTAGAATAAGAGCCAATCAGTCATCAGATATCTTTCCACAACTTTCTGTTGCAGTATTTGATCGTTAAGTCACAGAATCTGAACTGGAGCTTTCATCTGCAGAGAATACAGTAGCTTTGAAAGCAAAACCACTCCACAGTTTAATATTTAATTATTGTGTAATATTGCTTATAAGATGATATAGTCACCACCTGTCACTCGTTAATGAGTTATATACCTAGTAGTCACTGCGATCAAGAAAATAAATGAGAACCAGGAATCAGCAAAGTGGGTTTTGCATGGCCCAGACAGACGCCACAGTCATTCATGGCTTGATTTAAAAGGGAGAGTTCCTCAGACCCTAACTCAAAGGCTGTTTCATCTCAGTCCACAAACACATTTGAAATATCAGATCAGAAACAGTGAAAGGACAGGGTACAGACAGCAGCAAGGAGTGAGCCAACAGCCCCGCGGCAGCAGAGGGGAAGAAAGAATGCAAAATGTGGAGCCAGGGATCACAGAACGGCAGACGTTTGAAGCCACGTCATGAAGGTGTGAATAATAACCCTATAGATATGGTACAGCAGAAACAGCCTGGACTTTAGATCTAAGGGGGTTAAATAAACCCCAAATTACAGATAGCCCAGGATCAGGAGGTAGAGGCCTCGCTTGCTTCCTCTGTGACCAGACGGTTGCTTAAAATCTCTGGGCCTCAGTTTCCTTATAAAATATGAAGGATAATAATTAGCATTATTAAAATAAAATGAAGTATTATTTAGGAAAAGGGCTCTGGGTGTATAAAGCACAATGTGAATGTTAGCTTTCTGAATCCCCTTTCCTGCCTTTTGATGGACTATTTAATTATCAACTAGTCATTCACCTTCCTTGAGACTGTTTCCTCCCAAATTGAGAATAATAACTTCTGTTTGCCCATTTCATACCAGTAAGATAATGCCCTTAAAGTGCTGTGTGTTCTGTACACATCATGTAAGAGATGGTGTCATTATCACTACACTATAGAACAAGACTGTGAAATTGGTCCAGAGACATCAAGAAAAGGTTAAATGTCATCAATACCCTTTATTTAAGAAGAAAGAGAACTGCTGTATAATTTCAGAAAATTTTCTCTAAATAGTGATTCTAAAACAAGTTTCCATGCTTGAAGCCTTGAGCGTTAAATGCCTGAGAAATTTGCTCTTGTAGGATATCTTATTTCCCAATTGTGCCAGAATGAGTTGCTCTGTATATAAGTCTCAAACAGGGAGAGGTTCCAATTAAGTGCAAATTACAATGAAATTAATAAATGACACCATTTTTTAGACTTTAAAATGGGCTCTGAGAGAATGCAGTGTGGGCTTAGATTGATTATAATTCTGATCTTCTAAGTTGTGAATCAATATTATATAACATTAAAACTCAATTAAATAAAAAGTAAGTGAAGAATCAAGTAGAGAGAATGCTCATCTCTCAGTTGGTTCAACCTCTCAAATGATGACTTAAAATCTGCTAAATGCTCAGACTGTAATTGTCCGTATTGTTCACTCTATTCCAAAATAATTGCACATGTAATTAGTATCAGTTAATGATAGACCTTAAACTACACTACTCACAGATATACTAGATTGTCATAAATTTTCCAAATATAATTGCAGACTTAAGATTTTATTTCACTTTTTGCAGATGAACTACAGACTATAAATGAACGTATTTAAGATTACTGGAAATTTTATTAAATTAAAAACTATTTGATTCAGCATTTTCTGATCCATCCCCAATGGAAGAAAGTAGATCAGGTGGGCTTCCCTCCTCAGATGGTACCAGCCAAGACTGAGTGAGAAGCTTACTAGCACCTGATGGCCCACAGAAGCTTTCTCAGTCCACAGGGCCAGGAGTATCCCCCACCTTGCAACCAGTGACAAGGGTAGCCTGGGGAAGCAGCTTCTGTCTCCATAGGCAACAATAGCAGGGATAGAGCAGGAGCCTGAGCAGACCCCGTAGAACAGAGGAGACCTGAATAGCTCTGCAAAATAAATTGTCATTGGAGCTGCAGATACAAAAGTCGGCTAGATCCTATACATGAAGCCTAGCCTTGCCCGCTAAAATAAAGTATTTAAATAGGATCAGGAGCCTCAACATAATATCCAGAATGTCCAGGATACAATTGAAAATCACTCATCATACCTAGAACCAGGAAAACCTTAACCTGAATGAGAAATCAGTCCCCTGAAGCCAACATTGCAATGAATCCAATGTTGGAATTACCTGACAAGGATTTTAAAGCAGCCCTCATAAAAGTGTTTCAACAGCAATTTATTAATTCTTTTTAAACAAACGACAAAATAGGAAATCTCAGCAAAGAAGAAGAAATTTAAAAAAAAAGAATCAGTCTTTTAGTGAATTGAAACCTCCAATAATCAAAATAAGAAGCGAGGTGGATGAGCTCAGTAGTAGAGTGGAGATGACAAGGATAGAATATAGTGAATATGAGGACAGATCCATGGAATTTACTCAGTCTGAACAACAAAGAAAAAAATAGACTTTCAAAAAAAAGACAACAAAGAACAGAACCTCCAGGATCTGCGATCTAACATTCAAGTCATTGGGATGCCAAAAGGAAAAGGGCAGGAGAGTGGGGTTGGAAAAGCCTTCAAGGAAAGAATGTCTAAAAACTTCCCAGGTTGGGCACCTGGGTGGCTCAGTCGTTAAGCGTCTGCCTTCGGCTCAGGTCATGGTCCCAGGGTCCTGGGATCGAGCCCCGCATTGGGCTCCCTGCTCAGCGGGAAGCCTGCTTCTCCCTCACCCACTCCCCCCGCTTGTGTTCCTGCTCTCGCTATCTCTCTCTGTGTCCAATAAATAAATAAAATCTTTAAAAAAAAAATAAAAATAAAAACTTCCCAGGTTGGAAAAAAACCCACAAACCTACAGATTCAGGAAGCTGAGTGAATCCCAAAGAAGATAAAAATCAATGAAATCAATTCAAAGATGTTTCATACTTAAACTTATAAAAGGTAAAGAAAAATTAAAACTCTTTAGGCTGACAAAAGGAGCTGCCAGTTTGCTAAATCTGTATCTATGTCTGGCAAAAATGTCCTTCAGGAATGAAGGGGGCAGCTCAGAGTCTTTACAACACCTGTGCTTGAAGCATGACTGACGGACGCCCTCCCAGAGAAGGAGGTTTGAGACTGTAGAAAGGAAAGAAGAACAGAGATATAGGGAGGATGAAAGTGAACAGTACAGACTCCTTCTCCTATGAGTTTCTTATATTATATTTGGAATTTGAAGAAAAAATTGTAACACCGTATGAAGTGGTGCTAAGTGTATGGAGAGGGGTACTTAGGACATTTATATTTAAACAGTGGGGAATGGAACAGGCTCTCCATACTTCATCTGAAGTAGTAGGGTGTTGATACAAGTTACCTATGTCTACTGTAATGATTAGAGCAACCCCTAAAAAAACACACAAAATGAGATACTAAAAACCACTATAAAGATGGAATCCTAGAAATCATTCAACAAACCCACAGTAAGGCAATAGAAGAGAAAGGAAGAATGAGAAAGAGAGTGAGTAAACAGTCTAAATACACCGATTAAGTGAGAGAGATTGGCAGAGAGTGTGTCAAAACTACATAACTACAAAATCCACTTCAAACATAATGATGTATATATAGGTTGAAAATAGGAGGTGGAAAGTTGTATCATACAAGCACTAATTTAAGAAAAATCAGGACTGGCTACGTTACTATCTGCTGAGGTAGACTTCAGAGCAAAAACCATTACAAAGGAAAGAATCGGCCATTACTTAAGGACGAAAGGATGATTCTACCACAAAGACATAGGCATCCTCCCTGTGTGTCGAACAGGGACATCACAACTTCAAAGCATGGGAAACAGAAGCTAATCTGAGACAGAGGCACAGCCAGTTCTACCTGGGGACTCTGACCAATTGACAGAAACAGCTGATGGCAAGGATATGGAAGAACTGAACAACACCATCAACCAACAAGATCGAATTGACATTTTTAGAACAACTCTCTACAATATACATTCTTTTAAAGTACCCATGGGACATTTTCCAAAATAGAACTTATCCTAGCTCATAAAACCAAACCTCAATACAAATTTAAGAGTTGGAATCATACAAAGTGTGTTCCATGAACATAATAGAACCAAACTAGAAGTGAATAACAGAAAGATAGCAGGAGAATCTCTGAGCACGTGGATATTAAACAACATACTTTTAAGTAATTCATAGATCAGAGACAAAATCTTAAAGGAAATAAAAGAAATACATAGAACTGAATGAAAATGAAGTAGAAAAGACCAAAATTGTGGGATGCAGCTAAAGACATGCTGAGAGGTAAATTTATAGCATTATGTTTATACAAGAAAAGAGAAGCGCACTTGGGTGGCTCAGTCGGTCGAGTGTCTGACTCTTGGTTTCGGAAGCTCAGGTCATGATCTCAGGGTTCTGAGATTGAGTCCCGAGTTGGGCTCCATGCTCAGCGTGGAGTCTACTTGAGATTCTCTCTCCCTCTTCCTCTGCCCGTCCCCCTGCTCTCGCTCTTTCTCTTTCTCTCTCCCACTCTCTGAGTTAATAAGTAAATCTTAAAAAAAGAAAAAAGGAAAGGTTTCAAATCAGTAAGTTAAGAGCCCGCCTTAGGGACCAGAAAAAGGAAAAAAGAAAGAAGACATAAATCACTAATATTAGGATGAATAAGGGATACCACTGCACTTCCTACAGCTATTAAAAAGCTAATAGTAAATGTCAAGCTCATAAATTTGATTAGATTAATTGGATCAAAGTCTCAAAAACTACCAAGTACCCAAACTCAACCTATGTGAGATAAGATAATCTGAATAGTACCACAGCCATCAATGAAATTTGATTTGTAATTAACTTCCTTCTCCCCAATCTCCTAGCCCAGATCTTTTCATTGGAGACATTTACCAAACATTTAAAGGATGAAAACCAGTTTTACACAATATCATCCAGTCAATGTAAGAGTAGGTCACACTTCCCAATTCATTTTATGAGGCCAGTCAAAAAGCACAAAAGCAGAAACTATCAACAGATGTGTCTAATGAATATAGATGCAAGAATCCTTCCACAACATTGGCAAATTGAATCCAGTAAAGTATAAAAGGAGCTTTACACCACAACCAAGTGTATTTTATTCCAGGTATGCAGGGCTGGTTGGATATTTGAAAATTGCTGTATGTAATCCATCATATCAACAGGCTAAAGGAGAAATCTTATGAACATACCCATTGACACAGAGAAGGCATTTGAAAAATCCAGCACTCTTTCATGATAAAAATTCTCAGCAACCTGGTTAGGGGGAGTAACTTCCAATTCAGTTCTTTGTACACTTTTCATGACCCTGTAATTATTTCAAATTCAGAGTTTTTAAAATTACAAATACTATTTGAATGTGTAAAAATTAAAAAAAAATAAGGCTTTCAAAGTATAAGCTTCCAAATTTTGGAGAGAATAGTGCAGTGATTTGCTCGCACCTCTCTTGGTGTCCCCTAATGAAGCAAATGACCCTGTGTTTTCTGCTGGAACCAAACATCTGCTATCATGGAATCTGGAACTTCTAGAGGAAGTAGGGACAGGGTTGGAGAGTGCACGGTGTTCTCCCTGAGGAAGGGCGAGAAGCGGGAAGAGGAGATATGCCCCATAAGAAAAGAGTATCCGAGCTGGGAGCTCATGGAAACGTGCTCTGCGTGCTCTGCACCATTTTACTGGGACTTAGGAACAGGTAGCTGAGCAAATTCGTGGACTGTCTGCCGTCCTGTCAACTCTCCCTCATACAGCAGTTAATCTGCTGATTTTCTCCTCATCATTGTCCTAAGTCTTGCTAAGAGAATTTACATGAAAAGAAGGCTCTGGCTTGGTAGGTGTGATGGAGGAAGGGGAGGCCGGGAGGCCACGTCCTGTGCCGAAGCCTCCGTCAGAGACAGAAACTCCCAGAACAGAGAATGGCTGAGCTGAAGAAACAAAGCAGTCTGTCTCCTGGCACTGCAGCCACGAAAATGCAGCTCTCTCAGGGAGGCAGCCCGGGCACAGCAGTGCATACAAAGCTTTTCATTGGCAGAAGGCCCCCAGCTCTCCGGCCTGCTGCGGGGGACACTGCCAGGGGGGGCGAGCATGCAGGAGCCCCTTGCCTGGGTGTTGCCTCTGACCTTTATTTCTGTCCGTGTGCTCTTTCAGAACTGGGAGCTCTTTACGGGGGCACCATGCACACTCCATAGCACACCACCCAGTGCTGGACATGCAGGGGTGCTCCTCAATGGGCCATAATGTATTTAACAGCACCCCTACACCTCACAACGCCCGGACATGCATGCTGGGAAAGCAAGTGCCTGGTTCCGGGCCCTTGGAGACAGGGATTGTCACATATCCCCCAGCCCATTCTCTGGGTCATGCCCAACCCTGGAGCTCATGGGCTTCTGGCTCCCACGGCCACATACTCATTCGCCTTCTGGCCTTTTCTCCACCACTCTCAGGAAATATGTATTTCCCCAAGGTAGAGAGGAGAAGCAGCCTGAGTACTTAGTATTTATAAACTCCTTTCACCTTGAAATTGCTTTACAAATTTTAAACTTCGCATTACTCTTTGGGAGAAGAAAGAGGTAACATATAATATTCAATTTCACACTTGGGAAACAGAAACAGTAAGGTCAAGTAACTTTTGCAAGGCCAGGTAGCATATCCTTTAGGAAGGAATTTGTGACTATGTAATTCTGTTCCCAGGCCTTTTTCAAATGTGTTCTAAAATAAAAAACTTCTGAACTTGAAATTTAGCTTTGTCCCTATCGAGTAGTAAATTAAGAGTTCAAAATGAGCAAGTAAATAATGTGCTGAGGTATCAACATGAATTTATATGAATACTGTAGAAATCAGAGGGTTTTGATTTGATCTAGTATTCTGAAATACTAGAATAAAAACCTTAATGTCTTAAATATAAGCCCTTGAAAAATACGATAGTTGTTGCTGAAAATAAACTGGTAAGGGCCGCTCCAATGTCTTGCTGATTTAACAAGCACAGAAGTTGAAGGAGAGTACTTCAGTTTTCTTTATTCACGCATTAATAACCAAATGGGAAAAATCAGTGAGAGAATTAGATCTGTTTTGTTGACCTAATGATAATATAACTTTTCATTATAAAACCTGAATTTCTAGCTGTACCCTTTCTATTATTGAAGGCTGAGTGTTGTAAGACGAAAGCTCATGCTTTTAGAAAGTAAAACACAGCATATTAAGCAGTCGTTCTTTTGCACTGTCAGCTTATTATGTCTGAGCAGAATTTATGTATTGTGTGCCCCGAGGTGAGGGCAAGAGAAAACTTTGTATGCAATTGCGTTCACATCTTCTGAGGTGAGGGTCCTCATACTGCGCTCTATCAGCCCACGGTGACAAATAGGCTCGGACGCAGAGTTCAAGCACGGTGAGGTAGTTTTCAGCAAGCTCAGGAGAGGTGTTCCAGGGCCCCAGCTTGCTGTCTTCCTTGAGGGGATCCAGAGACGTGGGCTCACGGCACTCTGCAGCACCCTCCACCGCTGCTCCTCATCCAGCCTCGGGAGGGGAGGACAAGCATGGAGGAGTGCCTCCCTAGTGAGAGCCTGGCCCCGAGGGCACACACGGCCTGCCTGCGAAAGTTCCTCTGAAGGGAACATGTCCTGTGGCCACAGCTACCGGCGGGGAAGGGCTTGGACGTAGTTTCTGGGTGGGGAGCCGTTTCCCAAGGTGGAAATGTGTATTTTAGAAACAAACCGACAAAAAATGGATTTTGCTGGACAGCCAGCCCAGCTGCCATGGAAGTTTTTTTTCAGATGCATTTGCTTATATTTTCCTCTGTACCCATATTCTTTTCCCCCAAATATGGGCCTAAACAAGTACTTTATAAAGATAGTTCTAGAAAGTTGAATTCACTTTCAGTTGGTAGTAGAGGAATTGGTTTTCCTGATTAGAGTTCAGTCAAGAAAGAAAACTTGCTGGGGTCTTCTGAAAATTCCACAAAAATGAACTTCATTTTACTGGATAGGTAGAACAGTGTGGGGTGAGGGACATGAGCCCCTGGGTGCTGCCCCTGGGAGTTCCACAAGCTGAGAGCCCGGCCTCAGCAGCTCAGGCGTTAGGACCTCAGCACGTGATGCTGGTGCTATATGACCGAGGGCCGGGGCGGGTCCGCAGATGCCCTGCTCTGAAACTAACTCTCTGCTCTTTCTCCTTGAAATTAGAAGATGACTTAGGTTTTGACCAATTTCACATTTTAAAAAAGTTTTCCAATTATAATGACAGAAGAATCTGTAATTAAGGATCTCCTTAAGCAAACATTAACACTATCAATAACATGACTGTGATTTCAAAGTTTCAGTCTATGTCTTGCCTTCCACTCGCTGACGTAAACAACCAAGAGAGACACAGGAGCCCCACAACAGAGAGGGCAGCCACACTGAGGAGGTCATCAATGCCCTGTGCTCTCAGCGACTCAGCCCGGAGCCATCCAGCTTCGCAGTTGCTCAAACCAAGACCATTGGAGGGAAGAAAATTGTGAGTGCCAGCCTGGGATTATACAGTCGTCTTCTCCCCTGTAAGCCTGGCCATGAATGACATGTGATTGGAAACCACAATTTACTACTGTAATAAAGTTTCTAAAATTACTGCAGAAGGAATTCAGTCGTATTGAACAGT
Source organism: Zalophus californianus (assembly GCF_009762305.2). Taxonomy (NCBI): domain Eukaryota; kingdom Metazoa; phylum Chordata; class Mammalia; order Carnivora; family Otariidae; genus Zalophus; species Zalophus californianus. The sequence continues at coordinate 111,121,544 of NC_045604.1, read as the reverse complement.
CGATTGATTCTGGGCTAAAACATGCTTACATCACAAAATAATGACTGGTTTGAGAAAAATAAGGTTGTACTCAGGCGCCGATATCTCAGAGCAAGAGGGACACTATTAAAATTCTTTAGGGGAAAATAAATTGCTGATTTTCTAAGAATGCTTGAAGCCACATCACCTTCCACCATCCCAGTATCCCAGCGAGACAGAGCAGGAATTCCCACTTGAGAGAGAAAGAGTCTGCGGATCTGAGAAGTCACTGGCCAAGAACATTTTAGCCTAGTTACCAGCACCCAGTTTGTAAGGATCTTCACACTGCTTCAAGCAAAAAGTGACGGCCACTGGATTGACAGAAACTTTCTTTTTTAAGGTTTGAACTTAGAGAGATGCTGACTAAAATCCATTAACTCTGATCAGTTAATGAAGAACAAAGTTAAGGCTTTTGACTATTAAGATAGATGGTAGATGCAAACAACGACATCAGCAATAGTAACTCATCAATAGGCATTTCTTCTGTACAGAATGGGTTGTTTTTGTTTTTGTTTTATAGCCTTATCCAAATTCTGAAGCCCAACTGTCACTTCTTTACGTGTTTTCACGTAAGAGAGTAAGTGAATTCTTTGTTTTGTGTTTTGTTAGTAAGTTTTCTAGAATATTTATTTTTATTGCTTTTAACCCACTGCATTGCAGTTGTTTCTGATTTTATTCTTTGTTATTGAATCATTTCTGAGATTACAAATGAGATTTTAAAAGATTTGCATGTTTAGTGCTTCAAAAACCTAAAGATGTAGATAGTGTGGCACATCGTGCTCTGAGGTCTCCCGTGGACTCAGGAGCTAGGGGAAGTCACAGCTCACCACAGAGCCAGCAGACCTCCTGCTCCCACGATTCTAGTAAACGGTCCACCACCGGGCCCAGGTCTTGGCTTCACCCAGCACCTTGTCTCTGAGCACCTCTTTCCCATGTAGTCCAGAGGGCTGTAAATCACAACCAAAGGTTTTTGCTCACCCACTTTGCTAGATATATTGGAAAGAAATGCCATTCATTACACGCTAATCAAACTGTAATTGCCTGTCTCCGTGATAAATAGATCATGAATAAGGTAGGTCTCTGAAGTGACGCTCTCGGGAATGTGCCTTTCATTCTCTACAGCCGTGACATACTTGTGACAAGAAAGCAGGCTTGCTGTTAGAGAGACAACAGTGTTTCCCTCTCTTGAAAGGAATTGATTCTTGAGATGTTCACCTGCATCATAAATAGGCATTGGAGAAAGTATCCCTCCCTGATTGTTTACATGGCAGATAGAGGAGCAAGTTACTTCGAGTTTAAAAAGCAACCTTGTCGCCATATTGATTTAATCGGCGTTCTGTTTGTTTGTGTCTACTGATGTCATGTGTAATCAGAATCCCTACACAGGAAGTGGTTTCGTTCCCATGCTCTGTATTCTAGAAGGAACGTGTGACGTTGGGTTTACCACGATCATCTCCCACCAGTTCGTCACCACCCGGCACCGAAGCCCTCTGCCTTATTTCTGTGCTCTCAAGAGGCTGCTTCCGCCCTACACGTCCTTGTGTTTTTCCCAGGGACAACAGTTAAAAAAGAATCATGAAGAATAAAGCATATGAACCAAAGTCCATACTTCATTCAGAATTTCTTAGTTTTTACTTAATGTCCCTTTTCTGTCTGTCCCAGGACCCCCTCCAGGACCCCATAATTACACTTGGTCACCTTAGCTCCTTAAGCTCCTCCAATCTGTGATAGTTTCTCAGACTTGCTTGTTTTTTATGACCTTGACAATTTTGGGGTAATTCTGGTCATATAGTTAGGTAAAATGCCCTTTAATTTGGGTTTTTCTGATATTTTTTTCTTACGGCTAGAAGTGTGTGGGAAGAGGAGGACCACAGAGTAACCTGCCATCCTCGTCATGTTCTCTCAAGGGCACGGCCTGTCAACATGACTTCCCTGCTGATGTGGACCTTGACCACCTGGCTGAAGTGTGTGTTTGGTTTCTCTACTACAATGTTCCCCCTTTGCTTACTACTTCTGCCTATTTTAGTTCTGCCTATACCACAAAGACTACCTCAGGATTCACCTCCTTCTACATGTATTCCTTTGAATCTGTTTGGTTTTGTGGGTTTATTAGACCATAGGCTTATTGTTGGAAATAAGACTTTTTTTTTGAGAACTGAGTTAGGAAGGAAGGTGGGAAGTGCTTGCCCAGCTCTTAGCTGAGTGACCCACAACTGTGATTCCACAACATACCAAAATTATCGTCTTTCCTTTACACTGGGGAAAACCTCAGGACTCTTCTAAGAGGTGGTCAACAGTGGAGGAGGGCCTTGTAGCACAGAGGTGGGTGAGGGAAGAGACTACACAGTCATGAGTTAGCAAACTCCAATGGCTATTCTAGGAGGGCAGATATATATTTGAGAGGGAGCCAGTGTTTACAGAAAAAATACTCTGGATCTGTCACTTTGCTGGCCTGCCTTTGCCAACTGCCAGGACACATGACGTGTAGCCCAGTCTGCCACAGAAGTTGACCTCCCTGGAATCCTGCTCCTTAGAATTCTGAGCTTTCAGTTGTTCTTTGCCTTTGGTGTTCCCCCTTATTTTATCTGAGAATTTCCTCCATATTTAATTTTCAATCAGAGACCATGTCTTTTACGATTGTAACCTCCAAGTTTAGCACAGAGCTGAGCACTCGTGAACGTGTTCTGAAAGCTCTCTCTTCGGCTCCTATCATGTGTCCTATTGTGTTATCACTAGTGTGTACATCTGCCTGTGCCTTAAGGACTGAGCATCATGCATCCCCAAAACCAATCTTGTGCCTAGGACAAAGCAGACCTTCTAAACAGAAACAGCAACAAAAGTCCTTCTAGTATAAAGAAATGCAGCATAAAATAATCTCAAATTTCCGTCAAAAGGACTATATTCAAGAATGAATTTGTTCATGTCAACAAGATACATAGAAAAACTTGTATTTAAAAATTATGAAGGAAGACAACTTACCAGGGAGAATATAGGATCTCCCTGGACCTCATGACCTTAGCCTTTCAGATTAGCTGCTGTCAGTGTAGGGTTCCACTTGATAACTTAGTTTAATCTTTGTGGGCAGCACTGTCCTGCCTGGATAGTGCTGGCACTTATTTTGGGGTATTGATGGAAGTTTGGATGTAAGGTCTGGTGAAATTAAATGTCTTTATCTTCGTAAATCACATAATATTTCGTTTTCAATTTAGAAGCAAAGTTAACATTCATATATTCAGGTGCGAAATTGCTTATTAGACCAAAGAAAAATAGACTTTCACAAAGGAACATACACTTTAATGGCTGTGACATTGGAAGTGTTCACTCTTGTAGTGCTATCTTCAGATATTCGTCGTAGTCTAGACCAGTGGTTCAGGGGCAGGTGGGGATTTTATCCCTCAGGAGACACTTGATAACATCTGGGGATGTTTTTGGTTGTCACAACTGGGTGGAGGGGTGCTATTGACATCTTGTGGGTAAAGGGCAGGTGAAGGTGAGGGATACTGCTGAGCATCCTCCAATGCACAAACAGCCAGCCACAGCAAAGAACTATCTGACCCAAAATGTCAACAGTGCCAAGGTTGAGAAACACGATTGATTATGTTGTCTCTAGTTTTTGTCTGGTACACCTTTTCCTAGTCCCTGAGACTTACTTATATTTGGTTTGATCTCAAAGATGTTAGAGAATCCCAGAGAATGTCTGTGACCCTAGGGCAACCTAAGAATGAAACTCCTAGAATGTTCTAGAATGACTTCTAGAACAGTGGTTTCCACTCAGCCTGTTTGAATATGATGACCTTTTTTTAATAACCAAAACTTTCAAGGAGTCTCACATAATTATTGATCTCTTATTCTTCTATAACAGAGAAAATGCATAATGGTGCTAGTGCATATGCGTACACAACACACACACATACAGTGACTGTGGATTTAGTGCAGTGTTTACAGTAATTTCTATTTTGTTACAACATTTGAAAAACAATAATACATATGTGCCTGTGTGAGACCCACTATTTATTCAGTCTATAGTTAGTGTTTGGATGCATATGGATTTGATGGCCCCTGGAAGGAAATCTCTGTCTTCACAAGGGAAAATGGCTTACAGCTTGGGAATGGAGATAATTAACGAGGATTCCTTTGAAATATAGGCGACCTGGAGAATACTCACATCTACAGCTAAACAAATAGTCTGAGAGACAGAAGGGATATCTTAACTCCACACACAGTGACTGCTTATTAATGTCTGCGAATGAAGGTGGCGGCTCTCCCCTACTTTTCATGCCTTACTGCCTGTCATTTAAGGAATCTGGCAGCTGAGGCATCAGGCTGCTTTCTCTAGCCCTAGTCAGAGGAGGAGCTCGGGAGAGAAGCCAGTGGATAGAGGAGACTATTGCCAAGACTCTGAATCTTCTGGGACCATCTGTGTCCACTTTTTCAAAGAGCAGATTGTAAAATGACAGGAGTGTAGGACATGGAGGGTAATAGAGATGTGAATGAGAAGACTCTAGGAAGGAAGAGAGGGGACCAGTGCCAGTGGGAAAAGCCCATCAGAAGATTAAGTGTCCTGGCAGCAGGACTGAGGATGAGGTGACAAATGGCCATTTTCTCTGGGAAGGAAGCCATGACATGTGAGAGTTGTGGCTTGGGTTCCAGATCTTAGATCATTTCTCCTTACAAAATCAAGGCCCACATTCCTTCCAGAAAACTCGCTAGAGCAAACAGGTCAAGAGGCAGCCAAGTGGAAGAGCCACAGATGTGGTGAGAGGGTGGAGGGAGCAGGAGGATGTATAATCAGCTTTTTGGCAACTGTACCCACCATACTCTGGCCTTTTGAAGATTTTGCTTTGGCTCCCAATCTAGAGGCATTTTCATGGCTCTGCCATCCATCTTTGAACTACAGCATCAGGCTTAAGGTCCCAGATGGACCTCAAGATAGCTTTTATTTTGATAATTTGGGTTCTCAGTTTAATATTCTCTGCTTTTCCATTGAGTAGTGTATCAGTTAGCTATTGCTGTGTAACAAACCACTTCTAAACTTAGTGGCTTCAAAGAGTAACTTTTTGTTGTTTCTCAGGAGTCTGTGGGTTGGCTAGGTTGTTCTGCTGGTCTGGGCTCACTTACGCATCCATGGTCGTGGATAGCAGGATGCCTGATCAAGGATGGCCTCAGATGGACTCATTTCTCTTCCATATGTCTCCCGTATTCTTCCATAAGGCTCACAGAGGCATGTTTTCACAGTAGTGGGTCCAGGAGAGAAAGCGGAAATTCACAAGTGGTTTTTCAAGCTGCTACTTGTGTTACATTTGCTACTGAACCACTGTGAAGCAAGTCACATGACCAAGTCCAGCATCAGTAGGGGAGGACATTACTCCATAAAGTGGATACAGGGAGGCAGGTATGTACCAGAACTGGTGAAATACTAAGTAAACCAGTTGGTACCTACTAGCAGTCAGAATGACTTTTCTCTTGCATATTCTTTTATTTTTGATATTGTTGCTTTGGGAGCAAAACACATTATGTATTTTAATCTCCGTGGTGGTTGAGATCCACCTCGATGGACATCTTGAGTAGACATTTTAAGTAGATAATTTTTCTGTCTCTTAACCCATTGTTTGTGATCATTCTGTCACCTACATGATGATGACAGAAACCCCAGGAATACAAACGCAGCTCTTATACAGCATGTTCAGAGAACTAAATAAAAGAAGCATATAGATTTATGAAGAAACAGAATGGAATCCCCACGGAGAAAAGTCTTCTGCTAATTTTAAGATAAAATAATGAAGGAAGGAGTGTTTGTTCCAGTTGGCTTTCCAGTTGTTAGGAGTAGTGGTACAGAATAGTGAACTAGGGAACCCCAGCTGTTGGTGTGTTTTGTCAGTAGGGCGTGGGAAAACTGCCTATTTTCAAATTGTTGTGATCAAATGGATACAGAAGAATTTATAAACATATATGAATGTAAAAATACATTTTTGCACTTTGTCAGGAGAGACCTGACATATTATTTGGAGCTATTAAGATAGCATAAAGTGGAACTTTCTAAAATTTGAAGGTAAAGACAAGATTTTTCTAAAACTTTACGCAATAAATTTCTGCTTTATACCATTCATATTTACTCATTTCCATCAGTCCCCTCTCAGTCCTGACTATGTCTATTCACATATTTTCTGTTCAGTGCTAATAACTATACTTTTATGTTCCTACTAGCAACACATTCTCTGCTTTCTCCACGTGGGGTGTTCTGAGACTGAGAGGCAAACATTAATTAATCCTTACAGTATGTCTTCTTTATTTGTTTAATTGAGGCACTGAGACACGTAGGAATTTAGTGGCAGAGGATGTGAATCCTTCAATTCAGGATTCCTCAGCTGCTACAGTAGGTATTAGAAGGCAGATCCTGTGCACCAGCTCAAGGTTTAACTCTCATTGGACTGTTGGGGTGCCAATTAGATCTCTTTATGTGCTATTCAGCGTTTCTTCAAGTGGCCATCCTAGATGTGGTGAATGAGTTATCTTTTTTAAAGATTTTTTTTTTATTTGACAGAGAGAGAGAGAGAGTACAAGCAGGGGGAGCGGCAGGCAGAGGGAGAGGGAGAAGCAGGCTCCCTGCTCAGCAGGGAGCCCGATGTGGAGCTCAGTCCCAGGACCCCGGGACCACGACCCGAGCCAGAGGCAGACGCCCAATGACTCAGCCACCCTGATGCCCCGAGAATGAGTTATCTTGATTGGAAGTCATCCAGAGGTCTGGGGGGGCAACCCAGAGTTTCTATGACATAATCTTTTGAGCTACAGGCTTGCATTTTGGTCATTTGTCTACACATAGGCAAGTGACCCCATCCCTTGGGCTCTGTATTTTTTTTCCCAATTAAATAGAACAGACATTAGGCAGTTCAGTGATAAGCATAAAAGACTTTGACAAGTTTCTTGAAAAGAAGGTGTTCTATCACTACGAACGGCCACCTTTGTAATGTGTTTCGTCTTTAAAGGATCTTTCAGTTTATCACCGTATTGTCTTTAAATAGGCCTCTTGAGTCAAATTCAGTTTCCCAGTAGATACTTAGTCTGAAGAACTTGAACAGGAATGCATGAAAATAGTTACTACATTGGGAGGCCTTCTGAATGTGTTGAGTTAGATGGCTGCGCACAATAAATTATTTGTAGTATTTCATTCAACAGAGACTGTCTCATGAGTTATTTTTCACCATTGATATGTAGAGACCACAAGTAGTAGAAGCATCCTCTTTGCTTTAAATGGACTCACTTGGTCTTCTCTTCAGAGCAACATGTTCTAAGTTTCCCCACTCTGGAGTCAGAGCACTGATGGGTGAGTGGCTGTGGAGGTATGGCTGGCATCCCGGCTGCTTCCTCGAGCCCCACCCCATTTTGATTATGCGGTTAATATTTGCATCACTCCTGAGTCCCTGAGTGCTCAAGGCTAGGTCTGTCTTCTTTGGTTCTTGCTTCCTTAGCCCTTGGTACAGTGATGAGCAATAAAGTGATGAGTACATACTCATGACATGAAGGAATGAATGGAATAGCATGGGGCCTGGAAGAGGCTCTCCACGTGGTGCTTCAGAAGGCTGTTATCTCATGGCCATCGCTGCATGGAGTTTATCCCAGTCCTCACACCCTACAATGACTGTTCTCAAGATAGATGGTTCTCTAATTTGAATGCAGATCAGGATCACCAAGGACACTTGCTCTGGAGTCCCATCCCCAGCTACTGACTCGGGATCTCTGAGGAGTGGGCCCCAAGAGTTTAATTTTCAGAAGGCTCCAAGATGTTTCAGATCATCTATCCTGAGAATGCATGTCAGGAACTGTCGATGCAGACCTGCCACACACCCTGGTTGTGCTCGTACTGAAAGCACCTTTCCTCTTGCCCAAGTTCCCAATAAGATGAAGGCTCATAGAACCTGTTTCATCTTCACAATCCATAATTGGAATTAAGGAACAATAGATCTCTTCACTTACCTATAGGATCATGCTGTTATTTAACTTTGGTTGTTTTAAAATTTATTTCTGTCATTAGACTCTGCCCCTCTGGAGCAGCGGCCTAACACACAGTTTGTGCTCATTAAGGAACTGGGGGGTGGGGCGGGGAATGCCTGAATTCTGTGACCTGCTTGAGAATAAATCAATGTTGGCATAACTAGATGAAAAAGAATGTTAAGTTTGTCTTAACACACATCTATCCAAATTAATAAAAGGTCATGAACTCTGCATTCTGACTTCAGTTCACTATAGATGATGTTAAAAATGATACTTCAGTAGAGATTCATTTCAGAATTTGTAATGGAGCTGCTCTGTAAGTATTTAATCAGTAATTCAGTAAGAGGTTAAACATTTCAGTTAAAGATATTATCTGAGATTAGTTACCATTTGCAGCTTAAATAACGTTTCCTTTCCAAAACTTTATCAAATGAAATAACTATTAATTAAACATTAGCTCTTTTCCAGTTGGAGCAAGTGAATGTAAATATCAAAGACTAGAGACCAAATTATTTCTGAGATGTATGGGACAGTTGTGAGTGTGGCTTATGTGTATCTAAGCCACTTAATCTACTACATAGTTTTTGAGGTGAACATCCTGCCTCTTGGAAACAAATTGTAATGTATTTAGGATCAGCCATCTTTTTTGGGCCAAGCGTTTCATAACCAGTAGTCTGTATTTTCCAAGTTCAGCACAAAGCAGGTTCCTGATAGAATTATGAAGTAAGCAATGCGTCTTTAGCGTCAAGTGTCCCTCTCCTTCCTCTATGTGTACAGGTTGGTTAAAACTCCTACAGTTGTATGAAAACCACTCAAAGTGGTTTAAGCCCAATGGAGAATTTATAATTAGACTGTGAGAGGTATCTTCAGAATCCTAGGGTAGGAGTCTAGCTGGAACTCAGGAAGGGCTTAGATCAGAAGCAAGAAAATCCTCTAGATTTTCTCTTTGTCCCTCTACTACTTTTGCTTCATTCATTTATTTAACTGTATATCCATTTCTTTTTTAAAATATTTATTCATTTATTTATTTATTCATTTATTCATTCATTTATTTATTTATCTGACAGGGCGGGGGAGAACAAGCAGGGGGAGAGCAGAGGGAGAGGGAGAAGCAGGCTCTCCGCTGTGCAGGGAGCCTGATGTGGGGCTCGATCCCAGAACCCTGGGATCATGACCTGAGCTGAAGGCAGACACTTAATGGACTGAGCCACCCAGGTGCCCCTGTATATCCATTTCTAATCTTTTTCATTTATTTTTTTATTTTTAATTGTGGCAAAATACATATAAGTTATAATTTAACCATCTTCACCATTTTTTAGTGTACAGCTCAGTAGTGTTAAGTATATTCACATCGTTCTTCAGCCAATCACCAGAACTTCCTTATTTTGCAAAACTGAAACTCAGTGCCCATTAAACAACCACGTGCTCCTTTCTTCCCTTAATCCCTGGCAACCACCATGCTACTTCATGTTCTTTTGAGTTGGACTACTCAAGGAACCTCGAGTAAGTGGAATCATACAGTATTGTTTTTTGACTGGCTTATTTCACTTAGTTTAATAGTCTAAAGGCTCATCCATATGATAGCATATGTCAGAATTTCCTTACTTTTTTTTTCTTTTTTTAGAGAAAAAGAGCAAGCAAGTGGGGGGCAGGGGCAGAGGGAGAGAGAAAGAGACTCTCAAGCAGGCTTCATGCCCAGCATGGAGCCTGATGTAGGGCTCGATCTCACAACCCTGAGATCATGACCTGAGTGGAAACCAAGAGTCAGATGTATAATGGGCTGAGCCACCAAGGCACCCCAAAATTTCCTTACTTTTTAAGAATGAATAATATCCCATTGTATGGATAGACCACATTTTGTTTATCCATTCATCAGTTGTTGGGCATTTGGGTTGCTTCCATTTTTTGGCCACTATGAATACTGCTAGGAACATGAGTATACAAATATTTTCTTGAGACCTTGTTTTTGGCTCTTTTGGATGTATACCCAAAAGTGGTATTGCTGGATCATAGAATAATTCTAATTTTAATTTTTGAGGAACTGCCACACTGTTTTCCATAGTGGTCATGCCATTTTACATTCCCACCAATTTAACATGGTTCCCATTTCTCCATATCATCACCAACACTTGTTATTTTCCCTCTTCTTGGTAGCAGCCATTCTAGTGAATGTCAGGTGATCTTGTGGTTTTGATTTGCATTTCCCTGTAGACCAACTTATCTGTTTTCACTTTTGCTGCCTGTGCTTCTGGTGTCATATCCAAGAAATCACATTAAATCCAATTTCAAGAAGCTTTTCTTCTGTTTTCTTTCTGAGAGTTTTATAGTTTTAGGTCCTACATTTAGGTCGTTAATCCATTTCAAGTTCATTTTGTATATGGTATAAGTTCATGGTCTAACTTCATTCTTTTGCCTGTGGATGTCCAATTTTCCTACCACCATTTTTTGAAAAGACTGTTCTTTCTCTATTGAATGCCCATGCACCGTTGTAAAAAATCATTTGACTACTGTGTGAAAGGATTTACTTTAGGACTTTCTATTATATTTCACCGGTCTGTATGTTTGTGTTTATGCCAGTGCCACATTGTTGTAATTATTATAGTTATGTAATAAGTTGTAAAAATCAGGAACCATGAGATCTCCAAATTTGTTCCTCTGCAAGATTGTTTTGGCTTTTTGGGGTCCCTTAAGATTCTATATGAAATTTAGGATGAATTTTTCTATTTCTGCAAAAATAGCATGGGGACTTTAATAGTGATTGCATTAAATCTGTAGTTCCCTTTGGGTAATATTGACATCTTAATAATATTAAGTGTTCCAGTGTGTGGACATGGAATGTCTTTCCATTTATTTGTGTCTTCTTTAATCTCTTTTGGCAATATTTTGCAGTTTTCAATGTGTAAGTCTTTCATATCCTTGGTTAAGTTAATTCCTGAGTATTTCATTCTTTTTTGATTCTTTGTTAAATTGAATTGTTTTCTCAATTTCATTTTTGGATTTTTCATTGTCAGTGTGTAGAAATGGAACTGACTTTTCTGTGTTGATTTTGTTTCTTGCAACCTTACTGAATTTGTTTATTTTTATAAGGGTTTTTGTTTGTGGTGGGGGGGATCTTACGGTTTTCTCTATATAAGGTAATTTATATAAACAGATAATTTTGCATTTTCTTTTCTTATTTGGATGCCTTCTATTACTTTTTCTTGCCTGATTGCTCTGCTAGGGCTTACAATACTGTGTTGAATAGAAGTGGTTAAAGGGGGATATACTTGTCTTGTTTCTACTCTTTCAGGAAAAGCCCTTAGTCTGTCATCATTAAGTATGATGTTAGCTGTGGGCTTTTCATATATGACCTTTATTATGTTGAGACAATTTTCCTTTTATTCCCACTTTATTGGATGTTTTTATTGTGAAAAGATGTTGAATTTTGTCGAGGTCTTTTTCTGCATCCATTGAGATGATCGTGTAATTTTTCCCTTCATTCTGTTAATGTATTATATTAATTTTCACATATTGCTACGTTCTTGCAGAGGTGAAATTTTAGGGCTTTTTCAGGTCTTTCCTGGATATGTGGTAAGTCCTGCACATCTGTGTGGCCTTCTAAATTTCCTGGAATATATCTGAGCTTTTCAAAACTTCCTTTGGACATCTTGTTCCCCAGTTTTTTCCTTTTAAGCTTTTCGATCTGTCTCTTGATAGCCCCCACTGGTATTGTTGCCTCAGGCTACTGCAATATTGAACACTTGTCACTGATTGTTTTCAACCCAAATGCCCTAGGGACAGCACTTGTCATACAGAGTGAAGTCTGAGTTAGGTCAAATAAAGGCAAACACTAAGAATGGAGCTTTTCTAGGGAGCTTCTTGACTAACAAAATAGTAACAGTTCTCTGTTCTATTCTGCTTAGTGGCTTCAAGGCAACTTGGTTTTCATGGCTACTGTAGTTTCAGGGCTCTTGGTTTTCAGGATTCTGTGGAGAGGGATATAGGAATAGGCCAAGTTGAAACACCCAGAGTTTGCTGTTTTTAACAAGGCTCATCTATTTTTCTTTAATAAACACTCCTTGGATTATTGTAAGCCTCTGATTAATTTCCAGAGCTCTGAAAAAGGTTTTGCCAGTGTTCTCATTAATTTAATGAAGAATTTGATTTTCAGAAGTTTTTACTTTATTCTGGAGATGCTTCTTTCAGGTGACTTCCTATGGTTCAATTAGGTATGGACACAGAGAAGAGTCTCTGTGTATAGAAAAGCCATTAGGGACCTAAACTTGTGGTTAATGTGCCTATGGTTGCCCTCTGGAATCTCAGGGAGTAGAATGTCTGCAGATTATAGAATACTTGGCTTCTTCAGCCACATCTCACTGAACAGCCCACCTTGCCACCTCATACACAGCAAGTGGTTGTTCTAGTGCTAAGAAATATGTGAAGGGGTTGCTGGGACAGTCCTCCCTCCACCAACCATGAGACTGTCTGCAGTGTTTTAAGTTTCTCTAGTCAGTCTTTGGAGCCCCCCGAATTTTAGGAAGACCCTGTCAACCCACCTACGTTGCTGGAACACTGAACAGTAATCTACAGCCCCATGTCATTCCAGCTCCCTGGAACGCTCGTTCTCTTTACCCTGCTCTCCTGCAGTGGTCTGTGTGGGAGTTGTGTACTCCACTGACAGTGACATATGTGTTCAAAGCTTATTTTAGCTATTTTAATCAGGAAATGATTAAAACAATTGGTTTTTTAAATTTCTCTGTATATTATCTGTGTTATTCTTGAATACTAGATTCATATTAAATAGTTGTTTGCCCTAATTAACTTTAATATTACAGATTTGTGCCTTTTGGACTCAGCATGCAGATTTATGCAAATTATATAAAGCTTTTAAGCTAGGAGCCCTAGCATTTACAATCTCATTTATCCCATGTCACTATGTCACTAATTCACCAAAGAAAGATATTGAACTATTGGGATGGGCATGCTTGATCATTTTAATTTTACTACTGTGCAAGCCAAGGAACACACAGTGAGTGACTTCCCAAAGATGTACCTCGTTACTGACATACAGAAAAACCACCAATATCCAAGTCTGTTGATTCTAAGCTCAATCCTCTTCCCCTTTTCTTGAGCTGCAGTTTGTGTACCTGTACCGTAGCACGTATGTAAGTATGCTGTATTTTTTGTGATTATAGGATTAGTGCATGAAATAGAAGGGACAGACCACCAATTTCTGGCCAATATAATTTGACATGGGAAGTAGTAATAACACTATTGGAAAAGAAAAGAGAAGAAAAAATATATTGTTTGCAAATGATACATTTGTGTCTCCAGAAAAATCCAAAGTAATTGATTGAAAACTATTAACTTGAGAGTTCCTATATCGTGGAGATTAAGAACATATATCCTGACTGGGTTTGTATCCCAGCTCCACCACATACTGGCTGTCAGGTTTTTGGCACATTAACCTCTCTGTAAAAGTTCTCTTCACCTGTAAAGTGGGGATAATAATAGTACCTACCGCAATGAGTTGCTTTAGGGATTAATGAAAATAATATATATATGAAGAATTTAGAACTATACCAATCACATAATAGTTTAAATAATATGAAATAGCTGGATATTGGCAATTTCATCTAATTTGACCTAAAAGCAATGTAAAAATAAAATAAATGAACAAAGAGGGTGGGGGAGGAGAGAGAGACAACCCAAGAAGCAGACTCTTAACTATATAGAACAAAGTGATGGTTACAGAAGGGAGTGGCTGGAGGATGGATGAAATAGGTAATGGGGATTAAAGAGTACACTAATCATGATGAGCATTGAATATTGTATAGAATTGCTGAGTCACTGTATTATACACCTGGAACTAGTATAACACTATATGTTAACTATACTGGAGTTAAAATAAAAAACCTAATGAGCTTCCAAAATAAAATTTTTAAAAATTTAAAAATAAAAGTAATGTATAAATGTTTTCTCTTATTAGTATTATTACCACCAGTAAGAGAAATCAGTAAAAGTGATTAGTCAAAAAAATAGATAATAAAAAAAATCAGAAGATATCAACTTCTAGCTTCACAGTATGAAGAGCTTCACTGACCTCTACTCCACAGTGAAACTAATGAAATTTAAAAAACAAAAAAACCCCGCATTTAAAGACTCTAGAAATGGTCCTAAGGGTAAGCAAAAAAAAAAAAATCTGTTCAAGAAAATCTACAAAAATTCTACTAGAAAAGTGAGAGTCTGTAGAATTTGAATCAATTCCAGCTTAATCGAGGTAGAGACTCCACTCCAGAGTCCTACAGTCAAGCACACAGGGCTCCTTATGCCTCCGGCTCCCCATTAGAGGGCTTTCTTTCCAGGAGGAGCAGAACATCAGTGTTTCTTATCCTGCTGAGTCTCAGCACCTGTGAGTACAGTAGACAGGTAGAGGCTCCCTTCTTCCACCCAGCCTCCACTTGTGAATGGGACCCTGCAATTTTAGGGCTCAGCATATGAAGAATACTGGGGTCCACATCACCTTTGTCTTGACTTGTGAGGCAGTGATTCCATACCAAGAGGGGCAAGCTAAGAGGATCTCAGGCCTCTACCCTGCCCCTCCACTTGGAGCTCAGCTCCTAGCATGACACTCAGAGAAATTTGCCATTGTCCCCACTCCTAGCTCCAGAGCCCTGGCTAAGAGATTTTTCCTGACCAGTCATGGGAGGGAGGTCCTCCTGAAGTCAGAACAAATCTCAAACACTGGCTTCAAAAAACATTCTTTCAAAGAAGCCAGAATTTGATTAAATTCATTTATTGACCAATTTATGCCTCACGGTATTGGAAACAATAGAGCAATCAACTGGCAATTAGTAGAGTTTAACAGCTGGGCATGTTCAGGATAAGAAAGGAAGAGACCCCTACAAAAACCACTGTCATCCTAGGGTGATCATCAGTATACCCAAAGAGCAACATCAGAGGCTTAGCATTCTCAGGTAGAAATGCACTTTACTAAAATAATTCAGCCAGTCAATAAATGAATAAACAAGCAAATAACAGTAAAAAGCCCCAAAGTGGGGGAAACCAATACCCAGAGTTGCAACAATGTATTTTCTAAAATGTCCAGTTTCTGAAAGCAAATCTTGAAAGCAGCAAGAGAGAAGAATGGCTATTACTCACCAGGGAACCCCAGTAAGATTAACAGTTGACTTCTCACCAGAAACAATAGCGGCCAGAAAGCAGTGGGATAAAAGTACAACCTGCTCAGGGGAAAATGCTATCAACCCAGAATCCTATATCTTGCAAAGATATCTTTCAAAAGTGAAGGTAAAGACATTCCCAGATAAATAAAAATTGAAGTTGTTACTATCAGATCCTTCTTATAAGAAACACTAAAGAAACTTCTTCAGGCTGAAAGCATGGTTCTGGATGGTAATATGAAACTACATGTGCTCACTGTTAAAGATCCATCAGAGAATTAAGGTCACAGGGCAGACCTCCACCCCAGAGGCTGGGGAGGCGGGTAAATACAGAGAATCACAGATGAGGTCAGCTTCCTAAACAGACGCCGCTGAGCCACTACATGATTGGAACACTTAAGTGGTAGTTTTGATGAATTGCTGGAGGCTGAGTGTGGACTACCTTGAGATTTAAAAATCTTGGAGGCCAAGTCTTAAGGGACTCCACACTTTTGTGGTGTTTATCTCCTGGAATCTTCCCTGATTCTTACTGTAAAAAATGGAAGAAGAGCTCCCTCTTTTTCCAGGCAGGGAAGAGAAAAAGTAACCATTTTGAGATATACCCAGAGCATTCTCCCTACAAAGTCCAGTTCTGTAAAGAAAAATAACTCACCAGAGTCTTATCTAATGTGGGAGCAGAGCAATTAGCCAGCTCCAGCCTCCTCTTGTCTTCTTGTCTCATGTAAGGGAAGAGAAAAATGGTGTAGATGTACTTCTTAAGGACTCAGGTCCACTAAAAAACTGAGACTTAATCATAAGCTTCTAGATACTTTCCCTTCCAAACACTTACCACCACATCAGCAGGGCTCCCATGTAATTACAGCGGATGGCAACTGAGAGAGCTGCAAGACACAGGCTCTACTTAAGGAGTTTTTAGGACCCTGAAGACAACCGGGAGGGATGGACGACAAGGCAACTTGTTTCTGGAACTATAGGGACAACAGGTGTTAAACACAGTCCAGCTGCTAGCCAGCCTGACATAAAGCCTCACACTAAATGCCTCCTCACATCAGTTTCTGTTACCCATCCATCATACCTGGCTTTCAAAAAAACATTACAAGGAATGCTACATAAAAAGCAAGAAAAATCAGTCTGAAGAGTCAAATCAGGCATCAGAACCAGACTCAAGTATGACACAGATTTTGGACTTCAAGATTTTAAAATAACCGTGATTGATATTTTAAGGGCCCTAATGAAAAAAAAATACAGCAACAGATAGTATAGCAGAGAGATGGAAACTCCAAGAAAGAAAGGGAATGCCAGGAAAAAAAAAAAAAAAAAACTGTTACAGAACAGTCTTTGGTGGGCTTATTAGTAGCCTGGACATGGATGAAGAAAGAATCAGTGAGCTTGAATATGTGGCAATGGGAACTTCTCAAACTGAAATGTAAGGAGAAAAAACTGAAAAAGTCGAACAGAATATCCAAGAACTAATGGACAATTAACAAAAAGTGTAACATATGATAGTAAGAATAATAAGAACATCAAAAGGAGAAGAGAAGAAATATTTGAAGTAATAATACCTGAGAATTCTCTGAAATTAATTACAAACACAAAACCACTATTCTAGGAAACTCATGGAACACCAATTAGGATAAAATCCAAAAAGTCTACTACTAGACAAATCATAGTCAAACTGTAGAAATCCAGACAGGGAAAAAATACTGAAAAAAACAGAGTGGGGAGAATGCAAGAATAAGAAATACATTAGAAGTCTTGCTGGAAATCATTCAAGCAAGGAGAGAGTGGAGTATAATATTTAAAGCATTAAAAAAAAAATAAAACAGCAACTAGAATTCTGTATCCAGTAAAAATTATCCTTCAAAAGTGACTTTCTCCAACAAAAGACAAACAATAGATTTTCTCAAGCAAAAACTGAAGAATTTATTGCCAGTAGACCTGCCTTGCAAGAAATGTGAAAAGAAGCTCTTCAGAGGAGAGGAAAGTAATATCGGTCAGAAACCCTAATCTACATAAAGAATGGAAGAGCATTGTAGAGGGAATAAATTAATGTAAAATAAAATAGTTTTTGTATTCCTAATTTAAAAGGTCAGTATCTTAGAATAGCTCTTTTATAATTCCATTTTTATAAAGTTCAAAATATAGGCAAAATGAATTATGTTGTATAGAAATGAACATGTAGGGGATAAATCTATCAAGAAATGCATCAGGGTATTTGTGAGTTGTTCATTTTGGTGGGAAGAGGGGTAATTCTTGCAGGGGCACCAGGCTGGAATGTTGTCAAAGTTCTAAATTTTGATATGGGTCATAGATATGTGAATACTTATTTTTGTTTTATATATTCTTTTATATGTGTGTTATTTCACAATTTACATTTTTTAAGGTTTTCTTTATGTATCTTTTTTATTTGAGAGGAAGAACATAGGCAGGGGTAGGGGCCAAAGGAGAGGAGAGGGAAAGAATCTCAAGCCAACTCCGTGCCCAGAGCAGAGTCCAATGTGGGGCTCAATCTCATGACCCTGAGATCATGACCTGAGCCAAAACCAAGAGTCAGATAGTTAACAGACTGAGCCACCCGCACACCCATGTTATTTCACAGTTAAAAATTCTTTTCATATAGTTAGCTTTCCTGTTTAATTAGTAGTAACCATATAGAAAACATCACAGAAGGAAATTCTCAAAACAATGTAATATTTGAAACAAGTATACCAAGAAATGTATAAGACCTCTGTGAGGTAAATCTAAATTTTACAAAGGTATACCAACAAAATCTTGACTGTATAACCCTATTTCCTGAATGGGAAAACTCAACATTGTGAGGATCCTGTTTCTCAACAAACTGATCGATAGATTGATTTAATGCAATTTCTGTCAAACTCCTGGAAGATACATGTGGTACTTTGATACAATAATACTCAAGTTCTGAAGATGCTAAATAAGTTAGAAATAATAAAACAAAAATTTAAAACAAAATAAAGTTTAAGAGCAACAAAAGTGGAATATCAAAGCAATGATTATAGAAATGCTTTCAGAAAAATATTGAGACAGATGGCTAACTACTTAGAAAATGATGTTAAATAAATTTGGGGAGACACAGGTATGCTGACAAACAGGGTATCATAGAAGAACTGCCACTAGCAGGTAAATATATGGGAAAAGGCATCTCACTGGTAGTATATCATTTTTACTTTCAATTAAGACAACATTTAGAAGATACTGATCTAGTAATTAGTGTTTGTGTACTTTTAAGAGTGGAGTATCATGCTTACTATGCTATTTTCCGGAGGGATACGTGGCAATATTTACTGAAGGCATTTAAAATTAGGTAATATTTGAAGAATTCTATTTTTAAGAATTCTGAAAAGTGCTCACACTATGGATTTTGTTTGCTAAGACATTATGCTAGGTACTGGGAATGAAGTAGGTAGGGAATGAAGCCAGGTACGTGCTGATGAAGACAGGAAGACAAACATTAAAGAGGCACATAAGACAGTCATAAGAGAGAAAAAGGAAATGATCACCGCGGATCAAAGAGGAAGTGCTAGAGATAAGATCGCCTCTCACTGGAGCCTTGAGCCTGGCCTGAGCGTGAGGACCGGTGCGTGCTGGGGATGGCCATCGGAAGCTTTCCCTGGAGAAGCAGTAAACGCTGAAACACGGAAAAGGAGTAGGAGTCAGGGAGAAGAGGCTGGAGGAGTGGCCTGTGTGAGGCCCTCAGTAGAACAGGCACAAAGCAGCAAGAGCATGGCACAGGGAGGCCGCAGAGGAGGGGCTCGAGATTGCCCTGGGGAGGCGGAAAGGGCCATACCGCCCCAGGCTGCTCATGCACATTTCAGGTTCCAACCAAGAAACTGATAGGAAAAAGAATACTTCAAAGAAGGCAATGACTCAATATTACATTATATAATTTTAATGATATGAGTATATGGTCATTATTATGTTGTATATCATAATGACTATGATTATATTATATATTATTTGGTAACTGTATAATCAAATTACATGATATTTAATAACACAATGATACAATATTTAATGATATGCTATGAAATGATAAAAGTAGGTTGCAGTTTAATCTGAGTTTTGAAAAAGAAAATTGTGTATGTATACCTGCAAATGCTGAGAGAAAGTTCTAGTGGCTGTGCCAGAGTTTTCTGTGTGTTGGGGTGAAGGGTGCTCTTTATAGTCTCCTTTTTTTTCTAAATCCCCTAAAATGGATAGGTAGTACTGTTCACTTAGAAGAATATGTATTATGTCAGAAAACTACGTTCAGTTATATCTTGGAACAGTTAAATGAATAGTCTGTATATATTATAATGGGCTTATGACATGATGCTGACAAATACCCATTAGATGGCATAGCGTCTGGGCTAAAGCTGGCTCTGTCCCTCTGAGGTCTCCTTCAATGTCCACTTTTCCATTAAGGACCCTTAAGCTTCAACGTTTTTATTGAAATATATTATTCAGTCATATGGATCTGAGAGAGAAACTGAAACCAGCTAGCCTCAGGCAGTTGCTTTAGAAATTCTAATACCTGTTCAGTTTCTTCATGCTTCATGTATTGAACTGTAAAAAATCTGGTTATGTTACCATAGGAAAATCATAGGGTGAATTAAATCTCATTCCTGTTTTATTTGACTGGGAGCAAAAACAAATCTTAAAATTCAAAAGCACTCAGTGCAACCATATAATTACTACACATAAACTCACAATCTCAGCTACTGCATGCTTTTATTTTCAGTACTATTCACAGCATCACTGTGGTTCAGGGATATCTGATTCATCATATCTAGACATATTTGTTTCTGTTCTACAGAAATTAGATAACAATAATGATATTCCAGTTTAGGATAAATCTGAGAATAGCGGGGAATAAAAACACAAACCATATGTAGATGGAAACATGTCAGTAATGGGAATGTTTTGATAGATCATATTCTCACTGTTCCATGCCTCCAGAATGTAATCAGAGGGTCTAATGGATGAATGCACTAAGGAAGGAGAACACCACCTCTTAATCTGAAATAAGAAAAGAAAGCAAGATTCTGATTAATGATGAAAGTGGCCCTAGTGCTTAGTCTAGCTCTTTCCCCTGTGCCAGCTTGCTCACAGTTAAACCCTGGTGTGGCAAGAAGAAAAACACCTTCGGGCATCTGGGTGGCTCAGTTGGTTAAGCATCTGCCTTCGGCTCAGGTCATGATCTCACAGTCCCGGGATCGAGTTCCGCATCGGGTTCCCAGCTCAGCGGGGAGTCTTCTCCCTCTCTCTCTGCCTCTCCCCCTGCTGTGCTCTCTCTCTCTGTCTCTCAAATAAATAAAATCTTAAAAACAAAAAGAAGAAAAAGAAGGAAACCGCCTTGTACCCTTTCTTCCTCTTGTAAGGTACCAGGAGCAGTGGCCTAGGCTCCTCTTTGGCTGATGTGCTGGGCTGGAGTTCCAGTCTCCCATATGCCAGCAGTAGTAACATGCCCTACAACTCCCAAGGCTGGAGCCATCTTGGTGTAAAAAAGCAGCAATAAACATTAATTTGGACCAAGTCAGAGCTAAAAAGAAGAAACAAAAATGAAAACAAAAAGCTCACCTCTCCCAGCTGGGTGTACCAACGTACCTTGGTTTAACATGAGTTGCCGCTAGCATCCAGGCATTTTTCACACTTTTTAATACAAAGCTCACACAGGCTTTTACAGACTATGGTAAGATGTCTGTTTAGGGACCAAGCCATGATTTATTTGCCCAGTACAAAATTGACCTCATTTATGGAACAAAATTAGCAAAAATGTTTTACTCTCAGAAGATAAAGTTATTTTGACTTGCTTCAGTTAAAAATCGCTTAATAGTATCAGTTTATCATTAAGAAGGACTAGAGGTTTAGTATGATCTCATAGGCCTCCTTAAAGGAAGGCGCTTGATTCAAGCAAAAAAAAAAAAAAAAAGTGAGTAGATGGACAGCAAGAAATATGAAAGAGGTGTTAATTGCATTGCAGACAAGTGAGAAGTAAGGCAAACCATTTAATTTTGACATCCACTTTCATGTGCCACATCAACAGGTGTAAAAGTATTTAAATGTGTAGCTTGTAGATAATGCTCTCTAGGTAAGTACTAGTGAAATAAAAGATATTTGGTAGAGTCGAATGGGATAAAAGATTGCTGTTTCTACCATCTGTTCACACCTTTCTCTTCTAAACCTTTTTCTGCTTAAGTGATGTGAAGATGCCTGAGGGTGGTGACCGCAGAGCAGAGGGGAGATATGTCAAGACCAGGCTTCTTTGTGTAATAGTCTCATATACCTACATGTGCAGAACCTTTCCTTTCTGAGAATTTACTTTTTCCTTCTAGAAGGGGCCTGCATCCACAGCAGTACCTTGAGCCTCCACCTTGCGGCTGTTGTCCCCAGGAAAGGCTTGGGAACCCCTTCCCGCGTGGGTCCGTAGTGCTCCTGCCGCTGAATTACTATTCAGAATGCCAGCGCTTCTGACATTATGGAACATTTAGGCCCTCGCTGACATGAAACTTAAATTTTAGCCAGTGGTTTTCATGTGCATTTCAGCCCTCTGAAGGTCTGAAATTTCTCAAGGTATCAAATAAGAGGCTCTAAAACTAGGACGATGCCCTCTTTACTTCCTGTCCCATAAACCTTGAAGTCAGTCCTGCGTTTGTAATTCATTGCTGCACCACAATTGCTCCCCCCAGGATGCTGTGTGTAGCAAATAGAACACGAGGGCAAGACCAGATATGTCAGATGCAAGAGAGGAGAGCCTGGGGGGGAGGGGGGCAGGGAAGTGGGCGGACAGTGAGTGTGGTTAAATTCTCCAAAGCCTGAAGGCAACTTAGTCACTGTTAACTGTCCAGCCTGGACTATTGTGGCAGGACTGAGCCTCGTCCAGTGAGGATTCTCTCACAGCCATACAGACTTCCTCTTGAAAGGTCCTTTTCCTCAAAAGAAATTATTCGATACTTCATTGACGACAGTGCGGAGCTCTGATCAGACACAGAGGACACAGCTTCTGGGAAGGGGTCTGAGGCAGGACATTTTTGGGGACTCTTGGAGCCGCCTTACTCAGTGTTGGGTTTACATGGGCTGCATCAGCCCTCCTGGTCTTTCCTCTGATGACCACTCCCTCCTGAAAGCCCCGGGAAAATTGTTCCCTACCTCCATTTCTTTCCTGGGTTCAGTTGTAAAATTTGTGTGGCTACATCTAATTTTAAAAAACATCATGAATGATAGGCGAGAGACTAAGACAATATTTCATGTGAGGTACATTTCCAGTGAGCAGAGGATAAAATGAACTCTCTACCAGTGGAAAAAGCATTTCTTTTGCCTTCTATGATTTACATTTCCTAGCAACATTTTGGCAGAGGTGACCGAGTAGACATTTTCCACGTTGTCGTCTATATGAATGCACATAGACTGCAATTTTTGTTTTCATCTTGTCCAGTCTGATGGTTGAGCCTGAAACTGACTTTGTTAACTTGTCTGCCATAAGCTTTTATTCACTGTTATTAGGAACTGCAATCTGTGTAATGAATTTATTAGATCAATTATTTTTGTCTTAATGCATGTTTAAAACTTCAAAGACCCTTTTCTTTTGGTTTTCTTTCATTGAAATGGTTTCCTGAACATCACAGCTTCCGTGCCTTCACTTTGATACATAATTACTATTCTGCAAGAGCTCTCAGTATTTTTAATGCCATCTGACCTTAGGATTTTAATAGAATTAAATGCAAACAAGATGAGGAAACAAGGGTCATGGGGAAACTTTATTTATTACTGAGTATTGGGAGAAGTTTGAAACTCTTGGTCAAAGTGCAGTTCTGTGTTTAAGAAATCAAAAATATGCCAGGAGATGCCTTCAGAAAAAGCATTTATAGAAATTGCTTTTTTGGGAGTTTGATTTTAGAATTCATCTGGGTCTGTATGGGGTTCATTTCTTTCTTTGCATTTTTATTGTTATAAATCAAGAGACTCATCTTCCAAGGCAAAAGCCTTGTTATTGGAAACAATGTGTGAAAAACTCTTGATTTGTTACTTGTAAATAAGTAGTGCATCTTGTCAACCTTGACAAGAAAAAGGTAAACAGTTTAGCCAGCAAAATCAGGTTTACTCAGGAATAGCAGAGGAACTGCAGTGCACAACATGCAGACCGTACTGAGCCCCAAGCCCATCCAGAGAACAAAGCATGGGAGCCTTCTGGAAGAGAGGAAAGTGGGCATGGGGAGCGGTTGTTCTGAACAAAAGTTCTTTGGAGGCAAGCGAAAGTTCGAGGTTGGAGCGGCATCTTGGTGGGGATGTGGCGTCTTGTTGGTCGGGTTGTTCTGGGCCAGGAGGAAGTCTTCTTCCTGCTGGCGTATGTGAGGTAGGCTGCCATGGAGTGAGTGGTCTGTGCATGACGTCTTTCCCTTCAGGGCTTCCCCATTCCATTTTGCATGTAATAGTTTTCACAGTCTGTTATCTTAACTCTCCCTCTGAAGTTCCAACAAGATTTGTAATAAATATATAGTAAATATTCACATATTTTTTCTATCTAGTTATGTTATTATCTCAGCTTTAAATTCCAACTTTTCCTAATTACTGTCCCCCTGCCCTAAAAGATAAAGGTCAACACTGATGCTACTAGTTCTCTAAATAAAAGGACAGCCACTGAACTCCCAAGTGGTCTTTGAATTCTGTTGCTGTCAGATCAATAAGATGTCTGAGGTGATGATCAAAACCTGAGAGAAGCGAGGGTTGGGGCACTTATTTCCAGATACAGTCATTCATTAGGTAGATTTCATAACTGGTTTATAAAAACACCATATCTGGAAAAGTATAATTTCTTTTTTTTTAATTTTTTAAAATTTTATTATGTTAATCACCATATATTACGTCATTAGTTTTTGATGTAGTGTTCCATGATTCATTGTTTATGTATAACACCCAGTGCTCCATTCAGTATGTGCCCTCTTTAATACCCATCACCAGGCTAACCCATCCCCCCACCCCCCTCCCCTCTTAGAACCTTCAGTTTGTTTCTGAGTCCATAGTTTCTCATGGTTCATTTCCCCCTCTGATTACCCCCCTTCATTTTTCCCTTCATACTATCTTCTTTTTTTTTTAACATAATGTATTATTTGTTTCAGATATACAGGTCTGTGATTCAACAGTCTTACAAAATTCACAGTGCTCACCATAGCACATACCCTCCCCAATGTCTATCACCCAGCCACCCGATCCCTCCCACCCCCCACCACTCTAGCAACCCTCAGTTTGTTTCCTGAGATTAAGAATTCCTCGTATCACTGGGCACCTAGGTGGCTCAGTCGTTAAGCGTCTGCCTTCCACTCAGGTCATGATC
The DNA here is from genome assembly GCF_009762305.2 of Zalophus californianus. Lineage (NCBI taxonomy): Eukaryota > Metazoa > Chordata > Mammalia > Carnivora > Otariidae > Zalophus > Zalophus californianus. Next base: position 111,097,046 of record NC_045604.1, on the reverse strand, counting down.
CCGGGGTCCTGGGATCGAGCCCCACATTGGGCTCCCTGCTCAGCGGGAAGCCTGTTTCTCCCTCTCCCACTCCCCCTGCTCGTGTTCCCTCTCTTGCTGTGTCTCACTCTGTCAAATAAATAAATAAATAAAATATTTAAAAAAAAAAGAATTCCTCATATCGGTGAGATCATACGATACATGTCTTTCTCTGATTGACTTATTTCGCTCAGCATAATACCCTCCAGTTCCATCCACATCGTTGCAAATGGCAAGATTTCATTCCTTTTGATGGCTGAATAATATTCCATTGTATATATATATACACCACATCTTCTTTATCCATTCATCTGTCGATGGACATCTTCGCTCTTCCCATAGTTTGGCTATTGTGGACATTGCTGCTATAAACATCGGGGTGCACGTACCCCTTCAGATCACTACATTTGTATCTTTGGGGTAGATACCCAGTAGTGCAATTGCTGGGTCGTAGGGCAGCTCTATTTTCAACTTTTTGAGGAACCTCCATACTGTATTCCAGAGTGGCTGCACCAGCTTGCATTCCCACCAACAGTGTAGGAGGGTTCCCCTTTCTGCACATCCCCGCCAACATCTGTCATTTCCTGACTTGTTAATTTTAGCCATTCTGACTGGTGTGAGGTGGTATCTCATCGAGGTTTTGATTTGGATTTCCCTGATGCCGAGCGACGTGGAGCACTTTTTCATGTGTCTGTTGGCCATTTGGATGTCTTCTTTGGAAAAATGTCTGTTCATGTCTTCTGCCCATTTCTTGATTGGATCATTTGTTCTTTGGGTGTTGAGTTGGATAAGTTCTTTATAGATTTTGGATACTAGCCCTTTATCTGATATGTGATTTGCAAATATCTTCTCCCATTCTGTCGGTTGTCTTTTGGTTTTGTCGACTGTTTCTTTTGCTGTGCAAAAGCTTTTTATCTTCATAAAGTCCCAATAGTTCATTTTTGCCCTTGCTTCCCTTGCCTTTGGTGATGTTTCTAGGAAGAAGTTGCTGCGGCTGAGGTCGAAGAGGTTGCTGCCTGTGTTCTCCTCAAGGATGTTGATGGACTCCCCTGTCTCACATTTTAGGTCTTTTATCCTTTCTTGATCAAAACTCTTCAGAGTATAGGGATAGAGGGTACATACCTCAATATCGTAAAAGCCATCTATGAAAAACCCACAGCGAATATCATTCTCAATGGGGAAAAACTGAGAGCTTTCCCCCTAAGGTCAGGAACATGGCAGGGATGTCCACTCTCACCACTGCTATTCAGCATAGTATTAGAAGTCCTAGCCACAGCAATCAGACAACAAAAAGAAATCAAAGGCATCTGAATCGGCAAAGAAGTCAAACTCTCAGTCTTTGCAGATGATATGACACTTTATGTGGAAAACCCAAAAGACTCCACCCCAAAACTGCTAGAACTCATACAGGAATTCAGTAAAGTGGCAGGATATAAAATCAATGCACAGAAGTCAGTGGCATTCCTATACACCAACAACAAGACAGAAGAAAGAGAAATTAAGGAGTTGATCGCATTTACAACTGCACCCAAAACCATAAGATACCTAGGAATAAATCTAACCAAAGAGGCAAAGAATCTGTATCAGAAAACTATAGAATACTCATGAAAGAAATTGAGGAAGACACAAAGAAATGGAAAAACGTTCCATGCTCATGGATTGGAAGAACAAATATTGTGAAGATGTCAATGCTACCTAGAGCAATCTACATATTTAATGCAATCCCTATCAAAATACCATCCACTTTTTTCAAAGAAATGGAACAAATAATCCTAAAATTTGCATGGAACCAGAAAAGACCCCGAATAGCCAGAGGAATGTTGAAAAAGAAAAAGCTGGTGGCATCACAATTCCGGACTTTCAGCTCTATTACAAAGCTGTCATCATCAAGACAGTATGGTACTGGCACAAAAACAGACACATAGATCAATGGAACAGAATCGAGAGCCCAGAAATGGACCCTCAACTCTATGGTCAACTAATCTTCAACAAAGCAGGAAAGAATGTCCAGTGGAAAAAAGACAGTCTCTTCAACAAACGGTGTTGGGAAATTGGACAGCCACATGCAGAAGAATGAAACTGGACCATTTCTTTACACCACCCACAAAAATAGACTCAAAATGGAAAAGTATAATTTCAATGGTAATTTCTTTACTATTTTTATAACCTGAATTTAAGGAAATAAAAAGTATAAGCTGTCATTTTATGAACTTGATTTCTGAATTCTCCTAGAAACTTTAGATGATCAAGCCATATTTCATTATGGTAATACATCATCGATGATAAAAAAAAAAGCAAAAACGTCACTATCAGTATTAGAGAAACAAGAAATGAAAATTTTCTAAACTAGAGTTAATGCCACTTAACCTTAATAGCAAAAGAAGAGAAATGCAGGGCAGAAGCCTTTTGTAAGAGGGAAAAGGGGAGTAAACTGGTGGGGTTGCAGTCACCCCAAGACAGGGAAGGTCTTGCAGATTATTGCACTTGGCTCTTGACCCTCCCCCTAGAAAGCTGGACCATTAGAGCGAATGGCCGTTCTGTAGGCTGTTTATCACAGGAAAGTGCCGTGGGGCCTCACTATGGTGGAGTTTTTCTCACCAATGAGATGCTTGAGGTGACGCTCCTAGATTCATGAAGTGGCTTTTGTAAGCCGAATATGGCTGCGCTTTGCAAATAACGCATTCTATAGCCAGAAATGGACCTTTTGGTAATGACCGTCCTTTCTTCACCTTTGTACTATATTTAATAAAATATGTTGGAAAGAGTTCAACATTACTTAATAAAACAAAATTCTGAAGAAAAGTAAAATGCAAAAAAAAAAAAAAAGATTTGATGAGGAAAATCTTTCTAAAAGAAAACTTGGTATTTCTAGTATTCCCTTTGGCTTTCCATTCAAGACTTCTGCCCAAAATATAAGCATAAATGACTAGACCATATGGAAATTGGCTGTAAAAGATGTTTTAAATTAGCCAGTCCCTCCAAGAGTCTTGGAGCATCACATACATTGATGTTATGCTGGCTAATGAAGTTGTCTCTTGGAGAGTTTTTATTCAACCAAACTGAAATTCTTTCTCTGAGAAATTAATATTACTTTTTAATACAATTGTCTTGGTTCATACCCCAGGGATATATTTAAGTTATAATTGAATATTGCATTTTTAAGAAGGTTCCTTAATTTATTGCTTCCTTCAGCAAATTTTGCTTGGTGTTGTTCTGTCAGAATAATTTAATTTTACATCAGCTAATTTAGCTCATATTAGTATTTCCCCTGAAATTCAGGTAGCTTGGCAAGCTGTTTTAGGTGGTGAGAAAGAAAACTCTTTTAATACGAAGCATTAAAAGGTTAAATTATTGTGAAGCAAAATCATTTCATCAGTCCTGGGAGGCAGTCCATTACTAATTTTGTTGTATCCTTTCAAGAAAAGTCAACTTTTACTGAAAAAGCCAGTTCTCTTTCTGCACTTCATCTTCTGTCTCTGTTTTCCGTAATGCCATCCTTCCTTCCATTCTCCTCCTGCCCCTCCAAGTCCTCCCAGGATGGCTGACTGCAATAACAGCTCGACCTGCTTCCTGAGTCGCAACAACAACAGAGTCCCTCGTCAGCGGTTACAACGTTCAGTGAATAATTCAGACGCCTCATTTGACAAGATAGTACCTGTTTCAGTGAACAGCTGGTGTGCAAACAATGCCGGCGTTAGTTGGGGGAATACAGGAGTTCAAAGGGTTTGGTGATTTGGGGAAAGTGAATTGCAGCTTGGGGAGCTTCACCAGCATCCTTTCTCCTGTTCCGCTGTGGGCCTGGAGCTTCTTGCATTGCTGATTACATAGCATTTGGATGATGTTTTATCTAATTTCTGATAAAGCTTTGTTTTATAACGTGGGCTTGCTTCTGTGGAAATAAATGAAGAGCAAAGGAGAACAAACAGAGGCTATTGATTCATAGTTTCCTCCAGCAATAGTTGGCTCTAGCAAGGGAGCCTTGCTTCCGGCCGATATGCAGAGGCAGGCGGGGAGTGACAAAGCTCTGCCGGGAGAGCGGGGAGGCTCGGTGTCTGATTGTAGGCTGTTGGCCTGGGGAAGCTGGAGGCAGCTTGCTAGAAGGGGGCATCCCAGGGGATTGCCTTGGGGAACGTATTTGGCTTTCTCTGGCTGGTCCTGAGCTGGGAAGGATTTGGGGGGACAAAAGTAGAGAAGGTGGTGGTCATTGCCCAAGTCCCAACCGTTCTAGGCCATTGGTGCAGAGAATGTGTTTGTCTTCTGACTTGCCTGCCGCGTGGGTTGGGGTTCTCCTGGCATACATGGCCTGGCCAGGGTCTTCAGCACATTCAGTCTCTTACTTTGTGCTGAGAAGTACATCTAGCCAAGTGTGAACTGTGAATATACCTCAGTGGGAAATTTTTTTTCTTTTTTTTTTTTAATTTTTTATTGTTATGTTAATCACCATATATTACATCATTAGTTTTTGGTGCAGTGTTCCATGATTCATTGTTTGTTCATAACACCCAGTGCTCCATGCAGAATGTGCCCTCCTCAATACCCATCACCAGGCTAACCCATCCCCCTACCCTCCTCCCCTCTAGAACCCTCAGTTTGTTTTTCAGAGTCCATCATCTCTCCTGGTTCGTCTCCCCCTCTGACTTACTCCCCTTCATTCTTCCCCTCCTGCTATCTTCTTCTTTTTCTTTTTTCTTAAAATATGTTGCATTATTTGTTTCAGAAGTACAGATCTGTGATTCAACAGTCTTGCACAATTCACAGCGCTCACCATAGCACATACCCTCCCCAATGTCCATCACCCAGCCACCCCATCCCTCCCACCCCCGACCACTCCAGCAATCCTCAGTTTGTTCCTGAGATTAAGAATTCCTCATATCAGTGAGGTCATATGATACATGTCTTTCTCTGATTGACTTATTTCACTCAGCATAACACCCTCCAGTTCCATCCACGTCGTTGCAAATGGCAAGATCTCATTCCTTTTGATGGCTGCATAATATTCCATTGTGTATATATACCACTTCTTCTTTATCCATTCATCTGTCGATGGACATCTTGGCTCTTTCCACAGTTTGGCTATTGTGGACATTGCTGCTATAAACATTGGGGTGCACGTACCCCTTCGGGTCCCTACATTTGTATCTTTGGGGTAAATACCCAGTAGTGCAATTGCTGGATCAAATGGTAGCTCTAATTTCAACTGTTTGAGGAACCTCCATGCTGTTTTCCAGAGGGGTTGCACCAGCTTGCATTCCTCAGTGGGAAATTTTAAATTAAGAAGGATAGTGGGATATTTTTAAAATCTACTTTTTAATTTGTTTACAGTAAAATTCACTCTTTTTGAAGGACATAGAGTCTGGTAACCACTGCCACCGTCAAGATACAGAACATCACCTCCAGAAGGTCAGCCCCTCCCCTCTCCCCTGATCCCAAGCCACCAAGGACCTGTTTTCTGACCCTATAGTTTTACCTTTTCTAGAATGTCATGTAAATGGATACATACAGAATGGAGCTTTTTGATCTGACTTCTTTCACGTAGCACAAAGCATATGGCACATCCACACTGTTGCATGTGTGTCAGCAGTTCATACCCTTTTTTTAAAAACCAAACTTCGGTCTTTATTTGTATTTTGCCAGTTTTTCCCCTCATGTTCTCTTCTGGGTCTAGGTCCTCCCCAAGACATCATATTGCATTGCATTCTCACATCCCCCTAGACCCCTCCAACCTGTGACAGTTTCTAGGCCTGCCCCTATATTTTACGCCCTGGCACTTCTGAAGAGTCTGGTCGGCTGTTTTGTGGAATGTTCCTCCCCTTGGGTTTGTCTCATGTTTCCTCATGATTAGACTGGGATTATGGGTTTTGGGGGAAAACTACCAAAGACGTGCCCTTTTCATGCTACCATATCTGGGGATAACGTATCACCGTGACTTATTCCTGGTGATGGGAACTTGGACCACTTGGTGAAGGGAGGGTTTGACAGGTTTCTCCATGTGCACTTGCTTTTTTCCCCCATATTCTATTCCTGAAAGATTTTTTCTCATACCAACCAAATATGTGATGTTTTTCCACATGAATTCCCCAACTCTCTGACACCAACTCCCAGAGTCAGCACAGACCCCACAAGACTGCCTCTCCTGCAGATGGCAGCCACAGATGGGGTACTCAGGTTACCTACTTTCTGCCCAACCTATTACAAATTTAGAGGTTCTCATAACCCCCCCCCCAGGTTTGACAGTTCCCTAGAATGACTCAATAAAGTGCTTTATTTATCGTAATTGGTTTGTTATGAAGCATGCAACTCAGGAAAGAGAGTCATAGGGCAAGGTACGGGGAGGGGGTGAGGTATGGAGCTTCCATGCCTTCTTTGGGTGTGTCACCCTCCGTGCACCTACATGTGTTCACCAGCCTGGAAGCTCCATGCACCCCTCAGTTTAGGAGTGTTTATGGAAATTCTGTTACATGGGCATGATTGATGAATTCATTGGTCATTGGTGATTGACTCAGTCTCCAGTCCCTTTACCCTCCCCAGAGGTTGGGGGAGTTGAGGGGCAAATTCTAAGTTTCTGATCAGTGTCTACCCTCTGAAGCAAAGTAGGAGCCCTCCAAGAATTGCATCCTTATAGCCAGAGACATTCCTATCACCCTTATCACTCAGAAAATCCCAACGGTTTTAAGAAATCTCTGCAGGGACCCCAGACAAAGACCAGATGTGGATTTCCCATTATGCCGCAGTTCCTTAGAAGCAAGTCTCTGGTCCAGCCACACTCAGGCGGAGGGGCATTGTGCTCCACGATGGAGGGGAGAGTGTCCAGTACCATGGGCATATGTTGGTCAACATGTTATATTCTGGGGAGGTGCTTCGAGGCCAGGCAAATATCTGTTTCTCCTTCAGCTTGCATCTACCAGTTTCAGTGTTAGTCTGTGGGTTGTGCCCGTAGCGGTTATTAGGATTATATTCTGTTTCCTTTATTTCTTCTGCGTCTACTATTTGGAGTTCTTCTGACAAATCTGCAGATTTGTCACTTTCCTCATCTGATTCTCTACTCAGTTATTTCTTATATGGACACATGGACATTTATGTTATTCCTTGGGCTTTAATCTGTTTTTAATTTGTACCTCAAATTCTTCCAGCTTTGACCTTGGAGCTTTTTTAGGTTGGTTCCTGTATCCATTTGAGTTTTTTTCATAGCACTTCCTTACTCTCTGGCACCATGAGATGCTCCAGACTTCTTTTATACATGACCTGCACTGGCCCCAGAACTAGCCCTTTCTATAAAGATCCCTAGTTTCTTTTATTGGAAAGTGGGGTTAGAAACGAGGGTCTGGGTGCCGGGTGCTTGTTGCTGATGGACTGCCACATTCCAAGGCCTCTCCGTGGACAGAGCAGATGTATGCGTGTGTTCTAACCCATGTAAACCTGCAACTCTCTTTCCCTAGCTGTCTGTCTGTGTATATTTTAAAATAACCATGAGTTCATGACGGCATCTCTGACCGTAATGCGGGACCATGGGTCCATTCCATTTTCCTGTGCCTCATACTTGTCATTTCTTTCTTTGCCAGTGAGAAACCTAACTCCCATTATCTACAATTTACTCACTTCTTTAACCTTACCATACATGTGCACTAGTCTCAGAATTGCAAACTCATATGGCTGTGAGAAGCAGACTTACCACCTGAGCAGTGTCTCTACGGAGCTCCTTTCTTGATTAGCCTTACAGTGACCAAAGGCTGTTTTATGGAGCTGCTCAGGCAGCTCGCCCCCCGCCCCCGCCTGCGAGGATCTGTGGCACATTTGTACTTGGTTCATTAGTCATTCATTTATCACCTTCTGCATCCATCCTGCCTTCTCCCAGTACCCCAGCTGGCTTTTGTTTGTCTTTAGTTTGTAAACAATGAAGTCCACTCTGTGATGACCCTTTCTTTTTCTTTTTAAGTTTTTATTTTAATTCCAGTTAGTTAACATACAGTATTATATTAGTTTCAGGTGTACAACATAGCGATTCAACACTTCCATACGTCACTCGGTGCTCATCATGACAAGTGTGCCCCCTACTCCCAACCCCTGTTTATCCCCCCGGCTCCCCTCTCCCCTCCACGGTGAACCTTTCAGTGAGACCCGCAGAAGCATGGAGTTGTGTGTCCATCACCACCGCCTGGGACGGTTCCATCACCCTCGAAACCCCTGCAGTCCTTCCCTCCAGACCCCAGCAACCACCGCTCTGCTTCTGATCATACAGTCTTGCCTTTTTCAGGGTGTCATGCCAATAGGATCTTTGGGTCTTTTGCCTGGCAAAGTGCATTTAAAATGTATTCATTCTCTTATGTGAATCAACAGCTCATTCCTTTTAATGCTGAGGAGTATTCCATTGTCTGAATGTATCATGCTTTGTTTATATATTCATCTGTTGAAGGATGTTTTGTTTGTTGGGGTGGTGATGAATAAAACTGCTACACAAAAAAAAGCTGCTACAAACATTTGCCTGCATAATCTTTTGTAAACTTACATTTTTAGTTCACTTGGGTAGATACATGGGAGTGGGTCAGATGTTATATGTTTAATTTTAATGTGTTTGCAATATTTTTATCTGGAACATAGAATGAATAGCACCTTTCCTTACTGAGCATTTTGATTGTCAAATTACATATGGCTTTTTAAAGTTGACTGATTTTTTTTTCCCCTTAATTTCTTTGGAAAATCCAGAAGTTATTGTATTTATCAAGCACACTTTTCTTTTGATCCATACTTAGTGATCTGTTTAGTTATTTGGTGGCAGTTCATCTACATGAATGAATTCATGTGCCATTTCTTCTTTTCTTGCCTTAAAAAACCAGGCCTAATCATTGTATAGGGTTGATGCGGGTGGAGGAGAGGGGCGAGGGAGCAGGAGGAGACAAAACAGACACCGTATAGGATGTTGGGGAAGAGTGGGGAGAACGTAGGCATGACTCAGGTGTTTTGATGATACAAGCTGATTAGGGTAGAAATATGCACTGCTGCAGTGGCTGAGTGAGTCGTGGAGACAGGAACCTTCAGGCTATGAGATCCTGCAGTACTGGAACACTGAGGTTGAATAATCTGAAAATTAATAACAAAATCATAAGAATAATATTTAAGAACAAGTGTGAAGTTTTTGTATTTGCTTTGATTTTTGAAGATCAGAGTGTGGAGGTTTTTACTTTTTGCTCAGTGGTTTAAACCTAGCCCTAGGCAGGAATCAGCAGATACTGTTTTCATATGACAAGTCTTTAGCTGCTATTTGAAATGCTTTTTGGGGGCAAACGATGGTCACAAAATATCAGTAGATGACTGTGAACCAGAGCATATCTTTGTGGGGTTGTTTATTTTCAATCACCACTTAGCCACAGATTGTTTAAAGAGATTGAAAATATTTTTAGATGGAATAAGTTGGGAATGAATACATGGTAACCTCTTAATTCTGTTTTGGGGACTATATCTCTGCAATTAAAATCTAAATGTTTCTAAAACAATCCGTTACTTACCTTAGATCAGTGTTTTGCCTCGTACAGGGTGTTTATGGGGCCATTTCTGGTGGTCCCGGTGAGGACAGTCATTGAGAGGGCAGGAGCCAGGCTAGACCACGTGCAAGGCCTGGACGGTCCTGCCCGATGAGGACAGCTCCGTGCCCTCCGGTGTCTTCCACATGTCCCCTTAGATGTTTATGTAGGTTACCAGAAAAAGCTCTATTCATCATAGGACGTAGTATTCCACTTTTTAAATAAACATGTAGCACCTTTGCAGTGTTTTAACATGTACTGAAATTCTCCAAATGCAATTACTGAGTAAATTAAGGGAAAACTGTACTTTGTTTTCTTGGGAATGTTACCAGGAGCCACTCACTATTTTAGTGATGCCCCGTGGAGTAGAAGCTGCCGGTAAAACACACCTGTATACATCTTCATTTTGGGCTGTGGCTTGCAAATATGTAACAGAGGGCTTTGAGTTTCATTGTAACAGATGTAGAACCAAATGTGTTTTAATTAGTGGAAGAACATGAACTGTGACGATATCACACTTTAAAGGTTTAAAAGAACCTGTATCAATAAAAGTTTTTTTTTAAAGAGATATCTTTTTTTTTTTTTTTTTGACAGAGACACAGCGAGAGAGGGAACACAAGCAGGGGGAGTGGGAGAGGGAGAAGTGGGCTTCCCACCGAGCAGGGAGCCCGACACAGGGCTCGATCCCAGGGCCCTGGGACCATGACCTGAGCCGAAGGCAGACGCTTAACGACTGAGCCACCCAGGCACCCCCATCCTCTCTGATTTTTAAATTTTTGTAATATGCTCCCATGAAATAGGTTATAAAATCACATAATTCAGTGGTTGATTTGTGGGGGAGGTTGCCTGCTGTTTTTAAATCTTCTTCTGGGACTGCCCCCCAAAGCCTACAATGTCATTGTGTTACAACCTCTCAGTTCTTCCCTGTTAAGTCTCCAGAGACTCCCATCTGATATGGCTAGCATCTGACAGGGATTCGAGATGTGAGCTATACATATATTCAAAGATTTTATTTATTTGAGAGAGAGCTAGCACAAGCCGGGTAAAGACAGAGGAGGAGAGGGGGAAGGAGAGAGGCAAGTGAACTCCACATTGAGCACGCAGCCCAACGTGGGGCTCACAGTGGGGCTCCAGGCCTGGAGAGGGGGGGGTCTTGATGTGGAGCTTGATCCCAGGACCCTGAGACCATTACCTGAGCTTAAGGCAGACATTTAACCGATGAGCCACCTAGACATGAGCTATATTTTCTGGGATCCTTTGCTGGTAGCCTGTCCCATGTCAACATGGCAAGTTGTTTTAATACTGCATTTAAAAATAACCCTCATTATTCCTGAGAATGCCATATATATCTTCACTTAAGTAATGTGTCATTTGTCTAGGAGTTTTATTTCAATAAATACCATGAATATTTGAAATTATTTCAATAAATATCATTAATATATAAATAAATACCATTCCCTCTTTCTCATATCATCTGCAAATAAGCTTAATCTATTAATACTTAGCCTAACCTTGGTATTTTTAATAGTTTAAGAGTTTAAATTTTTTCTTGGCATGTAACTTAGGTATAATGAAGTACACAGGGGTGCCTGGGTGGCACAGTTGTTTAAGTGTCCAACTCTGGATTTCGGCTCAGGTCATGATCTCAAGGTCGTGAGATTGGGCCCTGCACTGGGCTCTGTGCTGGGCATAGAGCTGCTTGAGATTCTCTCTCCCTTTTCCCTCTGCCACTCCAACCAACCTCCCCGTTCATGCTTTCTCTCTCTAAAAAATTTTAAAAAAAGATTACTAAAGTACACAAATCTTAAGTATACAGATCACTGAATTTTTTCAACATTTTATTAACATTTTCATTTGTAGAGAGAATTATAAAGTGAACACCCTTATACCCACTGCCTAGATTGTACAATTAACATTTTGCTATATTTGCTTCATCACATGTCTATCCACCGACCCATTCCTCTGTTTTTCCACCAGTCCATCGTATTCTTTGATGCATTTTAAAGTAAGTTGCAGACATTAGTACACTTTACCCCTAAACACTTCACCCCACATTCTGTTAACCAGAGTTCAGTATCTGTTTACTTTTTTTAAAGGTAAAATTTGCACACAGTGAAATGCATAAATAGTAAGTGTACCATTTGAGTCACTTTTACAAATGCATACATGTATGCACAGCAAGCCCCAACACTTTGGAAGATCCCCATCACCCTGAATGGTTCCCGGGTGCCTCTTTCCCGTCAAACCTGTCCCAACTGCCAGAAGAGACTGATCTTCTGGACATTGGGGTCATCGGTTAGCTTAGCTCTGGTCTGGGACTCGTGGGTGACCCTGAAACCCTTGAAGGGGGACCATGGGGTCAAAACCATTTCATTCCCTGGTGAGTGTCCAGTGGGGTTTCCCATTTCAGCAGTCATGTTTTGTGTGGTAGTGTTCTCGCTGGTAGGGTCAGTGAGGATAATGAGCTAAGGGAAGAAGAAATACTTAAAACATGATCTAAGACACTATTCTCAATCCTGAACAAAATAACCCCCCCTTTTTTTTAAGATTTTATTTATTTATTCATGAGAGACAGAGAGAGAGAAGCAGAGGGAGAAGCAGGCTCCCAAGGAGCAGGGAGCCCGATGCGGGACTCGATCCCAGGACCCTGGGATCATGACCTGAGCCGAAGGCAGATGCTTAACCATCTGAGCCACCCAGGCACCCAATAACCCCCCCCTTTTTATAGCAAATATTTAATCAAGATTCCTTACTGTCCTGCAATGAAATTCATAGATTAAAAAAAAAAAGCCTACACATATAATTTCAGAAAATCAATATAATGTCCTTGCCTTGATAGTAAGGAGAAATAAAAGAAAGCAATTTATAATGAATATGTATTTTGATATGTAAATTGAATGCAGAAGCAGATATGAGAATCCAGCTGTCATCTATTAGCCCAAACATTAAAGAGATTTTCAAAAATGTAAAACAGTACCATTCTTTTAACTATTTTTTTGTTTTAAAAAATATAATTATCTTCCATAAAATATCTATGTTAAATATGTAAGGTTTGATATTGCCATTTTTGATGAATCAACAAATATTTTTAAGTGTCTCAGTTTAAAATTTAATATGATAAATGGAAATAGATATCAACATAAATCAAAGCTTCTGGGAGTTCTCAGAATTATAATTTTAGGGCTGCATGACAACACTCAGACCAAAAAAAATGTGAGAACCATTGGTTTAGCCTGTACTAAAACTTCACATAAATGGAATCCTACAGAATGTTAATGCTTTGTATGTGTACAAGGTTTATTTTACCCAACATAATGGTTTTGAGATTCACCCATGCTGTTTGGTATACCAGCAGTTTGTTCCTTTTTATTGGTAAATAATATTCTATTGTACGAATACATCACAGCCAATGAATTCTTATACACATAGACACACACACACACACACACACACATCCATGAAAACCCTATCCAGTTGGGGATATGAAATATTTCCATGATGACTGCCCCCTCTAAAGGTAGCTCTAATTCTGACATCTAGGAATCTCGTATGAATGGAAAATAAGGAACACGCTCTTTTATGTCTGTCTCCTTAGCACAACGCACACCTGTGAGGTGTTGCCATGTTGACAGGTATGATGGTCGCCTGCTCTGGTTCTTGCTCTACTGTCCACCTACTGTACCTCTACCCTTTTGTCTCCCTGTACTTACATACAGAATGTTTTTTAAATTTATATTTTATATGTGCAGACATATTCATTATAAAAAGCTACAAACATCCACCAACTTTATTATGCCTCTAGTGTAGTCGAGCTTACGCATTTATAGATTGAAATGCATAGTCATTATACATGGTTTCCCTCCCCCCCACTTCTCTTGCTGTTTGGGTATTATATTGATTTTTTGAAATTATATGTGAAGGCTGGTTATTTTATCTATGAATTTCATCTCAGAAGAGTGAAGTGGGTGTGCATTATTAAATATTTGTTGTTAAAAAGGGGTGGGCTTTGGGTCCAACAGGATTGAGAATACTTCTTGGACTATGATTTAATCATCTTCACTGAAACACACAACCTGGCAGCAGTAACATCACAATGCAAAGAATTAATCGTTTGCTTCATAAGAACTTGTTTTTAAAAAGTGCATCATTTATTTAAAAATGGCATTTTTCCAAGAGATGACATTTCTGGCCAGTTGGCCAAGATTTGCTGTGATGGATAGAAATGTCATGTTTGAGGTTTGGCATCTTGAATTATGTGTAAAATTCTAATATTGATTTATAGAGGGCATTATTCTTGTGTATGATTCTCTTTATCTCTTTGGTATCTGATTTGCATTGGTTAGTGTAAAATAAGAAAACTAGTTATCCATTTTTTCTCAATCTGAACATTTTCTGAATTCGTGCCTTAGGAAGTTCCTTTATTCCAAGAAAATGATCCAGCCACCATGAATTGCAAAGTATGTTATCTTGTTTTTCACGTTGGAAGTAAGAATGGTAGCTACAAGTGAGGTCTCTGAAGTCAGAGCAGGTTGATTTTTATTCTGGCTCTCTCAGACAAGCCACATCTCTGCCTCAGTTTTCTTATCCATTAGATGGTGGTAATTGTGCCTACTGAATAGGGTTGTCGTAATTATCAAGTGGAATAATATAATGTGAACACTTAGAATAGTACCTGGGTTTTAGTAAATGATCAGTAAACAATAGCTTTGGGTTATTAGTTTTTATCACAAATGGTAATTAATGGTGAAATTAGGGATTGTGTTGCCCTGATGAATTTTTTGGAATTAGATTTCTCAGTAGACAGCAAGTATATATTGAGCCTATTATGTGTAGACACTTGGGAATTAATGATATGAAGGGATAATGACTATTCCCTGGAGCAAGCTCAAGTAATTGCCTCTAAAATAACACACCCCAAAGGTGGTTGTATTTAAATGTCACCAAGGAGAAGTAGCAATATCAGGTGGAGTGTTGGGCTCCAGTGGTCGCTGCTTCGATTTGGAAATTAGGAGGCTGTGAGCAATCTTAGTAGGAAAAGCCAAAAGAATTCACGATAGGAAGGAAGTAGAAACAGTACATCCATTTTGGGAAGTCTGGAGGAGAATGGAACGGATGGGCATCAAGGAGGTCCCTTGGTAAGGATGGGAGAGTGGAAGGCAGGGGCCGTACAGGCTGGAGGGACAGCCGTGGAGGTGCTATGGAGAGAGGATTGGAAAGGCCCATTGGGGGTCAGGAGGCCCGCTGAGGCTGGGAATCCCACTGATGCTCTGGGGCTGGCTTCAGGGAGGTGACCTGGGGCTGAGCAGAGGAGGTTTGAGGAGAATGAGAACAAGAGCCTCCCAGATAGATGCTTTTTAAAAAGTGCAAGGTGGTGCTGAGAGCCCATTGGGACGAGACCCAGGAGGGTGAGGGTATGGTAGGGTTTCCTCCTGTTTATTTCCCATTGTTTGCATTGTAGTTACTCATTTTAACCGGAAATGGAATCCATGATAGGTAATGCTTCCTGGGTGCAGGCACCTTTCTTATCTAAAGACCTGAGCCCCTTCCGCCGGCCGGCAACCCTAAGAGGCAGACGGTCTCCTGCTTGTCACTTTACAGACGAGGAGACAGAGTGACCGAGGTGCCGGGTCACAGGCCCAGGAACCAGGGTTAGGTGGAGGGGCTGGGGCCTCAACCAGACAATCGGAGGCCTGACTCTTGGTCTAAACTATGATGTGCTGCCTCATGAAACAAAGCAAGACAAGAAAAATGAAGGGGGGGAGTCGGAGGGGGAGACGAACCCTGAGAGACTGTGGACTCTCAGAAACAAGCTGAGGGTTCTAGAGGGGAGGGGGTGGGGGGTGGGTTAGCCCGGTGATGGGTATTAAGGAGGGCACGTACTGCATGGAGCACTGGGTGTTATACGCAAACAATGGATCATGGAACGCTACCTCCTGGAGTCCCGGGATCCAGTCCCGCAGCAGGCTCCCTGCCCAGCGGGGAGTCTGCTTCTCCCTCTGACCCTCCCCCCCTCATGCTCTCTCTATCTCATTCTCTCTCTCAAATAAATAAATAAAATCTTAAAAAAAAAAAACTAATGATGTACTGTATGGTGACTAACGTAACATAATAAAATAAAAAAAGAAAACAACCTTGGACTTCTCTCGGAGGAAACAAAAACGCAGTGAGACAAAGTTACAGTTTTCCTCCTTGGAGGTTGTCCCGGGAGGGCTTCTTACCGAAGCCAGGGGAGATGATTTCCGAACGCTTACCTGGGGCCAGTTGCTGTTAGTGTTGTTCGTAGGACTCTCCCCTTCCGGTCCCCACGCGGGCCAGGGGTCAGCACGGCTGCTTCCACCCTTGTTCAGGCCTGAGGAGACCAGAGAGCAGTCATCTGCCTGGGGCCACACAGCAGGGAAGGGGCAAAGACCCGGTGCGCTCCCCGCTCCTGCCCACATGCTGGCGCCACTAACGTCCCATTCGTTCTTGGGGAGCTCGTTCTGTTCTTATGGTGGCGGTGGCTGCCCTGGTAGCAGGGATCCCTCTCCTCTACGAAGTTTCACTGGAGACACTGTCACTTTGAAGCACAAGTGGCAGCATAGACGTACCCTGTAGAAGTAGAGGGTAGGGGCGCCTGGGGGCTCAGTCAGTTAAGTGTCCGGCTCAGGTCCTAATCTCAGGGTCATGAGATCAAGCCCCTTGTCAGCTCCACACTCAGAGGGGAGATGCTTAAGGATTCTCTCTCCCTCTCCCTCTGGCCCTCCCCGTGCTCGCGTGCTCTCTCTCTCTTTAAAATAAAGGGGCGCCTGGGTGGCTCAGTCATTAAGCGTCTGCCTTCGGCTCGGGTCGTGATCCCAGGGTCCTGGGATAAGCCCCGCATCGGGCTCCCTGCTCGGCGGAGAGTCTGCTTCTCCCTCTCGCACTCCCCCTGCTTGTGTTCCCTCTCTCGCTGTGTCTCTCTCTGTCAAATAAATAATAAAAGAAAAGAAAGAAAACAGAGGGTAAAGGCTCCCAGATTCGAGGAGAATATTGTAATGGGCACATACAGCAGATTCAGTATGCCAATG
This sequence comes from Zalophus californianus, assembly GCF_009762305.2. Lineage (NCBI taxonomy): Eukaryota > Metazoa > Chordata > Mammalia > Carnivora > Otariidae > Zalophus > Zalophus californianus. The sequence goes on along the minus strand of NC_045604.1, from coordinate 111,080,467 downwards.
AAATACTTCATTATCATCCTGATCCTTAAAGTTTAAGGAAATGAAATAGAAAATCAGTAACCTCAAAGACGGTATTGCATTCAGCAGGCAAGTCTTTGTCATTAGACTTCTCGGTACTCCTTGGCCCAGCAGCTGTCTCAGAGGCTGTCTGATAATGTGATTAGAGCACACAGGTGTGGGTCATGCATTTGGAGTGCCTAGAGCTGCTTCTTGAAAACCCCAGTGGCACGGGATGTCTGCAGCCAAGTATATGCGTGTTCTCACACCCTGACAGAGATTTTCACACCCTGCTTTGTGTAGAGCCGCAAGCTCTGGTACACAGCTGCAGGAGTCTGAAGACAGGACTACAACAGTCACCAGCACTCACAGTTTCTGAAGCCCCCGTACCCGTCCCTCTGAAGCCTGTTCGCCCGCTTTCCCTCCACCCTCTCCCATGACCCAGCTTGTCGTTTGTCCGCTCTTTCCTTCCCCCTCCCTTAGATCCTGTTTGGTGCGTCTGCTGTGGGAACACCGCAAAATGAAGCACTTCCTTGGGGGGCGGTCAGTGTCCCAGTGGCTCTGTTCTGTCACGTCCACGATTTGTCTGTGTGCTGGATGACCTCTGTGAAGTGGCTGTGGTGATGCTGCTCGATGTTGGTGCCGCCTCTGTGGCCCCCGCTGAGTCTGGATGGTAGGGGCGCCTTGGGGGCACCTGGGTGGCTCAGTCGTTAAGCGTCTGCCTTCGGCTCAGGTCATGATCCCAGGGTCTCGGGATCGAGCCCCACATCGGGCTCCCTGCTCGGCGGGGGGCCTGCTTCTCCCTCTCCCACTCCCCCTGCTTGTGTTCCCTCTCTCGCTGTGTCTCTCTGTCAAATAAATAAATAAAATCTTTAAAAACAAATAAATAAATGAAGTAACTGTAGAATCTCATGCACCTGTAAGAAATAATAGAGATCCTGTGTCGCCTCTACCCAGTTTCCCACAATGGTGACATCGTGCAGAAGTGTGCCACAGTATCACAACCAGGATATTGCCATTGATAGAACTTACCAACCTTACTCAGATTTCCCCGGTTTTACCAGTACTTATTTTGTGCGTGGCTTTAGATCTGTGTGATTTCATCATGTGTAGGTGCATGTATCTCCACCATGGTCAAGATTCAGAGGGTGCTGTACCACAAGGGGCCCTCCTGGTGCCTGTCAGAGCTACGTATCTCCACCCTGGTCAAGATTCAGAGGGTGCTGTACCACAAGGGGCCCTCCTGGTGCCCTGTCAGAGCCACCTCACCTGCACGGACTCCACTGCATCTCCTCGATCCTCCGGCAACCACAGTCTGCTCTCCATTTCTGCAATTAGGTCATTTCAAGGTTAGGTAAACACCATCGTATGGCGTATATGTAACCTTTTGATACTGGTTTTGAGATCGGACCTCAGCTTAAGTCCCTTGCGGTCCGTCCATGCTGTTCGTGTATCAAGAGTTCGTTCATTATTTATTGCTAAGTAATATTCCAGGGTGTGAATGCAGCACAGTGTGGTTAATCGTTCAGACACTAAATGACACCTGGGTTATTTATAGTTCTGGGCTATTATGAGTAAAGCTGCTGGGAACATTTGTGTGTAAGTTTTGTATGAACATAAGCTTTCATTTATTGGAGAGAAATACCCAAGAGTGCAGTTGCTGCATTGTATTGTAACTGTATGTCGAGGTTTATAAGAAGTTGCCAAACTGCTTTCCAGAGTGCCTGTACTATTTTACATTCCCACCAGCAATGTCTGAGTGATCCAGTCTCCCCGCATCCTCGCCAGCATTTGGTGTTGTCACTGAATTTTAGCCATCCTGAAGGTGAGCAGTGCTCTCATCGTGGTTTTAATTTGCATTTTCCTAATGGCTAATGATGTGAATATCTTCACATGCTTATTTGCCATCTACCTTTCCCTTCATATGTATCGTCATATCATTTCCCCTTTTTCTTTTTAAAGATTTATTTATCTATTTTAGAGAGAGAGAGCACGAGCAGGAGGGGCAGAGGGAGAGGGAGAGAGAATCTCGAGCAGACTCCCCTCTGAGCTCGGAGCCCAGTGCGGGGCTCAGTCCCACAACCCTGAGATCACGACCTAAGCTGAAGCCAAGAGTCAGACCCTTAACCGACTGAGCCACTCAGGCGCTCCTCATTTGCCTATTTTCTAATTGATTTTTTTGTTGTTTTAGAGTTTTAAGCGTTCTTTATGTGTTCTAGATGGTAGTCTTCTTCTGGATAGGTGAGTGGCAGACGTTTCCTCACAGTGTGTATCTTGTCTCTTCATCCTCCTAACAGACTCTTTCACAGAGCAAAGGTTTTAAATTTTGATAAGGTTTCATTTGTCAGGTTTTTTTTTTTCTTTTTTGCATCATGCTATTAGAGTCAAATCCAAGAACTCTTCACTAAATCTTAGGTCCCGAAGAATTTTTCCTATGTCTTTTTCTAAAAGTTTTATAGTTTTGCATTTTACGTTTAAGTCCGTGATCCATTTGAGTTAATTTTGTATAGATATGAGGTTAATTTTCTTTTTCCTTATGAATATCCGAATGTTAAAAACATTATCCTTCCTCTATTTAATTACCTTTGTGCCTTTGTCAAAAGTTAATTGTTCATCTTTCTATATTTATGGGTTGTCTTTTCTGTTTCATTGACCTGTGTGTCTATCCATCTGCCGATACCATACAGTCTTGATTGTAGTAGCTTTGTATTGTCTTAACATAGGGTAGAGTGCTTCCTCTTATTTTAATTTTCTTTTTCAAAATTGTTTTTGAAAAGCTATTCTAGTGCCTTTAGCTTTCTGTATTAGCTTTAGAATAGTCTGTGTATATCTACAGAATTTTTTCCGGAATTTTGATCAGAGTTGCACTAACCCTACAGACCGCTTTAGAGCTAACTGACATCTTTCCCATGTGGCATCTTCTGTTCCAAGAACACGGTGTGTCTCTCCACCTATTTAGCTCTTCTCTGATTTCTTTCATCAACATTTTGTAAATTTTAGCATACAGAGTCTGTAGATGTTAAGTTTATAGTTGAGTTTTTCATTTAATTTGGAGTGAGTGTAAATCGTATTGTGTTTTTAATTGTAATTTCCACATGTTTATTGTTGGTATATGGAAATGGCAATGTAATTGATTTGTGTGTGTGTTTATCTTGTATCCTGTGACTTTGTTCAACCTATTTATTGGTTCCAGGAGGCTTTTCTTTTTGGATTCCTTGGGATTTTCTACATAGACAATCTTGTCATCTGCAAATGGAGATAATTTCACTTTTCCCTTTCCAGTCTGTATGTCTTTCCTTACTGTGGTGGTCAGAACTTCCAGCGCTGCATTCGAGAACAGTGGTGAGAGCAGACATCCTTGCCTTACTCTCAACCTTAAGGATAAACATTGTCTTTCCCCCTTGAGTATCAAGTTCGATGTGGGTTTGTGGTAGGTATTCTTTATTAGGTTGAGAGAATTCCACTCTATACCAACTCACTGTGAGTTTTTATCAGGAATGTTGGATTTTGTCAAATGGTTTTTCTGTATCAATTGATACTGTGTGATTTTCCTTTTTGTGCCATCTTTGGTTTTGGTATCAGGGTAATACTGGCATCATAAAATTAGTTTGGTGTGTTCTTTTTTATCTTCTTGATGAGATTATATAAAATTGGTGTTAATTCATCTTTCAGTGTTTGGTAAAATTCTCCAGTGAAACCATGTGTTTTGTGTGTTTTTTTTACAAATTTAATTTCTTTAACAGCATAGTACTACTCAGATTGTCTATTTCATCTTGGTTGAATTTTGTGGGGTTTTTTTTTTTGTGATTCAAAGAATTGGTCCATTTGATCTGCATTGGCAAATTTATGACAATGACATTTTCATTTTCAGAGCCCTTGCGATGCTATTTCAGTCTGCTGGGTTTGTCTGATGCCTCTGGGTCTCTCACTAGTTTTCTGATGCTTTCTAATGGGGCAGGAAGAGTTCTCCTAGGCCAGACTGCCTGGTACCTCTGGCTTGGGAGAGCATCATCAGCCCTGAGAGAAAGGACAGAGCTTCTGATACTGGACTCTGGTTTTGGTTGGATTCCTCTGCCTGTTGGAGATGGAAAGCACTTCCCAGGTTCATGCCACCTGACTACAGGGGGGCGGTCTCAGATCTGTAAAAACAAAGGGGCTTTCCAGCCTGGATACTTGTGGAGAGATCTCCCTTGTCATGGCTGCCAGCCACCTGCAATCTCTTGGTAAGGAAAGGAATCTTAGGCATGGTATGGAAGGAAGGCCCTTCTTTTGACTGCTTTTTCTTAGTGGGCTCCTGACTGATGGACCCCTGGCCTGTTTATAGGAGCTGCTGGACTCACCTTTTGTTGTTGATGGGACGTCTTTCCAGTTCAGGTGAGAGAGGAGCCTGCCTTGACTGCCTTCTGTTGCCTCGTTGGAGGCTGGGCAACACCAGGCTGGGGTCACTTTCTTTTGTTGGTTGGGGTGGTGATAAGTGTCCCAGGCTTTCTTCCTCCCTCCTGGGGTCTCTGACCAGTTGGCCTTCTGGTGCACAGTCAGCATTCATTGTTGCTTGTGCATCTCTGGGTCCCCTGAGTGCATTTTCTGGTCTGAGCTGGGCTCATCTGTGCGGTTGTGGTCAGCTGAATGTCGGGCGCGTGGCTCTGTTGAACCAGACTGCCTCCCCCACACCTGTTGGGATTGACTGGCTGTGGGCCGATTGAAGGCAGCCTCGGATGAGGCAGCAGCGCTCTTCCTGGTGTGGCCTCTGACCCTTCAGTAGGCCAGCCTGCGCTTCTCTACGTGACAGGTGCAGCATTGCAGGAGAGCAGACCTTGGCTCGGAACTGGCACCCCACCCCGTCAGCTGCACCGTGTCAGCAGAAACAGGTCATGGGCCCAGCCCAGATCACAGGGAAGGGGAGATAGGTCCCATCTCCTCATGGGAGGCACTTCAAAATCATTGCAAAGAGCGTAGATCCAGGGAGGTGGGGGGGATGAAGAATCGAGGCCATTCTTGTAATAAATTTACCTCGTCCTCCCTGTCACCCATACGAATGATTGAGTTAGTCTCTTGGGTTCTGAATCCCTTTAACCTGTCTGCAGGCTGCTTACAGAAACTGACATCTGTGGCATTTCTCTTTGCTTCGTAGGATGGATTTGGTTTTTAAACAAATCCAGTTTAAGCCATCCACCATGGAAAGCAATATGCTTTACCTTCTCAGAAATTGGTATCATTGCCAGATTATTTCTTGACAGTTTTCTGCATTTTCCAAGTTTTCTAAGGAAAGTGTGCATTGATTTTATAATCTAAAAAATAGTTATAAAAGTTGGAGGTGTTTTTCCAGGATTTATGATCTTCTGAATTCTGTTCTTTGAGCTTTTAAAATTATTTTGCGATATTCATATCTGGGTAGCTCTGATCCTCAGAGTCTGACAAACTGTGATGGGCCACTAAATGAGATTACTAAATTGTCAAACTCATGCTTTCTTCTGCGAGGGAGGCCTTTTGCCTCCGTGGCAGTTCCTCTCTGGAGGGTCCCCCAGTTGAGGACTTGTGAGGGCTAGACAGTGCCCAGACGCTGGTTGGCAGGGTCAGCTCTGCAGGTAGCCCTGTTCCTGCTCTTCCAGTCCTGTTCCTGAAGCAAATCCCCTTCACGAATGTTCAGTCTCGGTTGTTTGGGAATTACCTGGGTCACTGCTCTGCATGTGCTGGTTTTCAGTAAATACAGGTCAATTTGAGGTTTAGAAGTAGTTCTGGGTGTTTGTTCTTATGAGCTCCTAATAGTATCTCTTCACTGTTTTTGCCTTTTTTACGCCTTCTTGAATTCTATTAAGTTGAACCCTGTGCGGTGGCCAGTTTGTAGGTCAAAAGCAACTGAATGTTGGCAGTTGCATACGGTTCAACCTAATGTTCTGCATTTTACTTGAAGGGTTTGTGGCTTTGCTTGGGTGGCGTTCCCAACCTTCCAAGGAAGCCTTTACTTACTGTCTACAGGCAGGCGCTTCCCAGGCCTGACATCTTTCCGCCTTGACACGTGCACTTCCGTCCCGGCCGTGCAGACTGATGTTTTTAAAGTAGTTTTCAGCCTTCCATAACATTTTTATTCTCTTCATTTTTTCCTGTTTAATTCCTCTGCTCAGTCATTATTACCTCTTTAAAAGAAATAATTATTTGATTAATGTCTTTGACTCTCCCTCTCCTACAACTTAATTGCTTGTGACCAGTCTTTGTGCTGATTCACGAAGCGTGTTCCTGTCCGCTGTCCTAGTCAGCTGTCATCCGTTCGCCCTGTGTCCTCCCTGGTATCCTGTGTCCTCTCTAGTGTCCTTCATTCAGCCCCTACTGTGCATCAGGCCACGTGCCAGGCCCTCAGGTCATGAACATGATAGGAAACAGACCGTGTGTGCTCAATAAATGTTTGTTGAATGAATACCTGAGAGTGAGTAGGTGAATGAAAGCTATGTGCTTTGAAGGAGCTTTATGTCCTCGGGGGAGACAAACGTATAAGCAGACAGTTCTAATCCAATGTGCAGAGAACAATAATAGCCATCCACACAAGGTGCTTTGGGAACACAGAGGAGACTTGTTTTTCCTACATACCGTACCCACATTCTGCTTCTTGATTACATCCTGAAAAGATATTCTGTCAGGCTTGTGCTTGGATAATTTAAGACCTCTGTTTCTATCACCTGAACTGATCTATCTCATTGGACATTTCTCTCCCCATGCGAAGAGCCGGGTCAGGTGGCTCGTTGTGTAACCCTTCTCCACCTGTTGCAGAGCTGCTGCAAGGCTTGGATGGGAACGATAAAGGACTCTGTGTAAACCACCCGCACATGGCACGGGTTTTCAGCACGCAGTCACCATGCAGGATGGCGGTTGATCAAAAAGCACGTATACTAACGGCCCACAGCAAAGAACTTGAGCAACAACCACTAGAAAAAAAGAAAAGGAAGTACTTTGCTAACGTATTTTTTTTCTAGAAGAATTAAAGCAGAGACCTAAATCATGGTTTCCTGGACAAGGATGAATCTGAAAAGGACATAAAACAGAAATTGACCTTGGTTTTGTTACAGAGACCTAAGACTGTCGGGCAGTAGTCTTGCATAACCATACAGTGAAACTTCTCACAATCTCCATGGTAACACACAGAGAGCCGCATCGAGCCGCACATACCTGCGTGAATGCCACTCTGGCAGGGGAACCATATCCCCACTCACCACTTGCTCATTTTCATCTCGGCGCTCTCCCAGCACCTCACACACCTGCCTCCTCGTTGCTAATAATGATGATATGTTTGTCTCAAATCTATTTCATAACTCACCATTTCTGGTATTACTGTGTACACCCTTGGCACTTACATAGGACGAGATAAAGATGTCACCGTAGGGCTGCAAACTTTGCATCATACAAATACCGGACACATTAAAATGAACGTTTTAACTGCAGACCGAAGTGAAACACAAGTTTGATCTTCAAGTGACTTTTGTCCCATCCTTTATATTCAGATGTCTGTGCACTAATTTGCCTTTATTAGTATGCTGCTTAATAGATATCCCTAAGTCTTTTTACAAATAGTCTAATGTTTGAATAAGCCTTTACGGCTGTCAGAATGTTTACTCCTGTAATCCAACTTGATCCTCACCTGGTGTGGCAGGGCGGGGAGTGGGCTTGTCACTTTCCAGGCAGGGGAACGTCGTCTGGTGTGGATTCTCAGATCCATGGTGGAGCTGGAACCACAACCAAGGCTCGTGTCCTTGTGCTGATGCCACACCCGCAGACTTGTCAAGAGCCTGAGGCCTCTCTCTGCCACCTGTCTCCTCTCATCGCTCCTGGAGTCACGTGCTGCCCCGAGCCCAGAGTGAGCGTGCCGAGGTTTTTGATGGACCGTCACTTTACAGCTTTCCATGCCGCCCTACGATGTGTGTTTACATACTATCTTGCACTGATTTTCTGAAGCTTAGGGACTTTGCAGAAGTCCTTGAAGGATTGCTCCTTTAAGGAGATTATGAAAGGAGAAGCAGCCCCCATCCCAGCCCAGCTCTACACTGTACCAGCACTGGCTTCCGGCTGAGAAATGATCTGTGGGGATGATGGACATTGTTGTTTGGTAGCTAGCGTTTGCTGACACGGTGTTATTTTACATGAGTAGCTGCAGGTCTTTCTTGAGATCATTCTCTCCTTTTCCTTTCAGGCAAAGGAAACGTTTTTGGTCTGTGTTCAGAGAAATCAAATGGCACCAACCGTTTTCTGTGACATTATGACTGCCATCTTGGGGACAACCACCCGTGTCCAAGATGAAAGACATTTCTACCCTTAAGCAAATTTTTGTTTTCCCTATTAAGAAGGAGGGTTGGGGCGCCTCAGTGGCTCAGTCAGTTAAGCATCTGCCTTCTGCTCAGGTCATGATCTCAGGGTTCTGGGATCGAGCCCCACATCGGTCTCCCTGCTCAGCGGAGAGTCTCCTTCTCCCTCTGCCTGCCACTCCCCCTGCTTATGCTCTCTCCCTCTCTCTCTGTGTCAAATAAATTTTAAAAAATAATCTTAAAAAAAGAGTTAATCTGAAGCCAGAATTTTCCATACTCATGTTAGTCTGTATTTTAATAGCATTTTCCTGAAGATAATCTGTCAGCATGAAGAAGCAAGGTGATACTCTACATTAGAACAAGGCTTCCTGGCTTAGGTGTTAAAAATAGTTCTTTTGTTAAGTGCTTTGGACTTTGAACAAAAGCGTCCTTGAGAAACTCCATTTAGCTGGCCGGGTTAAAGTTCGTGTTCTTTATCTTGTTATATCTGACAAATATAGTCAGAGAATGTTTCTGTTCCACCTAACAGTTATTTCTACACATCCGAAGAGACGGCTCACATGCATCTGTCTTTATGCATCTTAAACATGAGTATGTATTTCGTCTTTCCTTATGGTCCAGTACACCACATATGTTTCCAGTAGGCTCAAGTATATTTAGATCAAACATGAATCTAGCAAGATCCATAAACTGAAATATATTATTTAAGCTTAACAGAATAGACTAGATGGAATGGCTGGCTTTAAACATAAACTGGAACAAAATGATGAGCTCACAATTATTTAATGTAAACTGAGTAAGGTTGAGGGCCCTGTGGGGTCGATTATTTCAAGGGCTTCAGTGATTACACCTCACGAACCACCTCTCCAGTCAAACGCTTCTCAGGTGGGAGGCTCGCCGGCAGCTCCATAAAGCACCTGAGTGGTTTCAGACTAAAGAATCTGTTAGTTTTATACGTTTAACATCCTTGACAGTTAATAGGATTTGGGATTCCACTGCAGCCACAGCTTCATTGCATGACACTTTAATTGAATGCCTTGGAGTAAGATGAAATTAACAAAGACAGTATTAAATTATGGATGTTCCTTTTTTATCATTTGGCTAAGAATTCTGCAGTTTTTCTCTGATTATATTATTTTGAATTGATTGATATAAAAAAGTAAACACACTACCTTTAAGACTAGGTGTACCATCTGGTCCAAGAAACTCGGACTAGCGCGAGTGTGGCGTTGACGTTCGGCACAGCGTGTGTCCAGAGCTTGGGAAAGAACTCCATCAGGGCCAGCGTAGTTTTAAAAAGGCCTGCGGTAAACCCCCGTCCCCGAGCGGAAAGGGCCAGACAGACGACCTGTCTTCTGTGCTGTAGCCACCAGAGGTACAAATGCCTCTCCAGACAGACAGGGGCCACGGACTAGCACTTGGTTTTCGCTCGGGAAGTCACGCTCTTTTAGTGTGGCAAAAGCAAGCGTCCCACACATGTTAGAGTCAAGGCCGGAGTCAGGCAAGTCCACCCTGGTTCAGTGTAAACATCCGTGAGTGGAAACGGTTTTCGTATTGGGATTTGATGATCTTGATATTGCGTCTCTTTTCCTTTAATGCCACTTATAAAGAATCTTCTAACTGAATGAAGATCTGGGGGAGAAAATGATATAGTTAATCAGCTAAGGCCAGTCTGCTTAGAAAATGTGAAAACAGAAAAGAAAACGTAGGGAAACATTAAAAATTAAATAATTATTTTGTTAACAGAATATTGGTGTAAATGCTTCATAAAGTAATTGTCTGCTGGAGGGAAAGGGGGTGGAAAACAGAATACATTTGGGAAATTACTCAGTAAGTACAGGCATTTAGCTTGAAAAATACAATCGCCAGTGATTACAAGCACCCTTCCGAGCTCTGCGTCTGAAGAGCATAAGGAAGGAGCCAGCAATCTCTCAAAAATGTCCCAACGTGCCACGGATTAGGAGGCCACCCCCCACACTGTTGGCGCTCCCCCTGTGACTCACATCACTGTCCTTTCGGAAGGACCACACTTATCTTGATTCCCCATACAGAATCGTAGGGAAATACTGAGTAATATGGTATGAAGCTCTGATAAACACAGTTTTAGTGAATTGCCTCCTTTTATTTGGTCATGGACCTCATCATCTGGTGTTGTCAGATAATATGGCTACGGTCATGGATGCAACGCACACGTGTGATCGTGTGCAGGACAGGAAAAGCCAGTATCACAATGGGCACTCAGAGGCCAGATTGTTTCCTTAGTTTTGTTCGCTTTTCTTTCTCTGGGGTCTTCTGTCTGTTGGTTTCACTGTCTCTCACTCCCCTTCCCTTTGCTCCTTCCGGTACACAGCATTTTATAAGGTTCACAGAAGCACATCCAGCTGACCTGGGGCTCGGTCCTCTCATAGAGCTGCCGTCTTCATGGACAGTCAGCAACTGGCGTTGTCCACTGTCACAGGGTCAGGCAGTGTCTTCTTGTGCCTGCTACTGTCGCACGGAGAACAGTGGTAACACGTGAAGCAGAGCACCTGTTTTGTAGCTGCTACTTAGCACTCATTGTCTCCTTTCCCACCTAAACACATAACAGATCATGTTGGGTCCCGGATCTTAAATTCTGGCCTAGTGACAGTCATCTGTGTGGAACACAAAAGAAGGAGAGAAGATTCTAGTGAGTGCCCTTATAAGCCTCTCCATGTAAGAGGATGCAGATAAAGATGCAAAGGGTACCATTGGACGTCTTGTGATCAGTGAAGCTATCCCTGTGCCCCAGTGGGTGGACTGAAGCCTTGGGCCGTCTCTTTGCCGTGATTACAAATGAACTTTATACGATAAACAGTCTTTACCGTCTCTGTCTCTCTGACATGATGCATACTTGCATCCAAGCTAGAGGGTGAAAAAGGGTAGGCTTACCTCTTCTTGAGCACTTTACAGTTTGCTTTTCCTTTAAGAAGATTTTCTTGGATAAGCATAAGTAATGCTTCCCTACAGTTCACACCCTACAGATCCCTTTGGCTCTTCTTATCCTCCTCCAAAAATACACCAGCTCGTGTAGAATTTATCACTGGAACTCCACATCATGTTTTTAAAACAATAACAACAGAAGTAGCAGTAGGTTTTAAACTGTTCTCTCCATTTGCTCAAACCGAGTTGATAGTCCTTTCCCTGACACTTTGGTGGTGGCTGAAGTAAACACTGCCTTTGTTCTCAGGTGGCAAATAAGAAATGTGACTTTCTTGACAATATGTTCATTGTCATTAAAATTCTCTCATCCCAGAAAAGACTTACCATTGAAATCATTTTTTAAATCCCATAAAGAAAACTTTTCTGCATGTGGTGTGGTCCTTAATCTTCTTTCCCTTTTTTGCCCAATTTAAATTTTCTGGCATTGTTTGAATGCTAATTATACTTGACAAAATTCTGTTTTCTCAATATCTGCATCTAAATTCTCATTAACTCAGGAAAGTACAAAGAAAATATTTCTTTCATTTGCAGAAAGGCAAGGGTGGCAAAGCGCAACAACAAACTAAAAATGATCCCACTGAAGGCAAATTTGTGTTTCCTGTTTCACTGCTCTGATGAGCATCTTCTTAGCCTAGACATGAACCAATATAAACAGAAGAAACAGTACTTATAGAAACAGGTTTTAAAACATTGGTTTTTCTAAGGCGTTCGTGCAAAATAAATCTCTCCTGGTTTCCCCAATTTCTGTATCTCCAGGACTCCCAAAGTACCTTTTTATAACAGCAAGACTCATTCCTCTAGGTGAAGATCAGTTTTTTTTTTTTTGGCCGACCCTATCCACAGTTGTCCTTTCTTTATATGATGTTGGCCAGTTCACCATAAAACAGTTAACTCAGGGATGCACTCTTAAAACCCCAGTTGAAATTGACCCGCTTGGCAGAAACATAACCTGTCTTCTCTCTCTGCTGTCCCTTACATGTTTAGATGCTTTGGGAAGTGCTGCATAGAAGCATTTCTAAACCTAAGAGGTCATTTCGTTGGGGCTCTCCTCCTTCAGGACTGGAGTGTTGCTGTTGCCATTGTCAGAGGAGGACAGATAGAAACCGCTCTCGGAAGTCAGCAGAGACAGGAAGCAAAGGGGGGCAAGGCGCTCTCGGAGCCATCGAGAAGACTGCAGGGGCAGGCTCTGGACTGAGCTTGAGAATGATTCCCAGGTTAACGCCAAGGCAGTGGCCCTCTCTGGGGAGTGGGGTTCCTGGTGGGCAGCCACCAGTGCTGGCCCCAGGACCACCCTCCCTCTGCTGGCATGGGAAGCGGAAGCTACCTGTGAGGCCTGTTGGCTCCAGGATAGAGCACCTCAGGTGCCAACATCTGCAGCAACATAGCCTGCCTCTCGGGAAGCGAAGGACTTACTGGGTCCTCGGAACCTCTGGATTGCTTCCGCCCACAGCAGGATGCCCCCACTGTCTGTGCTTGTCAGGAGAAGCGTCTCCGCCTCCTGCAACAGCACATGCCGTTGACGTGTGAAACCCGGAGTCTGCAGATGTGGTCTTGAGCTTTCTAGCTTCTGCCAAGCAGGATGGTCTGCCACCGGAGGATGGGATGGAGTTGAGCAGCCATCTCTGATACCGGCCACCCTGTCTGCATCTGAAATGCAATTAGCTCCTGTAGGCAGATAAGCCATATTTTGTAATGTTTTCCATTAGGATTCTGCATGCTGCACTGTTTTCATGTCATTATTTCTATACCGTTAGGTTATTTGTACGTTTTGCTGAGCAGCGCCCTCTAAACGCCCCTCAGAAATCATCACTTTATAAGGACATGGTTTTTCCCAGTACAAGATGAAGAGGTAGAAGTCAGGCCTGGATCTTTAGGCGGCATGGGCCTGCTGGCCAGTCCTGGGAAGAGGCTGCACAGGAAGCTGGAGGCTGGAATGGCAGTGTTCCTGGAGCACAGTCGGCTCCTGGGGCACACTGTCATGGCCAACAGCCCCAGCAGCTGGCTAGGGGAAGGAATCCCTCCCCTCCTCCTGCTGCCTTTCACTGGCTCTGTGGCCGATCCTTGGCAGGACTGAGCCGTTTGCTGGCTGGCAGAGGAGTCTGCAGCTAGTCTGCAACTGGTCTGTAGAGCCCCAGCCCAGCCCCCAGGACGGGGGACCATCCCAGGGTGGGTTTGGGCCTGGGAGATCATGGGTGACTGGCCACACAGAGGCCGATAACAGATGCCAAGGCAAAAAGACTTGAAAGTGATTGCCTCCGAAAGTGGGCCTGGGGACCTGGGGAGAGGCGGGACAGGGGGCTGCTGTGGTCGGAGAAAGTTGGAAGTGTGGGGAAATTAGCTAGAATTTCACAGTGGCCAGGGGAGCTCTGCTCCAGAGCCTATGCCCGGGTTTGAATCACAGCCCTACCACTCACCAGCTGTGTGACCTTGGACACGTTACTTGGCCCTTCTGAGCCTCGGTCTGTAGTAACAGTGCCTAGCTCCCAGCGTGTTATGAGGATTACTTCATGTCTGTAGGGCTGAGCAGTGTCTGATATTTGCTAAATATTACATAAGTGCTGGCTAAACAACCCCCCCCCCCGGCCGTGGCTTGTACTGCTGAGGGCTGAGCTGGTAGACAAAACCAGAATTTAGGTGAGTGGGGGCACCAAGTTGCTAGATCGACCCATCTAATAGAACTATAGCTAGTGAAACAGGAGTCCGGAAGCAGAGTTAACCCTTGGGAACTGATTTGAATGAGACAGATGTCAGGGCTTCAGATACTATGCGGGAATTGTGGCAGAAACCATGTCCGGTGGACCAAGCCATAGTATAGATATGAGGAAAGACTTGGTGGCAGCTATTGTTCGAAGGTTCCTCTGGGCCCACTGGTCATGAGCCCAAAGCCCATGTTCCAGTACAGGGTTCCAAATCCTACTGGATAATGGAATAACGCTACTGACGTGATTCCTGCTTGGCCTTCATTTCTTCAAGACCCAGGCTGAGGCTGAGTGGGATGATGCCAGCAGCTCCCTGGGTTGGTAGTTTGGGGAGATTGGGGAGGCAGGGACTCACACCAAGTGCCCTTTCAGCTGCAAGAAGCCTCTAATCCCTATCTCTGAAGGGGGAATCCATTTGGAAATAGACCTTACTCAAGGGTGATCAGTGCCAGATGTGCTCCAAGGGTGTATTCAACTCTGATCCTCTGGCCAAACACGGAACAAAGCTCCCAGATACCTGAAGTAGGCCTCTTAGAACTGCCTGACTCCAGACTGTCCTGGACCCCCACTCTATGCTGATAATGGCCAGACCCTGAGCTGCACCTGCCTCTGAGGGTGGGAGCCTTGCACTTCTGAACCACAGAGCGCCTGAGCACCTGCCTGGATGTACTGCTCCCTCTGTCCCTTCTTGTATTCCTCCCCCCTTTCTTCTTACTCATTTCTAGTGAACACTGAAGGCTTAGTTTTTTCATTTGTCTTACTAAGATGTATGTTCTTGAAGGTGTGCTGTGTCTTACACATCTTTATATTCAGTGTTTCCCTGCCAAGCAGGCCCAGTAAAGAGCTGACCCTTGTTTGTTGATGAATAAATGAGATACACAAACGAGCCTTTTATGCTCTTACTCTCTTTCCCACTGTCTAATTGAATGCCCCTTTCTTCTCTCTCCCACCCATCCATCCATTTATCTATCTACTTATTCACCTGTGCATCCATTTACCTATCCATCCATCCATCCATCCACCCAACCCCCATCCACCCACCCACCCATCCAGACACAAATCTACCTACCCATCCACTCACCAATCCATCCATCCATCTGTCCATATGTCTGTCTGTCCGTCCATCCATCCATCCATCCATCCTGTTTGTTTTTCTATACATCTCACTCTGAGCTTGTTTACTTAACGTTAGAACCATTGTTGGCTCCTGCTTAGATTCTGATACATTGTAACCTCTTGTAGCACACATTCCAGCCTAGTTTTTGACATAGACAGCTTAGTGAATGCATTTAGGTGTAGCTTTGAAACAATGAAATATTAACATTGTACTAACTCCAGCCTTTCATACATGGGAAAGAAAAAACTCACTTCACAATAATACACAGAATTGTGTGGGAGATAATGGAAGAAAGGTCAAAGGCTAGAATCCTACAGACAGGATGACGATAAAATTCGTTCTATTAAGAAGAGTGACGTCCTGTTATGAAAAACTCTACCCAGCGTCCTTTTAAAGAAAGTTACAGGAACATGTAAAGGGTATAGGTTTAATATTGTGATCTGTTTCTATAAAAGAAAATTTCTAAATTTGAAGGCAACTCTTCAGTATTGTAAGATCCTATAAATGATTCACTTATTTAGCTTTGAATCTTGTCATCTTATATTCCTCTTTGAAAAGACGTGATCATTATTAGCAAATTAATCAGCAACACAGAAGATGTATTTTCTAATAGATAGAAAAGCTGTGTATTTGAAGATCTTCATGCTCTACAAAGGGAAGCCTGTCCAGCTGTTGACATGACCTAACGCTGAATCTTTCCGCACACAATGATGGTCACTTTTCGTTTATGAAAGGCTTCCTTGTGCCTTAGATAGTCTTCAGGTTTCTTTCTGAGTGCAAACTTCTAAGTAGACCCTTGAGCCTCTGCCCTTTACAGCTTTTGCTCTCTCCTCATCTGTCTGCTTTATAGCTATTGTCAGCAACTAAGCAATCTTGTTTTTTCTTCAGATTTGGGAAGCTATAAACTGCATCTGTTTTTTTAACCTTGCACTCCTCTGCCACTTACTGAGCTGTTGGAAGCGAGATTTAAAGTATCAATGGGTGTCAGCATTCAGAATGCCAGTTGCTTAATGGCTGTGCAGTGCGGTGATCCAGTTCTCCCGGGATCACAGAAGGGGAATGGACTGAGCCCGGAGGGGGGTCAGGGACAGGGGCAGCATTCTTGCTCTCGGCTGCAGTCACCTTGGAAACCAGAGTTCAGTCAGCCTAAGCCTGATTAGGACCCCCTCCCTGTGAAGTCTTAAAAGGGATGTCTGGGAATAGGGCCCTCCCTGCCCTGCTCTCAGGAGAGCAAGAAAATCCTCTCCGGAAGCCTCTTGCTCTGAGGGTGCTCTCCAGCCTCTGTGTGGGAGTGGGGTCCCCAGACTTAGCACAAGCCCAGCTGTCCTAGTTTTAATAAACATGTTATCTTTTTTATTGTTTTATTTTATTTCATCATAATAAATGCGCTCTTTCATCCCCACCCCTTAAACCTCCACCCGTCACCTCCTCCCCTCTGGAAACCGTCAGTGTGTTCTCTATATAAACATGTTATCTTTATAAAATCTCTCTAGTACGTTCCTTGAGTTCATTTTATATTTTATAATTTTACCTCCTTTAAAAAATATACTATAAATTATTTCAGTTTTACAAAAACAAATTTAAAAGAGCATGTCATGAATGCCCACCTACCCAGCTTGCAGTTTAAAGGCATAAAGCATTGCCCATGTGAGGTGTCCCGGCCTCAGATCACAGACATGATCCTGAATTTCCTACTTAACATTCCCATTTTGGCTGCTGCTTTCGTTTTTTGATAATTTTTTTTAAATGAAAGATGTTAATATACCAATTATATCTTAGTAAGGCCAGAAAATTTTTAAAAGTGAAAAAAAAAGAAGGCAGGAAAATAACATGTAGCAAGGGGGTGAACTCTGGGGTGCACCCCACTCTACTTCAGGATGTGGACCCGTACTCCCTCCTCCGCGTGGCGGGCCCAGAAGACATCTGCTTTAGACCCTCTGTCTGTTGCCTTACATGAATTCTTAGGCACTAAATTTGTCCTTTAAGGAAAGATGAATGGACTGATTATAAAAAATACTGGTAGAATTTTATTGCTGTTGTCATTACTATTATGCACGAAGTTTGAACTCTGTGCCCGAAACTTTGCATGGGCCAGCTCATGCCCTTCCTTCAGCAGTCCTGGGGGGCATCTGCTGGAGCCCTGATGAGGTCAGGCAGCTTGTCCAAGGTTAGTGGCACAGTGAACGGACTCCAGAGCCTCTCAGCCATACCCAAACATCCTCACATAGGAGATGGACTTCATTAGTCGGGGCTCAGCCTCCTCGGGCCCATGTCATACTTCCACCAGACAACGTACTGTACAGGAATGTTGGATACAGTGTCTTGTAAACTGCAGTCACCTGGCGTGCCAGGCCAAAGGAGCCTTGGCTGTCAGCGCACCCCCCAGGCCCTCCCTACAGGGAAATCAAGTCTCACAGATCCTCTTGTGAGTTTATGACAGAGAGGGCAGCTTAAGGGCCTAGAAACAGATACAGAGTACGTAGACCTCCTTCAGAAATGGAGCCCGGGGGCGGAGGGGGGGTGAAGAGGGCACTGGTGTCCTTAAAGAGCAACAGGGGGAGGATTGGCTGCACTCAAGGAAAGTCTTCTTTCATCCCTCACCAGGGGCATCTCGTTGTTAAGTGTCTTTCAGCTGGCATTCTCTCCTTTCCAGGATTTATCATGAAAAGTTAAATTACAGTAAATTGAAAAGTGACACATGTTGTAACCCATCACGGTAGATTGGGAGCTGAGACCTGATGTGAAACGTCTCCTTCTGAGGTGTCAGCTCCAGGAAGTGACAGGTGTTCTCCCCACACCACGTGGTTACAGGATAAAGTCACAGGCGTGGGTTTATACCCGTTTGTATTCTTTCTTGAGTCAAGTAGTAAAATCTGTGAAATTGACTGATTACACTCAGAATAATATCAGTGAGAACGATAAATCTAGCTTCAGCTCTCATAAAATGTGTTTCTGGGAAGGTAATGACTCATCAGACGCACACACAGATATCACGAGAGCGCGAAGACATGGAATTCATAACCTTTGGCTTTTGAAACCACGGACTGCTCTGGAGGCCCAGGCAGCCTGCCTGGGGGCCGGTAACATGGAGCACGACGCTTTGTGCAGTCTGTCTTTCCCTCTCTGGATTTGCTTAGAGGCCTAAGTTCTGCTTCCTGTGACATGTCAGGGAGGAAGAAAAAATGATGAAAGGGAGAGAAAATACTTCTGCAACTAGTATAGTTAATAAAGGGAAGACGAATAAGCTCTTTAAGTATGAGAGAACGGGATGCCCACAGATGACCAGGTAAAATGGAAGAGGCATCAAATAGAGAGAGAGGTTTCTTTGGCAGTGAAAAAGCATTTCTTACTCGAGAGGGTACTAGAAGATAGAAGTGGGTCTCAGAGCAAGCCTTTGAGGCTACGTTCCTCTTTGCATGTTGGTGTCCTTTGCTGAAAGCATCGCTCACTGGAGACAGGGGTGTACCTTCCTGCCTCTAGCCCGGCATGGTGCTGGTCCCATTCATCCTGGACTCCTCTCTGTGACACCTGGGGCCCCACCTGCAGCAGACATTCTGGACTCAACCGCTTCTGACTGTCTCCCCATGACCACTGAGGTCCCAGCCCCTGGATGGCTGTGTGCCCCTCTGGATTTGATGACCATAGTGGCATTCACTGTTTTTGTTTACATTCCTTTAGTTATTCATCATGCTGAGTGGTTTTCAAATGCGCAATATTCATTTTTACTCTTTTAATGAATTTTGTGTTTGTTTTATACATTCTTGCCACTTTGTCTTTTGATTTTCTTGTGTTTTTTTTTTTTAGGTAAACTAAAATTACAAATGTTATGTAGGCAGGTTTATTATAAATCTTTTTCTTTGTTATGTTACATAGTTTGCACAGTTTGTAAAAAGTACATTTACCTTCAGCAGTTAGATACTTACTAAATTTTATTTTTGTTTTAAAATGTTTAATTCTTAAAATTTAGTATCTTTAAACCCATACACACATCATCATTTTAAATGTGCGTAAGCTCATATATGTGTTCTTCAGTTCATCTCTTCCCCCTTTTCCTTACTGCTTCCTTCCCTGCTTCTCCTTCTCTTTTTCATCTAATCCATTTTGGTAACGTAGACTGTATCTTCTCTTTTTTTGTGTGTGTGTAGTCATGTAGTCTCATGCAGATATGCACGTGCACACACACACAGTTTTTATTGCCACCATTTGTAAAAAATTGGATCACATATTATATGCTTTTCTATATCTTTTCATACTCAGCAATACTTACAAAAAAATCATTGAGCTCAACTTGTATTGCTCCAATTCAGTCTTTTATTTTTT
Organism: Zalophus californianus; assembly: GCF_009762305.2. Lineage (NCBI taxonomy): Eukaryota > Metazoa > Chordata > Mammalia > Carnivora > Otariidae > Zalophus > Zalophus californianus. The sequence continues at coordinate 111,061,085 of NC_045604.1, read as the reverse complement.
ATTTTTTGAGAGGGAGGTGGGGGAGGGGCAGAGGGCGAGAAAGAATTTCAAGCAGACTCTTCGCTGAGCCTTGAGTCCAACACAGGGCTCAATCTCACCACCCTGAGATCAAGGCCTGAGCCAAAATCAAGGGTCAGATGCTCCACCGACCGAGCCACCCAGGTGCCCCTCCGATTCAGTCTTGTACATGGTTGTGTGATGTCCCGCCTGTGTATGTCATAATGCATGCAGTCTTCTTCCGTAATTCCTTTTCTTGTCGGAATTTTATGTTGCTGTATGGCATGAGGGAAGGATCTAATCACTTTCCTTTGCTAAATGGCTGGCTAGTATCTCCCTGATGTTTTGTTGAATCGTGGCTTCCCGTCCCGTTAACCCGCACCTCCTCCTTTTCTGCGCATTCATCACAGGTGTGTCATGTCTGGGGGCTCTCCGCGCAGATGTCAGCTTTTCATGGTTTTTGTTCACTTTTATTTGAAAACACTTTTTTATTCTGGCATAATTTTAGAGTGATAACAGAGCTGTATGAGAGTTTGGTGCTCCCTTCACCCAGCTTCCCCTAAGGTGAACATCTCACCCGACTCATGTGCCTTGCTCACATCTAGGAGCCTCCCTTTGGTGCAGTGCCGCTAACTGGACCAGAGACTCCACGCAGAGTGTCCCAGCCTTTCTCGTCATGCCCGGCCCCTGGTTCAGGCTCCAGTCCCAGGCCCCGTGTGCCATTTGTCCTCATGTCTCTTTGGTCTCCCCCAACCTGTGACACTTTTCTTGTCTCTCGTGACCTTTACACTCCTGACAAGGAGCACTGGTCAGTTGTTTCATAAGCTGTCCCCCAGTTTGGGCTTAGCTGGTGTTGTCTCGTGTTTAGGCTTCGTTGCAGGAAAGGAGGAAGAGTCCCAGATGGTGAACTTCTTCCCACAGTGATCAGGGCCCCAGGGATTGCTGCTGACGTCAGCCCTGGTCACTTGGTCCAGGTGATGTCGGCCGGCTGCGTCCCCCGGAAAGTTCCTATTTCTTCTTTCCCACCTTGTGTTCTTAGTCAGGCCACGTGCAAGCTCCACCCACTGGAGAGAATTTGCGGACATAAGTTAAAACCACCACAAACAATAAATATTGGGGTAGATACTTTGAGATTATACAAATACCCTGTTTTTCCTCAAATCCTGCTCACTAATTTTACCAGTCATCAAGTGGCTTTTGTCTGTATCATCTCTTTCTGTGGATTTCTCACAGTGGCTTTTCTACTTTCCCCATTCCTTCCACATTTACTAATCCAAATCCTCCTGTAAGGAAAATTTATCCTTCCTCCTTCAATTACCTGTTATTCAATCATTATTTATAATGGTATGGGTTTAATGTCGTTCTCTAACTGATAGGATCTTGATTCTTCCTTTAAGAACAATCTGCAGTCTATTACTTTTTCATTCTTCTTAAAACTTAAAAAATATTTATTTTCCATTTTCAGAAAGTTCAGCTGGAGTGTTCCTTAGAACTTTGGTAAAATTTTCAACTAAATCTAGAGAGAAATTACATCATTATGATCCAGTAATTAAGTTACCTGGAAGTGTGGCACACCTCTCTGTGTCCCCACTCGTTCCCCTGAGACCTGTTCTGGCTTCTCCATGCTGAAGGCACGTGACTGTGTTAGGTATCATTTATTCTAGATTGACAGCCGAGGCTCCGTAACGTCTCTTTATACTTGCCTGGGTTTACTTGTTTTGCAGGGTGGCAAATTTGGAGCTCTCTGCTTTTGGTGTCTATTTAGGCATTTATCTTACTTGACTAGATTGCTGTATCATGGGTGCTTGGTTCATGTTTTTTTCTAACTCTGTTCTACACTTTTCTTTTTTCCTTTTCTGGGTTAAGCTTTGACTCCATGTCTGTATGAGATGGAACAGTATACCTTTCCCAGAGTTATGTAGCTAGTTAGGTTTTTGCATGTGCTTCATTAGAACCTTCAAGTATGTACAATAAAAACCAGATTTTTTTTTTTTTTTTTTTTTGGTTAGATTACAGCAGGGGTTTGGATTTAGCACTTGACCCCTAACTTTTATGAGCAGGCTTCAGTACCGTAGGTTTTCTGCTTTATAGTCTGATGAACTGAAGGGAAGGGAGCAATTCTATTTTCTTATTTAAAAAAAATCTGGTCCTGTCACCTCTTAGCCAGTTCGGTATTTGAGTAATGTCATATACATATCTTTGTTCCTGTTATTCATCAGTGAAAACGTCCAGCCACATTGATGTGCTCTTGTGCTCTTGACTAACTACTAGTTATCTATCTGTAAAGCAAAGTGCTGTTTCCTCTGCTGTCACAAACCAGATGATTCGTAGAGTACCACAGTGTTCAGAGTTGTCAGTATCACTCCTACACAGCTTATTCCTGCATCAAAAGAGGAAAGTCCTTTGTGCCCTTTGAGATATCTTATCCACCTGCAGAGGCATGCTGGAAGCCCTGGTATACCAGCAGGCTGGCCTCACCTTTCCCTGACTCTGTAGACTTAAGTCTGGGTTCTGGTTAAGCTAACTCCCTTTAACTTTCTCTTTTTGTCAACCCCTCTGTTCCTCCTGCCCTAACTGACATGTCCCAAACTCAGATAGCTGTACAATGAAATGCAGTTTTTAGCAAATTCCTTCATTTTACTAATACACCCCAAAGCACAGTTGAACTAGCTGGTACTAAGCTGAGAGTTTGGGAGCAAAAGAAGACACAGAAGACACATCCCTTTTTCATTTAGGAGGCATTCTTGTGTAATTAGCTATTTCATATAATGGGATTTTTTTAAATAGAGAGAAGTAATATTTTATCACCATAACTTTTTTTTCCTTTGTGGTAGCTTTAATGAAAACTTTTCTAATATGTCTCTACCTTTCTTTGGAGCACAGTGCATATAATTTATTCTCTTTTCAATATCACTACAAGGTTATAATTAAAAGCATAAATTCCTGTTTCATGACCCTGAGAGTCTACTGTATTGTTCAATCCCTTTTTTTCTTAAATTCACCGACTGGCCTCAGCTGTGCGTTTTGCATTCTTGTAGCTACACTTATGTACTTTATTTATGTCCGTTGTTGATTGTCACTGTGCTGTCCCTTTCATCCTCCCTCCTTGGCTCCGAGGGTCTCTCTTCAAGCTTGACCAAAGCAGGAAGTGGGCTTCCCATTGATAAGGTCTGGAAGGTTCCACATGATGTGGATGCTCTTACCTCCTTGGCTTCCTTGGACATCGTGTAATGCACCAAGCCTGTCCCATCACAGGGCCTTGCACTTGGTGCTCTCTGTCTGGATCCTCTAACCTTGGTTTCGTGTGGCACATCCTGTTTTATTATTCCGTTCTCACTCTCCAGCATTTGTCTCTCCGAGGAAACTGCAGTGAGAACCGTGGACAACCAGTATGCTCTAGGAGGGTAAAACGGCTTGTTGGTTTTCATTTCCAGACCGTTCTGTCCCATAGAATGAGTTCGGAGTGTTCCTTCTTTTGCTTTTCTCTGGCATAGTTTTTTTGTTTTGTTTTTGTTTTGTTTTTATTCTGAAATAATCCTACATTATACATTTACAGAAAGTTGCCAAAATCCTGTCTTTCCTCAGAGATGCCCATGTATCTTTCATCCAGTGGTTATATTTTACATAACTACAGTGCAATTTCAGAACTGGGGAGATTGACATCGGTCCCACGTGTGTGTCTAGTTCTGTGTCCTGTTATCACATGTGCAGATTTGTGTACCCACCACTGCAGTCCGGACACACAGCTGCCCCACCACCTCAGAGGTATCCCGAATGCTGCTCCCTCCCCTACAACCTCCCTTACCAGCAACCACTAACCTGTTTTCCATCTCTGTAAGTTTGTCATTTCAAGAACAGTAATATAAGGGGAGTCATACAGTATGTGACCTTTCGAGATTGGCTTTCTTCACTCGGTGTAGTGCCCTTGAGATCCATCCAAGCTGTGTGTATCCACAGGTAGCTCCGTTTCATTGCTTCAGTGTTGTTCTACGGTGTGGCAGCGGCAAAGTTCGCCTAACCCTTCACCTGTTGAGGGACATTTGTTTCCAGGTTTGGGCTATTCCAAATAAAGCTGCTGTGAACATTTATAGGCTTCTGTGTGAATGTGGGTTTTCCTTTTATATGGGATCAATGTCCAGGAATACAGCTGCTGGGTCAAATGGTAAGTATATGTTTAACTTCTTTAAGAAACAGCCAATTTTCTGGCGTGGCTGTACCATCTTATGTTCTCACCAGTAGTGAATGAAAGATGTAGTTTTTCCATATCACCATTTTCAATTTTGGCTGTTTTAATAAGTATGTAGTAATAGCTCATTGTGGTTTTGTTTTGCATTTCCTTAATGGCTAGTGATATTGAGCATCTTTTCATGGGCTCGTTTGCCATCCGTATATCCTCTTCAGTGAAATGTCTCTTCTTGTCCTTTGCCCATTTTCTAATTGGATTTTTTTTTTTAAATCACTGTTGACTTTTGAGAGTCTTTATATCTTCTAGATGTATGTTCTTATATCAGATTTGTGGTTTGCAGATATTTTCTCCCAATCTGTGACATGTCTGTTTCTTTACAGGGTTTTTCACAGAAGTTTTTATTTTGTTCAAGTCTAGTTTATTGCTTTTTTTTCATTTATGGGTTGTGCTTTTGATGTCATGTCTGAGGACTCTACAAAGGATTTCCCTTGAATTTATTCTAGAAATTTTATAGTTTTACATTTTACATAGAAATCTTAGATCTATTATGAGTCAATTTTTGTATAAGATGTATGAGGGTTAGGTCCAGGGTAATTTTTTTCCTTCCATGAATGTCCAGTTGCTCTAACACCATTTGTTGCAAAGTCTCTTGCTCCGTTGAACTGCATCTTCACCCTGGTCAGAAACCAGTTGGACAGACTTCTATGGGTGTGTTTCTAGGTTCTGTATTCTGTTCCGTTGATCTGTGTGTCTGTTTATCTGCCAATACCATACTGTTTCATGAATTTTAGAAAAATCTTCCCTCTAACTACAAAAAAAATGGTTCTGGGAGCTTTTTTTCTCCCTCCAATGTTTTCTGTACTTTTTCACATATAAGTCCTAGTCATACTTGTCAGATCTTCACATAAGTATAATTTTCACATCTATTGAGTGATTGTGAATTATATTATATCTTTAATTTTTGTTTTCATATGTTTGTTGCCATTACATGGAAATAGTTGGTTTTTATGTGCTTATCTTATATCCTGAAACCTTCCTTTCTGATTTATGATGCTGAAATCATGCCCTTTTAGGATCCTGGGAAATTCCTTAGTTGAGCTCTGAGTCCTTGTGCTGTGACCTAGCCTTTGATGGTTTCCTGCCTGTGTGATCTACCATGTTCAAGGCTTATCTTGTACATTTCCTGGCACAGACCCATCATCAACCATTTCTCCACAAGAAACTGGTTTCTTCATATGGAAATGGCATTTAGAGACCACATCTGGCATCAGGAATTGGAACTATCAATTTTAACCACTGTGAGGTACTGCTTGACTCCACAGTTCTCTGCTGGAATGTGGCGACTAATTAAACCCCTTGATACTCTCTTATCTATCAGGAAATTCCCTAGTAAGGGTTCAATGATCATTTGCTAGATGAGTGAGTGAGTGAGTGAATGAATGAATGAATGAATGAAACACATCTTGTACTAGTCTGATGGTGGCAAGACAGAAAAAATATTATATGGCCCATCTAAGAAAGAAAATGTCAAAGCAATTCAAATCACTGCCAGTTCTTCAAAGAATTCCAAAACTCCTGCAAACCACACAACTTCTCTTTCCACCCTCTCTCCTTCCTCCCAGTAACCTCCCCACCAGCCTGGCCTCTTTGCTCTCCCTCTTCCTTTCTGGATCCACTCCAGACTTCGTGTTTCTCTCCTTGGGCTGAATTCCCAAGACTCTCCCCTCCTCTAGGCTCTGCTGCCACCCCAAACTGCTTGGTAAGGCCCCATAGGAAAGGAAGAGAGAGACTGAACATGCTCTTGATTGAAAGTCTTCTCTACTCACCACAAATAAACACATAGATGCCGGTACTTGGTCACAGGTAGCTCTACATCAGTCCTGCAGTGCAATGGTGGGACGCGCATGGCCTGGCGCCGTCAATATTCAACAATGCACATCCCGCCATCATATACACACTTCAGACTTATTTTTTAATACACAAGATGGCCCCGTGAGCTAGGCAGAGATCTCTCATTTCAGAGGTGAAGAAACGGAGCCCAGAGAACTAACGTGGCTGCTGTAACAAATTTCCATAAACTCAGTGACTTAAAACAACACAGGTCTATTTTCTTGCATTCTAGAGGTCGGAAGTCCGAATTGAGTCTGACTGGATAAAATCAAGGTGTGTGGAGGGCTGCATTCCTCTGGCGGGTCTGGAGAAGAATCTGTTTCTTGCCTTTCCAGCTCTAGAGGCACCTGTGTTCTTGGACCTGTAGCCCCTCGTTCATCCTCAAGCCAACAGAGTCTCACCTTCAGATCTCTCTCTGGCTCTGACTCCCCTGACTGTGTTCACTTTGAGGGACGCTTGTGATGACTTGGACCTACCCAGATCATCCAGTATCATCTTCCCATATGGGATCCTTAATCACATCTGCAGAGTTCCTCTGCTGTGTGAGGTAACATATTTACAGGCTCCGGTGGTTAGCACGTGGCCAGCCCTGGGGCCATTATTCTGTAGACACAAAGGAAGTGCCTATGCTACATACCAGGGCTGAGAGTTAGGCTGCACATTTTCCATCCCTCTCCACCCTGCAAGGCTGGCCTCTCCTTTGGGGACTCTCAGAGGGCTTTACCTTTGGGTAACTCTGGCTGTGGTCTTTCACTGTGTTCAAACCTAGTGCCTGGTTCATTGTAATAATTTGGGGCCAGGGTGTGGGTTGAATACTGCTTGGGGCAAACCTAAAACGCCTGTTGAGAAATGTGGCCAAGGACCAAGAACGAATCCATCAACACCTAACGAACAACAGCACGGTTCTCCATGAAGACAAATGGAGGCAATTACGTTTTATGTTACTGTGTTATGTTTGTCATGGAAATGAACTGCATGATCGTTAACAATGGCAGGAAGTGGAGACAGTTGGGAAAAATGGCTGTTACCCTTTCTTCTATTTTTATCCATTTTCCTCATTTTGTTTTCCTGTGGGGTATCTAGGCACCATGAGTGATGTTACCTAACTCTGCACACTGCCTGTATCTCACAGGTGTACTGTCATGGATAATAATGTTTTCAGTATTCTTAGACTTTCCCAAAATGGTCCTCTTTAAATTATTTATGGCTATATTTTGGGCATATCACCATTTACCCTGGCAAATCTGAAGTTACCTGCCTATTTTCTCATTTTAGACACATCCTAATGTCCACATCAAATGGTTTTATAAAGCTTTTCCTGGAAAAGTCCAAAGTGGGTAGTTCTTGAGAAAAAAAGATTGCCTGTCTCCGAAGGAAATTATCACTAATATTCATAGCTGACCCCAAGTCTCCAATGTCTGCCTCTTGTTCGCAGGAGCAATGGCTGGATCTAGTGGGGAACATAATTCCTACCAGAGGGACCAAGGAGGCCTGGCTTTTGGGTTCTGCCAGGATAGGAAGGGGAACCCCTCACCTCAAGTTTATATACCTCAGGGGCATGGGGCTCCCCTGCCAAGCTCTGGCCTCTTGTGGAGCAGTGGTCCTCCTGGTAGATGTCAACATGTGGGACTTTGACAAACCCAAGTGCATCACTAGCTCCATGGTCACTGCCTCATGCTGAGCACTGTCCTAGCTACCGAGGAGCCTGACCTGAGTCCTAGAGAAGTGGGGGAGAGAGACAGAGAGGGAGAGACGGAGACAGGAGGGAGGGAGAGGCACACACCCAGGCTGCAGCCGTCTTGAGTGCCAGGACAAAGGTTTACGCCAAATACTGTTCCTGGCCTCGTGCCCCACCAGATCCAGGGAGAGGGAAGGTGGCTAGACTCAGGTGAGGGAACTAAAGAGAATTTGGGGTGGGTGGGGTGGAGGGGACTGGGTTAGAGTCTCGATTCTTCCACTTTCTTTGGGAAGGTTCCTTCACCTCTAGTAGCATCTGTTTCCTACCCATAGGGGTGACAACAGTAGCTCAGCATTTTGGAGTTGGGGGCATATGCCAGGCATCATGCTAATCTTGTTTGTTTCTCATGCCACTGCTAAGCAATGAGTGCCTTTGTTATCCCCACCGACAGACAGGCAGGCTGTTCAGTGCCCACAGCTGGGGCGGGATGCAGAGGAGGGTCCCCAGCAGTGATCTCTCCATCCACTTCTTGGTCACAGCCACCAGGTGCTGGGAGAACCAGATGCAGCGATGTGTGCAGAGCGCTGAGCACATGCCAGGCCCATGGAATGTGCTCAGAAACGTCTGCATCTCATCGCTCTGTGAGGAGGGCAGAGCAGCTTGGTAGAGGAGGATGGTTGAAAGGGGCTTCTTGCTCCTTCTGTGGAACTGCAAGCAGCTCCAGGTTGTGGGATGAATGGGGGGTGCCCAGGGCATCTGTTCTCAGGGAGATACATCCAAAACAAACAGGCTCACCCCTGCTGAAATGGAACTCAGAGAAACCTGTCAGAACTCAGGAAAAAACACCACTGTCCATCTCCCAGCTGTGGCTAACGGTTCTACTGGATTTCCTGATCAGCACCTTTGGACTACCTCCCAGTACGGGGTAAATAATGCAAGGTCTTCTGGGCCCTTAGCCCAGCCTGTGCTCCCTGAAGACATTTTCATTTCACATTAACAAGGGATGTGGTAACCCTTCCTGAGGGTTTAGTTTAGGAGCCCAGGGTTTTAAATCCCTCCCAGCCTTATTTATAAATCAGTTGCTCTGTGTGACTGTTTTACCATTTCTCTGCGTTTGTTGGCCAGGCTGTGTGCGTAAGCACAGAAGGCTCGTAGGCTGTGTGATGGAGCATTCTGTTTATACACAAATGCCGTGGCCCATACCGGTAGTTTCCAGAAAGAAACAGAGTTAAAAGTTGGGTATCCTTCTAGATTTATTGTCATCTCCACTGCTGACAGAGTTCTGTCCTTGAGCACAAGGCTCTTGCCCACAGTCTGGGGAACGTGCGTTTTCCAGAAGCGCGTGGAGGGGCGCCACCACGGAGCTGCAGCTGTCATACTTGAGGTGTTGCGGCTCTGCCACGGCCATGTGTGGTCTGTGGGCACAGCTTTGTCCCTATGTCATCAAAGACCGTTTAACAAAGAGTAGAACCACTTTGTCGTAATCACCTTCCTTTAAAGAGGAACTAATGCTGTGACTGACCTGCAAGGGGGAGAATATTCCAGAAGCAGTCTGTCCCCCCCCCTCCCCCGCCCTTGATCTGCCAGCATTCCTCACTATTGTTCGCTCTTCAAGAAACACTGTTTTTCACGGCCGCTATTCCTTGTGCTTGATCCTGCCATGAAGACATGGCCGAGCACAGGCGCTGCCACGCGGAGCCAGGGTCAAGCGCTCTGCCCACTGCCCCTTCTTCTGCAGGAGGAAGAAAGCCTCCATGTGCCTTGTGCTGAAGGAAGGGAGATACAGAGACAAACTGTCTGACTTGCCTGGATGCTTGAATCGCCAGGCTCAGCCTTCCCGACATAGCCCGCTAGGCGGGGATGGCTGCCACGGAATGACAGGGGGTCACCGGGGCTGCAGGCGGGTGCACACGTGCTGTGGGGGCCTTCCCGGGGGTTCTCGCGTCCACCGGCTTGGCAGCAGCCCACTCTGCACACCGGCAGCTTGGGGACGAGCACCTCAGTTGGCCATGGCAATACGCGTTTAATTCTGGGCTGACATAGGTATTGTTTTTATTGTGCCATATATAAAATGAACTTTTTCAGATCTGTCCACTATTTGGAGAGGATCTCAGGAGAGTCCCACTCTAGGGACAGTTTCATTAGGGTCTATCTAGGTTCTAGATGTTTTTCTGTCATCCTTTTTAATGGTTTCTAGTTTGAGTGGATTTCATGGTCTGGGTGAGTTCCAATGTTTGAGGACCTGACTACACATTCTGCACATTTTGTTGAGTCTTGTTTCTTTTTCTAATTGTTTTGTTTTAGCAAGAAAAAAAACGTGGCTGGGAATTTTTATGCCTGAACTTCAGCTCTGGTTGAACCTTCCTCAGTCAACTTCATTCTTCCACATATGACCAGGCCAGAATTTGGGTATAGCCTCATATTTGTGCCCAGAGCTGGAACCATTAGCTAAAGTAACAAAAGGCTCTGGGTAAAGTATACATTGATTAAAATGCTTTTTAAAAGTAGCTAGAAAAAGAAATAAAAAGCAAAACAAAATGAGTGGACTAGAAAAATAAATAAGTAAAAATACCTGGAAAATTTAAGAAGCACTGCTATAAATAAATCCATTTATCCTGGGCGAAAATCCTCGATGGAATATACCCTGCAGTAGGTGTATTGGGTTACCGTGAAATTTCTTCATTGCTTTCCCGTCTCTCCTGTTGTTCAGTGTCTTTCAAAGAGGAAAAGGACTGATTCTGTTTATGACACGTCAACATGTGTTGAGAAGAATCCAGGGATTTTCCAGCATTAAAGTCTCATATCGCAGGGATTGCTGTTGGAGTGGGAGATGGGTGGAGGTACCTGAAAATAGGCTTTCCTAGGCTTCTTTGCTAGAGCATTACTTTGGCTTCTGTGCACATGGCTTTAGGGAGTAGCAGTTATGACGTGAATCTGGTAATTCCGTGACTTGGCCATGTTTGTATGGCAGTCTGTTCAGTAAAACTGTAAAAAGTATTTGATATTTAGCCCTAGAAGGAGGATGGTTGACTACATTTATTATCTGACAATCTGCCATCCATACGCACCACACCTGAGGAGCCAGATTCAGATCCGGCAAATACTGAGCAGAGGACTTAGTGTCAGCCCCACTCATGTCATTGCCTGATTTGTACTTGACGAAGGTCCTTTTGATATGAGTCCTGTCACCTCTACTTCACAGATGACAAAACAAAGTAGTGAGCCTGAGGGAACAAACCAGAGCCTGATTCCAGGCCTGTTGACCCGTCCAGGTCATACTTGTCTGGGCATTTCTAGGACCTTTCTCTATCAACACAGAGTATTGTGATGATTCCAGCCTGGGTTTACCCATGGAGTTACTGCCTGTCGTCTGTAATCATCTTGTACTGGTAGAAAGAGGGGGTGTCTTCTCTGTAGATCATTTGAGATTTTAATTTGAAGATAGGCCATGTTTTACCTCAACCCACCAGGAACTAGTCTTGGAGAAGATGAATGAGCTCTGAGCTCTGGTGTCCCTTCTGCTTTATTCAGAGACAGACATTGTGCCCTCAGGAGGGTGTCCCTCTTTTCTTCTGTTTGTGGCGCAGGGAAGTTCTGTCTCTGCTGCTGCTAGGCAAGCTGACCCCGATGCCCACCCAGTGCTGCGCTCCTAGTGAGCAGTCTGGGAAGCCCCAGGCCAGGCCCACAGTCTGGGGGAAAGATGGATGCATCATCCTTTGAAGCAGGACAAATAGGAGCCCTTGACCAGAGCTTCAGGAGGAAGTCGAGACATGTGGGTAGGAGGCTCAACAGAGGTGAGGTTGGTACTTGCTTCTCTGTCACCTCCGGAAGCCACCCTCCTGTTACTGAGCTATTATGTGTGTTCTCGGTTAGAGAACCTGGCCTGTCTTTCTAACATGACATCTCATCCGCATTTTATTTTTTAAGAAGCTGTCACCAGGAAGATGGATGTGGTCAGACCTTCACATTTTCAGCTGCCTCTTTGGCTTCTCTACTCCTCCTCTAAAATTCTACAAAATACATAGTTGGGACTTCACAGACCTATCATTTTCTTTTTCTATCTTTTGGATGTGTTCTTCCCATTGACTTACCTCCTTGCGCTCAGTAACCGTATTCCCCAGTCACCTTCCCTGGATGGTGTCATGCACACCACAGGCGCTCCATATAGACTCAATGAAGGGTTGGGTGACCCTTTTCCTTGCCTGGGTTCTGGTACCAAGATGGAGTTGCAAACTCAAAAATGAACAGTGAGAGAAAATTTATCAGTATGAATACGTGCATGTTTTCTTCTTTCTCTTCATTCAACATGCATCTATTGGTGACATTCTGTTTGTCAGGCTCTGTGCTTAAATACTGGGGGCAACTGTGTCTAAGGCAGAACATCTGTGTATTGAACATGCTTCAGATCCAGACAGTTTAAGGGAGTTATCATTTGAGAAATCCTATCCTATAATGTACCCCCACTTGGATCTGTAATTAAGAGTTGACAGCTAATGTAGAATAGGTTAAAGACTTTATATAAATTTAATTATATTTCCCCATATATTTGCCCTGATGAAATTAACCATACATGCTATAGAAAAGACTCCCTGCATGGATTAAATTGAAATGTTTGGCAAAGCATGGACCACAGTGGTAACTAAGCTGGTAAAAAGCTTGAATGGCTCCTCCCTGTCTCTGTATCTTCCTGCTCTTAAGGGAAAGTGAATAAAGTGTTTCCTATTACTTCTTGTAGTTCATAAAAACACTGAATCTAAGCTCCATGGGACATGGGCCGTGTGCACCTGGTTCAGGTTTGTACTTCCTCTGCTCTGAGTTAGGCCTGGGGACTCAAATCTGACTAAGTAATGAATACAGTTATTTGGTTCCCTTCCCACAGCAATCCAGGAGAATGTCTACCCTTGCTTTCCTTCCTGGTCTCGGGCAGCTCCTAGGGGGGAGGTACAAGCGAGGCCGTTTTCATCAACCACCAACCTGGTGCTTTCATAATTAAGGTGTCAGGGCCACAGGTTGGAAAGCCGGTGTTCTGTATGACATTGAGAGCGTGACATCCCCCAACATTGGCAAGTGTGGCAGGAAGCTCACTTGAAGATATGCCCGCTGATTGCCCCGCCCCCAGCCCCATGCATGCAGTGCGTAAGCCCTTGGATCTAGGTGTCCAGGGGCATTTTCCCCTCCCGGGTGATTTTGATCAGAGCTGATGGCCAAAGACTCCAGGGATCTCCTCTGAGGTTTTAACTTCCCCGAAATAGAGAATTCTTATTTTGCCAACTGCCTCAAGAAAGTGTTGGGAGAATCACGTGCAGAGCCAAAAGCACTTGGAGTGTGCCCTTTCAAATGAGTCCTCTTCTGAACCACTGTCTTTCCCTCTTAGTAAAGCCCCATTACTCAGGACAGCCAATAGATTTCTCTCTGAGAACCGTCCCTGTGCTTATGGCCGGCAGCAAGCAACCCTTCAGCTTGTTCTTCACATGGCCAACACTCTGTTTTCCCAAGCTATAATGCACTGAACTGTTGAATTTGTGTATCATTTTCTTTTTTACTATCCCATGGAATTAAAAGTTAGAAGATTTCATTTTGATACCACCTTACACCAGTTAGAATGGCAAAAATGGACAAGGCAAGAAACAACAAATGTTGGAGAGGTTGTGGAGAAAGGGGAACCCTCTTACACTCTTGGTGGGAATGCAAGTTGGTACAGCACTTTGGAAAACAGTGTGGAGGTTCCTCAAAAAGTTAAAAAAAAGAGCTACCCTATGACCCAGCAATTGCACTATTGGGTATTTACCCCAAAGACACAGATGTAGTGAAAAGAAGGGCCATATGCACCCCAATGTTCATAGCAACAATGTCCGCAATAGCCAAACTGTGGAAAGAGCCGAGATGCCCTGCAACAGAGGAACGGATAAAGATGCGGTCCATATAGACAATGGAATATTACTCAGCCATCAGAGAGGATGAATACCCAACTTTTACATCAACACGGATGGGACTGGAGGAGATCATGCTAAGTGAAATAAGTCAAGCAGAGAAAGTCAATTACCATATGGTTTCACTTATTTGTGGAACGTAAGGAATAGCAGGGAGGACATTAGGAGAAGGAAGGGAAGAATGACCGGGGGGGGGGGGGATCAGAGGGGGAGATGCACCATGAGAGACTATGGACTCCAGGAAACGAACTGAGGGTTCTAGAGGGGAGGGGGTGGGGGGATGGGTTAGCCCGGTGATGGGTATTAAGGAGGGCATGTTCTGCATGGAGCACTGGGTGTTATACACAAACAATGAATCATGGCACACTACATCAAAAACTAATGATGTGCTGAATGGTGACTAATATAACATAATAAAAAATATTATAAAAAATGAAATGTAGAATCAAAATGGGAAAGACTAAGGAAATCATTTCATGTAAAACCACACATACATTTATTTTAATAAAGTGAAAATAAAGGAAAAAATCTCCTTGGCTTAATGCTATAATCTTCCTGTAAAGTCAATGTAAGTTTTAAATTAGTACTTTGGAATTATGTGATAAAAAAGCCAAGTAGTCTGTATGATGGGCAAAGTTCTAAACGCATGCCGTTGCATTCATTTTGAAAGTTGTTCTCCTGGAATAAAAGTGACTTACTGTGGAAAGATATTTTAAAATACAGAAATCAAAAGAAAATAAGTTATAATCTTACCACTCAAAGTTAACTGCTGTTAACATTTATATATACCCATATAGAGGATTATTTTTATGCACTGAGAACACATTCTTCTTTTTTTGAACCCCAAATGGTGGATGCTACTGGATATGCTGTTTTGCATCTGTATCAGGATTCATTTGACTTCTAGAAAGAGAAACCTTAACTTAAACAAGTTTAAACGTGAATAAAGTACATCATCTCATGAAATAGGGGCCCAGAGAGAGGATGGGCTCCTGGATGGTTGGTTCAATGACTCGGTCGGGTTATCAAGACGAAGGACCTAGCTACTCTCTTTTCTCTCTGTCCTGCCACCAGCATCATGAGCTTCATGCTAAGGTTCTTCCCTTCGTGGTCATATAGTTGCCACTGTGAACATCTGGACAGCACGCTTCTTTATTCATATCTGGTGGAGGGAGAAAAAGCCTGTTCCCACCAGCCATGGAATGGAGATCCTGCCCTTCCGTTTGGTCAGACGGACTTAGGCCTGACTGCCCCCAGAGTAAGGACAGTTCCCAGACACCTGCCGTAGGCCAACTGGCTCAAGCCTGGCTTCCTCGGTCAGTCCCTGGCAAGAGGGATCGGCTTACCGTGATTGGCTTACACTGGTTGGGGTCAATTCTCCAAACCACATCACTACTAGAAAATGGTGGGGATGAGGAAGAGATGTTGGAAGTCAGCCCCCTCCTCAGTAACCTGATATTTTCACAGAATGTTTTATGGACACATAGAAGAGTCACGTTAAAGGATCAGTTAGCTTACTTTCTCATCATCACCTTCAGGCTGTTGTCTAATGTGCTCTGACTCTCAAAATTCTGTCCCTCCTGCTTTTGTCTACACGCCGCCTTCCCCCGCGTTGTGAGGGTGGCTGGCAGCCTCCAAGTGTGGGACGCACGCTTCCTGCCTGGCCTCCAGCAGGGGTGAGAGTCCTCCCCCAAGCGTGCTCCTCCCCACTGTCCAGAAGGGCAGCTGTGGTCCCATGCCAGTTCCTCATGTTTTACATGTGGTACCTGAACCTGTACAGGCCTCTGATGACCAACATCCAAACCTGGTGCTGGGAATGAGCCACCTTCCTGCCATCCATGGCAGCCTGGGCCAGGCGTGGGCACAGCAGAATCAGGGTCTATTAGGGAAGAAGACTCAGAGAATGAATGCATGGTACCTGCTCCAATGTCTTTAAAAATTGCTCTTTTCTTATACATTATAACAGTTATCTGAATTGTCTGAAATTAAGATGAATGTCTTCAGATGGTTTAATTTTCATTTTAAAAACTCAGTTTCTTTTGTAGAAATGCTCTGTTCAGAAAGAGTTGGACGGGAAGAAAGAATAAAGTCTTCTGGGGAACTGATCCTCATTAATCTAATGTTCTCTAAAGCTTAGGCATTTTTGTGCTGTCTTTTTTGGCATAATTTTTGACTTAAAGTGGCCTAGAAGTTAAAACCCAGAAGGAAAAACATGAGCTTAAAGATACAAATTATAATAGATGTAAACTTTAATATCTTTATTCCTTATGTACTTTTTATTTTCAATACCCTTGAGACAATGTCCTAAATAATATAGAGAATTGATAGGCATTTTTGGAGAATAATTCTGAGAAATAATAGGCATATTTGAAATTACTACAGCAAAAATCAGATCTTAGAGAAAAAAGTTATGACATACTCAGTTTTTTAAATTATACTATTAAATGTGTAACTTCATGTGTAATAAATATTCATATTTAATTTTAGGTGCCAGGGTAACATACACTAAAATAAAATGGAACAATTTCTATGGTTCTATAAAGGAATCTATAAAGGAGTCATAAATAATTATGGTAAAACTTTGAGATATTTTTATGGGACTAAAAATTGAAAACTCGTTAATAGGGAAATTTTCTTAAGTGATAAAGGAGGTAGGTTAGTCACAGAGGCCTCAAACTGCAGTATATCCTATGGAACCCTGAATAAGCAGTAACGTCGTAAGATAATCTTGTATAATGTGTAAAAGTGAAGAGTGTCTGAAAAAGCTTTCCATAAGGTAGCAGGAAGAAAAAGATTGTTATTACAGTAAAATTCCCCATGACCGGTCCTGCAGTTTGCATGTTTTTTTGTTACCAGAACAGAGATCTTATCTGAATTTAGAAGGGCTACGACTCTCTAGGATTTAAAATGAACAAATAAACGTATTCCCTATAAAGTAACAACCTGTGGGCAGCAGTGCACTTCACTCTGGATCCCGGGTGCTTCCGGCGGGCGTTTGGATAAGAGCAGGGACTAAAGTGTACTTGGGTGCTCAGAATGTGTCGTACCTGCAGCGCCCAGTCCACCCTTTGTATCTTTTTGCTTTGTTAATAAATTCTGCAAATTATAGCAAGAGCAAAGGATACTACGACACTTATTTTCATTAAAAGCTGCTTGGATTTATGGAAGTTGTATCTTTGTTACTTTTTTTTCCTCTTCCTTTAAGTAAGTACTCTGGTGAGACTGTGTGTGATCTGCCCGGCAGAGCACCAGTCCACATGTGGGAAGACAGGTCCTCTCTCTGGTGAATTGTCACCTTGCTATGTTACCTTGAACAAATAACCTCTGTGATCTTCAGTTTTCTCATTTCTAATGAGAAGGTGGTGGGTCAAATGTGTCTCCGAGTTTCCTTTTTGCAGCAGAATTGGGGTATACGAGAAGGTCTCAGTGATGATGGGCTAGACTGTTTGTACCTCTGGATGTGGGGAGGTGGCCCAGGTGAAGAATATGCAGTCCTAGCATTAGCGGTTATGGGAAAATCAAGTCGAAGGGGTCAGTACTGCCCACTGGCAACTTTTCTTCTACCCACTAGTTGAGAAATAGAGGTACAGAGGCTCTAATGAGGCTCCTTGGGAGGTGGAGGAAATTGCAAGTGAATTCATTTGCCCCCAGTCCAGGTTTGGGGTGATTCAGCCCTGCATTTTCGAGGTTTGTGACCATTGTGTGATCAAACAGCCCTGCTTGAAGGGAAAAGACCAGCTCTTCTGGAATTTCTTCTAACTTGTTACACATTCCCAGAGGAAGCTTTGAGTTTCAACAAACCTTGGGTATATATGTTCCAAAATGTTGTCTTCCTCACAACCAAGGGTCGGAGGGCTCAGACCCTCCTCGCAGGAGTGTGGACTGGGCCAGAGAAGGCTTAACCACCGCCATGTTCCTGAGGTCGGCCTGTACGCTTGTTTTTTGTCCTTCCAGGTCTTTTTTAAATCCTGGACATTCCTTTCTAGTTGGCCTAATAAATTAATTTGCCTTACGAACAAGAAGTCCTGTGGAGTGGCTTTGACGCTGTCTCTTGTCTGATACAGAGCCATCACGCTGGAAAATCAACTGGTGATTCTTGCCGCGACCGCAGGTGATGCCGGGGCTTACTACGCGCAGGCCGTCAACGAGCGGAACGGAGAGAACAAGACCAGCCCGCTCATTCACTTGAGCATAGCAAGTGAGTTTTGAAATTCCAAATGATAATTCTGAAGGCAATAAAGTCTTGATTTAATTAATATATTTCTCATGGGACATTTTGCAATAAATCTCTAAGATAGTGGCGATGGTTTAATATTAAAGATTTTTATTTATTTATTCATGAGAGACAGAGAGAGAGAGGCAGAGAGAGAAGCAGGCTCCCAAGGAGCAGGGAGCCCGATGTGGGGCTCGATCCCAGGACCCTGGGATCATGACCTGAGCCGAAGGCAGATGCTTAACCATCTGAGCCACCCAGGCGCCTGAGTGATGGTTTAATATTGATCCAGTGTCAATAGTTGCTTTCTTTGAAGTGGTATGCAGAAAATATGAGCACAACAGGTGATTCTGACTGCAAGATCTTATTTGTTTTGGGGATTTAAAATATTTTTGCTTTTGCACACTGTTACTGCGTACTGTTTTTAACAACAAAAAAAAATCTTGATTTTTAAGGAATTGTATCTATGAAACTTATTTGAGACTAGATTAAGCACAGGTTGTTAGTTTAATTTAAAAATAAGATCTTTGAGAAAATATATAAAGTTGTGTTAAAATTAGCAGTATTTCTTTTTTCTTTTTTTTTCTTTTTTTAGAGAGAGAGTGAGCAGGGGGCAGAGGGAGAGGGAAAGAGAGAATCTTAAGCAGGCTCCAATGCCCAGGGCAGAGCCTGCCCCAGATTAGCAGTATTTCTTAACTATAATCAGCTGACCATTTTTTCTACCTGATTTTACTGAATAATGAAGAGAATACAGTTACACTTTCAGTTTATTTAAGGAAGTTTTAGTTTGAGGAAACTTAGTTTAAACATTTGACCTTTGAAAGAAGGCTCTAGCTAGTGTTGATTGCTGAGGAAGGGAGAAATGATCAGAAGCAAAAACTCTGAGCTAAAAGAGATTAAAATGTGTACCTCACAGGGCAGGTCACCAGATGTTGGCAGCGTGAAGTTTCATGGGATGAAATGCATTAACTCTGTTCCTGAGAACATACAGTTGGGAAACAGTTGTAAATATCAACATTTGATGATCCCATCAAACAAGAGTGAATTAAACGGGTTGTCCGTATAGCAGTGAATGTCATCTTTTTGAGAAACACCTTGAAGGGATGGCCTT
The DNA here is from genome assembly GCF_009762305.2 of Zalophus californianus. Lineage (NCBI taxonomy): Eukaryota > Metazoa > Chordata > Mammalia > Carnivora > Otariidae > Zalophus > Zalophus californianus. Next base: position 111,042,080 of record NC_045604.1, on the reverse strand, counting down.
CCCCGGCAGGTGGTTTGAAAAGTTTCGTGTCTTACGTGGGATGGGATCACGGTGTTTGCTTCCTGCGGGGTACAGTTGCGTGAAGCCGAGTAGGACTGACTGGGTGAATGTCGGCAGCAAATGTGGGGCAGGAGACCACAGGGTTAACTGAGTGCTCCGTCACGGCGCACCCTCTTCCTGGTAAGTGTTCCTAAGGGGCCATCATCCTGCCATCAGCAGCTCCATTCCTACGAGTTGAATTCTGATCTCCAGACCACAGATTGTGTGCGGATTGGGCTGTCACCGTGGCCTTTTTAATGCCTTGGAGAGTTATGTGCGTTGACTGGGTGTGGGCTTTTGAATCAAGAATCATAATAGAAATAAATGTGACTTCTCAAGATTTTTTTCAATATTGATAATAAAGGATGGAAATTGTGTTATCAAACAGATTGATTACTTTAATGATTTCTGAGTTTTACAATTAGAACCATTTGTTCTGTTTAGAAAATTGATTTAGCACTCACATGTAATATACATACCAGGATAATAATTGGTCAGATTGGGAGAATTCTAGGTCAGAAACAAGGAAATTGGTCTTCGCTGGTTGGAAGAGGGGAAAAAATTTCCACAAATAGTCTGGTTACCGTGATGCTGACATCACAGAGCTGTGGAATAGTCTGTACCTGTAATTTCCCACATGCCTGTTCTAGAAAGGCCAGTAGGAAATAAAGCCAGTACAGTGAATTTGCAAGTTGCCATCCTATGCAATACCATGGCGTTAGATAATTGGAATATGTAAATTCTTTTTCAGTAATTTCAGTTTCTACTCCTACCAAGAAGTATATTGGAAGCAGCTCATAAATATTATAATTAACTGCCTTGCATTTTGTTCCCTTGTATATTTTTATCTTTTCATTGGCACCAGGTAAAATGTATGGAAGGTGAGGTATAAAAAGGTTGATGGTGTGGAGGGACTTACTGTAAATCTTGGGAGAAAACCTGCACACTGTTTCCTTATATATTCTTTGCTTTTTATTTGGGACCAAGTAACATGTGAAGAGTCAGAAGGTTGAGGAAGCAGCCTCTTTTGATTCTCAGGATAACATTCTGTTGACATATTGGATCTAGCTAAAAGTTAAATGGCACTCTATTATGCATTTTCACACTAAAAATTCTATTTTGAAACCTCTAAAGATCAGAAATATTGATAAATCTGTAGAAGCCCCCAGAATTGTATGTTTAAGGGCTGCTCCTTTCTGGACCGCAGCAAATGCTCTCAGCAGCAGAACCTGCTCTCGGGCCAGCGCCGGGTGAGGCCGGGGAAGGGGGACGTGCAACCCCTCTAAGTTTATCATGGGGTTAGGTGTCCTCAGGACCCATCTGAGCTGGCGGTAGGACACGCTGTGTGCTGCAGACTTAGACATCTTGGTTTGTTTTGTTTCTGATGGAGGCTTTGTAAAAACACCAAACAAGATTGATGAAATTTTAAAAAAAACTTGCCAGCCAGCATTTCTGAAGAATCAAAAGGTATTACAGTCAATTATCATTTAACGAAGATAAATTTTTCTTCGGCAGGAGGAGACTAAAATAAGGAACCTTTATGTAGTGAATACGACTGAGGTGGTAAGGTACTAGAAATTAAATTCCTGGTGGATCGTACTATAATTAATTTAAAATTGGAGAGCCCCAGGCGGCCCCACCTCTTGTTTCCTGTCGTAATAATAAGCAGTTCCTCCTGCAGGACAGCCTGGCGTCGAAGTGGGATAGCACCCAGGGGTCAGCCTTGTCTCAAAACATCTAAATGAGTGATGCCCTAACATCCAGCTAACAGGAGCAAATAATGTATCTTCCCAACAACCATGTACACGAGAGTTCACAACCTTGGGCCCTTTTCAGTCACTACATGTTGTGGCTACACTTGAAGCTTATGGGAAGCAAAAGGTAGAGACGATTCAGATAAAAATAAATAAATGTTTAAAAAAGCATGGCAGTTAGGAGGGAAATGCAGCCCCTCCACCGGACCACGCGCTGTTCTGTGCACGTTTAGTAGGTGGCGTTGTTATCTCTTCCCATTTCTGCTCCCTTTGTGTGGCTAGGGAGAGAAAATGCAGCGTGTTCTTCACGGATACTTCCTGTCCGGAAGGAGAGGCCCCCTCCGAACTGTCCATTCTCCTGCTCCCCGGTGGCAGCTCGCCGCCATCTCGGGTGGATTCACTTTGAGGTTTTAATGTGACGTGAAGCCAGCAGATGTTAAGGGTGTAGGCGGGACTGCTGAAGCGTCCTGCGTGAATATTTCATAGCTGGCTCCCGCTGCTCGGGTGCGCGCCGGAAAAAGAACGGGCTGAACTCACCCGAGAGTGGCTGTTCCTATTCTGAGGTCAGACCCAGGCAAGCCTTATAAACCTGTCAACCTGCTTTTGGTTTTCACTTTGAAGATTTTACATTGAGTTAACTTTGGTGGATCAGATCTTCTGAACTGAATTAATAATGTGAATAAGTTTCTTAAAATCAGAAGAAAGGGTAGAGTCAGGAGATGAGAGGAATTCTCTTGGATGAGGAGGAGCCCGTCGTTGTGTAGATGACACAGTGCCCACCTTGACCCATCGTGGGCTCTGACCCCACGTGCAAGATGCCCAGTGTAGTGACAGCCTCTGGCAGGGAGGAGGATTGAAGAGGAAGCGGTGCCCGTCTCCTTCCTGTGTTTTTACCTCTTTCATTTTAATGCCTCCTCTTCAAACAGCATCCGCAGGTATCATTTCAGCTGATCCTCCTTCAGGCTGACAAACCCTTGCTTTTCATTCTGAAGACCACTTAACATTCTTTTGTCCTCTATAATGCTAATTTAACTGCAGACCTCATATATGTGTAGTAGCTGAAAGTGGATTCCTGAGAATAATGTCCAGGAACAGTCGTCTGAGAGAACCGCCCTATAAAACAGGGCTCTTGTGCACCCAGATAAAATTATCTCGCATTTTCTTTGTGCCTTAAATATTTCTGGGAGAAAGGGGCAAGGCAGAAGCCTTTCAAGTGTACTCTGACATGATTCCCAAAGCAATAGGAACAGTTTGAAATATTGCTGGAAACCTATCCAGAGACAGTGTCCATACCACAAATGATGAATTTAGAATCCAGCTATGGCTTTATACATCGGATGGAACTTTACTGCCAGAATTTTCAGAAACATAAATAGGAAGTGTACTTTACGATAGAGTAATGAGCTAATCATTTCGGATGTACTGAACCTTCTAAGTGGGGTGTGTAATGAAGCATAAGACATGCTCGGGCCCTGGCGTCCTGGAGCTGGCCGCGGGCAGAACAAAGTGTAGGCTATGGGCTCTAAAGTGATTTTGTAGGTACCCCATCAGTAAACAAGCCTTGTGCGTCCACCCCTCATACATGCACACTCAGTTATTTATAAATTAGAAGCATAGAACTATCATACAAAAGAGATAAAGTTGAAATAAATGGTATCTTAAGTATCTTGCTAATCGCGAACATCTTATTAATCTCAAAAATAAGACAAGTGATTTTTCCAGCAGAAGTGGGTTTATTCAGGAATAACACAGAATGCAATTCAGGACAGGCCAACTATGGCAAAACCATACGCAAATTCAAGAAACAAAACAGGAATGTTGTTTTTGGAGAATAGAGAGGAATTTGCAGGGGGGTTGGAACAAAAGTCTGTTGGAGAAAAGCCAGAGTTCATAGTAATGATGGTTCCTGATTGGCTGGGTTGCAGGGGTGGTTGATTTCTTTTTGTTTTGTTTTGTTGTTTAAAGATTATTTATTTGAGAGAGAGAGAGAGAGAGAGAGAGAGTGTGAGCAGGGAAGGGGCGGGGCGGGGGAGGGAGAGACAGAATCCCAAGCAGACTCCCCGCTGAGGGCAGAGCCCCATGCAGGGCTCGGTTTCACAACCCTGAGATCATGACCTGAGCGGAAACCAAGAGTCGGATGCTCAACCGACCGAGCCACCCAGGCGCTGGGGGGGTTGACTTCTTGGAGGACGTGCATTGCACATCTTTCCCTATTGGGGCCTGGAACTGTGGGTTCTTTCCTGTTGACCATTCTGCTCTTGGGTCTGTAATGGACAGTTCCTCCTGTAATGGATGTCAAGCGTGGGCTCCCAGCCTCCCCTTCTAGCCGCCTGAACCCACTTTAGTGAGGTTCCCCTTATTAATTTTCAGATTCATTCCATCTTTAGTTCATGTCTCATGGCACAACAGACACTTTGTGAGTGGTCTTCCTGATGATGATTTCGTTTTTTGGACAAATCCTTGTGACATCCGTTTAAGGAGTACTGTTTATCCGGTGTCGTTGCCGATGAAGGTCTCCATGCTGCCGTTTGTCATTTGTGCTCCCCTCGGAGTACCTCAGGTCTGTGCTTCTTCACGGTCATGTGTATCTGGTTATCTATTCTGTGAGAGTTTAGTTAAAACCAAATACAATTGACCCTTGGAGAACACAGGTTTGAACTGCATGGGTCCACTTACACGCACAATTTTCCCAGTAAATACGGGGCAGTTCTCTAACTGTATTTTCTCTTCCTTATGATTTTCTTAATAACATTTTGTTCTCTAGCTTACTTTATTATAAGAATATAGTATATAATATATTTAACACACAAAATGTATGTTAATTGACTATTATGTAATTGGCAACAGTAGGCTATTAGTAGTTAAGTTTTGGGAGAGTCAAAAGTTATACAGATTTTCAACTGTGTGGAGTGTCAGCAATCCGAAACCCCATGTTGTTCAAGGGTCCACTCCACACAAGGACACCTACCCTTTGGCAAGTTCTGAGAGCAAACAGATACACAAAGGCATCCTGTGAACCTCCTTGACAATGAATATTTTTAGCTCTGCCCCTGAGATCACATGCATTACAGTGTGTGACATGGGGCCATCCCACTGAGAGACCTGACCTGCCTAATAAATGGCATTATTAAAGATCAGTGTTCTTCTTATGGCTCTACTTTAAAAACATAGATAAAAATGCCTGTTCTAATATTTTGTTTCTGAACCCCAGCTGTATGTTTATATGGATTAGTGACGGGCTTAGAATCAAGTAGAACCAGTGATTCCCAACCAGGCTTCAGCTTAAAAGAAAGGAAAAAAAAAAAAGAAAGACCAAAGATGAAGAAGACAATAATAAGGCCATAATTTTCTCCACAGCCCACATGACATTTCTGTCATTAGTTAGGGTAGACCCCTTATTTCTGTTCGCTACCCCTGCTCTTGCCCATCTTTATTTCCCATGCTGCCCATCTTTCTCCTTTGTGGCCGACCTCAACCTAATCTCCCCCTTGGTAAATCTTAGGGAATCAGGTTAAACTGTGAATCGTAATGCCCTCAACTTCTGAGTGAATCTGGGATAGCCCAGTATCCCCAGTCTCCCAGAGCAGCGACCTTCACACTGGGAGATGCAGACCTCTAGGGGGACACACAGATTTCTGAGGGGGCAAGCAGGCACATAGAATCTTCAGGGAATCTATTTCCGGGTGCTTTCCTGTGCTGTTCCTAAAAGTAGGTGTGTGTGTGCATGTGCCTGAGTCCCAGGGGCTCTCCGCACGGGTTGCCTCTCTCATAGGATGCGAGTCACATACATCCTGAACCTTTAATACAGGCCTTGCATGAGGGCGTAAGTGGCCAGGCGCCAAACGAAGGGAGAATTCTAAATGTCTGTCAGAGTTGTGGAAGTGAAGTATTCTAATAACTGGGAAATAAATCATTTTATAAATTAGGTGTTTTCACTTTCTTGCTGTCTACAAAATGAGGCAGTACCCACACACATTGTCAGTTGATATTTTATTACAAATAATTTTTGAAGATTGCTAATACAGAGTAGCATCAACTTGTAGGACGGGAAGACATTTCCAGCCCTCTTGCAGTTTGGGGGGTAACATGACTAACTCTCGTCAATGAAATGTCAGTGGAATGAAGCATGTCACTTCTAGGCCGGGGATTTAAGAGGCAGCAAGTCACCTTCACGCTCTCCCTTCCCTGTAGCCGGGCCACGTATGGAGATGGCGGGGCCACAGGCTGGAAGCTGCCCAGATATCTGAATCAGTACATAGAACAGCCAGGACAGTCACACCGAAGGAGTGGGGCGTTATAGAGTAGGGAATAAGCCTCTGTGTGCTAAGCACTGCGACTCCAGGCTTTGTTTATGATTGGAACAAAAAGCAGTCTATCCTAACTAATAAATTACCTTGTGGAACTCAGAAGGGACTAAAACAACCGAGAGAGATCCTTGAATAAAATTCCTTCCATCCTCATGTGCTTTTCTACATGAACATAATTTCACAGGAGTCTCATCTACAAAAAGGAAGTAGTATGAGAATCAGGGTAAACTCCTATCCATGTCATGAAGAGATACATTTTCAGTGATTTTTTTGTTCTTTTATATGTAATTTTCATCAAAATTGGTTTTACATTTGTTTTGATTAATTGAGTACAGATAATAATTGTAACAGTAACTCAATCCGAGAGAACGTTTTTTTAACCCCAGAGCCATATGGTTGCTGGGAAATTTTAATTTATATGCATATTTTATCAGAGGCTGTGATAGGGTTATCAATAAAATACTTTGCATCATTAAATGTAATAAATTACGATAAAATTCTGTGGGAGGTGTGGAATGAAAATACAGGTTCAAGAAGAAAAAGGAATGAGGTCAGATTTCTGGCCACTAAACATTAGAGCTCGCTCATGTGTTTTTCTCAGTGCGTGATGATGTGTATCAAATCCTTAGACCCACTCAATCAGGTATCTAAATTCCTTTGGACACACATAAAACAGTGCCGCAGACTTCTTTTTTATTAAAACAGAACAGCATAGTCAAATATTAAAAGACATGAGAAATTCTCTTCTCTGCAGTCCTTCAAATCGGTCTTGAAAAATGTGAGGTGCTAACATTGTTAATGTCGGCTGTGGAACAACAGAGTTTTGCAAAATTCTTCTAGGTGATGTAGGAACAAAAACCGTTCCGGGCTATATACAGATTTAATGATAATTTATAAATAAGTGTGCTGTTCAGTGATTCCCCGAGAGAGAGGCAGAAGGAGGGCCCTGATGAGCCTTGAGCTCTAGATTGGTGTTTCATGGACATTTTCCCTGTTCAATCCCACAACAGCCCGTGAGTCAGTGACAACACCGTTGCAAAGCTGAGGGTACTGAAGCCCCAAGAAGTTAGGTCATCGATCAAAATCACAAGAATAGTGAATGGGGAGTTAGGGATTCAAGACACAGCTTCTTTGAGCCCCCAGCCCCCTGGGTTTTCCTGTGAAGGGGGAACAGCATGTATTTTGGATGCTGTGTGTGCTTTGGTGTCAGTTTGTGTCCAAGTGAGGAGAAGGCAGAGCTCAGGGGAAGGAGCCCTCCCATTTGTATTGGAGATTTGGTCAAGGGCTTTTCCATGCTCAAACCTTGGAAGAGCTTGGTTTTGTTTTAAAAAGGGAGGCTGTTTCGATGCCAGAACCACTCCCAAGAAACATTCAGTCCCGGTAAAGCCAGCGTACTGTTCATGCACATGCAGCCCGGAGGCCGGTACCCTTTTGCAACCAACAGAGGTACACCTGGAGCTGTGATGAGACCCCGCTCACTCACCGGAGCACAGATTTGCCCAAGGGTGAGGCGGGAGAGGCGAGAGTGCTAACGGAGCGGCACAGTGGTAACTTACGGTTCCTAACAGCACGTGTGTTGTCACCCATCATGCATTATGCACCACGTGGGACGTAGAGTAAGACGTGATCTGCCCCAGTGACGTGCACAGCCATTACTGGGGACCTGCCCTGGCAGATTCTGCCTCGGGAGTAAGCCACATCCCCGAGTGAGGGGCCAGGTGGATTCAGGAAACAAAGCACCAGTATTCACTTGCTTCTGCCAATATGGGATAATTATTTAAGAGCAGATATTGTCATCTGGTAGTGACTTGCCTAATCAGATTTTTTAAAATTCCCTCAAAGCCTTTCTTTAATATTTTTCAAAACCACCTCTCCTCCTGCCCCCTTGTGAAATACGTCAATTGAAAATATTATATTCAGACATCTAAACACAAGAGTCTTCTGACCATGGCAGTCTAGGGCTGCGACTCGAAGTAGCCTTGATAATTTTACCCTTGACTCTGGAATCTCGTTTCTTCACCTTAGCCAACAAACAGCTGCATGCCCACATTCAGGTGACCGAGGACTTAACATCCTGTCATTGCAGGACCTTAATAATTAAACAGAACATTTCAGAACTTGTCATGGTTTGGGAGGGACTCAACACTGTGACTCACTCATGCAGTAAGTACCTTGCCAGCCCAGATCCCTTCGGATGCCACATTTATTGAAGTACTTCGTCTGCTCTCCCTGTCACTATAATTGATATGAAAAGATAAGCAATTTTTAGAGGGCACAAGCAAGGGGGATGGAAAATTGAATTTTCCTTGTAATCATTTTATCAGCTCTAACATACATCCATCACACATCTCGTCTGGGGAGATCCTAAACAAAGTCATGGTCATCAGCAGAGATGGGGCCACAGAACCAGTTGGTAGATGTAAGTAGAGTTTTCTGTGAAAAGTTGTTTACTCAGTAGTTGGATAGGGATGACGACCATGGTTAGTTCGAGCTTTCACTCTTTTCCAGATGAAATAATCGCACTCTGTTCTTCCTGGTGTACCCTTTCCTTTTACGGATGGGCTCGGTGTTCTGAAGCTGCTGATCAGGAAATACCTGTTCAGTTTGTCTTCCTCTAGAACTTCTGAGGTTTGCCAACTCCACATTGTCTGACTTGCTGAGTTAGACTGTCTTCGTAGCTCACCCTTCAGAAAAAGGAGAATATGTGATTTTCTGATTTGGAGGGGACGCCGAGAGTGGAACCAGCCTCTTTAGTAATGGCCGGTGTTGTGGAGGGCAGGCCTGATAGTCCAGGTGCTAACATTGGTTTTGAGCGGTCAGGTAAGGGTGGGAAGACATGATCTGGCTGAATGTGGGCTGAAAGCGTGTGATAGCGGTTGTCGTAGTTTGGGCCGCTATAGCAAAATGCCATAGACAACAGACATTTCCGTCTCACCGTTCCGGGGGCTGGGGGTGCCATCATGTCAGGTTCTGGTGAGAACCCTCACATGGGGGGAAGGGCCCCTTTTACAAGGGCACTGATCTCCTTCATGGGGCTCCACCTTCATGACCTGATTATCCCCGAAAGGCCCCACCTCCTCATGCCTAAATCTCCACATCAGGGTTGAGGATTTCAACCTAAGAACTTTGAAGGGACATGAAAATGCAGGGCATTGCGGTAGGTGAGCAGTCGTCATTTACTGAGCGTCTGCTCTGTGTCCAGTGTGTAACTATTACACCTAATCTCAGCCATCATTTTTAAGAAAGCCCTAGGGGTCAGTATTATCCCCGTGTTACAAATGAGGAAGCAAATGGAATAAATAGCGTGCCCAAGACTACACAGTTAATTACGTGTTTTACTTTCAACCCAAGTCTGTCTTCTCCCAAAGAGATTTTCACCATCTTATTTGTTGAGTTTATTTATATTGCAGATGATTTTCGGCTTTTAAGCTCATGTTGAAAGTTCTTACTCCGGTTGCTGCTTTTCTGTTTGCAGCCTAACAACTGGTCACCTTCTGAAAATGGTTCCATTCTTCCTTTACAACTTAGTCATAATGTTTTATTGCTGATCACTGTAAATGATGTTCTTTTGGCTCTTATAGAAGGTAGTTATAGCAGGTGATTAAAATTGTAGATCTTTACAGTATGGTTGTGATTATTAAATCAAGCCTTAAAATCAGGTAGAAAGTATCTGTTAAGGTAAAAGGTCACTCAGCAACTCTGAAGACCATTCCCAAAACCAGAGAGCCGGACTCCCCACTTCTCTGCAACACTTGTATCTGAGGTGTAAAAACCAATGGAATCTATATCAGAAATAATAGGAACCAGAAATTTGTCTGAAGATGTAGACCCTGTCTGTTCTAATTATTGAGTTCTTAGCAATAGCCCCACCTGTGATTCTTTGTTCTTTCAGGTAATTATTCCATCTGTGTGCCCTCTCACCTTTTACAATCTCCAGGAATACCCTCCTTGGCGCAAAGTCAGTGCCTACCCTCAGAGCCTAGTGTAGCTCTGTCTTTGGTAAAGCAAGTCATAGGGGCGGTAAGAAACGTGACAGCTGGTTGTCAATTTAATTTGCTGTTTGCCCAGGAGCATTTGTGAGTATAGCTTTTTCAGGTGGAATCCCAAAGGCTGTTATTTTACATGGTTCCATAGATTAGGAAAACGTGAGCTGAGAATTTTCTGGTCCACCCTGGCTATATACCTGAATGACCATCTGGGAAGTCTGAAGGCTGTCTTGGTTCTGGGATTTTCCTAGGGAGCAAGATTCAGACACCAACCCACAGGTACAATAGCTCCTAGTGGAATTCCCGAAATAATTAGCTATTTTTCCATTTGGTTGCTGACATGGACTCAGGGGTGACATCGGACCTAGAGAAGCAGGAAGCCGAGACCCGCCAGCTGGCCTTGGGGGATTCGTGGGTTGTTTGCTTGTTTAACTGAGAATGGATTTGGGGGCTGTAGCCCACCTGATATGGTGGGCCCCACGCTGTTCTGCTCCCTTCACTTTCCTGGACAGACTGTAGCGCACTCTAATATATTTCCCCATCAGGATGTCACTCTGTGGCTATATTCGTGAAGACAGGGTTGAATTACACCAAAGTTTGCTCTCTGATGGGAGGGTTTCCAGCACAAATGTGCTTCAGAATTCAGACTTCTCCCTTTCCATTCCTTAAGACTTTGGGAAGCACCCTCATGAGAATGACTTGTGCATGAGACCATACGCAGAAGTGGACCTTTGGTTGTCAGTTCATTTCAGAAGGTAGAAGTGGATTCACGCTTTTTTAGCCTACGTAGGAAAACTCCTGAAACGAGAAAATGGCCTCAGAAAAAAATTATGCAAAAATGTTACTATCATAAAGAAATAGAAAATGAATAGGCGGTGTTCTGAGCCTTTCGTGTGTTTGTTCATGTTAGTAATAGCATTCACAAAATCATGACAGTAAGCATGTTCTTGATAAAAATCCAGGAATTTCTAGTTAACTTGAACCCAGTGCTAGCCTGAAGATTAGCTGGATCGTAGACACCTCGTGAGTTTGTACCCGACGGATGGGTCCTAAGCTGTGATGCCCCTGCTGACCTCTGTTCTGACTGCCGGTCAGTATATATTTTGAGTATCAGTCCAGCCTGGAAGAATACTCAAGGATGCATAAAAAAGTAAGCTCACCGTCATCGTGGAAACACCTTACGCACTTCACCTGCTGTAATGGAGTCTCCCGGCACCCTCCTCCGTACACTGCTGTCTGTCTCTACAGAACAGGCCGCGGGCAGGGCTGTGGTGTGATTGCCTTCCACCTTTAGGGTCTGCGCATCTCCTTGTTGTTCCACGGTGTTTAACCCCTCCTTCTAAAGATTCGGATTTCATCTCTGCTGTCTCATTCGGAAAACGCCGAGCATCTCATATGTACGGGCATTATGCTTGATGCTGAGGAGACAGAGTAAGACACACTTCCTTGCCATTCACAGGCTCGAGCTTTGCTAAGGAGAGGTGGACCACGAGTGAATGGTAGTGCTGTGACCTGTGCAGTGCCCAGTAGAATGGACATAGTTGGGAGTGTTGTGGAAGCGCAGGCCAGGGAGCAGCAAATTCTGCTCGCAGTTTGGAAACGCATCCTTAGCAGAACTCTGTCATCTAATGTTCATTTATGGAGTGATGCACTCCCAGTGACGCGATGAAGGCAAGGAGTTTTGGGGTGGAACAACGCTCTTTTTGACTGAGGATGGTTGGCACCACATGTCCTGTCGTCTGCTCCCTGTTTTCAATACCAATGTCCCCAGCAAGACTGCATTTCCCACATGCTCATTCCCAATAAGTGTCCCATCTCGATCTCTTAACAGAATGCACGTTCCACGAGGGTAGTCTTTTTGTTCTCATTCCCCAAGCAATGGGAGGCGCGCATGACAAACAGTGGGGCCTTGTGAGTGCTCGTTCAGTGAAGGAGCAAGAGGGCTTAGAACCCAGCTCACCGCCTTCCCATCTTCGCGGCTCAGCCCTGGGCAGCATCCCATCCCGATCCCCCCTCTGTCTCCACCTCCTCACGAGCCTGCTCACCAGCTCCGTCCCGCTCCTGCTCTTTTGGTGTCCATGGCTCCTTCTGGTTCTCCTGACCCCTAGCCATTGTTTGTAGGCCTTGGGTGCAGTGTTTCATTTTGTTTTTCGGCTCTTTTGTCTTCACCCTGGAGAACTCATTCATTCTTGTGACTTGATGCATCACTTCGCTCAGATGTTCTCTCCAGACCTCAGTGCCAGTCTGAGCATTCAGTCTTCAAGTGGAAAGTTGCATGAAATGATGTAAGTCCTCGATGGCTGTGACTTTCTGATTATCTCCTAATTGTTCAACTTACTGGCCTGATTTAGTCAGATGCCCTGAAATGGAAGGCATGTCCCCAGGCATCGCCTCAGTTACTGACTTCCCTTTGTCCTGTGCTGGTCACCGGCTTCCCTTCTGTGTGGCCCTGTCGCTCATGCAGCTGGCCATGCTGCGCCCGGTCTGACGCAGTGCTCGGGACACTGTGCCCTGAGAATGACATCCACTGTGTTGCTGCACCGTTTCACTTGGCAATTAAATTAGCCTGTCTCCTTAGATGTCCTGTCCAAAGCAGGATCTTCTCCTCATTTCCCTAGAGAGACCTCTCACTGCCTTTCTGTGTTTCCACCTCTTCCCTGACCCTGAACGTTTCACCTGAATCCCTGCTTCTTCCAGAACACAGATCTGTGGTCCATCTGTCCATCCATCCATCCATCCTTTAATTGTGCTCACTCAGCATGTATTTATTAAGTACCTGGTAACTGCCAGCACTATGTTGGGCGTTGACAATGTAACAGTGATCCAGGTGGACGGGTTTCTGCCCTCACAGCTTTTGTTGGTGGGACAGAAAGGCCAATAAACATGTTTAATATGGTATGGGATGTCCTAAGTTAGGGAATAGTAATTTTCCTATTCATCCTGAGTGTCTGCCGCTTCCAATTCTAATCCTTTGTGTGCTGTGAAAGGTTGGGCTGGTAAATATAAAGATAGGCAAGATTGTATATTTAAGAAACACTTCGGGGGGAAGAGCTCTAATAGATCTTACTTATATGGCCATTGCTGTAGACTTATATAGAGAAAATAGGGGAAATTTTCAAGAGATGGATTATGTGAGAAATAGAACCAGTCAGTAGAATTCCAGCTTTCAAGCCATAGGCCTCATTATTCTCATGAGCAGGGCCCTTCCGTGGGCAAAACTGCCTGAACCACCAGAAGGAATGCCGGCACCCTTGCTCTGTGAGCCCCGTATGTCAGACTGTAATTTAAAAGATGAGTTGCTTTACAAATGGACTATTAATAAAAGTTCTTCATTTCTAAGCCATTCAATATGTGATTTGTAAAAATTGATTTCCTTACAACTTATGTTGAAGTTAGGTATATCACTTATATACATAAAATAACTCCGATGTGTAAGTTACGACTATGACATTGGGCCGCTAGAGCTGCCACAACAGGATGCCACCGATCGGGGTTCTAAACCACGGACGTTTATTTGCTCACAGTTCTGGAGGCTAGAAGTCTGAGAACACAGTGCCGGCAGGGTCAACCCCTTCTGCTGGCTTGCCGACAGCTGCTTTCACTCTGTCCTCACACGGCTTTTCCTGTGCGCGCGTGGAGAGCGGGAGAGAAATCCAGTGTCTTTTCCTCTCATGAGGACACCAGTCCCATCAAATTAGGGCCCCATCCCTATGACCTCATTCTTCTTTAATTACCTCGTTAGAGGCCCTTTCTCCAAATACATACTGGAGATTAGGGTTTCCACATACGACTTTCAGGGGGACACAGTTCAGTGCATAACAACTACCCCCTCCTTGTGGCTTTCCTGAAGTACAGTATCGCTCTGGATGACATGCCCACTTTAGCCACCTGTGGGCCGTGTTTCATTTAGTCCACACGATACCCCTAAAAATACATGAGTCACTATTTCAAAGTTGAGAGAAACTCTTCCAGTTTTAAATAATACCTGATGAGCTGGCCCACGTTCTCAGTTTGGACAGTCTGCATTTGAGAGCATTCTCTGGGGGCCGAGGCTTCCATTTTCCTGTGGAGTGCAGCATTTGGGGAAAATATTCATTGTGGATTTTAAATCATTGCAGATTTCTTTATTTTTTTTTTAGAGAGAGTGTGGGGGACATGTGGGGAGCAGCAGAGAGAGAATCTTTTTTTTTTTTAATTTTATTTTGTTATGTTAGTCACCGTACAATACATCATTAGTTTTTTTTTTTTTTAAAGATTTTATTTATTTATTTGACAGAGAGAGACACAGTGAGAGAGGGAACACAAGCAGGAGGAGTGGGAGAGGGAGAAGCGAAGCAGGCTTCCCGCAGAGCAGGGAGCCCGATGTGGGGCTCGATCCCAAGACCCTGGGATCATGACCTGAGCCGAAGGCAGACGCTTAACGACTGAGCCACCCAGGCGCCCCAATACATCATTAGTTTTTGATGTAGTGATCCAGAGAGAGAATCTTAAGCAGGCACCATACCCAGCATGGAGCCCAATGCAGGGCTCAATCTCACAACCCTGAGATAATGACCTGAGCCAAAATCAAGAGTGAGACACTTAACCAACCGAGCCACCCTAAAATTTAGGCACCCCTAAATTATTGCAGATTTAAAGCATCGTAAGGGGCAGGTGTTTTAGAGTGAGAAATTAAGAGAGAAGCACAAGTCACTATGAAAACCCCAGCATGGGAGCACCCACACAGGTCTGGGGGGACCCGGAAGGTTTCCCCCGAGGAACTGATATTTAACTGTGACCTTAAGGTTGAGTAGGAGCAGTTAGATGAAGAGCTGGGGAGGAAGGCCACCCCGACAAAGGGGTCCACAGAAGCTCCTCTATTCACAGACTTGAGACATACCAACTTCCAAGATAAGAACAAAGCTCTGCCCTACCAGGGGGCCCAAATGTAACTGTTGGGAAATATGAACAACACTTTAAAAACCAGGGGACTCCACAAAACATTGAAGATCTGCTGACCTGGACCCACATTCCCCTCAAGGCAGCAGTTAGCGTGAGCAGAGTAGATGTGGCTCACTTTCCATGCACACCTGCCTCTCTGGCCGTGACCCCAACTCTCCTGGGCTGTGTCCCTAATAAGGACACCAGGCAGGCATGATTTATTATAACGTTCATACTGTTGTTTTTCTTAGAGTAGAGAACTCTCTTGCTCTCCCCAGTCTCTACCCAAAATAGGGAAATGAAAGTGTTAGACAAGGAAGGTGGAGAGTAGCTCACGCTGCCCAATGGGGTTATTTGTGCTGCCTGTCTGCTTGGTGCCTGCAGGCAGGAGTTTGGGCGAAGGCATGTCAACACTGCTCACCACGAACAGATGGGGTAATCTAGATCAGGGATCTCCAATCAGGGCTGTCACTACAGGGGCCTTCCGTTATGGATGTTCTATCAAACTCAGCTCCCATGATGGACACACATCCTCTCTCCCAGAGGGCTCTGCCCGAGGAAGTGTCTCCTGCCACAAGGTCCTCTCCCACCTCCCTTCACAGTCTCCAGGACCCCCTCATCTTCCCTGGTGCATTGCTCTGGACTGTCGAGCCCTCCGCCTGCCAGACCAAGGACAATTCCAAAGACAGGCCAGTGCTGAGAAAGTGGGTGACTTTAACAATGGGGTAAGAAATCCTATTTAAAGTCAGGCTACAGTTCCCAGCTTCCAGCAAAATTGAAGGAGGACCTCATCAAGTTGTCAGCCAATAGATCATTAGAAATAATGTTTGATGATAAATTACTCTGTAATTTGGGGCATGGTCATTGGAATGATGTCAAGGAATTGACACTGTTCTAACAAAACTCCTTCCAGTCCCATCTGCTTATGTATGAAAATAAGTTTTCTCAATGCATACGTTTATAAAAACCAAAAAATAGAAATAAAATTGATGCTGAATGCTTTCTCATTTTAGCAGGAAGAAATATTCATCCATGAATACATGAACGAATTTTTTTAAAAGTCCCATTCATCCACTAAGAGATGTATTTCCAATAAATGTATGCTTTTTCATGTTCAATATTTGTCAAAATTTGTAATGATGAATGTTGGTGTGATTATTATTACTAATAGTTATAATGAATGACCAACCAGAATTTTTTTAACATTTAGAGTTGTTGGGTCATGGAATTTGAAAAAAAAAAATCAAATATCTATCCTTTCTTGTGTAGAGAAGTGTGATAAAAGACTTTCAAACATAATATATATGACAGTAAATAAAATTCTACGCATGGATTGAGAAAAAGGAATGATGTAAAATTTCCAGGTATTAAAAAGGAGATTTTAGGATGAATGATAGTTGGTATGAAATTACAATCTTGTCTAGGTCTCTTTGGATACATTTAAAAGAGGGATCTAAAGTTTCACTTAAAATACACTAGAATTAAAGGTAAATATTTAAATGTAAAGTTTATGTGAAGGGGATATAGTTTTTCAAAATTCTTTTATGGACTAAATGGGCAAAAATCCCGGACGCGAGTTGTGTGATTGGTTTACAAATGACAGATGAAGCAGAGGAGGGATACCAGAACCCCCAAACGGTCCTGCCAAGGGTGCCGGGACAGTGAGAAAACCAGAAGGTCAGACGGAGCACAAATCTCACAAAATATATAAAAGTGCCAGGCCAGTATATTAAACAATAATCATATGAAAAGTGACAAAGTAGAACAAAAATATTTTAAGTGTGTGACAGTTTCTTAACCCTAAGTGCCCATGGAAATCACCTGGGCTGGTTCAGGACTTTTCTTGAAAGCACCCAGGTGATCTTACTATATAGCCAGGGTTTCGAATTGTTTGGTTTAAGTCGACGTGTGGTCCTTGGACCAGGGATATAAGCATCATCTTGGGACCTTGTTAGAAATGCAGAATTTTGAGCTCCACCTCAGTCCTACTGAGTCAGATTCTGCATCTGAACTAGATTCTTAGGTGATTCATAAGCACATTCAGGTTTGAGGAAGCCAGGAGTTCTACCAAGTTCCCGGGGCTGCTGCTGCTGCTAGAATAGCAGCGTTCTAAAGCAGAGCTGCTCAAAGATGGTCCAGCGCCCAGCAGCAGCAGCATCACCTGGACATTTGGCAGACATGCAAATTCTCAGGCTCCCACCCAGACCTACTGACCAGAATCCCTGGGAGGAGGACCTAGGCATCTGGATTTTAACAAACTCTCAGGTGATTCTGGTGCTCACTAAAATTTGGGAAGGACTGCTCTAGAGAGAATCCACATGGACCAACTCTGATCCTCAGGTCAATTTAGGGAGATGGCTAGGAGCTGAATACCCAGAGGCCCAGCCTAATGAGAGAGTCGCTGCTAAACTTCCATCGAAACCTCCATCTGTCTCCAACCTGCAGGCCCCTGTTCTGCCAGGAGCCCTGGCTGTCCGGCTGATTTTATGCAGGCGTGACCCGATAGCGCCTTACATCTTCCCTTGTGCCACATGCACACACAGCCCTTGGAAACACGTCCCCTAGCCATGCACTGGGGGGTTCAGAAGGCTGAAACCAGATCTGAGAGGACTGTCCAGTAGATCCAGGTGCAAAATTCCCCAGTGGCTCACATCATTTGATCCGGCGGATCTGATGGTGCCAGAGGCATCCGTGTTGGGAGGGATGCCGTGCGTGTCTGTGGTAGGCCCCAGGGGAAGAGTTGCAATTTGGGGCCCCTGGGGCCCCAGACTGGAGCAAGCTCATTCCTTCTGTAGCGGAGCACTGTTCATCATTCAAGAAGGACAGGCATCTCACTCTAGTGAGTTTCTGGGCCCTTGTAGACACTGAGCACCAAGTGACCAGTTCCCAAAACTGCCCGTCATAAGCCAGGTATTGTGAGGCCCTCTAAGTCATGAGGATGGTCTGGTGGAGATGACCTGGCCCAGGCAGATAGAGAAGGCAGTAATTACATGAAAGGTAACCCCAGACTCCTCTGGCACATACCTCTTCAGCACTGACACCTCTTCCGCATCTCGTGAGCATAGCCTCTGTGGGAAAGGGTCCTTAAAACCAACGGACAAAGGAGTGAAAGCCCCAGGACTGATTCCCAGGTGGGTCAGGACCACCAGCTGGCCCCAGCCGAAATATGCTTGGTAGTACATGGCCGTGAAGACACTGGGGAAGGGGAATCCTCCCACTGGGCAGAGCTGCAGGCAGCGCTCACCCCCGACCCAGTCCTGGGTTTATGCTTCCTGTCCCTAAACCCTGGGCTCTGCCCTCTTGGAGCTCCTGCATCATGGGAGACAGTGCCTCTAGCAAGGGGTGCACCAGGTTTCCCTGGACCAACAGTCAAGGACAGAGATTGAGGAACTGGCGCCAATGACCAGGAGGAGCCTGAGCCATTGCCACGCAACAGGGCAGGGAGGAATCTGAACCTGGGTGATTCTCTGGTATGTCCCCGCTGCTTCCACACCCAACAATCAGAGGCAGTGGGCAGCCGTAGCAACTGGGGCAAGTCAACTAAACACTCTGACGAAGTTCTGGGTCACCCCGCCGGACAAACTACCAGACCAGCTGGAGTCTGGCCACTGCGAAGTTGTTTCCCGCCGTCCTGCGCCACTGGAGTTTGCCTCCCTCACAGTGCTCAACCCAGGTGCAGACGGGATTGTTTGACTCTGTCTAGCAAAGAACATGTGGTGTCACCACAGGGGCAGCCAAGACATTGTGTGTGCTCCTTGTGGAGGTCCAGCGCCAACCAAACGTGTCTCATCAGAGAAGGATTCTCAGAAGAACGTAGGTCAACGATGGAGAGGAAGGTGGCCCAGCTCATAGTCCTATTTGGTGAAGATTCATCTAGCACCTGCCTACACCCCTCAGTCTGTTCGGACTCAGGAAAAAGTGGATCTCATGAGCAGCCTTCAGGTACTTCATGATCGAGGAACTTTGTAGCTCAGGGCAGCCGTGCCTTCCTCGTGTTCTTGACTTCCTCCATGCTGGGCTTCAGCCGGACTAACAGGCTTATAGGCCAGTCCTCCTGGTAGCATGGAGGTCGGTGCTAACGAACCCCAAAGGGAAAACCAGAACCACTTTACTCGAATTTCTGTTGACTTACATTTACTTCAGAATTCCACATCGCATGGGCTCACATTGCTTTGTGTTCTGGACCAAGTTGAATATTCTGGTTTTAGATTGTCTTCTTTATGACTACAGATGGGATATGATTTATTAACTTTGTCTCTAGCTATTTAAGAAAAGAGCCTTTATTGTGAAGAAGAAATTGTTAAAACCCTATCACCTGCAAGTAGGACTTGGCTCTTTCTTCTCTGAATTAACTAAAATCAACCTGTTTTCAACTGATGATATTCCTTCATTAGTTTTAATTCATTTTTAAGCACATCTGATTTTTTTTATTCATAATGCTTTTGATGAAAATTAATTAGTTTCTTTAAGAACTGAAACAGTATTATCACGGGCACTCAGACACTGTTCGACGAAAGGGCCCTATTATAAAGCCAGCCTCAGGGTCCAGAACGTGTGTCTGTTTCAGAGAGAACCCACTGTAGGGTGAGGCTCTGTAGGCATTTGGCTGCTGGTGATGTAGGCCTCAGTTTTCTCATCTGTAAAATGAGGACTGTGAACCAGGTGAGCCCTATCTAAACTTCTGTTTTATGGGCCCAACAAAATTAAATCTTTATAGGATATATGAAAAATATATGCAACGTTTATGTAAATGTTATACTGATTAAACATTTTCTTAGCTCAATGTAGAATGGCAATCAAAATTCTAAGTCGTAAAGGCCTAGGCAAACGTACGGATGGGTAGTAGATGAGAGAACAGTAAACTCAGGTATCAGGTCCACTGCAAACTAATGACTAAGACCTAGGGGAGACCCTGGATGTGCTGCCCTGGAGGGATCCCTGGATGGGCTGTCCTGGAGGGTTCCCCTGAATGTGCCGCCCTGGAGGGGGTCCCCCGGATGTGCTGCCTTGGAGGGATCCCCAGATGTGCTGGCCTGGAAGGGGCCCCTGGATGTGCTGCCCTGGAGGGATCCCCAGATGTGCTGACCTGGAGGGGAGCCCCCCAATGTGCTGACCCCGAGGGGGCCCCTGGATGTGCTTACCTTGAGGGGGGCCCCAGATGTGCTTCCCTGAAGGGGGACCCCTGGATGTGCTGCCCTGGTTCTCAGGGAACAGTCAGTCAAGCTTGAAGTCTACACCTTTGCTGATCTTCCCTAGATAGCCAGCTTTGTGCAACTTAATGTCTTTTGCAACAGGCAACTGTGAAACCAAATGTCACTAAGCCAAAGAAAAATCCACTTCCTTAACTATAATTTCAATAATGAAGAATTTAGAGAGAGAGAGAGAGAAAACGCTTTTAAAAGTACCACTTAACTTAATGCAGCTCTTCAGCATGCATTTGACATAGTTGTTTGCCTAAGGCATTGGAGACAAAAGTCAAATCTATTTACCTACCATGTTTCTGATTTGGTCTGGTTAAACAAGAGCCTAATTTTAATAAAATGTGTGATCCTGTATTCAAAATCCATTATGAGTAGAACCTCCTGAATTAATCCATTCATTACCAAATAAATGTTGTTGTTGTTTTAAGAAAAGGGCTTTTAACATAATCCTTTATTAGTCAGAATCTATGCTTCAACAGAATGTCTGTTTTCACACAAGGTACAGGGCTCAATGGCCTGGCCCAGGGAGGTAAGGCAGAGAAGCCAGGGTGGCTCGAGAGCAATGACCCAGAACGTTCTCAGGGATGTGCCCAGTTGGGGACAGCAGAGAGGGAGGGGAGCAGAGTTGGAAGACAAAGCTACTTCAGGCTGAAGGGTGGGAGGAGAGGAAAAGCTTCATCTGAGACTCCCAAGTCTTCAGCCAAGCCCAGCAGCAGAATGGAGGCCGGAGCAGCTGTAGAGCTGGTCAGACTTGAAAACAGATCCAAAGCTGCCCTAAAAAAAAAAAAAAACCTGGCTCTTGATTCAGTGTCCCTGAAGCTGTGGGTCTCCCTCCAGCATCCCAGAGAGGATTCTCTCAGACACATGGTTTTTTTCTTTTTAACAAATGTAGCCTAGTCAATTAAACAGAAATTCCATTTGCAGGGCATATTTATTTAACACTGAACAGGTTGCTTGCTATACGAGCCCCAAAATAATACAAATAAAATAACATATTTGAGTGGATAGAGAAAATTACTGGATACATTTAGAAAGTGACTGGATCATCAGTATAAGCAGATTGAAATTGTGGTTTTTGGAATAAGTTCAGTAGAAATGATATTTTATTTGAACTGCTCTCCTATATACAACCTTACAGAAATCCAATTTAATTATTTTAGACCATATCCCCGATTACTTAAAGAAGAAACGGTGGCTTTGTATTTCTTGATAACGAATTTGCGTTTCTGTTTGAAGTAAATGAGAGTAACTTGCACATAGCAGGAGGCAAGAGAGCTGTACAAATTTTGTTAACTTTAAGTTTAGGTTGCTGATAAATGACACTCACTTTCCTGAGCTGAATAATAAAAGAGCTCGCAGGGGACACACACCCAACCACATGCATGTGCATACGCACACACAGGAAAAGAAAAATGTGCTGGCGTGTCCCTTTGGGTATGTAGTTAATATACTGCTTAAAGGGATCTCAATGAAGGTTTCCTATAAATAATGTTTATTACATAAAAATAAGTAGAGCATAAGGTATGAATTCTAAATGTGTTAAGGGAATTCTGCCCTCTGATTTTAAAAAGAGAAGGACATTTCTTTAAGGGGTTGGATTATCTGCGATAGGTCATTTCTGAACATAATGTAAAGTGCCCATCTCCCAGCAGAGCTGGCGTTTGGATGCCCTTTCCCCAAGCCCCTGCTCCCTGCTCACCTCCCTGATTCTTTGAGAAATAGCCAGCCACCCTTCTATAAAGTCCCTCCAAATCTGTGTGTGTTGACACGTCCTATTTGCCTCCCTCCTGTCCCAGAAGGGCATTTCTGCTCCTGTTCAAGCCTGAGGACCCCCCCCCACTTCCCTGACCCCGCCTTCTCCAGGAGCTTGGCTCTACCTTGTCCTTTGTCCTCCCACCTGCCCCCGCACATCTGTAGGCATACTTAGTGCCTTCTCCTCGACGTCATGTCAAGCCCCGATTGCCATCAGACACCCCCAGACTCCATTTCCCGGGCCTTCGCCTTTCACGGTCCTCTGGGGTTTGCTCCCCACTGGCGCTGCCACTGACGGGTCAGAAGTGACCTGCTTGTCTCCAGATCTTGGGCTCCGTGCTGGTCTCCTCGGCCTCTCGATGAGGCTGGCTGCCCTCCTCAGCACCCCATGTTCTAGCTTTTCTAACTCGCAGGCAGCCCTTGCTCAGGATTTCTCTTCGACTCTCTTTTGCACCCCCTCCCCGTTAAATGTCCTGCTGGGGGAGCTGTCCTTTTGCC
Organism: Zalophus californianus; assembly: GCF_009762305.2. Taxonomy (NCBI): domain Eukaryota; kingdom Metazoa; phylum Chordata; class Mammalia; order Carnivora; family Otariidae; genus Zalophus; species Zalophus californianus. The sequence goes on along the minus strand of NC_045604.1, from coordinate 111,019,623 downwards.
TCACAGCTCTTTCCTCTTAGTGGGGATCACTTGGGACTGGAGCCCCAAGTCTGCTCTCATGATTGTGTGCTTTGCTGCTGGGGTCTCACATGGCCAGATGTCCCACAGACTCTTTAGACCAACGTCTGGGTGATGCCAGGCCTCATTTCTTGTCCAGACCCAGTGCTCTCTCACTAGCAACTGAGACCTCTTAAAACTGGAAATCAGAGGATCGTCTTAAATTCCTCACCTAGTTCCATTAAGCTCCCAAACTCCGTCGGTTCTATTTCTGAAATAGTAGTAATTTTATTTAGCATTTCCCGGGGCCTATAACATGCTGTGCTGAGGGAGGTATTTTACAGAGGAACCTGCAGATGTAGGGCTAGTCAAGGCCACAAGACTAGTAAGTGGTAGAGGCAGGATTCGAACCTGGTGTGCAGCTACAAAGCCCAATATTTCAGCCTCCACGTGCTTCGCGGTTCCTGCTGTGCCCCGATTGCCATGCTCATCATGCTCTCATCATCTCCACCCTGGGGTGGGGCTCTGGGCACTTTTGCTGCTCTTCTTCATGAAAGAAGTTGTGAAAGCCCTCTACCTCCTTGTGCATTTTTAATGACTATCATAAGTGTAAATAGTTGCAAGGGATATTATTGTAAATATTGACATTTAAAAGTAAAATTGTCACTTCATTCTTCGGAATGGATCCACTGGAATAGCTAATTACCATAGTGATTTGATATCGACATCTATTTCTAGAGTACTTGAAAAATGTTTTCTTGGACAGTTGGAGGGTGTGCTGGTACATTATTGACCTCTGCCTCCCCCACCCCACAGAATTTTATCCCGCTATAATGTTCTTTTATGCTTCAAAAATTGTCATTGATCACCCTATCATACTTTCTTGCAAAGGTTGATCAGAATATCATTAAGTATATTATAAATTTCATAAATAATTATTAAACAAATTTTAATGGAACCATCTCTCTTAATGAGATGGGTTCAAGGGTATTTATGTTTTGGTACCTTAATGAAAGGAACTCAAATTGGTTCTTTGGTTTGGGACCCAGAGGAGTTTTATTCAATGTGACAAGTCCTTAGGATTCAGTATGGAAAGACGTTAGCCTTTCCTTTTCAAGTGTCAGGAAAGTGGTGAAGGGGAAGGTGGAGGGAGGGCCTGAAGCTCAGGCTTCTCAGGCAGATAGTTTTAGGGAAAAATACATATGGAAGTTGAAGATCTGGAAATTGATTCTCTTAAAACTGTCTGTGCTTAGAACGTTCCTTGCATCACCTTACCCCCAGGTCAGAGGTGCCCTGGTGTGTGAAGACCACTCTGGACTGTTGCAGTGGCCTCCTCTGGCAGGTACCCAACCCCAGGCAACGGAGTTCACTTTCTATGCCACTTCCCTTCTTCAGAACTTAAAGTCTTTCCTCCTTGCCTGGTGTTTAAGACTCTTCACACCTGTCCCAGCCTATGTGTAGATTTTCAGTTTTAACAAATTTTCCCTCCTCCCCAAATTAATGCACCCCTCTCCTGCTCTCCTCTTCTTTGAACAAGTCCCCTAGCCTGGAGTGCCCTCACTCCCTTTACTTCTGCCCTCAACAGCTTCAGGATGGCTCCCATGTTCCGTCTCTTGTGAAATCATGTCTAGGCCTGAGCAGATTCATACCTCTGTCCTTATGCCTCCCGTATGGCGGTCTGTGCACCTGCCTCACCTGTCAAGGCCTGAGCTCCTTTCCAGACATTACCCCCCTTCTGACCTTGGGTCCTTAGGTTAAGCACAATGTCCAGTATACTGCTTGGAATAGAATTGATAGTTTCAGATGCCAAGAAATTAAACCTCTTGAATATTTGTAAGAAAATTGACTTACTATTCTTTAGAAAGATCATTTTCTTGAGGAAAATCTGTTTAAACAGCTTGATATTATATTCATCGATTGAGAGGGTAATTTTTTGACTTGAGAGAATATGGCAAGAAAATATTATGCATGTGGAAGCTCTCTTGAGCCTTATACTGACTGGTGAATTTCAGTTTAAAGCAGGAAGTAGAATTCATTTTGACGAATGATTCTGACAGGGCACACATTTTGGTAATAGATTGGAATGTTGCTGATAGCAGCCATCAGCTAGAGTACAACACGCCGTCCTTTGGGTATGGGATCATTGGTTTCTCTTCTTGTTATTGTACCTATATGTAACTTTCAAAAATCATAAGTCAATCTTTTTTAAAAAGCTGTGTGGAGGCTCCCATAGGGAGTGTATACCAGAGAAGCCGACAGACCTTTAATTATGAAGGCAGTGTTTGGCACCACAATAACATATTAGCTTTACAAAAAGAGAATTCAGAAGTTAGGAATAATAATGTATATTTTCACAAGTTGAAATTACCAATAATTCACAAGTAGGGTAGGAACTGGAGACATAGCACAGTTTCTTTGATGTTGCCTGGCAAGTCAAAATGTGGAAGGCAGGGGCACCTGTGTGGCTCAGTCGGTTAGGTGTCTGCCTTTGGGCAGGTCATGATCCCAAGGTCCTGGGATCAAGCCCTGCATGGGGCTCCCTGCTCAGTGGGGAGCCTGCTTCTCCCTCTCCCTCTGCCGCTCCCCCTGCGTGCTTGCTCTCTTTGTCAAATAAATAAATAAAATCTTTAAAAATATATGGAAGGCATATCCTTCTATAATTTCATTACCGTTTTCCAAACTGCTGTCCTATAACCAAGGCCAGTAAGCAGAGGTGGCCCATTGGCGTGAGGAACACCAGCCCTGGAGACAGGCCGCCTGCCTGAGCCTGGCCGCACTGCCGGCAGGCACATGGCCCCACATGGCTCCTGAGCACCCCCTCTGCTTAGCTCCTCATCTGTCTCATGCTGGGGACAGCGACACCCACCTCACAGGAGTGGAGTGTTCATTAAATCCATGTAAAGTGTGCAACAGGGCCTGACATGTAGTAAAGTGATTCCTATTTTAGTTATTATTATTTAATTATTACTCTTATAGAATTATTAAGTACAGTGATACTTATCTTACTATTGTCTTATTTTAATTATTGTATATTATAGTTTTTATTAATAAAAATAAGACACTTTAAACATTTTCCAAAAATTGTCTGGTGGGCCAACTAAAAAAAACAAAAAACAAAAAAACAAAAACCCATGTGTGCATTATTAGTAGCTCACAATTATACAATACACGTGGGAAGTTTCACTTGTTGGAGTAAAAATTATCATTTTATTAAAATGCATTTAAAGCTTGTTAAGAGCAGACAAAGATGCTATCTACCATGAATAATAAGCTTTTAGGAGACAATGTTTTCTTGAAGACATGATATAGTCTTTTATAGAAATTGAATTATTTGGATGATATTAACATTTTAATGAAGGAATTATCCTTTCTTCATATTTCTTAAGAAACTGATATTTAATTTTGGCTTCATGTTACTGATGTTATAAGTATTTAACATATTCAAAATCTCAGTTAAAGCTAATTTATGCTTCATATTTCCATAAAGATAGAAGCATAATATGCTTCTTTGTATCATGTGTGTATCATTCTCACTCTGTCATCAGTGTTTCCTTTAATGGAGCTGTATTTTGAAAATACCAATCCCAAGGAAATAATAATTGAGATAAGTAATATCTTTGATGTGAAAACTTGCCAGTCATACAAGTACTGCGAAGATGTGTATTTTTAAGAAGAGCCTCATTCGCTAAGTGACAGTTGCTGGCATTGGGCAGGTGGGCGTGATTTACGGGAAGCCTTGGAGTGGGTTTACCCACCCGGTCTCCCAGGAGACTGTCCTCATAGGTGGCCGTGGTAGACATGGAAGATGTGGCCTTTGGAGAAGGACCGGACATCAAAGCTAAATGGCTGAATTGCTTCAGACACCCAGTAAAGGAAGTAAAATAAGATTTAAGGCATTGTTATTAAAGAGTAAGATATATGAGTAAAGCAGCTCATTCTCATACCCCTGGCAGATTTTGACAAATAAGAAAAAAATGTGTCCCTAATAGGAAATATGTGTTTGAGGTATATTTTAAACTATTTAATGTTGCTGGGGCATTGAGAGCTTGCTTGTGGAACTGAAGTGGAGTTAAACTGGGTGAACAAAAGGAGAAGGAAGGGTTGCTTTTTCTAGCTCATTTTTGGACAACCAAATAAGAATTCCTGGGTCCTCTTGTTGACGATAAGCAATGTGCATGAGTGGGGGTCTACTCTTGCTCTTTCTTGGGATTATTTAAGTCATTTTGAAATTTCGATTCCAAAAACGGTTCTGGTCAGTGTCCTGTAGAAGCCTGGAAGTGACCAGCCCAGAGTGATGAGGGCAGAGTGTCTTTGAAGGACACCGCGCATGTTTGGAAGCTGTGGTTGTCTCACTGTGGTTACAGAGCTGACCACTGGACATACAGCAGTTGTATGAGTCTCATAAAAGGCGAAAGAGGTACTGTTTATTTTGTTTTTTGAAATTTACCTTTAAGGCATGCTATTTAAGGAAAGAAAAACATGGGGTTTTTTTGTCTTTAAATACTATGTACCCTTGTCACAGTAGTCACCGACCCCAGAGTCCTTCTGAGCGAAATCACCTCATGTGAAGGCAGAAGATTAGCTTGTGGTGACACTAACTAGTTCTGTCCTCCTGCACGGCAGTGTGGAGAAGCGGGTATGTGCCATTTGGAGGATGCCCCGTGCTGATATTGATTTTGCTGGTGGGAATGATGGAAAGCAATCTGTTGTTCAGACTAATCTTGGAAACATTTGCAGTCCTGAGTATAGATCCTGGAGTTTGTTTGTTCATTTATTCAACAATTTTGGAGGGCATTTATTGAGTGTCAGCTGTTGGGGATATAGTAATAAAGATGACTATCCTCAAGGACCTCACAACCTATTCTATCTTATGTTTCATAGGCTTTGTGGGGTTTTTTTTTTTTTGATTAAGTGATTTTAATATTGAAAGTTTTGCTAGAAAAATTTTCTAATTAGATTTTGTATATGTACCTGTATATGTATGCATTTCTTTTATTTTTTAAGCAATAAACCTTACAAATTTCTTAATTTGAGAATAGGGATGATAACTCCAAGGAATAAAGCACTTGAGAGTGATATAGCAAATCTCACTTTCTTGGACAACTTGTAGGAGCGCAATCTGATGCCCGGTTTTGGTGGAGGAGCAGGGTTTGGCAATCGTCTGACCTCTGTCCTGATCTCGACTCTTCTTCCCAGTCCTGTGAGTGCAGGAAGGTTACCACAACTCTTCAAGCCTTAGATGCCCCATCTGTAAAATGTGAATAATAAACATAACAATCCATGCCTTACAGAGTATTTGTGCAAATTAAATCAGATTACATAGGTAGAGCCCCTAAAACACAGTAGACATTCAGTAAATGTGAATTATGTCTGCTGCTCATCTCCTTGCCTGCGGTCCCTGTACTTATTACCAGTACCCATTATTAACTGTTGAAGATGATCTGATATCCTAGAGTAAGATGGTGACCATATCCCAGAATAGGGACAATGAGAATAGAATGTAATTTAAGAAATATTTTGCTCATGAAATTTTAAGGTGAGTCACGTAACTTTGAGTGTCTTTATTTATTAGAAAACATAAAAGTGACAATTTAGCTTTATTTTGCAATATCTTCTTCTGAAAATACAGAAGAATATATGAGGGGTTAGGTCAGATGGCAGACTAAGAATCTACCATAGTCTTTCCCTCTCACTCCAAATAATAGAAACAAAAATGAAGACAGGTAGATGATTGAAAGATCGATAGATGGCACAGATAGGACATAAAGGGATGTATTATTCCGAGGAATTCCTGGAGGACAAAAGCAGGTGGGGGTGCCTGAGAGGAAGCCTACAAACTAGGTGTGGGAGACGGGGAGAGTAGGGTGGGGCCTGGTGCCCAAGCAGGGAGACTGACTGAGCTCTGGCAGCTCTGTCCTCAGGAGTCTGCATACACCATACTTGCTCATCCCAGCCCCCTTCGGCCCTGGATGCAGTTGCCTGCAGGTGAGAGCTGTGCGTACTGGGGTTGGAGTCAAAGAGTGGTTGGTTCCTCCGTACGCTAGGAGGAAAGGAGAGTGCTCCTTCCCGAAGATCATCTATGTGAGCATCCTGGCCAGTGGCGCATCCGCCCCTTCTCCCACAGCAGGATCCTCACTTGGAATCTCCAGGACAAAGATGCACATGACATTCAGAGTCACTGGGTAGCTGGGAAGCCCCAGGAAAAAGACACACAAATTCAGCAAAGAACACTCATTCGAGGAAGCACTGAAGAGAGCAAATGGAAAAGAACTATAGAGAAGACACAGATTATTGTTTTAGGAGAGATACAAGAAATGATTTCATCAGTAAAAACTGCATATCCTGGAAAGTAAAGACTGACTGTTGAGACAAAAATGCAGTAATGGAGGAAATCAGTGGACACGATTGGAGAACAAGCTTAGGAACCCCCCTCTAGAATGTGCCACAGACAGACTGTGGGATATTGTGTAGGTGGGAAAAAGCTAATGGTCGTATTTCTATAGCCAGCATTCATTCAGTAACAGGTGTTTCATGTTAAGAGAAGGTGGGGGAGGCACTATGCAAAGAAATATTAGGGGATCTCCGTAACTGAAGCAAAGCAAATTAAAGAGGTCACTGGGTGCCAGTAGAAACAGCAACAAACAAACCTTCCAACACAGTATTCTGAAAGAGCCCTGAAAGAAAAAATAGAATACTTCTAGTCGAGATTCTGAGGGAAAATAACTTTGAATGTAAAACTCTATACCATAGTCTTTCAAGTGACAAAGACATTTGTAGACACTTATGGTCTCAAATTTGCCACTTACTCACTGTGAAAGAATTTGATAAAGGATATACTCCAGCAGTAAGAAAACTATACACAAATGAAGTAAAAATGAATAAAGAATTTGCTAAACCTTACTATTAAATCTAAAGAATGTTTCATATTGACTAACAACACAGAACAAAATTCCAAGAATCATCAACAATGAGAGGTATTGATGGTTTGGAGAGAAGAGAGAGGGAGGGAGTGGTGAAGAAATGAATAAAAAGTATACTAATTTTCTTACCTTGTTCAGGAGAAGGACATACCTACTGATTAAGTCTAGATAAGGAAAAAGTACACTTAAGTAAACGTTAAAATGTTAAGGGTAGCCACTAGAAGAATAGAAATTGAATGCATAGCTTCCAGACACTGGAGAAAAAAATGGAATGGATCAGATCAATCCAAGAAAGAATAGGAAAAGAAGGTTTTTTTTAAAAAATGAAGAATCATAGGAAATAAATATATGAAACAAGATATCAGGACCACTACAAACAGATGAGTAGTCTCAGTAAATGTGACTGATTAAAACTCACCTTAATGAAGGACAAAGCCTTTCAGATTGGTTTTTTTTTTAAAGCTGTTGATTACATGTGATTTACAGGGAATATTTTCTCGCCTGTGTAGGAAGGTTGAAGTAAACAGATACAAAGACATATCAAATGTTAACCATGATCAATCTGATTTAACAATATTATATTAGGTATTAGAGAAATTAGAACTCAGGTCAAATGGTATTAAAAAGAACAAAGGAGGGGGCCCCTGGGTGGCTCAGTCCGCTGAGTGTCTGACTCTTGGTTTTGGAGGCTCAGGTCATGATCTCAGGGTCTTGAGATCAAGTCCCGAGTCAGAGTCCGACTCTGCTCGAGGTCCTCTCTCCCACTCCCGCTGCCCCTTCCCTCTCTCACTCGCGCTCTCTAAAGTAATTAAGTAAATCTTTTTAAAAAACCAACAAAGAAGGATATTTCATGCTAAGAAGGGATCTGCCAAGACACTATGACAGTTATAATTAATATGGTGGGTTGGACACCTAAAAATGGAAGGATGGCTCAGAGTTAGACTATGAAAAAATTCAACTCCCATTTATTGTCAAAGTTAATCAGCCACTGGGAATGGAAGAAAAGCATATTAACCAAATAGAGGGTATCTGACAAAAATCTGGAAATAACTTAGTCATAGGTTATTAGAAGCCTTGAGTTTAAAGTCTGGGTCTGGGCAAGAATGTCAGCTATTACATTATCCTGAGGACAGTAAATGAAATGGCAGGGGTGGTGGGGGGCGGGGGTTCGAGGTAGGGGCAGAGAGACAGGAAAGAGAAGAGTTACAGATAGTACAAAGAGGCCAACGTGTCACTACTTCAGGCAATGTGATTGCTGACACGGGAAATCTGAGATAATCTATCGGGGGTTAGGATTTATGAGAGAGCCCTGAAAGATGCTTGGGTACAAGATCAACATGGAAAGAATTAACAGTTTTCCCGTTCATCAGGAATAATTCTTTAGAAAGACATAATAGAAATGTAATTAAAATTAAAACATGCCATCACTATAGCAAGCTAAACTTCCAAATAGTTTTTAATAAACCCAACAAGAAATACGTAAGAATCTGTAGAACCTCACTGGAGATTTTGAAAGACGGAACAAATGGGGTGGTAGAAAATGTTCACGGATGGAAAACTCAGTTATGTGAAGATATTGACTCCCCTCAGATTAATCAATAAATTCAGTACAATGATGAGATTTATCAAGTTTATTTAAGAATGAATGTGGAAGCTTTTAATAAGCCCTAGTACATCCATATGATGGGACACAACAGATCCTTTCTGGGTAATGAGGTAGATTTGTACATAGAAGTATGGCTCCAACTCCAAAACATATTTTTTCTGTGGAAAAAAGAAAGCCATAGAACAGTGCATATAGTATGATTAGTTTATTTCTCTCTCTTTCTCTCTCTCTCTCTTTTTTTAAGTACCATACGCAGCGTGGAGCCCAACGCGGGGATTGATCTCAAGACCCTGAGATCAAGACCTGAGCTGTGAGCAGGAGTCGGATGCTTAACCGACTGAGCCACACGGGCACCCCTGATTGGTTTATTTTTAAAAATACAAAACAGTCCTTTATACATTTTATTAGCACACACATATGCAGATAAATGAATTGGGGAAGATCCAGAAGAGAATTGCGCTGAACTGTTGACCACGGCTTTCTCCGGAGAGGGAGGATGGGGACAGAATGGAGAAAAATTTCCAAGAGGTGTTTCACCCTCCGTTCAGAATTTGCTTTCTGCATAAAACCCAGGGTTTTCGGGTGTGCTTATTTAGCAGGGGGAATTGGGAGAAATACATCTAGGCCATCTTCCTGGAAGCACGAGTCCCCCGTACAAGCTTCACAAGGGCGACGAGAAAGGGAAAGAATTTCCCTGTTACTGTAAGGTAATAAAGTTGTCACATTGGAGCAGGAATGTACAAAGGTACTGTTTGGTCCTCTAGTGTAACGGCTATCCCCCATCGTTAGTCGTTTATAACAACCTCTCTTTTTTTCCGCTCATGATGTTGTGGTTCATGGATTGGTGAAGGACTTGGCTGGGAGGTTCATCTCTGCCCACCTGTTGTCAGCTGGGTGGCTGGGCTAGCGGTCTCCTTTTAAGGTGGCTTTTCTTTGGGATGTCACATGCTCTGTTCTCATTCTCTGGGGCCTTTATTTATGGTGGCTTCAGGGTAGTGACACCCATATGTGGTGAAATCTACTTATCAGTTAGGTTGCTTTGGACTTGAGCAACAGAAAACCTCAACTCAAACTTGTTTTTAACTGTAAGGAGATCTGTTATCACCAAGTCCAGAGGTAGGGCAGGTAGCTGGTGTGGCTCATGATGTCATCAGGGCCTCAGATTCTTCTTGATTTTCTGCTCTATCATCCTCAGCATCCTCAGCATCAGCTTCATCCCAAATCAAGGTGACCACTGGTAGCAGTTGGGGATTTCATGCCTCCTCATCAAGAGCCACACCATGAATATTCCTTCCCTTTTGCCTTATTAGATCAACTGCAACCACAGTCACCAGGGGAGAGCCAAATGGTCATTGGCTTAGACCAGATTTTAGGTGTTGAATTAATACTGATGAGTCAACCATAGTGTCCTTGACACCTCTGTCACTTGCACCATACTTATCAGAATAAATTCCAAATAAATCAAACATGTAAGTGTAAATAAAAAACTGAATCCTTAGAAAATATTGGTATACGGAAAACCTTTTCAAGAAACAAAAATGTAAAGCAGTGAGAGAACTGGGAAAATACTTTATTGCATCAAAATTTAGTCTGCATGTAATAAGGAGCTCTGTAAGCAAAATTAAGAGACAAGAGACAACCAGAAGTAAATATTTGCAACACAGTTAATCTACAAAGACTTAGTATTCTAGAAGTAATCACCATGAAAAAAGGTAAGTCAAGGACAAAAATGGTCAAAATATATGACAAGGCGGTTGATAGAAGGTGAATACATATCGCCACTAAGCTTATGTAAGGATGGACGAGCTCGCTCTTCATCTAGGTAACACAAATTAAAACAGAGTACAAATTTCACTCATTAAACTGTTGAGCATTGAAGAAGTTTGATGATAGCCAATATCCAGTTGATAAGATCCAGTGTTGGGCAGGGGGTAGGATAACAGAATTTTCAAAATACTGTAAATTGATGTGTAGAATAAGACAGCCATTTTGATAAGCCATTAAATCCTGTTACAATGAAGGATAGTTTCCCATGCTCTGTACGTCTTCAGTTCACTGCTCTGAGAAATACTTGCGTGTGATCATAAGGACATGTATGGGAGGCCGTTTGCACTTGTATCAACTGGAAATAGTCCTCATGTTCCTGAATAGAGACTAGCTAGGCGACCTACTGTGGGGGAAAAGATGGGGAAAGGGTCCTGATTGTTGCTCCAGTGGTAGCCGTTTTGCTTGAACAAAATCCACCCATTTCATTTGATGTCTGGGTAAGATCAGAGCGTCTCCGTACATCCTTGTTCCGGTGCTCGCATTCCAGTACTTGCAGAAGGGTAGTCATCACCACATAGACATTTTTGGGTTTAGGGAGTGCTTGTGTGCTTCAAACTGAAGAGGTTTAGCTGACTCCCCTGCTGCTTGGGCACCACCAAAAAGAAATGGAATGAGTAATTTGAACACAAATGGGAGAAAGCAAGCCTCATTTTCATACCATGGAGCACTTGAATGTCTTCACCAGAAGGGCTGTTAACTTGGTGCTCATTCTGCACCCTGTTTGGGGCTAACACTTCTTTATAAGATGCCTTCGTGCGCCTGAAGTGATTCACAGAGATTGATTTGTAAAACATTCTGAATCAATTAAGGCTTTAATCAGCAAAGTAGCAAACTTCACATGGCTTGTGGACTAATTTTACCGTCTCCATCAATGTGAACCTAAGCTGAAAAAAGAAGGCAATTAGGAGGATGCAATTATCTGTCCTGATTACTGAATTAGAAGTTTGTGTTTGTCCCACTGTAAAGGTGGGGCTCTTCTGTGGAAAACAATCCCAGCAGCTGTGAGGTGCGGGAGCCTCCCGGCTCCAGGGCCCCTTTCCGCAGACCCCCTGAGAGCGAGAGTGAGTCGCTGTCCTCTGTAAGTGACCCAGCTTAAAACAAAGGCTCCAGGGAATTATTTTGTACAAATGTTTGAGAGCAAGTTTCCAAAAAGCTCCTTGCCAATGGCGGTGGGAGTTTCCCGCACAAACATCTCATTTGAATTACTGCATCTACAGATCTATCCACTTGCACAATGATCAGGAAATTGGTTTCCTTTATTTAGACCATCTCTCCACCGTGGCTGCATATTAGAGCCACATGGGGAGCTTTGGAAAGTTCCAGAACCCTCCGAGAGCCATTTCATCAGAAAGTCAGGGGAAGACACCAGGCTCAGACACTTTGTTAGGCTTCAGGTGATTCCAGTCTGCAGCCAGGATGGAGAAGCCCTGGTTGAGAGAGCTCCTCTAGGCCAGTGTAGTCTGTCTGCCTTGTTATGATATAGTGACTATGTCTTTTTAGGACAGGATTATTTTTGACAATTGGTCCTTTTCAATAAAGCTGTGTGTTAAGTGTGTAACTAAAGATAACTTTTACGACCTTATCAGATTTTTTGTTTCATATTTACATGTTTCATGTTTACAAATCAGGAAGATCCCTTTCTCAGGTAATGCTTCCTAATTCCTGATTTGGAAAAGGTCGTCATCTGAATTATTTGTTCAGCAGTATCAGTGAATAACATGTTAGTGGTATTCATTATATGTACCAGAAATGTCAGCCTTTTTCTGACAGAACTGGAGTTTGAATTACGGGCTGTGTGTCGGAGGCATCTTCTCTTAGCTCCATATTCCAGAGCTACCAGAATATTCTACTCGGCAAAATGATGCAATTATGTCAGGAGGAATGCAGGGGAGCAGGTGTTGTCCCCGGAGCACCTTGCTTCTCACATAAATGGACTTACCAGACATTTTTCTCTGAGGGGAGTTCTGGACGAAACTTCTTCCCACTCCTCATCATTTCCACTGCTGGCTTAGCGCTCTTTTCAGCACCTGATTGCCTGGCAAGTCCTTTCTTGAAAAAAACTGTGGTAAAATACCCATACCATAAAATGTATCATCTTAACCATTTTTTGCATATACAATTCAGTGGCATTAAGCACATTCACATTGCTATGCAACCATCACAACTGTCCATCTCCAGAACTTTCTTTATCCTCCCGAACAGAAACTGTCCCCATTACAAATATCTGTTACCCGCGCCTTGCACTCCCCATGACTTCTAATCTGCTTTCTGTCTCTGTGAATTTGATGGCGAGGCACCTCATACGGGTGGGATGATACAGGACTTGTCCTTTTGTGACCGACCGCTTACATACTGTCCTGAAGGTTAATGCGTGTTGTAGCAGGTAGCAGAACGTCCTTCCTTTCCAAGTCTGAGTACTATTCCATTTGTATGTATATGGATCACATTTTGTTTATCCATTCACCTGTCCATGGATACCTGGGGCACTCCCACCTTTTGGCTACTGTGAATCATGCCGCTGCAAACATAGGTGTACAAATACCTGTTCAAACCCCGGCTTTCAGTTCTTTTGGTCACATGGCAAGAAGTGGAATTGCTAGATCATTCTGTGCTTCACTTTTTGAGGAACCATCAACCTAACAGCCCCGTTCCCACCAGCAATACTTGGGGAATCTGACTTCTCCACGTCCTTGCCCGCACTTAATTTCTGTTTCCTTTTTACCCACAATGGGCATTCTAATGGGTATGAAGTAGTTGACTGGCTTGGTTTCTTTTTTTTTCAATGTACGTTTTTGTTGTTGTTGTTTACTAAGTTTTTCGTTTTAATGCCAGTATAGTTAACATACAGTATTATATTAGATTCAGGTGTACCACATAGTGATTCAACACTTGTATACATTACTCAGTGCTCATCATGATGAGTGTGCTCTTAATCCCCATCACCTACTTCACCCACTCCCCTTTGGTCACCATCAGTTTCTTCCCTGGAGTTGAGAGTCTGTTTCTTGGTTTCTCTCTTCTTTTTTCTTTGTCCATTTGTTTTGTTTCTTAAATTCCACAGTTGAGTGAAATTATATGGTATTTTTCTTTCTTTGACTGACTTATTTCACTTAGCATAATACACTTCATCCATGTTGTTGCAAATGGCAAGATTTCATTCTTTTTATGGCTGAGTAATATTCCAGAGTGTGTGTGTGTGTGTGTGTGTGTGTGTGTGTGTGTAACCCTTGACTGGTCTATTTTTAATACAATTCTGTCTGGAACTGGCTCACCTCTAATATTTTTACATGTAGCAAAGAGATTCTTTTTGTGTAAAATTTGGGAAGAAGGCTCCAATTACTCTGTATAGTGCTATGCGTTTCCAGCCTCAAGCTCAGCCAAACCTTCTGTGACATCTGCAGTCTACAAGGCCTGCCTCTTTTCTGGGTTCTACAGTATAAATTGCCTCACTTTTTTAAAGGTATTTTAAACAGGGACGTCTGGGTGGCTTAGTCATTTAAATGTCTGACTCTTAACTCTTGATTTTGGCTCAGGTCATGATCTCAGGGTCGTGGGATCAAGTTCTGCAGTGAGGCTCTGCACTGGGCGTGGAGCCTGCTTAGGATTCTCTCTCTTCCTCTCCCTCTGCCCCTCCCCATCTAAAAAATAATAATTAAAAATGTAAAATAAAGGTATCTTAAACAGGTACTTGAGTTGTACCTTCCCATCAATTTTTTTCTTCAAAAATTTGTTATATCTCCTTTTCTGGTTTGCTTTGTACTTATAGGCCAATAATTTTTAAAACCTTTTACTGTCATTTTAATAGGGGTTTGGGAGGGAGAGAAAGTAAACATATTAACAACTGTTACAGTTCGTGGAGCCCAGTAAACAGCCCAAGTTCTCAATCTGTTGGAGAACATGACAAATGGGTAGAGTGGATAGGAGGTTAAAATATTATCTTTATAACTAGTAAGGCAGAGTTTGAAAATGTGGTTAAGATCTGCAGGGAAGTGGGTTTCTCTAACACCAAAACAAGTGTTGAACTTAGCCACTCAGTGTTACATGGCCCTAGACAGCACGTGTGCCGGCCCACAAGGAACGTGAAGGAGCAAAGCAGTTGTATGTCCTGGGGAGAGCCTGCGTAGGAAAGAGAAAGAGCGAGAAGCTAAGCTGAACATCTTGTTTATTTATTTTTCCCAGATTCACGAATTAGGTAAAGTTCCATCTCTTTCTGCAGTGAGGGAGATAATGAACAAAGAAGCAAAAGAGACAGAGACAGATAAAGAGAGAGAGATCAGGAATGGACTTCTCTCCATAAAAAAGAGAACAACAGTGGATAAGAAATATTTTGTCCAGTAGGAACCCTCACTTTTCAGCAGACTGTGCTTTGTCCCTGCTTGAGCTGCCGGCACCGTGGGGTTGCTAGCCATGAGCACATTCTCCGTACATTTACGCAGCTTCCCACCGTGTCCCAGTGCCCCTTGACCTCAGGCTCTGTTTCTTCCCACATACTTTACTGACAAGAGTGGAAAGAAGAATATGTCTTGGCTCAATATGTACCTTGGGGGTACAGCACGTCCAAGGAAGCCATATTGGAGCCCCTAAAACGTGGACAGGAGGGGAGGGAAGAGGGTGGCAAAAGCAGAGCTTTGGTGAGGTGTGCGGATCCTCCTGGAAAAGTGAGGGTGGAATTAGCTTGAAAGGGTGAGTCAGCTCCACAGGGAGAGAGTGCAGAACGGCATTTGATCCATCTCCCTTCGGAGAGATGTTAGAATGTGGTAGAAATAGGACCACAGACTCCATTTTTTTTTTTTTTTTTTTTGACACAAGACCTGGACATTTACAAAAATTTCTGCCTGCAGGAAGAAAGGCTAGAACATCAGCCAGCTAGACCCAGGTGACCGCTTCACTTCTGTTCTTAACACACCAGTTTTGTGGGTTTTCTTCTACATAACTCAAGTACAACCCAGGGTCCCAAGAAAGTTACTCACATCTTTCCAGAAATTATTTTGGGATTCATAGGAAGGGAAGGCTTTGTTTTTTTGTTGGTTGTGGGTTTGTTTTTTTTTTGAAAGATTTTATTTATTTATTTGAGAGAGAGAACGCGAGTGAGAGCGAGAGAGTGCATGGGCGAGGTGAGAGGGAGAGGGAGAAGCAGGCTCTCCACTGAGCAAGGCGCTGGATGCAGGGCTCGATCCCAGGACTCCAGGATCAATGACCTGAGCTGAAGGCAGACGCTTAACTGACTAAGCCACCCAGGGACCCCGGAAGGGAAGCCCTTGTAGTCATAAGTAAACTACAAACTTTAAACGAACTTTAAATATGTATTTGAAAAGCAAAGAGAACAACAGTGAACAAGGCAGCATGCATATCTGAAAGGAGATTCAGATGCACATTTGAAAGAAAAGGGAGTCAAAGAGAATAGAAGTTTATGATTATATTATGCTAGTTGATTTTTTAGATATTTTAGAATATATGACATACAGCCCTTTTGATTATTGGGAGGCTGATTTCCATCATGTAGAACAACAAAATCAGAGCTTTTCTTACATCTCAAACCACTTTGAAAGGTTGATTCATTCAGGTATTCATTAATTCAGCAAGTATTGATTGAGCATCTCTCACTACTTTGGCCTGTTTCAGGTTCTGGGAATTCTGTGGTGAGCAGGACAGAGGTGACCCTGCTCTAGTGAGGGTCATTCCAGAAGGGAAGACAGATGACAAGCAAGTCAACAAGCACCTAACTTCAGTCATTCCAGGGAGTAATTAATGCATGCTTTGAATGATGAGGATGGATGCAGAGAAGTACAAAGGCCCCAGGAGGGAAGGGATTTGTTAGGTTTAAGGAGAGAAGCCAGAGTAGCTGGGTTGTAGCTACCAAGGGGGAGAGTAGTCTGAGATGATGAATGCTACAGACTGGCTCTCCAAACCAACACACCCACTCGACATTTCATACAATTCAAGGGAAGTAATGGGCACCCCCCCCGCCGAATCCATGGACCACAGATTAATTCAAGGGAGAGACTGAACTTTGGTTTTGGTACCTACAGAAACCAAGCTGATTAGATTGGGGGAGCATACCATCGTTCCATGCGCATGGGAACAACATGTCCTATTTTAAGGGCAGCAACGATGGAGAAGCAGTGGGGGAGAAAGCTGAAGAGTTTGAACTTGATCCCACTGGTTGTGGAGCTGGCTCACCAAGACAACGAGTGTCCCCCAAGTGGGGTGACTTGGCTGTGGGTTCCCTGCAGGGATTCAGACTGGAGGGACACACCCATCACCTTCTTCCTCTGTCCTAGGGCAAGTTCAGAGTGATGGGCTAGGTGCGCCTGGGTGGCTCAGTCACTGAGCATCTGCTTCGGCTCAGGTCATGGTCCCAGGGTCCTGGGATCGAGCCCCGTGTGGGGCTCCCTGCTCTGAGGGAGGCCTGCTTCTCCATCTCCCACTCCCCCTGCTTGTGTTCCCTCTCTCGCTGTGTCTCTCGCTGTCAAATGAATAAATAAAATCTTTAAAAAAAAAAAAAAGAGTGATGGGCTAGGCACTAGGGGAGAGTAGACAGGTGAGTGTATGTAGGTGTGGATTTTCATGCCTGGGGCTGATGGAAAAGCCATAGTCTTCCAAGTGATGACGCAGAACCAAGGCAAACTAAGGTTCAACCAAACACAGAAAGAACGTGTTTAGTGATTTTAACGTGTAGGATTCAAATGAAATAAGAATTGGCCTTGGCCAGTCTATCTGAGGAGATGAGTTCAAACCACCTGAAGAATAGAAGGCCTTCAACCCAGGAGAGGAAAAATGGACTCTTCATTTGAAAGCATATTTTCCACAAGCACATTAGAAATGGGAATTTGATTATTTTGGTGTTAGCGATATATAAAAATGCAGCTCCCTTTGGTTAAAACATTTTTATTTTATTATTTTGTTTTAAAGATTTTATTTGACAGAGAGAGACACAGCGAGAGAGGGAACACAACCAGGGGGAGTGGGAGAGGGAGAAGCAGGCTTCCCGCCAAGCAGGGAGCCTGAAACGGGGCTTGATCCCAGGACCCTGGGACCACGACCTGAGCCAAAGGCAGACACTTAACGACTGAGCCACCCAGGCGCCCCAAAACATTTTTTATTTTAAAGATTTATTTATTTGAGAGCGAGTAAGCATACACGCCCACAACCAGGGGGAGGGGCAGAGGGAGAGAGAATCTTAAGCCGACTCCCCACTGAGCATAGAGCCCAACACGGGGCTCAATCCCATGACCCTGAGATCATGACCTGAGCTGCAATCAAGAGTCAACCAACTGAGTCACCCAGGTGCCCCTGATTAAAACATTTTTAAAAACTTAAAATACACTTTTTGATCTCTAGGTTATTTTTCATCTTTGAGATAATGTTTTTTTATTTTAATCATAATTTTCTTAAGAAATAATAGTGTGTTTTATTTCTTAGCTATTGTTCACTGGCTATGTGTTGTGGTTTACCACTGCATTAACATGCTCTTTTTCTTTCTTTCATGGAAGAGATGTATATTTTTTGGTAGACCATTACTTATCCTTTATATCTTTCTAGAGATGATCAGAGTTCACAGATTACATGAAACTTATCATAACAAACCCTGTTTCATAACTCAAGAGTAATTTTGGTTCGAATGTTCAGCAGAATGTGAATCCTGGCATATTTAGCTGCCCTGATGAAGGATTGCACGTGGGTGGCATGTAAATTCAGAAGAATTCCCAACCTGGTGAGTCATAGGTCAGCCTTATAAATTGGAAGGAAATACAATCAAGTAACCTGACATTACCCACTAGGAATGTTACCGTTTATTGTTTATTAATGAACAATAAGCAAACCTGTCACCAATCATTGATTCTGAAAAATGTGCTGCTTGGTTTACTCCAGTGACTGGTACCATCAGAGCAGGGGGTTTGTCTCAGGGAAGTGCAGTGATTATTAAATACCATCAAGTAGACCCTTGATATAATGAGATTAAAACTGTCTGTACAGAGGAACTAGACTTTATTAAAAAAGAAATAGGAAAAGAAAGCTACCTTATCAAAGTTGGCTTTACAGACTGGGTGACATCTGGTTAATAAATTTGCTATTTTTGTTGGAAACATAACTTGCATTACTATTAGATTAAAAACAATATGTGGAAGTCTTCATAACCAGATACTGTAATATGATCTTCTACTATAGTCAAACCCTGTTCTTTCATCTATACGTTTTTCTTCCGCAAGTATCTACCCGTATTTAATTCTGCATTCTGTCATGATAAACAGTCGGGACTTACATCCTAATATCAGACATTAGCATGAATGTAAACCAACACTCCTGCCGATTATATTTCTTCAGAAACTAAGGGCACCTCTTGTGCACATATGTACAATGGCATATACTTTCTTGTCCATAACAAAAGTTAAATTGAAAATACCCTGTTAATTTGCACACATAGGGATGTGTTCAAGAGCTGCTGTTTATAAAAAGGAGTTTCCTTTGGCATCATTTTAGCCTTCAGGACAAGAAACATCTATGTTGCTTGGTTTTGTTGCCTAGTATTCTGAGATGAATAATTGACATGTACAGTATCATTGCTCTATATAAGAAAGTGAAAATTACTGTGTTACCTTGTGGAAAGGCAATAATACAAAAGGGAAATGTGAAGTTGATCAACATTTCTCATTCTGAAAAAACAAAGTTAATTCTGGTCATTCTGTGTGGGGCATTCTACTTGGCTACAGAAGAAGGTCAATTGAAGATTGCCTTTAAAAAAGCAAGTGGAAACAAGCACAGTGTGCACTTGGGCACTGCTGTATTTTTCACTTCTCTAAGATTTCAGTTGGGAGCAAAGCCAGAGGGCAGTGTGGTGGCTAGGAGCCCGGGCGAGCTCCCAGCTTTCTGAAGTCAACCCAACTGACCCAACCTTCTGCCTCCCCTTCTCAGCTACCCCTTCTTCCCCTCCTCCCCCTGCACACAAGCACTCAGCTTCCACAGGCCAGGTGGTGGATTTTCCTTGCAAATAAGAAAATTAAGACACACTATTTTTAACTCTTTGAAATTTAAGATTTTGAGACCTCACCTGGAGCAGAACATTGGCTCTCTGGTAGTCACCTAGGCATGGGAATATCAAGCTGCCAAGCAAAAGGGAGGAGGCCTACAGTGTACAGTTAAATTAAAAGCCACTGTAACACATTGCCCGCAGCCTTTAACAAATCACATATGGGTTTCTTTTGTTCCCACAGGGTAGAAAAAGAAAATGCTGTTTAAAGAATTTTATTTGAAAGAAATGCCATCTGATATTTATTGTTCCCTGAGTATTTGAACTTAAACATCTTGGGGATTTATTTGGGATCATCCACCTAAGTGTAATGTGAAAGGTTCTGTATAAATGAAGTACTGTCCTTGTGTCATTAGAAGTAAAAATGATCAAAATAAGAAAAGGCACTTAAAATGCATTATTCTTTAATACAAAGTCTTTGTCAACATTCAGAAAAGTTTATGTAAAGCTACATAATGCATCACTTTTAAAACTTCATAAAGATATTACAATCTAGGGGTCAGAGTTTCCATGAGTTTCTGATATATTAAACTTAACTCTCTCATTCTAATATATCAAGTCGTTGCTACTTTTCATATTTTTTACAATTCTCTGGCCCTTTTAATTAAGGCAGCTGACCTTATGTGCCAATTTCCAGGGGAAGATGATGGTTATCAGGAATAAAATAAGTGCTCAATATGGGCATAACTGTTGCATTAAACAAGTAGAACTTAAGAATGATGTAATCATTTTTAGATAAATCGCTTTAATTCTCGTCTCTGAATATCATTTTAAAACACTACGCTTAGACTAGTCTTTCTCTGACCCCTTGGGGAAATCTCCAGCAGGTGCCATTTACTTATTTTTAAAAGAAAGTAAACTTAAGTAATTTTAGTAAAATTTTAAGTAATTTTAAATTTACAGAAGAGGTGCTTAGTTAGTGCAGAGAGTTTTGTATATACTTCATCCAGTTCCCACATAATATTAACATTTTATATAACCATAATACATTTATCAAAACTAAGAAATTGACATTGGTACATTGCCATTAACTAAAATATAATTTATTCACTTAATGTTTTTCCACTTATGTTCTTTTTCTGTTGCAGTATCCACTCCAGGCTATCACTTTGCACTTAGTTGTTATGTCTCCTTAGTCTCTTCCAATCTGTAATAGTCTCTCCTTCCTCCCTTGTTTATCATGACCTTGATATTTTGGAAATGTACTGGTCAGGTATTTGTAGAGATTATTTGATTGATAGTGAATTCTACCTATAGATCAGATTGGAAAGAATTTGACATCTTCACAGCATTGAACTTCCACTCCATGAATATGGTATATCTTTCCATTTATTTAGGTCTTTGATTTCTTTCATCAGTGTTCACAGTTTTTAGCATACAGATCGTGCACGTTTTGTCAAATTTATATCTAGTATTTCCTATCTTGTTTTTTTGTTTCTTTCTGGCGCTAGTGTAAATAATGGATTCTTCCCTTTCCCCCAAATTTGCCTTGTTCATTGCTGGTATACAGGAATACAGCTGACTTTCATATATTGACCTTGTATCCTGCCATCTTGCTAAACTCACTTATTCTCAGAACTTTTTAGATCCTGTAAGAGTTTCCACATAGACATTTGTGAACAGAGATGGTTTTATCTCTTCCTTTCCAATCTGTATTACTTCCTTTCCTTGCCTTGTTGTATCACTTAGGACTGAATAGGATGTTGAATAGGGGTGGTCAGAGAAGACATTCTTTCCTTGATCCTGATCTTAAGAGAAAAATCCTCAGTCTTTAATTATTAAGTATGATGTCAGCTGTGGGTTTTTTTGTGGATATCCTATGTTTGGTTAATAAAATTGCCTCTGTTTCTCATTTCCTGAGAGTTTTGATCATGAATGAATGTTGAATTTAATCCAATTCTTTTTCTGCACCTCCTGAGATGTTTATATGATTTTTCTTAGCTAGTCTGTTAATATGGTAACTAATATTGATTGTTTTTTTAATATTGAACCCACCTTACAATACTAGGATCAACTCCACTTCGTAATAATGTATTATTCTTTTGTATACTTTTATATATTTTTGTATTCAACTTTCTAATATTTTGTTGAAAATATTTACATCTATATTCGTGGAGGATATTTATCTGTAGTTTTCTATGCTTGTGATGTGTTTATCTAATTTTGATATTAGAATAATCCTAGCCTCATAAAATGAGTTGAGAAGTATTCCATTCTCTTCTATTTTCTATAGGAGATAATATAGGAGAGTTGGCACATTTGGAAGATTTCACCAGTGACAGTATCTGAGTCTGGAATTTTATTTTGTTTCATTTTGTTTTTAAAATTTACAACTACAAATACAATTTTGTTAATAGATATAAGACTATTCAGGTGTTCTTTTTTTTTTTCTTGAGTTATGGTGGTTTGATTCTTTCAAGGAATTGATCCTTAAAAATTCTAAATTGCCAAATTTATTGGCATAGAATTGTTTGTGGTATTTCTTTTTTATCCTTTGAAGTATAAGGTATCAACACTGATGTTTCCTCTCTCATTCAATATTTTTAATTTGTGTCTTCTTTTTTCTCAATCAGCTTGCCTAGAGGTTTATCACTTTTATTGGTATTTTCAAAAAAGCAGCTTTTGGTTTCATTGACTATATACCTCTTTTCTGAAAACTTTTGTCATGACTACTATAGGGTTTACAATATACATTTTAAAATAATCTGAGTCAGCCTTCAAATAATAGTATACCACTTCACATATAGTATAATCTTAAAACAGAATATTCCCAATTCCTCTGTCTCATCTCTTTTACAATTATCATATATTTAATTTTAAATATGCTATCAACACACAATATATTGTTGCTATTACAACTTTAGACAGTCAGTAGTCTTCTAGATGACTTAAAAATAAGAAAATGCACCTTATTTTATTTTACCTTCATTTATTCCTTTGCTGATTCTCTCTACTTCTTTGTGTATATCAACGTTCCTGATCTGTATCATATTCTGCCTGAAGAATGTTCTTTAATGTTTCTTGTGTCACAGGTCTCCTGGCAATAAATTCCCTGAGTTTTGGAGGAGAGGGTTGTTTGTTTTTCCTTAAAAGGTCTTTATTTCTTCTTCACTTTTGGAGGAGAGTTTCACTGGGTATAGAATTCTATACTGATATATATTTCTTTCAACATTTGATGTAATTCCATTGTTGTCTTGCTTTCCTGGTTCCTGACAAGAATTCTGTATTTCTTATCTTGCTCCTCTGTAGGTAATGTCTTTTCCCTCTTCTTTCCTTCAAGATTTTTTTGTCTTTGGTTTTCAGCAGTTTGAAAGTGATATCTAAAGGTTTTGTTTTGTTTTGTTTTGTTTTTATGCTGTTTGATGTTCTCTGAGCTTCTTGGATCTGTAGTCTGGAGTCTGTCACTAATTTTGGAAAATGCTTGGCCATTATTTCTTCAACGGTTTCTTCTCTTTTCTGTCTGTCTTTAGGATTTCAATTATTTGTGTGTTAGACTATATTCTCCCACAGTTTGTGCATTCACATTTTTTTCTCTCTTTAAACTTCCATTTGCATGATTGCTATTCTGTTGATCTCTCTTGAGGTTCAGTAGTTTTTTCTTTCAGTGGTACTCATGAGCCAGTCTTCATTACCATAATGTTTTTTTTTATTTCTATCATTTCCACTTAATACTTTCTTACAGTGTTCATTTCTATGTATAACTACCTATTTGGTCTTGTATGTTATCTGCCTTTCCCATTAGAGCTTTTAACATATTAACCATAGTTAATTTAAATTCCTTGTCTGATAGTTCCAACATCAACATCGTATCTTAAGTCTGGTTCTGATGATTGTTTTATCTCTTCATGGAGTGTTTTTCTTTGCCTTTTTCATATGCCTTATAGTTTTTATTGAAAGTCAGATATGTCATAGATGGTAGATACTTAGGTAAATATTTTTTTATGCTCAGAGATAAGCATGCCTTTTCTTCTGCTAGTGCTTTAGGATGAGGGTGTGTTAATTCAGTCAGGGATTGGGCTGGGTTTAAAGCTTGCCGTTGTTATGGTTGCCTTCATTCCACTGAAGGCTTCAAATTCCTCTAGTGATATCTTGTGTTTACAGCGTGGGCTCATTTTCCAGAGGGTTTTTCTGTTCCCCTTGTCTGCTCCCACTTGTCTTTGAGTCCCCCAGCTTAGTTTGAGCATTCTCTTTGCACTACTCCGCAGGGAGAACCTGTGTCTTGCTGAATCCCCAGCTGTACCCCTCAGTTATTTTCAATCAGTGGTTTTTAGTGTGGGGTGGGGGACCAGGGCAGAGGTGTCCTATTCTGATTAAGCCTCCCTCTTAGGCAGACCCTGTGAACCTAAGCTTGGGAGTGTGGTCCTTGTAAGTTGTTGGTGCTCTTTGGCTACATGTCCTGCTAGCCTGATGTACTTTCCAGTCTTCCTCCTGGGGCAGAGCGCCCCCTTCACCTCCCACTCCCACTTCCTAGGTTTGGTTTGCCTAGGTTTGCCTAGGTTTACTTAGTGGGATTCCCATAGGGATTCCCAGAGGCTACAATTGTGTTGCTCTTTCTCTTGCCTATTAAGGCTTTTATTCCTTTGGGGATGTAGGAGCGAGAGTGTGGGCAGGATGGCTGCCATTCTCCCTCCCAGCTGCAGCAGGTTTCCTGCAGTGCTTTAAGGCCATGTTTTGTTATTCTTTCCCCTACGGAGTATGGCTTTTGTTTTTCAGGGGACAGAAGAGAGAAGTCTGGGCAGAGTTTCAGCAGTGGTGCTGTTCCCCAGCCCGAGCCAGCACCATGGACCATGGAGGGAGCTTCCTCAGGCTCCCCATTGACCTTCCCTGTGAGCCCCCAGTTGGTTCCTGAGGAAAACCCTACACTAGGCCCTTAGCCCCTTTCTCTCCATGATCCCTGGGACAGTACACACTCGCACTAACCCCTTGGCCTTAGGCAGTTCATTAGAACTTTTAGCAGAATCTTCCTCTGTGCTTGAGTCCTATTCAAGTGGTGTTCTAGACAAGCAAATGCTTGGGTCCAGGTTCTCCATGGAGGTGCCTGTCTCTTTCTAGATTTTGGGTTGTTTGCCCTGCAACTTCTGTTCTCTGGCAGGTTCAAGAAAAGTTGTTTGCACATTGGCCAGTATTTTGCTTGTTGTGAGGGGGAGTGATACCAGGGACATGTGGACACTCTCCCAGTCGTTTTCCCAGAGGCTCTGTCGCTTGACTTGAGGTGGACTG
Source organism: Zalophus californianus (assembly GCF_009762305.2). Taxonomy (NCBI): domain Eukaryota; kingdom Metazoa; phylum Chordata; class Mammalia; order Carnivora; family Otariidae; genus Zalophus; species Zalophus californianus. Next base: position 110,995,025 of record NC_045604.1, on the reverse strand, counting down.
GGGTAAGAGTCAGACTCCCAGCATTATGACAACTTTCTCCCCAGTTTGTCTTCTAATCCCTAGCTTTTTTGGTGCCATTTTCACCAATCTCCTTTAGGTTGGGAATTTGTGATCAGCTAAAAATTGCAAAACACATTTTTGACACCCAGTGTTATAAGCCCTATTTTGAGGATCTTGCACGGTAGGATGTGGCTGCGGAAGGAGTCATGACTTAAATTTCCTGGGCTCTCAACAAGACAGGACGAATCCAATGTAAACATCTTCTCACCAGTGCTTGTTCTATTTGAGTGAATAAATGTTTTTAGTAACTGGTCGCAGAACAGTGCTTTTTATCTGGGTGTTATTTTTATAATTTTAAGATGTGGTAACAGATGACCATAGAGAGCTCATAACATCCTAAGACATTTCAAGTTTAAGATACTGAAGATTACATTTGGGATTTCAGATTTCAAAACTCAAAATGCAATGCTATAATATATCTTAAGTGGCCAAAGGAAAGATTTTATGAAGGGTCATGGATACTTATTGTCTTTTCTTTTGTCATAGTGACATTTTTAACCAAGATAAGTGATCATGCTTCCATGTGACGTCTTTATAGCTAAGGCAGGATATAGATGTTGAGCTGATTCACCAAACCTTAGCATTTTTTTTAAGATTTATTTATTTGAGGGAGAGAGAGAGAAAATGGAGAGGGAGGGGAGGAGGGAGAGAATCCCCAAGCAGACTCCCCACCAATTGCAGAGCCCATCATGGGGTTCAGTCCCACGACCCATGAGATCACGACCTGAACCAAAACCAAGAGTCGGACGCTTAAACAACTGAGCCACCCAGGTACCCCCAAACATTAGCATTTTAATACAGCTCTATCATACTTTATTCATTGTCCCTAAAATAATTTTTGTGGAGTTGAAATATATTGTAATATTAATGAGGATTTTCTTTTTAAATGAATTCTATATTTTTTTCATAAAGCAAAGACTTTTTTTATTAAATAAATAGCTTCTCCCCCGCTATCCCTTCCCTCCCTTATGTAGAAATCTTAATTCTTAGATTCAGAGGCAACGTGTTCACAGCCTAAAGGACACAGTTAAAAGATCCAGCTTCAGAATCAGAAACATCTGGATTCAAATTCTGGCCAGGAACAGACCGCTAATCAATCACAATGGCCACCAGATCCATCAGAACGAGTGTCTGGCTAATCACAGTGGCCAGCCTGGCCTGTCAGAGCCCCTAACCCTGGGCTGCTGTGGCCTGCAGCAGCTAGTACCAGCCCTTCTTCTGTACTCCCCATGCACTGGGCGGACAGTCCTCTCTGAGCCTCCATTTCTTCCCTATGTTGGGATAATAATCTCTATCATGTAGAGCTGTCAAGAGGATTGCCGAGGTACAGTGGTTCCTGGCACACAGGAGGCCCTCAGCAGACAGCAGCTGCGTTTACGACACGGTTAGGTGTCAGACATCTCAAGGAGAGAGAGAGTGTGTGCTCCTTTGCTGCCTCACACTTCCATGTGCCCACTCTTGAATTCACATCTTCCTGGGTTTGGTTAATTGATAGAGATGTGGACTGTAGCTAATGGAGACATTTATCTATTTTCTAGCCAAAAATATTTAGGTGATTTCCTCCTTTTAAATTTTTGTTTTTAAAGTATAAAACAATGAGAGAATACAGAAAAAGTATGGAAAAGAAATGCAAAGTCACCCATAATCCTGTCCTGTCAAGTTAATCACTGTCAACTTACGAAGTTTATCCTTCCATACTTCTTCCTGTAAAAACATGCAAATGGTTATGAGATTGGGAACATACTGAACATGATGTGTTGAAACCTCCCTTTCACTTAATTGCTGTATCACAAACGTGTCTGTGTCAGTAAATAACATCATCATAGAATGCCATTATATGGACTTCCCAAATTAAATAAACGTGGGTTAATGGCCATCGGTGGACTCCAGTGAACTGCTTCAGATGTTTATCTTTTCATTCATACACAGTTACTTTCTTAGAATGCATTCCTAGATGTGGATCTGCTGGACAAAGAGAATGTGCATTTAAATAATGAAACAGATCACCAAATTCACTTGGGAAAGTTGGTTCCAAATTATACTCCCCTTAAAGCATAGGTAACATCCATATTTCTGCATTTGGGAGTTTTAGAATAAAATAAAATCTTTCTATGTTCTTTGATAAGTAAGAGCATTTTCTCCCTAAAATTAATTAGTACCTTTAAAAAGTTTCTTAAAGTTTGAAATAAACAAAAGCTTTTAACTACAAAGCAAGTCCTTTTATCACAGCACCTATGAGGACTGCATTTTCCAGAATCCTGGGGTCCTGGGGTCCCGGGGAGCCCGCTCCTTTACAGGTGCACACAGTGAGGCTTGAAGTCAGAGGGTTGAGAGGAAGAGTATTCTGAGTCCTACCAGCTGCTTTTCCTTTGCCCCACCTTCCTGTGTTAGGATAGTCCAGGGAGATCCATTATTTTTCTCCCAACTTCAGGGCTGCCCTGTGACATTTAAGTTTTCTTTTAATGAAACTACAACACGCATATAGAAAAGTATAAAGATCTCCGCTGAATGAATTATTACAAAGTAAACACACCTGTGTAATTGCCACGCAGGTTAAGGTCAGAAAAATATTTTTATTAACATTTTCTAATATAGGTGATCATAATGAAAAATGTAAAAATGTCCTGACAATTCCTTGGACTACAACATTTATATCAGACAGTCATTAATTTTTCTTTGGGAGAATGTACCCATTGGTCTCCCCTCTTCTCTTCAGGAGCAATGAATTCTCAATGTTTTCTGTGTAACAAATTGCCTGATTTTTAGAGTAACCAGAGCACTGAAGAACTTTCAGTAGTTCTAGGCTTTGACAGTGAAACCAAACCAAGAAATCTGGAAGGGTAAACATGGTGGTTTGCAACAGTTTGTAATTGAGAGAACATTGCCGCACACAGCGGGTCAGAACCCAGGTACTCATGGTTTGGTGCCCGTCATTGCTTGGTGCTCACTCGCGGGTACTAGAGGATGGTCGGGGGACCATAGCAAACCATGTGCTTTGCACTGGGGGACCTGGCAGGGAGTTAGAAGTGCTGGTAAGGTGATTTGGTGCAGCGCTTGCCGACGGACCTGGTTGGATATACGGGCCATATAGCCCCCCCAGCCCCAACTCCTGGAGGCCGTGCCCTTCCCCAGGTGCCAGGCTGTGCCCGGGAATTTTGGCAGAGAACATTCACAGTGAGCCTCACATCCCAGCAGCCAGCGGCCGGCTCCAGCTCTGCTCAGAGGCCTGCCTGTCCTGCAGCCTCACTTACCATTCCGTGCGTGTTCAGGATGGACACCTGGTTTAATCTTGTTGTTCAGTCAATAGCTTTTACATTATCTTTCTTTTTTTGTGGTTAATGTACCATTTTTCTTCTCTTTTTTTCCCCTACACAAACACCGCCATGCCTGAAGTGCTTCCCCGGCTTGTGGAAAAGTTATAGCCTCATCTGTAGTGGAACAGTGCTCTGATTAAAGTGATTAAAACTATATACAGCATGCATAATTAACCTTTGCACGGCTGTCATGGCGAGCTGAGGCATGGAGCTGATACGGTGTCTGTCTGTGGCAGCCGGCGTATGCTACATGACCATTTTTTTTTTCTGCAGAATTTTAATCATTTGAGATAAAGAGCCAGGAGAGAGAGATCAAGGCCATATTAATCCTCTCAATGGCTTTATAATTTCCCTTCTATTCTGCTGCCGGTAATCAAGAAAAATAATGCTGCCTTAATCCTAGATGCCAAGGTCAATCATCTCTGTGCCCTTTGATAGTAAGGATGTCATTATGGAAAGATTTTTAATGAACGTAATTCTTGCTGTGCTCTGCAGGGAGAAGGGTATGTCCCACGACTTCAGGATGGTCAGGCATGCCTCAAGTGTCTGGCAGGACTGATTTTAAAATATTAGCTCTATTAGAAATAAATTCCTAACAGCTGGTTGGGGCTGCAGACCAGCTACACGTAGCCACAAGAGACTGAGGAAGGCGGGAGTGAGGCACAGCAGCGGGCAACAGGTGAGGGGGGCCTGACCCTTGACTAGCACTTGGGCCACAGCAGCGGGAACGTGGCCCGACGTGAACTCAACGCCTCCCTGGTGTGCCACCAAATCAAAATACAAGTGCGGCGATGCACAGATGCGTGGTGACATTTTAAAACAATGCTCTGGGTTTTTTTTTTTTTTTTTAAGAACATGCAGACAGGTGAAAAAAATCCTTCTAGCTCAGGAGCACCTGAGCCAACTCCCAGAGGGCTGCTTGTGCTTCTTCCACCCACTTCTCTTATTTGGTTTTCCCCCACACAGGTCCTCTTGGTCAAGGAGACGTGACAGGAGCCAACACAGCCTTGACAGAGAGTCACAGGGCGGGGGGGGCTGAGAGCAAGCGCGGTCGGCCGTGGCTCTGAGCTGGGGCAAGGGACGGTAGGGTCGCCTGGAAGTCTTGTGCATCCAGGGTCATGGATCCAGGGGAAGATGGGGCTGGAGGCGGCGCCTAGCGCAGGCTTCAGATCCACACACGGTTACGGGATGGTCAGGAGGAGGCGCGTAACCGGGTGGCTGTTCACCCTTGGGATTGGAAGAGGAACTTCACCTCTGGGGCCCGAGGTTTCAGAACAATCAGCAGGGCGCTTCTGCCCTGAGCCTGCACACCAGAGGGGTCACTGTATACAAATGATTTGTATTCATGTGTTTTTAAACATGTGTTAGATTGACCTTCTGCGAGGTCCATGTGCAGTCTCCCTCCATGTTAAAGGGTGGGCCGAGGGATTGGCAGGTGGCGTGGCAGTAAACCGCTTGAGATGCCTGGGATGGTGCAGGCAGGTTGACCTCGGGATGCTGGGAGTGAAGGTCAAGGCCAGTGTTCACCGTGAGACCCTCTTTCTCCTGGAGCCATCCTTCTCTCAGGGCTCTGATCTTTCTTCTCTCCTTTGTAATCTGACCCCAAATACTGATTCTGTCCTTGTAGAATTTTTGCTTGAATTCAGTAAACACCTCTGCTTGGATTCTACTCATTGAGAATTTATGACCATCTAGCCTAGCCTGGAACGAAATTTACCCTTGCACTGTGAGGAGAGCGTACACAGAGCTAATTTAGAATGTAAATAGCATTGTAGGAGGCATGTTCTGCCTTCTTTCATGAACAAACTCTTTTTAAGGACTCAGATACCACTGATGTCACTATTTACAAATGAACCTTTTTTTTTCTTTTTTTTATTATTAAAGCAGGCTTGGCAGGGCCTCTCCTTGGAACCACTTTGTTAGCAATTCATTTGAGCAGTTCAAGCGAATGGGACTGAATTTTTAAAAAAACGTTCTATAATTTAGACTTTTCTGCTTCCTGTGAACTACTGTGCTGTGTCGACGCAGAAGACAGTTTAGTCACGTGTACCTGAGAGATGCTTCCGGCTTTTGTTCGCTTCCAGTGTAATGTCCATAACGGAGCATTTGCCCCATTTCCGTAGATCAGTACATGCATTGGCTGGGAGAGCCACAGAAATGGGATCCTCAGAAGAAACTGGAACATAGGAGCTGTCAGTCTGAGTTACTGGCCTGACTTCTGGTGTCCAGAGGCTTCTCCACGGGGTTCTCCAGAGCCCAGGGGTCCCGGCGAGGTGCCAAGAGGCCCCCCAAGGGTTAAGCAGATGAGCTGGATGGCTGGCGGGCAGGGTTCCAGGACTGGCCCCCCCACACACACTTATCCAGTGTGGCTCCCACTTTTCTGTTTTCCACACTGAAGTTTCTCCTAGGATTTCTTTGTGGGGGGGGGCAGGAAATGTTTCTTAAAAGTTTAACAGCTTGTAGAACTCCTTTTGTGTAGTCCTCGTTCTGTCTCAAAGGAACTTATAAAGGAAGATTGGTCTCCTGGGCAAGAGGTTGTATCTGAAAGAGGAACTTTTTTGGGCAGTCACAGAGAGAGAGAGAGAGAGGGAAAGTGTGTGCGTGTGTAGCTTTTTGTCACCTGAGGCTGCCTCATTGCATAACTGAGTTCCAGAAATTCAGGGAATGGACACATGGGCCAGGGGAGGATTTCGATGGCCCCAGAGTATTAAGGCCTTTCATGTCCCTTCTAAGAAATAAAGACTTTACCATGAGGAACTAAGAGTTCTTCTGCAGACCTCATTCCCATTGTATATCCAGTCAGTGGTCACTGTGTGCAGTGACTGGAGCCCATGGTGCTTGAATCTGGCCCTCCTCTGCTCCCGCGGCTGCCCCACAGCTAGTTGTCCTCACAAACAAGGTATTGTCATCGTTCTGCTGCCTCCGGCCTCCTCCCTTTACTCAAGCTCCACGTGGCCTCCAGAATCCTACCTTTAAAACACAGGAATGCTCAAGTCACCACCCTTACAGATAATCCTTCGTTGTTTGCCCTCGCCAGAGATGATGTCTGTACCTCTGAACGAGGCATGCAGGGCTGCTCACAAGGTATGCAGTCCCTGAGTGATTTCTTTGTTTACTGGTTTGGACGGCTGTGCATATTTCATTCCTGGACTTGGACTCATTGAGGGCCCCTTGCATTTGAATTCCACGTGCCTAACACATAAATGGTGTTCAGTACGTTTGAACGGAATCCACTGGACCGTTTCCTTTGTTGTTGTCGCTGCTGTTTATTGCCGTAACTGTGTGCACCGGGCATCTGCACGTGGGCACACGCCTGTTTTTAACTCTTCACAACAACCTTAAGCTGAAGGTGTAGTTAATCTACTTCATGGATGAGGAAACTTTGTCTCGAGAGAGATTCAGTGCCTTGCCTGACCTCACTGTTATTTTGTTGTTGTTGTTGTTGTTAAAGATTTTACTTATTTATCTGAGAGAGAGAGAGAGGATGCCTAGGCGGGAGAGGGAGAAGCAGGTTCTCCGCTGAGCAGAGAGCCCGACGTGGGGCTCGATCCCAGGACCCTGGGATCATGACCTGAGCCGAAGGCAGACGCTTAACTGACTGAGCCACCCAGGTGCCCTGACCTCATTGTTATTTAACATCATTCCAGCAGGCAGTCTGCGGGCACCCATCGTGTGCCAGGCCCGTGCTCAGTGCTGAGAACATGGATGCTAGAGGCTGGGGACAGTCCCTCCCTCAGGAGGCTCTTGGGCGGCGAGGGCAGGCACCTCCCTCAGAGGGAGAAGTACGGCAGGAGGGGAGGCCAGGTACGTGCAGAAGCACGCAGGAACGTCCCGCACCTCATGTGGACCAACATGCTTGCCCCCCTCCCCCCGCAAGTCATTCCAGATTAGGCAGTAGGGGCTTCTTACCCCCTCTCCTCGCCACTGGCCCGTGACCCTCCCGGTGGACAAACTGGAAAGGGGATAGTGTGGGAAGGAAGGTGATCTCCCTTGACCACCTGGGCCCTGGGCTTCTCTGACATGAGCCCCTGGGTGCTGCTCTTGTCCTGGTGGGAGGGGCAGGTCAGGGGGAGCTGAGCCCGAACCTGCCCACATGTGAGGCTGCCGCGGTTTGATTGGAATGCCATGTGTACAGCACAAGGAAGGGGAATGAGGGTGGCCCGACATGCTCGGTGATGACAGCCCAGAGCGGCTGGTTGCGAGGGAGAGCTGTCAGTGAACTGGCAGTTACCTCGGGGCTGGCTGCTCTGTGAATGAATGTAGGTGAGCTGGCTGATGCCCGCGGGACCGGGTCCCTGAGGTCAGCAGCTCATGGGGTGACTGCGTGGGGCTTGGGGCTGGAACTTACTCATGACACACATTCCTCCCATTTTGTAGAAGAAGCACTGCAGACCTCTGACGACTGTCCTCTTTGCTCTGGGTGTTTATTAGACATAAGCTTTTTAGGTATGTGTCTCTTACTCAGAACCCAGGTTGGCTTCCTTGTGTCAGGTCGACTGGGTCTAGCACCCTGGCCGGTCATCCCGGCTGCCGCTCCCAGCCCTTCACCGGTTCCTCTTGGTGGCGTGCCCGGCTTGTCCCCTGAGCCGGTGAAGGCTAGGGCATTATCCTGCCTTTCGCCATTATCACATCTTTCAATAAACAGGTTACATGCTGCGTAATTATTGAGTTGACCTGTGGCCTACTTCACTTCCTGTCGTACCACAATGCCAGCCTTCATTAGGCGTACAGTTCCATTGAGCTCTCCTCCCTCTCGTTTCCTCCCAGAGTTCGTCATAAATACGATGACCATAACAAATGCTACCTAACGTCTATTAAGTTCTTTCTGAAGAGAAGGCACAAGAGTGCATTTTGCATGTTGTTTCCTTTTGAATGCCCCCACTTAGACCCTGAGCTGAGTTTGGAGCTTTTAACGTCCCAGAGGCATCCCGTGAGACAAGGAGTTGAGTGCAAGGAGTTCATTTAGGAGGCAGTCCTAGGACAGGAGTGATGTGTGACACGGAGAAGGCAAGGGAGCCCATTGGAGGTTTACTCTCGGGCAGTCCTGGGAAGACCGGAGCTCGGGGCACAACACGTACCGCGTCCTTGTCTCAGGACTGAGGGAGGGACCCGGGGTGTTTATCTAACCTCTCCCAGCAGCCACTGTCTGGCAGCCGTGGGGGGCAGACGCTGATGCTCTGCAGTCGTCAGAGGTCTGGCCCCCGTGGATGAAGACAGAGCAGGCTCCAGCCACCAGAGGAAGCTGCCCGGCATCGTGATCCAGATGCTGGCCACAGGAGGCTGGCCAGGGTGCACCATGTGTGGAGGCTGGGTAGGGTAGATCTGCATTAGGTCATCATATTATTTTCATTTGACAGATAATAAAACTGAGCCTTAGTGGACTAAGTAACTTGCTGCAGGGAACGCTCGTGAGTCATTCATGTTCTTCCCGCTGTGGGAACCTCCCCTCCTTCCTGCCAATCCAGATATTTAAAATCCAGTTCAACAGTTGCTTTGTGAGCTCGGTACCTGCCTCTGTCTGGGTTGGATGTCTTTGGCACCTGCCCCTATCCCAGAAGTTGGCGCTTGAGGTACAAAGCAAACTGGCTTCCGTGAAGGAGTAGATTTCAGCCTAGTCTGAAGGGAAACCGATGATGCCAGGCAAATATGTTTGCATTTGTAATCCAAACTTTGAGTAATAAATAGGCTAGGCTCTGCTGCTGTTATAAACAAGCTCATAATCCCAGGGGTTTCACACACGTGGGTTTAATTCTTGCCCACAGAGCCCACTGCGGGGCCGTGTGGTGACTCCAGGATTGGACAGCCTCGATCTTGTGTCTCCCTTATCCCAAGTGCACCCCTACCTCTGGCAGGTCACAGGTCACAAGAGTGACTGGACATTTTCTGCTTGGGCTTTCAATAATTCAGTCCCGAAATGACGATGACATGTCTGTTTCCATTACATTGGCAATGCCTTATCACGTGGCCCCAACGAGTCACAAGGAAGCTGAGGAGTGCAGCCCCAAGTGCCCAGAAAGGGTAGGGGAGGGACAGCTGGGCACCAGTGAGCACCAGAATGGTCTTCCCCAGTCAGAGAAGTAATGAATTAAACAATCATGATCAAGGCCCGCCTAGGGCATTTCCTGGGGGTTTCCAAAAGGCTGGAAGAATTTTGCCGTGGGCTGTAAATGTCAGTTGCTCATTAATTCGTCAGAAATGCCCAGAGCCAACGTTGCTATTACTAATAGGATATATTTGTTTTGCTATTTAACAAATCAAAAAAGCATGTTCTCATTTCCCCCCGGTCTTGAGGATTCTTTATGTGGATGAATACTCTCCATCTTGTACATCATATTAGTTAAAACACCTTTTCTTTTCTCTCTCTCCCAAGTTATGGCTGGGGATAAATCTCCTTGGCATGAAATATCATCATGGGGTAGCAATCAACAGTTGTTCGCACAGCTGTTTTGAAACCTAAACAACTAAAAAAATGCATTCGAATACTCCCTTCCTCCCCCGAGCAACTGATGTGAGGTCTGCTGCTGGTGTAGGAACCTGCAAATTTTCATTTACACTTGGCGATCTCTTTCTTTGCTCTGCCTGGTTGTTTTACAGGAAAAAAAAAAGTGACAATAATTAAATGATGTAGGTCTTACCGCCTTAACACAAAAGATGTACAAATGCTTTCCAAAGGGTATTTTAAAAAAATAGATGATTCAGCCAAAAGGAGACCAAAAGATTTAGGGAGGCCTTGGATGTGTTCTCTTTCTCTTGAAATGGTTGCTTGAAGTTTGACTCCACTTTTCATCAGAGAATAATAGACGCTGTGCCTTCTGCCTGACTCACACAGATTCCAACTGATAAAGGAGGAAATCATACCTTTACAGCTGTTCCCAGGTTGTCCTCACTTGGCTCTTGGTTGTGAAAATTGTGGAAATAATTCCTCATTCCGAACGAGAATGACTTGTCCCTTAATCTGATGCTGTTCTCGTAACACTGCCCCGTCCCACAGCCTGGCCTCTGGCCTCTGGGATGGAATTGGCTGAAGCTTCTGCTGAGAGCAGCATGGGACACACACTGCACCCGGCCTCTGGAGGGCTTACCATATTTGCCCTGGTGCAGAGTGGGTTTACAAAGACTTTTGAAAGCCCAAAGAGAAAATGTATCCAATAAATCAGTGGTGATGCATTAACAGACTGCTGCTGTATTCATTGTTCACAGAATGTAATTCCTTGATAATGGCATTTTGTACAGTATATCATCACAAAACAATAGCAATATCACCACAGTAGAAACAACTTTGATGAATTATACAGGAACAGGATCTTAGAATTCTAGTGTAGATCTAATTTGGGGTTATCAGGACTTGTGGAGCAGTAGATTTCGATTTTGCATTGTATAGAGGAACAAAAAATCCCGGGAGGAAGAATGCACGTATTGTGAGAATTGGTGTTTTCCACCGTGAGTTACCGGTGCACAGTTGGCAGGGTTTTCACCTGTTTTGATTCATTCTCTTCTTATTCTGTATAATAAGCTATGTTCATGTTAGTTTTTTTCATTTTATCAAAAAATGAATCTATGCGTACTTCTGAAAATTGCCACAACTTTAAGAAAAAACTATGAAATTTTATTTCTCTCTCTCTCTCTTCTTTTTTTAGAGAGGGAGAGAGTGGGGAGGGGCAGAGGGAGAGGGAAAGACAGAATCCCAAGCAGGCTCTGTGCTCAGCACGGAGCATCCCACGACCCTGAGATCATGACCTGAGCCCAAATCAAGAGTCCAGTGCTTAGCCAATTGAGCCACCCATGTGCCCCACGTTGCCACTAATTTTTAAATGAGACCTGTTGATAGTACTTTAAGGATCCTGACAAAACCACCCCTAGCCCTTGCTGTCCTCTGGCCTTGAAATTAAAAAAAAAAAAAAGAAAGAAACCACAAGCCCCTCCTGGCTCCCTGAAGTCTGCTAAGAATGGAGACTGAAAGTGATGTCTAATCAGTGCTCCAAAATCCAGCCAAATAATGGAATCCTGGAGGATATGAGAGTATTTCATTAAATTCCTATATATGTCTTACTAGTAGGACAGGTGCCTCCTGTCCACAAGCCCTCACCTTGGTGACAATGGCAGTGAGTCTTAAAGGGTGGTGATTCTCCCCATCCTGGCCCCAGGCATCCAGGACATCCAGAGCTCCCTGGGCTCTCAGGATGCTGGAGGCAGCATGGGGCACACAAAGACCGAGGGATGGCTGGGCTCCTTTAAAGCAGCTTTGGCCACTTTTGGGCTCACCATGGTGATGCCCAAAGGTGACAGGTCCTACAGCAGTGCTGGCAGCAGCCTGGCCAGACTCTTCCCACGAGAAGATAGGGCGCTGTCGCAGAGATGCCTTAGCTCCTGCTGGCCTGTCTTCCAAGACTGGCCAGCCAGCCTTTACCAGTTTTATAAGCTCCTGAGAGCCTTCCAGGCAACCTCCCCCAAGTTGTTCCTTGCTTGTGCTAAGTTATCCTGAGCTGGTTTCTATCATTTACCAAGAATCCCTGACTGATTGGGTAATCTGTCTTGGTTTGACATTTCCCGAGGGCTCAAAGCAGAAAGAGCCTTGTGAGATAGCTTCCCCCCTTGTTCTGAGACCGCGACCAGACCTGCCCCTGGCTCAGAGTCCTACAGACCGTTGGCCGCTGACCTGGGACCAGAATTCTGTGCCTTTGTCTCTTTTCACTGTGGAAGCTCCAGTCAGGAAGAAGAGCCATTCTGGAGACCTGTGCGTCCAGCATGGTGACCGTTCGCACGCGTGGCCGCTGAGCCCTCAGAATGTGGCTCGTCCACACTGCCTGTATGCTGCTAGTGCATCGTGCATTCATGTTTTGAAGATTTAGTTCCAAGAAAAAGGTTAGCTATTTCATGTTTATGCTTTTGTGTCGATCACATGTTTAAATAATAATATTTTAGATATGCTGGGTGAGATAAAATATATTTGTAAGCGTTTTACCTCTTTTTATTTTTTCATTGTGTCTACCAGTAAATTTAAAGTTATGTGTGTGACTTAGATCATATTTCTATTGAATAAAACTGCTGAATAAAAAAATTATGAGAGAAGATGACACTGAGCCTCTACAGATAACCTTGGGTCTATGGTTCTTGTGCCTGAAGGTTACATTAGTCTTTTTTTGCTGTGGTAACAAATATTCTACAGATGTTCAGGCGGTAAGCATGTATTTCTCACTGGGGGTCTTCCAGTCAGCTGCGGCTCTGTTGGGCTTGGCCAAGCATGGCTCAACTCAGCTGGTACACATGCTTCTTATTTGGGGACCCAGGCTCTGGTGGAGTAGCCATGCTCTGGGTCACGTGCTCATCCCTGTAGAAGCTCCAGAGGGTGAGCAGAAACACACGATGCCTCCTAAAGCCTCTGTTGGGAATTACTGGCCAACCGTCGCTTCATCTCCCATTCCTATTGTCCAAGCAGGTCACATGCCCAAGGCCAGAGTAAATGTGGCAGGGCTGGATACCCCGCCTGCTGGGGAAAAAGCATGGGCAGGGACATGAGGAATGGTGGTGAGCATGGGATCAAGCCTGCCACACTCTGCCCTCTTGAACACACATGTTCACCTCCCACATGGAAATATACTTGCCCTTGCCTCAAGACAGCCTAAATGTAGCATAGATTTATGGCCATAAGTGTCAAGATCCACAGCGTGTTCAGATATAGATCTTCTTGACCCACCTTCTCGTGAACCAAAAGGGCAAGTTAATTGCTTCCTCCCCTCCTTTCCCGCCCCCCTACTCCCATATTTAATGTTGGAACAAAGATAAGACAAGCTCAGTAGCACTCCCATTTGGAAAGAGGAAGGGAGAAAGCTCCACAACTGTCCATGTGAGTCCTCGTATCCTGCTGGGGAAATACTTTGCGGTCCCCGAGAGACGCAGAGAGTGGGGACTGGTCCCCATTACGCCCCTGGGAGAACCCAATCTGCTGCTTACCTCTGAGGAAGGCACTCGGAGATTGGCCCAAGCAGATTTCTTAGCCTGTTTCCTTCCTACAGAAGAGATGGAGGCTAATGGTGATTTTAGATCTCAGATGGTTATTGTCAATTTTGATTCAGGCTCAGTATGTTTCATGCTTCATGAAACCACTGCATTTATCTTCATCCATGGCTGTCGGCGGCTTCACTCGCCTGCAGTGCTCACCGTCCTTTCCAGCCCAGGGGCTTCTCTCTCCAGAGTCAACACAAGCACTTGAAGTTCCTGGTGCTTCCAAGACACCAAATTCTGGGTCTCTTTCCCTAGGCCATTTCGTGCAACTGAGCGATTTCTTCGGGGCCGCACTAATCCAATTGGACATTCCAACAAAGCCAATAACAGCCATCCCTTTGATCTGGTCTTGGCCAGGAGGTGGTGCCTTGATCGCCACCCTTGATTTGCTGAGAAATAGTGCCATTTTCAAATACTGCAAGTCCCAGAATTTGGGGATTTTCTACACTCCCTTTCAATGGTGTTTGCAAAGCACTGAAATTATATTTTTGCAGGGAGAGGGTCATTTCTTTCCTACATGGGATGTAAAGGCATCCTATAACAACCAACTCACACAGGTAACATTCTGTTTTGAAACAGGTTTAAGAGGTACATTTTCTACCTTCTAAGTTATCACAGGTGATATTTTTTGCCAAATGTTTCAGTGCTGCATACCTAGGGTTACCATTTTTCCAACATCCCATAAGAATTCTCTGGCTTCCCATCACCCAGACCCAAAACTAATGCCCTGCGTATCAGGTTTTGGGTTATGGCAGCCCCTACTTCCGTGGGCCGATTTCTGCATCAGTCAGCTCTTGCTGCAGTAACTTCACAACCCCCAGATCGCTGCGGCATTCAATGACCAATATTTATTTTTCACTTAAGAATCCTGTGAGTCAGCTGCAGCTCTGTTGAGCTTGGCTGTGCTCCCCATGCCTTCTCATGCCAAGACTGGGGCTGAATGAGCAGCCACCATCTGGGCTGTACTCTTCTTGTGGTGGAGGGCAGCAGTTCCAGAGGGCAAGTGGAAACCCGCACTACCTCAGGAGGGCTCTGCTGGGGACTGGCGCACTGTCACCTCCTCCCACGAGGTACATGGCAAGCCCAAAGTTAATGGGGTGGATTGTGCCCTTCACCCTCCAGGGAGTCACAATGAGGACAGGGCGGAAGCAAATAATTTCAAATAAGTGGTACCGTCTCTCCTAGCTGTAGACTCCGTAAAGGACCCTGGTGGTGAATCAGCCAGGACTGCTGGGTTGCATTTTTGGAGAGGCAGAGTCATAGGCAGGATAAAAGTCACGGGACAGGGGGACCTCCAGCCCAGGCGGTCATCCAGCTGTGCATCACGCTCAGTGCAGCAGAAAGAACCTTGTGGGGAGTTATAAACCCTGAGTTCTGGCCTCAGCGTAGCCACCATTTCCATGGACACCTTAGGCCAACAACTTTTCCTCCGTGGATCTCAAGTCCCTCTCGACTATTAGCAAAGAATTGGATTAAATGGCATCTTGGGTTGCTTTTGAGGACGATGCTTTCTGGGCCAAACCACTTTCTATGGCGGGGAGCATGCTCCACCATTAGGAGCTTGGGCTGCAGCAAGAAGATTATAGGTTTAGGAATCAGGCTGATTTGAGTTTTAGTCTCATTCTGCCGTTTACCAGATGTGGAGCACGGGCCATCTTCAACTCTCTGGGTGTGTTTCTTTGCCTATGAAACGAACATAACGGAACCTCACCTCTAGGGCTGTTGCTAGGATAATTATTTTGTACAGTTCCCATTGTGAGAAAAGTTTTTGTTGCGGAGAGTCAAAATCCGACCCTCCCCAGTGAGCTTTGGCCCCAGTTCCACCTGTGTCGAGGGACAGCAAAGCAAAGCAGTTAGGAGCCTGGGCACCTGACAGCCTGGGTCTGAACCCAGTTCTGCCGGCTCCCTGTCCGGGTGGCTGTGGGAAGAATGCTTCGAGCCTTTTGGCCTCAGGACACCTAGCTGTACATGAGCTACCCAACGTGTGCCCCACGGTGTTCCTGTGAGAACGAATGTGCCGATGCCTGCCCATGCTAGTGGTTGTTAGGAAGACTGCTGTCTCTGCTTCACTGGGCAGCTCTGCGAGTGCCTTCTACAGCCTCCCAAGATTCTTCGGGCTGGACAACCTCCGTCCCTCAGCGTCCCCCAGATGTCAGGCTTCCTGCACACGTCACCGGCCTAGCTCTCCCCTTGCGAACCTGCTTCAGCAGCTCTGGTTGAGGTGAAGGAACAGAGGGTGCATTCCAAGTTGGAGTTCATGCCCACCAGGGCGGTCGCACTCCGGACATCTCCGGACATCTCCACAGACACTCAGAATCTGCCCACAGCTCTCACCTGTCGCCCCCTGGCTGGCTCACCTGGCTTTGGGCCTTGCCCGGCCCTCTCCGGAGGGTGATGAATTCAAGACCCCAGTTGCTCACCCCGATCCTCACCTTATCTGACCCTGGGCCACCCACTTGCCAGTTGACATTTTTTGCCCAACTTTGATTTCCTGGGCTGGTATTAAGGATTTTATGTGTTTACCTTCAATGGACTTGTTAATCCTCGTGTCATAAACCATTTACTAATTCTTTCCATTAGGGTGTACCTCTTACTCACCAGCATCTCTTTAATGATCTGGAATGGTTAACTTATTGAGTGGGTCCCTGAAAGACTTAATCTAATCAAACGAGGAGAGAAAACTTCACAATTGTCTTGGTTTCTTGCTCTTTTCAAGTGGAGAACAAGGGGGAAATATACTATTTTTCTGAAATTTATGAAGTGGCCACTTATTCCTTTCCTTATTTTTAAAGTGGGGGTTGATAACTCATCATTTTATCCCCATACATCAAGTCAATGAAGACTTCTTTAAAAAATCTCTATCTTCAGATAACAAGCAAAGCACGTTAGCAGTCTGAATGAATAGCTAATTCCCACAATACTTATATAAAACTCAGCTGTCTTTCAGGAAGCGTGGTCTACTCTAGGAATGCAGGGTTTACACGAGCGGGGGCATCCGGGGCAGAGCTGCTCTAAGCACCACCTGTGGCCCACGGCCATGTGCCTTGGCCTTTTCCTCTCTGGGCCTCTCCAAGCTTGACTGACGGCGATCCTCGCTGTTTTGGCCACAGCCATCACTGCAGCAATGGCTAAGGTACGAGAATAAATTCACTGAAAGACAAGGAAAGTTCTGAAGCAGTGTCTTCCAAGGTCCCCCATTCTCAATGTGGCAAGGAGGGTTTCAAGTACTTCTGCTTGGAGCTGTTCATGCTTTCCATCATTGGAGTTGGACCAGTTTTAGAAAATATGTATCATAAATAATCTTCAGAACATTTTAATATACTGCCGATAGTATTAAAAGTCAAAGCTTTCATAAAATTTAATTTATTCTCCACGTAACTTAAATCAGGAGCAGTTTTAAAATGTGCACGGCTCCTACTAAGTTAATAGCTTCCCCTTAGCCTTCTGGGCTTGGGGGCTTCACAATCTGTGCTGGAAGCTTCGTGACTGACTGAGGGGAAGCTGTGGGTTCTGTGTCTGTAGGGAAACCTTAGAGCCTCTGCAGAGCATTTGCGCCAGGCCCTCAGCAGGTGGGGCGTGCAGATTCCTTCCCACACAGCCTTAGCGGGGTGTCCAGGGAAAAACCCCCCAGATGGACCCAGTCACTGAAAGGAATTCTGTGCCTTCCTTAGCAGCCTCGGGATGCCTCGGGATCTCCTGGAGACCCATGGGAGCATCTTCCTGGACACCTATAATGTCAGGGCATCGAATCCACCAAAAACAGATATGCTTTGCTCTGCGTGCGGTGTGTACCGAAACAAAGGCAGAATGCTGTTCTCCTTCCTTCACACCTGTCAATTGTCAACATACCCCTGATAGTGCATGTTTAGCTGTTCATTCATCTAAGTCTTTTGTTGCTCTTACTTGGAATATGGTGTAAGTTTCTATTATAGGATAAGAACAGTAGCACAAAATACCCAACAGGTGTGGAGAAAATCATTGTAGTGGGAGAAAGGGATCATGATAAAAAGTAAGTTCAGGAGTTTGGTACCCACAGATTCAATTTGATAATCACTAGAATTGATTCGGATGTTTGGTTATTGGGGCATAATTAGGCTAATCCCTCCCTTCTGTATGCGATTGATGATTAATCAGGTCCTTTCTCCTACGTCGCCAACACTGTAGGTTGCCTGACCTACCGTGCAGTCCCTAGGCCCTTCCAGCTGGATGTGACCATACGACAGAGTTCTCGCTGATGAGAATTTAGTGGAAGTCCGCTAGGTAGGGCTTCCAGGAAAGTGTTCTGTTTAGAATACAGAGAGAAAGACATGGCTAGCACCACTTTGCCATTCTCCCCTTTTCCTGCCCAGAACAAGTTATGTGAAGCTGGGGAGAGTGCAGCCATCTTGCTGCTGTGAAGCAGGGGACGTGAGGACAGATGCCAACCCCCTGAAGGACCCAGGCACACTTTCTCCCCCTTCCTCCCCTTCCCCAGTCTTAGTGTTCCTTGTGTTTGAAGTTGCATAAAGTGGATTCTTAGATCACCAATTTGAGACCTTTCTTCTTTTCTAATGTTAGTCCTGTACCTATTTCTCTAAGCAGTGATTTAGGTGCATCCCAAATTTTTAATAGGTTGGGTTTTCATTTTCATTCATGACAAAATATTTTCTAATATCCTTTGTAATTTCTCCTTTGACCCAAGGGTTATTTGTGTGATGTTAAACTCCAGCTATTTGGGGATTTTCCAGATAGCTTTCTGTTATTGACTTCTGATTTAATTCTCTTTTGGTCAGAGAATATACTTTGCATGATTTCAATCCTTTTACACTTATTGAGATTTGTTTTATGACCTAGAATATATTGGCACATGCTCTGTGTGCACTTAAAAAGAATTCGTGTTTTACTCTTGTTGGATGGAATGTTTTGTAACTATCAGTTAGATCAAGCTGATTATGAAGCTGTCCCAGTCTTCTATGTCTTTACTAATCCTCTGTTTGATTTTTAAACAGTTTTTTTAAGTGAGAAACAAAAGCCTTTTATATTTACTCACGTATTTACCATTTTTGGTTCTTCTTATTCCCTTGTGGACATCCAACTTTCTGTCTATCATCCTTTTCTTTCTGCTGGTGATAAAGTATATCCAGTGCCTGGTGTGGTGGGAGCACAGACCTTCTGGCCTTGTTGAGCTCTTGGTGCTGCGTTGCCTGCACCTTCCCTCCATCCTCTCAACACCCCCACCTCTAGGCCTCCAGCCCAGACCCCAGATGCACAGCTCAGCACTCAGCAGAGCCTGGAGGGGACACCCTTGCGGATCTCGGGGGCTCTGTGTACATTGGCTCCTCCCTGGGTTCTGCCCCCACAAGCTTTGACTTCCTGGCCCCCCAAACGCTGAACCCTGTCTTGTCAACTCAGGAGGCCCATTGGGATCTGTTTGGGTTCCCTCCTGCTGGGCTGGAAACCCATTTGAGGCAGTGAGCTGGGGCACCCGTTTGTTTTCTTTCACTCGGGGATCACTGTTCTATGCGGCCCCTGGTCCAGTGTCTAAATATCATTATTTCATATATCTTGTCTGGTTTTCTGGTTAAGGTGGGGGAATAAATCGGATTCCTCTTATTTTTTCATGGCTGAAAGCAAAAGTCCTCTCCTTCTGCTTTTCAAATAAAGAATGTTTCATTGTAGTAAAATACACATAACGAAGTTTACTGTCTTTACCATGTTGAGTGCGCAGTTCAGTAGTACTAAGTGCATTCACACTGTGTGCCACCCCCCCGCCCCCATCCATCCCTAGAGGTTTTCCTCCTCCCAGGTCTTTGCCCAAGAATTCTGTTTAACCAGCTTTTAAAACTTCAGAGTAAAATATGGAAAATTACATATGCATGTGATTGTGAAAATAAGACAATGAAAATTAAGTTATTTATTTTTCATGCAGTTTGCCCATTTTGGTTGGTTTTAGACATTGTGTATTGCAAATATGTTTTCTAACTTTAACATTTGTCTTTTGCTTTTTACAGCCTATTGTCTTTAGGAAAATAAGGCTCCTGAAACAAAAGAGCAGGCGCTCAGTAATTCTGACTAATGATAAGTCATCTGAATTCATAAAAAGTAGGAATGACTAATTTAGACTTTTAGTTTTATTGTGTTGGAGGCATCTTGTCACCCTTGATTGTCAAACTAAGTCTTAGAAATTAAAACTCTTTGGGAACGTGTTTTAATAAGTAGATGGTGATTTTATTTCCATGAACGTTTTTCATTTGTAAGTGCAAAGAAGTTCTCAACTCTCTAACATCTTGTTTATATTGTTGATTTGCTGAGAGAAAAATTTATCTTTATACAAATGTAAACTTTCTTTAGCCCAATCCCTAAATGAATTATCATAAATTCTGCATTAACGGTTTTCCAATTATGCAGTAAGGTAAAACAGTTTGTATACACCTCATTCTATTTTTATGTCAGCATAATTCTAGGTTTCTTTTTGGTTTCGGTTTTAATTATGAGAAAATTATTAAAATATCATCTTTCCTATAATCCTCCCAGATTTGCTGGCAGTGTCAGGTAGGAATCAGTGCATGAAAAGGCTCACTCCCCCTCTTTGACCTGATGAGCCGGCCTTGACTTTTGATATCACACGCTCAGTCCCCTACAGAGGTGTCCTGCCACAGAACATCCACCAGGTGTTTCCAAGGCTCATCTGTTCACGCCCTCCTCTGTTGAAGGTTCTTGAATACCTCACCATCACCTACAGGTCACAACCTGTTTGAGAGCTGAGCTCAGAAGGACCTGTGTGCAAGTCCTCTGCCTCCCCATCCCATGTGACTTGCAGAGAATTACCCACCCTCTCTGTGCATCAGTCTCTCTGTCTGTGGGATGGGAGCAGCTGTGGCTCCCGTGGACCACTGGGGAGATTGAGCACAAATGCAGGTAAAGCCCGCAGCTTGGCTCCTGGTCAGGGGTAAGCTCTCCGGAGAGGGAGCTACTGCTTCTACACCCCCCCAGGCTGGTCAGGACCCCTCCCTTTCCTATCGTAGACCTTGCTCTGAATGCCCTGCTGTGTTGCATCTGTGTTTTTGCCACCCTGCTTCTCTGCCCTGATGCCTTTGTCCACTGCCAAGTGTCCTCAGGTGTCACTGCAGGCTGACACTCCTCCAGGGGCCATTCCCGACCCTGAGTGTCCTGCTCCCCCCAGGTCTGTGCAAATCTCAGCTGCAGGAATTGTCAGAGCAAATTGCAATTCTCCCCTTGGGTTTTGGTTCTCTTGCTCACATTCTGCCTGACCACATGAATTGAAAAGTATTTGAGTGGATTCTTTCTAAAAATTTTTAACTGTGAGATATTTCAGACATGTAAGAAGCTGTAATTTGGCACCAGTATACCCCACCAACGTGTAACAAATGTGAACATTTTAAATGAGGTACTTTTACCGAAAAACAAACCCTTCCCATCCCTTCTCCTCTCTTGGCTGAGGAAACATTAACCTGAATTTGGGGTGACTCCTAATCCAGGGTTTCCTATTTTATTACACACTTTCATCCCTGTAATTCTATAGAATATCACTTGTGTATTTTTAATTTACACAAATGTTTCCATTTTATAAAGCAGTTACCCTCAAATATTTATCATGCACAATTGACTTAATGGAGTCTAAAATTAGGCAGCACTTTCTGAATATAAATGGACTCTCCCAACTTCCACACCAATCAACCTGTCTTCCAGATTTCCTGTCTTCGTGGTCTTCTGTGTTGATTCTATCTTGTTTTTAATCCCCAGGTTAGTTATAATAATGTACAAAATTACTTTTCATTTACATTCATTTAGATTTGCCCACATGGTTTACTCCTCATGGCTTCTCACAGCCCCTCCCTCTCCCACACGAACCTCCTTCAGAAGTCATTTCCTGTGGATAGCCTGAAAATATCTTTAGTTCACCTCACTCATGTTCTTCTTCTTTTATTTTGGGAAATTTCAACCTGCAGAAATCTAAGACAAGTAAAATGTGTATCTTATACCCTCCACCTAGAGTCCCTGATTGTTAGCATCTTGGCACTTCTGCTTTCTCTCTATGTCTCTCTATGTGTGTTGGTCTCTGTGTTTCTATCTCTGTCCCTCTCTCTGTCTCTTCCCCCCTGACACACAAACACACTTTTTTTTAGACTGAAGCATCTGAGAATTTGTCATAGACCCCCCCACCCTAAATACTCCAGCATTTATAGACTATGAACAAGAGCATTCTTTTCCATAACCTTAGTAGAATTATGACTCTTTAAAATTGAGCATTGATTTAGCATTATTATCTGACATACAGCCCACATCTAATTGTCCCTAGTTACAACAATAAAGAGCATCAGAGATTGTTTTCAGCTCTGGTGTCCAGTTAAGCATCCTCTTCTGTGTTAGTTCTCACGTCCCTTTGTCTCCTTACCCAGAATCTGCAAGGTCCTTTTGTCTGTCTTGACAGGGACATTTTTGAAAAGCCCTGACCAGCTGTTTTGTAGAATGTTCTTCAATCTTGAATGTATCTGACTGCTTCCTCTGTACTAGGTTCAGGTTAAACATCCTGGCAATACTGTGCCCGTCTCAGTGACCCACACTGGAGCCGCTGGGTGTCACTTGTCTCATTATTGATGATTTTTGGCGAAGTGATGATTTGGTTAAATGGAGGTCAGCAGATTTCTCCAAACTTGAAGGTGCATTCCCCCTTTGTAATTAGTTAGAAATCTGTGTGGTGATACTTTGACACTGTGTAACTGCTGTGTTGCCCAGTAGTCTGTCCGAGGTGGTTCAACATTCCTGGAAGACTCTCGGTGTCAGTCGGATATGACCTCAGTGACGGCTGGGTGCCGTCAGCCACGCTCGAACTTCCGCCATCTGTCTGTGTTTGTTAGCACTCTGCTGCCAAGAACTGCTCTTCCTTCTCTATACCTCCACCCTTAAAATTCTTTAGAAGGGACCTGTGCATTGTTTTTATTAATTCAATACGTTATAATATAACCCTACAGTTACTCACTTTGAGACTCAAATTGTTCCATGTTTGGCTGGGGGCAGGGAGAATCCATTCAGAGTGTCTGCTCTGTCTTTTCAATATGCCCTTATCTGATTGTGAGCATTTCTCACGTTCTGACAAAACAAGGTGTTCCAGGCTCACCTTGAATTTTCCCTGCCATCAGCCATTGTTCCAAGAAGCTGTGGTTCCTTTGAGTGGGGTGTGGCCTTTAGAACCCAAGATCTGGGAACTAGGTGTGCTCATTACTACTGAAGTATTATTGCTTCTAGACTCTTCCACTGGACAGAACAGGGATACATATATATCTAAGATATTGTGTATGATATGTAATAACTACGCTATATATTTATATCTTCTTAAGTGTGTATTGTGTATGTATGTGTGTGTATATAAACATACATACACACACACACACACACACATAAACATATACATATAGGCAGTTCTTGTTTT
The DNA here is from genome assembly GCF_009762305.2 of Zalophus californianus. Taxonomy (NCBI): domain Eukaryota; kingdom Metazoa; phylum Chordata; class Mammalia; order Carnivora; family Otariidae; genus Zalophus; species Zalophus californianus. Next base: position 110,972,219 of record NC_045604.1, on the reverse strand, counting down.
AATAGTGAGTTTATATTGGCACTTCAAAATTCCAGTTCAGTATCGATATCCCAGGATTTTTTCTTCCCTTCCCCCATTTCATATTTGTATCTCCCTTCTCCCACAATGAGAACACCAAATTCCAAAGGTATTAATTTATTTATTCATTTTCTCAATCCTATAGTTCACATAAAATTGTTTTGGAATTGCCATACCAATACAACCACCTACTTCAAAGTCACTAAGCACACCTCAAGATTTCTTTCTTGTTCTTTTTGTGCCTAGAAGATAGGTTATAATCAGATACTGAGTTCTAAGGGTTATAATCAGATACTGAGTTTTAAGCTTTCTTGGATTCTTTTTTTTCTTAGGTGTGTTATGTTGTCTATTTGATGGACTGTTAGGTTCATTCATTTCTGTATGAATCAATTTTAGGAAAGTTTTTCTCTCCCTATTGATTCCATAATACATTTTTGGAAATATAAATCAGCATAGCTTAAAAGTCAAAACCACACAAAAAGACACACTTAGAGAAGCCCTACCCCTTCCTTCCCTGTCCGTTCCTTGTACCCCATTCTCAGCCATGCCCCATACACAGGCAGATTCCTAAGTTCCTGGTATATCCTTTCTGTTTCTTTTTGCAAAAATAAGTATATACCAGAGAATGGGAGAAAATATTTGCAAGTCATATGTCTGGTAACGTCTGTTGTCAAGAATATATAAAGAATTCTTACAACTGAACAATAAAAAGACAATCTAAGGCAAAAACAAAGGATTTTAATAGACAGTTCTCAAAGAAGATAGACAAGTGGTCAGTAAGCAAATGAGAAAATGCTTAGCCTCATTAGTCATTAGGGACAAGCGAATGAGATACCACTTCACACCCACTAGGATGATGATTAGGATTTTTTTAAATGGAAAATGATGTTGGTGAGAATGAGGAGAAATTAGAATGCTTATATCTGTTTATAGGAACGTACAGTGATGCAGCTGTATAGAAAACACTTTACAGGGGCGCCTGGGTGGCTCAGTCATTAAGTGTCTACCTTCAGCTCGGGTCATGGTCCCAGGGTCCTGGGATCGAGCCCTGCATTGGGCTCCCTGCTCCGTGGGAAGCCTGCTTCTCCCTCTCCCACCCCCCCTGCTTGTGTTCCCTCTCTCACTGTGTCTCTCTCTGTCAAATATGTAAATAAAATCTTTAAAAAAAAAAACCAAACACTTTCCAGCTCCTCAAAAACTTCAATGCAGTGTTACGTATATGACCCAGCAATTCTGCTCCTAGGTATATACCCAAGAGAAGAGAAAGTGTGTGCTCACCTGGAAGCCGGCACATGGATGTTTTCATTAGCATTATTCACAATAGCCAAAAAGTGGAGATAACCCAGATGTCCACCACAGATGGTTGGAGAAACAAGATGTGGTCTATCCACATAATGAAATATCATTGGGCCACAGAAAGGAAGGAAATACTGCTACATGGTACCAAGTGGATGAACCTGGAAAATATCAAGCTGCCTGAAAGAAGCCAGACAAAAAGACCCACATACCTGTGATCCCCTTGATAGGAGATGTGCATAATCAGGAAACCCGTAGAGACAGAAAGTTGATTAGCAGTTTCCGGGGTTTGGGGGCAGTAGAGAGTGAGTGCTGAAAGATACGGTGTTTCTTCTGGGGTGGTAAAGTGTTCTGGAATGAGGTAGTGTGGATGGTGGCCAAACCTTGTAGATATGATAAAAGCCACTTACCTGCACACTTTGAAATGGTGACTTCTATGACAGATGAATTAGATCAATAACATATAAGCATTTCTTAGATACTCATCACCACCTTGTTTCGTTTTGTTTTGTTTTCAATTAACTATCCTGGGCATTGGTTCACGGAGGTCTTCACTGTTCCTTTCTTACAGCATTACACACTCACTGTACCGTGCTTCATCCTACTAGTCTTGTATATACGGACACTTAACAGTCTCCAGTATTTTTCGATTATAAATAATGCCTCAGTGCACACTTGTTGCACACGTTTGTGTGCCCCGGGAGGTGATCTTACTCTTGATCCTGAGTGATAGTCTGGATGAGCATCAAGTTCTAGGTTGATAGTTTACTTTCTTTCAACCCCTTCGTGCTGTTACTCTATTTTCTTCTAGCCACTTTATTTTTCTGATAAGAAATCTGCTGCCAGTTCAATTATTCTTTTGCGGGCCATCTTTCTCTATGGTTGTTTTTAAGATTTTCTCCTCGTGTCTGCTGTCTGCAGTTTCACGAGGCGGTTTATGTCCTTCTACTTCACAGTCTCCGTGTTTCTTAAGTCTGAGGAATCACATCTTAGCAGTTCCAAAATTCTTAGCTTTTTTCCTTTTCCTAAAAACTGCTTTTCTGTCTCTGGTTGTCTCTCTTTCTAGAACTCCTAGGTAAATGTATCTTGGACCTCTGTATTTCACCTTGCTTTCTCTTACCCTCATTTTCATAGTTTCTACGTCCTTATCTGTCTCTGCTACATTCTGGAAATTTTCCTTGATCTTTCTTACGTTAAATTATTTTCATGTTAGGTCTGTCTCATCTGATGTTTAACCTCACCTTTGAATTTTTTATTCCAATGGCTACATTTTTCATTTGTGGAAGTTCCGTTTGCTGCTTTCAAAATCTTCCTTTTCTCTTTCACATCATTCAATTTTTTGTTAGAATTTCTATTTTTCATTTGTTCTCATAACTTCACACTTCCTCATTTTACAGTGTCTCTCAGATTACTCCATTATCTCAAATTCAGGGGTGTGAAGGCTGCTTCTTAATATATTGGCCCTTCCTAATGGTGGCTGTGTTTTGTCTGCATGTGAGCTCATCCTCATTAGTTTCACATTCGAGGATTATAGACATGTTGCTATGGAATGGTTTTGCCTTTCTTTGGGCCATTGTCCCAATGGTTTTATTGGACTGGAACTGGTTTAAATTAATTTTTCAGGTTAAGGAGTACTACAGAACACAGGTGGTACTTCTTTGTCCTTTTGATGTTTGTTATTTTCTGGCACATACTACTTGCCCTTTTTTTCTATCAAGCTTAGCTCTGAATTTTAAATTTCTTTACTATATTTTACCTAGATTATGTGCTTATACCAGGAATGGGGTTCATGATAGCTAAAATCAGAAATCTAAATAGATTCTTTTTCTACTGTGGTAAAATGTATAGAACATAACAACCTTAACTATTTTAAGTGTACAATTCAGTGGCAGTAACTGCATTCATATTGTGCAACCATCACCAATATCAATTTCCAAAAAGTTTTCATTACATCAGACCGACTCTGTATGTATTAAGTAATAACCCCCCATTCGCTCCTCCCTGCCACCCTGATAACCCCAGCCTACCTTCTGTCTCTGTGAACGTGCAGATTGTAGATAGTTCAAGTAAGTGAAATCATACAATATTTGTCCTTTTGTGTCTGGCTTATTTCACTTAGCATGACATTTTCAAGGTTCATCCACCTTGTAGCACATGTGAGAACTTCATTCCTTTTATGGCTGAATACTATTTCATTGTATATACCAGAACTTGCTTATGTATTCACCTGTTGACATATATTTGGATTGTTTCCAACTTTTGGCAGTTGTGAATGGTGCTGTGGTGAGCATTCATGTACAGATATCTGTCTTGGTCCCTGTTTTCAGTCCTTTGGGGTAGAGACCTAGAAGTGGAATTGCTGCATCATATGGTAATTCTCTGTGTGTTTTTTTTTTTAAAATGTTCTTAGCAAAATAAATGGAGTCCTAGAGATACAGCACTCAAACAGCAGAGGTGGTAAGGATCTTATCTCAGCTTGCTTCTACTTTGGATAACATTTAGGATATTCCGGGTTTAGACCAATCCTTCTCAGCCCAAATTGCCCAGTGCTTGTTACATATTGCTCAGGTGTGTGCACCATGTGCATCCAGTGTGATTTTCAGTGGACCTGGAATCGTTTGATGAGTGCATGCTTGTGTATGTATTGCTTATTTTTATCGTTCCTTCAGGTGGGTGTGTGTTTGTTTAGGGTTTGGGGTGATGTCCCAATACTGTACTTGCTCCTGCTTCAGTACATTGTTTCCTGGTCTTTCTCATCACTCCTCTGACTGCTGCTTAGTTTTCCTTAACTTGAAAAGCATTTACTGAGCACCCACAATGTGCTTGGTTCTGTCTGGCAGTCCAGTAAAACCTGGGTCGCGGTCAGTGAGACAGGCGGAGGAAGGATGATGGCGCAGTGTGGAGAGGGCTGAGCAGAGCCGTGCACAGTGCTCGTGGAGCTCTGCTCCTAACCCGGAGGGCACCCGCTCACTCAGCACGCTCGGCTGCAAAAAACAAACACTCATTTAGGTTCCAGCAGGTGACGGGACATCCATTGCACAGACACAGGTGGAGGTAAGGAAGGCGGGATCGAAGAGAACGTTGCTCCATCCAGGGAGAGGGGCACTTGGTCTAGTTAGCCCCCGTGAGCCTTACAGATGTCAAAGGGGAGATCACACTCTTCTGTAAGTGAATACATAATAAATGTATTTTACCCATGTTTTCCCAGGTATCTAGAGCAGGTGTAAGGGAAAGAAAGCATCCTTTGGGGGATCCAGGAGGGAAAGAAATGATTTTTTGGATGCCTTGCAGTGAAGAAGGAATAAGCCACATCTGAGAGACCTGGGTGGAAGTCTCCTGCTTCCATAGATGTCATTTTGGAATTCTAGGATGGTCCATCAGGAGCAGAACATGAGGCTGCATTTTGATGGTCTTTCTCTGCTCAGCTAGGCAGGGGTGGGGAGTAGGTTAGGAAGGCAGCCCCTTTGGCTGTGCCTCTTGGCCCATTTTCCTCTTTGGTTGCCCTGAGTTTATTCCTGGAATATACTTTAAAAATAAATGTGGAATTTCTTGTCACAGGCAATGGAAGGGCCCAGGGGCAGGCGGTCTTCAGACACAGCTAGGCCTACATACTTGACTTCATCAGACTGGGTTTCTGTCCATGATAGGCTCATCTGTCCTCTAGCTTGGCTCCTTTCTCAAGCAAGGTCTCAAGTGGTGACCAGACAGCCACCAGTAACTCCAGCCTTACATCCTGCCTCTGCCACAGGGCACATGCCCCATCTGCTCTGTGGGGGATGCTGTTGGCCAGTGTGAGGAGCACCCGGGAGAGTAGGAGTGGGGTGGGCGCATCCCAAGGACCGTTCCTGATCCTGCTGTTGTGGCCTTTGCTCAGGCTGGCATGGCCACCTTGCAGCACTAGGCCACCATTTATACTTCAGCGGGTCCCAGCTCTCCCGAACATGACAGGCTGGGGAACTCCTAGAGGGCAGGTGCCACGTGAGTGGTCCCCACAGTGCCCGGTGCACTGTCTTCCAGAAAGTAAGTGTGTATACACGGATTTGCTCTGTATGTGCTATGCAATATGAGCATGTATTAGGTCTAAGAATAAACAAATACGCATGTCCTAGGTACAAATAGTTCAAAATTTACTACAGAGATGTTCAATGATTAAAGAATCTTCTCTTATTTCGCATGATCTATGGCTTTATCTTTTTGTGTACCTTGCTTGCTTAAAGTAAGATACCTCCTAATGCATAAATCAACCCCTTTCGAGTAAAAGTTAAATACAACACAGCCTTGAAAACATAAATGAGCAGTAGGGATCGTTGTACACTCATGCCCCCAGGGAAGTGACTATTTTATATGAGAGGCAGTAGAAGCCAAGGGTAAGGTTCATTTAGAATGTATAAAAGTAATAAAAGCGCTCATGGATTGAGAGACCATCTGAAGGGACTGTCCACTTTGTTGGTGATGCTGACGTGGGAGCTTTGTTTCTTTGCAGGGAAAACAATTCGATGCTGTCTGAGTGGCTCCTGCTCATGCTGTCTCAGCAGACTGTCCCATTATTTTTTGGTGGAACGTGCAGTGCTCTGAACCTCTGTTCTCTCTCCGGCACACAGAACCACAGCAGAGAGAGAATCGGAACGTTTCAGAGACGAGAGAAAACCAGATTATTCTGCCGTGCTGCTGCTTCAGCCCAGCACAATCCTCCGTACAAAAGTCTCTCTTGTGAGGCACATTTTTAAACCATTACGCCTCTAACCCCTGTCTGTGTGGGAGAATCTGTGCGTGTGGGGAAAAGAGCTGCACATTGCAGAATGCCCCTGCAGAGGCCAGGTTCTTCTGTTTCCTTAGCATTCTGGAAGGTGCCTGAGCCTTCCCAGGTCACTGGAGGTATTAACTAGACCATTTCTGTTCCATGGGTGCCACTGTCCTGGTCGGAAGCCTTCCCAAGCCTCTAAAGTCTGCCCTTTACCCCAGTGGGGCTTTTGTGTCCACGCGTGGAATCTGGGCGCATCTGGTTGAGAGTACGGAAGTGAGCGTCTCTATTTCCCTGTTGTCCTACCATTGTAGCCTGTTGTAAGTAGTCCTCAATGTAACTTTCTGGAGTGCAGGTCACCTGAAAGGCCAGTCTTTGGCCCTTCTGCCTGAATAGCCATTGATTCTTCCTCTGGAATCCATCATGAGCACTTACCCAGAAAAATTGATTATTCGGATCGTTAAATCCCCAATTAGTCTGGATAATCGACGTCCTATTGTATCCCATAAATGTGACACATGCTGTGGGGCACAGTGGGCTTCTTGCTCGGGCCCCATGTCTCCTTCCTCCTGGAGTTCCCATGCGCGGCCCTCCTGGCTCTCCACTCTCCTCACTTGCCGGCTCTGCGGGGCCTCGGCAAGATGGCGCCCTTGACTCTGTGCCAGCTTCCTGTTTTGTGGCGGCTAGCGTGGCCCAGCCGGGGAATTTCCATGGAACCTCTCTCTTTTTTTTTTTAACTGGGACAGAAGTAGAAATGACACATAAATAAAATATGAATCAACCTGAATGTACATGCCCTCACACAGCAATGGTGGCCACCTGTGGGAAAGCCAGATTCAAGCCCATGCTTATCTGACACCATGCCCGTACCCTCCATTCAGAAAAGCAGCAGCAGTCGAACTTCGGTGAGCTACCCAAGGTCTTCCGGCTGGTTAGTGGGCCAGGCCAGCCAGTTCCTTACTGGACCATTGTTTGTCCCCAGTTTTCTGTCAGGTGTTGGGAAAGAGAGGTCATACGGGTATGAGAATGAGTAGGATACATCTGGAGTAGGCCCTACCCTGGAATGTGTGAACTCCCCCACGATGGTGTGTTACAGGAGTAATCTGGGGCCGGGGTGCACATAAACGACCCAGGGAATGGGATGAAGAGCTCATCTGGCTGTGGAGACATTTGAGATGCACCTTGAAGGTTGGGTGGAAGCAGGATTTGGAGATGAGGGAGACCATCCCGGGTGAGAGATGGGGCCAGGGTGGTAAGCAGGGCAAGTGGCCCCATTTACTTGGAACAAAGGGCAGGAAGTACGTGTGCAGGACAAGCCAGGTGACAGAGGAGCTTGGAGGGACCTCGGAGTGTGTTCTGTGTCATCATGGAAGGGTTTGGAGACAGGGGCTCTGCGATGTCAGCTGTGTTCTAGGAAGATGGGTCTGGTGTGCAGAGGGGGAGCTGGGGGCTCAGCTTCAGATTTGTGTTTCCTCAGACACAGGAAGGGAAGCTGCCCTTGTTTCTTGCAGATTTTGCTTTTGTATGCTAATGAACATTGTGAATTCTGAGAAGAGGGAGAGTTCCTAACTTTATTTGACCACAAAACCTTTTTCCCAGTAACTGGTGCCTAGTAAGCCCTCAGTGTTTGTGCGCGGACAAATAAGCAAGCAGGACACCAGTACCCGACAGAATATGGTTCAGGAGCGCTGCTTTCTCCAGGGGAAAGAGAAGTGATGGGGATTTGTCATTACCCAGGGAAGAAGGAGCGCTTGCTGATGCTGAGCTTCAGCGGGCTGAAGACGGAAAGCCCGCCATTGACGCCGAGCCCCAAGCACGGGCCCCAGCAGGCTTAGAGGGACCCACATGCTGGCTGTCCTCTCCTCCAGGCGGGGAGTGGGCTGTGCCCTCCTGGTTTCCTCTTGTGGCTCTCCCCGCCGCCCTTCTAAACCCGAAATCTGTGATCCAGGGGGACTGTGTCAGTGAAAGGGGTAAAGATGAGGGCAAGCTGCCCCTCAGGGCATCACTTGGAAGCCTCCCACCCCTGTCCTTTATTCCCCTGGAATGTATCACTGCTGTGGTAGCAACCTTTCCCTCGTTAAGCCCTCGGCTCCCCGAAACCTGCCTGGGTAAGTTCACCCGCGGTCACCTCTTCATCTGTTCTTGTCGCCTCCGTGTGCGATGGAAATAAGGAAACTGATTTGGGGTGAGACCGATGCTGGCCTCTACCCATTTCTCTTTGATTTTCCTTCACGTTTCTCTCTGGTCTTTGGTTTTGTTCATCTCTTGATGTGCTGTGTGAAAATCAGGCGAGCCAGAGAAGATGGCCTGGGGGGTGACTGACTTGCTCCAGAGGACACATGCGATTCACGGCCGCTCTGGGGCCGTGGCCCAGTGCTTGTCCTGCTGTACTTCACATCCTTCCTTGACAGTGCCTGCTTTTCCAGAAGCTTCCTGCTTTCATTATAAAGGTAGAAGGGCCCCCTCCAGATGTTGAGGAAAGGTAAGGAGCAATTTCAAAGGCCCAGACTGGAGGTAGCTGCACATTTTGCATTTAGCGAAAGCCCATTTGCAGTGTTTCCTCATAATGTGGTTTAAAGCGCATGCATTACACAGTTCATTTATGCCTTTATCATAATTAGGTGCGAGTAAGTTGCTGCTGGAAGTTGCTTGTCTGCGCTATTATGGTGTTTGCCTTTTCTCTGTTCCTGCTTATCTTCTTATACCATTTAATCTTATTGGCTTCATGTCAGATCTTTTAAATGGTTATAATGTTTTCCTTTCTGAGATCAACAGTGGACGGGGGCACAGACTATGTCAAAAATTCAGGGAAATGAAGAAATGTGCATATATACGTACACAATTAGGGAGACGGCACCAAAGTCAGAGTGAGGTTGTGCAGAGATGGGATGACGTAAGGTTAGCCACTTGGAGCGTTTCCTGCTCCTGGAACTCAGAAATGGTGTGTGTGCAGCCGCTGCAGAGATGGGGGCTACTTGCTGCCGCGAGGCTCACGGAGGGCCGTCAGATGGCGGAGGTGGGCCTTGGAGGCTTGCTCCTGCACACACAGTGTGCTCCCCCAAGTCTACTTCACCATGATGTTTTGCTGGAGGGCAGACTGACGGTGGGAATCTGTGAGAAGCATAGTGATGTGGGCTGACAGCTCCAGCCTTTCGGGTAATTAAAATCTAAATGGAATGACGAGAAAAGTCCATACAGTCTGGTTGGTTAATTTACCTGCTTTTTGAGAATTTCAGTGAGACCCCTGCCATCATTTGAACTTTTAAGAAGAAATCATAAGTCTCCAAAAGTGCATATGTTTTGTGGTCTAAGTCTAAGCCTGGGGAGACTGAACCCATTGTGCGTGGGTGTTGGTGATGGGGACCCCAGTGTCAAGCCTGCACCGTGTGCTGTCAGTCCCGTTTGTGACGCAGACGTCTCTTGGAAGTCTCACAATCGCTGATTACTCACCGTTACAGACTCTGTGCCAAGGTGATCCTCAGAGCCCAAGGGGTCAAGGATATTTTTCAGATAACAGAATGAACCATGAGGCAGTGGTGGGTGGTGGGATGAGTCTCGTTTCTCCCCATCTCGCCATCTCTTTGGCAAAGCTGGTGTTTGTGGCTGTGAGGGAAGGACCCGGATGGAGCAGGGAGTCCTTGCTCTGGGGTGCACAGAGATCATGTGTTCTAGCAAACACTGTCTCCCTGCCGCCGGTTCCAAGTTATGGAAGTTGATAAAGTGCCCTCAGGAGCTTAGCATTGAGCCACATTGTGACTCATTGGTCCTCACACTCTGTATGCACCGTCTATCTGGAGCACTCTGTCAAAAAGCCCAGCATGGCCAGGTGTATTTGGGATAACTATCCATTTGGTAGATATTTAGATATTTACTTTTTTTCTTTATTTTGCAACCTACTGTCTGTTCATTTATTTATCCCCTACCACCTCCACTAAATGAGATCAGAGCCAAACTCTGAGAAATCTGTCCTGTTACTTTTTAAGCATGCTGGTAGAAAAAGTGATTATTTGTTCTCCTGCTGCCCTTGTCTTTAAAGACAACAAAAGTTGACTGTTCATGTGTGTTATAGACAAATCAGTCATTTTAAGCAATTCCTAGGTAAGGTTTAACATGGCCTCAAACAATCACTTAGAGCCTGGCTCGGAATTATTCATATTTTCCTTTATTACGCACTTAGCCTGTGTGTGTGTGTGTGTGTGTGTGTGTGTGTGTGTGTACGCAGGAATGTGCACACACACATTGTATTTCTAGGAGAAACATTGTTCTATATACTTCATGTTATCTTCCATCTGATGGAAGAGGAAAAGTTATAGATGATAGGTGGGTAGGTAGACAGACAGACATTGGATTTTATCCTCTCCAGCAATTCCTAATTTGGGCACAGACATACATTTGCCATACCAAGTTTCTCCCCAGGCCCCAGTACCTGATGGCATTTCTCCATTTCAGTGATTCTCCAAGGCCCAAAAGCTCACATGCCTAAGGCAGCTCTCCATCTAAAATCACTACCGTCATCCCTTAACAAACCAACTACAACATGATCAATTGGTTTCTATCAAATGACTCCTGAAGTAATATAGAAAACAGAAAGAGTCAGTGTGTTGCATGGACCACACATATACAACATTATCTTCAGGCTTATCATTTTGAATCTAATCTGGCACTAAATGAAAATCAAACACCTGATAGCATTAAGTCTCTGATTTTTTTCTGTTGTCTCGTGGGCAAGTGTCTCTGTTTTAAGTCACCATCCATCATGCAGTCAGCTAATATTTATTGAGCCTCTGCTTTCTGCTGGGAGCTGTGCATGACCGCAGGGCGACTCCAACGTGAGGTGTCCAGCTCTGAGGCTTTCTGTCCCAGAGGAGACGGGAGGCGTCCTTACAGCCAGCATGAAAGGAGCCTGCGACAGGCTTCCGGAGGCGAGGGCTGGGGGTGCTCCGGGTGCCCTGGGGCAGGACAGGAGGTGGCATCGGAACCAGCTCCTGTGGGGCGGGTGGATGTGGTAAGAAGGAAGTCACGGCTCTTGTTGGAGTGCTGCCAGCCTGGCAGCAGGCACTCATACACGACCAACTGTCAAAGTAAAAACATGAGTCATGCTTTGTATTTCCAGCTCTGAGGAGGGAGAGACTAAGACATGTAACAGACGTTCTCAGAGTGACTTTCCACATGTGAGAGCACGCATGCACACACCGCTCTCCTGCGCTCGGGCTTTGGGGTCGCCACGGGAAGATGAGAGGCTTAGGGCTCCCAGATTCAGATCAAACTCCCAATAAAGCCGAAACAGCTTCCCTTGCCATTCTGGCTTCTGTTTCAGGGCCTGAGTGGTTCATGGTTTGGTGCAGAATTCGTAGTCTCGTAGGCGTCCCCTCGTCGGCCCAGGCGAGCAGCATTTCCTTTGCTGGGTCTCAGACCCACCGCTGCAGGTGCTGCCTGCCTGCCCCAAACTCAAGGGAGGTCGGGGGTCCTGGGAGTAGTGAGGGCCCCTGTGTGCTCCATCTCCACACCGCAGCATCGTGGAATACTCGGGCCACTGGGTGCCTCTGGGAACGCCGTCCATGAGCCGCCCTATGGAAAGCCTTCCTTCTTCCGCCGGCCCGATTCGTCCGCTCACGTTTCCGCACACAGGGCTTCTCGCTGCCTCCTTCCTCCTTCCCATGGACACACCCATGTCACTGACAGTGTTATATTTCACTTCCTTTCCTATTGCTCTGTGGGCATAGAATTATCCTTCTCAATATTATTATTGCAGCATTCGATGCAATCCTCATTAGCCCGCTAACTCATGACTATTACTATCATTGCTAATACAATGGCTGTTAACTAAATATGAATAATTCATGCTATCACTAATATAATTACTGTTATTAACTATACTTCCTCTCACATAATCTGTCTTTGCTGCCTCGTCTCCCTCTACTTGCCTTCACCTTCTCCCTGCCTGTGTTCCCCGCGGATCCCAGGAGCTGGGCTTCCCCCCGGGCCAGAGTGAAAGTGTGCCAGCGACCAACCAGCGCTTAGTTCATCTGCAGAGCAGAGTCAAGGCGTGGGGGGGACTGCTGGCTTCGCGGCTGACGCGGGTGCGCCAGCGTCACCAGCATCGCTCTCGTCCTGAAGCGGTACTCTGCCTTTGCTGAGGCCGCAGGGCCCCTCTGCTGTTGCAGGTCCCAAGTCAGAGAGGCCGTGGGCCCTGCCCGCCCTGCCTCCAGCGATGGCAGACAGCAGGTGGAGGGAAGACTGGCGGCATCAGGGGGACCGGGTTCCTCCCTTACTCCTCCTGGCAAACTGAAAGAGTTTGTGGACACTGTCAAGTAATATCAGGGCATTGACCAAAATATCACCGTGTGTTTTATGCTCCATAGATTTTGTTTCTAAGAGCATCAGCATCTCGAGTGTTTAAAAAGTCTGATTTAGGGGTGCCTGGGTGGCTCAGTCAGTTAAGCGTCTTGCCTTCGGCTCAGGTTGTGATTCCGGAGTCCCAGGATCGAACCTGCCATTGGGTTCCCTGCTCTTCGGGGAGCCTGCTTCTCCTTCTCCCTCTGCTCTTCCCCTGGCTCACATTCTCTCACTCACTCTCTCTCAAATAAATAAATAAATAAATCTCAAAAAAAAGTCTGATTCATCAACTGTATGCTGCTGTGTGGGGTCCGACGGGGCAGTTAATGGCTGCTAGCTTGAAGGGACCTACGGTCGGCTTGGAGACCCTACGGTGTAATTGGTGAGGACCTGCTACAGGTCAGGCTGCACACACACCTCACAGCTCAGATAGACTTGCCCCTTAGGCAGGTCGCGGTCCTCCAAGGGGAGGAGAGCAAAATGACAATTAGAGCCTCAGTCAGGGAGTGTCAGTCCAGGAGTGGCGCCTCATTAGCCTGAGGGAGGGGCCAGGTTGGGAAAGCTCTACAGAGGAGGCAACAATTAGCAGGCTTTTCTGGAGGCAGGAGTGCAGCAGGGAGGGCTGGGTGAAAGGACAGTGCAGCCAGAGGGAACCCTATGCAGACGGGGAGCCTCCCAGGAAAGAGGATGACCCTCCCCACAGCTGCTGGGAGGGGGTCTGGGATCAGGAGGGGAAGATCGTGCCATGCATAACCGAGACTTCCGGACTTTATTCTGCAGGTCACAGTAATTCATTAGGGAAGGATTTTAAAACTAGGAGTGTTTCAGGAAGATGGTTCTGGCTGCACCGTGTGGGCCAGCTTGAAGGAAGGCTTTTAATATGTCAGATGTAAGGTCATAGGACTTGAGCTAAGACAGCGGCAGTGAGGGGGAGGGAGGGACGCACTTGTGAGTTTGGGGGAGATTGTAGAATCCACACATATTAATTTATGGGGCTGGAGAGAGGGCAGCGTCTTCTGTGACTTTCGTGTTCCCGGCCTGAGTGGCTGCTCCGGTGATGTTCCCAGGGGTCGGGACACAGGAGCAGGTTCAGGGTTGGAGGGGCAGGATGGGAAGAACGACGAGATAGTGGATTCTGCTATGACACACTGAGTTTTAGATCCCAAGATGGAAATTTCCAGGAGGCATATCAGCACCTAAGCTACCAGGCTGGCGCTGGAGACAGATTTGGTAATCGTTACTTTAGGGTGGTTTTGATGACCCCAGAGAAGATAGCCCGAGGCGGGGGTGGTGGGAGGGTGTGTGAAGGACGAGCCAACACTGAATAGTGAAGAAAGAGGGCAGATACTCGTGGAAAGCAATAGGTGGTAAGTGTCCAGCAGCTACAGCGTAAAGCAGGGGCTCTGGAGCCCCAAATGAAAAGGCAGGAAGGCCCTTTGCAGAAGTAAGGAAGGCTTTGCAGGGGCTTGAGTGCCCCCTGTGGCAGTCTCAGGAACTGCAGGTACCAGTGCGCAAGCGCAGTCCCCATCCTCAGGTGAAGGCGGCAGAGACCAAGAAATTTCAGCTCAACTTCCTGCTTCCTGTCGCTGAGATATAAATAAGAGGCTATGGGAACAGAAAGTTTCTTTTTTTTCTATCTTATTAGAAGAGTAATAAATGTTAACTGTAGAAAAATGAGAATATACAGGTAAGCAAAAAGAAGATATCCATAACTCGCAACTCTATAGCCCAGGCTCATGGCAGTTAACACTTTTCACACAGTTTCATGCAAATAGAAAAGTAAACATTTTTAGCAAAACAGGATTATACCATAGATACTATTTTGTAAGCTTTATTACTTAATATTTCATTATTTATACAGTGTTAATGATTTACTGTATCGTTTTAAATAGCTGCCTCGTTTGCTTTCTTAAGGAAACTTATCATAATTTATCAACCTAGCTCTTAACCGTTGGACATTTAGATTGTCTCCAGATTTTCACCATTACAGACAGAATGGTGAATATCCTTTTAGCTCCATCTGTGTGAACATCAAAATTATCTCTTTACGATAAATTCCTAGAAGGGAGCTGTTATGTTGAAGGATTTGTAATCAAGCTTTTGAGTTACAAGAAATAAACACACGTACAAACTCCCTAGCTCCAGTATAAAAATGGGGGCAGGGGGCTCATAGGAACAAATGAGGAAAAGGAAATGAGGGGGGTGTCACATAACTCGAGAACAAGATACCCCAGGTTGAGAAGCCAGAAATACCAACTCCCTGGACCCAGAGCAGTTTTCCAGCTACTCAGGAGCCATGTGACCTCTCCCTGGTGCTCTCTGCTCCCCCCCTCTCCTTCCTCAGCCTCTTCTGCTTCTTTTTCCACCACACTCAATTTTATATCACAACCACATAGCTTTGGCGGCTGATAGTCATGTCTGTCTCCTAGATAAAGTGATGGGCAGATTCTTAAAGTCATGGGTCCTGGCCGGTTACCTTTGGGCAGTCCCAGACCTGGGGGTTGAGAGAGGGGTTTCGGTCAGTCGTGGGTTGGTGAGAACTGACTGTGGGCTTCTCCTCCCAAATCCACAGTCTGTGACATCGCGTTTGCAGCTGAAGATCTGCCATGGCTGGAGTGCTTGCACCTCGGAAATTGGCGAGTAGTATGGATCAGGGCTGGTTGTTCTGTGTTTATCAGAAAACTACTGGGTGTCACATGGAATACAGCTGTTAGATTCCTTTAGAAAAAGGTATGAGCAGTGACTGAAATCTTTAGAATGTTTTTGACAGGGGCACCTGGGTGGCAGAGTTGGTTATGTGTCCAACTCTTGGTTTCGCCTCAGGGCTCAGGTCCTGATCTCAGGGTCATGAGATCGAACCCCGAGTTGGGCTCTATGGTCAGCACAGAATCTGCTTACAGCGCCCTCTGTCCCCCACCCTAAAATAAAATTAAAAAATAAATCTTTGAAAAGGAATAAAAGAATGTTTTTGACAATTTAATTCCACAAAAACACTGTAGATGTTACTTTATTCTAGCATTTCATGCTGCAGAGAAGAAATCTGGAGGATTTGGGGTTTTGGGTTTCGGTTTTGTTTTCTTCTGGTTGATACCATGTTTCATCTATCTGGACTCTTTGTCAGTTTTATTTATTTGTTCCCGAAGCTCGGATTTTTTGCAGGGATATGACTATAGTGGCTCTCTCTTTCTTGGTACTCAGTCCTTTTTATTTAAAGATACAAATCTTTGTTCACGTCAGGGAATTTTTCCACATTGTTAATTTGATTGATGTGTTTCTCTCACAGACTATTTTCACCTTCTGGCATTCCTATTGTGTTCACACTGGATCTGTTGGATCAATCTTCCATTTTGCTCGTCTTCTCATCATAGCTCATTTAATCTGCTTTCTCTAAATTCTAGGAAAAACTCTCAATTCCAGCCAAATTCACTGATCTGATTTTATGTACTATCCAGTCTGTTCTTTGGGGCTTCTGTTGCATTTTTATTTTTGGCAATTTGTATTCTCTTCAAAAAAACATCTTTCCTGATCTAAGATGTTTCTGTTTTCATATTTATAGTATGTTATTAACCCCTCTCAGTGGGGTTTTTGTTCAATTCAGATTTTCTGATTCATCTGAATCAATTTGATTTGGAAATTTCCTGGAGTGTTTTCTTTCAAACAGGGATATTTCTTCATAGTCTTTAAATTAACTGATCTCTTTCTTATGGACTTTTTCCAGTATGGGCTTCATTATTAGGATTATTTAGCTTTTGTTGCATTAATGAACGTGTAGATTGTAGTGAGGTATCTACAGTTCACCCTAATGTGACAAAGGGAGTTTTTATTTCAAGGCTAATAGAATTCTTTCCCCCTTTAGATTTAACAGTCCAGAGGTTGCTGGGGCCCTGCTCCTCTCTCACCTCTGCTCACTGTACTCAGGAAGTTCTCAAAGTGGGGTACCCCAGCCAGCTGCATCAGCATCGCCTGGGCCCATGTTAGAAGTGCAGATTCTGACTCCACCCCACATTTACTGGAGCAGATACTCTGGAGGCAAGGCCTGGGAATCTGTGCCTTAACAAGCCCTCTGGTGATGCAGATGCCCTTCAAAGATGGGGAGCTGCTCATCTACTGTCACCTGATTTCTGTCCCTAGCAAGTTCACACTGTGTGAGTTCATTTTCAGCCCCTTGTGCCAACACCAGTGCTGTGTCCAGAGGAGGTCATAGATGGGGCCCCCAGCCCCACACACTGCTCTGATGTGCTCTCTGGTACCCTGACCTGAGCAACACTGGTGCAGTTGTCCAGCAGGGGCTGGGGGTCGTCCCTTCGGCTCTCCTTCTGCGGATGGGGAGTTCCAGATCTGAGCGGGGGTCGTCCCTTCGGCTCTCCTTCTGCGGATGGGGAGTTCCAGATCTGAGTGGGGGTCGTCCCTTCGGCTCTCCTTCTGCAGCTGAGGAGTTTCAGATCTGAGTGGCTTTGCTTCGGACAGGGTGCCTTCATACCCTCTTGCAAATGTTCTCTTGTGGTTGGTGGTTATTCTGATTTTCTGTATCAGTACATTTATTTCCCTATTTTTTTTATCCTTTGGACATTTCTGTAGGGATTTAAGTAGTGCAAAATGGGTGAGTTCAAATCACCTAAGGGCAGAAGTTTGAATTTTTTTTTGTAATGACAGCATTTAAGATGAGCTAAGGACTGTAATCTCAGAGACTCACAGGGCTGTGGGCAGCTGTAATCCTCAGGTGGGAGTGAGGACGGCCTGCCCGAGGCAGCGAGTGGTGTGGGGATGGGGAAAAGCTGGGCTCCCACGAGTTTCGGAGGACAGGGTCTCAGTCTGATAACCCATGGAATGAGAGGGACATGAGAGAAGACAGGCGAGGAGGACTATGCTTTCTGCATCGGCCCCTGGATGATTTCTTGGAAGAGAGGCAAACTGGACTTGGCTTAGGCAGAATGCTGGCTCTGGAGGTGGGAATGGGGGGAGGAGACCACTCCCGACCAGGGGGAACGTAGCTGAGACAGCGGGAGGAGCAGGTGCTCGGCGTGCTGACGGTTACAGCCTCACCTGCTCAGCTGCATGGCGAGGGGTCCTGGTTGCGAGCGCGCCCATATCCAACAGCAAACCAGATGGAGAACCGGTGCCTCCCCAATTCCTTTTGGGCCTCATCCATTCCGATTTGTTGCTGATGAAAATAGTGTTGAGGACATTCTCCAGGTTCCTGAGAGACACGAGGAGAAGCGGCACTGCCCTGAGGCTCACAGCCTCTCCGCTGTGTCCATGTTTGAAGCTTTGCCTCCGGCCATCCCTCAGAGAGCCGGCCCCAGGCTTCCTGGCAGTGGGCAGGATGCTCTGGGACACATCCATTCCTTCCCTGCAGCTGAAAAACCTAATTTTCAGGTTTACCAAGTAGCACTGAAGATAATAATGAATTTCTTCACCCATTACCCTCCTCCCGTCTGTCGTCATTCCTCCCACGCAGAGTGTTTGTTTTCCTGTTCCTGTGCGAGTGTGATGGGGGTGAAGGGGCCAGCCTTCAGAGGAGGTGGCTCTCTTGTCTGGTACTTCAGCTCCTGGATCCTCGTTCCTAATTATGGCCGGTGTAATTCTCACCCGGCTGCAATGCGGGGATGTCACGTAGAGTCTCAAGGGCTCCATGACCTGCTACAGACAGTCTCTTCATTTGACCCTTAACAATTTTGTCCGCTCGCTTTCCCTCTTTCTCTTTATCCGGCTGTAGCTTAAAGTCTGTCTGCTGACGCTGAGCACAGAACAGAGCATGCAGGCCGGCCCGCTCTCTGAGGAGCCGGCGGAGCCAAGTCCCGGTGCCCACGGGCTTCACCACCGCCTGGTTTAGAATCAAAGCCTGGCGCCCTCTTGCCAGAGATGGGTCAGAACACAGAAGCAGGCAGAAACGTGGACCGAGTTATCTGCAGAGCACCCTCGACACCTTGGCAACTTTGCACCCTCCACGAACACAACTGGCCTTGAAAACAAGGAAGAGCAACGGTGAGAGAGTGATAGACAGCCCCGTGCTCTCAGCTCGCGGGACAAAGCACGCCCAAGTTTCCCGGTGGAAGCTGCAGTCCGTGGGGCGCACACAGCCTGTTCTAATGCTCAGGTTGTAGTTGGCAAGAGCCATGGCGTGTCCATCATCAGGAGAGATGAGCACTATGATCTCTAGTCACCAAAGTAAGCAGTTTTAATCCAGAAGGAGAACAGAGGTGAAGGAACCTGTGAAGGATGCTTCCCTGGACGCCTCCCGGTCTACCGGCCAGTCTGCCACCCGACAGGATGCACGGCAGGCCGGCCCCAGGCTTCCTGGCAGTGGGCGGGATGCTCTGGGACACATCCATTCCTTCCCTGCAGCTGAAGAAGTGCTAAAGGAAAGTGCCATAAGATTTGTAGCAGTGTCGGGGGGAAAGCTGATGCAAATGTCTGCCACGGGCAAGCTCAGCAGATGTGCTCTGCAATCTGCTAGGAAGACACCCAAAGTTTTCCCTAATAAGTGGAAAATAAATTCCAACTATTATACAGGCTGGCCATTGCTCCACTCTTCTCCCACTGCCCATTGATGAGATGGAGATTGTCTTTTAGGAACTGTGTTTTTAACAACCCTTTGTATTTCCACAAGTGGGTGTTTACAATACTAAGTCCTACAAACTCTGTGCCCCTTTCTTGTCCTCAAGGGAAGGGGGACTGCTGAGCGTGTGACCGTGGGGGCCCAGAGCCTGTGGGAAGTCTTTGCAGCCACTCCAGGGGAGGGGGGGTGTCAGCTCCACCTGCTCGGCCCCAGAATAAGCCCCGCCTCAAATACACACGAGCAGAGGCTTGAATGGAGGTCCCAGGGCCAGGAGTCAGAGTGGAAAGGACACGGCTGTGGTGCTGAGCAGACCTTTACATGGTCTTCTCACCAGGAGAGGGCCACCTTATCCAAACTCCCGGCGCTGGGACAGCAGGCCTCCCGGCTTCTGGTGAGCAGCAGGAATGGCCTCGAGGTGTGGACACTTCGCCTGGCGCAGAGCAGTGCACAAGTGTGAGTTTGCCACTATCTTCTGCTCCCAGTGTCCTCTGGGGTTGCTTACAGAGAAATGTCATGAGATGGTTTAGAGTTCAGATTCACCTCTAACACCCAGGCTCTCCCTACAAGGGTTTCTAAGAGGCAGTGAGTCTTGGTGGTTAAGCACGCGCACGCAGGCTCTGGGTCGTGTGGATCTGGGTTCATGTTCTGTCTCAATGGCTCAACCACTTGGAGACCCAGGCCAAATTGCTTGACTTTCCATATATCAGTTTCCTTATGTGTAAAACAGGAACAGTTATCCCTTGTATATATCAGAGAGAGGAGGCAGAAGCCAGATTTCCGGCAGGATTCACAGGAACCTGCATGCAAAGAAAAGCTGGCCTGGGTTGCCCAGTCACCCTTAAGGCCCTTCGGGATACCCAGTATTGGGTTTCGGGCCACAGATGAATTCCTGATCTGCCCGCCGGTGGGTTTCCATTGACTCACGTTTTGCTTGGTAGGCTGCTAGGGGCTGACACTCTTTTCTCCCTTAGATTTCACAGTGTGGGTTTGGGGGAGGTCTCGTTGAACCAGGTCTGACCTCACATTATGTATACGTAAAAGGTTATTAACATGTTGGTATTTAAGACCCCGTTTAAAAACATATGATATTCCAAAGCCATCACATGACTTATCCAAAGAGAATTTGTTTTCATTCAGTAAATGTTGGGTTCTTTTATTAACACCCTGTTTTTAATCAGATATTTCGGGGCATTCAGTTTGTTGAGTCCCTCCTGTGTGCTAGATGTGGGTTATATTCACCTTACATATATCATTTAGTCCTCACACAGCATAACCCACTTCTCTCACAGTGAAAGGAAGCTTGGGGGTAACCAGGGAGCTGGTGAGTCAAAACGCCAGCACTTGGACTCCCGGCCCCATCACTGAACAGGGCCTATGGTGCGCCACGGTCACAGAGCCCATGGGCAGTTAGTCCTGTTTGCTTGTCTGGACCTAGCCTAGGCCACCTGAGAGAGTTCAGGAAAAACAACATCCTCTAATTTCATAAACAGATTGGATTTTGAGGTGTATTTCTTTGCGGGAATCTAGCTCACTGAACGTCTTTAGAGTGGAAATTGTGGTGGCACCCAAGGTTCTCACGTAAGTTAACAAATGATTATTCCTCGCGCAGAACTACAGGACTGACCTGTACCAATGAACATGTTCTTTGTTTTCTCCTGGTTGCTGACAACAGCCACTGTGTGTTCTGAGTAGAAGAGTATTTAGTGACAAAAGCCAGGTGGGTGTTGCAGCGGGGGGAAAAATTAGGAAATTGATGAAATATCTTTCCATTTGCACCTTCAGAAATAGGTTAATTGTTTCAGTGACTGGCTCCGTCTTGATTAGGAAGCATTAGTAGCAATTAATGATAGAACTTCAAAAAAGGTATAGGAAAATTAATAGAATTTTCAGTTCACATAAATTATAGTCATTATCTACTGTATCCAGAACCATCAGGGCTGCCCAGCCTGCTGATTAAAGGGCAAGTAGATTTTTTGGTCTGAATTCTCTGGATAATTGAACAACTCTTTTCATTAGACCTTCAGCATATAATTCCCTCTAGTGAGCTAAAATTGTTATTTAGTTTAAAATGCCTCAATATCTAGGACGTAAATGAACACCTTTGCAAGTTAATTTTATGACTACATGCACATTTTAGTATATGATTTATGGTGATGAAACTTCTTAAATAAAAAAGCAGCTGCCAAAGTGTGGCTTAGCACAGTTCGGGTCAAGAGACACGAACTCCTGAGGCTGATCCTATGTACCCTTCCCTCCCAGCAGCTGGGAGGCTGTGGCCCTCGCGGACAGGCTGGTGGGAACAGCAGCGTGCGTGCAGTTGAGCAGGGGTGCTGGAGAAACGTGGAGAATACGGCTGGGTTACTGCGGTGTGGCTGGGAGCGTGGGGGCGCCCAGTGAGTCGGTCAGAATACACAGCCCTGGAGACCCCGGGGGCTTAGACGGCAAAGTTTCTGTTCGCTCATGTTACATGTGCACTACACGCCTTGTAGGGGACCGGGGTCGGCTCCCAGTAGGTAAGGTGCTCAGACCCGGGCTGTGGCACGTGCCACTGTTCTTCGACGCTGCCGTCACCACGGGAGGCTTGAGGCTCACATCCTCCCCTTGTGCCTGGAGGGAGGAGAGAAGTCAGAACAGTGGCGAGCATCATGAAGGGGACGTCTCCCACCCCAGCTAAGTGTGAAGCCTGAACTGGCGGGCACTGGGGCAGTGGTCAGGATCTGAGTATGAGGAGCTGGGGTTCCAGGAGGATCAGCCTGAGCTCAGCTCTGAAATGACCACTCTGGCTGTGGAGTTCCTCAGTCGTCTGTTTTCTGTGGGCTTTCTCCTCCGCTGCTCATGCATGGTCGCACCTAGGACCTTCTCGTTGGAGTCAGGATGGGGTAGCAGTTAAGAGCACAAACTCTAGCCATAAGCCTGGGTGGTTTGTATCCCAGCTCTGCCCTGTGATGTTGCGCAGGTGACCTACCTTGTGAGTCTCAATTTTCTGTCAAAATGGGAGCAATAAAAAATACATAATGATGAAAGCAAGATGATTGGCACAGCGTCTGGCCCACACGAAGTAGTTAATAAATGTTTGCTGTCATTCTTAAAATCTCTAAAAACGTTCCACTGATGGGATCTTTAATTCTGTTCAGTTTCCCTCCCATTGACCTTCCCTAACCTTTGCCCTCTTTACCGTATTGAAACCTAACTCGTGTCTGCTCACTCGATCCACAAGTCTTTTCCTGCACACCGTGGCGGCCACATTTTCATTATTTCCTTGTGCACATCAGTCCTTTCTTGGCCAGCATGCCCACCTTGCCAAGGCTCCTCCCATCTTCCCCCTGTTTCTGCAGGGTTGAGGTTCCATAGAGAGGGGGTGTTGTCCATACTCCCTGGGGGAATGTCAGTGCTGCACAAAGATCCTTGGACTCTTCTCAGGTTCCTCCTGCCTCTTTTTCCCTGCTGGCGGTCCCAGGCCTCGCCTCCTTCCACAGGCTTCACCTGGTGGCTGGTAGATGGAGAACCTGATTTAGAATCTGTATGTGCGCAAGGTACCCAAGTGGTGCCCCCATGTGCCCCTGAGGGTTTGAGAAGCACTGACTTAGAAGATACCAATTAAAAGGTCTTAAGAGTAGGTGTAGAACCCTACGTGGTTTCCAGTGCTCTGGAAACGGAAAATACCGATGTCAAATTAAGCTACTTAAAGAGTGGGTTGAAATTAACTAACCAGAAAAGACTCTCTGAGGAAAATAAATTTTGGACCAGGTTCGGGAAAAGAAAAGTATACTTATAAATGTATATAAGACTGGTTACTTTCATCACTGTTCAGAGCATCTTTATCTACAGCCATTACTTACAAAAGCCTGGTTGTAAAAGAATGATTACCTTATCTATCCTACTGAATTATTTTTATTTTGTTATTTTTCTTTATGTAAATAACAACAAATATGCACAGGTAGTCTTTTTTCTGCCCCCTTTTCTACCTCAAAAGCAACCCATTGTACATCCTTTCAGCACGGTGCTTTTCATGTGTCAAGATATCGGGGTGACACCTGTACCAGCCCGTGAAGAGCTTTCTCATCACGTTTTACACACGCACAGGACCGTGTTCACATTTCGCTTCTCAGATGATGTTTAAGAGTCTTTCACACAACAGTCACCAACACTTACCCATGAGAGGTCCTAGGCCCAGAAAATAATTTACGAAACCCATGTTAAGTTTCTATGCCTCTTCCTTCTAAAAATGGACTCCTTCAAGTAACTACCACCACATTTCAGCTGAGGTTATTTTAGGCCACTGTGTCCTTCCCAAACAGTACTTAAATTGCAAAATCAAGAAATATTTGTTTCTTGGAGACACTTTGCAAAGACTCAACCAAAGGCAGGTCCCTCTTTCTGGAGGAGTAATTCTGGGAGAATTCTTGACTTATATTCAGTTGTATGGGTTGCCTTCAGGCTCCTAATACACCCCTCTGTCTCCTTTGGTGAGTTTCACCAAGCATCCTGAGGCCGACCAACCCTATGCTGGTTACCCAGAGAGTGCCATCCTGCCTTCAGCCCCTTTCCCTCTCTCCCTGTGTTCAGGCTTATCAGACATTTTACTGCTTATCGACGAGTTGTCTCAGGGATTGAACAGAGACTAAGTCAAATTTTTGAATAAATAAATGGCATCATCTTATTGGAAGCTTTGGGAGAGGTTTGGTGGAAGTGCCTGTTGTCTAATGATTTGCCATAATTGCTTTTGGATTTCCTATAAATTCTCCATAAATCTGTTATTCCTGCTGCCTCACAGAAAGCCAAGCACCCACGCTGCCTTAAAACTGCAGAAGAGTGCTAAGTATGTGAAATGCGCTTAGTCTTCATTTATTTGAACTGATCGTTTGCACAGTCCAGATTTGCTGAGTAATCATCGACCTTCCACATTTTAAATAGGCCCACACTGACCAGCTTCTTTCTTAATATATTTGAACAACCACATAAATGGGATTAGGGCTTTATTTTTTATTCACCTGCCTTCCTGTCTGCATGAACAGACTTCTTGTATTTCCACCAACAATACACTCCCCTCTCAATGACATTTGTGATAATGTAAGTGTGTATCTTAAGAGGGATCTTAGCTATGATTTTGTACACTTAATTCTTTATATACCCAGCTTCCGCTTTATATAGTCTCTCTGTCTCTGTCATCAACCTTAGATTTATTGTTGGTGTTGATTTTAGACCAAAATATAAATGAGTTTGTGTTGACATTTTAAAAAATCTTGCTTCATAGCAGATTGAGTAGAGAACCAGTTGGTTTAAATAGATAACCTTGGGTCATATCAGAAAATGTCTTGTTCTAGCTGAGTACTCTATTCTTGCACTGTGGGACTGACTTTATTCATTTAATGGAAGCTAGGGCAGACAGGAAAAGAAATATTTTCTTCTCTTAAGATTTCCTGATTTGTTTGTACCTATGTTGTGACACCCAAGGGTAATTCTGATATAGCAACTTCCAACAACAGCAAAAAAAAAAAAAAAAAGAGAGAGAAAGAGAGAGATGGGAAACAGATGGGGAACTCCCTCTACAGTTAGGATTTCTCATTCTTCACTCTCAAAGCATCCATGTTCTGCCTCATTCCGTGGCCTTGTTTGCCGTGCTCCTCATCAAGGACAACGACCCACCTAATTCCCAGAGATGGAGAAAGAGTGCACACGATGGATGGGAGGGGGAGAGAGAGAGAGAGACCTGTGTGCTCAGACTGGATGTGGCACTGTTCTGCAGCCAAATTCCGAGCCTGATTATTTATTCTGCTTAGGGTCAGGGCTCCCTACTTGGGATGCTAAATAGCCAATGAGGCCGCGCCCAGCACCTGCCATGGTGCATTGGGAATAGTCAATGCCGCCATGTTGACAGAGGGTACAGCCCTTGCCAGCCCCACGTAGAGTTGAGGTAAGGTGAAGTCCCTGCCTCTTCTTCATCCTGAGAGAAATGCTCCTTTATCCTAATGACAGAGAACGGAATGTGGTTCCATTCCTGAACTTATTTTGGAATGCATCTGGCTGAAGGATTTGGTTGTCAAATTATTTTGTAAATAACCTCAAGTTATTTACTTACTGTTTATTGTTTGGGAACATTTACATTTCACAGTTCCTTTGAGATGGTTAGGATAGAAATCCTGCAAGATTTTCTGTTTCAGAGTTTGCCCTCCTCTAGGATGAAATAAATAAGAAATTGATGACCTAAAAACATGGCAGAGGAAGTGTTCATCAGTGTATTTGAGGGAACCTTTGTGTTTAGGGTGGGGGTACATAAGAAAATGCCGAATGATTGATAACATCTTTCTTTAGTTCTGTGTATAACCACCTTTGAGAATTTTAGTTTTGTGAAACACTAAATGTGGAAAGGAGAGGTTTTATTTGGCTTTGGATTTCTAATTTGGGAAGCTCTGGTTTTATTTAAGGTATCAGCCTTATATGGAAAAATCAAAAGAGGGTCATCTGTTGGTCCTTACCCCTTCTGGTGAGGAACTGGAGCCTTGAGAAACCCATTTTCCCCAGACTGGCCCTCGGCTCTGTGTGTTTTCACACGGCTAGGGAAGGATATAAAATCTAGAGCTTTCTCCTTTATGTTGTTCCAATCAAGCAAAGTCTTCAAAACATAACAGCCCTGGGACTGTTCACCAGCAGCATGGCTTCCTGAGCAGGCTTCTTTACACCCAGACTATGAATTCACCTGGAGCTCTGATGGCCATAATTTCTAGTCTATGAATTGAACAGTAGTACCTGTAGCAAGGGAAAATAACTTCAATTTGGTCTGGTTTTCTAAAGATCCTTACTGTATTTTAAGGAGGAGGGCACGGTTGTGATTTTCAAGATCTGTTCTGCTGAACAGACTGTGACCCCTTTCTCTCTTATTTATCTCCTTTTTAGTTTTTTCTTTCTCTCATGTGCTCAGAGCATTTGTTAAGTTAATTTTCTGTTTTCTCCAGGGACTCGGGATTGAATTTCTTTGTTCTTGGGTTTATCTATTAAAGACACTTACCTAGTTACAGATTCTGTTTGTGAATCACATGCTTTATAAAGAACATCTGATTTTCTGAAGGATGTGAGCTTGGCACCTGGTCACAGACATGCCCCAGGAGCCGAGCTGCGCTGCTCCCCAGACACCTGTATGTACAACTCTTGTCTTGGGAAGCGATGTTGATATTTTAGGAACAAATCTGGAGATCCATTTGAGAAATGTAAGTTAGGTTCATTCAATTTGGCAAGCATCTATTAGGCACTTAATATTTGCCAGAGGCTGTGAACATAAAGGGGTTTATGAGCATCATGCCTTTAAGGAGTTTATAGTGGATGGAGCAGTTATGCTTATACAGACCCCTTTGTCTGGAGGAGAGAGGGTCTCATCTTACTTTCCCCCAGAAACCAAGTGTGTGAGTCTGATGAAGATATGAGTGCGATAGTTTACTTAGAGGTGATCCCCATACAGGTGAAGGGGTGTGTAAAGGGGAAGAGCAAGATGCCCATACGGGGAGCGCTCGTGAACCCATCATCTCTGTGAGCGCCTGTTCTCAGTACCCAGGAGACCTCAGAGGGAGATTGGAAGCCACTTTAGTGCCACTTATGCCTTCGTGGTTGAGAACAGCTCTCAGGGATATTAATTTACTGGCCTTCTGGCCTGTCAACCTCACCCTTGCAGGCCAATGTTGTGGAAAGCCGTGACATTTGTTTTTCCTTTTTGTAATGCAAGTGCCTGACTTAAGCCGAGATGCCCGCGCACCCATTTCAAAGATGGCTGTCTTGGAATCAACTCACTGCCAGCCGCAGGCCGAGAGAAAGAGCCAGGCCGCCTCTGCACTGAGGCTCTTTGTTTAGAGCTCTGAGTTGATTTTGATAACTGACCCCCTTGGGCCACTTACGTTTTCTCCTCCTGGACTTTAAATTACTGCTTTTATGTTTTTAATGCACCAATAAAGAGTGAGCCTGTGAAACTATAGGCCTCCCCCGCTCAGCCCCCATAGAAGCAGAACCCCCAGCCCGTACACTCTGTCTTTTCCCCTGTCTCTCTCAGTCTTCCTCTACCTGCCCACCTCTCCACGTGGCCCTGGTTGTGCTGCATAATTCTCAAGTCTCCTGAGTAATAAACCTTCATTTTGTTCAAGTAGCCCCAATAGTTGTTGCTGAAGGGTATCTTCTAAGCGTAATAAGAACCATGAGGACCAGTCCAAGCATAACACTGGTTATTGATAAGCTGAGACTGGCACAAACGACAAGCCATACCCCTGACCAGAGAGTGACCACAGGTGGGAACCCCCAGGTGCTAGCAGAGGGCCCTGGGCTTGTACGTGAGGGGTGAGCAGCAGAGACTGTGGGCAGGCACGGGCACCACTGGCTACAGAGTGCTTTCAACAACTGTGAACAGTGCACCACATTCTTGTATATACACCATAGATGGCATACTCATATTCAGAATGATCAAAGGCTGAAAACTATAAAACCCTTGGAAGAAAACACAGGGGAAAGCTCCACGATGTTGGATTTGGTGATGCTTTCTTGGCTACGACACCAAAAGCACTGGCAACAAATGAAAAATAGACAAATTGGACTCCATCAAAATTAAAAAAGTTTTACATCAAAGGACACTATCAACAGAGTAAAAAGGCAACCCATGAAATAGGAAAAACATTTACAAATCTTATATCCAGGGATTAATATCCAGAATACATAAAGAACTCCTACAATAAGCAACCTGCACCCTGATCTAAGACACTGAGCAAAGGACTGGAATAGACATTTTCCAAAGATGGTGTACAAATGGCCAACAAGCACATGGAAAGATGATCAACTTCACTAATGATTTGGATAAACAAAATGCAGTCCTTCCATGCAGCAGAATATTATCCAGCCTTAAACAGGAAGGGAATTTTGACAAATGTTACAGCATGTGTGAGCCTTGAAGACTAAGTGACATAAACTAGTCACAAAGGAGATAAATACTGTGTGGTTGCATTTATATGAGACACCTAGAATAAAACTCATGGGGACAGGAAGTAGATGGTGGGTGCCAGGGGCTGGGGAGGTGGGGGGGTGCGGTTAAGTGTTTCATGGGGACAGAGTTTCAGTTTGGGAAGATGAGAAAGTTCTGGAGATGGCTGGTGGTGATGGTTGCAGAACAATATGAATTAATGCCACAGAACTGTACGCTTAAAAATGGTAACTTTCATGTTAAGTATATTTAACCACAATAAGGAAAAAAAGTGCACCACATGTACAAAGAGGGCAGATCATTGTTACCGAGGCCCTGGGAAACTTTCATGGAGGAAGTGACATGTTCCCAGGCCTGGATGCATGGGTGGGATTCAGGGGGAAGCAGGTCAGGTGGGGGCACTCGGGTCAGAGGGGGCAGCCAGATGCTTTGGCGTGCCATGTGGTCTGGCCATTGAAGCTCAGGAATACGGAGCTGTGAGGGAGACACTGAGGCAGAGAAGACCCAGCTGCCTCGTGCCTGTGGTCACCTGGGGCCTGGTCTTAGCCGGCAGGTCAGGGAGGCTGTCTGCGGTGTGGCTAAGGGTCCTCAATGAGACTATTACTCCTCGGGTCTGTGACATCCAGCCTGGCAGAGTTCTCCCAGAGACACAGGAAAGAGAGACTTGTCCCCAGACCTCCACTCGGAGTTCACTCGAGAGGTTTTTATTGAGCACCTAACGAAGCATCAGGCACTGTCGGAGGCTCCTGTTCTTGAGAGCTCGTGGGGAGACACAGACGAACAAAACCAACAAGTCCAGCGAGCCTCATGTCAGGCTGTGAAGGGCCGGGGGAAAGCTGACCAGGGCATGGGGCAGGCACGGAGCCCCCCAGCCTGCAGGGGCAGAGATCAGCAAGCACTGTAGCACGTCCTCAACATGATGGCTTGGTGGCCGTTAGGAAAAATCTACTGTGGTTCTGATCCCTCCCTTACAGTCTAGTAAGTGCAGTGATGTTCTTCCTACGGATCTGCCAACCTCTAAATATTTTGTGTCTCTCATTTGAACTTTGAAGAGAACTTTTTGCCAGAGAGCTCCTCCCGCTTGGGCGGTGGAGGAGGACCGAGCCTGCGGTGGCCCCTGCCGAGGGGCCCTGCGTTTTCCCCTTGTCCTTGCTAACAGCCTCAGAGGGGCATCAGTTGCCCTGGTGGGCTTGGGCTCCACGCCCAGATTTGCACGTTTGGCACATTTACTCAAGGGAATTTCTTAATTAAAGCTAAAAGTGATCTGTTATTGTTCCTAATTACATTCTCAATAATTTTAGAATGCCATTCAGAAAATTGACCTACTCTGGTGAAAAATAGATTCTCTTACCCCTCTAGCCACCCAGATGGCCTGTAGTCCCAGTTTTTCTGTTGGTTATGGTTCTCCTAGTATGAAGTGGTAGATTATGCATTTATGTGTTTAAATAAAAAGCAGGTTATCAGCTCCTGTCTCTCAAATCAGATAGTTGGCTCACTCCAGCGTCCAGTCATGCTGAATCCTGTCTTCTGTATACCAATCTGTGCTCACCCCCAAATAAATAGATAAATAAGCCCACTGTAGAGCTGCCTTCTATTACCTTCATTTTTCTCTGCCCAGTACAAAGCTGACGAAAACATTCTTTGTTACATTCCATTCATTTCCAAATGCGCAAGTTTTCAAATATGTTATAAATGAGAAGAAAGGAAACTGCTGGATTGTTTGTCAAACTGTCGTATTATTTTATTTATCGTCTCTTGTCAATAGAAAAGTCCAGAAGTGTACTGAGATAAAAACGGAAGTACATGTATAGATAAAATTGTAAATGGCATAGACTGCTGCATTTCCTCCCATTCCCTCCTCCTGTTGGGTAGTAAAGAAGAAGCCCTGGGTCAGCGGGTGCGCACTCCCCTCAAGAGTGCCATGAGAGCATCTGTGGTTGCGTTTGCCCCCAGGAGCCTGCCGCCAACCCCACACACCCGCTCCCCACACCAAACCGGCGTGGCGCTGTCGCAGTTCGTGACCAGGTACTGGCTGACCAATGATGAGGGACACGGCGTCTAAAAGAATAGGAAAGTTTCCTTAGACACCTCCACACACCACAGATATTAACCCAGAAATTAACACTCCAGCTTCACCTCTTCAGGAGCCGGGTGACTACAAATTAAAAAGTGAACTTGGGGAAAGAAAGAGGTGGGGGGAACCTTCTACTTAGTGAGGAAGATTTTTCTTTCTATTAGGAGAGAAATTGTGCTGTTTATTTCAGTTGTCACAATATAGCTCCTGTTAACATTGTCCAAGTTTTGCCACCAGAAAATCACCTCATGGAGTCCTAGCGAATGACCTGATCTGTGTATCTGTGTTGCTGATATACCTTTCACTGGAGCACATTTTAATGAAAAAAATAATAATATTGATTTCTATGAGTTCTTGGAGATATATTTAAGTTAGTTATATTGGTTCTTTATATATATATATTTATATATTTATTTATGTATTTTATTTACATATTTATATATGTTATATATATTTATTTTATAAGTTGTTTATATATTACATGTTTATATATATTTATAATCTATTTATTTATTTATATATATTTTTATATATGTTATTTATACATAAATAACCTGTATATATATACTTATATATATTTATATATCTTTATGTATTTTTTGGGGGGTGTATGTCAGTTTCTTAAAAATATGTACCCTGGGGTTCAGCAATTACAGGATCTGAGCTATTGAGATGCTGGCTCCCCAGGGTGGCAGAAAATCAGACATACCTGTTGAAATGCTTTTGCAGGCAGGAAAGCACTTAATCCCTTTGCCAGGCCATTTTAATAATGCAGAGAAGGATGATAGACTCCAAGCAGTTGCAAAGCAATTGATGAACAGAAAAGCCACCTGATTTTCTTTGAGTATCTTGGAGCTTTTTTCACTCCTCCCACAAAAGAGCACCAGGGTCCCTTGCTGTGCATGGGAGAAGGTCGAGAATCACAAAAGACTGACCAATTAAGTGACACTTTTTATTGTCAGGAAGCAGGTTGAGAATGGTCAGAGCCAGCCTGTTGGCAGACACTGAGCTCCAGAAGTGAACAAAGAGCACGTCCAGCTCGACAATGTTGTGTGTGTGTTGGGGGGGGGCGGGGTACAGTGCAGTCCTTGTTGCTGAAGGTCAGGAGTTTTACCTGCTTACAGCTCTGCATTCCTTAGCGTTGTCCCACAAGGTAAATTCAAAGATTCATCTTCCAAAACTGAGCAGAATAAAGGATACAAACATGGTGATCCGAGGCGGCACCTGCACCCCAATGTCTATAGCAGCAATGACCACAATAGCCACACTATGGAAAGAGCCCATATGTCCATCAACAGATGAATGGATAAAGAAGATGTGGTGTATATGTACAATGGAATATTGCTCACACATCAAAAAATGAAATCTTGCCATTTACAATGACGTGGATTGTATATGATATGATAAAGGATATTATGCTAAGCGAAATAAGTCAATCAGAGAAAGACAAATACCATAGGATCTCACTCATAAATGGAATTTAAGAAACAAAACAGAGGAGCATAGGGGAAGGGAGGGGAAAAATAAAACAAGATGATATCAGAGAGGGAGACAAACCATAAGAGACTTTTAATCATAGGAAACAAACTGAGGGTTGCTTGGAGGGGAGGGGGGCGGGAGATGGGGGTAACTAGGTGATAACATTAAGGAGGGCACGTGATGCAATGGAGCACTGGGTGTGATATGCAACTGATGAATCACTGAACTCTACCTCTGAAACTAATAATACACTATATGTTAATTAAATTTAAATAAAATTTAAAAAATAAAAATTTAAAAAAATTTAAAAAAAACACTGAGCAAAAGTAGCCTTGATTTTATATGTGGGAATTCCTGCCTACTTGGAACCAAAGAACGGCACAAACTCTAATTTCCGTAGTGTCAGAAGCTCCTTCTCTTCCCGGCCTGCTCTTCCCACAGTCCTTTGTGGACTTGCCGCCCGCCCGTCAGAGGGGTGCCGCTGGGGTTTGTCCCAGGCCTGCCTTCTGTCCATGCTCTTCCTGCTGTCCCGGAGAGGTCTCAGGATTTCAGCCACTGCTCCCGCGCTGACCAGCCGATGCCCCCTAGACACCCCACAGGCACCTGAACATGGCCAACTTCTCCATCCTAATACGCCGACGTCCACACGCCCAATCCCGCGGTTTCTTCCAAGTTTTCACGCCTGAGTCGCCCTGCCGCCCACCCAAACCACTCCGGCCAGCAACCCGGAGCACTTCTGTGCACAAATCCAGCTGCCAGAGGCCCCTCCCCTCTCTCTCCCTCCTCCCCATGGCGTCCCACCGTCTCCTACTCAGCAGGGTCCCCTCTTCGGGGTCCTTCGGTGACTCCGTTCTCCACTGGACTGAGTCCATGCTGCACCCAGAAGCACTTCCCCTCAACCTCCAGAGGGACTGACACTCTCCCATACAGGCTGCTGGCCGGGTTTCCACGCTCTTTGTTTCCTGTTCCTGAAATGCCTTTCCTTCCCTCCTCCACCTGGTGAATGCCTGTGCGTCTTTCAAGGACATGGCTCAGGCTTCCCGAATTCCGCTGGAAGACTTAACCTCGTGGCCACACACCTACCCTGTCCTGTGATGTCCCTGCCTGCTCCTCTCCTAGCCCCACACAGCCTGTCCGTGCTCACTCCGTTAACCAGATGTCTTCCTCCACTAACCCACGCCTCCCTGATGACGCTGACCTCGCACATTAAACCTCTGAAGCACCAGGGCAGTGCCTGGCTGCAGTGCGCTTGAACTACGAGGCTGTTGTTACGTTGCTGTTGTCCATAGATGCTGTTGCTGACAATAACCAACCCCTGTTCTGTTTGGACAAGACTTAATTCTTCATTTAACAAGTACCTGCAGAAGGGCTGTTATGGCCAAAGCACATTGTTTCATACCAAGATGAATAACTCGGACATCCTTCCTATTCCAAAAGATGGACAGACCTAGGGGCGCCTGGGGGGCTCAGTTGGTGAAGCCTCTGCCTTCGGCTCAGGTCATGATCCCAGGGTCCTGGGATCGAGCCCTGCATCAGTCTCCCTGCTCAGCAGGGAGTCTGCTTCTCCCTCTCCCTCTGCCCCTCCCCCTTTTCATGCTGTCTCTCACTCTGTCTCTCAAAGAAATAAATAAAATCTTAAAAAAATGTTTTTGTTTTAAAGGTGGACAGACCCACGGGCACATCATGATGTTGCGGGGAGCTGAGAGCCAAATGCGGGAGGAGCCGGGGCACCCGCGGTGCTGGGTGGGAGGGGCCGCTGTTATTATGTCCAGATAGCCAGTTGCCTGAATCTTAAAGCTTTTCTGTAACTGTTGAGGTTATCTGCTCAACACAAGCAATAGGTGTTATTATTATTGGTATTGAACAAAGATTAAAAAAAGAAAAGCCAAGGAACCTTTGTTGTCTTACTCCCTGCTTGTTTTCAACCCTATTTTCTCTTTTGTTTCTCCAAATTTGGGGCCGATTTTTTTTTGGAGCAGGAGGATTTTGAGGTTTCAAATAGTCCTGTAGAATCCATTACCTGCTAGCTTCTTGATGAGATGCTGTTTTACAAAACTGAAGGCCCTATAGCTGCACACACACTAAGCACTAAAGGGCCAGAGTTGCTTTCTAAACTCAGAAAGTGTGGCACCTCTTACGGAATACGTCTGCTTGGGTGTTAGAAGGGCACGTGGCTTGCTCATTTCGCACCTGTTTACGTGGGAGCTGTGCCCGGGTTTTGTATCTCAGGGCAAATGTGACTCAGCACCCTTCGGTGGAGGGCAGCGTTCGACCTCATTATTTTCTGGTGTGGCCCGGAGAAGAACGTGGCGGCGTGCTGGCCACCGAGCCCATGACCTCAGCCCTGCTTCAGCTGGCTGCTGCAAAGCTTTCCTGAGGTGTTTTTGCCGGGAGCACCCACCTATGAATCCGGAGACTTGAGACAGTGGTGCTAATAGAGAAAACCAAAACGTGGGATTTGCTATCTCAGATGGCCTGGAAAAGTCCACTCCTTTAGGACACAGAGTCTTATTTGAAAGAAAGAAGTCTGTATTTTTTAATGAGATGTTGATATCTTTGAAGCGAGAGAGTGTGGGGAAAGGTGTCTGTGTGTGCAGCTCGGCCTCTGAGCTGTGAAGGGGGCCGCAGGGTGTTCATCTTCAAGAGCCGGGACACTGGCCCCAGACACCTTCAGGGCCCCGGGGGGGGGACAGTGCTGGCAGAGGAGATGGATGAAGCCCCGTGAGGGCTCGCGTACACACCCTCGCTCGTAATGGCCCTGTGCAGTGCTTCTCGGTTTACAAAGGAAGAACGTAGGTCTTAGAGAAGTTAGGTGACTTGTTCCCAAACAATTAGGAGCTGTGGTGGTATTTCCAGGTCGCTTGGATTCAAAACTGTTCTCTTTATAACTGTGCCTTTCAGCTGTTGCGTGCGTGGGAACCTCGTCTGGGTAGTTGGGGACAGGAAGAGAAGCTTGGAGTGGGGTAGGGGCCCGGGCCAGGGGAGCCTGACGGAGTCTGTTCCCAGGGGCCAGGCCAGCACC
Source organism: Zalophus californianus (assembly GCF_009762305.2). NCBI lineage: Eukaryota > Metazoa > Chordata > Mammalia > Carnivora > Otariidae > Zalophus > Zalophus californianus. The sequence continues at coordinate 110,937,744 of NC_045604.1, read as the reverse complement.
CCACATCCCCATGTCCACGTGTCCAACAGAAGGGCCGGTGGTCAACAGCAAGCCTTGTCATCACTGTGCGTGCTCAGGATGGGGCTGTCCTCCTCACAGCGAAATGCAAGGGAAGAGCAGGGGAAGGCACGGTTATGGGGTAACAGCTGGGTGGGACTGGCGGAGACCAGCCACGTGTCAGAGGGTGTTAGCATCTGAGGCAGGTGGCACACCCCGATTCAGGCCTCAGGAGCAGTTCTGGGTTCTGCCTGGGTGGGGTAAGGACAGAGCCCCATCTAGAGAGGCTCAGGGCACGGGCGCACAGAGACTGATGCTGAATGTCGTGAGTGTCTGGTGTGCCGTGCTGGGCACGGATCCGTGGGGCTGATGGCCCCCCACCGCCGTCTGTCTGGCTGGGGCTTGCCCACAGGCTGTAGTGCTTGGCTGCAGATGGAAACTGAGACCCCGGTTAGGGAGAGTCTGCCTGGTTATCACCCCACAGCAGGGGACTGCTTTCTTTCCTTCCCTTTTCTTTTTAGCTCTGAAGAAAGAATTGTTATTCCTGCCCATTTCACTGACCAGGACTGTGACTAGAACCAGTGGTTCCCAGCCAGGGACAGTTTTGCTGCACAGGCGACATTTCTCAATGCCAAGAGACTTTTTTTTTTATTTTAACATTACATCCTCAGATCTTATTTATCTTATAAGTAAAAGTTTGTCCCTTCTGACACCTTTACCCGTTTCTCCGCACCCCTGCCTCTGGCAACCACAGTCTGTTCGGCTTCTGTGAGCTCCTCGTTATAGATTCCTTATGTAAGTGAGATCATACAGTGTTTGTCTTTCTCTGACTCATCGCACTTAGCACAATGCCCTCGAAGTTCATCCACATTGTAGCAAATGGCCAGATTTCCTTCCTTCTCATGGCTGAATTATATTCCACAAACGTACCACGTGTTCTTTGGCTGTTTCTCTCCACATGGATACATATGTCGTTTCCATGTCTTGGCTGTTGTGAGTGATGCTGCCGTGAACGTGGGGGGCGGGGGGCAGACTTCTCTGCGTCAGTGGTTTCTTTTCCTTTGGGTCCATACCCCCAAATGGGATTGCTGGATCATGTGGTAGTTGTAATTTTAATTTTTAGTTTTTTGAGGAATGGGCAGAGGTGGTGTTGGAGACAGGACGGAAGGGTGAACTTTGGGAGCAGAAAGACAAAAGACCAAGTGTCGGGGGATACGCCGGAGTCGCTACTGAGCCTTGAGATGAGTCGGCATCTGCCCCATTCATTGCACACATCCCAAAGCCCGTCCCTGACTGATCGCCACAAGCCTGAACCCATCTGGCCTGTCCCTCTCAGAGACGGCAGCTTCTCTCTCCACAGACATCCCCATTTCCAGCCATCAGCAAACTCTGACCCTGCCCTTGAAAACTGCCCCACACCTAGTTTCCATCCCCACCACCCAGTCTTTCGGTCACCTGGCTGACCTCTCATGTCCTCCCTTGCCCCGTACGGGGCATTCCAGGCTTTGATTCTTAAAACAGGCTCTCATCATGTCATCCTCTGCCCCATGCTCTTCCCACCCACCTTTAGGATATTGCCCAGAGTTCTCCCCCAGGCGCGAAGCCCTCCCTGAGCCAACCCTCCCATCACCGCCCCTCGCCCCATGTCCCCTCTTGCCCTCGGGGCTGCAGCCTGCGGCCCCCAGCAACTCCCCCAACACCCCAGGCCTGTGGGGCAGCAAGGGCTCTGCGGCGCTGTGTCCCCCCGCCTGGAATGCCCTGCGCCCAGGCCTCCCCAGGTTGGTTTTCCTCCCCCTCCCCCCCACTCCTGCTGGGTTCCCGACCCCGAGTCTGTCTCCCCGTCTCCCGATGCTTGCTCTCCCCCTAAAGCCTTGCAACGGGGTGTCTGCCATTCACCCTCCTTCATCCACGCCTCTACAGCTTTAGGAGTTCAGGTGAACTTTGAACTTTTTTGTCGTTGTTTGAGAGACGTGATCTTCTTTAAATGTACTTTTTAATTAAATGCAACCTCGACAACTTCCCCCTACTCAGCTTTCCAGTGATTAAGGGTCATGGGAGAGGGAGATTGACGAGGATTAGGTGCCGTTTCCCAGGCCCGGATGCTGTATTCCCGTCACTGCTAAAGCGTCGGCCTCGCTGCTGCGGAAGCTGCCCTGCGCCCATTTGTTGCTGACCTCTGCAGAAAGCCTCTTTTGATTCAAAGCCTTCACCTCCAGCCACCTAAAACCAGCCTGGGAAATGTTCGGGTGGAAAACTACAGTAAAGTCTCCATTAAGGAAATGCTTGGGGGAAGGAGCATTCTGGTCAATTTAATTCTTGATAACTGAGCACCACCAGAGTTTTTATCAGGAGCACGGCATCATGTGAAAGGAAGTTGACAAATTTTGGATGGAGACTTTATTTAAGCCCTTTCTCTGCCATTTGAAGTCACGTGACTCTGGGCCTCAATTTTCTCATCCATAAAAGGGGGGCCAGTGATAGCTCTCTTATTGTCGTGTCATTAGATTAAATGGGGAAGCGTTTGCAAGTCATTTATCGATAGGCTTGGTGGCTACACGGGAGCTTGGTAAAGTGTGTTCCCTTCCCTCATCCCTTTGTTTTCATTCTTCTCAGAAATAATTCTTAATACATTGGCATATAGCATTTTAGAAAAATCTTGTGTTAATATAGAGCATAGAAGGAGAGGGTAATATTCCTGGTGGAGGTAGCAGTGACTCATTGTGGAATATTTATGAAAAAATAACCAATCATTAAGGATTTTGAGTGCTTTTGTATCTCAGACACTGTGGAATAGCAGAAATAAAGAGGTCATTTTATTCTTTTTGAAATGCCTAGGTATTCTTCGTATCTCTCTTCTAAAAATTGAATGTGGGAGAAAAAATTGGTGGATAAGTCAGCATGGCAGGTTCAAAATGGCAGATAAAGCACCCCTATTACTGCCTCTCACTTAAAAAAGAAGTAAAAACCGTCTAAAAAGCAGTAAAGGAATAAGAGACTGAGGAGCACAATGACACAAAGAAAGCGACAAGAACAACTCGCAGATGGGGGGTGAAACCGTTTCTGGAGAACTGCTCTTGGATGGCGGAATGGGGGCCCCGGGGACGAAGCGAGTGGGCAGGGCTCTGGAGGCACTGATCATGACCTGGAGCTGGAGACAGAAGGAAGAGGGAAGAGTTTGTCTCTGGAACAATCCATTTCCTGCCCTGCTACCGAATGCAGAATAGTCAGCAGCTAAACAGGATAGACAGATGGACACCTACTAAGGTTCTCCTCCACCGAGGATGAATGGCCCAGAGGGAAAAGCTCTGCACTCTGGGATCTGGGGTCTCTGCAGAGTAGTCGTCACTTGGGGGTCATCCATGTGCCCATGCAGATTCAACTGAAATCTAAGTTCTTTAGAAGAAGAGAGTGCTCCAGCCTCGCGTGCTGTGCTGAGCACGGTCCCTGCTGTTGGGAGATCTGCGTTCTGGGCGCATGGGTGAAATTGTACAGGCAGGTTGTGTCAGCAGTTTCAACAGCACATGCGCGGCTTTGCTCTGATCTTGCTGTGGGGGCTCCCAGGAGTCAAGGTCACCTCACCACCAGGATCACAAATACTACACTGAGGAACGCACCTCTTACCCCTGCTTCTCCAAAAGTGTCCTGTGCCCCAAATCAAACCCAGGGAGTCACTGGACTTGTCCAGCCGAGCCCACAGGCGAGGCACGTGGCACAGCATGTTGGCGCGTGCGAAAGTGAGTTACAGAAATACCGCTGCGCAGTCTGTCGGTGGGGCCAGAACCCTCGACAGAGCGGCACTGCCCTGTCCCACTCGCCCCCGAGGGGCCATAACTGGGCCCTGGCGCTTCCCACTGTCGCACGCGCCGTGTCCTGGGGTCAGCGTGCCGTCGAGGCCGACCAGCCGGGGGCCTGTCCTCCCCAGGCAGTGACAAGTGCTGATCACAGGTTTCCTTCTCTGCCACCGTGGCCGAGCGGTGATTAATGCCAAATTAGCACCTTGCTCAGTGACCTTTTAGCATTCACTGCTGCTCTCCTTCACTTCCCATAACTATTTGCAAATATTAGCTTCTCAGGTCATTTCTCCTCATCAGCAACTTTCACAGATGACAGGCAGGTTGTTAATCTGATTGGCAGTCAGCTTCTGTCCTTTGCCCGATCATGAAAGTGTCTCTGCTCCGGCATCTCAGGAATCCCGTAAGCAGCCCAGCGGCCTCTACGATGTTCCAAGCAGAGAGCCTCAGAAGGAGGCCCCCACAGAGGCCCTGCCAGGCTCGCTTGGAGGGCAGAGAGGCTGGGAAGGGCTTGAAGCCACCCCTAGGAACTCGTGGAAACTGGCTTCTATCAACATCATCCATTATAGGTTAAAAAATTAATTTGTTGGCTCTGCGCACACCAAGCTTCTTTTTTCTTTTTTCTTTATTTTGTAATTCACATGAACCTTTAAATCAAAAACCACATACTGCTTAAGCAGTGGAGGCGGAGCACAGACAAGGCCAGTCCTTGTTTTCTGCTGTGTAGCCGGGCGGGCGGGCGAGAGTCTCCGCGCAGAGTTGTCCCCAGCACTGGGAATGGGGGCCTGGCGCTCCAGCGTCACGTACTAGATGAATCATTTCTCATTTGCAGAATCTAAATTTATTTTTATTTCCAGTCTCTGCCTTCTCCACTCTCTATCTAAATCCCTGTTCTAGAAATGTTGGATCCGTCTTCATTTCCCCTAAATAAACAGCAGTAAAGGGTCCTGTGGGTAGTTTAGTTTTGATATTACGTGTATTTTAGAGAAAAGTGGCAAATACGTGTCATATTTTTTTCTCCCTTGTCACCAGAGTACGAGCTAAATTATTTATAGTTTGATACTCAAAAAGAGGTGGATTCAGGATTATTTACTTTTCAGAGAAGAAAAAGGGATTGAAAGTACACGGACAGAACAGACCACTTTGTTGATTGAATATGTTTGCTCCAGGGAGTCACATTTGGGCCCAAGTGAGAACGCCAGTCCCTTTCTAACACCACACGTGCCTGACAGAGTGCCTGATGCGTGGAATATTTGTGGAGTTGAGCAGACTTGAAAAGAGTGGGTGGACTAGGTAACTCAATAAGCAGAGTCTTAAGTCAATGAAAAAATAAAGTCAGCAAACATTTTGGAAAATGCTCAACACTTTAAAGCCCTTATCCACATGATGTCCAGGCGGCGGTGTAAGGCCCTGGGTCCCTTGATTTCCAGCCATCCAACCGGCTATGGATTCCACCCCAGGCTCCTACAGTCTGATGAAGGCCAGTGACAGTGAGCACGCCCAAGGGCTCCCCGCAAGGGGTTGGGGTGGGGTTGTGCCATTCGGGTGTCCTATCGGGGTGGCTTGATAAGATCCCCTGTTTGTTATGTTCCAGTCTTCCCATCTTCCATACTTAGGAGAGTCCCGTGGACTTTTGCTTTCTCTGCCACAGGAGATGTTGGCACCCCTGAAACCATGGCACCCGTCATTGTGATTCCTCCGGGCAACAGAAGTGTGGTGGCTGGGTCCAGTGAGATCACCTTGGAATGCATCGCCAACGCCAGGTATGTAGCTGGTCCTGCCCTGGGGATACGAATCCATTCTAACTGTGATGAGATGGACCTTCAGTGGAAAGACACATCACACATGTGCTTGCTCTTCTAGCAGTGGTGGTCTTGTTTGTGCAGCTGGGCTACACGCATGACACGCATGGGAAGATAGGGACCCGACCCCCCAAGCCTGGGACCCGCAGGGCTTACGTTAAACGTACTGTGGGTGCTGGTGGAGGGTGTCCGCTGAGAGTCCAGCTGAGGACGGGGCGGTTCAGTCCTCTGGGTGCAAAGGAAAGAGTTCGTCCCTCTTCTCCTCTGCAGTGCTAGGTGTCCTGGCCTAGTTAGTGGTTGCTCCAGAATTCAGTTCCTGTGATCTCACCTCCCAAGTAGCCAGGTCCTCTAGTAGTATTTATTTTAAACATTCTTTTCCCGAGCAAATGGAATCATTAGCACTTATGGTCCATTGCTGCTGCAATTAGCTATCCTTGCTCAATAGCCCTTGAGCAGAATGTATTGTTGATGCGTGCCGGAAGGGAGTCGAGCTGTATCTGGATTGATTTTTAAATGTCCGTTGTTCAACCCGCCATGGTTCCTGGTGGAATTAGCTTTGTCAAGCTTGTGCTGAATGCCTGAAATTATTAGTGTTGCCATCCTCATGACTCACCATTGTTGTCACTCATGCCCTGCGTCCTCCCAGGCCTGTCGAAGAGCTGCACGTGAACTGGAAGAGGAACGGGGTGAGGATCGCTGGAGGGCTGCACAGCTTTGGGAGGCGCCTCACCATTGGCAACCCGACGTCCGCGGACACGGGGATGTACGTCTGTGAGGCGACGCTGAGAGGGAGTGCTTTCGACGCAGCCACAGCGAAAGCCTTTCTGTCTATCACAGGTAACGCTGGCGGCAGAGGCTCGGCCTCCTCACGGCGCGGCCCCTCACGGCACTGCCTTGAAAGCAGCCCAGAATCAGCCATGTCTCACCAGCTCCCTTTCTAACTCAGAAAATGAGGGCGACGCAGAGACTACCTTCCAAATTCGCCCTGTTCTTTTTCCACGAACATAAGCCCACTGAACGCAAAGCGCTGATGTTCTGAGTACTTCCAACAAGTGTTATTCTGGATCCTTCCGATCACAGAGCTTGGGAAGTGGCGTGGTGAGGCCCTTGGCACATACGTCACCCTCTTGTGCTGGCCTCTCTGCCACTAAGCTTCTCTGTAGCCCTCGCTGGGTTATTATGGTCAGTTTTCAGAGATTATCCTATTACTGGTATTTTCTGACCCAGAAAAAAGAAGCTTTGGGATATTACCTTCTGTTAAATTAAAATGTGAGAACAGAGCTGCTTCCTAGGATGTGCGCCAAGGGTCACTCCTAAGCCAAGAAGAGCAAGAAGATAAAATTCAGCACGCAGGAGTCGCTTTAGACGCTGGAAAGCGTCAGTGTTGAGGGAGTGTGTGTTGTTCGGAGGCTAAGGGGATCCTCCGTGTATTTTTGGATAATGGTAAGATCACATTATGTTGTGAAGCAAGTGCCTTTATTTCTCACGTTTCTTCGGCTTCTGTAATACTTTGTCTTCCTATGTGCCCGTGGTCACTATTGCCGGGAGCCGTCCACCAGGATGGTGGCCGCAGTGGGTAAGAGGGGCCGGGGCGGATGAGCCCAGGCAGGAGAATCTCTCTCTTCGGGAGGAAGGGAATGAGAACGAGAAATGTCAGATCAGCAGAGAGCCCTGGGGAGGGCTGTGGCTCCCACATGACATATGTTGCAGTTCGCCACTTTGCAGACTAAGAGTAAAACCTTGTGTTTTCATATGAAATTAGCAAGAGTATCAAGAAATGCTGCATAGAAGGCAGTTTGCCTTGAGCGTGTCGCACTCCTTTCGATCATGAAGAAATGGTTCTGTGGCCTGAAAACCACCTGGCTGAATACACGCAAACCTGTCAGTCCCTCCGAATGGAGCATAAAGATTCTTAAAGTACCAGGAAGGCAGGCCTGAGTCGCACGTCGCTGCGGACTCCTAGTCGGGGACTGAACCGGTTCTCTTGCTGCCTCTCTCCTTGTGCTTCCGACGGAGGGAAACACCACAGTCCCACACCCCATGAGGACTTTCTCCTGAGGGTCCTTCCTTCACGATGTGAGCATAGCACCTTATAGATGGAACCAGAATTAACATTTGGGGTGTATCCGTCTCCAGGAGACAGGACTGTATTGTGTTAAAACATCTCAAGGTGATTTAAACAAGAGGAGAAATTTATCTTCCTGTAAACTGGAATGTTTGTGTCCATCATAATTCCTTTTGGAAATATTTAAATGTATCCTATGAACTTTGGTTTTGCGTTGACAGCTGAATTCCAGAGGAGACTGTTGGCTGCTCTGTGTTCCAGCTTTGAAGGCTTTGAAAGGGACACAACTCTGCGTCCTTGTGATGTTGGTTTACACTCCCTTTTATTCACCAGAATGTGCTGTGACAGGGAGGATTTTGTGAAGGCACCGTCCTGGGAAAGCCCTGAGGGTGCCTCTGTGAATCCAGAGTGGTTGGGAGATGTCGGCCCCAGGCCCAGCCACCTGGGGGGGGGGGGCGGTCCCCGGGGTGCCGTGGGGCCAGCAGGCGTCCGGAGCAGGCGGGTGCAGGAAGGCGGAATCGCGCTGGCTCTCAGGGACTCTCACCTCGGCTCACGAGACAAGACAGGGCCATGGTGGCTGTCAATTCTGCGGGCGTGTTGCCTGGTTTCCCAAGTTTTACACGGGAGTACAGGCCACACCACCCCTGCCCTACATCCTGGTGGCCTCCCGGGGCCGTGCTCCTGGCACCTGACCTCTGCTCCGCCCTTTCTCCTGAGCTGCCCCCCACGGGCTCCCGACAGCTCCCCGCTACCCCCCGCAGGCTGAGGCAGACGCCGCAGCCCGCCCGCCCAGCCGCAACTGCTCGCACCACCGCTCCTTCCTGGCGGCCTTCCCTGGCCACTGGAGCCCAGGTGCCCGCCCTGCGGCCCGCTGGAAGTGCGGGCTCTGAGGGACGGTGGATAAATAGCTGAGCTCCCTTCCTGCTGTGGTGCGGATGTGACCTGGATGTCCTGGCTGCCCGTGTGCCCGGCGGATGAGCGGACTCGGTCACGTGCTCGTTTCAGCTGACCTCCCTCTGCTGGTGGCGTTTCCAGCCCCTCCCCGATCAACCGTGGGCCACCGGGCTGGGCTGTGGGGACGGGGCTCAGACTCCCTCGGCACCACTCACGGGCTCGAACACGTCCCTTAGCCGCTGCTGGCTTCAGTTCCCACATCGGTAAACTGTAGACAAGGTAGGAAGTGATACGGGTGCTGGTCACAGACGCCCGAAAGCAGCGGCTTTATGTGTCCTGGTAGAGCACGGCTATCCCACCTGTGGCGTTGTTGAAGTTGTTTAACGACACACACTTCACGGTCCCCGAAATCAGGGTGTGTCTCACGATCCCTGGAAGCAGTTTGTCTGTCTTGGGGATAAATACAGCGACGCTGCCTCTTACCCACAGCTGCAGTGTCCCAGATTCAGTGAGACAGAGCGTGTACATCCTCCTGTCCACACTGACAGACCAACACTGGCTCCCGTCACTGCCGTTCACACGCTTCCCGGCTTCCAGGAGGGCCCGTGTCCCTGCACACCGGGCCCCCCACACTCAGACACACGTCGGGGGGAGGGGCTACTGTCCACAGCCGTCTCTGTGCATCTCGGTCTGTTCTGGTTTGCAGACACAGGTCATTCAGGAATTCCAAAATCGCATCATTAAAATCACAGATTACTTGTACCCTCTCCTGGCTGATGCCAATGCCACAATCAAGGAGTTACAGCTGTACTGGAAGGTTCTCTAGAGCTGAGACCAAGCCGCTCTTCAGTGCTTGAATCCCAACATAAAATGCTTCCTCCCCTCCTGCTCTTCCTTCCTTTTCTCCGCTTAACATTTCTTGAGTCTACATCTTGGACACCGTGCTGGGCATTGGTGACAGTGGCTCGAAAAAGTAGCCGTGGCCCCCAGCATCCAGGAGCCCCGTGTGGAAGGCAGACCCTCACAAGGCAGTTACGACTCAGCGTAGCGCACATGCGAGGACGGCGGGAAGGGGTGCCTGACCTCACGCAGCAGGTGCCAGGGCCAGAGGCTCTCTTGCCGTTCGGCCAGGATGGAACCCTGCGGCGGGCCTTGTAACCCATTCATGCTGGTTTAGGATGAGCTCAAGATGTCTTCTTTCTGGTTTTACGTATGGCTGACGTTGGAAACACCCACAATAATCATCGGTGCCCTGTGACACCTGGAACTTACCTGTACAACAGGTCATTACCAAGTAAAGCTCAGAAAATAGAGCTGTTACAGAACTGTTTCTAAAACAAGAGGGAAACTTGTATGAGGCAAACATCAGTGGCGCTTGGATCATTTGCTGAATGCGGGACGGGCAGGCCAGCTGTGATACCCCAGGATGGAGCGGGGTTCTGGAGGCAGGGAGCTGCGAGCGTGCTCTTTGGGGATCCCTGGCCATCTCTGCCCCCCGCCCCTGCTGATCTGCCAACCATTTGTGGAGCACAGTGTGTGCAGAACCCTCCTGAAGGGCCAGCGTGGGCAGAGGATGAAGAAGGAGGATTTGCAGAGATGAATGGGACGCACCTGCTCCCCTGAAGGCCTTCAAGGGTGTAAGGTCTTTGGTAATCTCCTGTATCTCTCCGTCCATCGGATAGTTTTTAAGTGTCTCCTCAGAAGCTGTGACAGGCATACCGGCACAGAGATGGGGAAGACACAGTTCTTCTCCGAAGAAGGTCCCATGTGGAGGGGTCCCCCTGCCCGAGGAGGTCGGGGGGAACTCTGCAGAAGAAGGGCACTAGGGCTGATCTTGAAGACCAACTCGGGATTTGTCAACAAGCCAGGTCTTCTCGTGCTGTGGGCTCTTAACTCCCTTCTTGGTCTCCCCTTCCAGCGGCAGGAAGGTTGCTGCTTTTAGGGGTTCCGGGGATGGGACTGGGCCCAGCCAGCTAATCCAAGTTCAGCTCTCCATTTCAAGATGGACAGCCTTAACCACACCTGCAGAGGCCATCTTGCCACATAGCATGACTTGCTCCCAGGTCCCGGTGACTAGGGGGTGGACCTGGGAGCAATGACCTTGGGGCCATTCTTCCCACCACAGTGGACAAAGACACCACGTGTGGATGATGGTGGCAAATCAAGGACACGCCCTGGCATGATATGGTCTTTCTGGAGCAGAAGGGAAGACAGAACAGGGAACATCCTTGGGTCTCGTGGTAAGTCCTACTCAGGACAGGGCCTGCCACTCAGATGTGGGGACTTTGGCAGGAGAGTATGAAGAATCCTTGGGACGCGTGGACCATCTGCCGTAGCTGCCTCCACGAGGCCAGAATGAGCACTGTACGGCCATGGCATTTCGGGGGCGGGGGCGGTTTGATACAGGCCTTGGACATAGGCTGCCTGGGAGGCATCCCACCTCCTGTTCTGAGGCCCGGGCAGTGAAGGACGATCGGCGTGGCTGGCCATTTCTCAACAAGGGATGGGAACCTTTTCCTGATGTCTTCATATTGTTTCAAGAGAGATGAAAGTGTTTGTTTCAATCCCCAGTTTTACTGGCTGCAGCTGTGATACATTTTTAAAAGTCCAGTGTGCACCAGTGTTGGCACTGTGCCCTTTCTAGAAAGGTCGCTGCCAATTAGCTAAGATGCGCACTTGCCCCTCAGAGGTTAAGTGGTTCAAGAGTCTGTGTACAAGAGAATTCACAACAAACTCACTATTCACCCCACAGCCCTCGCGTTGTGGACATACCTGGTGTGCCTCCACTTTTGTCCTTAGAGCTGACTATGTGTAAAAGTAGCTGGGGGTCAAGAGAAGAAATCTTCCAAGCACCTGTTGAGTTATGTTGACAGGAAGGGTCAGCCGTGAGTGAAATCGTGACACATACATAGTGGAGAAAAGAAATACGATTACCGTCAAAAGCTACAGGGCCTTTCAGGGTCTTGGCAGCTACTCACCCACTCTGCTTCGCTCAGCCACCTGGAAAAGTTTCAGGAACGAGGCAGGAGTATCGGTAAATGAACGAACATGCTCGGCCTGTGCCGTTCCTGGCCTTCCTAGTTGTCAGCTATGCAAGCCTCCCTGGTTATTGGCTCCAGAGGAGAGAGACGGCACTTGGCAACATTGGCAGGACGCCCTACCAGACTGTGCCCGAGGAGCCTCGCGGCTGTGCATTTGGTGCTGCGGAGTCTGTGGGGCGGGTGCTTTTGTGCCAGGCTCCCATGGTAACTGTCTGCGGTAGGCAATGGTGGTGTTCGCAGATGAGTGGCCCCGGCCAGGCCTCTAATGCCCCCCAGCCCCGGAGCCATGCCTCTGCTCGGCTCGAGCCAGCTTTGGGCCACGGTGTAACAAGCACCGGTTGTCTCTGACCCTGGGCTAGGTCCTCCCCTGGCCCTGGGGGGAAGCTGAGTGGCACTGCAGAGTGAGGAGGAGCGGAATCGGGATGCTGGCCGTGGCGCCCAGTGCCTGGGGGAAGGCCGTCTGGTCCTGTAGATGTTGACCATTTCTACGTGCGGGTTTCTGTTATCAAAGTGTACTTCCTCTGGGATGAATCCCGAGGGACTTGGGCCAAGTGCAAAAAGCCAATTCCGAAGGTTACACACTGTGATTCCATTCCTGTATCATTCTTGAGATGACAGAATTACAGATGGAGAACAGATGAGTGGTTGCCAGAGGTGAGGGATGGGACGTTGGGGTGGCCATGGTGCTAAAAGGGCAGCTTGTGGGACCCTTGGGTGACGACCCCTTCTGCCTCTTGACTGTGGGCACACAGGCCTGCTCACTGGTGACGTCGCCTAGGGCTAAGCCCGCACACACGCATGCGTGTGTGCACACATACAAGCTAGACCGCAGAGGGGAAAGTAGGGTAGGTCAGTGTCTCAGGTGTGTTGCTGGACTGTGGTTTTGCAAGACGTCACCATTGGGGGAACTTGAAGGAAGCCTCGGATCTCTATTATTTCTTACAACCACATGGGGCTCTGCAATTATCTCAAAATAAAATGTTTAATTTAAAAAAGGAGAACCGTAATTAATCACGGGCAAATGTTGACTCTGTCACTTAGTCTTTTTTTTTTTTTTTTCTTTTCCCTCACGTCCCTTTCATTGGACCACGGAGGTAGATATTGACTTTAGCATTCACTGATGAATATGGGGCATGACCCGCACACGAGGGCCATGACAGGATGCAGCTCCTGGATAGTTGGAATATAGATTTCGCTGTTGTCACGATTATTGATGAAGGAAATGTGGCTGAATATGAACATGTGGGTGTGCAGCGAAGACCAGCTTGAAAAGATACTGTGAATCTTTGCGCTGTGTCTTTCCACCCAGTCTACACACACCCAAAATCCAGTAGAGAGCTCTGCATCCACCTGGCAAGAGTGCAGCCCCTGCCTCAGTCAGATGGCGTGCACCCAAGTGACCCAGGTCATTGCAGAAGCGGTGCCGAACTCCCATCTCCACGGAGAAACCTTCAGCCTTTTCTTAAGTGCTCATGTCTTCTTTCCCTTTTGTGGGTTGCACCCTGTTTTAAAGACCCACGCGGTGCAGGGTGCATGCCAAGCCACACTACCCGCATCCCACACCCCACACGGCGACAGTGGAAATCAGCCACGTGGGAAGACAGTGCCCAGAAATTAATTATCACACCGAAAGTGAATACAGCAGCCTTTTGTTATTGCAATAATGAAATCACTAGCACCTTCGTACCGGATGAATCTGGCAATGCCACTGTTGAAGTTCTGCTGAATAAACTGAGAAAGATATTGCAATTTACTCTCCAAGAGGATTCACTGTTTAATACACCCACTATGTTTTTGTTGAATAGGCAAGGGGAGTAGCTAGAGATACACAAGCAGGCGAGTTTCCTCTGCTCCTAAAGATGGACGAGGGGCCCTTTTTCTTTTTTCTCTTTGCTATCATTTAGCCTTCCGTTGAAGTATTAAATCTATATTTTGGAGAAGAAGAACCTCTAAGACTTTAAAAAATACGTTAATGGGCCACCCCGTTCCCTGACACAGGCCCCATGCCCGGCTGTGGGGCTTTATTTGACATGCTGCACGCATCGGGGTTTGGTTTAGATACTGAAACAAACTAGTCTATAAAACACTGTGCTGTAAATACAAATCTTTACGAACCTCTCGGGATAGTCCTTCTAAAACGTGCATTAAGATATTCCATGATTCAGGCCTGTAAACGGAAAAGTAGCCATCACCCTGAGTAGTAATTTGCTTTCCGAAACCTTAGAATATAAACCGCCTCTGGCCTCCGCTCACTGAATTCTGAGTTTGTGTGTACGATGGCGACTAATGAACTTTCCAGAAATAGTTTTTAAAAGGAGTTCAAACTCTTTCAGGCTAGACGGGTCTCCTGAAATACACCTCTTTTGCTTAGGGGCTATTTTGTTCCTTTCTTGTTTAAAGAGCCACCGTATTTTACTGCTGAGCCCGAGAATCGGATCTTAGCAGAAGTGGACGATACCGTGGACATCGTGTGTCGAGCAATGGGTGAGTGTGGGGAGGCTGCTCCTCAGGCCGCCATGAGGTGGAGGGACCAGAGGGGCACTTCCGTTGCTATCAGGACACACGCTGAATGTGATGTTAGTGACAGGGCCTTTGGATCCTAGCAGAACTCAGTTACTGGGCATGTGACCTTGAGGAAGGTGATCTTGACCTTACTGAACTGTTGCTTCCTCGCCTGCAGAGCAGAGATAAGACTATTCACCCAAGGGAACAACAAGAAGTCCTCTACCCCATCCGAACCCACGGAGAGGGACAATCTTGCCCTCTCAACCCCCTTTCAAACGCTCTGGTTTCACCAAGGCTTGGGGCAGGAGATGCTTTCCCGTCCATGGGGTGATTGGGACTGGTGACCACGTGCACTCCGGAGCAAGAGAGATGGTTTTAAATCCTTTGAACAGGAAACCTTCCTTTTTTTTTTTTTCCTCTTTTGCCTTTTCTGCTTCAGGTTGACTTTTTCTTTGTTATTTCAATAAGCTCACCCCTCCCCGCCTTGCCTTGATGATGAGCCGTCCACTGTCAGGCAGCACAAATAATTACAGGAACCCCTCTCACAGAGACAGGCTTTTTAAAGGCAATTTCATTAACAAAGGCTGTGTTAGTGCACTAGAGACTGTCAGTGAAAAGGACTTTTTTTTTATGTTTAAACCTGTCCATCTTAAGGGTGGGTATTTTATTCTAAGAGCTTGGAGGGTAAGGATTACTAGCAATTTTGTAAATCTTCAAAACAGGCCCATAAAAGAGATATTATCTCAGAGTACACATACAAAAACAAGACCTTAGAAAGCAAGGTTAAGTAATGTGCTCAAGGCACAGAGCCAGGGAGAGGAGATGAGATACCTCTAAAATCACAGCCCAGTGTCTGGCATGTAGGAGCTGCTCATTAAAGACTAGACAACCCGCCAGGGGTTGCATGGCAATGGAGACAAGATCCAAACCCAGACCCATCAGCTCCCAAAGCAAGGGTTTTGGCCGGGGCACCTGGCTTCTCCCAGAGAGCCGAGGGCCTAGGCTTAGAACTCATGCCAGCGGTCCACAGGTATGGGCGTGTCCTCTTCTGTTTCTGAAAGGGAGTGGGGGTGCCCTCTGAGCAGTGCCGATGGCCCCTGTAGAGATCGGGGTCTGCCTTGGGCACCGTCCTGTACCCACTATGCTTCCGCCCAAAGTGTGTATCCTGGGGGGCTCAGTCCCCAGCCCCTGGGCCGCTCACGGGGGCTGTTGGCACATCTGCTCTGCAGCATCCTTCTCTGTTCTGGATCCTGGGGAGTAGTGGGGGGAGAGTGATATGAACTTTACATGGAAACGTCCCCCTTGCGGTGGGTCTCGTTGCTCTCTTCCTGGTATAGACACCGTTTTCTAAGGTCAGTGCTGGTCTGGAAGTGAAACTCCGCTGTATTTCGAGTGCTCAGATTTTAGAAACCAGCATCTGCAGTTCTGCTGGGGATAAGATTTCTGTTTATGAAACTAAATCGCCTCAAAATAGAAAGACTCCCAGTTCCCTGTATACTATCAGTTATTTTTCGATAAATGACAATCTTAAGCTCTTCCCTTGACAAGAGAATGCTCTTTTTTGCATTTCTACAGGGTAAACTGCTTGTTAAATACAGACGTGTAAATATATACTGAGCAGGCCTTTCAACGTTGCCATCAGATAATTTACTGCTTTCTTTTAATTTTGACAGTGAAACTATAGCAGCATGCGAAGTGGTTACTCTTCATGAAAGCTACATCATGTAATTGGCTCTTATGAGATTTTACATGAATTGGTTATGCTTTTACCTTGAAATGGATTTTTTTAATTTCCCGATTTAATGAAAAGTGACAGGAAACATAATTAAGGCAAAGAACAGAATCTGAGAATACATTATCTTGAAATATTCTACGACATTAACTTTATTTATTGAAGAAGACATCTTACACCTACATAGCATCTGAAATCAAGGGATTTGGGTGTGCTTTTCACCATGAATCCTGTTGAGATGTGTTTTATTTAAATTAATTTCATAGGTAGGGAAACCAAGGTACGGAACAAGCCTAGACATTCCCGCACGTCTCTGTGGGCCCACAACAAGCATACACGCACCCGCCGTGGCTCAGGACCTCATTGTCTTGTGTGCTTTGGTGGAGTTTCTATGCACAGACTGTCATGTCTACCCAGTTTTCCCCTCTTTGGTGGCTCAGAAGGGTCAGAGACATGCCAAGGAAGAAGTGTCCCCTACCGCTAGTCATGAAAGCCTCCCAGGGGAGCTGCCCAGGGAAGGAGCCTGGCATCTCCGCGGTCAGGGCTCGACCTGGGCAGTAAGGCGCCAGGGGAATAGCGCCTGCCTCAGCATCGCCAGGGCTCCACATGCTGAGCACAGCCATGTGGGGGCCGAGCAGCAGAGGTCCTCACGCTCTCAGGCCGAGGACAGTCCATTCGCAACCCGGGTTCTGCCCCTGTGAGCTGGTCCTTTGTCCCCTGCATCTTCCCTCCCAAACCCAGGCTCACCCTCCATCAGGTGCTCCCACTGACTGAGGCCTGAGTTTTCACTATAACGTCATTAGGATGAGGAAGGCGTACCCAGCCTCAGCCTGACCCTCCATCTTCCTGGTCCAAGTGCTGGCCTTGCTCTGAGTGCCATCAGCTCCTAAGGACAAGGATGGCACCATCCGGCAGCCCCTGCTCGTCACCTGTTGGGCTCCCATTTGCCTTTGCCCACGTCCGCAGGTGAACGCCGCTCATGTCTCCTCAGCCTCACCCACGTGCATCGCGGGTGCTTACTCAACCACAGCCATCCTCCACCGTGGTGGACGTCTGCTTAGAGCACTGGTGTCCAGTCCCCTCGGCAGGGGACAGCCGCAAAGAGGGGACGCCTTCTTCTTGTGGTTGTAATCGTAGTCATTCTAGCCAGTGAGCGCTGGCCGTGTGCCGGGCGTTGGGAGATTTGTGGGCGCTGACGTGGTTAATCTTCCCAGTAGCATTTCGAGGTTGCAGTGACCACTTCCTTCCAAATGTGTCTCCTGCCCTGGTGGCCCTGTCCTGAGCCTCAGTGTCAGAGTCAGGTACCGCAGGGCTGCAGGGACCTTCCTCCCCATCCCTGTCTGTCCCCAGGTTGGTCACGGTCACGGCTGGGATCCCTTTCTCCCCAGACCAGAGCACAAACGTGTGCCAGCTCGGGGGTCCAGAACGATCTGCAGCCCAGTGTCAGGCGTTCATTCCTGCTCTCCCTCTTGCTGCTTCTCTGTGTCCGTGTCTTCATAGAGATGAGAAAAATAATACCGTACAGGGTGGATGAAGGGACTCCTCGACGAAAAATGCCACTGAAGTATTGCCTCGTGGCCTCTGAGACATGTTTGCCTCAGCCTGCACAGAAAGTGCTCGCAATCTAATTTTTTCAAATGCCCAATTATTTCCACTCCCACACAGGGGTCCCTCTTCCCACCCTCCAGTGGTACAAGGACGCCGTCTCCATCAGCAAGCTCCAGAATCCTCGATACAAGATGCTTTCAGGCGGAGGCCTGCGCATCCAGAAAATGCGTCCCGAGGACTCCGGGATCTTCCAGTGCTTTGCCAGTAATGAGGGAGGGGAGATCCAGACCTACACCTACCTGGACGTGACCAGTGAGTGCTGCCCCTCAGAGCCAGACCCCCCGGGCTGGGCCCTCGGCCAGAGCTTCGCACCCTTTGTGTGTGTGACACACTCAGAAAATGGTAGCATCTGTTTGGCAAACGGACAGGGCACAGGGGTCCGCAGTGACGCACTGTGGAGAGCCACCTCTCTGGCCGACAGGAACCCACTTGCTAAGCCCCTGGGCAGCAAATACGCCCCGTTGTCCCCACGCCCTGGCGCCCCACCTGCTCTCAGGCGAGCCTCGTGCCCTCCTCTCTACTGAGAAGCAGGGGGGAGAAAAATCTCCCATTTTTCTGGACAGAACTGGAAGGACTGTTCAGTGAATAGCTCGTACCTAATCTTTTTCTTTTGATCTTTTCCCCATTTTTTAATATTCATTTTCTATTTTAGTTTTTTTGAACAATTATAGTTCTTCTGTAAGTTTCTTTTATTATCCCATTAGCAGAAATACTTTGGCACTCTGTCTTTGAAAAATAAAATGAAGGTACAGGTTTCCACTGCATCTGTGGGTTTTCTTTTTCATCTCCACAGTTGTAATACTGTTCTTCTAAAATGAAGTAGAATTTGGTTATTATGGAATTATACCTTTCATGTTTGCCCTTTTGGAAGTCAAATGCTGATATCCTCAGGTGTGAGAGCCGTTTGAGAAAGCAAATCATGTCCATAGGCAGACGGCTCTTATCTGCCCGAGCTTATAAATTTAAGGATTGAATGTATTTTGGTAAAGTAGGGGTCACACCCTTGAACCTTGTGCAGGGGTCAAATTTAGCCTCTGGTTTGGAGCATACGAAACCAGTATCGCTTCAAACAGCGGGAATAATATTGGGTACTTACGCCGGAAACTGAGTTTCGATTAATTAGAATTATTTAAAGTGTATCTTACAAGTCAGCCAGGAGGCTGTGGGGCACAGATGAGCACAGTTTTTTTTTAAACTTTATTTTAATTCCAGTATAGTTAACACACAGTGTTATATTAGTTCATGAATTTAACAAACATTTACACAGCATCTGTGTCAGGCACTAGGGTCTGTCAGGGTTGGGGACAGAGCTCTGAGGAAGACACGCGAGGTTCTTGTGCCTCCAGGACAGAGGTCGTGAAGTGGGGAGACAGACGGCAGAGGAGGGCATAATTTAGCCAGGGATGAGGGCCAGGAAACGAGCGAACAAGCAGGGCCCAGAGTGACCAGGGAGGCCTCTCGGAGGGTGGTCAGGGAGCGTTCCCTGAGATGCTACCGGAGCTGAGGCCCAAAGGTGCAAAGTCTTGGGGGTTTGTGGGTATTATGGGGTGAGGGAGGGGTTGCTGCAGGTGCCTTCCAGGAACAAGCTTGGGGAGGTGTGTGTGCAGGGAGCAAGGAGACAGTGGGGACGCCGTCTGGTGAGGAACCAGGGGTCGTGCCAGGAGATGGGTTGGAGAGACAAGTAGGGCAAAGGCCCAGGAGCCAGTGGGAGGATTTCATGGGGTTTGGGCAGGAAGTGGCGGGGTGTCCTTCATAGCTTCCGCGGGGCACCCAAGGCTGGGTGTAGAATGGCCAATGCAGGGAAGAGTGGAAGTCTTGGGACCCGGCAGGAGGCCAATGTACTGTCCATGTGGGGGCCCCAGAGGTGGAGGGAAGCAGGGGCTCTGGGATTTGCTTTGGGGGCAGCATCCACGGGACATAGGTGGCTTGTGGGGATTCCCACCTGGTGCAAGGAGAGGTGGCCGCAGTGCCCTGGCCCCGAGTCCCGTGCACTTGCCCTGGGAACCCCAGCCCAGGCTCCCCAGGGGCCTCACAGGATTGGGGGGCATGCAGATCCCCGTCCTCCAGGGGTTTCCAGTTTAATCATTACCAGAGTAGAAAAAGTCGCATGAGTCTCACTGAGGCAGCCTGAGCTGCCCCTGACTGTCTCGGTCTGATTCAGGGTCTCGGGAGCTGGAAGCCCATGCCGTCCCCCAAGGACAAGAAGACCCCCCAACACTTGGGCCCCTGACACTTCCTGGAAATCCCTCACAGATGTGCTTGAAATCGGTTATTTTGTGAAAGTGTCATCCTTTGGGTAATATTTAATATTCAAAAATCAGCTTTTCCTATTTTTTAGAAGGTGCTGAAGACGAGCTTGTTAGATTTATCTGAATAAATGTCTCCCCCTCATTACCGTTCACCTGAAACAGCCGCTTCCAGGCTCCTGCACTTGGCCACTTGTGTGTCCGTTCCATCACAAGACTGGGTTTCTCTTCGGGTTGTAAACACAGATAAGCAGCTCCCGGGGACAATTGGGGGAAGGTTATACTCACCGCTCAAAGCTTTTCCTCCTTTGTTGCTACGGTTATCTCTGTGATTAGCCCCATAAAAGTGCATACGGGCCACTCCAGCAGGCAGGTCTGAGCGCACCTGAGGGCTGGCACACTGAGTATCTCACTGTTCGCTCCCCCTTAGATGTTGCACCAGCATTTACCCAGCTTCCAGTGGACACCACGGTCACTGATGGGATGATGGCCGTCCTGAGGTGCGAGGCGTCTGGAGCCCCGAAGCCCGCCATCACGTGGAGGAGAGGTGGGTGCAGTCTGGCCAACATGGGCGATGAGCGCGTCGGGCCAAGCCTTGCGTGTTTTCGTTCCCGCCCTCTTCGGCTCCTTCAGTAAAGACTGGCAGCCGTCTGTGGGGCACCTGCCAGGCGCCAGGTGCCGGAGCTACCAGCATGAGCAAGGCGGCCAAGGCCCCCAGGAGCTTCCCGGAGCCTACCTCCACGCAGAGAAACAGCCGTGTTTTAAAACGTGTGACTATCCCTGTTTTCTGCCTAAGCCCTTCTTCGTAGGGCACCTCAGGCTTGTGAAGGGGCTCCCCCAAAAGACCAGGTAGTGGATTCAGAGAAGTGCCACCAGGGCCCAGTGTCCCCACTTGTGAAACGGAGGTCCTGTTACAAATTAAGAATAATATCCTTGTTCTTTTAAGAAAGAAGGGTGCCGAGGATGCGCGCCCGAAACTAATAGGACGTGTGTGCCAGTGAGACTTTGATTTGCGTGGAGCACTGGGCGTTATACGCACACAATGAATCATGGAACTCTGCATCAAAAACTAAGGATGTAATGTATGGTGATTAACATAACATAATAAAAAAAAAAAAGGCAGAGAAGCCAAAGCCTGGGTTATGCCAAGGGCCTTCTCTGTGTTCCTTAGCAGAGTGGCCAAGAAGGGATGAAGCTCACTAAAATGGGAAACGGAGACAGAAAGATGCTTCTGGCTCATTTGACACACAGGACGCTCTCGGTGTCACCCATTTTCAGTCCCCGTGAGGAGTGGCATCACGCCACGGGCTTTCTCTGTAGTTCCATCCCTTTCCTCACGTAGGCAACGTGTGTCAGTGAATGAACCGCACACGTGCTCCGTCCTTAGGAAATATGTGCCGAACGGTGTGGTTCCCACCCTCAGACCATAGCTCTTCAACGTGAAGGTCTGAGGAACTCCAGGCCAGTAAGCAAGAGGATGTTCTTCTATCTTACATATACTTCCGTCTCCGGATTCAGAATGTAATGGTAGCTTTATATATAAAATCTTCCAGTGCATACAGATATAAAGGAAACTCAGAACCAGTCACCCAAAGGTAACAATCGCCTACATGGATCATCATTTGTTTAACCAAGTTTCTCAATTTTGGACAATTAAGATTTTCTTGGTCTCCGTTATCCTAAATAATGCTAAAGGGAGCTGCTTTGGTTATTGTTGTACGTACAGTTTCCACTTTATTATTGTTTCGAGTTATTTTCTTGGTCTTGGTGCTTACACTCCTGCTTTCTTGACTTTTCTTCAGGAAAACACATTTTGGCCAGTGGCTCCGTGCGGATTCCTAGGTTCATGCTTCTGGAGTCTGGGGGTCTACAGATTGCCCCCGTCTTCATCCAGGATGCCGGCAACTACACCTGCTATGCAGCCAACACGGAGGGGTCCCTGAATGCGTCCGCAGCGCTGACCGTGTGGAGTAAGGACCGCAGGCCATGTGGAACTTTCTGTTAATCACAGTTTAATCACCATGTCAGCTGTGCTTAGGGATGTCCATGCCCTCGGACTCTCTAATTGAATCATAAGAGAATGATTATTTTTACAACTAATTTATAGAAATCTGTTGAGCAATTAATTTTTCAGCTTCTAAAAACATAATTAGAAACTGTATTCAAAGATTTAATGGGGATGTTTCAGGAGAGAGAAAAGCGGGACTTTTTACAGTCAGTGGCATAGAGAATATTAGCCCAAACGAGCCCAAACGACAACACCAGTAGGGCGGTGAATTTTGAAATCATGTAAGGGAACCGAATCAAGAGTTAATGTTTCAGAGAAAGTAGATTTTTTCTATAATATCATTATAACCAACTAAACCACTCCTAGTATTTTAAATATGAGTGTTTTTTATGTTAGGAGTGAACTGAAGAAAAATCTTTGTTATTTCTCCAACTTTTATTTCTTTATCTAGAACAGTTTTCGAAAACGGAGAACAGATTGTTTTCCAGACATAAGGATTAATTACCAAATACCTCTGTCCCCCCGCCCCCAAACCTTTTAGCTTCACTTGCTGGCGTACTTTTTCCTCTCTGCTTCACCCATAACTATATTACTAAAAATAATAATAATAAATGCATAAAAATCGTTCATAAAAGCAAAAGATAGTGCTCACTGATTTTTGTAAAGCTTATCTCTATGAAGAGAGAAAATTTCAATTTGCCTCAGTGATGAATTTGTTAAAATATTATCCTGGAAGAGAAACTGAATTATCGTGCTTTATTTCATGTCTGTTTGGCTCTCTGTGATATAGTTTGTGTCCACTTTGATCAATGACCTTACTAATTTATTGGGTATTCTAAAAACACCAGGAGTTTTAAAAAGGAATGAATTCACCCGCCCCCATATTGATTGTCAGGTACTGAAAAAGAGGTTTTGTCTCGTTTCGTGGCCCACTGTGTCCCCCCACTTCCGACTGGTCGTATGTCCCTAACATGTCAACCTTATATTTAATAGCTTGTGAAGAATTGATGTCTGCATCTCTGTAGGTCACTCACCAAAATTTCCGTAGATTTGCTAAGATTCAAACTATGCTCGTGTGGCCTGCCTCCCCTTCCGCAGACAGTGAAGCTCGCATGTTTTCCTGGACACTTGGCCACAAGCAGTCAGGTTGGGCGCCAACCTAGTCTGATGACTCCCACGTTTTGGGCTCTGTTAGTGGGACCAGAGCAGCATCCACCTCAGAGGTGTGCGGGGAGGGGACCCCACCACAGGGCTTTTGCCGGGGCCTTGGCTGTGGTGGCTTCTGGGAGCACCAGGCCCCACCCTGACCCGCGCCCCGTGTGGGGCGAGCCACCACGCCTCTTGAGCTCCACCTTCTAGTCCTGAAACCTGGGAGTGGTGCTCTCACAGCCCTCCCAAGGTTGTTGTGAGCATTAAATAAAACAATATAAATGGAAGCACTTTGCAAAGTCATGAAGTGCTGTGCAGACAGCAGAAATGACCAGAATGTTAATGATCTTGGGAAAGAACCAAGATTTTTGCCTAAGACTGCAGAACCTCATAAACCTCTGCACACGATCTTCATTCTCAATGTCTTCCCAAGGGTTTAGAGGTTCGGGAGTGGCCCTCATGGGGAGGGCAGGCCCGAAGACCGCGGCTGCGGCCTGGGAAGGCTTGCTTTCAGTTCCCTGAGCATTTCTAAGCGCTTCCATTTATGCTTGCTTTGCCAAGATGAGAGAAACCTTGGAGGTTTTGATGTCAGATGACCAATTCCTCCCCCCTCAAAGGAGGAAACTCTGGAGCATGTAACTTTGTCTGAGCTGTGCCTTGTGTCTCCACAGATCGCACGTCCATCGTTAACCCTCCGGAGGACCGCGTGGTGATTAAGGGGACCACAGCCATGCTGCGCTGTGGAGCCACTCACGATCCCCGGATTGCCCTCCGGTCAGCTCCGTCACTTACAATGTCTGGGGCTCGTTCATATCCTGGGAGCTTAGGAACTGAAGTGGAGATGAGAAGGGAGAATTTGGGGAGCTTTGATTTCAGCCACAGGTCCCTGATTACGGCATCTCACGGTCTTGGGCTCCATCATTAATCACACAAATCCCATTTTCCACTCTAGCCTTATGTATTATTTACAGTGAGCTATGTTCCACTTCATGACTTCGGTACAGCTTTTCATGATTTTTCTGCCAAGGTTAATACACTATCTGTAAAACGTACTTGTCAGAAGCTGACACTTAATGAGAGAAAAATCCAGAGGGATCGAATAGGATTTCAGCAGTGTTTACGCTGGGCCGTGTGATACTCGAGAAGGGTTTTCTCTGCTCTGGGATGGTTTCATTGTGAAATGGGGAGCAAGGGAGGCCCACACCCAGAAGAAAGACAACCATAGTCACCTGGTGCATATACAGGACAATACTTGTAAAGACGGGACTAGATGCCTTGAAGCTCCACTAAAGGAATCGTAATATCCTGTCTTTGTCCGAGTTCAGATGGGAAGGTAAAGATGAAATACATGACCCTCCAGGTAAATGCATGGCAGCTGACACAGGTGACCGTGGGTGGTGAGCTTCTTCCCAAAGAGCTGCCACTTTCAGAACTGTTTTTAATTTTCAGAATCCACCTGGAAAATAAATCTAGAAAGAAAGATACAGTCATCCTGGAGTTGTCTCTCTGGCCTTAGCCCAGAAGGCACGTGCTTAGCCAAATGGATAGAATCGAGATGCCTTCCTCCTTTCTGGATCATCTCACCCTGTGCAGAGGGAGGTGGTTGCTGCCACATACGTTATTAACTGGATCCCGAGACTGAGCTGCTTTCTCACTCTTCTTGGGCAGGTGTTTGGCAAAACATGAATTTCTGTGCCTCCACCTGGCTCTCTGGAACTCCTCAGAGCTCAAAAGCCAAGTTTGGTTTAGTTATAAGAATGTCAGATGCAAAACCAACAAACAAAAACTAACGGTTCAAGATTACCTAGGGACTCCATGGAGGCCGTCTTAGAGAGAGTTGTCATGCCCAGAAAAGAACCCGTTCATCTCTAAATGGTTTGGGAATGGGCTTCCCGAGACAAAGAAGGACAGATAGGCTGGTTTTCTGCTACTCTACGAGCTCACACAGAATCCCTCTGGATCTTTGTGGGTTTCCCAGAGCTTCTTGTGTGTGATTAAACAGACAAAATTGGAGCCTCCTTCCCAAGGAGGACTTCGATTGCTCACTCTTGGGGCACCCCTTGTCCCCGGGTTTCTCTGCCCCAAGAGCACCTAAGCGCTGTAAGGGACAATCTGCAACTGAATGTTGTATCCCCGAGTCATTTCCTTCTTGGGGGACCAGGTCTGTCCTGTCTCAGGGTAGTTTCAGATAAGCAGTTTATTAATGTCTGTTCTCTGTGCATATTAAACCTTTAAAGAACTGGGTATGTTTTGCAAGTCCAGGCAAATGATTTTGGAAAGGAAAGCCAGCACTTTGATCCCACCCAGCAATGAATCGTGGCCCCCTGTCCACTGACAGCCAGATGCTGGGCAGGCCCTTAATTGCTTCTGCATTCGAAAAGAAAAACATGCTACAATGGTCATAAAGAATTAAATGAGGAAGAAAGGCAGTTTTAAGGACAATCTGCCAGAACGGTTGGATGTTAAGAAAACACGTTTCTGGGGTATGATCTGCCTTTTTCTAGAATTTGGGTGGTTCCCCTCTGAGGAGTTTTCGGACAGTCATTGCTTCCTATCCAGTCAACACTGCCCTCCTCCAGGCGTCCTCCTGGGCGGGAAGGTGAAGTAGTTTTAGGAAATGACAGGTGTGATCATGACACGACAGACTTCCCATCTCTAAACCCAAAGACAAGATCAGTGTTCTCCGCGGTCTTCACTAGCCCGTTTTTGACTCTAGCATCTGTGGTTGTACTGTGACCAAGATAGCTGGTTGCTTTTCTTTTTTCTTTCTTTTAGATATATTCACATGTCATAAAATTCACCCATTTAAAGAGCACGGTTCTGTGGCTTCTGGTCCATTCACAAGGCGGTCAGTTGCCTGTGGCCCAGATCCTACCTCTAGACTCTTGGCTGGATCTTCTTAACTGGAGATCTTTCCTAACTCGTGACTCCCCGCTTGGCCCACAGCTACGTCTGGAAGAAGGACAACGCAGTCATCACCCCATCCAGCAGTTCCAGGGTCGTGGTGGAGAAGGACGGGTCCCTCCTCATTAGCCAGACGTGGTCGGGTGACATCGGAGACTACACCTGTGAAATCGTGTCTGAAGGAGGGAACGACTCCAGAACAGCCCGGCTGGAGGTCATGTGAGTGTTGCCACCGCGTAGCTTTAAGTGCCCCCCCCCCGTTATCTGCAGCAGTACGGTCAGCTGTCCCGACTCCCAAGTGACCAGCACAACAGTGGGTCGCCAGCCAGCCATCAGAGGCCATGGCCTCACGCTGGGGTTTTGTTAGATCCTCGAAATTACAACTTTTCGCTCTTGGTTTAGAAGGTTTGATACTTGGTTTTCCTCTCCTCCTCTCCGTTTCCCTCATTCCCCCATTGGCACCCTATCACGGTGGGCTCTACAGACGGCCTGCAGGCTTCCTGAGTGTGTGTGGACGTGCCGGGTCTCCGTGCCCAGCCTCTGGCCACTGCACCTGCTGACCCCGGGCTCTCTCCGCCCTCCCCTCCGCGCTCACCTAGCCTCCTGCCCAGGGCCTCAGCCTGCTGCTACCTCCGCGGCCGGGCCTCTCTTCTGCCATCCCCCTTGAAGGGCTCGTGCCTCCTCCAGAGCTCGGCCACAGGGTCGCCCCTGGGTCAGGACACCAGGTGTCTCACAGCCTCCCCGCCTTTGCGTGGACCCTCTGTCAGAGCCCTGGTTGTCCCGGGTGGAAACGCCTATTTTCACCATTCCTTCCCCACTGAAGCAGATGCACCTGATGGCACGGCTTTGCGTTTTGAGTGCCTGGTGGTGCTCTGGGACCCCAGAGGGGCTCGATAAATATATGTTGGTTGGGTGGATGCGCCCATGAATGGATAAATGTGTGTAGGTTACTGGCCATTGGCTGGTCCTCCTTCTGATTGGCTCTTCCCTTGAGGCTCACACACCCCAGGCTGTTCCTCCTAAGCACACAGGCTCAGATCCCACTGGGGAGATACCGGGCCCCCGGCACCCAAACCCCCAGTCGGATCTGGCCCTGTATCTTTCTTCCTCCTGTCTTTCCTCCTTCTGTCATGTTGGGGATTTCCTTTTTTAATTTTGATAATATTGGAGTACATGACCAGCAAATTCACGTAATCCACTGTGCTATTCACATTTTTAAAACTACCTTTGAGAACTCTTAGATCATCCATCATTGGTATCAAATAAATAAGTGTTAGCATTTCATAAAGACTCTGTCAGCAGAAGCCAAATTGCATGCTTCCCATACAGTGCATGCTTTTTATTCTGCACAATTTTTATGTTCTACTGATTTACATATCTTCCCTTCTATTTGCTTATTTGATTTCCTCTGAGTAAAATACATTTTTCAGCAAATGTTGCTGTATCTATAAAATAATAGGCTTTCTGTAATGGTAAAACACCTCATCTCTAAATATAGAAATATTTGCAGATTTGTGATTCAAACCAATTTAGGTACAACGGGTTGCAGAACTGATTTGGAAGAAAGTGGTTCCTTGTGAATTGTGAGTGTAATAAACACTCCACTCTTGCAAATCTGAATGAATTGAGGAAGCTGTTAGGTTATAGTGTGGTCTATCTTTAGATCCAAATAGGTCTTAACTCTACGACATCAGTAATGACAACAGTAATGATAATAGTCATAAGTCACGATTGCAGGGCTCTCGTGCTTCTCAGAGAACTTTCAAATCAAGCTTGGTAACATTTCCGTGATTTACTCAGATGACAAAAAAAAAAAAAAAAAGGAAAAAACCTCATATTGCAGAAGTGACTGAGAGGTACTTACAGCTAAATAGTGTCCTTCAAAAGAGGCTGAAAGCCTGCTTCCCCTGCCTCCCCACTTGAGTTAAAAGCTACTTTGTTAAATATAGAAATTAGGGGCATCAGAAGTGGGCTTTGCAGACGCAGACGGTTCGTTGCCTTGCTCTCGGTGTGTTTGTGGTGAGTTTCAGCACCCTCCTGTGTGCCAGCCTGGCTGAATGCATGTCCCCTCACCCCCAGGACGGCACTGGAGAAAGCACGGTCCTGGCAGGGCCAAGGGGGCCAGCAGGTCCTTGGGAGGTGCCGCCCACCAGCCAGGCTGGACTGGACACCCCGTTCCAGCTCTTCCTGACTTTGGGCAAGTAGCCACCGTGTCTCAACCTCGGTTTTCCTGACCGTGAGCTGGACACGTCATCATGACCCTATAGGGCTGTTTTGAGGTTTGACCGAACCAGCGTTTGTAGAAGCCTGGCCTGGAACCCAGCTTTGGGTGGGTACTCAGTAAATCACAGCTCCTCTTCCTCCCTCACCACCTCGCAAGAAGGGCCATGACTCCTTCATCAGGAGCAGCCTGCCCACACCCGGGGCCAGGAAGTTTCTCTTGTATCCTGCTTTATCTTTGACCACATTCTGTGACCCTCGGACCCACTACATATGTCTGTCTGCTGCTGAGCCCTCCGTGACTGGAATGGTGCCAGGTGCATAAATGTCCCATAAATGTCAGAGTGAGCCTCGCACCCCCCCCCCTTATGAGGTTGAACTGGGCTTGCATAATTGGTATCACAGAGGAGGACTAATTATAAGAGGTCTGCCTTCATCACCTCCCCGAGAGGAAAGGTTCCCACAAATCCCCACGGTCCCACGTTGTGCCGTATAAATTAACCACATGCAGGTCATCAGGAAATGCTGGTCACCGGTTGGTTGGCTGTGTCTTTCACTGATGCCTTTTGCTGGTGCCTCACGGGAAGGAGCTAGTTTAGGATGACCCCATACCCCAAAGTGTCTTGCTATATTGAACACACCGGGGGGACCAGGCTCTTAGAGCTTTATGAATTGAGTAATTATTAATCATTTAAAGACCCAATTAGCTTTGCATCTTTCCTTCTGAGATCAGAGACTAATTCTTAGGAGCCTGGAGTACAGAGAAAACCTAATTGATGGAGCTGACTTGAAGATTCGGTCCCTGAGGCAGTGGGAGAGGTTTCTCTCAATAAAGCTACACCTGACAAAGCCATAATAAGGAGTGAGCGATTTAATACTGCTTCTCGAGAGTTGTCAGGCCCCCATCATCTTCCTCCTCAGAGTGAAGTTGGAGAAGATGGGTTTGACTGGGTCATCATTTGTGCATTAAAGGGTCAACACTTCCACCTAGAAAAATACCCAGCTGACCCTCTTCCGTGCAGCAAGTGCCCCCATGGCCACAATTTTGCCAATTGCTTCAAATCTTTTTCAAAGCTGTTTTTCCCAAATACACTTGGCTTAATCTCCTTCCCATACAGTCTTGGTTTCTTGTTGTTGATCTCCGATAGTTTTGTGGGGTAATTCGCTTGATGGTGACTTCCCCCCTCCCCAGCTCTCTTTAAATTACAAAGTGACTCAGCACCGGCTTCACCCCCATTGCTCCCAGATCCCTTTCATTTGTCACCCTGTCTGCATATCACTGTCTGTGAGTCACTCTGCTGATCATTTATCTCCTTTCAAAGTTGGCAGAGAAACGCCAAGACACAGTCTATTCCTATCAGATAAGATTCTCTGAAATGGATTCAGAATATATTAAAGCCTCATTTATCGGTTATTGATGGGTCAGTCAAGTATTGCGCAAAGCTTAATTTTCCTGATAACCAAAACTTATCATTTAAAGAAACAGTTTACACTTCCAAGGCATATTAAAAAGTTCTTTGCATTCAGAAACAGGTAGGATTGAACACAAGAGATAAAGGGGATTTTCCTACAGGACAGAGGCTGGAACTAGGAAAAATCTAAATTTCCTTGCGACTCTTGAGTCCTGCGGTATGTGTAAAACGTCACATTGCTCATTGGGCCGCCATCTTGGGCATGACCGTGAGCCCATGAAGAGGACTCTGGGGGTGCAGCAGTGGATGGCGGCTCATGATTTCTGGAGGCATCATGTCATGTCCTTGGGCACCACTGGGCTTGTAGCTCCCTGTTCCTACATTAAGTGTCTCAAGTCTCAAGGCTGCTTTGTCTTCACAGTTCCAGAGTCTTTTCAATTTCCCCTCCCATCTCAGGCCCCTGGCTGCTGTTTTGCCATTCAGGGCGCCCCCTTCTTGTGGACGCTAGGGCCTCCTCATTAGTGGCTTTTGATCAGCGAAGAGGAGGGAAGTCAGAAACCACTCTTACTAGAATCACATGCTGAGTGAGAATCAGCAAGCTCTGAGGGGCAGGCAGGGACAAAGGGCAAGTGCTCAAGTAGTTTCCTCTCGCTCCAGAAGTGGCTGTGACTGGCCCACAATCTACAGAACTCTCCACTCCCCAGAAAAAAAGCTGTCTGGTCACCTGTAGATTGGTCATCTCTTAGCTCTCATTTTAGGCTGAGAGAAACATGATCTGAAATTGGGTGGAAGAACCCCATATTTTCCCAGCTGTGGGAAAGTTGTACTTTCAAGATTTAGAAGTGGATCCAGTGTGGCCCACGCAAGGCCGCAAGACAAGGTGTGCAGAGACACAGTGGCTTCTCTGGGGCCACAGGTTGAACACTCCTACTGTCCAATAGGAGCCTGTTCCTCTACAGCCTTGGGTCCAGTTCATCCAGACTCAAGGTACAGAATGGCCGCTCTGCAAGGCTTGTCCCCGGCAAGCTGTGTACCCCCCATCATCTCCTCTCAGAGCCCGAATGCCTGGCTCCTTAACCTCTAACCCGCTTTGGTCTCAGCGTCTGTCCTCTCTCCTGACCATTATAGAGATGTCATGTGATCTTTTGTCCAGTCCCTGGGACACTTTCCAGTGAGCTGCCCTTGGGGTCCCAGTTTTAGCCCTGGAAAGTCAATGTCACAGCTAGCCTGGAAATTTTGAACACACTTGTCTCTTACTTGCCTTCCTGTGTGACCCAGTGCAAAGCCTGCATTCCCACCACTGCCCCCAAACCGCCCCCAGTCTTAACCCTTGCCATCAGCAGCCCATTCCCCTTCCTTATCCCTCCTGCCTGAGGGAGCCTCCTCTCCCTCTCCACTCACCCACACCCCTCCAGCCATGTGGCTCCACCTCCTCCACAAGGTGACCCTTGATGCAGCCCTGCCCTGCATTCCCACCCACCATTCTTTTCAGAACCATCCTGTGGCTCCTGATCCGAAGTGCCTCACCTTGTCCCAGTCTATATGCAGACCTCGTGCCGCTCCTTAGCTTGTCAGCTCTGGGAGAGCAGGACAGTATCAGCCTTCCCCTCAAGGTCCGGGGAAAGAGGCAAAGAAGGGAGAAGAAAAATTTCCTTCCCTAGAGAAGGGAGGCAGATCCATAATCAAACAGAATGCAGTGGGGTTCTGGCTCCTGTAGGGCTTCAAGATGTTTGGTGAACTGAAAAATCTGTAAACTGCAATGGGAATCAAGAAGTAGAAGTGATCGGTTCTGCTCAAGAATTAGTCAAAGGTGAGAAGGAGGCCAAGCCTCAGAGGCTGATTTTCTGATTGGCCTGACCCTCCAGTCAATGGGACATCATGTGTGCCTGCACACAGGTCACAGAACGGCTCTACTCAGGGAGATACTGAAAGTTTGATGCTCTCAGGAGGGCACCCGGTGTGGGGTGGGGGCCAAGAGCGCGGGAGGGCATCGCAGCAGATGCAGGCGCTAGCTCATGGCGTGACCCTCTACTGTGGCAGCAAGCAGGACCTTCGGGAGGATTGCGTGTCATGGATCTTGGGAGAACTGGTGTCAGCTGGGCTGAGGCTGGTCTGTGGCGATGAGGGGTTGGTGTTACGGGAATTTCTCAGGTACAGTAGGTCAGACGTAGCGACTACTTAGATGTGTGTGAGGGTGGACATGGGAGTATAACCACTGACTGAAAGAAGGATGAGCAAACCAACACCCTGGTTTTGGTGGGAAGAATGATTCATGACCAGGGTCAACCCCCAGAGATCGCTCCTCTGAAATGTGTCATTGGACTTGCCTCCTGCCCACTGTAAGATCTTCTTACGACCTCCCAGCACCTCATTTCCATCACCCCCGTCCTTCCAGGCTCTTGCGGTTGCTACATCTGCTTCCAGGTCTTGGGGCTGCATGCACATCTCTCCTCCCAACTTGGAAGTAAGGGGGGGTGGCCCTCAGGGCCGTGTGTGACAGTGTCCCGCATGAACAACGGCCTGGAACACAAACCAGCCTTGTCAGCCTTCCCAGTTAGTGTTCGTCATGTCAGAAAACCTCGTACTTTAGGGAGTCTTTACAGTGCAATTCTGACCCCCTGGAGTCAGCACGCACCCCACAAGCGAAGGGCACCGTTCCTCACTTCAGACACAAGCTGCAGCTCCACGGCCCCCAGGCCACCCGTGACTCGGACCAGCTCACTAGCATTTGGAGCTTCCCACGACCCCAACAGGGTGGATGATTGCCTAGAACAACTCACAGAACTCAGTTAAGTGCCATACTTAGGATTTCAGTCTTATTCTAAAGGATACAATCAGGTCCAGACATATGAGAGGCCAGGGCAAGGTCTGGGAGGGTCCCCAACATAAAGCTTCCACATCTTTGGGAGATACCGTTCTCCCAGCACACAGCTGTGTGATGACTGACCAGGAAGCTCAGCTGAGCTTTGTGTCTAGAGTTTTTACTGGGGTGTCATCATTGGCCACATGACTGAGCTTGGTCCCCAGCTCCCACCCCTCCTCTTCCAGGAGATCAGAAGGCCTGGCTGATTTCACTGGCTCAAAGACCCAGCCCTCTAACCACATGGTTGGTCTTTCCAACATGGCGGGTCCCCTCCTAGAAGTCTGCAGGGACCGCCATGAGTGCCGTTGTTGGCATAAACTCAGGTGTGGGCCAGCAGGCCCCCCACGAACTTCCAAGGGCTTAGAGTTCTACCTCAGGAACCTGGGACAAAGACCAGACCAGCTCTTTATGATAACACAGTCTTATTTGGACATATTTACCCAAGTTTATCTCAGTTTGTGTTCAGGTGGGACTCCTTCAACAACTTTGGTTTAGGTTTCAGAACAAACCGATATCAATAGGAAATGGGGCATGGGAGAAGAATAGGTATTTTAGCCTGGCATTCCCTTCAGATTGGTCTTCACTGGGAATTTAAGGGAGAATCAGCTACTGGAGAACTCAAAGAGAAATAACAAACAGCTCCCTTTCTTACTTAAAACCTAACTCACAATTAAAGAGAAAACAAGCCAACATTTCAGGCTCAAGTGGATTCTTTATTGTACTAATTTCAAGTTTCAGTCTACACTGGAAATACTAGTTTGTATATTAATGGTATGCCTGGGTTAGAGAGAGCCATGTTTCTTAGGTAGCTGCAAGCACTTAACGGCTTAATAAATTTCACAGTGTAATGAGTACACTTTTAAAATTAAAAATATCAAGCATAATTATGGCTCTTTGTGCTGACCTATGTGGGCCAGCAGTAATTGATGTCTATGAGAGACCAAAAACTATCAAGTGGGTGACTCAGGTCCACATGGCACCCCTCCCCCAGCACCTACTGCAGACCTTTCTAGAAGCTGTTCCCAACGGTTGCCACAGAACAAGGTGCCGCTCCTGGATCCGTGAGATGGAAAGTCAAGCCCCAACCTGGGGCCCCTTAGGATTATACGGTGGCAGACCCTTGCTGGTAGAAACCATGCAGCTGAATTTTGAAGCTTTGTCACCAGTAAATCCCAGTAAACACTTTTCAGTATTTGTTTGCTTTCATTGTGTTTCCATTCTATGGCCCTGCTGATGTGTTATTCACTCTTTCCAGGGCGTTTTAGTTAGTTTTCTCCATGTTCCCCTGAGTCCTTCCCCCAAACCCTGTTTGTTCCCCAGCAGAAGACGGAATGACAGCACAGCCCCATGCTGTCGGTAAGGGGCCAGCCTCGCTCTCCAGGAATACACGCCGGCACTTCGGCTGGTGACCCCACATGCTAGCATCCCAAACTTTCGTATTCAGTCTTATTTCCCAGGCCTTTTCCTGTTTACACAGCTTCCTGCATTTCCATTAACAGCTTCGGGTTGTAAGAACTAATTGCTGACCGAGTTTTCTCAATTAAATAACATACTGTGTAGAAATTGACCCTCCCCACCCGACTGAAGGTACGGAGTCATCAGCTGAGTAATCTCCACCAGAAGGATCAGATCAAATTTCTGTGGTAGAAAAAACAACATTGTGAAGGGGGAAGGGTTTGGGGGGGCAGTCAGTATTCGTGTTTGGGGCATATTTTATATTCTCCATTTTCCAAACATTGCCCACCAGGCCTGTGCAGTGTAAGGACCAGGCCAACTGTCAAGTCTGATGTGCGCTCTCTTCTCTTTTTGTTCCTTTGTGCCCAAGTGAACTGCCTCACTCACCTCAGAACCTGCTGGCCAGCCTGAACTCTTCCCACAGCCACGCCGTGATGCTGTCTTGGGTTCGACCCTTTGATGGAAACAGCCCGGTGCTCTATTACATCGTGGAGCTGTCTGAGAACAGTAAGTAGTGAAGTCAGGTCGTCACCTTGGACGATAATCAGATTGCTCTCTGCACACGTAACGCCCTCAACCCTTACTTCTGGCTCAGACCCCAAACAACCAGGAAGATGCTACTGATGCTTTACGGAGTTCCAATGAAAACCCCAGCTCTAGCTTCAGGAAAGATAGAAGGTGACATGGGAGCCTGTGAGGGACAAGAAGGAAGCCTGGGGTCTTCCCGTGAGAGCCCAGATCTGGAGGCCGAGGCCCCACAGGGAGGCTGTGCACACTCCCGTTCAGCACCGTCCCCAGGGCCAACTCGGG
The DNA here is from genome assembly GCF_009762305.2 of Zalophus californianus. Lineage (NCBI taxonomy): Eukaryota > Metazoa > Chordata > Mammalia > Carnivora > Otariidae > Zalophus > Zalophus californianus. The sequence goes on along the minus strand of NC_045604.1, from coordinate 110,903,242 downwards.
CTTGGGGAACAGTGCTGCACCTGGGGCTGCTTGGGAGCCAAGGACAATACTAGTTAGCGTCTTCACACACTTCCTCTGGCGCAGACACGGGCTAAGTGTTCCCGGGGCCGGCCCTTCCTCCACCTCGTGGCCTCCGTCAGCATCTTCTGGCTTTGCTCCAGCCCCACTGGTCCTCCGGCCCTTCTCTCTGTGGGCCGCGGGACAGGCTCCCCAGCGTCTCTCCTCTCTGCCCCCTGCAGTCTCTTCTTAGGAAGTCATGCGCATCCCTGTGATTTCAAGGGCCATCTTTTCCCTGAAAAGAGTTCTTAGTCTCCAGCATCCTTCCCTGGACCTCCGGAGTCAGCCACGGAGCATCGTCCCTCCCCATCTCTGTCTTGTGGTCTCACACACGCTTCCGTGTGAATTCTTCAAACTGTGATTTCGGGTTCTTTTAACCCTGATGATCCTCACCACGTTAGTGGGGGCATTCAAATCTCAGTTCCAGCCCCATGGCACCCTATGTTGCTCCAACTGGAAGGCCAAGAACAGGCACTCCTCCCTTCCTCGCCTGGCCCCGCGCCCACATCCGCAGCTCCGCCACCCTGCTGGGGTGTGTCCTAGGACATGCTGGACCCTGCTCCCCTCTCCAGCTCTCACCAGGACAGCCTCTAACTGGTCCCCCTGCTTCTACTCTTCTTCTCTTCCAAAGCATTCTGACAGAAGCAAAAACACTGATCTTAAAATATGAAGGACGTGTCCTCCCTGGATACACCCCACAGGCCTTAGAATGAAACCCACCGTCCTTGGGGCCTGAGTGGTGTCACCTGCCCTGCCACCCTCCCTGATTATGTTATCTCCCCTGTGATCCTGCACTCTCCCCGGGCCTCCCCCATGGGGGAGAGAGCCAGACCACAGGGAGCTGGGCTCTTGTGACAGGCCACGTCATGGGGTCCACAGCTTGTCTCCTCGTGCCATTGTCATTATAAACGGGTCCCTGTTCAGGACAGCTAGGAATGGAGCTCTCTCAGGGTCCCGGCACTGAAACCCGAGTCACACAGGCACAAGTGCACGTGGCTCGTGGGCCCTGCTCGCTTCTGCAGGCGCAGGTGTCCCACAGCTCTGCTCACGCTCCTGCCGACCGTCCACTCCTGTAATTAGTGACTTCACTCTCCCAGTCTCTCCTAATTATCTTTCATACTTCCCCCTCATCTCGTACGAGCGATCCTTCCTCTGATCATCACATGCTCGCACCACAGCAGGCCCTGTGTGACGCTCATTTTCCAGCAGAGGCAGCCGACGCGCGGAGCAAGCCGCCGGCCGAGGTCACACAGCCGGTAGGAGGGGCCGGTGGGTTCCCCCCGGGGCCCTCCGCCTCCACAGCCTGTGCTCTTAATGAGCGTCAGGCATCCACAGAGACGTTCGGCGGGGCAGAGTCTCCTCACGGCACTTGGCAGCAGCCCTGAGGTGAATGCCAACCCACGATGGTTCACTTTGGTTCCCATCTGTGGAGCTGAAAGGGACCCACTCTGTGAACCTGCCTTCACTCGAGTGGGGCGGTTCCCAACCCAGTCCGCTGAGGGAGGTCCCAGGAGCAAGATGTTAGTCCCCTCCCCAGGGTTTCTAAATTTACATCCTTGGCTATGACGGCTTTGGTTTTGAGCTCGGTCTGAGAACGAGGTGCCTGAGGTCCGGACCCTGGTTCCCCTTTCCCGTGGACTCCTCTGACGGCCCATCCGGTCTCTTTCCTCAAACTGGGGGGTGGGGAGTGAATGGAAACTGGTCTGCGTGCCACCGTCCCTCGTAGCTTCAGCTCAACAGCTCTGGTCAAAGGGAGAAGGCATCGGCATTATTTATTAAAATAACCTTTCTGAGAAGATAAAGGTTTCCTGAGGACGTCGTGGTCATGCAGCCTGTAAGAACCATAGGGCTTGATGTCAGTCTGTATGGAAACAGCGTCACAGGAGCAGAGCTCTTGCCCTCGGGATTCAGTCAGACACGGTCCCCGCTGGGCGTCCGCATCCTTGAGACCAGGACCAGGTTCGTTCATCTCTGTATCCTCGGCCCCTGGCACCTGGTGGGCACTTGGCAAGTGAACTGAACCAAATCTCTCTGGTAGAGTCCCTTTGTGATGGACTCGGGCTATGGCCCTAGACCCTCTCCCAAAAGACAAGTGCTCCACCATCCTCAGGTTACCAAAATAAGACATTGTTTCAAAACGCCATTCCCACTGTTTTCTCAACAGATTGCGTGGGTGATTGGTTCTTCCAATCAGACATCTTGCCCGAGTAGGAAACAGGCTTCCTGTGCAATCATCCGTTCCACCCATGCGTCCACTCACCCAACACTAAATCCTGACTGGGCATCTGCTTCAGCCCAGGCACTCTGCCGGGTGCTGGGATGCAGAGCTGGGGTGATCAGTCTCCACTCATTAACTGCAAGGAGAAGGTCACGCTCATCGCCCCATCCTGCCTCGTAACGAGCTCCCGCCGAGGTTTGTGCTGGTACTATGGGAGCCTGGTACGAGGGGGACTGGCCAGGACATGAGGCAGAGGCCTTCAAAGGGGACAGACCCCAAGACGTGGGCCAGGCAGAGGATGGAGCAGCATCAGCAACGGCCCCAAAGCGTGAGCCTTGAGTCACGGCGACAGCAGCCGGCTTCTATGGAGACAACAGGGGGCTAGGCCGAGACATTGCCAGGTGCAGTGGGGAAATGCAGACGCATGGGGAAATTCTCCCTCACTCTTGGTGTCCCAGCTCAAATATGACTTTCCTCCATACCTGTCCTTGACCCACACCGCCATCATGCCCAGGCAGCCTTCCTCCTTCCCTCCTCGGGGTCCTGATACCATTATATGTATTTCCCCTTGAGTATTTGGTGCCGTGTATAATAGTGACTGGTCTACAAGTGTGTCTTCCAGCGAGACCATGAACCCCTTAAGGGCGGCCCGGGCCCAATTCTCTTTGTACCTGTGACAGCCAGTAGAGAGCCTGCACACACGGGTCCTCTCTTCGGGCGTTCAGTCGCTTCATGTCATGGCGAAAGGGTCTAAGAGCATCGTTAGTCCCTCGTTAGCATCTGATTCTCCCAACTGGACCTTTCTGGAGCTGGCTCCGACTCCCATTTGTTTCTTCTTCAGAGACTGTGATATCGAAGAATCTAGAGTATTCTACACTATTACTCTTATTGCTCGAAGTATTATTACACGAAGAACCTAGAGCAGATAAGATGGTTATCTCTGGGCTGATTCCAATTTCTACTGAGCAAGATACGTCTGTGGGCTTTGCCGAAACAGTTCACAGTACTGCCAGTTGTCCGCCTTCCTGCCACAGCAAACAGGAAGCCCAGCTCTGTCCCCTGGGCCAAGGATCTAGTTTTTATTTTTATTAGGAAGCAGGGCCCTTAAGAAGCAGCTGAATATGCTGGCTAATTATGGTCGGAAGGAGCAGCTCAGCAGCAGTACACTAAAATGGAAATTGTATTTGGCCTCTCCTGCACACTGTGCAAGTGGACGAGTCTAACTAACTCCATCCAGCAGTCCATCCGTCCGGCTCCTTGGGACACACTCTGCAACCAGCTGCTCTTGGCAGGCTGATCGGGACGCCGTTCTCCTGGAAACCGTGACTCCTGCAGGGGCCAAACTGGCGTGGCTCCACGGCGGGGGCAGGCCCTGTGCAGCACCTGCCCTCATCACAAACCAGCCGTTACCAGAGGACCTCTCCAGAGCTTTTATGAAACAGAACTCTGCAGCTTCCACTAAGCCTTTGTCCATGCACTTGCCTGGAGGCGAAACCCTCTCCGGAGAGCACGCTGGGCCTCGCAGGCACCCTGAGGACTGCGTCTCTGTGGAGCGTGAGACTTCTCTTCACTGAGCAGGGGCTCAAAGAGGGCAGCAGCGTCCAAAGGCCTGGTCCGAGGTAACTGCCTGGGGGGCTGAGAGCACACAGGGTCCATGGGCAAGGGGAGCCTGGGGGTCCTGGGTTAAGAGAGCACGGGCATTGTTGTGGCCTGATAGCAAGGACGCGGCAAACTGATCGAGAATTCTGGTGAACAGCTAGAGCATTTGGCCCAGTCTCTTAAGTGCTCATTGAATTGGATCAAGAATAATCTTTCTTTGAGATGATTATGATAACAAGGCAGGAGAAGAAACCGAGGGAGGCTTTGAAGTGGATTCAGAGACAGATCAAACCCACGTTACCCAGCGTCTCATCCGGCAGCCTTCGGGTCTATCTGCCTCTGTAGAGACCCACACTTGTCATTGCTTTCAAGCTGTTCCACAACTCCATGGATCGTACAGAACTGAAGAGTAATGCAAATAATTCTCCTCCATAGAAATGCAAATAAATCGTGTCTGGGTTATGAGTGGTTCTTGCAGTAACCAGTTATCACCCTGTAGTTACTAACCAGGTTTGTGTCTATCTGTAAATTCATTTAGAGTGTGCGCTACAAATTCCCTTTTGATACCGTTGGAGCATCTTACTGGTTCCTTCACGAATTAATGAGCTACCTAAAATCTTTAGCGCGTGTTCATTTTGTATTTGGATGAGAGCCATGGTTTTACCTTTTAAAAAATGTGTCCTTTCGGATGAGTGAGTTGGCCTCATATAGTATTAGAAACACATGCCCTCATTGAACGAGCTTTGGCGATAACCCTGATCGTTGGGAGAGGCAATCCTTAATCTGATGCTCAAACTGAGCCCTCTGCCTGCGCTCTCTGAGCTGCACTAAGGCATTAATTCCACTGCTAAAATAGAATAGTTGAGATCTTTCACCAGCTGTAAAGATTGTCTCTTTTCCTATGAATTTTTTTTTTTACACCGTAGCGCGTGTCCCCCGGGAAGCAGTCACAGGTAATAAGCACCCTGACGCAAAACTCCGGGCTTCGTTTCTCTTCATTTTTTTAATAGATGTGGGTGTGGTTTTGCCATCACACTTTAAAATACTTGAATTGAATTAAAATATGATACCTTTGTAATTTTTATTATTAAAGTTAGGCATGCTCACTAATAAAAATCTAGAGCTTACTCGAAGCCCAGAGACGGAAAGGACTCACCACAGTCCGTTGTGAGTTGAAAGCCAGCCCCTCCGTCCCACGTCTGCCAGGACTTATACACGGCCGCCCTCTGCCTTCCCGCTCTCCTTCCCTCCTGGCTCTTTCCGCCTCACCAGAGAACCACCTCCTCCTCCTCCTCCTCTCCGCCCGCGCTCTCGGTCTCCCGCCGCCCAGAGCGCCGTGTCCCCCGGGCTTGGGCTTGACTCCTGCTTCCCTCGGATCCCACCGCTTCGTCTTCCATCCCTCGAGCCATTCCCTGTGACTCGTCTGGAGACTTCATTTCCTCCCCTAAAATGCCGGGATTCCTCACTTTGCTTGCTCGGCCCACGGTCTTCACCTCCTCTGTGCCCGCCAGCTAGTGAGCCCGTGCCACCATGGCGCACCTGTCACCCGTGTGCTGCCGTTCCCTAAAACATGTCTGTGACCTAGACCTCGGCCTGGACCCCAGACTCACGTAACCAGATGTCCCTCAGACACCCTCACCCAGCTATCCCGTGGGCTCAGCAAACTCAGACTGCCAGAACTCATCATGTTTCCCCCGAAGTTGCTCCTTCTCAAGTTAAAAACCCAGACATTGTTTTGACTCTATCCCCCACAAATAGTAAGGTTTACCTCATAAATGTTTCTCCAACCCGTTGCCCTTCTCCATTCCTGCAAGCCCTTTTCCCCAGCTGGCTGCCACCCCATCACACAAGTCCTTCCAGTTAGCCTCCCAAACTCTGCCCTCCCCGAGCCATCAGCAGGAGCCCTCAAAGTGCACATGTGCCCGAGTGAAGCCTCCCCCCTCCGCTAGAAACCCTTCAGAGGCCCCTCAGAGAAGGGCCCGCGGCGGGGCTGGGTGCGAGCCCCGAGTTCCTCTATGATCTCCTTCAGCTCCCCCAGAGTGTGTAGGGCTCCACACGGCCTGGAGCCTGGCCCCTAGCCTGTCTTCTAGCCACACGGCCAGCCCCGATTCCACCATGGATATTTCATTGCTTAAAAGAAGAGATTCTAGGCTGATTAGTGTGGTACATAGCGCTATTCATCATCCACCTACCACCTGCCTCTCCAGATTTATCTCCAGCCATTCACTACTTTGCCTGTTACACTTCAGCAACAAGGCATGGCTCGTGGATCCATGCGCACATAGTTCTCTCCCCGTCCCTGCCCCTCTGTCTCTAGTCAACTCCTTGTAGCATCTCCTCCCAGCAGTGTCCCCTGTCTCCCCTTCCAGGGGACACTGTTCCCAGATCTTGCTCTGGGGGAGGGGGGGTGGTGTCCCAGATCTTGTCTAGGGGGCACTGTCCCATGTCTCCTGCTCTGGGCGGGGGGTGGGGGCTGGTGTCCCAGGTCGCCTTCTCTGGTGGGGTGCTGTCTCTAGGTCTCCTGCTCTGGGGGGGTGTGCTGTCCCAGGTCATCTTTTCTGGGGGGGCAGGGCACTGACCCAGGTCTACTGCTCCAGCAGCACTGAATTACCCAGCAGGCAAAGTAGGCCCTGAGGGCACAATGAAGGCAGGACACCAACACATGAAAATATCTAGAAAGAAACTGGTAAGAATATTTTTCCTCCTCCCAAGTTTGCAAAGATACTCTCCTATGTCTCCATTCGGAAGATTTTGACTTTGCATTTCTTTGATTACTGGTCCTGCTGAACACATTTTCCCAAGTTCCTTGGCTTTCTGTGCTTCCTCTCTATGATCTGTCAGTTTCCTTTCCTCTCTTTTTGTATCAAAGCCTTAGGGTTTTTTCTGTCATGTGTGACACGTATTCTTTCAGTTTGCTTTTTACTCTTAATTTTTGTGTATTACTTTTTGATATACAGAAGTATTTGATTTTTACGTAGTTAAATCTCTTAACTTTTCCTCTGTGATTTCTCTCATTACTTGTATGTTTGGTTGGATAGCTCAACACAAGCATAAAATACAAGTTCTTGTAAGTTTTCCTCTTGTTTTTAAAGCTTTACTTTTTCATACATTTAACTTTTAAATTCATCTGGAATTTAGATGGAAATTCTGATATATGATTTTTATTTTTTTAGATGACCCTCATTTTCCCAACACAATTCACTGAATATTCCATTTATTTATGGATTTTTTTTTTCCTTTTTTGTACATGAAGAGGACCCGTTTCTGTAAAAGTCTGTTTGGGGTTTATTTGGACCCATTGATTCATCATCTGTTTTTCTGCCTGGTCTCTATTTTAATTGTTTTAGCTCTGAAATGTGTTTTAATAGCTGCTAAAGCAAGTTCCTTCATCTTTTAAGAATTTTGCTCGTTCTTGTCACCTGTTTATTCTTCTGGAAAAAAATCGGAATTATTTTGTTGGCTTTCAGAAATAGTCCCATTGACGTTTTAGTGATGTTTAACCTATGATGAGTTTTATGCGAACTGACTTCTTGGAGATTCTGTCCTTCCACCTAGAAAATAACCTGCCTCTCCATTTCGTTAGCTCCTTTTTTATATCATGTAGGGAAGTTTGCAGGCTTACACTCACAGGCTCTACATTTCTGTGTGAACGTTGTGCTAAGATTCAGATTTTCTCTCTGTTCCATCTTGCAGCTAGCTCATTGTTGGAATCTCATGACAGTCCTGATGTTTGGGTGTTTGTCTCCTGTGCAGCCACTTTCCATATTCTCTTTTTATTCTAATGACTTTCCAGTTGATCCTCTTAAGTTTTGGGGGTAGACAATCATATCTTCTCCAAATAATAAAAACTTATTGTTTCCTTTTTTTTTTTTTTTAATGTTACAGGGTTGGCCAGAATAATTTAAAAGAATAATCAGCATAGTAGCGAGTCTTTTGTTCATCCCCTGATCGCAGTGGAACACCTACCAGGGGTTTACTGTTATGTATGATACTGATCTTTGGTTGCTTACTGATATATAATTTGCATATCATGAAACACAGAGATCTTAAGTGAGTTTTTACAAATACACATACACCACATAGCTCCTACCTCAAATGAGGTACAGAATGTTTCCACCCTCCGGGAGGTTCCCCTGTGGCCCTTCTCAGTCTGTCCTCTACCTGCAAGAACCAGCACTCGGCAGGCCTCTCTCCCCACTCAGCCTGTTCCTGAAGTTCATATAAATGAACAGGATCTTGATTTGAAACAAGTTCTTCATGATCTAGTACATTCTTCCCATTCATGGTTCTTAGGATTTTTAAAGTATCTTTTTTTTTTTAAGATTTTATTTATTTGACAGAGAGAGGGAGAGAGAACACAAGCAGGGAGGAGTGGCAGAGGGAGAAGCAGGCTCCCCGCTGAGCAGGGAGCCCGATGTAGGACTCAGTCCCAGGACCCTGGGATCATGACCTGAGCTGAAGGCAGATGCTTAACAACTGAGCCACCTGGGGTGCCCCGATTTTTAAAATACCTTTATGAAAATTTCTTCTAAGCCAATTATTCCTAAAATAACAATATTCCATTTAGCAATACTCTACAACTTCCTCCTATGCATGTCCTCGGCTCCACAGCCCTGAGGTGGATTCCTGAGGTCCTGCCCTCCGCGGTTCAGAGGTGACACACTGAGGGACGTGGTCACCATCATGATGCCAGGTTCCCGAGCCTCAAACTCCAAATTAATGTATTTTTCCTTAACTTGGAAAGGAACACTGTCTTCCGTAAGTTAATACCATACTTGCTCTTTTCTGAAGATGTGCTAGAAGACGCATGAGGTTGGGAGAACGTGTCTCAGTCTTCTGCATGTCTCACTGTGTCTCGGTTGGAGGCAACCACGCGGTGGGCGTCTCTGCCACCCAGACAGTGCCTGTTTCTCCCGAGCAACTTAGCCGCTTCCTTTTCAAACTCTGCCATCCAGCACGTCACTTTTCCCTTTGGTCTCCTGGAAACCCAGAGCTAAACTGAGTGCTTAGCTGGACTACCTAAGTCCTCCCAGGTGCTCAGCACTGTATTCTCCTCCTTAATGATTTTGGATTTGTTTATTTTTTATTTTAATTTTATATGCAATTTTATGTATATTTTCACTTCAGGTGTTTAAATCTTTAAAAGCAGCAGACCTCTCTCTCTCTTTCTCTCTGCATGTGTACACATGCACACGCACACATGCACTGAGCGACTGAGTGAGGCCAGACCACAGTCCTTATCCACAGAGAGCCATTCAAGGTCACTGAGCAGTGCCACAAGAAAGCAGCTTAAACGCGGCAGACGGACCCAGCAGGGTGTGCAAGCAGCTTTGTCCTGGTGTGAGGTTCAGAGACAGCAGGAGCGAGCAGGAAGGTTGCTTATTCTGAATTGGTGATTGAATTCCCTGGAAGGAAGGGCGCCAAAGACAACTGGGTGCCCAGGGGCTGGGCCTGGGAACTGCAAGCCCACTGAGGGGCTTTGTTCTGGGCGGATCATCGGCTAACCTGGCTGGAGCATGCTGAGTCCGAGGTGACGTTTTGGGGTCCAAGTGGCAATTTCCCATAGGCCTGTGTCTTTCCTTGGGCCTGAACATTGTCCTGGCCACAGCTTTCTTGAGCAGGGCATCTTCTATCAGCGGCTGGTCTACGACTAGCTTTTGGGGAGCACTCTATGGGGCCCAGGGCCTCTCCCCAGCCCCATCCCAGCATCTTTGGGGAGGCAGGAAGGGTCCGTCGTCCTTCACAGGGATGATCTAAGCCATGTGGCTCAGCTCTTTCTTCTGTGGTCCAGAGCCTTCTCAGCCAGGGCCCGGGAGCTGTCTTGTACCCCACTTTCCATGAGCTCATTTGCTCCCGAGTGAAAGCTGCTCCTGACTGGCTCTGCACAATATGTTCAACGTCTTCATCCCCGCTTGCGATTACATGCTTCAAAGCTAATGGGCTTTGAGCTGTTTTGCTTTTGCCCGAATTGCAGAGACTTTGGTCTTTAGGCTTCAAGTCGTTTTAATGCTGTCTTTGAAACATAGCTCACACAGGTATCTAACAGCCTCCGAGTTGTTAGGAAGTATTTTCTGTCTCAGCTCATTTTTCTTGGGGCTTTTGCATACTGAACCTCACATTAATGGCATTTGCTCCCATTTTAAAATCCGTGCAGGAAGACAGAGTGTGTCACAGGTACTTGCCCATCTTTGTTATCTTGCTGTGCCGTGGGCCCAGAGAGGGGCTGAGCTGGAGGGCTGGGGGTTCTCGCCCTCTCGGCTCCTGGCCCCCTGGCAAGACACAGGGGTGGGCCCAGAGCCTGAGGTCACCCCCAGAGCCCTCGCTGGTGCTCGCCTGTGGTGGGCCCTTTCCAAACACGTCGCACACGCTGGTGTAAATTCCTGCCCGGGTTAGCCTGCTCAGTGGCGATGCAGCGTGGCCCCTGTGATGTGTCTGCCCTGAGGCTGGGGCAGCTTCGACGCAGAGAGCGCTGCCTGCTTCTGCCCGGCCACCGGCCAGCCAAGGTTCGAGCTCTCCAAAGTCTGACCCATTGTGTGGGGTGCACCCGCCACCATCATGATATGGCTCCTGCCCACAGCCCTGTTCCCCTACACTTCTGGATTTTTCCAATGCCTCTTCCCAAACCCCCTGTCTTCTCTCCACCTCTCTGAAGCAGATGGCTTCTCCAGTTCAGCGCCCACAGCTTGACCGGGAGTGCGTGTCCCCTTGTGGACCCAAGCCTCGGGCACCTCTGGGGTCTTATAGTACAGAGGCCCCAGTCCCTTGGACATGAAAAGTGTGAGGTCCCAAAGCCCGTTGCTGGCTTTACTTGGCCACGTTCCCTAGTGGGGGGAGGGAGGTTCATTAATTCCCCAAATGCTCAGCGCTTTCGTTCTAGACTTTGAAGGCCACGCTTTGTGCCTTTTCCCTCTGGCTCTGCATACTTTCTTGTTGCTCCGATGACGTCAGCAACAGAGAAAGCCCTTCCCAAGTGGGGGACACCAAACCATACTTTAACCTTCTGCTCCTTGGGGCTTTGTCTTTGGTAGGGAATAGTCCCCTGCCGCTTCCTCCCTCCCAGGCCGGGGAAGTTCTGCGGGTTGTGGCCGTTCTTCCCGTGATCTCAGGCTTCTCTCCCAGGGTCAGGTCACAGCATTCTTCCAAACTTGTGCTTCAGTTCATTCATCCTAGATAGTTGTGATGCCTCGATGGTGTCTGGTCCATCCCGAGGACCTTGTCATCTCATGTTGCGAGCACGGCCCATCCTACCAATGTGCTGTCTACCAGCCAAGCAGGACGCTGTAGCACTACTGTAAAGTCAAGTCCTCTCGGTCTTGTAACAGTTTGTAACCAGAGTCTTCTTTACCCTTTGAAGAGCTAGTTATTATCTGTGCTCCTCTTTGAATGTCCAGACGAGCTCTGAATGAGCTGAGAGACACTGTTCTGTAGCGCCGGCTGAGCTTGCCTCCGAGTCCCCACTCCACCTGGCGTGGACTAGGGGCTTGGGAGCGGGGATTAGCTCTCAGCCCCAGCAGCCGAACCTACGGAGGTGGAAATGCTTTGTTGTTGGGGCCTTGAAATTTCGTTTCTTGGTTCACGTTACAATGGGAACTTCAGGGCACTTGGATGTCAAGACGCAAACGATGATCATCCCACCAGATTAATTTCGGTGACTCACTGAGCTGGATGCTGAAATGTAGGTAGGAGTGGTCTCCGAAAAACTTGAAAATAATTACACAAAGCACTTGAAAAGTCATGAAAATGGTTTTTAAAAAGCAGTAGAATGCACCTATGCCTGTTTTGTTTCATTTTTTTCTCACACTCTATTTTCCAAGTTTTTGTTAGTGAATATGTATTTTTTGTGATGTCTTTTATATACATATATAATTTACATATGTATATAAAGTTTATATGTAATTGTATATGTAATTAATACATAATTAATATATATATTTTATATATATATATATATTTTTTTTTTTTTTTAACCTTCTCGCATTACTTAGTGGGCATGTGGTTCTGTGGGTGGACTCAGGTTTTGGATGGCTGATGTCGTTTTGGAGCTCTCACTAGGGAAAACTATTCAGAACTGGAAGGGTCTCTGTGGGGCCTCGGGCAGGGCCAGTGCAGATGCAGGCTGAGAGCTCAAGGCCCCTCCGTCCTTGCGCCTTCCAGAGTGGATGCTAGCCTCCTACCATGAGGGCAGTCGGCGACTACTGTTTACAGCTGCGGAGGACACGGCCCCTTGCTGTCCCTCCACCCCACAGACGCCAGGCCCTCAAACACTGAGAGATGAAGTGAGCCGCACCTGGGACAGTAAGCCGGCCCCATCGTCCTGGGCTCCAGCGTCAGGAACAGTGGCAGTGGCTTGAAACTCGCTCTGAGCCTGTTGTGTGCGCCTCCCTGTGTGAGCTCACACGCCCAGCTCCATTCTCCGGTCCCGCGGAGCGCACAGGGCCTCCCAGCCCCGGTCCCACACTGCGTGCCCCAGCTTGTCCCTCCCCTGCCTGGTCCACACCAACCCACTAATGGACAGGCCTCTTCTTCTCTTTGGATTTGTTTTAGAACAGCTTTAGGTTTGCAGAGTTATTGTGAAGATAGAGAATTTCCAAAAGCCCGACACACAGTTTCCCCTCTTGTGAACATCTTCCATCCATATGGTACGTTTGTCACAATGAATGAACCAATACCGACATGTTTGTTATTAACTAAAGTCCGTGCTTTATTCAGATTCGCTCAGTTCTTTACGACTGTCTTTTCTCTGTCCCAGGATCCCAGCCGGGACACCACACCACATAACCATCTGTCTCCTTAGGCTCCTCTTGGCAGGCCGCTTTCTCAGACATTCCGTTTTTGATGGCCTTAACAGTTTTGAGGAGTGCCAGTCAGGTGCTTTGTAGGAGGACATCACTAGGTTGGGATTTGGGGATGTTTTCCTGATGATGAGACCAGCATTCTGTACTTCTAAAAGGAAGAACACAGAAGCAAAGTACCATTCCCATCCCTTCATATCGGGGGTGCGTGCCATCAGCAGGCCTTACCACTGTTGATGCTGGAGAGGCCTTCTAACCAGTGGGAAGTGCAACTTAATTTGTGCCCAGGCTTAGATTCTCACCCATCCTGAGTGTGCATTATCTTCCTAAGAAGCCCAGTACTTACATTCGGTGTCTAAACAGCTGGTGTGCAGAAGGAGAGCCTCTCATGAGTGTGGCATGGCTGAGTCTCTTGGAAGCTTTGGGCCAAGAGCATAGTTGTGCTTCTGGTTCTGTGACTAAGCTCTTGACTTGAAAGCTTGAGTACTAACTGTGACCAGTAAGGAGAAGTCGAAAGAACAACACTGCCTTTATCTGGGAGTTTCTACCCAGGTAGATCAGACCACGATCCATGGTTCCATCCCTCTGTGTCTCCTTTTCTCATATGAACAAGAGGATAATCATACCCGCCACAAGGTTATTGTGAAGGTTAACTGTGTACATATAAAGTCACCCCAAGTGCCCAGGACATGGCAGGTACTTTCGCTGAACAAATATTAATGGAGCCCCTGCTCTATGTCAGGCACTCTTCTAGGTGCAAAGGATCTAACAGTGAGTAAAATCGATATAATGGAGTTTATCTTGTGGGTGGCTATATAAATGGGTGTCATTTATTATGCGTATTACTATTATTATCATAACCTAAAGCTTCCATTTTAGGAGACACAGTATGCAGACTGTTGTAGCCAAAACAGCATCAGAATTAAGAAAATAATAAATGTGCATCTTAAATCTTCCACTTAACTTGCTCTGTAACCTAGGGGAAGTTGTTTTAATGCAAGAATGTTCATTCTCATTCATATAAAAAAATACAAGGCAAAGAGCATCAGTGAAATCACATTTTTCATCTACCAAACATATGATTTAAGATGGTCATAATGCTCAATGCTGGCAATGTTATGATTAACAGTCACTTTCTAGAAACTTTTTGTTATGAAAAGTGTGACACATACACAAAGGTATTCATGCGTTCACTTTTGACACCACCAACATATTACCATATTGGTTTCATCGAGTCCCCACCTTTTGTTTTGTTTGGTTTTGTTTTGTTTCGCCTAGGGTATTTTTAAGGAAATCCCAGACATTATGGCATTTCAACCTTAAGTGATTCAGTAAATAGCTCAACTAAATGACATCATACACGACAAAATTAATGGTAATCCTTAAATTGTAATCTAAGGATTGTAATCCTTAGATTACAATGATGATTGTAATCCTTGGATTACAAGATGTAATCATCTTATACTCAGTCCATATTTATATGTCCCGAATTGCTTTTTTTATGTGTTTATTTAAATTCCGTTAGTTAGCATACATGTAATATTAGTTTCAGGTGTAGAATTTAGTGATTCATCACTTCCATACAACACGCAGTGCTCCTTAGGACACGTGCCTCCTTAATGCCCATCATCCAGTTACCCCAAACCCCCAGCCCACCGCCCCTCCAGCAACCCCCAGTTTGTTCTCTATAGTTAAGAGTGTTTCTTGGTTTTTCTCTTCCCCTGCCCATGATCGTTTGTTTTGTTTCTTAAATTCCACATAGGAATGAAATCATACAGTATTTGTCTTTCTCTGACTGACTTAACTTCACTCAGCATTATGCTCTCTAGCTCTCTCTGTCTTGTTGCAAATGGCAAGATTTCATTCATTTTTATGGTTGAACAAAATTCCATTGCATGTATATACCACTTCTTGTCTATCCATTCATCAGTCAATGGACACCTGGGTTCTTTCCGTAATTTGGCAATTGTAGATAATGCTGCTGTAAACATCGGGGTGCAGCTGCCCCTTTGAATCTGTATTTTTGTATCCTTTGAGTAAATACCTAGCAGTACAATGACTAGATCATAGGGTATTTCTGTTTTTAACTTTTTAACAGTAACCTCCATACTGTTTTCCAGAGTGACTGCACCAGTTTGCATTCTCACCAACAGTGCATGAGGGTTCCCCTTTCTCCACATCCTCACCAACACTTGTTACTTCTTATGTTGTTGATTTTAGCCATTGTGAGTGGTGTGAGGTGATATCTCATTCCAGTTTTGATTTGCATTTCCCTGATGATGAATGATGTTGAGCACCTTTTCATATGTCTATTGGCCATCTGGTTGTCTTCTTTGGAAAAATGTTCATGTCTTCTGCTCATTTTTTTAACTGGACTCTTTGTTTTTGGGTGTTGAGTTTTATAAGTTCTTTATGTATTTTAGATACTAACCCTTTATCAGATATGTCATTTGCACATATCTTCTCCCATTCTTTCGGTTGCCTTTTAGTTTTGTTGATTCTTTCCGTCGCTGTGCAGAAGCTTTTTGTTTTGATGTAGTCCCAATAGTTTTGCTTTTCTTTCCCTTGCCTTGGGAGACATAGCTAGAAAGAAGTTGCTATGGCCGATTTCAAAGCGGTTGCTGCCTGGTTTCCTGTCTCTCATTTAGGTCTTTAATCCATTTTGAATTTATTTTTGTGTATGGTGCAAGAAAGTGCTTCGGTTTCATTCTTTTGCATGTTGCTGTCCAGTTCTCCCAGCACCATTTGTCAAAGAGACTGTCTTTTTCCCATTGGATAGTCTTTCCTGCTTTGTCAAACATTAGTTGCCCATATAGTTGTGAGTCCATTTCTGGGCATTCTCTGTTCCATTGATCTATGTGTCTGTTTTTGTGCCAGTAGCATACTGTCTTGTTGATTACAGCTTTGTAATAGAGCTTGAAGTCCAGAATTGTAATGCCTCCAGCTTTGCTTTTTTTTTTTTTGGATTACTTGGCTATTTGGGGTCTTTTGTGGTTCCATACAAATTTTAGGACTGTTTGTCCCAGCTCTGTGAAAAGTGCTGTTGGCATTTTGATAGGGATTGCATTAAATGTGCAGATTTCTTTGGGTAGTATAGACATTTTAATAATATATGTTCTCCCAATCCATGAGCATGGAATGTCTTTCCATTTCTTTGTGTCATCTTCAAATGCTTTTTTAAAAATTGACTTTTCATGGTTGATTCTTTTGAATCCAAATCCAGATCCAAACAAGGTCCATCCATTGCTTTGGTGGTTCTGTCTCTTGATTGACAAGAGCCCCACGTCCCTTTCCCCTGCTCTCATCTCATGCAGAGACCAGGGTGTCTGTCCTGCAGAATGTCCCACACCGATTGCTTCCTCGTGGTGTCATTTAATTGTTCCTGCATCTCTTTAATTGCCCAGAGACCAGAATGAGTTTGCATCAGCTTTTGGTTTCGTGTGTTTTCTTAGATCACATGTGTGTGTCTGTGTGTGTGTGAATGTCAGTGCTGCCTGGGTGTTGCTCGGTACTTACCCCCCAGGGAGACGCTGGAGGCCCAGCTGCTCTTTTAGTGATGTTCAGTCTGCTCCCAAGTCTAGGAAGTGGTGGCCTGTAAGGCCAGGGGGCGTTATTTATACCTCCGAGTCTGGGTTTTCCTCTCGTACATACCTCCTCCCCAAGAAGATTCGCATGGTTACAGCTGTGAATTCACGTCCAGACTGCAAGCTGCCACACAGACATCAGGTGTCAGTAATAATTCTGGTCCTTCTGGCAATGAAAATTTTCTTTGAAAAAGTCTTTTCTTTCCTCAGATACCTTTAACTGAGAACATGGTAAGGCTCTTTTTTATTGGAAATCAAAAAGCTTCCAGTACATCTGTGACAATTGAAAACCGCCCGCTTTTTCACCAATCGACAGAGCAAAGGAGTGATTAACTCCTTGCGGATTCTGAGCACTTGAAGCCCAGAGAAAGATCAGTGATGCCCATGTGGGGTAGAAGTTTGTTTAATAGCCTGGCTGAGGAATACCCAAATTCCTTCAGCTTCGAGATCAGAGGTGCAAGAGGCATCCCTGAAGGGGGGGAAAAAGCTATTGAAACTTCTATGGGATGGTTTCCTTTATCAAAAGAATCTTCCACATCCCAGCCCCTCCGACGAGCATCTTGGAGCCCTCCTGTCCGAGGACCAGGAGGAGCATCTTTTAAAGGGATTTTGCTTATGGATTGTCAGGGACAGACCTGCTCTTTACATTTTAACAGTTCTCAGCAAGCTTGCAGTGCAGAGCCTTGTGAGGGAGCAAATCCTTCCCAAACCACTTTTTTTTTTCTCTTTTTTTAGTACAAATCAGAGTGCCCATGAGATGGATCGGGTTCATTTGTATTAGTTTTCAGTTTAATCTCTCTTCCTGCCAGGCCTTTTATCTTCTAGGAGGGAGAGGGAAAAGAATAAATAGAGTTCTGTGGACGTATCTGGAGGACTGAGCTGAGCCCCCGGGTACAGGGCAGATTAATGGGCCCTTGTTGCCAAGTCAGATGGGGCCGCAGATACCGCTGCTCAGGTTACACACTTGGAGGAGCTGTTTACACTCTGAGCAGAACCTGGGAGGGAGGGCATGTGGGGTGGGAGAGGCGGCATGGGGTGCTCTCTGCCCACTTCATGCTGACACGCATCGGCTTTGTCAGCGGACTCGGCCACCGTCCTTTTGAGTTTGCCTCTTTCTGACCTTGGACTCTGTACCTGAATGAGCAGGTGAGCCGTTCGCTTACAGACACTGAGGTCTGCAGGAAGAGAGGGATGGAAAATAAGTTTTATTGAGCGCTGCATCAGTCCCACAGGAAGCAGGTGGCCCTCCTGACTTAGAGCAGTTAAGGAGGGAGTCTGCAAAGGGAAGGTCTGCCCAGGTGTGGGTGGAGAGAGACCCCGGGAAGCCCGGGGCTGGAGCCGGCTCCCTCAGGACACAGAGGCAAGGGAGCAGCAGAGCCCAGAGAGGGAGGAAGAGCAGGAACACTTCGGGGAAGAATGTGATAGTCCTGGGCCATCTCCCCGTGAGTAAGAAAGAGCCCAGCTCTGCCAGGCAGGTTGTCCAGGGCCCGGAACGGGGTGGGGAGGTAGAGAGGGACAAGGGGCGGTGGGAAGGGGACAGGCCCATCCCGCAGAGCCTGGATGCAGCAGCTCACTTCTCTTACTTCAAGCCAATGACAGTTTTGGGAGTTCTGTGTTATTTCCCCATTTTTTCTGCCCCATTGGAAAAAGAAAGTTTCATTGTGGTGATATACACATAACATAAAACTTACCATCTTAGCCATTCTCAAATGTACAGTTAAGTGGTGTTCAGTACATTCACATTGTGCCACCCATCTCCAGACTCCTTCTCATCTGGCGAAACTGAAACCCTGTATCCATTAAACGTGACTCCCCATCTCCCCCCCCGCCCCCGCCCCAGCAGCTACCATTTGCCTCTGTGTCTGTGGATCCGACTCCTCCAGGGACCTCATCAGTGGGATCCTACACTACCTGGCTTCTTGTGACTGCCTTATTTTCAAGGTTTAGCCCTGGTGGAGTGTGTGTCAATCTCTTCTTTTTCAAAGCTGAATAATATTTCATGGTAGGGCTAGACCACATTCTGTTCATCCGTCCATCCATCAATGGACACTTGGGTTCATAACAAATATCTCTTTGTGACCCTCCTTCCAGTTCGTTGGGGTATATATTTTAAAGTATTTCTATTTTTAGTTTCTTGAGGAGCCGCCATATTGGTTTCTGCAGCGTCCACCCCATTTCACATCCCCACCAACAGTGCACGAATGTTCCAGCTTCTCTACACCCTCGCCTGCGCCTGCCATTTCTGCTTTCTTTATAGGAGCCATCCCTGTGGTTGTGAGGTGGATCTCCCTGTGGTTTTGACTTGCCCCACCCCCAGCTTTACAGAGGAAGCTCAAACAAAAGTGAACAGCAGTCAGCAGAAGAGCGCAGTCAACTGTGACCACTATGCATCCATTGTCTTCCAAAGGAAAACTGTATCTCTGCTGGAGTGTGGCTTGGCAGGGAGAGGTGCTGCTCCCCACCAGCAGTTACATGGATGCAAGGGAGGGCTCTTGCATCATCCATGTGGACAAATGGCTCTTCCCTGTAGGGGAGCCTGCTTAGCAAACCAGACCACCATGAGCTGTCTGATGCTTCTAGAAGGGTCCCAGCACAAAAAAGAGAAATCAGTGTGAGGTTTTCCATAGTTCACTGGGGATGCACACGTTGCACTTTTAAGGAAACAAAGAGCGGGGGATCCTCGTCAACCGTAGATTACCTATATCGCTGAAAATCAAAAGCCAAGAACACTGAAATGCCCAGCTGGTGCTAAGGACTACATTCCCAGAAAGCCATTTTTGGAAGCAGCTTTATTTGAAATAATTAAAAAGATTCAGCCTTTGTAGCCCAACTGGCATCCTGCTCCAGAGCAGCGTAACTTTTTGTCGAGGAATCCAGCTAACAGACTCCAGCTTCGTGGTAGACGGCTCGGCATGAGAGCCAACACAAGTTGCCCTTGAGAGGCTCATTTCATTTTGGAGCAGCCTGTGGTTACTTCTTGGTGACTCCTAAGGAAGCAGCACGCATTTCCGATGAGCCCCCGGCACAGACTTGTGAATCCTCATAGTTAGGTCTTTAGGTTTTTGCCGAAGTGGCAGTGATCCTGCGTGTGGAGGGCACCCACGGCCAGTGTCCTCCACAATCCGATCGCTGCCCGACGCCATAGTGGAAATCATGGCTCTCCTCTCTCTGACTGTCTCCAGCATGGGTGAAAGGGATTTGGGCACCACTTCCAAGGAAGAAACAGATGGTTTGATTTCCACAAGAACCCCTTCCTCACAATTTCACCTCACCAATAACTTGAAAATGCAGCTCAGGCATCATGACAATTCCAAATGAGAAGTGACAGTGGGTGTTCAAAGTCACTGCCAGGTCTTGTTCCATTCCAGGGCATCATTCTACTAAATGATCGGGCCAGAAAGCATGTTTCAACTCTGCACCAAAAAAAAATCCCACAAAGGTGTGGGAGCCCAGCAGAATCCTCTGAAGCCTTGCAGGCAAGAGCCCATTTGGCTGACAGAGTCGCTATACCTGCCGGAAAGCTGGGTGCAAAGATAGTCTAAACTAGCTGCGAATTCCATTACGTCTCTCTCCAGCCAAAGCCACTGAGGGGTGCGGTGCTGTAATGGGCCGCCACGCAGATGGGTTGCAAAATGCACAGCCCATCTGTCTTTATCATGCTCATTTCCTCTTTTATTAAAATGTTAATGAATATAGTTTTTATTTATCATTTGGTGACATGTGCGGCATCCTTTTCTGGGAGACAAATCTGCAATCTGCCTCACCGTGTGAGCTGACAGGGAACACGGGAATGAGGAATATTTTGGTTCTGTTCAAACTGCCATATGCAGATTGAAGGAAAAGCCATTTTACTTGGTGACGGCAGCGTGAGGACGATGGGCGGTCTTGGGGCTCAGGGTCAGGCCCAGTGGCTGCCGGAAGCTAGCCACATGGCCACGAGCCTTGGTTTCCACTTCTGTGGAATGGGGATAACCACTCCATCTGCCCAGGAAAGCAAATGAGAGAACTTATGGAAATGTAGTTTGCATTCCCTTATTATTATTCAGACATGTGCCTGTATGGTTCTGAATTCCTTTTGCTCATTCTTTCAGACTCTCCATGGAAAGTACATCTGTCAAACGTCGGTCCCGAGATGACAGGCGTCACCGTGCGCGGCCTGACTCCAGCTCGCACCTATCAGTTCAGGGTGTGTGCCGTGAATCAAGTGGGCAAAGGCCAGTACAGCGCAGAGACAAGCAGGTGTGTGATCGCGCAGCCCGCAGTGGGGACGCGGGGCAGCTTGGGCCCAGAAGCAAGACCAGGCATCCAGTTAGGAGGAGGAGGTTGAGGGAAGGAATCAACCTCCGTCCCTTAGGGATAGTGGCAAAAACGTGTGCAGGAGAGACTAGAAGGAAGAGAGAAACACGGTCACTTGTGTGTCAGACGAGCTGATTTTCCTTCATTGCTCTGAGGAAAGTTTCTCCGACTTCCGTGGTGCTCTGGCTGTGCCAACACAAGGCGTTCCTGAGAGCACAGCCCCCTGTATCGAGGAGATGCGGCGCTGACCGTGTCTTCGTGCCCTCTGTCCACCCGGACTTCCGGCAGAACGGGAGCTGGTGCCGCCATCTTGACAAGCAGGTGTCTGGCAGGGCACGGCATGCTCCGGAGTGGTCCTGACCTGGGACCATGGCTTCACCCCGTTTCAGTGTGCCCTCCCCAACCAACCTGAGCATTCACTGGGCCCAAATAGTTGAAGAGTTGAGACCTAAGTGACTTTTTTCAAAATGTGGGCGTTTGGTATGAGAAATATTGAAAGAGCCAAAGAAAAAAAACGATTTGGCAGGTGTCTCAGGCTGTGGGCCGGCAGCCTGGCTCACTCAGGCTTGTAACCCCTTCCCAGAGTGGAGGTGCTGTGGGTTATCCAGACAGAATGAGGTCACCTCCTGCGTCTTCCTGGTTGCTGGCTATACTGATTCTCTATTATGTCGATTTGCTGTACCTATTTCACGCATGTCCTTTGAGTTTGATCAGTTGTGTGCTTTGCTTTGTTCATCACTTGATTTTGGTAAATAGTCAGGCTCCAGATTCAGCCAGACAGAGAAGCAAGTGGGGGCCGTTTGTCTCGGACGCTGACCTCTCGTTCCCTGCCCACATTCTGTTTCTAGGCTGATGTTACCTGAAGAGCCACCCAGTGCTCCCCCAAAGAACATCGTGGCCAGTGGGCGTACCAATCAGTCCATCATGGTCCAGTGGCAGCCACCCCCAGAAACAGAGCACAATGGGGTGCTGCGTGGGTACATCCTCAGGCAAGTAGCCTGTGTTTGGCCATTTTTAGACTGTCATTATAAAGAGTCGGGGCTGTATTGCTGGGATTGCAAACTCAAAGGTCTGTCGGAGCCCAACAGTAATCAAGAGAACCAGGCCAGTGTCATACTCTAGGGAGTGGTGGGGACTGTGGCAAACAAGCAACTGTGGGCGGTCTTGCAGGGGCAGCCTCTGCATAGCCAACCATAGCCTGTCCACATATGTATCAGTGGTTGCATTTTGGTAGAAGAATGAAGAAGGATATTATAAGTTTGCGTCAAGCTATGCTATTCATTCCGAATCTTTTCTTTCTGTTTTAGTTTTTACCAGGGGCATGCATTATTAATAGAATAATTTTTAATTAATAATAATGCAGTTGATTTCATTGCTGGCCAGTTGTTACCACGCTAGCTCCTGTGTCGTTCAGTATTGCCAGGTTTTCTAGTGTTTCAAAAAAATTTTTAAAGATCTAGCTTTTTACACGTGATCTCACGGTTTCTAAACGTTGGAAATGAAGTCAGTACGTTTTGAAACAAGAGCAGGCCAAATTCACACCTCCACAGACCAGATATGGCCTAACAGGTGGCCAGTTTTCTTGCTCTGCCTTACAAGGGGCAGTCAGGCTTCTAAGAACATTGAGAGGACTCTACAAGAACTTGGCTGGGTTAGAGAGAAGAAATCTGTTTTGCCAAAACTACTGCTAATCTTGAAATTGCACCAAATGTGATAATTGCAGTGGTTTGTTGTTGCAAGTAGTGAACAGGAAAAAGTAAAGCAATATTAAAGGGTATTTATGAAATCTCTTCTCACAGATGGTACAGCCACGGACGTATTTGTTCAACGACATGCACTTTGTCTCCCTCCGCAGCCTTATGAGGCAAGAGCCGTGCGTGTCCATCACTACCTTCCTCCCAGTGCCAGGCCCGTGCCCTTGCTGAGCTTGTGGTCAGCAAATACTGGGTTACCAGAGGTCGAAAGGGGCTAAATGTAATGTCTTAGTTACAAAAGTGTAGCTTCTTTAGCTCTGTGCTCTTTGCATATGGAGGACTGCTCCTCCCAGTATCTATTGATGTAATCATCCACTCCTGGTTTAACACACCTTTATCCACATGCCCGTCTTATTAGCCCATCACAACCACTTCACTACTCTTCTCAAGTCTTCCTCAAGCATGTGAATTATCCTCTCAACACAAGCTGGATCATTATCTACCTGAAGTGGTTTAAATGTGGCCGTCCCTCGGGGTACATGAGGGCTGGAGGACTGGAATCAGCACTTGGGGCCCCTTTGGTCACTCTGCCCCCAAGTGCACTCCCCCCTTTCAACAGGAGACTCTGAACTGGCCGCTTTGGGCAAGGGGCACCTGTGGGCTCGGGGCAGTTACCAGTTCCCTCCCGAAAACAGGCTGGGGCTTCCCACTGCACACAGGCCCAGATCTGCTGTCCGTTCGTGCCACTCGCCCCTCACTCCAGCTGTCACTCATGTCCCATGCTCGTCAGCTAATGAAAATAGTTTCCTTGCCCTCCGCACACGGCCCTACACACGCTTGGCATCCCGGCTGCCTCCGCCTCGTCTTGAGCACACAGAGAAGGTTCCTCAGGCTCCAGCGGCCAAGTAAGGACTTTAAAAGTCAACCCACAGAACCAAGCTCGGGGCCAGGACTTTTATAATAAAATCTCTCTGATGTCACAAGGCCCCATCAGGAACTGCACGTTTCTCTATTTTGTGGGATTATCACCATTAAAAGGATTTTGTGTGATGGTGTCAAGTGCTGGGAGAGAGGGCGTCTGTATTTGTAGGGGTTTAAATCAAGAAAGTCATAAAACGAGGGTGCACTACCCAAGGCCTGTGAATTTCAGTTTTCAGAAATTAAAGACCCATGCCAAAATGAATTTGCTTGGAAACATTTCCGAATAATCCTCTGGTCTGCAAATCAGCTCTGTTTGCAACTGTGTATCCTCCAGGGCTCAAGTGTGTGTCAGAGGCACAGCAGAATCCACGAAGAAACAAAATGGAAATAAATCACTGTTTTGGCTCCAGCCGTAAGAAGTAGTTAGGATGTGTGCACAGTAATAAAATATTTATAATAATGGGCAGGGTGCTTCTTTGAGAGGAGCATAGGGGTTATGTCCTTTAAAAACATTCTCCTGTTTACTTCCGTATAAAAAAATCATCTTACTCTGTCTGAGACAGTCTCCCGGGCAACATATCCCACCAGTCAGAGGACGATGCCCTGCGCTTTCCTTATTAATTGTGACCTTCCCAGATATCCTGTGAATATTACAAAAACACCCTGAGCCACAGGTCAGAATGGACCAACCTGCCTGCTGCAGAAAGGAGGGCAGCCCGTTTCCAAGACACGAATCCTGTGGTTTGTTTGGCGCGATTGTATGAACAGGGGTGTAGGAGAGGATGCGGCTTAGTGTCTTGGCTTAGCATCCTTCCTAGATGCGCAGTGTTTCCAAACCAGAAATATTTACAGCGGGCTTTACACTGTCACCGGCTCTTTGGCACCCATTGTTTCATTTTATTCTTGCGACAACCCTGTGAAAGGCCATTATGATGATGTCATTTTTGGGAGTTAAAAACCAGGGCTCAGAGACGTTAAGACTTTGCTTGAGGCCACGCAGCGCGTCAGTCTTCTTCCCAACCTAAGCCTTCTGGAGCTAACTTCTTTGCTTTTCCCTGGAATGTGTGTTGTGTAGTGATGGGTCCACACTAATGAGCTCTTCTTAAGCGATTGTGCCCAGCACGCGCCATGTTGGTTGTAAATGGTCCTGGGCACCATTCACATGCCAGGTGACCCTGGGTGTAGGGCCGATACTTACCTTCTTCCAAATGGCTAATTGTCTCAGTGCTATTTATTTTGTAGACGGGGAATTTAAGGGGGAATATCTGGCACGTGGGTTACTTGATGCCAGGCCTCTCCCTGTGGGCCACCTTGAAGACCATGCTGTCATATAAACGAACCTAACCCCCTGCTAGGAAGCGCACCCACACTTGCTGCGTGCAGGCAGTTCAGTAAAGGAATATCAACTCAGTAGGTGTCAGAAGCGGATGGACTATGAGGCAAAAATGCGGGGTGAGACATTAGCCTTCACTTTTGCCCGCCACAGAGGAGCATGGCCATCCCCCCATGGCCCCGCGCCCCCCGCCCCACGAGCTGCTGCTTTCAGGAAGAAGGAGGCAGGAGGCCTGGACCCTTCCTGCTGTGCAGTGCTGCCTGCTCTTGACCCTGTGTCTTCCCACCACACAGGCCTCGCCTGTACAGTCTACAGCAACAGGAGCTCTTTCTGCCCTCAGAAAATCCAGATTTTCACCAAGAACCTTTTACTGCTTTCCCCGTACTTCCATACCATATGTGTAGTTGCCATTCTCTCATGGAAGGGCCTGAATCTGGGGGGTTCTTCTTTCTCCTGATGGCAGCAGCCTGGCACGGCCTTCCCCTTTGTGCACCGGCGTTGCGCCCGGGACGGCGCAGGGAACAGGGCATCCTCTGCAGCCTGCGGTGGTGCTCAGTGTTGGTGGGGAACCGGACCCCAACCCGCCGTCAAGGGTCCCCTCGGTCAGTGTCCCCTCCGTCTTCACCCTTCCCCCTCATCAGACGAGGCCCCATCTTCCCGAGGCAAAGAACTGCTGCTTGGACAGGATTTGGGTGTTTTTGAAGCCGCGGGATGACCAAGGCAGGTCCTCCCAGCACATGCCCCTCGCTCAGCCCCGGGAAACCAATCCACTTGTAAAAACAAAATCAGGAAAAACATTTGCTCTTCCAAATAACGCTACAAAAGTCCTTCCGTAGCACACATGGCAATTTCCTAATTTATACATTTTCTAAGTCCAGAGTCGTGTATGTCACTTTTTAAAATAAATACAACTTTAGATTTATGTCTTTTGGTGGGGGGGGGAGTGAATTATTCTCTTTACACGTTTCCTCTTTTAACATCAAGGTAAAATTGGTCTGTAACCCTGTATTAGTATCAGGTGTACACCTTAATAATTCACTTTGTATACACTGCAGAGTATTTGCCCCAGTAAGTCTGGCCACCGCCTGTCACCATACAATTAACCCCTTCACCCACTTCATCTGGGAAACTCCCCTACAGAGCAGCCTGTCCTGTAGCGATGGACTAGTACTGGAGAAGCGGGAACACCCTTTAGAGCCACTCGTTTTGGTGCTGGGACCCATGTGAACAAATCTAGAAGCCCAGATGGAAGAGGAGACCAAGGGGCTTCTCTGCTTCTCCCCACATTTCAGAGCCGTGGGAGGAGAGCGTTGCTCCCAAGTTGTCATGTATGGCAACACCCCGGCAGAAATCATGGCTGGAACTTTTGGTACTAAGTCACTGTGCTCCCCGGATGAGTTACACTTAAAAAGCCATCACTTTTCCTTAACCGTTTTGCCCAGAGCTTATAATCACTGTGAGACTCAACGACCCCTTTTTGGAATGGTTGGCTTAGGAAGCCGTGTTGTCTGGGGCTGACCTCTGGCTTCACTCTCGTCTATTTACTTCGTTTCCCTCCAACTGCACGGAGCGAGCGCGTGTGCGCCTGCTGCCTGTTTCCAGCCGTTTCTCCCTGCTCTGCTGCAGGTACCGCCTGGCAGGCTTGCCGGGAGAACACCAGCAGCGCAACATCACCAGCCCAGAGGTCACCTACTGCCTGGTGACAGAGCTGATCATCTGGACGCAGTATGAGATCCAGGTGGCAGCCTACAACGGGGCCGGCCTGGGCGTCTTCAGCAGGGCCGTGACCGAATACACCCTCCAAGGAGGTAAGCTTGCCTTCCTGCGCAGTTGCCCGGTCTTTCCTGGGGAGCAGGACACGCCGGGTTTGTCTGGAGCGTGGTAGAAGTGAAAATAAAGGGCCCAAGCCTCTCGGGGGCGATGAGAAGGAAATTCATCACTCACGTTATTCAGTCTCTCTATTCTTAAACAATAGCTATATCATGGAAGGACACAGACAACATTCTAGCTGCTGTCTTCCGGGTGGTAACGCACCCTTCAGCTAGTGCATGTGCTCTCAGAAAGATCATGCCACCGCCTGTTTCTAAATAGAGCAATGGTGCGATTCACAGTAAAGCTCTCCCTGGAGTCCCAGGCAATACCGTGGATGCTCTTCAAAGAGAGGGCTTATTTAGAATTTTGTGTTTGGTACTGCACGGTGATTACTGGTAAAGGAATTTACAACTTGGTGCATTTTGTTTTGTTTTGTTTTGTTTTGTTTTTTAGTTACACAAGCCAAACAATTTACTAAATTGGTAAAAATCCCTCCCCACGCCCACCCTCCCCAAAATGGCCAGGCAGAATGACAGAGAGCCGGTGGGTCCTACCTTTGTAGGCTACACCCCAACCCCATCATTTTAAGGCTGATCCCTGCTGTCTTCTGGAGGACCTGGGTCTCAGCCGCAGGAAGGCTCGGCAGGAAAAAGTGGACCCTGTCTTGGAGCGGCTGCGTGTGCCCACAGCACCCCGGTCCTGGTCCAGGGAAGCAATTCCCCACAAAATGGGCAGCTCCTCTCATTCAGCACTTTTAGCCTCTGCCGACTCACAGGTGTGAGTTTATTTGCTTAGGCGTTTTTATAGCCACCAGACCTTGACCTTTTTCAAATGATAAGGTTTCCAACTGCCCACTTCTCTCCCCAAATCATGCCAGAGACCTAATGTTCCTTGATATTACATACTATTTATATCACCCCTTATCGATTGGCTGTCTGTCATCATCTGTAAGTCCATAAAGCCTTTTTTATAAATGAAGCGTAGTTAGTTCTGCTTCCACAGGGAAATATTTCACTGGCAGGAATATTTAAAATGCAAGACAGCCAGGAAGGACCCGCTCATCTGCACGTGAGGCTTGATTTCTCATGGGAAAGTGGAGACAGCTGAGCACCTGGACAATTAATGCTTGCTTTAATTCGTCTACTTGATAAAATAACAATAAATTGGAAATACTTAAAATAATGAATATTGCCATTAACAATCCTCTATTGCTGTTAACTGTGACTGCTTCATTTTGGTACTGGAGCATCTGAGTCCTGTGCCAGGCATGAGGAAGCACATCTCCACCTCACCAAGAAGGGCTTGCGGACTTAGAGTTTGGCTTTGACTCGGTTGGCACTGGGGAGCCATTGAAGGTTGAGAGCAGTGAGAGGAGCAAAATGCTAAATGAGGAGGATGAACCTGTCGGTGGGTGTGCAGGCGAGCCGAGGGGGAGCCCCAGCAGCCACAGGGACTCCAGGCCGAAGGGCAATGATTTGACCATGAATTGACGGGTTTCCTGCTGAGCTGATGCTGGCCACGAGAGGGGCGGGCTGGTATGTTTGGGCGCCGCTTCATCGTTTTTAAACTAGCTTTACCTCTGTCCCCCCCAAGAGCCTCGCAACAGCACCCTGTGCGTGGGACTGGGCATGAGAACCGGAGGGGCCTAGCCCCTCCTCGGAGTGCTGGCAGGGCACCCGCTCGAACAGGGTAGATTTGGTTTGCAGCCACTCACACATAAGGGAACTGAACACTGGCTAGCTGGAGCTTAGCTGCTCTGAAACGCCAGGGTGCCAGCCTAGGCGGAGGTGACAGGTGGGCAGGCTCCCACTTCTGGGATGGAAAGACTGACTGAGGATGCTTCTGCTTGGTGCAAGGATTCGCTTTCCTCCGCTAGGTGAGAACCTGGCGTCTCAGCTCTCTGCGCAAGTATGGTTCATAGTATCGCTCTTTTTTTAAACTCTGAATGAGCTGACATCCCTGATTGATGCCCTATGTGTAGTTTCCCCATCCGTATCTCAGCTTATGCAGCTGGGTCGTCTTCCTTTGTCTGGGCGTTGCATGGCTGGTGTTGGAGCCCCGAGCCCGAAGCCCCTGCAGGTCTCAGGGGTACCCAGGGGAATGGTCATAATTCACATCTTCCCTCCCTGCAGGCATTTCTGCTTCGACGGTGCTCCCTCCTAACCGGCGTGGGCATAGGAAACACGGGCGTCTTTGTCCTCCTTCTGGGGGACACAAGCCCTCTCCTCTAGCCATGTTTTAGGCTCTTCGTGGGTGCTCACATGACTGTAACACCCTAGGGAAAGGACCCCGTGCTTCTGGAATGCAGTGGGTCTTTTCCCGCTGTTTCCAGACCCTGCTGTACACTTCATCCTACACCCAACCCTTGGTCACCCGATAGAACTTCTCAGACTTGCAACAGCCTCTGAGTCTTCACCAGGAAGCACCATCCACCCTGACCCTCCTTTGTTTGAGGGGCAAGCCTGGGCCCCAGGATAAATCAGGGGTGAGACCTTTGTTGACCACAGCATTGGGATACTGTCCCTTGGGCGTGCTTGGTGCTTGACAGGTGTCGGCAGGGGTGCACGTTCAGGGGAGGCAGCCAACCCCATGCCTGCCGTGCACTGCCGCTGTGCAGGTCCAGCCCTGCTCCCCGGGAGCGTCACCCCACAGCTGAACAAAGGGGAACCAGCTTGTAAATTCTGTCCCTGCATCAATGTTCCCACCCAAGACAGGACACACATAAGAGAGGATTTAGGGGCGCCTGGGTGGCTCAGTCGTTAAGCATCTGCCTTCGGCTCAGGTCATGGTCTCAGGGTCCTGGGATTGAGCCCCATATCGGGCTCCCTGCTCCGCGGGAGGCCTGCTTCTCCCTCTCCCACTCCCCCTGCTTGTATTCCCTCTCTCGCTGTGTTTCTCTCTGTCAAATAAATAAATAAAATCTTTAAAAAAAAAAAAAAAGAGGATTTAGACGTGCGGATGGAAAGAACCGGGGAGTGGGGGCAGGGGACCTGGTCTGGAGCAGGGTCCCGATAAAAAATGATCTGATTAAAAGGTGAGGCATTAGGAAGAAAAATGGCAACAGCAGGGGCCATGAATAATTTAGGGAGACGATGATGGAGAGCAAGGGTTTGTGAGCTGTCTTCCCGCACGTGCTTGCTCACATCTGTCCAGAAGCAGCCCTTTCTTGCTAGTCCATCAAGGCCTGACTCCATAGTTGCTACTTACCTGCTTTCAAGAAACACATCAAGTTCTGTGAGCCGCAAGTTCCCCATTGTAAAATTATAACCTGTAACACCGTCTGCCTTGGCTGTTTCACGGGCGGGTGTGAGAGAAGACAAGGGCAAGGCCTGGAAAGCCCTGAGCTCCTACACAAATACCCGGTTGCTGTGCTGTCCCCATTCCACCTTCCAGGGCAACACCAGGTGTCTACTTCCTATTTGAATCTTCCTGCAGGGGCAGTCGTACCGAGAGAAACGGGCTCAATCTCTCTGCCAATAGGAAAACGTCAAGAAGTGATGGGAGCACCTACTGCAGACCCAGTGTCGCAGGATGGGCCCCGGCCCCGAGAGTGGGGCAGACACTGGACATGCTGTCAATCCTGGGGACTTGCGGCCTAGCCCAGGAGGGGGACTAACGTCTGTGACAGAGGAGCACGAACTACCAACGAAGCCAGCCTTGCTCGGGTGTGGTTGCTCCCCTTCCGTCCACAAGATCCATGTGACTGGCGTGCTTCCAAGACTTGCCAGCCAGGAGACTCAGAGGAACCTGCCGTCGATGTGGAAAGGGGCTTTCTTGGGATCTACATGGTGGGACCGCAGCAGAGGAGTTAGGGTTCCGCTGTCCACAGTGGTTGGAAATGGGGTCCAGCTGGTCACAGCTGAAACAAAATGGAGGCGTGTTTTTATTTCCTCCCATCAAGAGTGGGCCTTGGGCTGCATGGGGTCTTAGTGGCCGCTCCATGGTCCCCAGAGAGTCAGGCTCCTTCTTTTCATTTTGCCGTCTTTAGCGTTTGCCTCATGGCTGCGAGCTGGCTACTGGGATGCCGGCTGTCGGGCCCACATTCTAGAAGGAGAAAGAGAGAGGGTTATGCCTGTGGCCAACTATGCAGGTGCGCCCGTCTTTGAAGAACTTTCTTAGAAGTTCCATCTGCTGTTGACTTAAGCTTACAATTCATGGACTATCTCTGTGCCAGAAAGTCTGGTGCTCTTTCGGCTGGATACATTTCTGCCCGTTGCTAAGAAAGGAAGGGGGACAGTTAGTGGAGGGCAGCTAGCTAGCAGTTTCTGCCTTGCTTTCTACCTCGACTCCTGCTGAGGAGTCAAATGCAGAGGATATGCAATTTCTAGACGTAAAATCGTGTGACCTTCTGTCTCACGGCTGGCTACATGCAGAGGGCCTCATGATCCTTCGGAATTGCCCACGTAAGAATTAGCAGATACCAGCCCCACGGTTCCTCGGGCCCCTAGCCTCGGGGCTTCAGCTCGTGGTCTGTTTGGGCGCCGGCTGGATGTGCTTGTGGCCACTGGGGCCCCTCTCCTTGGGCTTGGGGTGACCCACAGCTGCTAGTGCCGTGTGTTGACCAAGCCTGTAGGACTGAGCTGGCCCTTGCAGCTGGAAAGATAATAATTTCAATGCCTGTATATTAGAGGGGAAGAGAATAGCTCATAAAATTAATTATTTGTCAGCCTAATTTGGAAAATTATTGCAACATATATGCACATAATTCTGGAGTCTGTCAGGACTCCACAGGAACAGCAGGAAGCACCCGGGCTTCGGGAAGAATAAAGCTTCCGGCCAGCCTGCCTGATTTTTCCTCCTCCCTTCAACCAAGCGGCAAGCCTCATCCATCAGGGGAAATGAGATATAATTTGTCCTGACTTTAATAAGCTCTTTGGATTTAACTCCTCTTGAGAAAGCATCAGAACGCCAAGGAGAGATGGTGTGGCCCGGCCACCGTGAGGCAGTGTGGGACATGGTGGCCGGTCCTTCTCAAAGAGAACTCAGGAACGTCCAGCCTCGGCCTGGGGGACAGAGCCAAGCGCGCGCAGGTGGCCCTTGCTGGCACCCACAGCAGACGTGGAGCGATGGGCAAGTGTTGGCTCCAGGGGCAGGGAGCACCCACCCGCTGCTGGGTGCACAGGTTGGCTCTCGAGTGTATTTCCTTCACAGAAGCTCCGGAAGGACAATGAGCTGGTCATCCGTACCTTGAGTTCAACACAATGGGCTATCGGTCCCTGAAGTAATTTAAACCTACTGTTCATCTGTCACATGGCCCATTTTTCTTTTCAATCCCGTCTATTATTGAGATCTATTAAAAATGTCTGATTTGTCTACTCGGGCTCTTCGCATTCTCAGCGTGGGCTAACACCTTGGACGTGTGGGGATTCTTTAATATAAACTTTCTCACCCCCCCGCTCTCCATACGCCCCCCATCCACCATTCTGTCATTGTCCTGTCTGCCAGTCCCATTGAATAGATCTTCTTAGCAGTGCTTGCCTGACCTTTCCTGCTCCAGGCGTTTTAAAATGCGACATATTAACTTACAAATCGAGCAGCAGAACTCTAAGGCAGTCCCAGCCACATGAACTTTCCAAGTGGGTGAGAGGAAAGGTCCCGCCTGCCACAGGAGCTGCGGCCTAAAATCTGGCTCACATGGAACCCGCTCGTCAAATCTCCATCATGATTACCCAAAATGAAATGGAAAATAACTTAAATTGACTCAGGAATTTCTTTCAAGATGCTCTGGAAATCAATATGCTTTCGGTTGCGAGTGGAAAAAGCCACAGCATGTAAGTTCTTCATAACTAAACGCCCAGTATAATTACAAGCATTTTTCTTACTGCCAATGTCGACGTCAGCAACTTTCCTATCATTTAGGAGGAGGAGAGCACTGTAGTCATCTGAAGCAATGAGGGGTCCAAATCCGACGCTGATGCAGTGATTGGTTCCCAAATTCAGGTTTTATTAAAAAACAGTTCAACTCCCCGCCAGAGTCCCATGCAGATGCAGTGTGACCATGGGGTTCTCAAGTGAGCCTGAGCATGGGATCCTGCTGGAGCATGAGTGTGAGAGATGACCACCAAATCCTAAAATACGCCTGTGTAGACAAGCAAACTTCCACCCGTTTCTTAACTGTGTTCACAAAGATGCAGATGTTGGTTTTTCTGTAAAGGGTCCAAAGACAAATTATACTATAAATCATCATTTTGAGCATGCCAAGGT
The DNA here is from genome assembly GCF_009762305.2 of Zalophus californianus. NCBI lineage: Eukaryota > Metazoa > Chordata > Mammalia > Carnivora > Otariidae > Zalophus > Zalophus californianus. The sequence goes on along the minus strand of NC_045604.1, from coordinate 110,870,732 downwards.
TTTAAATTTTTTCTGGTTTTATTTCTTTGTCATTTTTCTTCCTGTAACAGGTATTTTTGTGCTGTAATGATTTATTCTGGTTTCAGAACATTACCTTCTAATGAAAGAGAAATATTTCACATTTAAAGAGAGATGGAAAAAAACACCGGGTTATCCACATCTCTAAAACATTAGTAAAAGCTCCTAAATGTTCACTTGGGCTTTGAAAGGTTTTCTAAAGTAAGGATTATAAATGAACACTCTGTTTGCAAGCTTCATTCGCATCTCCTCTTGGGAAATTCTCAATGTGGCATAAATGACATTGCACAAAAGATTGGTTTCTCAATCCTTAAGACTTTCTAGGCCTCAGCCTGCACTACAGAAGAGGATAATGTAGTAGATTCTCCCAGAATCACCTACAACATTAAGAACTGTACAAAATGATGTAGGATGTTCCATTAGGAATGGGCTCGATTCGGTCTTTTAGAATTTTCAGGGAAGGAAAGGTTAGGATAGGAAACTAGCATTTTGGAGGAAGCCACTCTAATGAGATTTTGTTGTCCCCTGCTATGCGTGAGCATGCCATGCCTCACCCTGGTCACCCCCCCGGCAGTCGTGAGAGACAGGTGTCACTGCTCCTATTTCACAGAGAAAAATGGGAGCTCCAGGAGGTAACTAACTTGCCCAAAGTCACATAGCTGGAAAATGCTGGAACTTGTGCTCTTTTCTTTCTGCATGTATCAAACATGGACAAAAATTACTTCCAGATTTCTGGTGTAGCTTGAATATAGAATAGAAAACAGGCAAGATCTCATCTTATGTTCACACAGCAAGTGGATTTGCAGTGGTTTGTGGACAATTTGGACTGCAGTCTACAATAGGAAATCTATTTGACAATGAAACCCAGTACACACACACATAAACACACACACGCACAGGTGAAACAGAAGATTCATAAACCAGTAGTCACCCTTACACTGTGTGATGTTCTTTGATATTTTCTAACCTATTTCATTCTGTTTCATTCTCCCATTCTTTCACAAACGCTAGCTGTGACCACTAAATTGATTTCCTGGTCTGCTAATGCATTTGTGACCTACAGTTTAAAGAACACTGAATTCAAGCGACATAGGGTGCTTGGTTCAGCTGATCTTGCATCCCTTTCAGAAGAGGGTCCCACTGGCCTGTAGGACAAATCAGGGTCCGCAAGGGAGACACCACTGAAGCCCACAATAAAAAACCGAACAGGGGTCTTAGTGAGGGCATGAGCGGGGTGACCCGCCTGGGTGCAGAGCCAAGATCTGGGGACTGGAGGAGGGTTCCAGCACCTGGATCTGTGCAGATGACCTCATGAGTGGGGAGAGTTTCCCAGGGGGAGACTTGCCCTTCAGTTGCCGCTGGAAGACACAAGGAAAAATCAAACCAGTCTTAAGTTGCTGTGACCAGCATATTATTTTGTCATGTACAGGATGGTCTTCCCGACAAGCCTGGAAACTCTTCGAGGGTGGGGGCTGTGTCCAATTTGTCTCTGCATCCCCAACTCCAAGCACAATGCCTGATATGTAAATAAACAAGGCATAAATAGATCTCTGATTAAAGACAGATGCTCCTCATTTCTTCTTCAGTCTCCAATGCTATGTCAGTTTCATCTCCATATTCAGCATGACGCCCTCCCTTCTCTCCTGCTGCTTCTTATCTCAGAAGCTCCAACGAAAGCCCAGCACCCGCCTGCTCTGCCCCCACACATTGTCCCTCCCTAGCCTAAAAACCGGTCGCAAATGTTTTCTCCTCAATGCCTGACAAAAAAATTGGGGAAAATAAGTTCAGAAAGGGCCACACAATGTTTTTAAAGTTTTAAAGTATTTTTTTTATTCAGGTCATTAATAAAAGATACTCAAGTTTATTTGTCCAAGATTTGTTATCCTAATAATGTGTTAGGAATGTTTAATGCAGTGAGAACATTCAGGTGTATCAAAACCACAAGAACCGTAACAACACAAGAACTCATCCACAGCCTGTAACAATCTGGAATTAAAGATAACACCCGACACACAAATTGTAATGTATACATCCATGCAGCAATGTGGAGCCAGTAATTCTTCCAAATAATGAGTTTGCTTCTCCCCCTATTTGAAAGGCAGAGACATTTAATTCTGTAGATTGCCAGGAGAACTAGATGCCCATGAATCCCCACTAAATTCTGGATAGACACCGCAGTCCTTAATATCTGAAATCATCCACTTTAAGGCTAATGAAAAACAGAGTGCGCAGTTGTGGTGAAGACTGAAGACACTGCGCCCCCCCAGCGCAGTGCGGGGGCACCCTCCAGAAGCTGCTGCCCAGCCCGCGACTCCATCCCCAGCGAATGGGTCCAAAGTGAGGAGACCGTTTCCCAGGCAAGGTGGCCCACGCCAGGCTGCCCCCCGGCACCCTGGAGGGCCATGAGAGATGAACTGTTTCTGCAGTAGCTCGCTGGCTTTCTGGGTTTATCTATAACAGATAAGGCAGGGCTACTTTACTGTAATTTCATTCCATGCTAAGTTCAGCTGATTTCACAGCATCGTCAGGGGGCTGCCCAGCGCCGTCAGCCTGGGTTTGCCCCCGTCCGGTGGGGGTAAGAAGCAGGCTGCAGAAGGCAATCTTTGTCCTAGCACAGAGGCTCCTGTCCTGGGAGACTCCATGAATTCCTACAGTGTCACTTTGTTCACTTTGTCTGACGTGTTGTGAATCTCCACAACGTCAGATAGCCCTGTGGTCTCCACTGCTTCCTGTAGATTCACAGTGACCGTAAACCGGTTCTGCCCTTTACGTAGACTGAGTCACGATAGCACAGAATTTACTCAAGGGTGTTGCACGTGAGCTTTACAGAATCTGCATAATTTCGTTTGAGCAAAGAGCAGGAACGCTGTGTCTGAGAAGCTATGCCCACAGTAGCTGATGGGCCACCCATCTGGGTGCTGCGGGTGAGCCCCATGGCCTCGGAGGGCCCTTGCATCTCCTCCTCTGGTCTGCACAACTCGATCTGCACCATCAATAGGGTGCCTGGTCTGGCTCTTTGGAGCACCTAGGTGGCTCAATCGGTTAATCGTCTGCCTTCGGCTCAGGTCATGATCTCCAGGTCCTGGGATCAAGCCCCATGTCCAGTTTCCGGCTCAGCAGGAAGTCTGCTTCTCCTTCTCCCTCTGCCTCTCCCCCCTGCTCGTGCTCTCTCTGTCTCTCTCCCTCTCAAATGAATAAACAAAATATTTTTAAGAAATAAAAAAATAAATAAACAGACTTTCTTGGATAAGTAAATGGATGATTCCAAGTCAGGTCTCCAGCAGGTAATGCATAAGATGAGCCTGCAAGATCTTGACCTCTCAAAACACAAAGAAACTATCAAACACTAGGCAGGGCTTGTCAGACTCATGCCCACCTGGAGAGATTCCCACTAGTTAAAGATGGGAACCTATGAAAATCAGTACCACTAATAATTGCAATGAAGTGAAATGCTTCAAATACATTTCAGTCCATGGATTCATAACAGTATTGTTTTTAAGCCTCATTGGTCACCTTTGGAGAATGTAACAGAAACTATTGTATGCTGAATTTGTATAAACCTTCCCAATCAAAACTCTCAAGATGTATAGGGAGATACTTGACTTGATTGGTGAACATCATAGTTTTAATATCTGGTTTTATTCTTGAGATGGCTCCATTCAGACTGCGTGCAGACTTTTAACCTCTTCAGATACATGGAAGTTACTATTGACGAGAAAGTATTTGCACAAGTAGCTAGCTGGTCACATATTTGAAGATTATCTATTACCTTTTCCCCAGTTAGGAGAAACTTCTTCCTTGCCATTAACTGGAATGCAGATAATTCAACCTCCATAAATGGCGCTTTATGGGTATAATGTTTCTCTAGGTTAATAGCTTTTCCTTTTATTTCTTTGACAGACATAATGTTGAGTGGTTTTTTGTGATGAGGTGAATGGATTGGATTCTGAGCAAATGTTTTCCGTATCAAGTATTTCAGAATAATGGGTGTTTCTGTGAATCTACACAGATGCTGTTGTCAGTCTTTATATTTTGCCTCCAGAGTTCAGACAGTGACTCCTTAGAATTGTAAAATCGATCCTATATCACAACTGCACAGGTAACTCCATAACCAAGCTGAGTTTCTGCTTTGACCCTGTGCGGGTCAGGATGCTTCCACAAGGTCTCGGCAGTTCTCGACAGTGTCCACTCGGTGCTCAGAAATGTCAGTTAATGGGGCACCTGGGTGGCTCAGTCAGTTGAGTGTCTAACTCTTGATTTCGGCTCAGGTCATGATTTCAGAGTCAAGAGATCGAGCACCACGTTGGGCTCCACACTCGGCGGGGAGTCTGCTTGAGATTCTCTCTCTCCCTCTGTCTCTGCCCCTTGCCCCAACTCATGTGCAAACTCTCTCTCTCTAAAATAAATAAGTCTTAAAAAACAGAAATAGGAAACAGAGAAGTTCCCATTTTTGAGTAATGCTATTAGAAGACCAATGGATGGCATGTCAGGTGGTCCAGAGACAAATTTAGTTCAGATCATTAAATCCAAAAAGTCTCCATCACAGGTGGATGAATACTGATCGTTCTAACCTCACCTGACATGTGGCATTATCTTCAGCCCCTCAAAAGAAGTTCTTTTGTCAAAAGTGTTGCCATTTTTTTTGTCTTTCACAAAACAGCAACAAAAAAAAGTTCTTGGATATTATTAGATTTACCATTCCGATAGCATCATTTAATGAGTCTGAGGCCACAGGCCACCTCTTACAGAGGAGAACTTCTCTGTGAATAAAACAATGGATTTCTTGAATCTGAGGCCTTTCAGATTGAATTTTGCAGTAAAGTCTTTATACCGTTCTGTTGGCTTTGGTATACAAAACTTATAACTGTGTTCTTTGATACCTGATTTATTCCCAATATCCATTTAGCTTTTGGCCATCTCATCCTTCCTAGCATGTCTGGTATGGGGTATACTGCGGTGCCCCTGTCGCGATCAGTTGCTTGGGGGGGGGGTCTGCCCATCCCCAGCGCTGGCACAGGGCCTGCTCAGGGCTCACTGCTGTGACCCCCCGGGAGCTGTCCGCCGCCTCACCCAGGGCCCCCCTTTCCCACGGCCAGCCTGTGGCTAATGGCGCCGCTGTGGGCGTGGGAAAACCCAGTCCCTCGGCCTCAGGTGAGGACAGCTGGAAGGGCTCGGCTGAGGTCTGGCCAGCTACCCTCTTGCAGAGCATCTCCTGCGCTGTCCTGACCTCCTCACTTCCTTCTGGGTGCATCTCAGCCCCCGTAGAGCCGATACAGGAAATGGCTCACAAACAGGACGCTCAATCTGACACAGGTGTGCGTTTTTACAACGTAAGTAACACTCTCAGCATGCGAAAGGGCTCCTTCCTTTTGAAGGAGTCCATCGGAACGTTTTGCTCCATATTATCTTCCCACTAAGTTTGTCCCTGGGTCGTCTGATGTGTCGTCCACACAGCTCCTCGCAGCGTTACTCAGAAGGGGTACCTGTCCAATTTCCTGCGCCCCACTGGTCCCAGACAGGTGGCCAACGTTTCTGCGCCGTCGGGTAACATGAATGATTCCGCAGGCGGAAGGAGGAGTATTGGCTTTAGCTCTCAAGAGCAGCACGTTGTAACCAGCGTCTTGTCCTCGATCTGATATAGTTGTGACCAGACTCATAAATACCCTTCCTTCCTGTTTTGTAGCTGCAACCAATTTCCCACTTCTAATCTTTTCTGGGTAGGGTCAGTGCTGGCGTGATCTGCCAGGCATCCTCACTTCATCCAGTTCCTTTGCCGTCAGGTACTGACTTTAGGCTGAAGAAGGAGAAGGTGATCTGAGCACGCAAACCTCAATTTCAGATCATTGCCCTGACATTCCCTGGGTAGAAAATTTCTTTTACTATCTGACTTGGTGTACCTGATGACTCCCTTTATTTTGGGTTTTTTTTTTTTTTAAGATTTTATTTATTTTGAGAGAGAGAGCGTGAGCAGAGGGGAGGGGTAGAAGGAGAGGGAGAAGCAGACTCCCCCCCGGGACCCTGGGATCATGACCTGAGCCGAAGGCAGACGCTTAACTGACTGAGCCACTCAGGTGCCCCCGATGACTCCCTTTAATCAGAAAGTTGTTCATTGTGCTGTGGAAGTATGTCTCTATAAATACAAAATAGAATCAATAATATAGACATAAATAATTTTAATAAATATTTATATACTTAAATATAAAGTACACAGTGGACTGTGGGCCTTAATGACTTCAGAAATCAGCTTTTCAAAAAGTTTTGGTTGCATGCATTCTTAAGAAGTTTTTCAAATGAATTGAGTTGAAAAATCCAAAAAAGGAAGCATGCACTAGGCAATATTGACACATTCATTTCTATTTGATTAAAGACCTAAAATTCTGAAAAATTCATGACCTATGAATATTAATTATGTACTCTCTGATCCCAAATATTTCAAAAAGTCAATTATTTGAAGCTGTAAAACTCTGTAGTCCTCTTTATTGAGTTGATTTATTTAGGCAGCTTATTATTTTAAAACATTTTTATATTTCTAAAACCAAAGATTCGTTTTAAAATCCATCAAGAATCTGATCTTCCTGAAGAAGGGAAGGGAAGGAGGAAGAAGGAAATTTTTAAAAAATCATTCATATCTTACCAGCGAACCCCTAGCATCAGGAAATAAGCATAATCTCACACGCCCTCTGTGTATGACCGGGTGAAAATGCTGACAAATTGTTTGAAAAAAAAAAAATCCATACACACTTAACAGCAACAACAAAATCCACTGATGATAAGCAACTTGCAATGAACGTAAAAGTGACCTTGGGAGGATGGGCCGGTGGGGGATGTCGGGGAGGGTGCCGTTCCGTTTTGCTGCTCTGGGGCCTCCCTGCAGATGCTCCGTGGAAAGCGGGTAACAAGAACTGGATTCGGAAAGCGTCTAGCAAAGTCATGGCTAGTTTTGTGTTTTAAATAGACTTTAGTTTTTAGAGCAGTTTTAAGTTCACAGCAAAACTGAGCAGAGGGTGCAAAGATTTCCCATGTACCTCGCATCCCTCCCCATCACGGCACCCCCACCATCAGCACCACCCAGCAGAGGGGTCCATCTTTTACAGTCTCCAGCGACAGATCGCTGGCACCCACAATCCGTAGTTCACATTGGGGTTCACTCTCGGTGCCGTGTGCCCTGTGGGTTTTGATGAAAGTGTAATGACATGCGTCCATTATGACATCATACGCAATAGTTGCACTGCCCTAAAAAATCCTCTGTGCTCCTATCCCCCTCCCTCCCCTCTCCTGACAGCCACTAATGGACCACCTCCACAGTTTTGCTTTTTCCAGAGTGTCTTCTAGTTGGAATCACACACTATGGAGCCCTTTTAAACTGGCTCCTTTCACTTAGCAATATATGATGCACAGGTAAAGTTGTCGAATGTAATTTAACAGTTGTAAACTTTTCGGTGGCTGTGAGCAGCAGTTGACAACAAGGAAGAATCGAGAGACATCAGTAACTCTGGTGCTGATGTAACCCATCGGAGGCACCTGACTGGGCCTCCCTGCCCTGTGGTGCCTCCTACATGCCCATTCCAAGAAATCCCACCTTCGGCCATCGCTTTATCCCAGCCACAGACTTCCTATAACGGATCAGTTCCTGTTTCTAAAATTGCTCATGTGGTTTCTCCATCCATGCACTGTAGTCATTAGGTGCCCGTGGGTGCTGGGTGCTCACGACAGAGCTCCTTGTCCTTGGCTGGGAGAATCAACACAGCATTTAAGCTCTGTTGAATTTAAGACTGAGAGCATCCTAGGATCAGTGCAGGGGGAATCATCTAGAAAAAAAATGGATTTTTTTTTTCTTTTTTTGAGCAATGAAAACCACAGAAGAGCATAACACCTGTCACCTTACCAGACCTCTTCAAGGCCTGCAGTTAGGGACAAGGAAAGGACTGCACTTGAAATGCTAATTATCTGGGGAGAAAAATGTCTGTGGGGGCCTTATTCAGAGCACTGGGAGGCCCCCGCTTCCCTAAGCTCTCCTGTGAAGACTGCAGAGAAGTCCGACCTAGGAGCGAGGCCCTTGCCTTTCCTCACAAGAGGAGACTTCCACGGCCCTCAATAATTAAGGCCTTTCAGCCTCTGTGGGAAGCACTGTCGAGAAGGATTTCTTGGCTGTAGCTCCTTCTCTCATTCTAGGGAATTTTTAATTCCATCGTCTACATGTTTGTGAGTCATTTCCGATGACAACAGTTAGGGCGACAAGAAGCTGAGGGGTGGCTAGGACAGCTGGTGATTTTTTTGGACAAAGCCCCAGGCGGGCAAGAGATAGGAACCTCTAGCATCCAAAGGAGGCTCCAAAACCTCCTTCCTGGGACTTTGAGAAGGAACGTGCATCCAGCTCCATGAGCTTTGAAGCGAGGATGCAGCTGGCAGAGCCATACTTACCTCCTGGTTTTACGTGACTCCAGGGAATAAGAAGGGAGGACAGAACTGCCTTCTTGCCTGGGTCAGCGCAGCTCCCTGGGGTTTTGCTGAGACGACGGCAGGCGAAGAGACGCGCTGACGTGAGGGTGAACAGCCCGACCCAGGAGAGCATCAGCTTCCTGTTACGTTGCACCAAAGCAATGCAGAGATGCAAGACGTCCCCTTAGGGCACTAAGACATCATTGCTTAATTTAACTTATGCAAAATGCCAAGTTTTTAGAAGTGTTAGATCAGTGTTAGGTCATCTAGAGAATATCACAACATTGGATGGGAACGTTTTATGGAATTCTAGAGTCAGTGACTGGGCCCACGAGACCCCAGAAGGAAGCCTTCAGAGAGCGATGCATTCCTCTATCCCCGCGAGCGTGGCTTCCGGGAGAAAAAGCCCAACACTTCCAAGTCTCCTCCTAGTCACCCCCCATACTTTTCTTCCCTCTCCCTGAGAGAATTGGAGGTTTAAGACCAGCAGCGATCTCTTATATGTCACGGTGCTGTGGGCCAGGAACTGGAGCAGGCCTGAACAGGTAGCTCCTCAGTCCACTGGCAGCTGGGCTGGGGGGCGGGGCGGGGGGGGCGTGGATCCACTCACATGTCTCGGCCTCAGCAGGGAAAGCTACAAGGCTGGGCTCCCCTGAGACTGCAAGCTGCTGTCAGGGTCCCGGACTTCTTACAGGGCTGCTCGGGGTGCTCCCAGAGAGGCTGGTTCTGGAGAATAGAAGCTTCAGGCTCAGCAAGGCCGGGGTGGTATTCCACAGGTCGGAGTATTCAAGGAGCCCGCGCGCAAGGGGCCCAGACCCAGACATCACCCCTCAGTGGGAGAAAAGCATCAAAGAGTTTGCAGCAGTTTTTAAAAGTCAGATTTCCTGTGATATAATTTACAGAAAATGATACAAATCCCCCCTTTTTAGTGTACAGTTGTATATGTTTGGATAGACGCACACCATCCACAATCACAACCGTGATCAAGATAGACGATCTCTGTAACCCCCAAGATCCCCCTGCGCTGCCCCTCTGTACTCCAGAGCAGTTATGTTTTCGGCATGCATTTTTCTGTTCTTTTATTTGTAAGCTCTTTGTGTCTTCGCCTTTAAAGTGAGATTCTAAATTGTTGCTTTAAACAGTCAGCTATATTTGAGAGTGAGTCAAAAATAAGAAAAATATATTCTACCTATCCTCGTCTTAACCGGTTCTGGAAATCACCCATTTCCCTGCATAGATCTACAGCTTCAGTGTCCATCTGATATCACATTCCTCCAGTGTTTTTCACAGTGTTTTCCGTCTTCCTGATGACATCTTTATGATGCTTCCCCAGGACAAGGACCCTGGGACCATAGATTTTCCCATTAGTACTTGAAACATGTCACTCCATGGCTCCTGGCTCACTTGGCTTCCGATGAGAAAGCCCTTGTAACTCCCTCCTTTGTGTCTCTGTACTATTGAACTTGTCTGGGCATCCACAGCCTCTAAGCACTCTGCCCTCCGCTGCCCGCCCCCATTCAGCCACTAGCACTTCATTAGGAATTTCAGCTGAGTTTTCCCTACCAGGCTGTACAGTATCCCTCATCCTCTCTCCTGCTCCGTCCCAGGTGAGCCAGCACTCACATGGTCTCCCCTCCAAGAGGCCCGTCTTTTCTCAACATTCCAGACTATTCGGTGGCCCCGTTGACCTTGGATTTCCTTCGGGCTCAAGAGAAGTTAAGATTTTGTAGTTAGTTCAGCTTCTTCTTATTCTCAGATGTGACATTCTTCCCAGCGTTCTACATCCTACAGGCACTGTGATCCCCCCGGCCCTTTTTTTTTTTTTTTTAATTCAAAAATGCGGAGTGGGGAAACGGACCGTTTGCTTGCCGCCTTGCAGAGGCAGGGACCGAGGAATATCACAGCCAGAGTCCAGAGAGGACAGGAAAAAAGCGTGACTTGAAGAGTACACTTGAGGGGCTTGGGGGAATTTTATGCTTTTTTCACTTCTGCCTAACGAGATGGGCTTTTGAAGAAGAGAATAATGAGAGGCTTAGTCATCTTTAACAGAACCATGCTCTGTCCCCATATGCTCCGTTTCAGGAGACTGTTGTCTTTATTTCTTTAGCTGGAGCCAAAGGATCTTATTGGCTTCTTTGTCTTATTTTTGAAACAAGCTCCTAAAGGACAAGGACCTTCTTTTTCAGAGAGTTGGATGTCACAGCCCGTGGGCTGGTCCCCTCCTTTGAGGCCACAAAGGTCCTTGTCCTCTAACAGCTAGCCATGTCACATCACTGCCTTTTTCAAAACACTCTGGATTCCCCGTGGCCCACCGTGTATGTTACCAACCACTGTGTTTGAGGAGACAGTGCCCAACCCGACCCACCCACATCCTCAGCCCAGCTGCCCACGTGTGCCCCGTGTCTAGCCATGCTCACTCTTTTCCCATGGTACGCCAGGGTTTTATAACGCCAGGCCTCACTCCATCTTCCCAATGGAGAAAGCCTTTCGCAAGGCCCTTCCCTCTTCAGACAACTGCACTTTCTTCCAGAACCAGTGCAGGTGCCTCCTGACCGCGGCCGTCTGTGCTTTCCTCAGACAGATTCGGCTGCTCTGTCCTGGGCGTCCACTGCTCCAGAGAGCGATGTGCCTGTTTCCGTTACATGAGTATCTCCCCAAGATCATGACTTCTGGAAGGCAGGCCATTTGGCAAGCGTATAGCTGGTCAATAACAGAAAGACAAAATGGTGGTCCCTGTGACAGACAAAGAGAAATTTAGCCTCCAAATGAGTGAACAATCCATATGGGAGGGGATGCTTTTTTTTTTCCAGATGGAGGATAAATGGTCTTGAAACACAGTGGTACCTAATGGGGGAGGGGGTCTCTCAGTGAAACCTTGCCTGGATCTCAAACCCTGAGTAACTGAGAAACGAACCGGAGAAAGCTCTCATTAACTATTTACCTGGGGATTCCTGGGAAAGCCTCACCAGTGGAATGAGATGATCCAGTCCACTTTTCTGCCCATGCCTTAAAGAATTCTCCAGCAGAAAATGGGAAATGGCCCCAGTTCTTTTTCTTTGTAATGCCACTATTAGCTTCCGGAAACATTCGTCACACTTCCCTGTTGTCAATGCCGTAATGGCCTGTGAATCATGAGTGGCAGCTAAGAGTTTCTTTCTCATCTCTTCTCCCTACTGGGCCTCCTACCGTTTGTTTTGCTGTCTTCCACGACGGCCTTGGAACAGTGCCTACTGCACCCCCACAGAACGTGCAGATGGAAGCTGTGAATTCCACAACCATCCAGTTCCTCTGGAACCCTCCACCTCAGCAGTTCATCAACGGCATCAACCAGGGATACAAGGTACACAGACTTAGTTCAGAGTCCTGGGTGGCCGTCCTGGTCTGTCATGGTCTTGTGACCAATGAGAAGGCTGCCCACTCCTCATTTCATGGAGAACCCATTGTATCAATTTACCGAGTGTGTTGGCTTTGGTGGTGGGGGTGGGGGTCACCATTTATCCAAGGTCTTATCTGCTCTACTGGTTCAGAAACTCACATTATTAGTTTTCAAGTGGGTGGTTCATATGTAACAGAGCAATTTCTTTTGAGAAAAGCCATCCATTTAAAAATTAGCAGTGGAAAACCTATCTTGGTTGACTGGAATCAGCATTTGTACAAACCACATCTTCCTGGAGAGGAGTCCTCTCGGAAGAGCCCAGCCTTAGAACAAAGGGCGCTAGATCAAGGGAATGATATTTCTATCAGGTAAAGATATTTACTCCCTCCCCGTCTCAACTTCAAGGAGAGTTCTGTTCATAGAACCAAGACCAGTGAATTGAGGGCACCTACCTGGCCTGAATTAGAGGCACAGAGTCCCACTATGCAACCGCCCTCTGTTCTTAGCTACCAGGATATGTGACCTTCATAGATGTATTTGGATGCAATTTCCAAAAGTGTAGTCCATCCTGCCTTCTAGATCAGCTTCTGGTTGGACTTGGGGTCCCACCTTGATTTTACCTACAGCATAGTCACTAATGTCCTGCAGTAGCAGGTAAAGTCAGGGGAGATCTTGATGGAGAAAGGACTCCATGTGGTCTGCTTGAATTCTTGGTAATTTCAGATTCAAAGAGTATTATTTCCTTAGACACTTGGTTCACTTTTTTTTGCCCATTTGGATTCAACTTACAGAAACACTTTTTTGTTTTCACTAGAAAGGCAGATGCAGCTAGAAATTCGCCCTGCCTTTTCTTTTCCTTTTAGATTCCCCAGAGGAATCTACACTCAAAAGCCTTTTTGAAAGAAAATCATGTTGATCAACCAAGATGATTTTGCCTCCTTGACTTTCCTGTCAAATCTTATTGGCAAGACCAGAGCATTCATTCGATGGCTCAGTGTTGGTTTGATTTATATAAAAATACGCTTTGTGTCCCACAGCATATCAACCTCAAACCTAATTAACCCTGGAAATGTTTGGTGTCAAAGGAATTAAAAGTCACACTCATACATAATGTTGCCCGAACATTAAAACAACTTCCCTTGGAAAGTGTATATGTACTATATTTCTTTAAAATTGTAATTGATCTCCTAAAATTCTTTTCGGAAAACTAGTGTGACATAAATCGTAAATAATAAAGATTCCTTCCCATTGAATCAGGGGCTTCTCTTTGCAGCAGAGTAGGTGCTAGCTAAAAAAATATCTGTGTTCATGTTTCATTGATATTTGCGTTTATGTTTCATTATACTGATTAAGTCAAATAAAGATGGTTTTGTGTTTATTGCTTAGTGTTAAAAAACATTACGTTCTGCAACATCTTTAGGTGAGGAGAAAGTGAAGGTTTGAGGAGTGTCTGATATTCCAACATGGGTTAAAGTAGATATTTATATATACATGTATAAAATATATGTACAGGTACATATTTGTGTTTAATTATCTGTGAGATATCCTTTCAACTCCATATTTTTAAGTGGGATCATAAAATGTAGCATTTATGGAGTTTCTTAATCATGACTTTGCTTTCTTTGAAGATATATTAATCACAAAATAAAAATCCTGATACAGACTCAAGAGTGAAGGTGTGCAGTTAAAAAGGATCTCTTTCTCAACCTGTCCCATCACAGCTCCTCGCTTGGCCAGCTGAGGTCCCTGAGGCCACCACTATGGTCACCATCGCGCCAGATTTCCACGGAGTCCACCACGGGTATATAACGAACCTGCAGAAGTTCACTGCTTACTTCACCTCAGTTCTGTGTTTCACCACTCCAGGGGATGGGCCTCCAAGCACGCCTCAGCTTGTATGGACTCATGAAGACAGTGAGTATTCCTCCACCATGTGTCTTCTCAACAGTCACAAGTCAGGTGTCAGGAAGGTCCAGACCGTTGTCATATCCTGTGCTGGGCGGGGGCCGAGGAGGGTCATCAGGAATGTCTGTGTCCTCAGAGTGTTTGCAGTCTGTGCACCCTGGGGAGATAAGTCAGTGGGAAGTATTGGTAATGAGCAGTGGAAGGTGGTCCCTGGAACTGGAAGCCAGGTTAGCGGAAAGAGTTCAGAGGACCAGGGAAACAGTCTGGTCTTAGCCATGTGGTCCACCTGTGGTCTTGCTGGACTTCTCTTCCCCCAGATTTCAACTTGCAGTCCCCTTACCTTCTTCTTCTTTTTTTTTTTTTGTTCCAATATTCTTTTTTTTAATTTAAATTCAATTAATTAACATACAGTGTATCATTGGTTGCAGAGGTAGAGGTCAGTGATTCATCAGTCTTATATAACACCCAGTGCTCATGACATCACATGCCCTCCTTAATGTCCATCACCCAGTGACCCCATCCCCTACCCCTTCCCCTCCAGCAATTCTCAGGTTGTTTCATATGATCAGGAGTCTCTTAGGTTTGTCTCCCTCTCTGATTCCATCTTGTTTTATTTTTCCCCTCCTTTCCCCTACACTCCTCCGTTTTGTTTCTTAAATTCCGCATATAAGTGAAATCATATTGATAATTGTCTTTCTCTGATCTGACTTATTTCGCTCAGCATAATACCCTCTAGTTCCATCCACATTATTGCAAATGGCAAGATTTCTTTTTTTTTTTTTTTCTGATGGCTGAGTAGTATTCCATTGTATATATATATACACCACATCTTCTTTATCCATTCATCTGTCGATGGATCTGGGCTCTTCCCATAGTCTGGCTATTGTGGACATTGCTGCTATAAACATTGGGGTGCAGGTGACCCTTCAGATCACTACATTTGTATCTTTGGGGTAAATCCCTAGTAGTGCAATCACTGGGTCATAGGGTAGCTCTATTTCCAACTTTGGAGGAACCTCCATACTGTTTTCCAGAGTGGCTGCACCAGCTTGCATTCCCACCAACAGTGTAGGAGGGTTCCCCTTTCTCCACATCCTCACCAACATCTGTCATTTCCTGACTTGTTACTTTTAGCCATTCTGACTGGTGTGAGGTGGTATCACATTGTGGTTTTCATTTGTATTTCCCTGATACCAAGTGATGTCGAGCATTTTTTCATGTGTCTGTTGGCCATTTGGATGTCTTCTTTGGAGAAATGTCTGTTCACATCTTCTGCCCATTTTATGATTGGATTATTTGTTCTTTGGGTGTTGAGTTTGATAAGTTCTTTATAGATTTTGGATACTAGCCCTTTATCTGAGAAGACATTTGCAAATATCTTCTTCCATTCTGTGGGTTGTCTTTTGGTTTTGTGGACTGTTTCCTTTGTAGTGCAAAAGATTTTATCTTGATGAAGTCCCAATAGTTCATTTTTGCCTTTGTTTCCTTTGCCATCGGAGATGTGTCTAGCAAGAAGTTGCTGCGGCCAAGGTCACAGAGGTTGCTGCCTGTGTTCTGCTTGAGGATTTTGATGGATTCCTGTCTCACATTTAGGTCTTTCATCCATTTTGAGTTTATTTTTGTGTATGGTGTAAGGAAATGGTCCAGTTTCCTTCTTCTGCATGTGGCTGTCCAGTTTTCCCAGCACCATTTGTTGAAGAGACTGTCTTTTTCCATTGGACATTCTTTCCTGCTTTCTCAAAGATTAGTTGACCATAGAGTTGAAGGTCCATTTCTGGGTTTTCTATTCTGTTCTATTGATCTGTGTGTCTGTTTTTGTGCCAGTACCATACCGTCTTGATGATGACAGGTTTGTAATAGAGCTGGAAGTCCAGAATTGTGATGCCCCCAGCTTTGGTTTTCTTTTTCAACATTCCTTTGGCTATTTGGGGTCTTTTCTGGTTCCATACAAATTTTAGGATTATTTGTTCCAGCTCTGTGAAAAAAGTTGATGGTATTTTGATAGAGAGTGCTTTGAATGTATAGATTGCTCTAGGTAGCATAGACATTTTAACAATATTTGTTCTTCCAGTCCATGAGCATAGGACGTTTTTCCATTTCTTTGTGTCTTCCTCAATTTCTTTCATGGGTGTTCTATAGTTTTCTGAGTACAGACCCTTTGCCTCTTTGCCTTGGTGTATTCCTAGGTATCTTACGGTTTTGGGTGCAGTTGTAAATGGGATCAGCTCCTTAATTTCTCTCTCTTCTGTCTCATTGTTAGTGTATAGGAATGCAACTGATTTCTGTGCATTGATTTTATATCCTGCCACTTTACTGAATTCCTGTATGAGTTCTAGCAATTTTGGGGTGGAGTCTTTTGGGTTTTCCACATACAGTATCATGTCATCTGCGAACAGTGAGAGTTTGACTTCTTTGCAGATTCGGATACTTTTTATTTCTTTTTGTTGTCTGATTGCTAAGGCTAGGACTTCTAGTACTATGTTGCACAACAGTGGTGATAGTGGACAGCCCTGTCATGTTCCTGAACTTAGGGGAAAAGTTCTCAGTTTTTCCCCACTGAGAATGATATTTGCTGTGGGCTTTTTGTATATGGCTTTTATTATATTGAGATATGTTCCCTCTATCCCTACACTGTGAAGAGTTTTAATCAAGAAAGGATGCTGTACTTTGTCAAATGCTTTTTCTGCATCTATTGAGAGGACCATATGGTTCTTGTCCTTTCTTTTATTAATGTAGTGTATCATGTTGATTGATTTGAGGATGTTGAACCACCCCCTGCAGCTCAGGAATAAATCCCACTTGGTCGTGGTGAATAGTCCTTTTAATGTACTGTTGGATCCTATTCGCTAGTATCTTGGCGAGAATTTTGGCATCCGTGTTCATCAGGCATATTGGTCTGTAATTCTCCTTTTTTGGTGGGGTCTTTATCTGGTTTGGGGATCAAGGTAACACTGGCCTCATAGAAAGAGTTTGGAAGTTTTCCTTCTATTTCTGTTTTTTGAAACAGCTTCAGAAGAATGGGTATTAATTTTTCTTTAAATGTTTGGTAGAATTCCCTTGGGAAGCCATCCAGCCCTGGACTCTTGTTTGTTGGGAGATTTTTGATTACTGCTTCAACTTCCTTGCTGGTTATGGGTCTGTTCAGGTTTTCTATTTCTTCCTGTTTCAGTTTTGGTAGTTTATACATCTCTAGGAATGCATCCATTTCTTCCAGGTTGCCTGATTTGTTGGCATATAGTTGCGCATAATACATTCTTATAATATGTTCTTATAGTATAATATGTTCTTATTGTTTGTATTTCTTTGGTGTTGGTTGTGATCTCTCCTCTTTCATTCTTGACTTTATTTATTTGGGTCCTTTCTCTTTTCTTTTTGATAAGTCTGGCCAGGGGTTTATCAATCTTATTAATTCTTTCAAAGAACCAGCTCCTAGTTTCGTTGATCTATTCTACTGTTCTTTTGGTTTCTATTTCCCTGGTTTCTGCTCTGTTCTTTATTAATTCTCTTCTCCTGCTGGGTTTAGGTTCTATTTGCTGTTCTCTCTCCAGCTCCTTTAGGTGTAAGGTTAGGTTGTGTATTAGAGACCTTTCTCATTTCTTGAGAAAGGCTTGTATTGCTATATACTTCCCTCTTAGGACCACCTTTGCTGCATCCCAAAGGTTTTGAACAGTTGTGTTTTCATTTTCATTTGTTTCCATGAATTTTAAAATTCTTCTTTAATTTCCTGGTTGAGCCATTCATTCTTTAGTAGGATGATCTTTAGCCTCCATGTATTTGAGTTTTTTTCAAAATTTCCTCTTGTGACCGAGTTCCAGTTTCAAAGCATTGTGGTCTTAAATATGCAGGGAATGATCCCAGTCTTTTGGTAGTGGTTGAGACCTGATTTGTATCCCAGTATGTGATCTCTTCTGGAGAATGTTCCATGTGTACTTGAGAAGAATGTGTGTTCTGTTGCTTTAGGATGGAATGCTCTGTATATATCTGTGAAATCCATCTGATCCAGTGTGTCATTCAAAGCCCTTGTTTCTTTGTTCATCTTCTGCTTAGATGATCTGTCCACTGCAGTGAGTGGGGTGTTAAAATCCCCTACTATTATTGTATAATTATCAATGTGTTTCTTTAATCTTGTTATTAATTGGTTTATGTAATTGGCTGCTCCCATGTTAGGGACATAAATATTTACAGTTGTTAGATATTCTTGCTGGATAGACCCTTTAATTATGATAGTGTCCTTCCTCATCTTTTATTACAGTCTTTGGTTTAAAATCTAATTTGTCTGACATAAGGATTGCTACCCCAGCTTTCTTTTGATGTCCCTTAGCATGGTAAATGATTTTCTACCCCCTTTCTTTCAATCTGGAGGTGTCCTTGGGTCTAAAATGAGTCTCTTGAAGACAACATATCAATGGGTCTTGCTTTTTTATCCAATCTGATAGCCTGTGTCTTTTGATTGGGGCATTTAGCCCACTTATATTCAGAGTAACTATTGAAAGACATGAATTTAGTGCCATTGTATTACCTGGAAAGTCACTGTTTCTGTATATTGTCTCTCTTCCTTTCTGGTCTGTGTTACTTTGGGGCTCTGTCTTCATTTAAAGGATCCCCTTTAATATTTCTTGCAGGACTGGTTTAGCGGTCACAGATTCTTTTAGTTTGTCCTGGAAGCTTTTTAATCTCTCCTTCTATTTTCAATAACATCCTTTCTGGATCAAGTATTCTTGGCTGCATGTTTTTCTCACTTAGTACCCTGAATATATCATGCCAGTCCTTTCTGTCCTGTCAGGTCTCCGCGGATAGATCTGCTGCCAGTCTAATGTTTCTACCCTTGTAGCTTACAGACCTCTTGTCCCGAGCTGCTTTCAGGATTTTCTCTTTGTCTCTGAGATTTGCAAGCTTCCCTATTATATGTTGAGGTGTTGACCTATTTTTATTGATTTTGAGGGGGGTTCTCTGTACCTCCTGGACTTGAATGCCTGTTTCCCTCACCAGATTTTCTGCTATAATTTACTCCAGTATACCTTCTTCCCCCCTTTTCCTCTTCTTCTGAGATCCCCATTATTCTAATATTGTTTCACTTTATGGTATCATTTATCTCTTGAATTCTCCCCTCGTGATCCAGTAGTTGTTTATCTCTTTTTCTCAGCTTCTTTGTTCTCCATCATTTGGTCTTCTATATCACTCATTCTCCCTTCTGCCTCCATTGTAGTTAGAGCCTCCATTTTTTATTACACCTCATTAATAGCCTTTTTGATTTTGACTTGACTAGATTTTATTTCTCCAGAAAAGGATTCTCTAGTGTCTTCTATGCTTTATTCAAGCCCAGCTAGTACCTGTGTAATCGTCATTCCGAACTCTAGTCCTAACGTCTTACTTACGTCCATACTGATTAGGTCCCTGGCTGTCAGTAGTGCCTCTTGTTCTGTTTTTTGAGATGAGTTTTTCCATCTTGTCATTCTGTCCAGAGAAGAATTTACATGAACGAGAGAACAAAATACTAAAACGGCAACAATGACCCCAGAGAAATATAGACTAAACAAATCAGAAGAGACCCAAAACAAAAAACCAAACAAAAAAAAGAATATAATCAGACAGGTGAGCAGAACATAGCAATACACTGGATCTTGTGTGTATTTTGGTCTGTTTATTCGAAGAAGCTGCATCCCAAAATTGTGAAGAAAGAAAACTTATATAAGTTTTTCTATATATATGTACACACACACATGCAAATAAAATTAAATACAATGAAAAGGTAGAATGCAAGTGTAAAAATGAAAATTAAAAAAGATTTTAAAAAAGAGTTGATAAAATAAGACATTGGTTAAAAAAGGAAGGAGAAAAAAATAAAATTGAAAGACTAAAGAGTTGTGGGGAAAAAAATCACGAATTCTATATATTCTTTTCCCCCTAGCACTGGAGTTTTGCAGTTCTCACTGATCCGTAAAGTTGGTCTTGGCTGGATGTTCTTGCTGATCTTCTGGGGTGAGGGGCCTATTGCGCTGATTCCCAAGTGTCTTTGCCAGAGGAGGAATTGTACCGCCCTTGACAGGGGGCCAGGCTAAATAATTTGCTCTGGATTGCTCTAGGTGGCTTTTGTTCTCTGAAGGCTTTCTGTGCCATTCTAGAGGATGAGAATGAAAATGGTGTCCTTCCAATCTCTGGCCCCGGAGCCAAAAGCTTGGGGCCCCACTCCTTAGTGAGCCCTCAGGGAAAAGCAGCCAATCCCTCCTCTTTCCCTGGTCTCTGGCTCCACTCCAAGCATTTCTATCTCAGGCACGTGACCCCGCTTTGCGTCTCCAAACCCTGCAGACTCCTGTGGTGCTCACTCGCCCCACTCCTCCCCGGGGGGGAGAGGGGGAGGGTCTTGCCGAGGTCCTGCCGCTTGCTGGGCCCCTGCTCGGAGAGCAGTCACCCGACTGTGCCACAGTTCGCAGTATATGTCAACCCCGAGCTGAGAGCCCACTCCTGGGCTCGCTGATTGCAGCCGGCTTCCCTGCTCTGATGCCTGGGAGCTCTGCCACACTAAGGCACCCCCAGTCTTCCTGGGACCCTGGGGTTCCTGAGACCACACTGTCCCACCTAGGGTTCTGCCCCACTTGGTTGCCTGAGCGCCTTTCAGGTAGCGGCATCCTTCACTGGAGCAGACTTCTAAAAGTTCTGATTTTTGTGCTCCGCTGCTCTATCACTTTCCAGTGCTGGCTGATGGAGGCTCCCTCCCCCTATGGCTTATCTTCCGATATATTGCCTCGGATTCACTTCTCCACATCTCCTACCTTGCAGAAAGAGTCACCTTTTTATTTGTAGAATTGCAACTATTCTTTTCTTACATCTCTGGTTGTGTTCACAGGTGTTCAGAATGATTTGATAACAATCTAGCTGAATTCCTGGGACCATACCAAACTAAGATCTCCTCCACCATCTTGCCAGATCCCCTTACCTTCTTCTTGAATGCCCCGTCAGGCCTCCTGGCTGTGCCTTCCCTGACCCTCCCTGGGGCGGCTCAGCCCAGCCCCTCTGAGCACCTTCACGTGGCATCGTCCCCATCTGCTCAGTTCAGACCACCTCCTTCTCTGCCCTCAGGCCAGCTGACACCTGCAGAAAACATTATCTAGTGAAGCTCTCTGAGAAAATGACCACAGATGTGCACCAACACTTGAATAGGGGAAGGCTCATTGCATTTATTTGTAACTGGAAAAAAAAGAAAAACATTAAATGTTCCACAGGGGTGTAATTTTAAAAATTATGGAATGACAGTATACTAAATATTTTGTCATTATTAAAAAGTTTTTAGAGAAAATAGTCATGATCTAGTTGTTAGGTGAAAAAAATAATATGCAAAACTATAGGAGATCCAAATTTTATAAAAACACACTTGTATAAAACTACATGAGATGACAAAAAACCTTGAAAGAAACATGTCACACTTCAGACAGTTGTTATTCTATGTGGTGTGATCATGCGTATTTTCTACATTTTCGTTTGGATTTTGCCACATATTCTCATTTCTACAGTGGGTATGTACTCTCTTTATAAGGAGAATTGAAACTAGTATATGTTTTAAAAAAAAGTCACCCGGGGCTGCCACTTGCCTGTCTTCTGGCTTCCTCCGGTCCCGGCCACGGGGCTCTGGGTGTGGCCGGCCTCCTGTGCCACTGAGGGTGCCGTGGCCCAGCCAGACCTGCTCCCCAAGGCCTTGGCTTCGCTGTACTCACCAAGGTGGCATTTACAGAGGTCAAGGCTGTCCAAGATGAGCTTCCTCCTCCTCTGCTCCCATATCGGGGCCCCTCTGTTCTCACCCCAGTTCGTCTCTCAGAGGATGAAGAGTCTGACCGGTTGTCAGCCCACAGATACGCTCAGATCTCCCTCATCCAAAAGTGGCAACTCCGCGCCCACCCCGGCACATTGAGTTCCTGGTGAGCTCACTTCCTTCTCAGAGAAGCTATTCCTTGGACCCCTAACCTCTCACACTCCCCATAATGCTTAGCAGCCGCTCTCACCCCACCCCTGGACTATGACGACCTTACGAAACACAGTTTTGTCAGCTGCTGCAACTGCATCGGGTGATACGATCGTGTGGTTTTTCTTTTTAGTGAGTTGTTGATACAGCGGATTGATTTTCAAATGTTGAACCAGCCTCGCACACTTGGAGGAGATCCCACTTGGTCCTAGTTCGTAATTATTGCTTATGTTGTTGGATTTTGTTTGCTAATAACTTTGTGGGTGATTTTTTGCATCCAGGTTGACGAGAGATACTGGTCTGCAGTTTTATTTTCCTGGACTTACTGTCCGTCTGGTGTAGTGTCAGGATAATGCTGGTCTCATAGAGTAAGTTTGGAAGTGTTCCCCCTCTTCTGCTTTCATTCTTTTTTTTCTTAACGATTTATTTATTTATTTGAGAGAGAGAGTGCATGAGCAGGGGGAGGGGCAGAGGGAGAGAGAATCCTAAGCAGACTCCGCGCTGAACACAAAGCACAGCACGGGGCTCGATCTCACGAGACCATGACCTGAGCTGAAACCAAGAGTCAGATGCTCAACCGACTGAGCCACCCAGGCATCCCAGCCCCTCTTTGGCTTTCTGGAAGAGATTGTGTAAAGTTGGTGTCAATCCTTCTTTAAATGTTTGGTGGCATTTTCCAGTGAAATCCTCTAGGCCTGGGTATTTCTTTTGGAAGGGACATTTTAATTATAAACTCAGTGTCTCCAGGAGTCATTGTACTATTCTGTTGTCTGCTTAGTCTTGGGTGAGTGTTGGCAGTCTGTGATTTTCCAGGGAACCGATCCCCTGAGGTGTCAAGTGTGTGCGTGTAATGTCGCTGGCAGTATTCCCTGCGTATCGTCCCGTGGCTGCAGGAGATGTCCTCACCTTTCTTGTTTCATCCCCGATATTGCTGATCTCTTTTTCTGTTTCTGTCATTCTTCCCAGAGATTTGTCAATTTTATTGATTTTTTTTTTTTTTGAGGAACCAGCTTCTTATTTCATTGAGCTTTCTCCATTGTTTTCTGATTTTCAGTTTCATTGATCTTTGCTGCTAATATTTCCTTCCTTCTGCTTTCTTTGGGTTTGTTTTTTGGTCTTCCTTTTTTAATTTCTTGCGGTAGGTACTTAAACTATTGATTTGAGGCCTGTCCTCATTTCTTTTATAAACAGTGCCATAAATTTTCCTCTCCACACTGCTTTAGCTGTATCCCACATATTTTGATATATTGTGTTTCATTTTCACTCAGTTCTATGTGCTTTTGTTCCCTCTGAGACTTCCTGTTTGGCCCATGAATTATTTAGAATTGTGCTAGTTAGTTTGGAGATTTTCCTCTTGTCTTTCTGCTACTGATTTCTTGCCTGATTCCACTATGGTCGGAGAGCACACTGTACAATTTCAATTCCTTTAAGTTTATTGAAGTTTGCTTTATGGCCCAGCACATGCTCAGTCTTGGTGAATGTTTCATGAGTGCTTGAAAGGAATAATGTGTATTCTGCTGTGAAACCCACTTTTCAATTATAAATTGTATATACCACCCCCAACAATAGTTTAGGATTAAAGGAGAAGGTTGATGAAGTTTAGCTTTTCCATTTTTAAAGAAAAAAAAAAATGTATGCCTATCTTATCAAGTCTTGTTTCGACTGTGATAATATTATAATTAAATGTTGATTGATCAGTCCATTCATCATCTGTCCAACACAGAAACGAGTATGCACGCTTATATTCGGGTGTCTGTGGAGCACCCACTGTGTGTGAGGTAGGCAGCTGGGTGTTGAAAGGGTTGCAAAGATAAGTAAGCAGAGCCTCTGCCTGTAGAGCTTCTCGCCTGGTCGGATGGGAGGGACGTGGCTGAGGCCAGTGCCCCCGAGGAGGGAGGTCTGGAGAAGTGGCTGTAGCCGCCCAGCGAAGAGCATCTGGTTGAGGAGCATCAGGTGTCGGGTAAGTCTTGTAGAGGAGGTAGCAACTGAGCTGGGTCTTGACTGATGAGCTCTCCATGCAGACAATGGCTGAGGGCATTCCAGGTGGGAGGGAACAGTGTCCACAGCGGCAAGGAGAGTACACGAGTGTGAGAGAGTACGAGCGAGGTGTTTGTCGAGCCTGTGGTGCAGCGTGTGGGGGTTGGGGAGGGGACGAGCTCCAGAAAACAAGAGTCAGGAGAGTCTCAACTGCTAAGTTCAGGCACTTGGACAGACCCACAGTAGGTTCTCCATGAGGGGTGTTATTTGAATCAATCCGTGTTTCGGAAGTTCTGTCTGGGGTTTGTGAGGATGCGCTGGAGGTAAAGGTGGAGGAAGCTGGGAAGAAGGCACAAGATTAAGAGAGCCCACACCCATGCTGTGGAGACAGCGGTAAGACATGTCGCAGGGAATTTGGAGGCTCATTAATAGAGGGGTGGAAGGAATTATCTACGATGACTCAACATGCTTTGGTTTATGTGACCGCGTAGTGATGATGCCAGCAATCAAAGTGTGGGACGCAGTCTCGGGTGAGGATGCTCCGCCGACTTGGGACGCACATGGTGTGCGGTAGCTATGGGGCGTCTGGGCCCGTGTGTCTCAAGTGGGTTGGGGGGTCCTAACAATTTGCGATTGTGATCCTACTTTCCAGGAAAGGGTTAGGGAAGGTAATTGAATATGTGGTCTAACCCCAGATGGAAATACCTGAAATCCCTTCCACCTCAGGGTGTCTGAGCTCCAAGGTCCCCAGCAGTTAAAGCCCCCCAAGCAGCTGAAGTCGCTGTAGGGATCAGGTGGGCAGTGTAGAACAAGAGGGCTAAGAGAAGAGTGACCCTGGGGGGCTCTGGCCCGGTCGTGTGGGACTGAGGGTGCAGAGGTGCTGCACAGGGGGCCCGCGCAGGGTCCCGGAGGAGGAAGGAGCCTGGCTTGGATGAAGGGTACTTTCTGCACTCATCCGTAGGAAGGCTCAACCCAGCCCCCTTAGGTGGGTAGATGGGGTGGGGAAGGCAATGATAGGGGACAAATGTTACGAGCACCCCCCCTTATAGCTGCTCTTCATTATGCCCACGTTTTCCTCTGTTACTCTGTTACATTTATTCAAAGAAGAGGCCAGGGCAACACCCCCGGCTCAAGCCATAGCCTGGTCCAGGTGGATATCAGACTTCACTTTTCAGAGGATGTTTATTAAAAATACAAAGTGGCAGAAGAAGGTAACTTCTTCCAAAGAGAAGAGAGAAGACTCCTGGCTGAATTGTTTGCTAAAAAAAAAAAAAAAAAATCCCAATTGTTGCCAGTTAAGCAAGCAGACAGACATGGTGGGGAGACATCTCGTGAAGCTCCGTGACCAGGAAACAGAACCTTAAGTGCATTTTTGCCCACCATTAGTAGGTAAAAAAAGAAACTGGAAATTTCTTTCTTGGGAATTGAGAAAACTGGAAGTGATGTCATCTTTTTAGAATTTTTCTAACAGAGTCACCATTTTTCAGTAGCTGGGGAGACTGTTGATGCTGTTCAGTGCATGGACTATGTCACGGCAAGGTTGAGGGAGGGAGGATGGCATGGCACGCCCCCCGCCCCCCCCCCCCCCCCCCCGTGCTCTCTGGCTGAGGGCGCCTCCCTTGGCCCCACATCCCGCAGGCCTCCTTTTCCAAAGCTCTCGGGGGTGGGGTGGGGAGGGCGGGCAACCAGTAAAGAGGAAACAAAATATAAATTTTAAGCCTAGATGTTGTCAGCTGGTTCCAGCAGAGCTAGAGGACAGCAGATTTGGGCAGGAATCCAAGCAGCAGAAACACTGAGAATATATAAAAGGAGCAAAAAGCTTTCTTTGCTGCTCTATCAATCGAAAGAAAAACAAGTCCGTTCAAAAATCCGCCAGAATGTCTTTCTGGAAACTCAAACCTGGAGGAAGATGAGCTGGATTCGACAGCCATTCTATGTGACCATCTCCCCCGCTCAGAGAGTGGCCTTTGTCGGTGTTTGAGCTCATCCATAAAACATCTTGAAAGTTTCACCCAGATGAGTGTATTTGCTGAGGCTGTTACCATCTTTTTTTT
This sequence comes from Zalophus californianus, assembly GCF_009762305.2. Lineage (NCBI taxonomy): Eukaryota > Metazoa > Chordata > Mammalia > Carnivora > Otariidae > Zalophus > Zalophus californianus. The sequence continues at coordinate 110,845,009 of NC_045604.1, read as the reverse complement.
TTTTTTTTTTAATTAGAAGTTGTGATAGGAGGCTTTGTCCAGGTACCAGCTGAGAAGCAGGTACTGAATCCGCCATCTGGGCAAGCAAGGCCGACAGAAACAGGGGTGAGGCTTCTCTGTGGGGATGCCCCCAACTCTGCTCTTGGGCAGGACAACCGATACCTTGCCTTCGTGCTCTCCAATTTTAAGCTTGAAATATTACATCGTGGTATGTGATTAAAAAGATCTCGGTGTAGCACATTCAGGGCCCGAGCAGGGAGTCACGAGGCAAGGGCCGATCAGGAGGAGCCTGGTGTCCCCGCTGGGCATGGGGCATGTGCTTAATCGGTCTCTGCTGAGCAAATGTGTCCCTTGGCTCCTCTCCCTCTCCTGTTCCTCCTTTGTCTCTGATTCTGCCCCCCGCTATCCTCCCCTCCTTCCTCCCTGACTCGGTCAAGTGCAGTCTCTGGAGTTGGGCATGGGGAGCGGGAGGCCTGTGGGGCCTTGCAGAGGCAAGCAGAGCAAACCTGAGCCAGCAGCCCCACCAGCTGCAGGAAATGGCCCGCTGACCCACGCCCGGCTCCGTCAGCGGTGGAGCCCATCTCTGTCTCCTTCGCTCGCCCCCATCCCCAGGCCATCCCCAGGCCATCCCCGACTCCAGCCTCCCGTAAAGCACGTCCTTTTCCCTCTGCCTCCCAGGCCTGCCCCCACAGAGCTGGGAAGGAAGTAGCCCCACGAGAGGGCCTGCAAGCAGGGGCTCCGTGTCCTCACTGTGACCAGGCCTGGCCTTGCACGCCACAGCTGCAAAGCGGTTGAGGGGTCCAGGCAGGAGGCTCGTCAGGGCCCCTGGAGCTGAATATCCATGACCTTGGACGGCTCACCTCCCGATGGGCCTCTCAGACTTTTACTCTGGGTGCTTTCCAAAGTGGCAGACAGTTCCTCTGAGAAATGACTTTGTGTTGGGACAGTAAGACAACTAGGAGCTAAGAGTAGCAGCTAACGTCCGGGGACAGGCCTCCAACCCAGCAGCTCCTCGTTAAAGCACGATGCCTCTCCTCCGCCCTCCTATGTCACAGAGAACAGCTGCACACGAAGAAACTCCTGGCAAAGGAGCGCATTGTTGCTGGAGCTTTCTCACAGCGCCGGCCCCGTGGAGCCCCTTGGGGGGAACAGGGGTGGGGAGCCTGGAGCTCTGGGTCAGGTCTGTAGGCATCGCCCTGCGGCCAGGGGTAGGCAGGCCTGGCTGCACAGAGCAGGGACCCCACACCAGACAGACGCTCACTGCAAGGCATGTCCGGGGACACTGGGTGCTAGCCACTGCTTTTCGGGACCCAGCCAGCCTGCTTGCTCTCATTAGAGGAGATCAAGGAGAAGGAGGTGTGTGTAAGTGTCCTGCATGTCTTTGGTTCTCCGCATGGCTGGGATGCGGCTGATAAAACAATTTATGTGCCCAGAACCAGGACGCCTTTTACACCTCGAACTCCCTCCCCTCTTCTGGGTTTTTACTGGCATTTCCTTTGAGTCCGGCCTGCGGGCCCCAGCCCGGGCTCCCACTACCCTTCCCTAGTTAGAACTTTCTGCACACATCTGACCCAAAGAAAAGGGGGGCTCTCGTATTAACGGGTGACTTTATTTTTGATTGCTAGAACCAGGAGCTGTAGGACATCTGAGTTTCACGGAGATTCTGGACACATCCCTCAAGGTCAGCTGGCAGGAGCCCCTGGAGAAGAATGGTATCATTACAGGTTAGTATCCCTGTCTCGGAAAAAGGAAAAACAAGCTGGCCCCAACAAGGGACGTGGGCATTGCTGCAAACAGCCCAGCTGGCCGGGGCCACGGGCGCCGGAGGCCTCTGGGAGGTGGACACGTCTGCCTGGCCATCGGCAGAGGGCTCAGTCACCACCCCGGCACCGTGCCCCCGGGACCCCACCTCCCGCGGGGCATGTCCCTGCATGGGCTGTGGCCTCCGAGTCTTGTCTTAACAACCTCCAAAGCCTTTGTTCAGGGAGAATCCACACTTCGTGGCACATCCCCTCACACACACCGTCCCGCACAGTTCTCTTAGCAATGCGGCAAGGGTTGTGCCCCCATCACGACCCATTGGCAGAGGAAGCTGAGGCCCGGAGAGGCCCGCCTTCAGCACACGTGCACCGGATGCCGACTGGGTGCAGACCCTGCACTGAAATGCTGCCGTTCTGGCAGTGGCCAGGTCCCGCCCCGCCTAAACCAGGGCCCCCCAGCGGAGCCTGGGTGTCCTGGCTCCGGCGCCCCAGTCCCCCACCCAGTGCCCCCGGGACCCGAGGTGAGGACAGCCAGCCTACCAGGTGCCCAGACAGACTCCTCTCAGGCTGCAGGTGTCTCTTGTGGGGCTTTGATGATTTTTTTCAAACAGAAGAGCTTTAACCTTTCAAATTAAAGCTTAATTTAAGTCTTGGCTTGAAAAACAAAATTCTGGGTGGCTTCAGCCTCAGGGGAAGGTGGAAGCCTCACCTTACCCCCCAGGCCCTCCATTCTTCGTGGGGCTGCAGGGACAAGGCAGCAGGGCCGTGGCCGCCAGTGGCCCCATCCGTTTCGAGAACGTTACTTGAAATGTCAAGCCAGCCGCTCTGTGTGGGACATGTAGTTTGTGGCAGGCACTCTCTGGGACTGCCTGCAACACCTCCTGTCATGTCCGGGGCTTCTGCCTCCACCCTCTAAGCCTGGATCCCGAGGCTTCAGGGGGACCCAGCTCCTGAGCAAGTCGCGTCCATCCTGCTTGTGAGTCCGCTCGGAGCCTGGGCCACGTTCCTTGTCCCTCACTCCACCACCCACAGAAGCCTGTGGGAGCCCACGCACACTAGTGGGCGCACCAGGGAGACCAGCAGTGAGGTCTGTCCCCCCTGCCTGGCCTCACGGCTCAGGGCCCCTTCCCCCGCCGTGTCTAGGCAGCAGCAGTTTGTTTGTTCAAACAACCACGACGCACCTCCTACAACCCCCGTCTGAGACCGTGGGTGGTGCTGTCCCACGGCCCCATGGCCAGCAGGGGACCAGGCCAGCACAGGGATTCGAGTGTCCGCGTTCTGGCCTCTACATCCTCATTGTGCTGGCAGTGAGGTTCGAACCATGCTCCTAACCCCAAAGCAGAGAGAGGTTCCCATCTTCCTGGGCTCACAGCCTCTCACCAAGTCTGTCAAGGTACCAGGGCCAAAGAAACCCCTCACAGCTGTTTCGGAGGTCACTTGGTGCAAACACCTAATTTATATGCTAACAACAGCTGTTTGAAATGAACTGAAAGAAAAAAATATTTGTATTTCCTTCTTCAAGCAAATAGGATGTGTGTTCCTGATGTTCCTGATTGGATCAGACTCTGCCCACCTTCCTGAATGTGAGATCGGGGTGGACCCCACCACCTTAATTTCCCACATCAGTCTTCATGCTGTACCTGCTCCTGTATCACAGAAACCACCAGAAACTCACCTTCGCAAAGACAGGATGTGTCCCAGACGGGCACATAGCACGCCCTGAGCCTGACCTTGGGAACAGCTCAAGCTTGAGCTCCCTGTCATCCTCTGTGGACACAGGCAGGAGATGCCCAGCATCACTGTGTCCCCATGCTGTTTCTGGGGCTCCAGGCGGTGTCCCCTCCTGGTGCCAACCCCTCCTGCTTTTTGTCCCCAAAACACGTAGTTTCCTGTGCTCGGCCGGAGCCCCCTACAGACCACACCCCAGAGGGCACCCCTGCTCTGAAGCCGCCTGTGCCCCTAACTTTTAACCAGAGTATGTGTGTGGGTCTGGGTCTGCCTTCAGAGCTAATGCTTTGAAATACCCACGGTCAACGATAATGTAACTCCGGGAAGGGGGGAGCACTGCTGCAACTGGACCGCAGGACCCAGGATGTGTTCAGTACCCACGGTCAACGATAATGTAACTCCGGGAAGTGGGGAGCACTGCTGGAACTGGACCGCAGGACCCAGGATGTGTTCAGTACCCACAGTCAACGATAATGTAACTGTGGGAAGGGGGGAGCACCGCTGGAACTGGACCGCAGGACCCAGGATGTGTTCAGTACCCACGGTCAGTGATAATGTAACTCCGGGAAGTGGGGAGCACCGCTGGAACTGGACCGCAGGACCCAGGATGTGTTCAGTACCCATGGTCAACGATAATGTAACTGTGGGAAGTGGGGAGCACTGCTGGAACTGGACCGCAGGACCCAGGATGTGTTCAGTACCCACGGTCAACGATAATGTAACTGTGGGAAGGGGGGAGCACCGCTGGAACTGGACTGCAGGACCCAGGATGTGTTCAGTACCCACGGTCAACGATAATGTAACTGTGGGAAGGGGGGAGCACCGCTGGAACTGGACCGCAGGACCCAGGATGTGTTCAGTACCCACGGTCAGTGATAATGTAACTCCGGGAAGTGGGGAGCCCCGCTGGAACTGGACCGCAGGACCCAGGATGTGTGTTCAGTTCCCACGGTCAACGATAATGTAACTCCGGGAAGTGGGGAGCACTGCTGGAACTGGACCGCAGGACCCAGGATGTGCGTTCAGTACCCACAGTGAACGATAATGTAACTCAGGGAAGTGGGGAGCACCGCTGGAACTGGACTGCAGGACCCAGGATGTGTGTTCAGTACCCACAGTGAACGATAATGTAACTCCGGGAAGTGGGGAGCACCGCTGGAACTGGACCGCAGGACCCAGGATGTGTTCAGTTCCCACAGTCAACGATAATGTAACTCCGGGAAGTGGGGAGCACTGCTGGAACTGGACCGCAGGACCCCAGGATGTGTGTTCTGCAGTCTCTCAGCACAGGATCGCCAGTGTGAGTACATACAATCCCAGAGGCCTCCCGCCACCCGCTGCAGAGGGACCGAACACGGTGGGAGATGGGCAGAGAAGAGAGCGCATTTAGCTCGACTTCGCTTTAAGCCATACAGAGGGAGGACAAAGCAAGCCAGGCAGTGCTGAGGAAAGAGAAAAGCAAAAACACCAAAAGCGCATAGTGGGAGGCTGCCCTTGGAAGCAAAGATTGTCTCCAGCAGAGCCGATGGGGACCGGTCGGTCCTGTGGCTGGAATGAGGGTTGCACTCACCATCCCTTTCAGAGGCGGAGCATCCGGCTGCCTGCTTGGCCTGTGGGCCTCCCGCCGGCCAAGCCTCAGAAGCCTGGCTAGGGCTCCTGGGTAGACATATGCACACAGAGACTTCCCTTCCTTCAGATACACGTGTGGTCCTTCGAGAACACACCCCACACCTCACTCCTACTGTAAATCTCCGCGGAAACCCACGGGCGCACGTCATCCCCGAGCGGGGCCGGCATTTCCCGGCTGAGCGGTGCTTGCCAATACTCCAATTTATGATCCTCTGTTCTCGCCAGCTAATAGGGCTTAATGAACTCATTTTCGTATTCTATTTAAACAAATCTGTGTCGTTACAAGCAGCAGCCTATAGTCCACATGGAGCTCGGCCTTCTGACGGCCATCCGCTGGGGTCCCCCTCCCGCCCAGCGGCCGCACGGTCCCCATCTCGCTCGGCCTGGCCTGTGCTGTCGCCTTTTCCAAGTGTACTATGAAGTGTGCCCGGTGTCCTGGGAGCTCTGGGGGAGGCTGCGGAGGAAGAGGGCCTACGGGAGCTGAACCCACCAGTGGTTTCCTGGCCCTCAGGGCTCGTCCCTCCAGCCGCCTCCCCGGTGACCCCTGCCCTCGGGGAGGCTCTGCCCCCACACACGGGTCATTACCCCCCACAGACGGGGCCCCGGGCGGGGCGTGCCAGCAGCACCACAGTCTATCCCAGGCTCCAGGCGGCATATCTCACAGAGGAGCAGAAGAAAAGCCTGGTCTGTGGGCAAAGCCGGCCTCAGAAAACCACGGAATGTCCTTCCGGAGCCTCTTGTTAATGCAGCTGCTGTTGGAGCGGCTGCAGGGCAGACAGCGGCCTGGTGTGGTCCTCTGCAGGGGGCCCCGGGTGGTCCAGACACCTGGGGGAAGCCATTCCTTATCAGCCACAATGCACAGTGAGCAGCCCCAGGCCTCCCTGTCAGGTCGGGGCCTGAAAGAGAGGGCGGCCCCGAGCCCGGGCGTCTGGTCCGCCGAGCGAATTGCCCATTGCACTTAATGTGAATCCCAGCATCTTCCGCTCTCCCTGCATAAACTCTGATTTATGAGGGCCAGGACGCAGACAGACAGCCTGTGATTGGATGTACTGCTCTCTTGTACAGAATTTACTTCAGATCAACAGAAAATTATTTCTGAAGCTCCCGCGGTCATTAGTCTCAGTTAGGCTGCATTCGGAGCAGGTAGGACTCCTGCCCACTGAAGGTGCCCGGCGCCGGCTAGGCCCCTCCACCTCCTCTGGAGCAGGCGAAACGTTCCCGGGGCCAGAACTGCCACAGGCCCTGCGCCCCACGCCCCCCGCCCCCGAGGAGCAGTGCAGGAACCCGAGTGCCCCTCCACCCACCACACCACCCCCGCTTTCTGTCCATCCCTCTGCCTCCCACGCTGTTCCCCGCGATGCATCCGGGCCGTGCTTTCTTGCCGCGGGGGCTTTGCTTGTGTCATATGGTCTTGTCTGCGGCCACAACGCCAGTCCACCCACAAGCCTGACGTAACAGACCCCAGCAACGCTGCCCTGCCGAGGATGCTGGAAGCACTGGATTTGGGATCCAGGTTGCCAGGACGAGCCACATGCTGTGTTTTCGTAAATTTTGATCAAGAACAGCTTTTAAACAAATGCAATTGTCTGGCAGACAAGCTTGGAACATAAAACAAAGCCCTGTCCTCCTGTATGTTCAGGGAAGACTCCGAGGATCCACCATTCAGCGATGTAGCAGGTGTGACCCACCAAGGTTGGGGGCAGTCAGGTACGCACCCGCACATCAGCGCTTCAGAGAGAAGGCTGTGGATGGAGGCTCTGTGGGGAAGCGTGGAGCCCAGGCCAACCCTAGAAACCCCTGACAGTTTCCAGCAAGTTCATGAATCTCTTTGCACCTTCATGTTCTCCACTGCAAATGGGGTTAGTGACTTGGAAGTTCTGCTGTGAGGACTGAATGAACTAATGTAGGTGACATGCTTGGAACACCACAGGAACATTGGGAACACTCTGGGTGCTTGAAACTATAGATACTTACTGCCCAGAAGGCTTGATTTTTAATTGTGCCATTAGATCCAAAATTCTGAATTAATAAAATGAAAAGAACTGATTGGTCCGGCGCACTGAGTGGGGGGAGGCTGGATGTGGGGCACGGGGAGGGCGAGGAGGGAGAGTCTGAGGTTCGGAGGGAGCAGGGCCGTGGGTGGTCCGCCAGCCTGAGCACCGTGTGAGAGAGGTGAAGTCTGGGGGTGCCCACGGCCCAGATGGCCTGAGCGGAGCACAGGGGCCTGGGTGGAGACCAGATGGTAGTGGGGGAGATGTCGTATGCGTGGAGGCAGCCATGGCCGGCGCCCCTCTGCGCCCTCCTTGGATGTCCGATCAGCACCGCCTGGCCTGTAGGCTGTGGGACTGCAGACAGGCAGCAGCTTCTCTGACATTAATTTTTTTTCAAAATATTAAATTCCCGAGATGCTCTCTAAATTCTTGCTTACCTGCAAGCACAAGTTTCTAACCATATTTATTGCTTTCATCACAATGAGCTTTAAGACGCCTCTTGGTGCTTCGGTATCCCTGAGTTTATTGACTGGGAAGAAGGAAGAGCAAAAGCGTTTTCAGCTGTTCCCCTTTCCTTGGGACCCGCAAGCACCTTCCATCACTGTCTCCCGCTTTAGGAGACTCTCTGCCAGGTCTCTAACCACATCAGCTCCCCTCCATGGGGGTTGATTCAGGATCTTGCTGGGTTTTTTTTTTCTCTGAGCCTAAAGTTGCGGTGGAATCCAAGGCTGAATAAATTGTGGTCATGAGGCCCCACTGGACTGAACAGAGACCAGGGGAAAATCAAATTTTGCCAGGAAAACAGGTTCAGAAAGTGGGGACGCAGCAGAACTCAGGCACTTGGGCAGAGAGGGACTTTTTAGGGAAAGCACTTTGCGCGGGAGAGAGTGTCTATCAATCATTTCAGGAGGGAAAAAGTGGCAGTGTTTCCACAAATTAGTGGCAAGCCAGGAGCAAGCTCCTGATTTAGAGTAGTGTATAATGAAAATATCAGCGTATAAAAATGGAAATATTGATGACATGTACCCATAGTTTAACACGAGGTGAAATCAGGCACCGCAGGCTGGCAGCCATCACTCCTCTTTCCTCAAGCCAGCTTGGGCGCTGGGGGGGCGGGGCGACAGGGACCCCATGGACGGAGGAGGGGCCCGGCCCAGAGTCTCATGTGGGCAGGGCAGCAGGTTCCCGCCCGGCTTCAGCACACCTGTTGTTTCAGATCGTCCGTGACAGCCCGGCATCCGGACGGCCCAGCTCACCCTGTGTTCTTGCTCCCCAGGCTACCAGGTTTCCTGGGAGGTGTACGGTCGGAACAGCTCACGACTCACCCACACCCTCAGTAACACGACTCACGAGTACAAAATCAGAGGATTGTCGTCGCTCACCACCTACACCATTGACGTGGCCGCTGTCACCGCTGTGGGGGCTGGCCTGGCCACCTCGTCCACCATTTCTTCTGGAGTGCCCCCAGGTCAGTAAAACCCTCTAAGTGCAGGGCACTTCGAGCTTGCTGGTGCTCTGGGTGGATGGCAGTCCTGTGTGCAGGCCCGGGGTCCTTTCGAAGAGGGGTGTCCGCTTCCTGCAGGGGCAGTGGGGTGGCAAGTGACCCAACGTGGGCCTTGTCCTCCAGTGTCTGCAGCTGAGGTGTGGACTGGAGGGACGTGTCCCAGGGAGCGAGCTGGCCCCGAGCTCCTGCCCTGCAGGGAGATGGTTTGGATATTAAAACCAAGAACAGGAAGCATAAAGCTTTATTCGCTCAGCGAAGCGCTGGAGTTGTGGTTTGCGATAAGACAAGGGAGGAGGAGGAGGTCGGAGGCAAGGGAAGATCTTCCAGACAGAGGGAGGCGGACGCGCCCCTGCGGGCTGGGGAGGGGTATCCGCCGGTGATCCCTGCTGTCCTGCCCTTTTTGAAATTCAGATTATCTTCCTAAACGTGCGGCTCACTCATTTCGGCCTCGGAGCTCTGCACTCAACTCTTTTCTCTCTGATTTTAAAATTTATGTTTCAAATAAGTGTTTTTCCTGGGAATTCACAAATACGAGGGAATGTGAGGAAGCATTGTGGGGTGGCTCTGGGTTCCCTTCTGTCATTAAAGCTGCGGGTCTCTTGATCTTTAAAAGATGTCAGTTTGCCTCATGCGGGTTGGTATTTGAGGATAAGGCCCTGAAGCTCCCTCCGAAATCAGCACTTCATCCTATAATGCCCTCCACCTCCAGACCCGTGTTCAGAGCCCAGCTGTTCTCCTGGACGGGATGCAAGCACATAAAACATACACAGTAAAGAAGGGAATCGGCACAGGGATGAGTGTGTCCCCCTCCCAAGGACCACGTCTGGAGAGAGGCGGGCAGTCCTCCGAGTTGTGTGTGGTGTCAGCGGAGGCATGGTACTTCCTCCCCCTGAGCAGGGCGACCTCACAGGACACTTTCTAGAGGCCAGTCGCCACCTGCCCTGCCCGCCAGGGAGGTGTCCCACAGCAAGCCTCTGTCCCCGATCAGCGGTCACTGCGCCCTTCCTCTGAGGCAGCAGTGGGGCGCCGTCCCCCACAGCAGCATCCCAGGGGCCCCTCATAAAGCACATTGCTGGGGCCCCTCATAAAGCACATTGCTGGGCCCCCGAGTGTGGGATTTGCCTCCAGAGCAGGTTCTCGGGCGTGCTGATGCTGCTCACTGGGGACCACACTTTGAGGCAATCTGGCGTTTCTTAAAGGCATTGACAAGATACGTTTACTTTTTTAAAGAAAGAAGTTTTTGGCTTACGGGAAGATTTGTTTATTCTGTGTAAACAGCCCGTTCCCACAGCACACATTTAAAACCTTGTTGAAACTCCAGGGGTGCTTCGGTGGCTTGGTGGACTGGCCGTCCAACTCTTGATTCCGGCTAGGGTCATGATCTCAGGCCCGCGTCGGGCTCCGGGCTGAGCGTGGAGCCTGCTGGGGATTCTCTCTGCTTCTCCCTCTGCCCCTGCCCCGCTCGTGCGCGCACGCGTGCGCGCTCTCTCTCTCTCTCTCTCTCTCTCTGAAAAAACAACACTACTAACACTCTAAGAACTAGTGGTGGTGGCCTGATGCAGGATTTGTTAGAACTGTCCCTCAGAGGCCGACAGTAACGTGGGGAGCGCCGCCACGTGTGAGCAGGTTTCCAGGGACGGCGTGGGCTCCATCCGGCCGCGGTGGGGGGCAGGCGGGCGCCCCTCCGGAGGCACCGCAGAGCGAGAACTTGAGGGCAGAGCCCCGCTGTGCCAAGCACACCCTGACGAGCTGAGGTGAGGGAAGCTGTGGAGAGGCTGCTGCTTCCCCAGAGATCAGGTTACCCGTAGCCAGGGATGGATCCCAGGGCACCCCGCGAATCTGCGGGAAGCCAGCGCATGACGACTGTCTCTCTGGAGGGCCGTACCCCGCTGGCTGTGCTTGAACCCCACGCCCGTCAAGGTCTGGAGCACCGCTGAGAGAAGCCGGTGAGCTGAGACAGAGTCACTGTCCTTCGATCTCAACATTTTCTGCCTCAGATTCACTACATGAGATGTGGGAAGGCCCCTTGAGGTTAGGGTTGGTTGTCCCCGTGCAAGTCTGGGTTTCCAGCACCGCCCCCCCGGTTCGGGCAGACCAGGAGGCGTCCCTCAGACGGTACCGGAAGCACACGGCTCCCGCTTCCGGCCCGGCGTCCCTCTCCCTTCCTTCCATCCCACTGTCTTTCTCTAGAGTAGCTTGTGTTGCCCAACAAGATGCGAGGCTGCCTTTCAGACTCGTGGCATTTCACTTCCGAGCGGGACAGGCTGTTTGGGGGGGGCGGCCTGCCGTGGGTCTGTATTCAGTGAATGGGCTGCAGCCCCAGGCAGCCTCCCAGGATGGGAGCCCATCAGAACCCCCTCCCCCCATTCACTTGCTGGAGCAGCTGAGCTCAGGCAGAGTGGGGAGAGCTCCGCTCCTTCACCTGAATGTGGTTGTCTTGGAAACCAGACCTGGGGCCTAGGGCTCAGGACCTGCACACCCGGCGGTGCTATGAGGCACCTGCTGTCTCCCGCCCGCCCCACTCTGTTTGCCCCGGCATCATGGTCATACCAAGGGGAGGGTGGACATTTGGTCATGTTCTTTTCAGAGCCTGGAAGAATCACACCCATTCATCCTTTTTTGTTTCAATGAGTGTCTATTAATTACCTGCTGTGCATGGAGGTGAGTAAGTCCTGACCTTCAGAGAGGATCATCCAGAGGCCACATCAGTACGTGCCCTCTTCCCACTTCCGAGGCATGGGGCCTGATGCGCAGCCCCTGAACGTAAGGATAGTGCGGGGGGTCATGTTCCTGGGGAAGCAGCGCTTCTCACTTACGTCGTTTTGAAAACAAATCCAGGCATTTTGAAACCATTTACTTGCCGACATGTTTGGTGCGTTTCCTAGGCTGTCAGAACTTGCATCTCCACGTCTTGTCTCTCCTTTGTCTCTAGAGCTCCCTGGCGCCCCGTCCAATCTGGTCATTTCCAACATCAGCCCCCGCTCAGCCACACTCCAGTTCCGACCGGGTTACGACGGGAAGACCTCCATCTCCAGGTGGATCGTCGAGGGTCAGGTATGCTCTCGTGGGAGGGATGGCAGGGTTTCCAGAGTCGGGGCCCTGCGCGTGGGAGGCAGGGGACCAATGCATCTGCAGAATGGCTGGTCGGGGGCGCAGTGACCGGGGTTTGGAGGATGAGAGCCAGAGACTGGAGACAATGGGCTGCCGGGGGAGGGGTGTGGAAAGGGAAGAGAGACAGGATGTTAGGCTGTGATCTGAATGGACCTTAAAAGGAGTGATAAGAGGGCTTCACATTCGAGTTTCGGCTCCAACTAGGTACCCAAATTGCATAGCATAGTTGATTTATTTCTTTTGAATTCTGTGCAGCAATAAGCTACCAAATGTATAAATGAGATGATTTTTTGGTACAACTCGTCTATCCCGTGAGGGAATGCATCCGCAGCATGTAGAGAGCATGTTTGTGCCCGAGACTTTTCCAGGAAGTATGCGAAAAGGAGGAATTTCCGTCTTGGGAGAAAAGAACACACATCACAGTCGAGGACCAGCAGGGAGGCCCGAGGGCTGAAGCCAGTGTGGGGAAGAGTGGGGGGCAGTGGGCTCGAGGAGCCCCGGGCACACATCCCACAGGGTCCCGGACACAGGGTTCCCCGGGACTGGGGAGCAGCACACAAGCCACAGTTCTAGTTCCAACAAAAGCAGGAGATAAAAAGCTGAAGAAACAAACTCTGGAAGTAGAAAGTGTCCGAATAGTTCTTGTGTATAGTAAAATCCCGGTGACTTTCATCACTGTGCTTGTATTCTGTTGTAAGACAACTGTCTCTCAGAAATCGGCCATAATTTAGGGAACCAAGTCCACACACATCCTCAAAACATTCATTACGCCACAATTTCTGAAAGTGGATGCAGGAATCTGAAAGTGCAAACCAGCTGGTTGGGGCGCATCAATAGAAGGGGCTGGGACATCTGTTTCCTTAGGAAAAAATCAACAGCACATCCCTACCTCACATCAAGTTGAAAACAGGTCCCCAGGGAATGAAAACCAAAATGATACAAGCGAACTTTTTAAAACGCATAGAGGAGGTCGCCTGGGTGTCTCAGATGGTTAGGCGTCTGCCTTCGGCTCAGGTCATGATCCCAGAGTCGTCGGGCTCCCTGCTCAGTGGGAGTCTGCTTCTCCCTCTGCCTCTCTCTCTTTCTCTCTCTCTGTCTCTCATGAATAAATAAATAAAATCTTTAAAAAAAAATGCACAGAGGAGAATACAGGAGAAAAATCACTTTATCTCACGAGAACCAATTCTAGCGTCTCACGGTCCATCAGACATAGCTGGGCAGGGATACAGAAGCATGTGGTGCCGCCCGCGGCGTCAGGACGCCACGCCCCGTGAAGGCCAAAGACGCAGGTCTGCAAGCTTACGACCCGCGCGGGAGGCGCTGCCCGGCAGCGGGGACGTGCAGACGCCGACGTGTCGGTGGCTCCCCCGGACGGGGCTTTGCTTCGTGCCTCTGGGGCCGGCCGGGAGCTCACGACTTCTGTGTGGGCGCTATTGACCAGAACGCAGCTGGGAGCCTTCCTCCCTCCTCCCCTCCCCCCCTCCTTCCCTCCTTCCTTCCCCCCTCCTTCCTCCCCTTCTTCCCTCCTCCCCCCTTCCTCCCCTCCTTCCCTCCCTCCTTCCCTCCCTCCTTCCTCCCCTCCTTCCTCCCCTCCTTCCCTCCCTCCTTCCTCCCCTCCTTCCTCCCCTCCTTCCCTCCCCCCTTCCTCCCCTCCTTCCCTCCCTCCTTCCCTCCCTCCTTCCCTCCCTCCTTCCTCCCCTCCTTCCTCCCCTCCTTCCCCCCCTCCGTCCCTCCCTCCTTCCCTCCCTCCTTCCCTCCCTCCTTCCTCCCCTCCTTCCCTCCCTCCTTCCCCCCCTCCTTCCCCCCTCCTTCCTCCCCTCCTTCCCTCCCTCCTTCCCCCCCTCCTTCCTCCCCTCCTTCCTTCCCCCCCTCCTTCCCCCCACCTTCCCTCCCTCCTTCCCCCCCTCCTTCCCCCCTCCTTCCCTCCCTCCTTCCCCCCTCCTTCCCTCCCTCCTTCCTCCCCTCCTTCCCTCCCTCCTTCCCCCCTCCTTCCTCCCCTCCTTCCCTCCCTCCTTCCCCCCTCCTTCCCCCCTCCTTCCCTCCCTCCTTCCCCCCTCCTTCCCCCCTCCTTCCCTCCCTCCTTCCCCCCTCCTTCCCTCCCTCCTTCCCCCCCTCCTTCCCCCCCTCCTTCCCCCCCCTCCTTCCCTCCCTCCTTCCTTCCCTCTTTCCTTCCCTCATTCCTCCCCTCCTTCCTCCCCCTTCCCTCCTTCCCTCCTTCCCTCCTTCCTCCCCTCCTTCCCTCCTTCCTTCCCTCCTTCGCTCCTTCCCTCCTTCCCTCCTTCCTTCCCTCCTTCCCTCCTTCCCTCCCTCCTTCCTCCCCTCCTTCCTTCCCTCCTTCCCTCCTTCCTTCCTTCCTTCCTTCCTTCCCTCTTTCCCTCCTTCCTTCCTTCCTTCCCTCCTTCCCTCCTTCCTTCCCTCCCTCCTTCCTCCCCTCCTTCCTTCCCTCCTTCCTCCCCTCCTTCCTTCCCTCCTTCCTTCCCTCCTTCCTCCCCTCCTTCCTCCCCTCTTTCCCTCCTTCTTTCCTTCCCTCCTCCTCCTCCCTTCTTCCTCCCTCCCTCCTTCCCTCCCCCCTTTATCCCTGCTGTCTCTTATCCTGAATTATCAATATGAAAGTATAGTTTTTAGAAATATATTCAGTGCCTTCCAATCACCTGCAGTCATTATTCTTTGTGAACCTAACCTCAGCCCATCTTGGCCAGTGGGCAGCCCTCCATGTTCTGGGCTTGCTGACATGGAGATACCAATCTTTGACGATTTCGTACACAGCATGATGTCCCAGGATCATCCTGTGCCTTCCTGCCCCACAGCTCAAGCTCAGAGTGAGTCATTCCCATCTGGTTTTGTTTAGTGTCAGACGGTGTTTAAAGACCAGAGTCTGGGCACTGAGGGTGGGGAAGGGGTGCTCATTGCCTCCAGCAGGTCATTCTAGACCTTTCCAGGGGACAGAGAAAGGAAGCATCATGAATCCATGCTGGTTTTCCCGTCAAACTGAAGATCACTTTAACTTGGGATTTACAGTTGAAATACCTTTTTTCTAAAATTGTGTTTTTAGAAATATTAACATCATTACTTAGGTTCTTTCTCCTGTTCTTGTACAGAGAGTTTCACAATGGTAATTTCAATGGTACTCCTCACAATAAGACTACTGAATGCAGTGTCTAAGTATTTGTTCTTGGGCGGTATTAAGCTATGGATGTGCAAAGTATGGAGTTCTAAATTGTTTTCTCTGTGCGGTTATATCACCAACTTCACACAAAATTGGGTTCATTCATTTCAGGGTTGGGTTTCGTTCTGTTCTTTTGCTTCCATTTTTTAATGGCTGCTTACTTGAAAAACCATTTTACTTTAAAAATTGTTAAAATGCTTGAAATTTAATTCATTTTCCAACATGTAACTCATTTGTATGAGCTCTAAGTCAAAACCGTAGAATAGATCTATTCAGAAACATTCCTGTTCCTCTTTCCGCCTTTATCGGCGGCCTCTGTCCCCCAAAAGCCCCACATTAGGTTTTTGGTTTACCCTTTCTTGTTTTTGGCAACATAAGCAAATGCACACGTTTGTGTTCCCTGCTTGTCGCTCAGAACGCAGCACCCAGCTCTCTTCGCCGCGTCCCGAAGACTCTACGCATCCTGCAGGCAGATCTTCCTCATCCCTTCCCACAGACGTGGTCCTCCCCATGCCCACGTGCCAGGGCTCGCCCAGCGGTGCACACCCCTTGTCCTTCTGCCAGCATAAATGACCAAAACCTTAGTGGCCCAGACAGCACTCCTGCACTGGCTTACACATCCGTAGGTCACAAGGCCAACACGGGCTTCCTGGGCTAAAATCAGGGTGTTGGGAGGACTCCGTCTCTGTGGAGGCTCTAGAGGAGGACCGCTGGTCCTGCTCGTTCGTGTGTTGTCAAAATTCACCCCCTCGTGGTTCTAGAACCAAGCTGCCCATCACCATCCCCTGTGTTCATGGCCACCATGTTCCTTGGCCCGTGGCCCCACTTCCTGCACCCCCTGAGCCAGCAGGGTCAGGTCCAGTCCTCCTCGGGCTTTGATTCCTCCTCCTCCCTCCGTCTCCTGTCTGGGACCACCCTCCTGCCTCCCTCCCTCGGCCACTGGTAAGGACTCAGGTGATTAGACTGGACCCACACAGATAATCCAGGATAATCTCCGTATTTCAAAGCTCTTAACCGTAATCATATCTACAAAGTCAGGTAACACACTCACAGGTCCCAGGAATTAGGGTGTGGAGTTCCGGGGGTGGGGGGGGGGCGGGGGGGGGGGGGGAGGGTCATTATTCTGCATTATTGTCTTCAGCCTTTTGCATATCATCTTGAATCTTTGGAATGGATTCCTGGGAGTGGTATCAGTAGATCGGACAGTGAATGTCTATGTAAATTCTCTAGACGTTACCAAATCCCTCTGCTGTAAGAGGTAACATACTGTACTCCCACCAGCAATATATATGAACTTTTGCCATGTCAAAAAAAAATACAAGTCTAATTTATCAGTCATTTCTTGCATGCTTTTGGGTTGTCAGTCACAGAAAGGTTTTCCCCACACTCGGGTTATAAAGGAATTCACCTAACATCCTACTACCACTGCTTAAGTCACTGTTTTGCATTTAGCTCCCCAACCATTTGGAATTTGTCCTTATATGTGGAGTGAGGTCTGAATCCATTTTTGTAATTTTGCAAATAGCTGTGTGATTATCCCAAAGCCATTTAATAAAAAGTCCTGTTTTTTTTTTCTCCTGCTGATTTATAATATTTAAATTCCCATATGCACTTGGGTTTATTTCTGAACTTTTTATTCTCTTCTATTAGTCTGGCCATTCATGCGCTAATGCCACATGGTTTAATTATAGAGGCTTTAAAATGTGTTTTCATATCTGGTAAGGTCTTCCTTACCCTCACCACTGCACACACGTGCACCCCTGCCCTTGCCGTGTTTAGGATTTTTCTGGCTACTCTTGTTGATGTCTTAGGACGGTGAGTCTTCTATCCAGGAACATGACACATATATGCCTTTCCGTTTGTTTAAATCTACTTTTGTCAGCTGTTTTCTTCTTGGCAAAAGCACTGGGCTATCTATTCCTACCCTCACTCTGCTCTGAAAAATGCAGGAAAAGTCAGGGGCAGTCAGTGTGCCTTGAAAACTATGGTAGGAGGAGTGTGGGCTTTGCCTCAGGCAGACTTGCGCCCCCTTTTCCTCACCCCCCTCTTTCTCTGCTCTGGGATCCTGGACTTTTTTTTTTTTTTTTAAGATTTCATTTATTTGACAGAGAGAGAGGGGAAAGCAGAGGGAGCAGCAGGTAGAGAGAGAGGGAGAAGCAGGCTTCCCAATGAGCAGGGAGCCCTGACGTGGGGCTCAATCCCAGGACCCTGAGATCATGACCTGAGCCGAAGGCAGACGCTTAACTGACTGAGCCACCCAGGCGCCCCCTGGACGTATTTCTTAAGTTCTTTGTGAGCGTTAATCTCCTCATCTGTGAAATGGGGTCAGTGGTACTTTTTGCAAGATTGCCATGAAGATTAATTAATGTGTGTGTAATTTTAGTTACATTTTCTGACATTCTGCTGACATAGAGGATCACAATTGATTTTTTAATATTTCTCTTCTTCGAATGACTGGCGCTAAGCTGCCTCTTAGCCTTGTGGGACAGGGTCGTAGGCAGAAAACTCTTGAGAATTCTCTTCTTACTTTATTGATTCTACCCTAGTTTTCTACAAAGAAGTCCTATCATCCATTAATAGTGACAGCCTTGTGTCTTCTTCCGAAATCCTCTGTTTCTCTTTTTTCGTTTTTTTTTTTTTAATTTATTTATTCTGTAGTCTTGGTGGGAGGGCGAGGTCCTCCCGTAGCATATTGAACTGGAGCAGTGATAGAACAGTGGTTGTTTTGTTAATAACTTTCAAGAAATTCTGTTAAGGTTTTATCATCAGTTATGACATTTACAACATTTATAGTATGTTTTTTTGCTTTTATAGCTAGCCTATATCGGGTTAAGACAACTCTTCTAATCCTGGTTTGCTAGAAGTTGTTTTTTTTTTAGGATTTAAAAAAAATCATTAATGTTTATTTTTATCAAAATATTACTTTGCGTCTGTTGAGTCATCCGTGGTTTTTCTTCCATCGTCTGTTGGTAAAATGATGTATGTTGATATCCTAATGTTCAACCATTGCAGTGTTCCTGGGATAAACACAGCTTGATCACAATGGCTCTTTTGTTTAGTTTGGAGCTGAGATTGTTGTATTCATGTTTGTAAGTGAACTTGACCTTTTCTGGTTGGTTGGTTGTTTGGCTTTTAAGATCAATAGTTTATTTTCTCACCAGTTCTCATAAGCAAAGATTTGATTGCCCTCTAGGCGGGGTGAGAGGTAGGGCTGCTGACACAGAACTTTGGACACAGACCGGGAGCCTCGAGGGCATCTTCCCAAGGCGCTCTGGGTTTCCCAATCCTGGCTGAGCCTTAGCGAGTGAGGCGGGGATGGGGTGTTGCCCTGTGGGTGTAAACTTCCAGGTGGCACAGTGAATTAAAGAGCTACAGTCCCTGTTGTGCTGGTCCCGCCATAGGGACTCTGAGCGGGACGCAGTGATCCGGCCTCTCCATGTCCATGACCCCAGTTACCCAGGGGAGCATGGTCTGGGCAGGCTCCGTGCCCTCCCCCAGGTGTTATGCTCCCCCAGGTCTGTCTGAGAGTGTCCCAAGTGGTGAAGGTCCTCGGTGTGGTGCCCACAGCCAATGACACAGACTCCCCGGGTGTGCGCCCCAGGCTTCTGTGCTCACCACCGTCTCAGCTTGTAGCCATCAGTCAAAGGTTCTAGCTGGAGTTTGAGATTTTCCAGAAGTTCACGTTTGCCTTTCACCTCGGAAGTATTTCAAAACTACAGAAAAGTTGTAAGAATACTAGAGAGCTCCCTTCACTCAGAGACCCCATACATGTTTGTCAGTTGGCCCAATGTGTCCTCAGTGGGAAGAGAATCCAGCCCAGGATGATGCTGCCCCTGGTTGTCACATCTCTCCAGTCTCCTTCAACCTGGCTTAGTTCCCTGGCCGGTCCTCGATTTCGTGACCTTACCGATTTTGAGGGTTATAGATAGCCACTCATTTCCTAAAAGACCTCTCAATTTGGATTTGTAAATTTCATCGATTAGAGCCAGGTCATCCATTTTTTGGTCAGAATGTCACAGAAGTGATGTTGGGTTCTTCCCACTGCATCCTGTTGGGTTGAATAAGACATCGACAGGTCCCATGACTGGTGGAGTGAATTTAGCTCACGCGAGTAAGGTGCCATCTGCCAGGTTTCTCCACCGTAGAGCTGCTTTCCTCCCCTTCACAGTTAGTAAGTATTCTGTCGGGAGGGAGGTACTTTGAGATTCTGTGAAAGTCTCATTCCCCTTCCCACTCGCACCCACTAGTTTTGTCTTTGACTGAAATTTCTTGCCGGAATTAATGAGTACAATGAGGGCACCAAATAGCAACCTTTCTAACTCAATCATTTCTTCTGTGTTTATTGATTGGACTTTTACTGTAGGAGACAATTTTTCTCTTCCCATTTACTTATTCATTTATTTGTTGACATCACTGTAGACTCATGGTTTCCCACGTTACTTAACAGATTCTAATCTCCTCTCTCATTACTTCTGTCCTTGCCCTGGCTCTCCTGCATTTGGCCAGTGGGAGGCCCTTCCCCGGCTTTTGTGTTCTCGCATGCCTCCATTACTCTAAGCGCACCCTTGCTTTCTGGCACAACAAGGTACTCTAGGCTCATCTTCCCCTTTCTTCTCTATTTCCAGCCATTTCTCCAAGGAACGTTGGGTCCTTTCAGTGGAGAGTGGCATTTAGAAAGCAAGATCTGGGCACTAGGTGTGCTCACTGCCACTGGATGTCCAGGCCTCCTCCAGTGCGTGGAGCTAGGAAATACACACCCTCAGGCGCACACATGTCTCCGCCTCGGTCAATTTCTGTATCTGTCTACGTACGCTGAAAATCACTCGTTCACACCAGCACCTCCAAGTACACTTTAGTACCACCTGTTTATTCAAGCCGCCCCTTTCCACGTTTACACTAGCCTTTCTCTGGCTCCCACTAACCTCGGTTATTTATTTATTTGCCAAATCCCCCTGTATGTGGGTAGTCCTCCCACCCGAGTTGGCTGCCACCTGCCTGGACCCCTTTGCACAGGTCCTGACCCTGCCTCCCCCCACCAGCTGCCCTAAAAATTGTAACATGCAAATGTAAGTTATCAAAATTTTAAGTTAATCATTGTCTTAATTCCGAGCCAGTGATACTTGTTATTATGTCCATATTTCAAGTCCACTGTGTCTCTCTCTATGCCCAGAGGCCGTGATTATTATGAACATCTTCTCGCACAGGCAGTGCCCACTTAGATTTCATGGTGGGTTTGGCCACAGCTTCACTTCCCACTTACATCAGCCTCGAGATACATCCCTTGCTCCCCAGTGCTCAGCCAGGCGTCTGAGAAGACATCTGTCGTACCCTACCCAGCACTGCTCTGCCTTTGGGGCGGGAGGCTGACCTTAAAAGGTTATCTTGTCTGCCATATTGCTCGAACTGGAAGTCCCTCACAAATATTCTCTCTGAGGTATTTTAAAATTAACTCAGCAAGTCTAAAAATTCTGGTAGTGGTGCAGATAGTTGAAACTTCAAAACCCAAAGAGAATATTTCCGCCTGAAGCTCATTATCTGGATGATTTGTGTTTAAATGTTCCTAGAGATTAAATATTAATCTATAAACAGAAGCTCTGTTCCAAAGCCCAGAAGGTAAGGATTGTAGACTCTTCCTGGGCTCCTTAGGACAGAGTCATGGCCAAGAAGAAGACAGAAGACAAGCCATGGACATTTTACCACTTGGTGTGCTGGGAGCCCCCAGCTGGTTCTGTCACAGGGCTGGCGTGCCCTTCTCCAGTGTCTGCTTGGCCACATGAAAGAGATGCCCTTTTCCTCAAACTTCTGGATTGACTCCATCAACAGACTGCTACCCTGGTTTCTGTTTTCCTAATCCATTCAGTTTGAGTTGAACACATTGGACCGGTTTTCAATCATATACTAAGTTATCCCAAGAAAATTTCATGAGATGTGGCAAAGGTTATCGTGAATATCTATCTTTTTTTTTTTCTTTTGGCCAAACCAATCCTGCTTTTTTTTTTTTTTCCAACCTGTTCCCGGTAACCTCGAAGGCATATTGCAGAGGGCATGCCTTTCAAAATTAATGAAGGGTCGTCTCTTTTTTTTTTTAAAAGATTTTTATTTTTATTTATTTGAGAGAGAGAGAATGAGAGATAGCACGAGAGGGAAGAGGGTCAGAGGGAGAAGCAGACTCCCCACTGAGCAGGGAGCCCGATGCGGGACTCGATCCCGGGACTCCAGGGTCATGACCTGAGCCGAAGGCAGTCGCTTAACCGACTGAGCCACCCAGGCGCCCGGGTCGTCTCTTTAAATGCCTTGGCAGACACCCTACTGCTAGTTTTCTACAAACTCCTGGTGGAATATACTCCAACGCACCCACGTCACCTGCCAACGCTCACACGGCCTCATCCAGGGGAAAAGCAGGTCTGCAGCCCCGCTTCTCACTCCTGCTGCCAGGACTCTGGCCATGAGATCTTTCAGGAAACCCCATTCCCACCCCTCTCCTGTGCTGCCTCCTGGGCATTCACCACCTTCCATGGATCACTGTCCGACTCGTCCCCCAGGAAGGGCCACAGACAAGTTCCCCAAGGCTACCTGGTGCCCAGATGAAATGGTCAGTGACATGAGGACAAATGGCACAGGCATTGGGGTCAAAGAGACAGGACCTTGAACCCGAGCCCTGCCACATCCCAGCTGGACGGACACAGGCAAGCCACCCAGCTCAGGCTCTTTGGCTGTGAAGCAGGGATATTAATAACCACTCTGTAGGGTTGCTAGAGAATCAGAACACTTTGTCATATTTACTTATCTAAGATGGGCACACCTCTGCTTTCTCGAGGCATGAGGCACTTCCCAAATGAAATCCCCTCTAGTACTTGCCAGCCCTCTGGGCCGCAAGGGCTCTGCCCCGGCCTCCGTGTGTACTGTCCACCCGTGTCGAGTTTGCCCCGTGAAGCCTCTCTTCAGCTCACTGGCTACTTCTCTGAGAACATCTCGGTGGGTTCCATGGTCGAGGCAGGCTCCAACTTCCCTGAACTCAGAGCAGCAGGGCCATCGAGACTGTCACTGGGATAGGTGAAAGCTCCGGAACATTCCTCACCTAATTCTCTCGGGATGGATGCAGGCTGAACCCAGCCTTTCTCTGCCACGAGACTCCAGCGTTCCCTTGCCCAGCCTCTTGCCCTGTGCCTGACCACGGGCCAGAGTTCAGAGAGGAGTAAGAGGCAGGAGCCCCAGGCCCAGTGAGGAGTCGGCCACGCCATGACTCATCACACTGAGAGCAGGGGGTGCTGGCAGAACTCGGGAAGGAGGGAGCACCCTGGTTCGGGGGGTGGTGGAGGCCCAGGAAGGAGATGGCATCTGTGCCCCATCTCCAGGAGCCATGAACATGGGTCGGGGCAGGCACCAGCCGAGCGGCCTTCCAGGTGTGAGCATTTGGCTCCTACCAAACACTTAGTGGCAGGATAGCAGTATTTTCTTCCCTTTCATCCACTTCTCAGTCACATCATCTTTGCAGAAAAGTTTCCTTTAAATTCTGAGTGCTTTGAAAGCGCACCAGGGAGGTTGTATCACTCAGCGTTACCTCCAGTGAATTAGGGAAGGAAAGACCCTAATCCTTGGAGGAGCGCGTTGCCAGGCCCTGTAGTAAGCCGATGCTCAGATGTGGGTTAAAGTTCTAGAAAGCAGCTTTTATAGGTATTTCTGGCTCAGTAATGCTTTGTTTAATTAGTCATCTTTGACTGTAGAGTGAGCAAAACCTCTCTTCCCTCATTTTTATGGTGCCCGTAGAAGGGGAGAATGCAAATGTTTTCTGTGTTCATTTGCCGCTCCTGTTTGCCTTCCTGGTCCCTCCGTAAACCCCTGCCATCTGCAGCCATTCGCTGTGCTCTAATAGCCAAAATAACATCTAGTCTTCTCTAAAGGCTGCTTCGAGCAGCTTTCCTGTAATGAAGATGCTGGTGGTACAGATAAAACTGTTTCCATTCCGAAAATAGGAAGGGAAAAAAAGCCCACTTACTGCTTGTTTGTGCATAATAGTACCATTTTCCTAAAAGGACCGGTTTTAGAGAGCGTTATGGGCTAATAAAATAAAGCAGCAGTCTGCCGACTGCGGTCTCAGTAACTACAGAGCAGTGGGGATGGAGCAGGTGGGGGCCCCAGGTGGCCCCGGTGTCCACGGCGTTCCTGGAAGAAGTCAAGGTGCCGAGAGATGTTCTCTGTTTCCCAGGGCGCTTCCTGCGGAGGGCCCGGATCTCGTGGGCTGATGAATGGACTGCCAGGCTCTGTTTTCTTTCCCGTGTGCTGGGTGCTCACCTGTGAGCACCACTTACCGGCTGTCCCCTAATCTGCCCGAGCCACGGCCTCTGGCAGTGAACTTCTCCCAGCGGTGAGGGGCAGAGAAAACGTCCAGGTGGACCAGTGTATCTCCTTTCTCTTCTTACACATAGAAGCCCCTATAACCTGAGTGTTTCCCTTCATGCCCAGGTTCCCGGAGCTTTAAAAGCCAAGCGTGCTGCCCGAGAATTCTAGAACCATGGCTCCCCTCCTCTACTCCCTTAAGCCTCCGTTCTGCACCTTCGTCCACTCCCTGTGCCCCAGGCCTAGCCATGCTCGTCCTGTGCCAACCTAGAGCCTCGGGGAAAAGCAGCCGTGCCTCTGATGAATAGGGAGATGCTCACGTCCCGGCCTTACAGGCGGGAGCAAATGGCTGTAGGCCTTGGAAAGAGGCTGTAGTTATGAAGACCTTGCCGGTGAAAGTAGAAGGTGTGCACGTTCAGCTCCCCTAAAACTGTTGCCCAAAACTGTCCCCTTGCCTGTATACTATTTTCCGTGACTTCTTCCCTTCTAAGAGTCCATCACAGTGTTAAAGAGCAAATTTGGGAATGTGGAGGCCGAGAGATCTGAGGTTTTTTGCAGTAAGATACTCAAAGCTGCAGCTTTGCCCTTGACCTTTGCAGGATGGGCGGGACCAGCGAGGGCCCCTGGGGTCTGTTCAGCCCCAAGCAAGGATGGAAAGGGACAGGCCAACCAGCAAAGCACAGAGCCAAAAAGCAGGACCCTGGGCACGTTTGTGAGGAGCCGGCCTCCAGGCTGTGGGTGTAAGAGGGCCGTGGGCGCCGGCTGGCGGGCAGAGGGCAAAGACCACACACACCAGGACGCGTGGTGGGAAGAACGGTGCATTGAAGGCTACAGCGTGGGATTCACACGTGTTAAGCATTTAATAAACGGAAGCTCATAAGAAAAATAATAAAGTCAAGGCAAGCGTTTGAGGAAAGGCTGTGTTCCTGGGGAGGCCTGTGGGGAGGATGCAGGGCCACACCCCGAAACACCTGAAAAGTCAGGCAGGCTCGGGCCCAGGCCAGCTCAGGGCTGGAGGTGCTCTGGGTCAGAGAGCCGAGGCGGGCTGAGTCCCCCGTGATGGAGGGTATGCAGCTTGGGAAGAGGCCCAGGCTCCCAGGGCTGGAAGCCAGCCCAGCTCGAGCGCCCAGAGTGGCAGCTGAGAGTCAAGCTGCCGGTACTTAGAACTCACTCGCGCGGAACCCAAATCCCACAGCTTGAAACATGTCAAGTCCAGCTCTCCTTGGCCTCCGTTGTCCCAGTATAAATCGGGCCGTGAATGGCAAGGGGCGTCCCCAGCGGCACTCTGGGCTCCGAGGCTTCACCTGGCCTGGAGGGCGCGGGCCAGCCCGTGTGCGCAGAGGGATCCCCTTCCCACCCTGCACCCACCGCACCCAGCGCGGCCTGGGCCCCCTGCTCAGTGAAGTCCTGCCTGCTCGGGAAGCAGACGAGCCAGGAGAGCCGAGAGCCGCTGGCGCTCTCTGCTTTGTCACAGAAATGCTCTTCTCCACTGGTCATGTGGTTACAGAGCCTGGTGAGCCTGGGACCTCGTCTGTGCTGTTCTGGGCACTCCCCTCCGGCCCAGAGCAGGGCCTGCTGCTACGTGGAAGGAGAGTGCCCGGGGAAGCCTGTTGCCTGTTGGGGGTGTGGGTCACGGCACAAACTCTACGGACAGAGTTCCCATGCTTTCAAAGCATTTCCTGTCCTGATTTAACCGTCCACCTGCCACTATCACCTCTGACTTTGGAAAGGCTTTCCAGTGTGTTCTGTCTCCTGCAGCGACAGAGACCAGACGTTTTTTCCCTCATTGCTTCGAGATCTGCAGGTGGGGACTTCTGATCACTAATTCTGTCTCCCCTTTCCTGCATCTCGGACGGAGGTGAGGGCTGTGGGTGGTCCTCTTCAGGCAGTATCTGTCAGCATCTCAACCGTCATGAACTCTGACTGTAGTTGAATTTCTTTGTCATACTAGGAAGAAAGAGAGTGACATTATTTCTGAATAGCCTGTCGAGTATGCAAAGGAGGGCTGTCACCAGCTCTCTGGCTCCTTCAACGATGACGTAGTCGGCTATAGGTAAAAGGGACAGCACCTCTGCCTAAGCGTTTGGGCGCCGCGGTGAGAGACGGCGGCAATGTACATGCTCGGATATTTCAAAATGTTTAGCGTTGGCTTGATTGTCCGTGATAACACCCTAACAATGACTTTTCTCTTTTATTTCTTGACCAGCATGGGAAATCTATACAAGATGAGCGGTTTGAATTGGCCTTCTTGTTCATTAGTCTATCAGATCCTTTTAGGTCCTGTTACGGGACTTTTAAAAATACCACAGAGCAGAAAATATCATAGCGCAAGGGACAATGCAGGTAGGACCGAGGGAAGCATTTACCACAGATGTCATTTTCAGGAAATAGAGGTCAACGTAGAGCTAAGTCACAACTGTCAAACCAAAATAAGTGTCGTAAGAGAAATGTTTTCCTATTCTTTTTGAGGACTGCTCAAAATCTTTTCATCCTAATTCTCTTGTTGGGGTTTTAGGTTCACCCGTGTTTCATTTTTCTGATCGTCCGGTTTCGTATTTGTTTCATTCAGTCACCCATTCACCCAGTAAACATTTATTAAGCACCTGCTGTGTTACAGGTTTTGGGTCTCGTGCCCAATGCTAGATTATAAAGACTTCCAGAGCCTCCCAGCCTGGGGGACATGGGAGGGACGGCTGACCTGTAATCTGGTCGACCCAGATGAGACCCGCCGCTGAGAGGGAACCCAAAAGCAAATGGGGGCCTGGCCAGAGTGGCCAAGGAAGGCTCCCATGGAGGCGAGGTTGCCACGGGGCATGGCAGGGTGAGCAGGACTCCGGCGGGGAGGAGGGCGTGCGAGCAGGGAGCACGGTGGCATGAACGGCGGAGTCAGGAAGTCGTGTGGCTCCTATTGTTTTAGAACCTAAACTTTGTTTTTAATCAGGTTTGTTGCAGCTAACAGCTCAGGAGATGACTCACTGAAAATCTAGTCCTACTAACAATTCCAAGAGGAGGGGGCTTGGGATTTCACGCAGGGAAGCACCGGGGCTGGTCAGGAGGCAGAGGGAGGCCGTGCTGTGGGCAAGAACCCTCTGCCGGTTTCCCCGCGAAGGAGGGGGCAAGGTGGGGTGAGCAGGCTCAGGTCCGGCTAGTTTGAGTAATTCCAGGGGCCTGGGAGCATAATGGCTATTTGTCTGGTCCCTGGCCCTGGGGGATCAGGGCAGGTGGACAGTGGCCCAGAGCAGGAGAGCCCTGCGGAGGAGGGGTTCCGGTGTGGGCTCTGGATTGGCGGTCTGCATTTGCAAGTGCATCACAGGCGAGTTGTGGGCTGAGTTCCTCCTTGGGGGCAGCTCCTGCAGGGTCAGCAGAGCCCCAGACATCAGGGATCAGATACAGAAACTGGAAGTGTGGCTGGTGCACGTGCGGGGAAGGCGGGGTGGCTGCAGAGGGGGGATGTGTATGAGCAGGCAGGACGGGAGACAGGAAGACAAGCTGGAGCTGGTAGGAACAGCCTGGTTAGTTTCTGTCTAAAAGTGTCCATGGGAAAGCACCCCGGGTGTAGGAGCATGGTGCCATGCGTCAGGGTGTCCCATGCCCTTCACACACCCTGTCCCATCAGAGTCTCCTGCTGATGTTTGGGGGACGTCATTGCTGTCCTCACTTTGCAGGCGAGCCTGAGGTCCCGGCATCCCAAAGCAGGCGGCAGGTAGCAGGCGGTTCTCACGGCCTCGTGCCTGCCCCACCACCCTCTTGGACCCCACTCCGAGCACGACAGGGCCCAGGTCCTCGCTGTCATTTCAGCATCTTGGGAAGCTGCACAGGGAGGTGTGGGCGTTCCTGTTTGTCCTTGAGAGAGGTTGGATCTGATGGGAGAGAGGGGGCAGATGCAGAGGAGACCACCTGCACTTCAGAGATAAGCAGAGGCAGGTGCTGGGGATAGCGGTTCATTGGCCCCACGGCAGCTGGACACTGCGGGAGGGAGGGCCCCCCGGCCTCGAGGCAGCCATGCTCGCAACCTGGGCTCCCGGACAGGGACTGTCAGGGGTGCACAGAGGGCCTGTGGGAGAAGCCTCTTCACGGGAGGGGAACACTTCATGAAAAAACTGTCTCTAGAAGGATATTTCGGGTGGGGATGCATTTGGGGGTGGTGTGTAAAGTGGGCCAGGGGAGGCGAGACAGGGAGGACTGGGTGGGACAGGGCACAGGTGAGGCCGGGGACAGCCTGGAGTGCAGGGCGGCGGGGATGACCCTGGAGCTCCTCCATGGCCAGTCTTCCTTTATGGCTGCGGCAGCCGAGGCCCACAGCATTCTGGGGCCTGTACCTGCGGGACACGACCGGGTGTGCTGTGCAGGATGGCTGACGAGGAAGGGGATCCTTCACAGAGCTGCGGGTCGGGGTGCCGTCAGACTGGCGGCTTTCCAACAGCTGGTCCGGGAAGCGCCTCACCCGGCCAGTGGCCGCCGCGCGGGTCCTGCAGGGAGCAGTCGGCAGCCCTGAACCTTTGGTCTTTTACAAGCAAGTGCTCTCTTCTGTTTTTAGTTCACTGAGCGAGACTATCAAAATCGTTCAAGCAACAGGTCAGGAGCTTCTAAACCAGGGTCCCGCCACTGCAGTCAAGCGGCCAGGAGAGGCGGCGCGGGAGGGAGGGAGCGGGAAGAGGCTCCGGGTTTTCCATCCTCCCTGACAGAGGGCCGCAGTCGGGACCAGATGGCAGGAACCGGGGAGGGGTGCGTCCTGGCAGGGAGAGAGCAGGGGCTGTCGCAGGCCAGTGGGGTCTGAGGCACCAGCTGAGATGGCCAGGACTTAGAAGCGTCCACCTGGTGGTCAGTAGGAGTGAAGACCACACACAAGGCTCTGAGCCATCGGCCAAGGGTCACCAAACGCCAGGAGGAAGGAGAGCGATGCCGAGGGAGACAGAGGAGGAGGGCAGGACGGACCCAGAGGCAGATTTCGTTTCGGGGTCACTGGAGGCAAAGGAGGAACCGGGGAGGAGACAGCTGGAAGGCTAGAGGAGGCCAGGAGAACCCGATGGTCTTCACGCCCCCCATGGTAGAAGACCCAACAGTCATTTCCCAATCCTCCTGCATCAAAGATGGAGAGAATGTTAAACAATTAGGAAAGAATAAATAAATAACCGGTAACGGGAAGGAGGGCTGGAGAATGACTCTCGGGCTGTTGCAAAGCACGAACCCTTCTCGGTCAAGTGTATGGACAAACCCCCCCCCCCGCCCCCAACAACTCGTCAGGGCTGCAGACTGAGGACATTTGGGGAACTGGCCTTGGGCCTTGCTCAGGCCTGAGCCCCCTCCCAGTCGTGCATGACCTGCCCGCAGCGCCGTGCAGAGAGGCCCCGTCTGTCCCCCATCCTCGCTGGGGGGCTTCATTTGGCGGGGGTGCCGGGGACAGCACTCAGAGCAAGAGGGGACTCGGTAACCGTGCAAGTTGCTTGACTCGCAAGTTTTCCTGCTGACACCAGAGTTTCAGCCGGCAGGGTACACTTGGCTTGGCAGGGCTCCATGGAATGAATTCTTGGAGAGTCTTTTTTCCCTCTCCTAGCTCTGGATGAAAGGAGAGCTGCCTCCTCCCGCCCGCCCGGCTCCATCCTCCCTCCTTCCCGGCACAGATGCGGGTTCCTGTGCCCCCTCTCCATCTGCTGTTTCCTTTCATAGGATGAGGTTAATGAGCGTCCTCTGAGTAGCCGTTCACCTCGTGGCCGCTGGGGCCTCGGCAGGGTGTTGGAGGTCCTGCCCGGCGAAAGCTGACCTCCCCCCAACTCCTCGGAGGCCCCGCTGACTGCAGAGGCTTTCCTAGGACAGACAAGTCCATCTCGGGTGGAAAAACCCACTTGGCAAGGGTAGGGGGGTGGTCTGGGACCCCCAGGTATTAAATGAGCACCTGTGTCCAAAAGAGCCCGGCCTCCCAGCCAGAGGCGGAGGCAGATGTGCCCATCAGAGCCCTCGGGGAGGAACATGGGCAGGGCAGCAAGTCCTGGTGCTTTAGGAAGGACAGCAGCTCCCTAGTGGGTCCTAAGGACCACCCCCTGATGAGCAGCATTTGAAATGTGTGGCATTTCTGGTTTTGTATTAAGTATTGTAAAGTGCTGTTTGTTAGCTTTAAAAGAAGCAGCAGAAGAAAAAAACCCATCAAAATCCCAGCTTCCCCATGGAGCTCTGATTTGTTTTATCTTTAAAGAGCTCTGCCACACTGTATGTCCGGTGCATCATTAGTGAACAGCCGGTTACTTCCAGAACACTCCGTCGTGATGGTTTTGAAATCTAACTAGAGAGCCAGGGGAGCTCAGCAAGTGTGAAAAGACTTCTGTTTCTCACTAAAAAGAATTCTGGTCTCTTTAGATCAAAATGTAAACCTTTTATTATAAAAACTTAAGCACCCCATCCCCCCTTCAGGGATCGGTAAGTAAAATTACCTTTTCAGTAATCATCTGCTTTGGAACTCAGTGCAAGACAACCCATTTTAAATACTGATTTTGAAACCATGCACGTGTTCACTGCAGATTCACGTGTGTGTGGAGCCAATAGCCTGAGCTGGACCCTGGGGGAGATACTGGGGTACGGAGGGGAGTAAGACCCCAAACCTGCCTGGGGGCTCACATGCAGACAAAAGGGAGAACACACGTGGCAGGACACCTGGGAAGTGAGCTAGAGGGAGCACTGCATGTCATGTTGGTGAAACACCACCGCAGGGATTGGCAAACTTGTCCTGTGAAGAGCCAGAGTTAATTCTTCAGGCCTTTGGGCAGGTGGTCTCTGCTGCAACCACACGGTTCTGCTGTGGGAGCGTGGAAATGGCCATTGGCGGCACACAGACCAATGAGTGTGGCCATGTTCCAATAAAACTTTATTTACAACAACAGGAGGTGGGCCAGATTTGACCCTCGGGTTGTGGTGTGCTGACTCCTGTACCAGGGCCTGGTTTCATAAGCCTGCCTATAGCTCATCTGTCTTAAGGACTCTAACTGTGTTTGTCTTACTATTTATGATTCGGCCCAGGCTCTGTGGGGTTAGACGTGAGCTTAGAGAAGATGGAAAGCCGCACACCCAGAGGTTATGATTGCCGTGCTCTTGTAACTGGCTTTACTCATATCTTGGCCACCCTGTCGCAATGTCCTCATCTGCTGACTCCACGTGCTTCGAATCTGGTATTCTCTGAACCAGTTCCAGTACCTTGCTGGTTCCCTCATCCATGAGCAAAAGGAATCTTTGACACCTACCATGTATTTGTAGGAGAGTCGTGTCTTTAAGGGGATGCAACACGCGGGAGGAGTGCTGTATGTCAAGTGCACAGAAGATGCCCTGGCAGCGCAGAATTAGCAGCCCGGTCGTGGGAAGGCAGCGGTACCGGGGCTGTGGTTCACGGAAGCTTCCCAGATGCTCTGCAGATTCCAGAGGAGCTCACCAGCCGCAAGGAGAGGAGCAGGAGCGGGGGCACACTTTAGAGAGCGGGCAGAGCGATTGCGAGGTACAGGTGTTTGAGGCTGAGTGATGCCTCCAGGTAATGACAGGCTGGCTTTGCAGGGAGAAGTGGCAGGAAGAGCCACATGGAGCCATGCGGCACCTACCTGGGCTCGCTGCTCATTTGGCACTCATCCAAATCCAGGTTTTTAAAAAAGGAAACAGAGCACCCCAGGGAAGTGTGACCTTGAGGGTCCCCGCCCATTCGTCCTAGCCGGACAGCTGGAGGATGCACTCAGCCAGCTACCACCTTCTCAGAAGGCACGTTGGGGCTGGCGGAGGTGAGCACGGCCGCAGGGCCCTGGAGCTCTGGGAGGAGAGCCCTCCCTGCTCAGAGGCCCTCCAGTGGACAGCGTTCTCCCCGGGGGGGGGGCTAAGTGGGGTCCTCATCCTGCCGGCACCCCACGTCCTGGCAGTGGAGCTGCGGGCCAGCCTTCCGAGAGGACCACACTAGCCTGCGGCGGCCCGCTGCTTCATCCTGGCCTGCCTTCGCAACGCCTGTGGGTGCTCCGCCGGAGGCCCGGGAAGGAGGCCCTGCCCACTCTCCACCCATCTTCGCGGGAACGTGGATGAAACGGGCTTGGAACCCAGTGCGGCTGACTGCTGCTGACCCCGCCGAAGCCGCGTGCCGAGCCCCGTCAACCACGGTGGCTGCATGGCCAGGGGCAGGCCGGGGTCAGGGGAGCCACCCGGACAAGACAGCGGATGAATGCGTCCAGGCCAGCGAGGCAGCCAGGCAGATGGAATGCAAACATGGCGGGTTCAAGGCCAGGCGCCTGCCACCACCTGCCGTGCTTTCTTAGCCTGGGGCATTCCTCTGCACCAGGAGCTCAGACAAAGCCCCCACAGTTGGAGGGGTGGGACCCGGGCACTGGGAGGGAAGAGTGGGGAGGAGTGGCTTTGCAGAAGCAGAGGGAACTCCACAGTTGGGCCTGGGGATTTGGCCAAAAGTCAGCACCGAGCGTGCACGTTTCCCCCACACACGCAGAGACACGGAAGGACACGAGTGCACCGCGGCAGCACGGGGCGCCGCGGTGCCCGATGGCAGTGGGCAGGTGCCTGCAGCCGGCGCCTGCCTCTGTCGCTCCGTGCCGTGGACACCCTGCTCGCCAGCGCCCTCCGCGGCGTGTCGGCCTGGGATCCAGCGGTAAATAAAAGTTCTTGAACTGATTGCCCTGAAACTGAAGTTATCTCTTTTTCCTTTTTTCTTTCTTCCTCCTTTCCTCCACACCCCCCCCCGCCACCCCAACCCCCCCGCCAAACTTGTCTTCCAAGAAATAGTACAGGCTCTCTGGTTCAGCCTCCCAGGGATCCCTTTCACTGAGAGCAGCTCACCTGTCACCAGGGGCTCAGAAACCACCAAACCCTGTGAGGCCCCGATCGAGGGGGCCTGACGCTCCGTACAATTCACCTGGATTGTTAGCATTTTGGCTTTAAGGCATTCATAAATCTTGTTAACGTCTAGAGCGGTGCGAACTGAGCAGAACACGTGGTCCCAGCCCCGCTGCTGGAGGCCCGGAAGGCGTCCGTGAGCCGTGCGGAGCCGCGACGGGCCCTCCGAGTCTGCTGTGCAGTTGCGGCTTCCTCCGGAGTGACAGCACTGGGGTCCCCAACTCCCTCCAGCCCTGCGGGTCCTGTCAGCTCCCCGCCCTTCATCCCACAGATGCCTCCTGCGTGGGCCAGACACTGAGCTACAAGCAGGCCTCCCGCAGGGACATTAGGGTACCCCCTGACATCACACCCTCAGGGGGACTCACCTCTGTTTGCCCAGCAGCGTTGCATGGACCCAGACTGTGGTCTTCCCCTGCTGGTCCTCTTGCACTTCACGGGCACGGTGGAGGAGGCAGGTGGCCGCCGTCGGCCCTGGGGGCACGTAGTGCCGTCTGTGGCCATAGCTCGTCTAACCCGGGTTAGCCTAGACCCTCCCATTCTCCAAGACAAGGGTTCTGCGCCACCTGGATCTAGCCTCGGTCTACGTCTCTTTTCTCCCTCTTTCATTCCTGTGTCTCTGAAGTGAGGGTCTGCAGGCTCCGGTGGGCGTCCCAGTGCTGAGGACTGGAGGAGGCTGGCTGCCCTGGGTGCAGGGGTCCTGGAGGCCGTCCACCCTGCCCCCAGCTGTGCAAACTGCTTCGTCTTCTCCTGATTTCACTGCCCCCTTCAACTGTCTCGCTGCTTTGCTGATTCTGGGCTACTCGTTGATTCTGATCTCCGGGTCTTCACCAAATGTTTCTGGCAGTCGTCCCACATTTGAACACTTTATTTATTTATTTGACAGAGAGAGCACAAGCAGGGGGAGAGGGAGTGGGAGAAGCAGACTCCCTGCTGAGCAGGGATCCCGACGTGGGGCTTGACCTCAGGACCCCGGGATCAGGATCTGAGCCGAAGGCAGACGCTTAACTGACTGAGCCACCCAGGCGCCCCTTAACACTTTTTTTCTAAGTGAGGTGAAATTCATCTAATGTAAACTTAACTATTCTAAAGTGCACAGTTCACAAGTTAGTGTGTTCACGATGTCATGCAACCACCTCCTCTACCCGGTTCCCAAACATTTTCATCACCCCAGAAGGAAATGCCATACCATTAAGCAGTGACACCCTTTTCCCTCCTCCTTCAGCCCCTGGCACCCACCCATCTGCGTTCTGACTCTGTGGATTTACCTATTCTGTAAATTTTATAAAGTGGAATCATATAAACGTGGCCTTTGGGGTCTGGCTTCTTTCACTCAGCATCGTGTTTTCGAGGTTCGCCCATGTTGTAGGTTGTAGGTTCCTTTGTACAGCTGACTAGTATTCCCCCGTGTGGACACACCGCGGTGTTCGTCTGTGCCACCCCCGACCAGCCTTCGTGTGGCCCTGCCCTTTGGCTGTTGCGAAGAGAGCTGCCATGAACACGTGCGCTCGCATGCTCACTAGGGGACCAGCTTCCGGGTCATTCGGCATCCACCTGGGCATGGAACCGCTGACCCATAGGCTCATTCTACGTTTCACTTCTTGAGGAACTGCCAAATTGTTTCCATGTTTTCCACGTAGAGTATTTAGAGCCTCGAGTTTGCATTTATCTTTCTGGAAGAGGTGGGCCGCACAGCTCTGTGTCTGCTTGGCCCCCTCCACGCCCTCCTGGACCTTTCTCCAGTTTTCCAAGACTTCAGATTCTTGTGCTGTCCTCCAGCCACCTGGCTACTTGCCTACCAGTCTCTCTGCGAGCTTAATGAGCACATTTTTGCACTGTCATCTGACAGATTTATGAAGCATTCAGAGCAGAAGGCCCTCGGCTGACCCACCTCACCCCAGCTTGTTTGGCCTGAAACCCCCTCTGTGCTCTCAGCCTTCCCTCCATACGTGTCTGCTGGGTCCCCCAGAGCCACACAGGCTGCACAAGTGTTCCTGGCACAGGGATGCAGAGCCCTGCGTGGGAGAATTAGGGCTTTCCTGGCTGGCTTGCGGTCATGGTGTCCCCCCTCATGGCTCTCTTGACTTGGCCTGCTGGTCTGGCTCCCAGCGCAGTGGCCAGTCCTTCTCTGTGCAAGGCCTGTGCTGGTTCTTTGGTGTGTGTTTGGCACAGAAGTGGGCAGGGCGGGAACAGGGAGAGACTGAGTCCCCCTGGGCAGTGTGTGTGGTGGAAAAGGCTCTGGACCCTAAGTGGGATCCTGGCCAAGCCTTCTCTCTGGGCCTCTCTTTGAGTCCTCACCTGTCAGCCAGGAGGAAGGACAGGATGGCATGGGGAGGTCCCTTCCAGTCGGCTAGCCCTGGGAGTTTTGTTCCCAGAGACTTCCATCTTCCAGATCCTGACCTTGGCGGGAACAGCAGGAGCTATATCTCCAGGGCTTAGTTGAGGGTGTGTGTGCAAGATCCAATTATCTGCCCATGTGGGGGACACGGCATGGGTCTGCCCAGCCCGACATGCACCAGGCAGCCGCACATCCTGTAAATGGCATCCTCCACACCACGGCTCAATCCATCCCATCTGAGGATTGTCTTTCCCACAGGTCGGAGCCATTGGTGATGAGGAGGAGTGGGTCAGCCTCTACGAGGAGGAGAATGAGCCCGACACCCAGACGCTGGAGATCCCAAACCTCACGCCCTACACTCATTACAGGTGAGAGCAGCGGGTGATGAACCGCCACAGGAGGAAGGCTAACAACACCAACAACTGGCGTTCACGCTTGCCTGCAAGAGCAAAACCCAGTTATATGCATGTGATTGAGACATTTCCAAGGGGCAATAATAGTACATTGAACCTTAGGAGCAAGATACACGGCTGCGTATTTTTCCCAGAGACAGTTTATCCCCGATGCTGGGTTAGCAGTGCTCCTGCCATCAACACCAGTGGCAATGGCTCACTCTTACATTAGGCTCAATACCAAGAGCCACAGGCAGCTAAGATGTGTGGCCTTTCCTCACAAACTCCACGACCACTTGGGACTATCAACATGCTGTGCGGAAACAGAGCAGCTGTCCTGGGACTATCCTCTGCTTCCCCCTTCCAGTACCCAGGAATTGTGGGGCTCACTAATCAAGCACTTAACATGCCATGTCACCTTTCACTTCTTGATCCTGAAACCTATCCAGGCAGTAAATCCTTGGCCTTAAGAAAGGCTAGCATGATCACACGCCATTAGAGATGTTATAACTTCCCATAAAATCATTGACTGAGATGAAATTTCCAGTTATCACCAGATGTTGAGTTTGATAATGTCATTGTTCATAAGATCGGGGAGTAAAAGACTAAGGATGACTAATTCAGAGAGTAAAAGGTGACCTTACATCTTCGTGAAGAACATTTTTTTTTTCGGCATAATACTGACATTAGAGCTTTTTAAACAAAGCTTAATGAAAGCTGCAGGTCAGACATCCTCCCTGAGATCAGAGCAGACGAATCAAGACACCATACGCTCATTTGCAGAGAAAAATATTTCTCAAAAAAAAAAAAAAAAAAAAAAAACCGAGCTGCAGGGCCTCCAGGCTTACCCTGTGAGGCTGGTACCAGCTGTATCATTGCGTCCAAGGTCAGAAACTGTGACTGGAGACCCCCGTCCTCTTCCAGCCTCTGTGGTGAATATGCGTGTGTGCTCAGGGCGTGTTTCCAGGGTAGAAGTTCACTCCAAGTAATCGTACAAATAAGTAAAGGAGAGAGAACTGAAAAGATTAACCGAGTCTCTAAAGCACGCCCACCCCACCCTCATTTTATAGGTAAGGAAATGGGGGCGAGTCTGATTTGCCTCAGGTCTCAGTTACCAGTGGGGTTGGCGTCCCAGGGTGTGGGTTCTGGGGCCAGTGCCCCTCCCCTGAGCCAACAGAGAATGGGGTGCAGACACCAGTGCTCATTGAACCAACCAGACTCTTCAAGGTCATTTGACGCCTCACCTGCTAATCCCCCAACCTTACCCTAAACACGAATCAGCCAATGGCATCAAATGACACAGATTTCTGGCCGTGTAACCCATTCAATTATGCTTTGCTTGGGCATTTAAAATCTTTGCGTTGGAACAAATTTACCATTCTTTGGAGGTTTTGGGGGGAAAGGGCCAAATATGCAATTTGCATTTTTCATGAGGTGGAAAGAGGGCGTCCTTGGGCAACAGCCTTTACAACACGGAAGGACACACAGCAGATCCTTCTGAGAAGGTGGTGGGTTTTTGTTCTTTCCTGTAGAATAACTGTGTCCACGGTTTTACCTTCAGGTTTCGCATGAGGCAGGTGAACATTGTCGGTACCAGCCCCTTCAGCCAGTCATCCCGGGTCATCCAGACCCTGCAGGCTCCCCCTGATGTGGCTCCCACCAGCATCACCGTGCGAACAGCCAGTGAGACCAGCCTGCGGCTCCGCTGGGTGGTGAGTCAGGGGCCGGAAGTGGGGTGCAGGGACAGTCACCTTGACTCTCCAGGTCTGCATGTGAAGCCAGAGTTTAGTGACGTCTTAGTCATGGCCTCATCCTAGTCCAAGCTAATCTCTCCGTTAAACTAGAAAGTATTGCATTTTACAGTTGGTGTTGGGTCGCAGACCAGCCCAGGCGACCCTGTTAATGAGCAGCATTACTCACTCACTTCTTGGAACAGAAGAATATTCTTTGGGGGAGGGAAGCCAGTGTGCCACAGGGTGGACCTGTAAGTCCTTAAGCTGGTTCAGCACGGAGCCAGCACTCAATGTTTGTAGGAGAGCCAGCTTGATATTTATTCAGAACATTTCCCCCACGAAATTAAGCCAAAATGTATTAAAAGAAATTATGTTTAGCCCAAGTTACTGACAGGGTTTCATTTAATTAACAGCAGAAAAGTTCCAGGGAACCACATGGTAAAGGTTCTAAGACTATTCCTCCTGGAAAATGTTTTCCGTGGACTTGGTCTGCTAAGACAGGCTGACGCTTCGGGACCTTCACAGGTGGCGGTTCTGAGATGCTGGCTCACCACACTTGTCATTTGCTTCCAGCCGCTGCCCGATTCCCAGTACAACGGGAACCCTGAGTCGGTGGGCTACAGGATTAAGTACTGGCGCCCCGACCTCCAGGCGCAGGCGCTGGCACAAGTCATCAACGACCGGCTGGAGAGGGAGTTCACCGTCGAGGGCCTAGAGGAGTGGGCAGAGTACGAACTCCAGATGCAGGCATTCAACGCCATCGGGGCTGGGCCCTGGAGCGAGGCAGTGCGGGGCCGCACGCGGGAGTCAGGTGAGGTGGAGGCTCAGCCCCAACCCGGGTCTCCCTGGAGATGGGGCTCCGTGTCCCCCCATCCCCATGTCGCAGCTCATTGTCTCTGTCCCCACTGTCTATGCCGACACTTTCCCAACCCAGTAATTAGGTCAGCCTCGACAGTAATTGCAGGAAAACGTCATTAGAGTCCACGCCACTAATTTGAAATTAATCATGGGTCTTACCAGGGGCTGGACTCGTGGTATTATCTTTTAAATTAGGTATAATTTCACAACCAGTGATAATAAGCAAGGGTGTATAGAGATTCTAAGGGAGATCTTTATAACACAAGGCACTCAGGACCTCTTCTTGACAAAGTATTGTGTGGGACGGGTTAAGATCATCTCCCCTGCACTAACAAATAGCCCCTCAAAGGTTCGATTGCTTTGACACAGTAGAGCTTCATTTCTCATTCATCACCGAGTAGGATGGGTGTCCTGTTCAGCGGGTGGCTCTCTTCCTCTTGATTCAAGGACCCAGGCTCTGCTGTGCTGTAGGCCCAATCCTCATCTGTGCCCAGCTACCCAAGGAAGAAGAAAGAGCAAAGAGTGGGCACCCCTGCTCCCTAACACTGCCCAGAAATGGCATACATCTGTCCGTGCAGAGCCACCAGGCTTGGGGTTACTGCTGGTGGCCAGGAAGGAAAAGAAAAGTACTAAATACTTTGGGTCAGTACTCGGTAGCGTGGGATGCAGTCTAGTAAGGACCAATGTGTTCCCCTGACCTGCTGGGCTTTGCGGGCTGACCTATGGTTTGGAGGACCCCTGCTAGCCTGGTTTGAGTTTATGGAGTGACAGAGAGGGCTCCTGTCACGTTTAAAGATGCACTGGAACACAGACCAGTTCTTTCCACCTGGTCTGAAATGGCGAGGTTGTCTCCTGAAGAGAAGGAAGCGTACTGCTCCCCTTCCAAGAGGACTGATACTTGAAGAGAGGTTTCCCGGAGTAGCTGGGGCTGCCTCAGATGCCTTCCTGGCTTTCTTTCAAGATGTAAATTTTATGTATGGTGATTAACATAACAAAATAAAATTTAAAAAAAAGAAATAAAAGATTGAGACACTACGTTCAGCTTGTGGCTGTGCCATCACGTGGATTTTTAAAAAGCTCTATTCAGTCTCTGAGTCTTTGTGACAAAGAAGAGGACTTGAAACATTCTAAGGGGACCATTCTAACCCCAGTAATAGGCAGAGCAAGAAAATATTTTTTAAAACAACTTTGCTGTAACTAACTAGAAAATTATGGGCAAAATATCATTTTTTGAGATTTAGAATTTATTGATGTCCTCATAAGAAAAACAGAGAAAATCTCCAGATGTCAGATGCACACAGGGACTGAAACAGTAGGGCTGAGCTGGTGCTGAGGCTGCCCTGGGGGGTTGGCATGGGGGACGGGTGGGCATCCATCCTGGGAGCTTCAGGACTCAGGACATGGTGCCCATCCAGGAACAGAAGGTTCAGCCATGAGTCCACACAAGGCGGGGAGTTAGAATCAAGGCCTTTGTACACACACACACACACAAGGCTCCTCAATGCTGTGCCCTCATTGAAAGGGGAGACTGGAAATCTCTGCCCAGGGGAGTTTGTCTGTGTCCGTCTGTCTACCTGGACTCTGAATAGGAAAAAGAAATGTAACTCTTAAGTCCTGTGCCCAGCTCAGGTTTGGGTTCTGAATTTACTCTGTCTGGTCCAGAAACTCCTAGAAAAGAAATTAATGTAAAACTTGGTTCCAGACACCAAAGTACAAGCAACAAAAGAAAAATTTAGACTTCATTAACATGAAAAGCTTTGTGCTTCAAAGAATACCATAAAGTAAAACAAACAAACAAAACAACAGCAATGAAAAGCAGTCCCCCAATCATAGAAGGTATTTGCAAATCATCTGATAAGGGACCCATATCCAGGATGTATATAAAAAAACTCTTACAACTCCACAGTGAAAAGACAACCCAGTTAAAAACTGGACAAAGGATCTGAACAGACATTGCTCCAAAGAAGACATACAAATGGTCATTAAGCACATGAAAGGATGCTCAACATTATTCACTGCCAGGGAAATGAAAACACCACAATGAGATACTAGTTCACACCCCTAAGGTGGGTAAAATAAAACTGAAAAACAAGTTGGACAATAACAGATGTTAAGTGTTATTAAAATAAGTATGGTTCAGATATTGTACACTTTGTATATCATTGGAAGGCCACGAAGAGCATCCTCACTGACCAGAAAATCTTCTTACCCCAGGGGAAATAGTGATCCACTCCTCCTGAAAGATTATGTATTATACCCCAATAAATGATTTCACTGTCCTCTAAAAACAACAAATTTTTTTTAAAAGACAAAAAAAAAAAAAAAGAAAGAAAGAAAGAAACATGGTTCTAGGCCAGACTTTCTGGGCAACAAAGAAGAAAACATCACTGGAGAGATGTTGCCACAGCCAACTTATCCCAAATAAAAATCGGCTTTTAAAAGACGAACTCACAACTTTCAAACACACAAGGAAATACCCTACCATGAGTAAAAATAAGATCTTCTTCAGGTAGGTAGGTAGGAAGGAAGGAAGGAAGGAATGGAGGGAGAAAGGAAGGGAGGAAATTGGGCTCTGATTGCTTTAAAATACATGCTAGTATGAAAGGGAATATGTAATAAGTATATTTAAAATTATTAAAGGCTTCCAGTTATAAAATGATAACTTCTGAGTAATCTTATGTATAGCATAGTTATTATAATTAATAATACTGTATTATATGCTTGAAAGTTGTTAAGAGAGTAGATCTTAAATGTTCTCACTGCAAAAAAGGAACAATAACTTTGTGACTAATGGAGGTGTTAGCTAATGTTATGGTGGTAGTCTCTTTGCAGTACATAAGTGCCTCAAATCAACATGTTGTACACGTTAATCTGACACACCGTGGTGTATCAATTATATCCCAATAAGAGCTGGAATAAATACAAAATAAGACTGTAGTCTTAAATTATGAAAAGAGCACATTAAAACTTTAGGTAAAGATTCAGATGCCACTTTGAAAGCACTTTTTATGAAAAACAAATAGGACACAGCCACTGAAAATAAAACACTACCATTAGGTGAAAAGTGGTTTAGACACAGCTGAAGAGAGACTTACCAAACCGGAAACTAGATATGAGTAAGTAACCCACAATACAGCACAAAGACACAGAGACTGAAAACATGGTAGAGAGGTTAAAAGACATAAAGAATAGAATGAGAAGGTCCAGCATATATCTAATAAAGATTCAGAGGGGAAGGAGGGAGTAGATGAGAACAAGAAAATATGGAGAGAGAATAGCCGAGAAGCTTCAGAATTGATACCTTATCAGACTGAAGAAAAGTGAATCCTACGCAGAATAAATAAAATAAATCCACACCAAAATGCATTATGCTGCAACTGTAGAGCATGAAAGCCAAAGAGAAAATCTTAAAAACACTTGGAGGGAAGGCATCTTACCTACAGAAGGCAAGACGATTTGAAGCCGGCTTCCCAGGAACAGTGGAGGCTAGAAGACAACGGAACAATGGAATCATAATGGAATGAGAATGATCTTGAAGGAGCTGAGAGGCAATAACTATTAACCTCAAGTGTTACACTCAGTTAAATTACTTTTCAAGGATTTTGTTCAGAAAACTGAAAGCTAAATGACGTGTAAGGATGAATAAAATGTAATAAAAATGGGAAATAATACTGTTTTGTTAAGTTTCCAAAGAACGCTCTCAAAACACAAAGCAAACCCAAGGCAAAATTGCTGAGGTGAGACTATATTTTTGTAAAAATCTATTCAGTGCTGCAAGCTTCCTTTGCAGTGGTCAGGAGAATGCTGAGGAGACCACTCTATGCGTCAACTCACCCCAGATGCTTTCTTCTAGCTCTGTTCCCTTCAGACAATCTTGTGTCACCTCCTACCCGATAACTCTGAGGAGACTCTCTTGAACAATACTCTTTGTTTTTGTAGGCATTTCTGTGTTTTAGTTAATATCGAGGTGCGGCTTTGGTATCAAAAAAAAGGCATAATGAGTTTGTTTTTGTCAAAACCCAACACAAACATAGGTACACACACCTAAAGGAGAATCATAGGCAGCCTCCGGAACTAACTGCATCGATTCCAGTATTGCCTCATTCGTCGTTTGCTTGTTGAGAAGGTTTCTGGTCTAGAAATTTTTCTTGCAATATAAGTTCTCCTTTATGCTCTCATATTCTTTCTTATTTTGAGGGTTCTGGCTTACAGAGAATTATTTTTTAGTTTTTAATGGGATGTTTGTTCAATTGGAAGAGATTTGGTTCCGCAGGTGTTTTCATCACAAATTGGATAATAGGGTTATTGATCTTCATTTCAAGATGAGATGACTTAGACTTTGGACATTTTTAATGCTGGAAAAGGGGGCCCCTGGGGACTCCTCTTAGGCTGATCTCTCCCCCAAGAGTACTGGTGCTCAGACATTGGTCCCCCCAACCTGGGGCATTCTTTGGCCCCCCTTCCAATGTTGCTGGTCCTTTGGGGCTTCGGCATCTCCCCCCTCTGAACAGTGCTTCCAGAACCTCCTGCTGGGGGCAGCCCCTCACTTCTGACCGGCAGGCCCCTCCCCATTGCAGCAGCGTTGATGTCTTACCTTCCTCCATCCAGCAGAGGAATCGCCCCTCCAAGAACAGATCCTTCCAGGCACTGCTCAACCCTTGGGGGTGGGTAGGAGAGGGTGCAGGGGTTGCAAGGCCCAGTGGTGGAACGCAGCTGGATGGAGAGGGAAGAAGGGGAGGGAGCTGATGGGGAGAATAAAACTGCAGGCCCGTGTCTCGTGGAGATGGCCACACATGGGTACTCACATACTGCACAGTCATGGGCATACGGAAAGCCGATGTGGGAAGCACAGAGTAGAATATTTTGAACCACGCTGAAATAACGTTTCCCATTTTGAAGTACGATCTAACTGGCTTCATGACATCCTATGATTTATGATGATATAAGGATAAATGAGGCCCTAAACATCAAAAGACTGAGCAGTGAGGAATCCTGTAGGGGAGAGAGCAAATGAAGGAAAAGAGAAGCGTTTTAATCAGGATTGTTCTTCATGAAAGGGAATCTCTAGGACTGTCCCCAAATGCAAGATGGCAGGTTGGAAAGGGAATTTAATCTACCTCAAAACAGATAATGGGTGAGGTTTTTCTTTTTTAACCAAATCTTAAAAACACAGATATTTTGTAACTAAATGGCAGATTGGATCCTGGTGGGGTCTCAATCCACTGACACTATAATCCGGAATGCATCCATTTTCTATGGCTCCGTCCTTGGAGACCCCGCCGAGCTCTCGGCACCATGTCTGGGTCACCCCCCTCACCAGGGGGCCTTCCTTTTTTGGGGGTGTGGGTGCCCTTCAGGAAAGGGTGCACATATTACCACACCCTAGAAAATCAGTATTTGTAGGGCCGTAGTG
The DNA here is from genome assembly GCF_009762305.2 of Zalophus californianus. Lineage (NCBI taxonomy): Eukaryota > Metazoa > Chordata > Mammalia > Carnivora > Otariidae > Zalophus > Zalophus californianus. Next base: position 110,802,190 of record NC_045604.1, on the reverse strand, counting down.
AGGACTGAGCACTCACGGTGTCAAAGATGGGCCCGCAGGAAATGGTTACGGATTGGAGAGGCAGACGCGTTGTGTTGCTATGACAGTGGCCTCTCTCTGTACAGGCAGGGACGGTTCTTAGAACACAGTACTGTAGTCATGGGCATGCAGCGCCTTCGCAGTTCTCATCTGACTCTAAATAAAGTCCGATAAATGTCGGCTTGCCTGTTCTTCGAGTGGTTGTGACTTTTAAGTCACAGTTGAATCCAGGTAGCAGTGTATCCCTTGTTTCTTAAATATAATAAGCATATGTGTGAGTGATGTCCTGGTGACTGGCATGGCGGAAGCCCCCTCGGGCACGGAGAACATGAGTGGAACCTGCAGGAGCCGCCACTAGAAGGCATGGCGGATGCGGGGAGGTGTGGGTGGCAAGCACACTTCCCTTAGAGAGCCGAGTAAGCTTGAAATTATAAAGATTCTTTGTTGTGACTCTTAGCTGCTCAGATAAATTAATACTGTTTTGTTGAACAACTGACCAACCGTATGAATGACTCTCGACTGACATATTTGGGAAGAAAAAGCATATCTAGCAGGTGTGGGCTGACCGGCATTATCTCTAAAAGTATAAGGAAGATCCCTGAACCCTTATGCAAACAGTCACAAACAGGTGACTCTTCTGGGGACACACCGGGTGACCTTCACTGGCAGCCAGTCTAACGCCTGGGTTCAGTAGATGATCGATGCGGTGGGTAGAAGGGGCAGGACCGCCACTGGGCTGTGGAGGCCACAGGGAAGTCAGCCGGTCTTGGGGCTGGAGCTGAGGGCTTTGCCTCCAGGGGGCCTCCATGACTCCATTCTCTGGGAACCAGAAGGTGCCAAGTCCTGCCCACCCCCCCCAGACTCCGTGTTCCCTCAGCAACGTGCCCTCTCAGGCTTTCCTTAGTTTCTCCCCTCGGCCTCTGTCTACAGGAACCACTGGTTGCCGTGGTGATCTGGCCAAGCTGCTAGATAAGGTAACAGCGCTTCTAGACCTACGTGAATCCTGGAGCTTTTTTCCTTAAATACAGTATTAGTTTCCCACGGCCACCATAACAAAGCACCCCAGACTGGGGGCTTAAAACAATGCAGATTGACTCTCACCGTTCTGAAGGCCAGAAGTTGGACACCAAGGTGTCGGCAGGACCACGCTCCTCTGCAGACGCTGGGGATGGATCTGCTCCAGCGCCCTGTCCCAGCTCCCGGTGGCTTCTGGGCTCGTGGCCATGTCCCTCCAGACTTCCTTATGGCGGTCTCCCTGTGGCTGTCTGTCTCTTCCTGTGGTGTTCTTAGAAGGACAGCGGTCGTACTGGATTAGCTGCCCTACTCCAGTATGGCCTCATCTGACCAATGACATCTGCAATGACCCTAGTTCCAAATAAGGTCACATTCTGACCTACCAGGGGTTAGGACTTCAGTGTATGGAGGCCAGGGGTGGGGGGAGGGGGACACAATTCAACCCGAAACGAAGACCAAATCCCTTCAGTGGAGAAAATCCAGGAAGCCAATGTCAGAGAGCAGCGTTATTGTGCAAACCCCCATTACTTTGTACATTCAGAGTAACTGAGTGAGCTAGCCACCAGCAGCCGCTTTGCTAGGAGGAAAGAGTGCTTGTGTGAATGAATGAAAGAATGGATGAATGTAGAGGGGGTCTACGGATGGAGGGTGGAGAGAGCCCCCGTGAGCGGAGCATTTCTGCTTCGGAGGTGCACTTGAAGTCACCCCTCCCTCCATTCACAGAGCCCCGGTGGGACTGCAGAGGGGAACCAGCCTTTCGCTCACCCCCCTCCCATAGGGAAGGGACGTTATGGTGTCATTGTCTCACTTTCTTCCGGACAGAGAGCTGCTGATCTCCTGCTCATTGCAAAGCCCAGTGCTGGGCATGAGATGGGGGAGACAGAAGACAGGCTGGAGGAGGGGTGGGCTGCACTGGACCATTTCACAGATGGGACAGTCAAGGCCCAGAGGGGTACAGCAACTTCCCCAGGTCACACAGCTCAGGATTCTCATGGAGTCCAGTCTTGCTCCAGAGCCTGTGAGCCTGTTGCTTCCCTGTGAACACCTCAAGGCCCCCCAGCTTCAAGTGGTGATTTTGTCACTTGTTAGGGATGTGGGCAGGCCATGTGACCACTCAGAGCCTCCATTCCCTCCTCTGCAGAGTGATCCCTCTGCACTCTGAATGCCAGAGTCCTCTCCCATATTACTCTCCCTGAAACCCCGTGGACTTGCAGCATTCCTCCTAGTTGACCAAAGAGGCTCTGGAGGGTCGTGGGTGGTTTGACCTTCAGGCCACAGCCGACGGGTTCCTTGTGCGCCGTGCCTGTCTGCAGACGCTGTATCCCCTGACTTTGCTGGGGAACTCTGGATCTATCTTTTCTGTCTGAATAAAGTTTAAATGGGTTCACAGGGAAATTCTCAAAGCAAGTCGAGATGATCTAGAATATAAATTCTTGCTTTTAAAAGCTTGATTCTTGTCCTTACACGCATTCTATCCGAACCACTGCAAACATATAAGACAAATTAAAATAAGTTCAGTGACATACATAAACAGAAGGGAGTAAAAACATCATCTTACACATACCCAGGTCAAGAATTGCACAGCTTGCCTGCACAGGCCCATCTCATTGAAAAAAAAAAAAACAAAACAGCGAAATGGAATGTATGGAGAGTCCTCCAGCCTTGGTCTCTCCATCTGCAGAAAGGGGCTAATAACCCCAGGCTCTCTGGGCTGTTGTGGCGATTAGATGGGACTGTGGCTCTGAAGACCCCTGTAGCGCAGGATGCGTACTCAGCACCTAGGAAATCTTCCCTCCCCTCCCCTTCATGTGAATGATAACGTCCCCTCCTCTCTCCTGCACCTCTGGCCCCTCTCAAAATACCACGTTTAGAGATGTCACTGAACGGGTGTCTGAGAGTGAGGATTTCCCATTTGTGATCAAAGTCTGGAGCTCCCACAAGTTAATATAAAAACAGACCAAGCAGATTTTCTTGCTGGGTAGACTCAGGTAAAATTGAGCTCCTAAATACCCTGGATTTGTGGAATTTGTTGCTAATATTAAAGAGATTTACATTTCTGTTATACCCTCTGCAGGCTTAATCTGATCACACCAAAATGCTCAGAATTCGTTGCTCTTTCAAGGACAACTTGATTGGGTAAAAATTGGACCTTTATTTGTAGAAACCTTTGAACTTTGGGTACCAATCTGTCTTACTCATCCTTTGCAGTTCCTTCAGCTGCCCCTGAAAACGTGTCCGCTGAGGCCGTCAGCTCCACCCAGATCTTACTGACGTGGGCTTCCGTGCCCGAACAGGACCAGAACGGGCTCATACTGGGCTACAAGGTACGTGTCGGAGGTGACCGTCCTGTGCTTAGGCTGTGCAGGTGCACCCGCGTGTCACCCCCCTAGACCAAGGAGCGCAGAACGTCATCCAGACCTGCAGCACCAGCCTGTGTTGTGATGTTCACACCTGTTGTCTCCTCTAAACTTCATTCCCATCTGGGGACAAGGCCTGGGTACAACCTCCTAACACAGGCACAAACAAGGCACGGCTAGGAGCCTGCTACTTAAACTCAAGCCTCTGCTTCCTGGCTTGCACAACACGAGTGATCATGGTGGCTGGCTCTGAGGCTGGTCTGAGAAGGAAGGGGGTTTGGTTTTGTAAGATGCTCTTTGCTCCCAGCGCGTGCCGAGTTGGTGTTCTTGGCTACCTGCATGCTCATAGGCACGCCAGCATCCTGAGCAGTCTGGGACGATGGCAGCAGCAGGAGGGGGCAAGTGCCTTCCTGCCTCTCCAGGAGCCCTTGCTGGGTTCAGTCTTACCTACACTTACCCACCTGTGCTTGTGTTCCATCACCTACCCCCAGCAGCAGGATGGATTTTCCTGAATGTGACCAGCAGGGCCACCCCCGTCTGCTACACCCTGCACAGCCTTCGGGCATGGGAGCCCCAGGCTTTCTGTGGGTTCGATCCCTAGTCTCTGGTTTTCCCCACCTGTTCTCCTGGGCATTCAGATTGCTCCCTCAGGCCCCATTGGATGTGATGATCTCACTGGGCAGGTGCAGTGACCAGAACTCCACACCACATACCTGGGTCCCAGAGAAGAGAGCTTGCCCTGCTGTGTCCAAGCTCCTCCCTGAGGACCGCCATCTTTTATGGTCTCTGGGTCCCCGACTAAGGGACTGGTTTGGGAAGGGTGAGCTGTGAGTGAGGACTGAGCAAACAGGCAGGCGCAGGCAGGGCTGTGGAGGGGAGCCTCCCAGGGTGCTGTGTCTGTGTGTGGGCAGCAGCATGGAGCCCAGGGGGACCGCGGCCTGGGCTTCTGGTGGCTCACAGCAACTCTCCTGAGGCAGGAGCCCAATTTCCCAAGAAGCTGGGAAACCGAGCGGGGCGCTGGCTCCTTCTGTAGGAAGCATAATGTCTGCGTTTGTGACCGAGTCCTCGTTCTAGTGGGCGTGGTCAGTGTGGCTACTGTTTGTGCCTCAGATCTTGTCATTCATGGCTCAAGGGCAGCTCCCCCAGCCACAGGCTGGGTCATAACTCCAGGTCCTCTTCTGCTCTGGAGTGCATTTTCCCCCTGAAGTACCATAGCGTATAGAAACTAGATCCGCAAGCCTCAAACACAACGGTTGTGGGGGAGAAACCACAGCTGGCTGGTCCGTGCCGTGTGGTTGAGAGGGCCCCTTCCTGGCACCCTGCATCCCCATGACCGCGCGCGCTTGTGTGCTGACACTCCAGATTCTGTTCCGGGCCAAAGACCTGGACCCCGAGCCCTGCAGTCACGTCGTGCGAGGGAACCACACGCAGTCGGCGCTCCTGGCCGGTCTCCGGAAGTTCGTGCTGTACGAGCTCCAGGTGTTGGCGTTCACCCGCATCGGCAATGGAGTCCCCAGCTCTCCCCTCATCCTGGAGCGGACCAAGGACGACGGTACGGTAATGGTGTGCCTGAACAGCCCAAACAGCCTGGACGGTTGTCATTTTTCACTTAATTTTCAAACCCTTTTCCCCCGCTTTTTTGGTTGAGGAAAACAAAACAGAATTGCTTTTCAGCCACTGAGCGTTTATATGGCCAATTTCAGCCCGGAGTGAATTTTTACAGCCTAATTAGGAACCTCTGCACATTTCGGTCATAACTCTGCGAGAGGCAGTGCAGTAAAGGCCGGGTGGGTGGGGGCCAGAAAACATCCGGCTGCTCCGGCTGGCAGCATCCGCACAGGTCGGGTTAAGAGCCCCACTCCCAGCCTGGGTGCCTCGATTTCTGTGGTGCGCCCGCTCCCGTGGTCTGCACGCCAAGAGGTCCCTAGAAGTTCCTGCATGGAGTGGGGCGGGCTCCACCGGCTCCCGGACTCCCCACACTCGTGCCTCCAGGCCGGAATAACAAGCACCTCTTCACGGCTCTGTTTTTATGGAAGTCTAAATCATCAGCAAATATGGTTTTCCACTTTGCAGATGTCAAACACTTAAAGGTTATCTCTTTTTACATTTTTGTTACGCGGACTATAGCAAATAGTAGGGGAGGGGGTGTACATTCTGGGGGAAAATACTGCTCTCCCCACCCCACACACACCCACCTTAGGGATCAGAAACTTCTCACAGAAATGGAAGAACTGTAGATTTCCTGATACACGGCCGCAGAAGTCATTCAGTTAGCCCCCACGGTGCTCCGGCTGCTGAGCGGACCAGTTCTCTGTGTTCTGCTGGGAGATGGCACCAGCGCTGGGCTTCAGTCGAGGAGAGTTAGGAACACTGCACACTGTCCTTTCCTGGATGCAGAGCTTCGGGGGGCTGGGACCTGACGGGGGACAGTGGCCTCGAGGTTGCAGAACTATGCGAAGCCATGACGGCCCGGGTTACACAAACGGACCTCCAGCCTCGGCCAATCACAAGTAGAGACTGGAATTCACAGAATGCTTTTCCTTCTTCTCCCACGGTGCGAGTAGAAGCATGCTCTCCACTCCCTCATTTCAGTGTGATCCAGATGATCAGCCACGGGGACGGCGCAGGGGACGGAGGCCACATAAGGCTGCCGTCGAAATTTGCATATTTGTGCAGTTGGTCCTGGCATGCGAGCCTGTAGCCTCCTTACAGTTATGTTACCAAACGCAAGGGTCACAGATTTATTTAAACACAGATTTAAAATTTTAAATACTGTTCTCTGCTTAATAGCCAGAGGCAGAATTCAGTGGCCCTGGAATGACTGTAACACACATCATCCTATTTGTTGTTCCGAGCCCATTGCCTCTTATCTGGGAATCCATTAAGTTCCAACCAGAGGTTCTGACACTCACTCGCCTACCCATTTTTTTTTTAAACATTTTATTTATTTATTTGACACAGTGAGAGAGAGAGAGCACAGCGGGGGAGCGGCAGGCAGGCAGAAGGAGAGGGAGAAGCAGGCTCCCCGCTGAGCAAGGAGCCCGATGCGGGACTCGATCCCAGGACTCTGGGATCATGACCTGAGCCGAAGGCAGCCGCTTAACCGACTGAGCCACCCAGGCGCCCCTCGCCTACCCATTTAAGTAAATACATCTACGAGGGCTATGACAGTGGTAGGCAATGGCGCCACACCACACAGAATTATTCTGTGCATTTGTGCGCATCAACTCTTCATTTCCTAAGACGGTGCATACGAGAAAAATCATTCATTGTAAACATGTCACTTTGTCAGTGGGGAGGGACTTTAGGCCGTCTGATTTACCTAACACCGCTGGCAGGTGTCAAGCCCCCAGAAGAATTCAGCCCAGATTGGCGGAATCTTGACCTCGGGCTTGATGTGCTTGCAGCCTCACACCCCTTGCACTCATGGGCTCCCAGCACGGTTTGTGAGCACCGCTTCTGGAAGTTGGAAAAGCAGATGAGCTGGATTCTAAATGAGGTGTTTTCTCAACATCATTAGGGGGCCACACGGAGCCAGCTAGATTCCAAAAGTCATTCAAGGCCTTGAGTGTCTGGTCCATGAACAGAGTCACCCGTGGTCACAAATGCTCGGCCAGTCCACAGAGTCCTATGTAACCTTCGTCATGTTCCCCCATAACACCATAGTGGCACCTGGCTCACAGGTTTCCTCTCCTCCCTCCAGCCCCAGGCCCGCCAGTGAGGCTTGTGTTCCCAGAAGTGAGACTCACGTCCGTGCGGATCGTGTGGCAGCCGCCAGAGGAACCCAACGGCATCATTCTGGGTAAGGAAGCGGCCGTGATTAAAGAGATAATAGCTCAGGGGGAAATAGCAATTACATTGATTTCATCTGTTTTTATTACACGTCAAAGAGGTTGAACAAAAACAAAACAAAAAAAATCCTGCCTGCCACAGCCCTGTCTTTTCTGCGCTGAGAAATGTTGGACCCTCTACTATCTTGTGAACTGTGTGCTGAGGTTTCTTTGCAGATTGAAATTTACATTTTGTTAACCCAGAATTTCTTCCATTTGTTGGTGATTCACAACAAAACCATCTGTAACTGGCCCTTCCTTCAGCTCTGAAATAACCAGGCTGTTTCCATGGGCATCTGGGAAGAAGCAGCCTCGTTTTTCATGGGAGCCAGAGACCCAGGCTTTGCTCCCAAGTTCCGGGAAACATCCTTGGCTGCAGGGCCTTCACCTCGTCCTTTTAAGAAGTTTCCAGAGTGAATTGTGTGCCTTGGGTCCCCGGGAAATTGTTTACTTTTAACGTTTCGTTCAGGGGGGCATCTCTGATTAGCATTGACGAAAAGCCTTAATTTTTCTTAGTTACCCAAAGGCGGCAAGTTTTATTTAAAAAAAAAAAAATCATTGGTTCCCTTATTTAGTCACCCTTTCACCATGACAAATTCAGGGCCTCCCCTATGCACGGCATTGCGTGCATGGTGGGCAGTAAGGAGAGAAGATGCGCCCGTCCTCAGGATGTGAGTGGCTCACAGCACCGTCGGGGAGAGGCCCAAGGACAATGCAACGTGATAGGTGACTAATAACGGTTCATGAGATGCCCCACCAGCAGGTCACCCGGGCTGAGGGAGCTGGATCTTGCCGATGAGTGGCCTCTCGAGTCCTGGAGGAAGGGAGGAGGGGCGTCCACTCAGCCAGATGGATGCCTCATGCCTGTGGGAGTATAGACGGACCCCAGCCTGGAGATGTGGGCTGGGGCCCGGCCAGAGACGGCTGGGGATGGCTGGCTCTGCCATGCAGGGAGTGCCCGGGGGCCCAGATGCTGAAATCAGGCATCTAACGGCCAGGGCCCCAAGTTCGATCTATTCTCCAGACCCAGGCCAGCATTTGATAGGGTGTTACCCTAATCCAGACTTGCAACGGACCCCCACATGTGTTAGCTTGTGCATGGGATGGTTTACAGGAAGATTATAAACCTGAGCTTACAGACAGGTAGTAAAATTCACCACTTACACCTGCCTCTGACGTTAGGATTCTAATATTTGGTTTGAAAAAGAGTTTCACTTCATTAAAAAACTTTTTTTTTAAAAAAACTCTCTGCTGAGGGCAATAGGGAGTCACCCCAGGACTTTGAGCTGCAAAGTGACATAATCAGGTTTGCCTTTTAGGTAATAACTAGAAAGAGAGGCAAATAGTTTTTGAGTTCTTCCACGAACCTGGAGAGGAGGGAGCCTGGGGCATAGCGACGTCGTCTGCTGCAAGGTTGGGGCCCTCCTCAGTCTGGCCCTTCTTCCTCGTGCGATTCCTGGAGTTGCTGGGTGGGGTACTTTGCTAAGAGTACAGTATTTCTGAATTGGGCGACCTTCGGAACTGCTGGTTCTTGCTACTTAAAAACCACAATGAGCCGCAGAAGAAGCTGCTGGTGAAGTGTGTATTCCAGGTCCCATCCGGATGAGACGGGATCGCAGACACATGTTAGGCCCCGTGCCTTGTGCTCCAGACCTGGGGCGGGAGATGGTCTACGGAGCATATGGCTGGGCCAGAGGTTTCCCAGAGCCCCTCAGCACCGTGCCCGGCTGTCTCTTCTGGACCGAGCGGGCTAAACATCTGATGACCCAGGGGGCATCCCCAGCTTGCCATGAGACAGGAAACCTCTCTGGAGCACAAAATGTGAATTCTGACCTGTCACAGTACCCGGAGTCTCCAAAAAGCAGAGTGTCCCCGGTCTGCTGAGGAGGGAGGCCCCATCCCCACCCGCCCCGGGCCTGGCAGCCCCTGCTCCTGCCGCCCCCCCCCATGGCCTCTGCCCTCTGCCCCGGTACTGCAGCTGGTGCAGATTCTGTGCCCACCTCCATGCTCACCGCAGCCATCCTGGGCCGACAGGAATCATCCCGCCAGGAGGACCCCACGGGAGAGGGATGGGAGGCAAGTGAGGGTTTCACATGTGATTCTCTCTTACCATAGCTGGACATGCACTCTGATTTCATAGCCATGGCTTTGAACTACTCATCCTGGGTCCTCCTCGCGAACATGGGGAGGTTCTGGCCTCAGCCAGGGCCAGCCCACTGTGCTTGCTGGTCCTTTGCCCCTTCTGTGCTTCTAAAGTCACATTCGATGTCACCTCCGCCTGCAAGCTTCCTCCACGGCCGTCCCTGCCTGGTTGTGCCCACTGTCATCACACGAGTCTCACTGTCCAAAGGTAAAATCTCATCACTCACTTTGAGGGCCATCTCTAACATTTGTACGTCTGATTGAAAAACCACCGTCAACAGAGAATTCAGACCACGATGGGTTAGCATTTACATCATTCAGCTTTGGAGCCCTAGAAAGTCAGATACTACCCAGGAGAGATGGGGACGTGGGCAAACACACACACATAGGCTCCTGGAGAATGATCTGGAATGTCTGGGCGAGGGGAGCACGTCTGTCCTCTGCATCCCAGAGGACCTTCCCGTCGGGTCTTAAGCCTGGAGTTCTCACACCTCTACCCAAGGGGACACACACGGGATGCTCCTGCCACATGGCGTTTGATAACAGGACACCCGAGTGTCCATCCATCAGGTGCCAGAAAGGTGTATTGTGGGCTCTTCATGCAGCAGAAAACATGACAGCAGTTAAAGGAATGACCAAGATCTACACGAGTCAACATGAGGAAATCTTACAAGCATCCATTCCGGGGAAAAACAAGTTGCAGGAGAATACACATAGCGTGAGAATGTTTCTGTACATTTAAACCTTTATGAGCGTTATTATTATCATTTACGGTCCACATGTGAAAGTGTGCACTCACGGACAGGAAGACACCCCGAGTTGCCTCTGAAGAAGAGGATCCGGTGGGGCCACAGGACGGCCTCAACTTTTTCTGCTTCATCTTCTCTCTTATATGAAAAAAACAAAAACAGTCAAATTTGGCAAAATCTCAAGATTTGTTCAGTTGGTGCAATGAATACTTGGGTGTTCCATCTATATTATTCCCAGTATTTTCTGTATGTTTGAAAGATTTATAATCAAGAAGGACAATCATAAGATAAAAATAACACATTTACTATAAATTTAAAAAACAGAAAATTCAAACAAAAGAAAATGAGAATCACCCACAATTCTACCGCCCAAAGATAATGTTAATATTTTTTCTTCTAATCATTTTTCTAATATTTTAATTATAAAATATTTCCTACTTAAAAGGGAGCCTCTTTGTCATACTGCATGTATGTTTAGCAGTGGTGACCCGCACGTGTCCCTGCCGACCCGTCTAGGATGGACAGCCCACCAGGCCCCCCAAGGGATTTTGTGTTCATCTCTCCTTCAGTTTTCTGTATGACTTTCCTAGAGTTAAATTTAAGCCTAAAAATCTAATATTAGTGCTGCATGTTTTTAGATTTCATACAAACTCTTGTCGCGTGTTTTTCTGCGAGTTGGCTCTTCTCTTCCCACGTCATGAATCTTTCCTACGTACACACCCTCACTGTCCGTTTTTGCACACACCCGACCAGGACGTTTGCAGCGTTTCCAGCATCCTGGTGCGTGTGCGGAAGGGTTCCCCAATGCCAGATGAGCATGCCCAGCCTTGCAGGTCTGTCGGCTGCTCCCATCCCTGGGCTGCCCTGGGCTTCATCTCAACTCATTGTTCCTATTTCCTTTTCAATCTCTATCATTTCTCCTTCTTGCTTGCTGATTCAACCATGCACTTAGGTTTTCTTTTCTTGATACCATATTAATTAGTTTTGGATGTCTTAACAAGAAGGTTTTTCAGGACATCTGGTTTATCGCATTGCTGAAAGCAGACTCTCTCTGTATACTTCAGTACTGTTTGGACACCCAAGGTACGAACAGGTTCATCCCAATAATGTAATGTTTAAATGCAAATACATTATAATTGAAAATTTTTAAAAATATAGATGATCTCCCAAATTGTACAGTCAGAAATAACGATGTGACTGATGTCCTTAGAGGTGAATCTTCACAGCGTTTCTGATGATCTCCTCAGGATGCAGGCCTGGAAGCAGAATAACTGGGAGAAGGTGCTAGAACATTTCCAGAGTTCTTCACCTACTTGTCACACTCTCCCTCCAGGAACGCTGTGTCAGTCAGCTCTCCTGATAGCAATGCCCATGTCACCCCACCTTCACCAGCATCGACATTAATGGTTTTTTTTTTAAATCTTGGCCAGTTTGATACATAAAATAGAATATTTATATGAAGGGGACATTTTCAAAGTTTACTAGCCGTAATTTATTTTTTCCTCTTGGGAATTTCCAGTTGATGTTCTGTACTAGTTTGCTGGGGCTGCCATAGAGAACCACACAGCACGTGGCCTAAACAATAGGAATCTATTTTCTGTCAACTCCAGAGGCTGGAGGTGTGAGATCTAGGTGTGGGCAGGGCTGGTATGTCCAGTGGCCTCTCTCCTTGGCCTCCCCATGCCCTCCCTTACCTGGTCGTCCCTCTGTGCATATCTCTGTCCTGATCTCCTTTTGTACGGGCACCAGTCCCACTGGATCAGGGCCCCGCCCCAGAACTTCATTTTACCTTAACCCCTCTGTAAAGACCCTCTCCCCAAATACAGTCACACTGGAGGTGCTCAGGGCTGGACTGAACATGGCAACTTGGGGGATGCAGTTCAGCCCGTAACACGTCCTTTGGCCATTTTTCTCTTGGGGACTCACCCCTTCCTTACGGGCTTTCACATGCCTTACACGTTGGCGGCATCCAAGTACCAAGTGGCTGAGAGACCTGAGCCCAAAATCCGAGTCTGAGTTGGAGGCCTGGCTCTGCTGGTGTTAGTGCCGTGACACGGGGTCCGGACAACTTAGCCCAGGAAAAACCACCCGACATGATCATTAACAATATTCACTGTCATAGATGTTGCAAAAGTTCCCCTTTTATTTTTGGTCACAAGGACTTTCACGTAGACTTGAAACTTGTGTGTCTTCCCATCTCCTGCTGTTTCCACGATGGGGAAGCAGGGGCTGTTCCCTGCACACTGGCCCTGTAGGCCGGGGTCAGCGTGCACCTGGCCCCTCTCAGGGTCGCTGTGAATCCCTCCCGTCCTCACTCTGAGTGGTGGCCTCTCTTCCCACTCTGGACTTGCAGCCGCATCACTCCCTGGGCACCACTCGGGACACGGTGGCAGGACTGGGGCACACGGGAGGGTCAACAGGCTCTGCCTCTTTGGGCTGCAGAGGGCGAGACACAGCAAGAGGAAAGGCTGAACAGCCAGCTGATCTCAGGATCTGACTCAGCCCGCTGTTCTCAGGAAGTTTCCCGACTTCATGCCCCCAGGCGGCGTGATTCACCCTCCCCCACATCCCCACGGCCATAGGTTGCAGGATAAACTCATGAATCCCTGCCTGCCTGCTCTACTCTCCCCTGAGTTTTAAGCACCACACTCCGGACAGTCTGAAGGCAGCGTGGGCAAGCTTGCAGACTCAGCAGCCCAGCCTGGTGAATTTAGGCATGTCACTGAGCCTTTCTGTGCCTCAGTTTCCCTATTCCTCAAATGGGAATAACACTCATACTCCCTCATAGTGTTGACTGAGTTGTGCATGAGGACCTTAGCACAACGCCCACCACGTGGTAAGCACTCAACGAATGTTTGCTCAAATGCATGGCTGTCTCGTATTTTATCGTGTCTCCTGGACCAGAGATTTTTTTCTTGACGCCCAAGTCTTTGCCTGGTGCCAGCATCTAGCTGGTGCTCCCCAGCAGCGGTTTCACATGGACAAGACAGGGAGAAGAACCAGGAAAGGCAGGTTGGAGCCAGGTTATAAGATGCTCCTAAGGGAAACCGAGTTTCAAATTTGGGTTTTGTCTGTAGTTCCTGGGGGTGGGAGGGGTCACTAAAAATCACAAAAATCCAAGTAAGGAGAGGGCAGTATTTAAATACTTGGAGCATTCCAACCGCGGCAAAGCAGACAGAAAGTAAAACAGTGCTATGTCTACCTGTAATGCAGAAAAACACCACATCTGAGCATCTTTTGTTGTAATGGCCTTTAGTTATAATGGTAGCAAATGTCTGGGTAACCTGTCACCTGGGTATTATTGCAGCTAGCACACCAAATTGCAGATGCTGTAGGAAGGATGAGAAAACAGTTTCTAAAGATTCAGGCCGGTGTTCGTGGGAGAGAAAGGGAGACATCTTTTTTGCAAGACTGGCTTCCCACCCAGAGACCTTGAATCAATGCTCCCACTTGGGCAGCGCGGCCTTCTGAGTTTATAAACACCTCTGCAGCCCGTGCTTTATAATCTATATCAAAACATGTTATTGCATTTCGAAAAAAGATTAACAGCACGAAACACCACCAGTCACCCACGGGGGAAAAGCACTTGCTTACTTACGTAAATATTTTACTGTGGAGAGCTTTTAGCATTTAGCGCCTGCCTTTGGGGGATGTGGCAGGAGCCACCTGAGCACGGTCACCCTCCCTCCCTCGATGACGACTCTGCACTCCCTTAAATGCTACCAAGCTAACATGATGCATGTGCTCCTTAAACCCACGCGGGGCTGCCCGGCCACACACACCAGAGCCTCCCCCCACTTCCAACTGCCTACCGAGGGCCTAACATTTACCCTTAGCTTATTACAGAAGTGTGTGCAAAGACTCTGCTGAGAATTGGGAGTGCGAGTGAATATAATCCCTGTTTGCAATTACAGAGTTTTGATCCACTGTTGCATTTGTCTGCCGCCACCCTCACACAGATAAGCTGTAAGACCAACAAGCCACATCGTGCCTGGGCTGGGCTCCTCCAGGGCCATTCTGCTGCCGTGGGCTCTCTGGAACAAGTTGTGGGTGCTGACAGGGCCTTCACTACTCACATCCACCCACAGGGGCTACCAAGGGGGTCGACAGCACCATGCCCCACTGGAGGCTTTGGCTTCGGGCCCCCGAGCATCAGGCCCTAGGGACGTATCACCAAACAGGCGATTCTCAGATGGGTGCCTTTCACTTGTACGGGAAGCACACAGCCTGCAAGAGGCCTGCAACCACCCAATGCACCAGACGCAGCTCCCCCAGAGGGCTCTGAGTGCCAGTCTACAGTCACCCCATCTGAGCGAGGCAGCTGAGACCCACCACCCCCCAGGAATCACCCCCCGCCAGGAGGCTCCCACCAACAGCAGCATCTTAGAACCTCCTCCTGGATCTCACACAGCTAAAGATTCTAGAAGTGGTGTCAGGCTTGAAATACACGCCCTTCCCCAATTCTCATTTTCTAGATGCCCGTTGTTTTTTTCCATCTTCTGGGCGTGTTCAGAGACTGCGTAGTTTCAGTCTTCACCCTGGATCAATGCGGCTCATACTTGGCCTTGCCCCCCGAATGCCTGCCTGTATTATCATAATTCACCCATAAGCTTACAAATCAAACTTCACTTGGGCTGTGTTTTCCTCCTACTATTGATTCGACTTGCCCATTCTTTCCTAACACCCAGCGCAGCCTTCTGCCCTTGCACCTCTGACATCCAGCATGCTAATGTTTCTGATCACGCTCGAGCTGTAATTACATAACTAGCCTTTTCCACCAAAATGCTCTTTTCCCTCAACACTATCTTCCGTTATTCCCTACAAATGCAAGAATGGGTACTCAGCTACTTCCTTTTGCCATTTGTGCACAAGAAAAGGCTCTCCTCTCCTGCCCGTTGAGGCTAGGGCGTTGTAAGGACATTTGAGGTGGCCGTCTTTCCATTCACCGGACCACAGAACGGGGACTGGAGGAGATCACCCTGAGTTTAGGGCGGATAAGAGGAAGGCACGAACATACCCACGGGCTGAGGGACTTTCTCCCAGTGGCTCGTGTGGGAGCTAGAGCAGAGGCAGAGATGATAAGCCAGGTTTCCCACAGTTGCGCACGCACGATGCCGTGCCTTGCTGTTCCGTGTGTGGCTTCAGAGTCGGCGCCGTGGCTTTAGGAAGCGGGCCTCGTGGTCTCCGTGCTGCGGGGGCAGAGGAGCCCGGGACAATCCCGCTGCAAACAGCCCCCTTCCTGCTCAGTGCTGGTGGCGCCTCGAGGGGCAGGTCTATGCATGCAATATTACAGCCGATCAAAACTCACATTTCTGAAGGACAAGAAGGACGCTTCTGAGATGTAGTAAGAAGACACGAATGAAAAGCCTGCACTTGGAGTAAAATCAGTTTTGTTTCAAGTTCATATGCATAGGAAAATGATGACCAAGAGCCGTTCCTAAGATAGGAACAGTGACCTCAGGATGGTGGCAGGTGCTGTGTGCGCGGTCAGCCCGTGGGGCCCCGGCACTGCCCCCCACGGCCCGGCCCACAGCGTCCGAGGGGCCGGCAGTGTGCCGTGCAGGAGGGCACTCTCTGCCCTGGGGCCAGGCTCCTGGGGGAGTGCCCAGCAGCAACCCCCAGCCCATAACTGCTGGGGGCTGGGGGGACGCCACCGCAGCCCCTGCCACCCCCACCACCCCAGTGGGCAGAGCCTTGGCCCAGCAGGGCAGCTCCTTACTCGCACCGTCTACCAGCTTCCTCTGTCTCCTGGGCTCACCTCCCGAGAAAACTCTTTGCTCTGGGCTGTCTTGGAGTCGACTGCGCCCCTCAGGGCTCAGGCAGCAACATCCATAGAACAGAAAGTATCCTGTGTGGGCAGAGACTCCCCCCCCAGCACCTGCCCCCCAGCATCTCTAGCACCTGCCCTGAGTAGCTGGCTCCATCCTCCTCTCCTGGCCAGCGTGGCCAGTGGTGGCCCACGGCGGCCCGTGGGATGTGACATTCAGAGGCCCTGGAGCCTCGGGCCACCTCCCATCCTGGCGTAGGCTCTACCCCTCCTTGGTGCTCTGGGCTCTAACGGCCGAGGGCTCTGGCATTGGCTGGGCAGGGTCCGGTGGGGGGCTGCCCCTCTCAGGTTGTCGTGCACATCCCACACCTAGCGGGAGCCTGACTCCAGCCCCTGCTGCAGGGGCCTGGAACCCACTGCCTGGACCTTATTCCTGATGCAGGTGCCCCAAGCCTCTTCCAGACAACTCCCGTTTTTCTGTCCACTCTCCGAAACAACTCATCCTCTCCAGAGGAACCCTGGCCTCGGCGTTCCTGCCTCTCTGCTGTGCTAGCGTCGACCCCCTAGCGCTCGGATGCGTCCCCCCCACCCCCCGTTCCCAAATGCCTTGCGGTCTCTCCCAGTCCCTTAGTCACCTTGCAAATGTCCTGTAGAGCGACCAGGTTATTTTCCATTTGTCTCTCTTTTCTTCAGATCATCAGAATTCTCCCGTTTTAGAGCAAGAAGGAGCTGGGGAAGCAGCAGGTCCTCCTGGGCAGAATAGGGCTCCCACACTGAAGGCGCAGCTCTGTCCCCTGCTCACTGTGCCCCCTTCCTGGCCCTAGGGGTAAAACGGACACATGCCCTGTGCGTGAAATGCAGAGGCTCTAATAGGTGGGGGCAAGTCATTTTCTTGATTCATAGTGTGGGGGTGAGAGCGTCTCCCTTTTCCCTCCTGGGTTCTACGGCTGGTCCAAGAATTAAGTTCACATAAGACAGATGAACAGGAGGAAAACAAATTTAATTTTATATGTACAGGAGCCCCAAAGATCGGAGGCTCAAAAGTGACCAACGCAGGCTGTTTTTAATGCCTTTGAGTCAAAGAAACAGTAAATTGATGACGAATTGACAAGACGAGGGGTTTGGCTTGGGGCGGTAAACTAGGGAAGTAACAGGGTTACTGCCCATGGTTGGCTACAAGGCTGCCTCTCTCCCTCCTGATGCAGCAAGGGGGACTGATTTCCTGCTTCCAAGGGGACAGAGGAGGGTCAGAGTGTCCCTCTGGCACTGGCCGCTGCTTAAGTAATTTTAATCCAAAATAATCAATATGTGAAAATGGCATATTTGGGGGTGGCCTAAGCTACTCTGCTTCAGTGGCTGGAAAAGAGAAGCTGAGAGTCGCCTTGGGGTTGGGGTTGAAGCCTGGCTTAGGGCCTCCCGGCAGCCGAAGTGTTGAGTACGGAGGAGGGGCCTGCAGGATGCATTCTTGGGCTCCAGGGGCGCTGGGACGTCTCCTAAGATGTGTACACGCATGGCCAGGTGTCCGCCCACTCCGGATGCTGGGGGAGCGTGTGCCGGCAGGTGGCTCCTGCATCTCCTTTCTCTCTCAGCTATAGGCATGTGTTCTCACACCGTGAAGATAAAACCTGTTTAGCTCCTCCTACCCAGAAATCCCGTGTGCACGTAGCCAGGGCCCAAGCCCCAGGCCTACATACATCAGCCCTCTTCTGGTGCAAAGTCAGACTCTTTCTTTGAGGAGGGTTGGTATCTCTTCATCACCAGGAGCGATATTCAGATGGCTGAACTCACTGACACTGGGTCACACCTCATTCTTGAGGTTTTAAAAATGTTGTTTGCTCCTGTTCTTGTGGGTAATGTCTATGTCTGTCAATGTGGTCTCTGTGCTCTGTCAGTTTGTCTTTACAAAATATCCTTCCTTATCTTCTTTCTCTACTTTAGGGATATGCATATGTTAATGGCATTGGTCTGTTGCTTTTTATTCTGGGCACAGACTGACCCCCCTCCCCACGGTCGGGGGGAGGAAAGGGTTGCCACCAAGGCCCCTGGCTGACCCCGGTCCTACATGAGGCTCGCTTCAGCCTCTGTATATGGAGTGCATCCCCATGCGGGCAACACCGCCTTGGGACAGCAGATGGCTTCCACCCAAGCTTTGATCTAGACCGTGCGCCACTTTAAATTTGCTGAATGGGCATCACTAGTCCCCCGCAATCCCGCTGCAAATCTTGACAACATAAAAATAATAACATGACTCAACACAGCCGGAGGGGGGTAATCCTGAGGGTAGAGGTGCTTTAAGAGCATCTTTTGACAGAACTTTCATGGCTGCGGGGGGGTGTCAAAGACACAAACCAGAAGAGAAATAACAGCAATACTCTGAGCAATCAACCATGTGTGACCGACGAGGCAGAGGAGGAAGTATGCTGACTTCACCCCCATTCCCAGGGCCGGGGCTGTGGGTGCTATAGGAATAATTAGGGCTTGAGCACCTGGTGGAAATCATGACCGTCAGGGGCAAGGACGTCGTGACTCTCAGGCATGAGTATGAGAAGGGCCACAAACAGATGGTGAGACTTGGGAAGGACCAGAC
Source organism: Zalophus californianus (assembly GCF_009762305.2). Lineage (NCBI taxonomy): Eukaryota > Metazoa > Chordata > Mammalia > Carnivora > Otariidae > Zalophus > Zalophus californianus. Next base: position 110,783,726 of record NC_045604.1, on the reverse strand, counting down.
ACGTGACAGAGCGAATACCGACCGAGAGGTGCTACCAAGGAGAACCCAGTGCGGGGCAGGATGCGTGCACACTGCGTGCACATGCAGGCAAGGACAAGCGTGTCTTCGTGGTTGCCTTAGCGGCCCCGTGCTCTCCAGTGCTTCCCAGAAAGACACCCAAGAAGCCGGGGCCTGGGTGGGAGGAGACTTCTTTAAACTAGTTCCTTACATTCTCGTGTTATTTGTGAGCCATGTGAGTATAAAACAATTCACAGAGTAATGACAAAACATTGCAATAGAACATTTTAATGCCTTCATTTAAAAAAAAAAAAAAGGCAGCTTAAGGCTAGGAGTTTTCCAAGATGAATGTGAATTTCAGGACAAGAGACCCTGTTTCGGCCAGAAGGCAGCCGGCCAGAGACGCGGGCCCTAAAAGCGCAGTCCCTGCCCCAGGACACAGCGCTGTCAGGTGACACGTGTGGAGGGGCCGCACTCGATGTTGGCTCTGTGCCCAGCTCAGTGCAGAGCGCACAGCAAACGGGACCAGCCTGGCGGGCCCGGGGTGTCCCTTCCACGTCTAGGTCCCATCCCCAGCTCTGAAGGGACCGAGCGGGAGCCTGACCCATGTCTGTCTGGGTCCTGTTCCTGGGCTCCCGCTGCCTGGCTCTCAGCACCCTTCCCCAGAGCTGCCAGACTCAGCAGGCGCCTGGGTGAGGGCCAGAGGTGCTGAGGATGAAACTCCTTGGAGGCTGCATGACAAAGGATGTCCAGAGCGGCAGGCGGAGGGACTGGTGGGGACGCTGTGTCCTGCAGCCTCAGAGGGTGGAGAACTGCCTATGGTCCTTCTTCTGTAATCACGTTACAACACAGAGTGAGTGTGTGTGGGCGCTTGGCGGCCCTGCGCACCTCCCCTCCCCTCCCGCGGCGCCCAGCACCCTCCCCACGAGCCACTCCCTGCTGCACCGCCCCCTCGCACTCCCTAACAGAGACCCAGAGGGGGCATGTTGCTGGGTCACAGTCACGCAGCAGAGAATTCCCAGAGCCTGGATCGCAACCCAGGCAGGTGTGCTTCCAAAGCACGTGCTGGTCACGCCCCGCATGCTGTTGTCCTTTGGAAATATGCTCGTGCTGCAGGCACTTGGGCTGCGCGGTCTCCAGTAGCCAGGATTTGGCAAGGGGTCTCTCCCTTTGCTGGAAGATTGGGGCAGATGTTCTCTTTTCACAGGAACAGTATGACTCAGTAGAAAGTGAGACAGACTCAGGGCTCCTGGCCCGGCTCTGCTGGTTACTTTCTGTGTGACCTCAGGCAGACCACTTACCCTCTCTAAGCTGTACGGCTTCATGGCCACGTGAGGATACGTAGGCTTCCTGTCGTGGCCGTTGTAAAGGCTCAGGGAGCCAGGAGGTCAGCAGGAGAGCCCCTTGCGGTGGCTACAGTGACCACAGTGTCCTCACCCTCAGGCGGCGACGTGCCCAGGAGTCTCCGAAGGCTCGGCACCAGTTTCCCTTGGCACCCAAACTCCAGGCGCCCCACCCACAACAGGGCGAGGGAAAGAAAGGTGGGAGGGAGAGTACAGAGAAGCTCGGCCCGCTTTCTCCGGGCTGCCCGTCATCGGTCCCTGAACGGGGAAGGACAGGCGTCTAGCAGGAGACCCCAGCCAGAGGCTGGAGGCCAGCTGGGCCACCCCTGGTAGCCTGGGGACAGCTGGTCATCGTGGTGAAGAGAAGGAACCACTCAGAGTCCAGCAGACAACAGACCCGTGAGTAGCCATCGTTGTGGACTGGGCAGGGCATGCCACACCCCCAGTCTGTGGGGTGATGGCGGTGACCAGCCATGGTCAGGGGCTTGATGCTGAGCGCATGGAACCATCCCCCCCGGCCTCACATACAGCCGACCGGAGAGGCTCCTCGTGTGGTTGGACAGATGACGAAGTGCAGGACCTGGGAAGATGCGCGTAAGCTCGGTCACCAATGGAGCCGAAAAAGGTGTGGAAAGGACAACAAAGGAGTGGGGGCATCTCGCCCAGTGAGGCAGGCGGGCGGCGTGGAGTTCCTGAGGCCTTGTTGCTGGGCGGCCATCCCACCCCCAGGAGGCCAGTGGAGGCCGAGCTGGTGGAGGACAGAGTTCAGCTCTGCTGGCCACCCCCCACCCCGCCCTGGGAGCTCCTTGTTTGCCCGGAGCAGGTTGGTTCTCACCCATGTTTGGGGGGGCCACCGGCTCTGGCTTTAATCCGTTCAGGAGCACAGCTGTCCACGCCCCTGAGGAGGCCGCGTGTGCTGGGGCCCGGGCTGGGCCTGACAGTTGGTACTGCCTCTTCAGAAGCAGGCGAAGGGGGTCTTGGCGCAGCCTGCTTGGGAGGCTCGGTCATTAATAACGTCTGATCAACCATAATCCCTTGATAATCAAGGAACTTCGAGAGCCGTTCAGAGCGCGGAAGCCCCCCAGAGCTGATGATGACGCGCACCCCGCCGCTTCCTCAGCAGGAGGGGGATCATGTGCAGGGGAGCCCCCAGCTCGGGGGCCACACTGGCATTGCCTGGGGTCTGGGCGCAGGGGAGGGGCAGCCAGCAGGGAACGGACCCATCGGCACTTGCTTCCACTCCCAAGGCTGGGATCTGCAGGCCGACGGGGAGGATGACCGAGAGGAAGGACGTGTAGCCACAGGAGAAGGGCGCACTTGGAGGAACATCCTAGAAGGACGCCCTGCCCTTGGCCCTGTGAGGGGAAGGGCGGGTGGCAGGAGGGGTGAGAGGGACAGAAAAAGCAGGGAGCCCTCCCAGCCACGTCCTCTCGGCTCCAGCAGCCACGGGGAAGATGAAACTGTCTCCACATCTTGGGGGCAGGCAGGATGAGGGGGAGTGAGGGTCATGGGTCCCAGCGCTCAGAGGCTCCATCCATCACCGCGGCTGTGCCCCCTCTCAGATGCCGGCCCAGGAGGAAGGGCATCGGGGAAACAAGGTGGGGGGGTGGCAGGAATGCGGGGTCCGAGCGGGGGTGACATGACTGACGCGTGGCCCTCCTGCCCTGCCCGCAGGGTACCAGATCGCCTACCGCCTGGCCAGCAGCAGCCCTAACACGTTCACCACGGTGGAGGTGGGCGCCACGGTGAGGCAGTTCACGGCCACCGAGCTGGCCCCGGAGTCCGCGTACATCTTCAGGCTATCGGCCAAGACGAGGCAGGGCTGGGGGGAGCCTCTGGAGGCCACCGTCATCACTACTGAGAAGAGAGGTAAGGCCCGGGGCCGAGTCCACTGTCGTGGTGCTCCAGGGAGGAGAACTGCGCCTGAATGGGCGCCGCGGACGTGCTGGCCGCGCGGCTCCCCAGGTCAGGCCCTGCGCCGTCGCACGTCTGCACAGCCTGGCACTTACCGGACAGGCAGGAATGTCCCTCTCTGCTCCCAGAGCCATTGTGTAACTGGCCCAGGGTGGCTCTGAGTCACCGCGTTGAAGGACAGCTCCCTGAAGCCAGGCACTTGGCGTCCGGTTCACCGGACACACCGGTTCACCACCACGTGCCCAGCTGAGCAGGCGCTCCGTAAACACATTTGCTACCGGGCAGTCCTCGGGAGATCTGCCTTTGTGGACGCCGCTTCTGCCCAAGCACTGGCGAGGTGGCTAGTATACGCTGTCTTGGTTTATCCTCACCAGAGCGTGGCGAGCAAAGCGCTGTGTGCCTCGTTCTACAGAGGAAGTGGGGGCCCAGACAGATGCAGTCCTTTGCTGGGGACGCAGCTGTGGGCCAGTGACGTGGACACCCTCCACAGGCCCCCCAGGCCACCTCTTCCCCCAGAAATCTGCTGTGGGTTTCCATCTCAGTGAGCCCCTGACGTGCCCTGCAGCCCCACTCTGACATCTATCTGCCTCAGCGGGCTCCCTCCCCAGGGCCACCCCCACTCCAGGTGCAGAGGTCAGGGTCAGGCCCGGATGTCTCAGCAAAGAGGAGGACAGGAAGGCGGGTCTGCTCGGAGAGATGACCTGTCCAACTCCCATCTAGGAGTCCCCAGGCACCAGGCTCTGGAGCTGTGGGACTTTAGGCAAGGCCCTCCCCCTCTCTGTGCCCTGGCGCCCACGTGGTGGCCTCCTGGGAAGCACCGAAGGCCAGCACGGTCCGTAGACCTCCGGGGGCAGAGCTGGTGCCATGGCTGTGCTCAGAGGTTGAACCAGTGTCCCTGTGGCCTGTGTGATCTAGATCTAGAGCAGGCAGTGTAAGGGAGGCAGAGTATTTGAAGAACCATGCGCAGGGCCGATCCGAAACCTGCAAAAGGTAGAAGGCAAAGGAAGCTGACGTGCACTGAGCCCTCGCCACATTCTGGCCACACTCTGGCCACGTCCCAGGCACTGCAGCCCACTGCTCTCTCTAATTCCCACACAAGCAGGCCAAGCAGGTAGGGAAGCTGATGCCCCACAAGGTCCAGCGGCCACTCGGTGGCTGCTCAGGACAGGGCCGCTCAGCCCAGGCACATGGCTGACCCTTCCGATGGCCAACGGGGGGGGACACTGGCGTCACCTGTCCGTGGCTTTGGATCTTCTGGGGGCTCCACACCTTCCAGGGGAAGGCCAAACCCTTCAGCCCTCTAGGAATCCCCCGACCCCAGCCACTGAGCCTCAGTCCCCCAAGGACGGTGACAAATGCACAGCCCCTCCTCCTCCTCCAACGGTTACCTCTGCTGTTAACTGGAGGATGGAAGCCTTGGAGTTACCGGAGATGCCAAAGCATGAAGCAGTTGGAGAGATAGCTGTGCACACTCGGGCCCCTGGCTATCGGCACACAGCACTGTCCAACCTATGGCCCCCAGCACGGGGGGCCCCTAGACAGAGGACAGACACCAGGAGAACCCCCTCCTGCCCAGGTCCACAGGCTCCCCCTTTTCCAGGACCTGCTCGGGGCCCTGAGAGCCTCTCCCAAAGGCTCTTGCCTTCTCCCTCAGAGTTGATGCAGCCCCACAGGGAAATCCAGCACTTTCTCAGGCACAGGGAAGGACACAGGTTTGCTAATGGTTTGACGTGACTCAAATCCAAGTGGAAGCATTAACTCGAGTGCCCTTCAGGAGGCACCCAGGTCCACAGCGGGGCTCCTGCTGATGGGGCTGAGGGGATGCATGCGCACACCCTGGCCCGCACCCCGACCACCTGCACCAGCTGCCTGGGGCCCATAGAGCTTAGGGGATTTCCGCCAGGGCCCGCAGAACCCCCAGCAGAGTTTGCCCATTGCCAGTTTGCCCAGGAGGGTGGTCCTTGCAGCTGGCGAGGGGACGCAGGGCTATTGCTCGGGGGAGGAGGAACCGGGCAGCCAAGCATGTGCTCCCAGAGGAGTGAGGGGGGAAGGGCTCCCCCCACCATCTTCGCAGGTCGCTGCTTTATTGCCCACCACACATTCTTAACAGGATCAATAATCTTCACGATACACAAACAATTATTCCTCCCTCTGTGGAGTTTCTCCGCTGCAGTTGATGGGGGGGGGAGACACACAACGGGAATGATCCACGCTCAGGAGCCAGGTCCTGGCCCCCTGCGCCCTGCACGCCCAGGCTCCAGCGCTGTGGGCACAGAGCGGCACTGACAGCCCCCACGGGAGCTGAGCGGGACACTGTCTGTGTTTCAGGCTCGGGTTGGCTTCCAGGGAAAGGAGTCAGCATGACAGATGCACTGAGCCCGAGACCGGAGGGAGAGCCCACATGGGCCTGGGGGCTGTCACTCGGAGATGCCCAACGGACGTGTGGTCGTCGGGGAGCACGTGTGGGCTCACCCTCCTGTCTGTCTGTCTCCACACCAAGAGAAAGCCAGGGTCTCCAGTCAGATCTGGGCAGGGGCAGGTCCGGAATCGGCCGCCAGGCAGCCGCAGGTGCCCGAGGGACCGGGAATCAGCTCCCTGTTCTCTGCCTTCCCGGAGAAACATCTTCTCACGCGGCCCTGGTCTGTTCTCTCTTGGTTGCAGAGCGACCAGCGCCCCCCAGAGAGCTCCTGGTGCCGCAGGCCGAAGTGACCGCCCGCAGTCTCCAGCTCCAGTGGGTTCCGGGCAGCGACGGGGCCTCCCCCATCCGCTACTTCACCGTGCAGGTGCGAGAGCTGCCCGGGGGAGAGTGGCAGACCTACTCCTCGTCCGTCAGCCATGAGGCCACAGCCTGTGCTGTCGAAAGGTACCCAGAACCAGGTGGGCCCTGCCCGGGGAACACAGCAGGGAGTCTGTGGGCCAGAGACGCGCCCGGACAGGTCACGTCTCTTCTCTGAGTGCACACTCCCTGTACCAGGGACCGGGACTCCCCGCTGCTGGAGCCCGCTCCAGCCTCTGCCCCGGCTCTGTCCTTCCGGGCCTGCCCTGTGCAGGTGGCGTGCACAACCCAGGGCCCAGGGATGGACGAGGCACAGATGACGGGGCCAGCAAGCCTGGAATTGTGGGTTCCCGCACCCTACGGCACCCTATCCCCTGAGAGGTGGGGGAGGTGGGGGGAAGGGGTGTCACGGGCTGAGAGTCGCACCTTCTCTTTGTGCTCTCTCTGCTAGTCAGCAAGGCAGATGGCTCCCCCACCTGCTGTCACCCATGGGTGATGGCTGATCAGGGAAATGGGGGGGCGTCCCCACTGTGCCATGAGAACCCAGCATTTATCCAGTTACTGAGTGAACCACCAGGCAAAGGCGGAGGGGAGCGGTGCCGATCACCGCAGCTCAGCTCTTGGCACCTACAGCCTCATTTGGGCCCCTTCTCATGTTCCCACCCCCCTCTACAGTGAGGAACCAGGGCACCCTCCCCATGGTAAGGACCAGCACACCCTCCTCTATGGTAGGGACCAGGGCACCCCCTCTACGGTGAGGGACCAGGGCACCCTCCTCTACCTTGAGGGACCAGTGCACCCCCTCTACGGTAGGGACCAGGGCACCACCCCCCTACAGTGAGGGACAGGTCACCTCCCCTATGGTGAGGGACCAGGGCACCCCCCTCTGGGGTGAGGGACCACGGCACCACCCTCCTACGGTGAGGGACCAGGGCACCCCCTCTACGGTAGGGACCAGGGCACCACCCTCCTAGGGTCAGGGACCAGGGCACCCCCCCTATGGTGAGGGGCCAGGGAACCCCCTCCACGGTGAGGGACAGGTAACCCCCCTACAGTAAGGGACCAGGGAACCCCCTCTATGGTGAGGGACCAGGGCACCCCTCCCTATGGTGAGGGACCAGGGCACCCCCCCTCTATGGTGAGGGACCACAGCACCACCCCCCTACAGTGAGGGACCAGGGCACCCCCCTCTATGGTGAGGGACAGGTCACCCCCTCTACAGTGAGGGACCAGGGAACCCCCCCTCTATGGTGAGGGACCAGGGAACCGCCCTCTAGAGTGGGAGACCAGGGCACCCCCTCCATGGTGGGGAACCAGGGCATCCCCATCTATAGTTGGGGACCAGGGCACCCCCGTCTATAGTTGGAGACCAGGGCACCCCCCTCTGTGGTGGGAAACCAGGGCTACGTAACCATCTAGGTGAGGATTCTCAACAGTGACCTCAGGCCCTGCATCCCCACCTGGGGGGCCTGGGCTGCGCAGGCTCACACCACCCTGCAGAAGCCCCCTGGGTCTGTCCGGTGGGCAGGCCTGTCCCAGGAGCCGGCCTGGCACCTTCCCTGTCCTGCTTCTCTGGCCCTGACTGTGGTCACTTTCTGTGAAGCCCACATCAGGCTGTGTGGGAGCCACGAAGGAGTGTGCCCCACCGGCTCCAAGGCTGCCAGGACCCTGGCCAGCACCTTGCGCTGGGAGGGTGGAAGAGGCCTAGACCCTGTTTCCCAGGCTGGCCCATGTTCCTCTCACCTCAGACAGAACACCACGTACTCATTGCCCCCTGTTCTGGGCACCATGCTGGGAAATCTCGCACACATTTCTCGTTGAACCCTGAGGATTGCCCAGTGGGGGGAGGTCATCGTCCCCATTCTACAGAAGAGAGCGGGTCGCCTGCAGCCCCAGCACCTCCCCCAAGTGTCCTGACCCTCCTCCTCTGCAAGGCCGCCAGGCTCAGCCCCTGCACGCTGCTGAACCTGAGCCCAGGGAAAGGAGCAGCCGGGCATTGGGGGGCGGGGGGGTGCTGGGATCCTGCAGCAGGCTGATCCTCGGACACCCCCACCCCCCAGGCACAGTCCAGGCTGTGGGGGACGGGGTGGGGCTGGCATGTGGCTCTTTCACTGCCTCTAATGTGTGGCAACAGCAAGGTTTAGAGAGAATGGGAGACCCCCCCCCCAGGTTCGAGGTGACATGTAACGCACATGTGGGTATGGTCAGCACTGGGGCATTATGGGAAGGCAGACTTTGAGGCCACAACTGTCCAGGCTTCAGGTCGACTTCCGGCCATGTGCTGTGGGTGTGGTCTTGGGTGGCTCCCCAGCACTCACCTCCCGATTATTGCACAGTCTGGGGCCATGCGGGGCCTGGTGGCACCAGGCAGGGGACAGTGGTGGCCGCCCTACACAGCCCACCCAGGAGGCATGGCTGCGTGTTGTTGGCATCCTCACGGCACATCCATGGGCGGCCCCAAGCAGGTGGCATGGATGTCCCGACATCTCCGTCGTGGCTCCCAGACCTAATGCCCCCTGGGGGGAAGGCCTTCAGAGCGGGTTCCAGTCCCAGAAGGAGGGCAGCTCATCCACTCTCAGCTCCAGCCGCCTGGCGCCCGAATGATACTCCGTGCACAGTGACCGCCTCCCTCACACGCTCCCGGGAGCACCAGCGGCGTCTGAAAGCCGAGCGCAGACGGTCCCCGAGCACAGGGGCTGTTTCCAGCAGGGCCAGAGGCACCGCCGGGCCCCCCGCGGGAAGGGCATCAGTAACTCCGATGCGTGCAGGGGTGGGGGGGAGTTAGCTTCAAGGAAGCTAGTTACAGTTCCGTCTTTTTTTACGCTCCGCACGGTAGGAGATGGAGACTGGAACGGCATTGGGCAGTGCTCACCTCTGTGGCCTGGTCTGGGGGCTCCGGGAGTTAGAGCTCCCACGGGCTCTTCTTTGCAGTGGTTACCGCATTGTTGCTGTCACCCGACACTGTGTCCCTTTCAGCAGCTTCCATGCGCTGGTCCACACACTGTCCCTTGTCCGCAGCAGGCCTGCAGGCCAGAGCTCGCCCGATGAGCAGTTGCGGGGGGAGACAGCCTCAGGCATGAGCATGCTCCTCCAGAGGGAAGCCGGAGTCCCTCACGGTCCCCAGCTCTGCCGTTCGCTGGGCCCGTGGCTCAAAGCCTCGCAGCCGCAGACCACCCAGCCCACCTATGTGGGTCTGCAGCCGCGAGGAGCCAGGGTGTCCTCACCTAGACAGCAGGCCCTCAGCAACCCGTCGGCCCATCGGGAGCCGTGGGGCCGGGGCAGGTCTGCCATGTAAGCTCACGAAGCCTGGCTTCCTCCCGTGTGAGAGACGGAGACGGAGCGACCACCCCGCCGCTCCCCTCAGTCCGGGAGCCTGAGATTAGCCTCTGTAAGGGACGGCAGCAACCCGGCCGCCAACTGAGAAGGCCATCCACAGCTGTCCCGCTCACTCCTGCCAGCACTCCTGGTTCCCTCGGAACGGCCGCCACACGGCCCGGGAGTCCCTGCTCTCAGCCCCTTGGAGGAGATCACGGCTGCTGGCCGGCGCCACCCGCTCCGGAACCCGGACCCCCCCCCCCCCACCGCTCCTCGGCATGGCCCCAAGGGTCAGGGGCATGGCCCAGCATGCCCAGATGGCTTCATAAACCACACTCTGGTGCACTGGGTACTTAGCTTAGTTAGAATGTGCTTGTGGCTAAAAATAACGTCACCCTTTGTGTAACCATCTGGAAGAAAGGAGAAAATCTCTAGTGGCCTTTTCTGTCCCGGGGCCTCCTGAGATCATACAGAGAACTCTCTGTAGGGGACCTCACGTTGGAGAGGAGGGGGCCATGTTTGCCAGCAGACAGTCTGATTTGGCTTGGGAGACGCCGTGGTCAGTCCCCTCCAGGCCCCCTCCGCCTGTCAGCAGACACACGCCGCGGGCCGAGGTCCCCGCACAGCCTCCTGGGGGGCTTCCTACCCCAAGGTGAGGGTGAGCTCCTGCAGCTCAGCGCCCCGCGTGTGCCCTGCGCCCCCCGCCCCAGACAGCTAACGGTCCTGTGAACGACGCGGGCCTGGGAAACGGGCCTAACGCTGGGAGTTCGGTTTCCTGCTCGCCACGCACCCTCCCCTTGGCCTCAGACGGGGGCGGACTCCTCCGGCCGTCTGACACGCGTGCACCTCACCCTGCCGTGTGCCCAGGTGGGACGGAGGAGCTGGCTCTGGCCTCCGATCCCGAAAGCAAAGCCTTAGAGAACAGGGAGGTGCTAATCACAAAGGGCTCGATGACACGTGCGACACGTGTCCTACATGTAACGTGCTAAGCAAATGTAAGCACTAAATTCAAGCACGAGGGTCGTTTCCGGTGCGCCGACACGTGCCAGACACCATGCTGATTGTGACCTGCGTCCTCTCTTCACCCCTCTGCGTCCCACCCCCTCCCTCCCTTCCCCCCCCTCCCTCCTTTCCCCCCCTTCCCTCCTCCCTCCCTTCCTCCCTTCCTTCACAGATACTCACCGAGCACCTCCTGGGCGCTGGGCCTTGTTCTTGGTGCTCAGGGCACAGCAGTAAAGGAGGCCATCTCAGTCCCTGTCCCTACGGGGAAGGCAGACAGTCGTCAAGGAGGCAAATGGTTACTTACAAATCATGGTGGGGTTGGTGAGGGGATGGACAGCCCTAGAGATAGCGTGCTGGGCACGGGCTCTTCCTGGAGCCACTTGAGCTGCGGCCAGAGGGTCCTGATGATAAGAACAGGCAGGATTCAGTGGGCACACCGTGTATGCCAGAGTCTCTTCCAAGTGCTTCTCCTGAACACGAGCCACACGACCACCTCAGGATCTTGGTGCTCCGGTCAGCCCGGGTGAGGAGCCTGAGGCTCATCCACGTGCCCGAGGTTACACAGGGGTTAACGTGTAGGCACGCTCCAGAGTGCATGCTCCTGGCAACCACCCTGGGCTGCCTTCCAATCTGCGAAGGAGAAGCTAATGCAAATGTGGGCCTCAGGTGGTTGAGGCAGGAACCAAAGGAGAAAACCATGTGGTTGTCACCAGAATTAGATAAAAGAGCTCCTAGGAAGCTAGGCACAGATGGGAAGTTATTTGTTTTAACTTAATAAAGGATAGCTCTCCCAGAAACCGGGAGCAAAGACCATTGTTAAGGGTGGAACTTTGGAAACACCCCAGGACAGCCAGGGCCAAAGCAAGGTTGCCCAGCACAGCTTCTCCAGCTGTGCAACGGGGGCATAGGGAGGCCAGGAGACAGGCCTGTGGTCGCGGACCAGCCATGGCAGGGCAGGCTGGGGTGGCGGAGGGCCTGAGGGAAGAGCATCCATTGAGGTGTCGGCCAACAGAGAACCACTGTAATCCTGTCTTAGGCCGGGGGTGCGTATGAAAACAGAGTCAGAGGAAGATTCTTCCGATCCTGTGTCCAGAGATGGTTATCAGTCTTTGAAAACACAGAATCCTTCTAGACCAAGGATTACCCAGACCCCACTTGCAAACCAGATGGGGGTTTGGGGATATGGGAACCCCCTGGTCTCCTAGAGGACCCCTCAGAGCCTCCAGGGTTCCACGGGGCTCAGTTTAAACCCACGAGTTTACAGGTTGGCCCAGGAGGGGGGACAGAGGACCGCCTTGGAGGCGGTGAGGGTTTGCCCGCTGGTAGCTGAGGAAGCAGGCCGAGTCCAGAGCCGCTCCTGCTCTCCTGGTCTGGGCGATGGACGTGGGCCGAGCCTCACCCAAAACAGAGCCACTGTCAGCGGGACAGGGGTGGGGGGTCTCCTCATCCGCTCCTTCGGAAGTAATGGCAAGGACAGCCAGGGACCCGAGGAAGACCAGAGCTGGTCTGCTTAGAAGCCTGTGCGGAGTCTGTGTGGTACAGAGCTCAGCACAGGAGACCGTCCACACAGACCGCATCGATGGAGGGAGGCAGGGAGGCCTGAGCGGTGGCAGCGGGCTGTGCACCCGGGGCATTAGGGCCCCTTAAATCCCCTAGGAGCCTTCCCCCATGGACAGTTGGCATTACCTCGGTCTTCGGTGAAGCAGAGAGGCTGCCTCGAGACCAGATCCTCTTCCAGTCCTGGGCAAGCCAGGGGCAAGGGGCTCAATGGGGCGGGGCCTCGAGTTTCTCATGCCCGCAATGGGAATCGCAGAGTCCACCCCCAGAGCTGCTGTGCGGTGACCCCAGGCACTGCCTGGCTGGGCACACGGCGGGCACGACCTCCACGAAGGCGCGCTTGCAGGCCCTCGCCTCACGCTCTGAATCGCTCCCAGTCGTGCGAGGGCTGTAGTAATTAGTTCCTCCTGAGAAATTCTCGCGTCCCTCAGAGAGCGGTGATTTGCTCTGCAGGAGAGGCTCTAGTGACAGGAGGAGCCCCGAGTGAAACCGCCACCCCGGGCCAGGACGTTCCGCACTCCGCTCCGTCCCTGGGGGCAGGCCGGAGGACCGTGCCGGCCGCCTGAGGGCCCCTCCCTGGGCAGGACCGATTCCCGGTCACCGAGCGAGGGCCTCTTCCTCCAGGCTGCCCGCTCCCTGTGGCCAGAGCGTGGGCTAGGACAGAGGGGAAGGGCTCAGGCCCTCACAGCTCTTCTGTGTTTCAGGCTGAGGCCCTTCACTTCCTACAAGCTGCGCCTGAAAGCCACCAATGACATCGGGGACAGTGACTTCAGCATGGAGACGGACGCGGTGACCACGCTGCAGGACGGTGAGCCAGCTGGGCCCCAGGCAGGCGTGCAGACGCAGACCCCTGCCCGACTGCCGCCTTTGGACCCTGAGACGTGGGCTCCCGGAGAGAGGCCCCACTTTCATCGGAGCCAGGAAGGGGTCACCCAGGGGAGGCAGGGCCGTGGCTGGCGAGCAGGGGCATTCGGGTAGCAGCGGACCGCTCTGAGCGCCCCATACAGCCTGGGGCCGTGAGGCCAACTTCAAGGGCTCACAAGTGGAACGGGTTCCTTTGATTGGCTTCCAAACCCCTACGATCCATTAGCATCCTAGACATTGAATAATTTATAGGGTCATTAAAAATAAATGTGGAAGGGTAGCTGGTTTTTGAGAGGTTTCCCCATTTTTCTCATCCACAAGCCACTCCGCAGTTTTGCCATTTGACAGAAGCACAGGGAAGGGCTGGAAGTGAGATCCCCTAAATCTCCAGGTGGTTCTTAAGCGCGCTCTCCCACCTCAGAGGAGCAGGCCCAAAGATCCCTTGTGACTTCGGGTGCCAGTCCTGCCAGGCCCGGTGGCAGACCGACTTAGGACACGAGGGCTGCTCTTGCGTCTTCGAATCCCGGGCTGCGAGGCTGAGCCCTCAGCTCACCCCGCAGCACTGGGTACTCATTCCCCATGTTTCAGTCTTTCTCCTTTATGACCTGGGAGCATGGCTGCACCAACATGAGGCCTCAGGTGAGCCGAGGACCAGCAGAGGGGTTCAGGGGGACCCTTCTGGCCTCTCGGCCTCACGCAGAGATTCCTCTGCTGCACACCCAGGCTGCCCGCCACCGGGGCAGGCCCCTCGAGAAACTGCGGTTGTCTTTGTGGCTCGTATTTTAATCTTACATTTAACACAACTGGGGTTCTCTTTGGGAGTAAGCACTAATTCTTAGAAGAAAGAGGCAAACACAGAAGCTGATTTTGTTGGCGAGTCTTTGAGGAAATCACAAGCGGGTGAGCAGGACACCACAGACTCCCTTTGCCCTTACAGGGCTCAGGCTCCTTCAGAACTGGCCTGTTCTTGAAAAAAAGCATTCGAGGGCCTCTCCAGGTTCCGAAAGGCCTGTCTCAGTCCTTTGATATTTAAATCATTTCTTTTGACGTACCTATCCTGTTAATCTTCCTCTTCTGAGATTTGCCGTTTCTCTAGCAGTTGACTGCATTGTTTGCACCGTATTGTCTCCAGAACCATAGATCCACTGAGAGGGACAGGCTCCGGGGCTTGGGGAGCCCTGGGCCGGGGTGGGGAGGCTTTCAACGTGTGGATGGTTTGCTGATAAACGTTGCCTTGTTATGGTGGTTGGGATATTGAGACCCCCTCAATCCAGCATGATCCAGAAAGCTGAATAAGGGTCCACCATGGACCTCAGGAGGCCAGAGAGCACAGGGTGGAGGACCCCCGGAAGGCAGGAGGGGGTGCTGCAGGTGTGGCTGATACCAGCGTGTCCCAGGTGCTGGGCGCCCTGGCAGGTGTGGAGGAGACTCAGAGGGCAGGTAACCGAGGGGCCAAGTCTCGGACAGTCAGTGGGTGCCAGGTGGGGAGAACGGCCTCAGTCATTCCGCTCAGTGACTCTTGGCAAGCATCTGATGGTGAACAGCCATGAAGGGGCCAACCCGGCATGCCGGCAGGGCCGCACGGGTTAAGTGGGAGCAGAGGTAGGGAAGGGGTGTCTGAGGAGGCCCACGGGACAGACAGATGGTGCAGGACTGTAGGTTCCAGCGTGCAGGGCACGGCCACGGGCAGAGCCAAACTGACCGAATCCCCCCCAGAGAGCAGAGCCGAGCAGCCAAGGCCGCTGCCCCGAGCACGGCAGCCATCCCTCTGCCCCAGCCTCCCTCCCTTCGCGTCTGAAACCAAGAGCACTCAGTCCTGGCTTGACCCTTTGTCCCGTCCAGAGCCTCTCTGACCTAAGTACCTCCAACGAATGATGCCTCTCCTCCAGGGAGGGCCCCTGAGAAGATGTGGGACAGCAGGAAGGCTCCCCAGGCAGGGTTCCCAGGGAAGAGAGCCAAGCGCCTTTGTGTGTCCTGTGTGGGTCTGCTGGGAGCGCAGGGGGCGGGGGGACAAAGGCAGAGCATTATCTTGGTCACTTCCATCAGGGTCCGTCCCTTCTATCCGGGCGGGAACGGGCTCCGCAGGCGGGGAAGGGCATCCATCCATGGGGAAGCGGGGGAGGCGCGGATGTTGGCTTGCCGGCTTCCCACCCCCACCACCGAGCCGTCCCCGAACCAGGAGGGAGCTGGCTCCAGAATGGCAGCCAAGAACAGGCAGAACCAGCTAACCCTCACTTTTTTCTTTCTTGGATTCCAGTTCCAGGAGAGCCTCCAAGTTTTGTCTCAGTGACACCGCACACCACCTCCTCTGTTCTGATCCAGTGGCGGGTAAGGGCCGGGAAGGGCAGGGTGTTTCCTGCACCGGCGTCAGAGGCTGGAACCTGCCCGCCTGCTGCGCCCCATGTCGGCATCTGAGGGTCGGCAGTGGGTCACAGGACACCGCATGTTGGCATGCCCGCAGGCGGGGGGGGAGCACCGTGGACCCCCTGAGCTGCGCCGTGGGAAGGAGCCTGAGCACAGCTCCCTGGGGGGGGCAAGCAGGACAGCAGGGCTGGTGCAGGGCATCTGGGGCTGAATGTTCCAGGCATTTGGGGAAGGACGGCCCGGCGAGGCCTCCGTGGTACACACACAACTGGGTGGCGTCCAACAGGGCCGTGAAACGGTAGCCTGAGGAGCGATCTTTCCTCCAGGAAGCGTCCACTACCAGAGAAAATACCCACAGGGTTACATGCATCCTGCCTACCTTCCAGGTGTTAATCCTCCATGAACAGTCCAATCAGGGCATCTTGTCCTAGACAATCGAGTGATGTTGGTGGGCCTGAAACAGCGCTGTAATATGATGTCGAAAGGACACTCTGGCTTCTCTTGGCCTTATTTCCAATTTGGGTACTTTTGCCAACAGCAGTGTACATGGAAGACAAAAAAATAGAGGGCAGAACTGGCAAGGAGGAATGCCCCGGCCCAGGGCAAACCCAGCGAGGGTGCTCACGGGTCTGTGGAGAGGGCTCAGCCAGGCTGGGGGGTCAGGTTCAGCAGCCGGGCTGGAGCCAGGCCAGAAAGACACAGCAACGGGCCAGGGCCAAGGGCAGCGATGGGAATGTTGTAGGCGCTCTGGCCAGCAAGGGAAGCTCCTGAGACCAGAATGGGGTGGCCTTCCAGGAGAGGGCAGTGCCTAGAGCTGGGGTCGTGGGGTAGGGAGGTGGGAGCAGGTGCCCTGGTCTGTGTGCACGGCCACAGTGAGGTGAGGTCTGCCTAGCAGCGGCCACGGTAGTCTGGTGGTCCACAGAGGGGTCTGTGCCGCTGAGCTTCTTCCTCCAGGTTGACGAGATTGTCCAGGAGAGTGCCAGCATCACATCCAGACCAGGCAAGAGAGAGGGGACAGTTTGAGGCCAGGAGATGTAGGGACCAAGAGCAAACTGTGGCCTGGACATGGCCTTAGAGAGGCAGAGGCCGTGCCTAGCCGGGGACAGAGGCTGGCAAGAAAGGAGAACCGGAAGGGATTCCCTTGCAAAAGGAGGGGCCAAAGGGCGTGGGTGGGCGTGCCAGGAAACCCAGAGGAGGCCTTCGGGGAACCTGTCCTAAATGGACCACCTCCACGGGCCTTGTAGGCAGGGACAGATCTTGAGGGAGACCCCTCCAGGCTAGGGCTGGTGCCCAGCAAGGAGCAAGGGGGAGAGAAGTCAGGAGCCCTCCCCGGCCTCCTGGGGCTGCTAATGGAGCAGGGGTGCTGGGCAGGAAGTCAGGGCAGGAAGACCAGGGTTGGGGTGCGTGCACCAGCTGTGAGGGGGCTTCCTGAACTCTCAGGTGGTGGCTCCTAACCGCTGAAGGTTCCTGCTGCCTCCACTTATGTGGCAACTTGGTGGCATCGGTAGGTATTAGCTCTACGCACATGCAGTTTGACCCTGAGCAAAGAGAACAGGTGGAAATTCCATGCAGGTCAAACGAACAGACTTGACACGGCCGCTCCAGGAGGGACAAGAGCGGGACTTTCACAGCCTGGGCTCCGTGAGGCACACAGAATCTCCAGGTATTGATGGAGTGGCTGCGGGCCCCTCCTTCACTCCTCTGCCAAGTGACACGTCTCAGAGGTGAGGGAACCCTTAAAGGTGATCAAGAGACAGTTTCAAATGTCTTCAAGTGAACGTGGAAATTCGCTGCCTGGCGATGTGTAGTTTCCAGCCTCACCAGCGTGGGGACAGGACGGGAACTGGTTCCCAACCCTGCCTCTGGGCGGCCGTGTCCCCTCAGCTTGTCTCAAGGCCCCACTGGTTCTAGGTCCGTGGACCCGAGTTTGCCAGTGGATGACGCGACCCCAACAGGCCTCTCTGGCTCCCCGTTTTTCCTCTGTAAACATAGGAGGTCGAAGGTGACCTTCAAGGTCTCTGATGAAAGACCCATTAGGTCTCACAGCCCTGACTCCCAGCAGGGCCTTTGGTGGGAGGGGGAGACGTTCAAAGTGGAAATTCAAGGTCCCAAGGGTTTCTGCTTCCCACTCTCCACTAATTTAACCCAAAGATTGGCGTTCTCTACTGTGCTAAATTTCCTTTGTAGACGTGGCGTTTGGCGAGCCAGGAACTAGGTAACCTCCTTTTCTATAAAGGCAGCTTGGAGGCTTGGGACGGGCCATTGCCTCCACACGGTGGCTGTCAGCCCCCGCCATCCTGGCCCCCGAGCACGCGGGGCTCCGAGCCCCATGGTTGAGGTTGGACAGCTCTGTGAATGGCGGAGAGCTGTACCAAAGGAACTTGGCACGTGTGTCCATCAGCTGTCCCCGTTTAGGGCCCAGTAGAACAAACTAATTGCAAAAAACCCAGAGCAGGAGGTGGTCAATATGATGTATTGTAGAAATAATTGCGCGTCAAGTGCCAAGCAATTGAAGTATAATTAAAATTATGAGTAATTTACTAAATCAGAGCGAACAGAACAAAGAGACTATGTTTAAATATAGATTTGCATTCCAAATGAAATGTTTCACCTGTAAACCCCTTTTCTTCCAGTAATTTGTTTAAAAATGTGAACACCGCCTGTAATTTCAAGGCTGGTGACCCACTTAAATGTCTCCTCCGTGGAAACTGTCAGGTTTGATTTTTCCTGGTAGGATAATCAATCTCTGCCTTTCATGGGTTCCAGCGCGACTTGAAATCTAAGGATTTGAGTGTGTATTCTAGACAGTGGCGGTATTTTGTTCACACTGAGGGCAGCTCACAATAGACACCGGCATTTCTGAATTGGTCACAACAGAAGCTGGCTACTCTGAAAGTTCCCGTGGCTCGTATGGTCTGTCACTCAAGTGTAGTTCCTTGGGGGGCTAGAGACAGTGGATTGTCAGGCCATTTTTTAGCAAAAAAAAAAAAACAAACAAAACAAAAAATTTGTTAGCGATAGATCACATCCTACATGTTGGGCTCAGCAGAGGGTGGATTCGGTGTTGTCATAGGCGCCTTCCTAGGAGGAACGTGACGGCCACCTAGACAGAGGGGAGCAGGCAGCAGGGCCTCTTCAGGACATCTTTGGGGTTTGTTCCTTCTCTCACACGGGCTCCATACCCTGCAGAAGACCAGCTCCTGTGTGGGGTCCTGAGCACCCAGAGGCAGACAAGACAGACTCCAGGCCTTGAAGAGCTTCTGTTTACTGGGCTGAGCCCTTGGACGCAGTAATGGGAAGACAGTGGACGGGGAACTGGGAGAGGACTTCTGACTGTGTTTTGCAGGATGAATGCCCCCCCAAGCCTCAGCAAAAGGGCAGAGATGGGCATCCTGGCATCACCCACAGCTGGAGCAAAGGCTCAGAGGTGTGACAGCCCCTGGGACTCAGCACTGGGTGTCAAGGGGAGGTACGTTGGAGCCAGGTTTTGTAAGGCCTCCTGTGCTCAAGCATCTCCCGGACAGATGACCAGTCCACGAAGAAACCAACCACAGATGGGGTGATCTTGGATGTCACTCCCACAAGCACCGAGTGAGCGCCTGCCATGACCAAAGCCTGTCACAGGTGCTGCAGGGAAATAGAAACGAAAAGACACAGACCCAGCCTTGCCTCCAGGCAGCATGGAATCAGAAACAGCAGCGCGGTCAGGACTAAGGGCTTGAAGAGCAGGTCTGTGGCTGGAAGAGAACCTTCTGTTTAGAGTCACAGGAGGCTCTAGACAGCATCTCGCCAGACTTCCACCTGCTGTGGGCCCAGGGCTGAGCCTGGGAGGGTTAGTCACCAGCCCAGGCCCACACTGCAAGGAGCCAGGACTCAAGTCCAGAGCCTGACCACGACCCATGGCTTCTAGAACTCTCCGTGTGTCACACGGAGCTGCCCTCCTGATACCTCCCAGGAGGTCCGGAGTCTTTCATAAATGACAGGTGGGTTTACTCCAAATTCTAGGAATAGAAAGTGTGGTTAAACCCAATTCTGAATCCCGTGCAGGCAGGCCCCAGAATCTCTGTGAAGCCTGCCCTTCCTGGGGCCAGGACCCACGGCAGCCTTCATGAGGCCACGCCCGGGCTACGGGGCCACCTGTCCCCCAAGCCCGGATGGCTTCTGCGGGGAGGGCAGCGCTAGGGCCTTTCCTGGCTGGTTGCGGGTAGTGGTTGTGCCTATGGGCATGGGCTTGCCTTCTCCTCACACCTCAAAAGCACCCTCTCCTCCTTGGCTAGAAATGCTCGTGAGCCCAGGATCCATGGCCTCGGCCCTTCCCCTCTGTCCTCCGGCCCCAGGATGAGCATGGACACACATGCCGTGGGTGGGGTGTTTGCTACCTGTTGCAGAACCCTATGTGGTCCCCAGTGAGAACAATTTTTTCCCAAACTCCCAACTTCCTGCTGTTGATAATTGGGGTGAGCTAAACCCCAGCTTCTCTCCACGAGAAGTGGATTACCCTCGAGCTATCATGTCTCAGGCCTGTGCATCTGCAGAGTCAGACCCTGGGGCCTCTGCAGCCTCCCTGGGCGGGGGGGGGGGGGGGGGGGGGTGGGTTCCGCTTGTGCCTGAGGCTGCCACCACCACACCCCAGGATTGTGAGGGAGGCTGCGGGGGTGACCCAGCAGCGGTGACATCGCTGGGCTGGTAACTTACATAGACCCAGCCACCTCTACCCTCCCTCTGATTCCGGTCAGCTCAGGTCCCCGGGAAGGGAGCGCAGCATGTCTCACCATCACTGCCCAGACCCCTGTCACTCCTCCTCGCTGCCACTCGAGGACAGTGCCTGGGGACGCTCAGCCAGGATGGCCCGAGGCTCCCAGGGTGCAGGAAGTGCTGTGAGGAAAGCTGGATGTGGACACAAAGGATTCCTGTGTGTTACTCCCTGAGCTCCAGTGGTGCACGCGGTGTGAGCAAACACCTAGTAGGAGCTCCTCTGACCTTCCCGGTGTCCCATCCTTGCTGCAGGGGTAACACAGGGGCCCAGAGCTGTCTGCACTCCCTCACGGCCTGTGCACCAAGCTGCCATCCCGAAGGACAGAGACGCTGGATCTGGGGAGCATTTCACTCTGCCCTCCTTGTGGGAGGTCACTTCCCGTACCCTTTCTGTAAAATTTAGGTGATGGGATGAAGCAACGTCTCTTTTTCATTCTTAGACATCAATTTTTTTCCAACTTTTCCATCCATCATATTTCTTTAAGAAAGAGGTTAAATAAGCTCTCTATTACAACGTGGCAATAGCTGTGTCTGAAGGAAACCCCGTGGAATTAGGATTTTAATTCTCAAGTGCGGCCAGTCAGAAACCCAGGACTAGAGCTGAAGAAGCAGATTGTCGCGACCACCTTCCCTCCTTACGAGCCGATGTGTGTGTGCACGCAGTGTACGCGCACACGGTCCCCTCTGGATCCACGCCCACAGGGAGGCACGTGCACCCACACCGTACCTGGCGCCAATCAGCAGTAACACCGAATGCTCCCTACCGCCTACCACAGGAGCTAGTTTCTAAAGCAGGGTTTGGGGGACCTGGAAGCTGTTCTGAAAGCAACTCTGTGAGTGCTTCAGGGAGTGGTTTGAACACGAACCCTGTGGGCCACACCCCATGGTAATGGAGGGACCGGAACACAGGGGTCTATGGGCAGGGAGCACAGCCCAGGACGCAGGGATGCACCCTTGCGGGCACTCTCCAGGCCTTTTGAACACAAAGGTTTTGTCCATCAAAGTTGGTAGGAAATGGGGGAAATTTAATAAAATAGAATAAAACCCACAAGAAAACCCCAGCCTATCACCCTCTCCCCAGGCTCGTGGACTTCACCGCCGGTTCTCCCTTTCCTGCCAGTGCTCAGCTTCCTGAGGCCCTCGCTCTCTGTTTTCTTGCTGAGTGAGAGGACAGAGGGCTCCCAGCTGGAGTAGGTGGGCACAGTCATGGTTTGGGAACAGGGGCTGGAAGGAAGGGTTCACCCACCCAAGTCCCAGGGACCCTGCCCCACGCCACTGTTCACCTGCCCCACCCCCACATCCCATCACAGGTGCCCTGGGTAGAAGGCAGTTAGAGATGGGGGAGGGAGCAGGTTAGCCAGACAAACTACCAGTCCCCAGCTAAATGTGAATTTCAGATCAACAATTACACGAAGATTAAAATTTAACTAGGTGTCCTGTATTTTTATTGGCTAAATTGGGCAACCCCACAAGGCCAAAAGCAAAACAGAAGAGACTGGTCTGGCATCAAAATCCCTGGACTCCATAGTCCTGCAAAGCTGGCCCAAGCCAGAAGGGAAGGTCCCCTGCGTTGCTGGGGACAGCTAACCAAAATCAAGCGGGAAAAGGGAAAGCCCACAGAAACAGCTCCTCCCGGATCACAGCCTCGTGCTGGTTGAGGGTGGCTATGGGGCGTTGGCACACACTGTGGGGGACACGGGGGACTTCAACACAGAATGTGTCCCACACTGGGGTCTAGCGTCCCAGGGGCCAGGAGGAGCGTCGTGCTGAGGACATGTGGAGCCCTTCCATGAGGGATGCACATGGATCACCAAGGCAAGGCAAGCACACTCACGTCTCCCAGTTATGCCTTTCTGCATCTGGTGGGGGGAGATGACACACTATAGAGCTCCTCACGAGTTGGAGGCATTGCAAAGGACTCAGGAAGGGTATCAGGGGCTGCCGGTAGCTTGAGTTGACATGAGCAGTTCTCATGGTCAAAGACATCCTGAACTTACCAGGCACACCATGTCCCTGTGGTACAGGCCTGCATGTAAACCGTGGCTAGCTGCCTCTGTATGAGTATGTCTGGCTATCTGGGCTACATTGCTGGTTTCTTTGGGTTGTGAGTAGCAAGGGTTGAAAGAGAACAGGATTCATGTGAGCACCCACATCCTTCTGGTCCCTGGGTTCAGGCAGTAAGAATTGCATAGCAAGAGTCTGGGGGCAAAGATGTGCCAATGTCCTGGGGCTGCCGCCACAAGTTAGCTCAGGCCATATGCTTAGAACAACAGAAATGCGTTCTCGCACAGGTCTGAAGGCCAGAAGTCCAAAGCCAAGGGGTCGGCTTCCTTCCTGGCTTCTGGTTGCTGGTGACAACCGTTGGCAGTCCCTAGCTGGTAGGTGCGTAAATGCATTCCTGGCCCCAGTTCCAAAGTGTGCGTGTGGAGGCTTCCCCACACCAACACGCAACATCAGCAGGGGGTCTGGGAATCCAACTCGATTCTACCTGGAGATGGCATCAGATCCCACGGGGTGAGGGCTCGGTCCCCAAGACGGCCCCCCACTGCAGACGCCAATCACGAATATAGGTTGTCCTCTCTGTTTTTGACCCACTGGCTTAAATCAGACGTTCCCGTGACCCCATCCTTGGGTTTGACTAATTTGCTAGAGCGGTTCACAGAACTCAGGGAAACAGTTGATTATGAAATGATACATAGCTCAGGAATAGCCAGATGGAAGAGATGCACACGACAGGGTCTCGGGGAGGGGCACAGAGCTTCCATGCTCTCTCCCCAGATCTCCAGGTGTTCATGGACTCAGGAGGTCTCTGAACCCCATCCTCTAGGGGCTTTGTGGAGGCTTCATGACACAGGCTTGACTGATGAAAGCATTGGGCATTGGCCATTGATTGAACCTCCAGCCCCTCTCCTGACCCCAGAAGTCAGGGGTGGGACGGAAAGTTCCAACCCTCTGATCACAAGGTTGGTTCTCCTGGCAACCAGCCCACATCCTCATTAACATGACAAGAGACACCTTGGTCACTCTGGACAAAGACACTATATGAAAAACATATGGCTCATCTGAATGACTAAATAGATATTCTTATAAGTCACAATGTTGCAAGGCATCACTCCTGTCTCTGCTTCTGTGCTCACTTGAAGCCCTCCCTGTGGGTGTGTCCAAATTCCTCTCCTCTTCTAAGGACCTTTGGATCTTCTTATTGCCTCAGAATTTGTCAAATGATTGCTGGATCCTAAGTTGCTTCTCAAAATATGCTTTGTCTTCATCTTCAGCAACTGATAATGTGGAACACTTGGGCTCCCCGTGAGAATTATCTCTTATAATACCTTGCTCATGTTCATCCATCCAAAGTTTGCCATATTTGCAAGCAGCTTTGCTCTTAGTGATTTTCAAGCTTGAAGGTAGTCCTCTTGTCTTTGGGTGTCATTGAAAAGACCCATCGATACTTTGTTTTGGGGTTTTGGAGGGATTGGTAGCTTTAGCCTGTATTAGCAGGACTCAGGACTCCATATAGGCAAACGTTTATGTCGGGTAGATTTCTAGAAGTGTAATTGCTGGATTAAAAGGCGCAAGTGCGTTGAAAACCTTGGTAAATAAAACCAAATTGCCCTCCAAAAAAGAAACCAGTCATTGGATTAGGGCCCTCCCTGCTGCAGTGTGACCTCCTCTCAACCACAAGGTCTGCAAAACCCCGTGCCCGTATACAGTGGCATCCATAGGTACCGGGGGTTAGGACACCAACGTATCTTTATGGAAGACAAAACCCACAGCAAAGGGGTTTTCCTACAACAAAGCTGTGGCCTCTACTGCGGAACCAGGACAGTGTTTACTAAGAGGCTGGTGGTACCCTATAGACAGCGGCTGGGTGGGCGTCACAGGGAACCTGGCATGCATCCCTGTCCGTGGACAAGCTTCACGACCCTGCTGCAGCCAGGGGTCCTGGGTGTGCCTTTTGTCCATCTGTCTGCTCACAGCTTGAGCAGTTCTTGTTCTTGTTTGCTGAGCATTCCAGAGGAGCCACGGGACCCAGAGCCGGCACTGTGGCTGCCGTGGCCCTCCCCAGACTCATTAATCAACAAAATTGACGGGAGGGAGAACGTGGGTTGGGCACCCCAGTGTGCAGCCCGGTGTGGGTTGAATTCTGAGCCTCAGGGCCCGTCCACCGCCATTCATGTTCCTCAGGGTGTCTAAATGTCGAATGAGCTCCTACCCTACCCTAGGCCCTTCGTATGCCAGCTGACATCGGAGGGACCGTGGGGGTTCCAGCTTAGGTCTGAGTCAGGGCAGAGTGGGGGTGACCTGGCAGGCAGAGCAGTCACTGGGGGGCCCAGTGAGCCTGCCACGGGCCTGGGTGGCCATCAGGGACAGGTGGGGCCAGCCGGTGGATGATGCAGAACCAACCCACATGCATAGTTCCCTTAGAGTTCTGGGTTCGCCAGGCGACGGGCAGCTTCCTCGCCCACCTGCGACCTGGACCGTCGTCCCTGCCTTAGCCTGGGACTCCTGCGAGTATTCTGGGGGGCTGTCCATGGGATGAGTGCACATGCCCACACACCAGCACCAGGAAGCCTGGGCTCTCAGAGCCTGATCCTCTACCTGGGGGCCCCCTGTGCTCCTCCTCGTGAATGCGGCACCTGCCTTTTTGTCCATAAACAACCAAGAACCACCTGTTTGAATCAGTGACTTCCTCCAGCACAGTTGACTGATTCAGCTTGAAGCGGAGATCGCCAGGCCCCACTGGCGGACTGACCGTGATGTATTTGCAGCCTCCAAGAGACGAGAGCCTGAACGGCCTTCTGCAGGGTTACCGGATCTACTACCGGGAGCTAGAGTCAGAGGCAGCCTCGGCCACCGTGTCCAAGACGCTCAAAACCCCTTCGGCTTTACGGGCCGAGCTCGCAGGTGAGACGCTTTCCCCGTCCCGGGAAAGGCACCACACCGTGCACCCAGGAGAGGAACCCCTGTGCACGTTGGCTCCGTGCAAGGCATGGTGGGAAATGCCCTGGAGGGTCAGAGGAGATGTGGCTCGCCCCCAGGGGGCACCGCCACTGGGGTGGCAGGTCTCCGGGACAGCCCAGGCATGCACGGATAGGTGGTGGTCCACGGAGAGCTCCTGGGCTTTGGGGCCTTGCACCCAAGGGAGATCAGGGAAGGCTTCTCGGAGGAGGAGCAATTTGAGATGGGTTGTCAGGGAAAAGGGATTTCGCCGAGGACACAGGGAGGGCATGACTTACAAGGGCCTGGCAAAGCTAAGTGGTCAGGAGGCAGGGAGAGCCAAGGGGCTCCTGGATGGGGCCTCCTGGTGGGCCAGCCAGGAGCACCCGCCTGCGTGAGGCTGGTGGGCTGTGGCGGGGAGGGAGGAGATGAGCCAGGCCCTCCAGGGGCATCGTATTGCTGCCCCGTGTGGAGCCCATCTGGAGGGGAGGAATGGACAGAGGCTGGTTACAGCCTGCTGCTCTGATGGGGTCCAGTCGGGCGTCCCCCGCCCCCCAACCTCATGGTGCATGCACACCCCTCTCACCCAGAGCCTATCCACCTGCTCAGCCACTCTCCCCAGTACCTCTGGCTCGGGCTACGACTCAGAACCAACAGCAATTGAGGCAGCTTCTGGAAGTTCTGGAAAGGCCGCTGCTTTCCCCCACCCTCCTGTCTCAGTAGGGGTCAGAGGGCATCCCCCAAACAGTGTCACAGAAGATCCTCCCTGCCCCTCGACATCCTTGTGGCTTCAGAATGTGCAGCTCAGGGACCACATCCCTGCTCTCTCCACCTCCCACCACAGAGCAGGCTGTGCCTTGGGCCTGCTGGGGTCACAGGGCAGCTGACGGGAGCAGCTTGACCCGGCCTATCCCAGGAGTGGGGCTGACCGGAACAAGTGGCTCATTTGTCTCCCGTGCTCTTGGCCACACCCCATCCCTGCCCCGCAGGTATCCCTGGCTGGTGGCCAGACAGAACCTGGGCTTTGTAGCAAAATCAAAGGACCCAGGATGCGGCTGGGTCCATTCACCTGCACAGGTGCTCTCGGTCTGTGGCTTGCCCGGCCCTATCAGAGCAGGGCTCTTACCTGAGCACAGGTAGGCCGACAACCGTGCCTGCCAAGGGGTATCTGGAAAAGTTGCTGCCCCGGGAGAAACCCATTTCCTGTCCTCTCGAGGGCCGGATGTGCGTCTGATGCACTTAGTCAGAGGGGGAGCGCGGACCCCACCTGTCGCGGGCCGGGGGGGTCTGGCTGTCTCCGGAAGCAGTGCAGGGACCCCAGTGAGCTAATGGGAAGTGTGGAGGCGGCAGTGTGGACGGGCAGCGGCTTCCAAGCTCGGCCGGCCCGCCGTGCCTGCAGCCTGCATTTGCAGTACCTGTTCCTGCCGGTTGACTGCCTTTCTGCTTTGCTTGCCCCTAATAGCCCAAAGCAGCTTCAAGACGGTGAACAGCTCCACATTAACGACGTATGAATTAACACGTAAGTGCACGCCGCCTTCCGCGGGACGCGCCATGACCGCGGGGCAGCCCAGGGCCCGCGCCACTTGGCCTCTACGGGGACCAAGTGAAAAGCAGCTTGGACTAATGGCTCTAATTTCTGGAACTCCCCCTCTCCAACGCCGCTTCTCAACACACCAAAACCATCGGGCACACAGGAAATTTCCAGAAGCAGAGGCTGGGAAGGGGTTTGACTGACAGCTGGTCTTTGAGTTTGGGAAAGTCAGACAGAGCCAGATGTCCTGTCTGGTTCCCTTTGACCTTTTCCTTTTACTCATTATTTAACTGTGGTAAAATATACGCAAAATTTACCATCGTAACCGTTTCTAAACGTGCAGTTTGGGAGCATTAAGCACGTTCAGGCTGCGTGCAACGATCAGCACCCGCCTCCAGGGCCCCGTCCCTCTTCCCGGGCTGAGCCTCCGACCCCATGAAACATCCACCGCTCCCCCGCCTGGCCCCCGGCGCCCACCCTCTTCTTTCTGTCTCTGCATCTGAGGCCTCCAGGGACCGCACACAGTACTTGTCCCGCTATGTCTGGCTTCTTCTCCTTCGAGCTTCATCTCCACTGGGGCATGGCTGGGACACCCTTCCTCTTCAGGGCTGAGTAGCACCCCACTGCGTGCACTCACCCCACTTCGGCTGCCCATTCATCATCCCTTGCCCCCGGCTGTGCCATGTTGCTTGCCCTCGCGCTTCTGGTCCTCAGAGGGTTTCATGGTCCAAATGCAGGGCGAAGGGGGCCCCCAAATGTGACTCCCGTGCGAGAGCTTCCCAGGACTGGCATGTGGATACGGGAAGGGGGAGGAGGAGCGGCCGGCCCTCCCGAGGCCCTACTGTGTGCGGGCACTCTCCGGGGCGGACCAGTGCCATCCCTCTGCATCCCAGGCAGCTCCCAGGCAGCTGGCCCCACCCTGGTGGCCAGGGTTTAAGGGGGATTCACATGAGCCATTTTTTCCTCTACGCTCCTTCCCAAACATGGCTCTACCATCTGTGATCCGCCCCACGTCCCCATCCAGCCGCCACTCCTCACCCATCGCCACGTCCACCATGACACTCCCCGGCTGAGGAGCCGCCTAGAGAGTTAGGTGCGGCCCGGGTTCCAGAGACGAGGCTTCCCTGGCTAGACCACACTCCAGGCTTTGCAGGCCAGGTGATGAAGACGGAGAGGGGCCCCGACCATGCCCTCATCCATGTCCACCCTGGCTTGTCTCAGTTGACACTGAGGAGCCGCACGGTCCCAGGTTTGGGGGTGAGGACGAACAGGCCAGGCGGGTGCACGAGCCGCGTTAGGCAGCTCAGCTCCAGCAAGGCTGAGAGTGGGAGAGGGCGGCCCCTGCTCCGCTCTGTGGGCAAGTCCGTGAAGCCGGCGGGGGCAGGAACCTGGTGTTCCGATTCACTGAACCTCTGCAGACTGGCAGCTCCCCGGGAGGTGAGATCTGAAGCCTGGCCTGAGTCACCATTCACTCAGGGGTCAGACCCGCATGTAGGGCCTCAGGAAAGCAATATTAACCAGCCAGAGAACCTTCCAGAATGTTCTGGTTCACAGGTCAGCTACTTTCATCCTGTCACTCAGGCTCCGCCTGTGGAACCCTGTGTATGTGGCTTCACACGCCCTTGTCTTCTGGAATGTGGTTGTTAAAAACTCAGAGGCCTTTGCGTTGCCAGCGTATTTCCTCCTTAAGTGCCGGGGTCCTTCCCCATCTGCTGCTACGGAGTGATTCCGGACCAAAGGCAAGCCCACGTCATGTTCTGCCACCTTCATTCTTCTCTCCGAAGACGGCCTGCTGCCGTCTTCACCCTGAGCGCAGAGTGGGACAGGTCTGCTGCCGTGCCTTGGTGGCTGTTAGTCCGGGGCTTGGGGAAGGAGCAAAAGGCCGCTCCACAGACCCTCTGGGGATGCACATGGCCTGCCCCGCGGCCCCTTGGTATGGTTCCCAGATGGGGAGGTGGTCCCGGGCCAGCTGACCCCTGTCTCCTTACACCTGCAGGTCTGAAGAAATACCGGCGCTATGAGGTTATCCTGACGGCCTACAACATCATCGGCGAGAGTCCGGCCAGCGCACCCGTGGAGGTGTTCGTCGGCGAGGCTGGTAAGCTCTGGGCGTCCCTGCCCTCCAGGAGGCCTGGCCGGAAGCTCTCGGGCTAAGCAGCGTGCCCGTGATGAGGAGGCTCCAGGTCCCTGCCGGGAGAGACGGATCTGCCGAGGGCTGGGCTGACCCGGCGGCCAGAGAGACCCGTCCAGTCGTGCTTTCAGACCCGAGGGTTTGTTTCACACATGGAGCCCTTCTCGTGCGTCCCAGGACGTGCTCCCGGGGAGAGGCTGCTGCCCTCACAGGAATCCAGGCGCGCGGGGACCTTGGCCTCTGCCAGGAAGTTTGTGCTCGGCTGCCCATGGTTCCTGCGGCACCCCAGCAGTGGCCCGGCCCCCACATCAGCCTGACCTCCTGGTCACAGCCCCTTCTCAGGACTCAGAAAGCCAGGTGGATCATTGTTTGTACCCCTTTTAGATAAGACGCGGCCCTGAGTTTGTTTCCAGGGCTGTCCCTCGTGTGGAGGCTCCCCGAGAGACGTCATGTGGCGTTGAGAGCAGATCGGGCTCCCGGCCAGCTCTCCCCCTCCTCTGCTGGGGCCCCTGCTCGGGTCAGCTGGGGCAGGTGGAGGGCTGCGCTTCAGGCCACTAAGGATGGGAACTCCCTCCGAGGACAGAGCCCCAGGCTTGCAGGAGAAGGCGGTTGGGCCTCGGGCCGGCCCGCAGAAACCTGTCAGGTGACCTTTCGAGATTTGGAGAGCTTACTGTTATAAACCAAACGACAGCACTGGGGGCCTAACTTAGCAGGATTTTTCTGGAACCATCAAGCAACATTTGCCCCAAGTGAGGATGAGTGAAATACGATGCCTGGAGCATAGGTTGTGTTGGCGTCTCTCTACGTCTGTCCCCAGGACTATCAGGCCAGCAGGGTGGGGGCTGGGCGGCCGGTGTTTCTGGCAGATGCGCCTCCCCTCAGAGGATCCTCCCTCCCTCCTGCGGCCAAGCAGGAACACAGGCAGCGGGGGGATGGGTTCGTAGCTCGCGCCTTCTAGAAGGTGGGGACTCCAATCCTCTCTGGCACCTGGGCCCACATCGGTCAGCACGGGGGTTGGGTTGAGGGGAGCACACGACCGGGCAGTTGGAACGGGGCACCTGAACCGCCCGTGGGTGGCCTGCATTCAGGGCCCCAGGGCACTGGAGGCAGAGCCTGGGCCAGGGCAGACATCGAAGGAAAGGACAGGAGCAGGGAGGGAGGCGGGCAGGCACAGGGAGCCGCGTCAGCCGGCCAGGTCCCCACGGGCCTGAAGCCCGCTCCGTGCTCTGCACCGCGTTGGCGGGTTGGCGCACCTCGGGGTTCAATGCGCGCAGCGTGAAGTCAGCTGTCCCCAGCCCCAGAAGCGGACGGTGCGGCTGGAGGAGCCCCGTTGCCCTCCAGCTCCCCCTCCTCCCCTGTCCCGCTTCCTGGAGGTTGCTGTGTGCCTCTGGGAATCTGTGCTGAACGCCTCACGGTATGTGTGCTCTCGTGCTGCCTTCGTTCACTGGACACGCTAGCACGTGTCAGCACCTCGTTCCTTCTCACGGCTGGAGAGCCCTCCGCCGTGTGCACGCCCGCGTTTCGGCTCTCCCCGTCCGTCGATGGACACGCGGCTTGTTCTGTGGGGAGAGCTGCCTGAACGCGGTGCACAGGTATTTTCCAGCAGCACCGAGCTGACGGCACGCCCTAGCGCGCAGGGGGAGCCCAGGACGCTGCAGCCGGGGCCGGGCCCTGAGGCGGGGTGCGGGCCTCTCCTGCTCCCCGGGGCCCCTCATCTCCCTCGCTCTCTGGGAGGGCCCCCCACTCCAGCTCTAGAGGCCTTCCTCCCGGCCCCCGCCCGCTCCCTGTGCTGTCTCCCCACATCTTCCGGTGTCAGGTTCCTGGACCCCATAACCCCAGAAGGGAAAGGGGGACCCCACCCAGGAGCCCAGGCTCCAGGGCCGTCTGACCCCACGCGTGTGCTCTGACAAGCCAGCTATGTTGCTGAGGGCACTGGCAGGAGATGCTAAGAAGTGCTTTTAAAGCCTGCTGAGCGTCCTTCACTCAGTGTCCGGAGCACTGCTCCCCTTCTTAGCCCTGACTCCTCCCCCTCCGGCCCAGGACCCGACTCCGGGCGCTTCTCCTCCAGAAAGCTCTCTCCGACCCCCTCCCTGGTACAGGTCCAGCTCTCTCCCTCTGTGCCCAGCTTCTCGGGCACTGTGTAGACACCTCTACCTTCGTTACCAGATGGGACTGTCCTGTCTTCCTCCTCACGGGACCATGACCACTCATGTCAAAATGCTCCTCATCCCGAGCTCAGGACCGGAGGGGGCCTGAAGGCCTTTGCTGTCCTGCACACAGAGGTCCCCAGACTCCCACGAGCATGAGGCAGAGAGCAGCGGCAGGAATCCTGGGCACTGGGAAGCGCCCAGATGGGGTGAGATGAAGCGGGTGGACTTCGTGCCTCAGAGCAGGTGGGGGACAGGGCTAATCAGAGGTGCCTCCTCCTGAAGCCACGTGACGCAGAACAGTGGCATCTGCCCCGTGGCTGCAGTGACCCCAGTGCCCTTGCTGCCACAGGCACACGCGTGCGGTGGGCACATTTCTCCATCGAGTGTCCTTCCCCACGCCTCCCACAGCACCTGGGCAGGGGAGGGGGCAGCTAGCCAGCGTGCAGGAGCGGCAGGGGAGGCAGGCAGGAGGAATGCTGGCCCGTCGGTCCGGTGGGCAGGCAGCAGGGGCAGGGACCAGAGAAGCTGCTAAGCGCTGAGGGCCAGGCTCCGTGCAAGGGGATCCTTGTAAGCACCACACAGGAAGAGCCCCGCGTGCGTGTCCCTGCCGCTCTGCGCCCCCTGCACAATCTCGGATGGGTGCAGGGAGGGAGATAGGAAGGGAGTTGTGTGTTTGCTCCTTCCACCGTAACGGGGGTTACAGGCTTCCAGAGACCAGTCGAGGACACGGAGGACAGAGGCAGGGCAGCCTGGTGGACACCGGGAGAGGGTGTGCTGTGCCCCCCGGGGGAGAAAGGGCGAGACCTGCCTGCCCACGTCGGATGCAGACAGGCACTGACCGGGACTCTGGGCCGAGCTGCAGGACTCAGGGAGGGGCAGGGCCACGGCCCCGGCTGACGAAGTCAGGGAGTCTTTGGTGTTTGGTGGAGAAGACAGGGAAGCAGGCTTCTCAGTGTGCATGGTAGCTGCTCTGGAGTCGAAGGAGAGTCCACCGTTTGTAGGCGGCTCTGCCAGGTACTGGCTGTGTGACCATGGGCAAGTCACTTGACCACTCTGGGCCCCAGCCTTGAGGCATCATGGTGTAGAGAGGCGCACTGTGAGCTAGGACGAAGGACACTTGGGTCCTCATGCTGACTCTGCCCTGAACTCGACTGTCCTGCCCGCAGGGTGAATGTGCAGAATATGACCACACAGGGCGGGTCAGTATTTGTGAATGAATGATTGAGACCCTGGGTGAGTTACTTGACTCGCTTGGCCTCATCTGCAAAGCAAGGTGTGTAGAGCAGGAAGTCTCTGGGTCTAGCCCAAACATATGGTATTTAAGTCTGTTTCACCTCATGGAGACAAGGTAATTTTTAGGAAATTTCTCATTGAGATTGATTTCTGAGCCCAGGCATTGCAAACTGGCACAAATAATACATCAGTATGGACTCCAGTTTGCCGGAGAGAAAATCCCAGCCCGAACAGGCTTAAGCTAAAAGAATCATTTATTAAGTCATGTCACAGAAAAGTTGAAGATCCAGTCAGGGATGGCTGGATCCAGCGCCCTAATTGATGTCCCCTCTTGGTGCCGCTCTCCTGTCAGTTTGCTCCTATCTTGGGCAGGCTCCTCGTCATGGTGTCCCTGCAGCGCAGGGTAGCAGGAAGGCAGCTTCCCTTCAGCGATGTCTGCAGAGGAAACCCACTGGCTCTCAGGGGCCGGCCTTTGGTGACACGCCCATCTGCAGACCAGGTGCGGTGGACGGTGGCCTGAGGTCCCCAAAGCCAGGCAATGATGTCGTGTCTACCTGGGCCCCGTGGGCCAGATGGTTGGGAGGATCCCCAGGGGAATGGGTGCTTCCTGCAGCGGTCCACATGCAGTGACGGCAGAGTCTGCAATGGCCAGAGCTGCTCCACAGAGAGGTGCAGAGACCGGGTGTGGGGTGCCGTGGCACGGCTGTCATCCAGCCCCATCTCTGTGTTCTCGGGGTTCCAGCTGCTACAGGGCTCTAAGGAGCCCGTATCCCGGCCTTCAAGATACATGCTACTCAAGGATGGGTCCCCACTTTCTGGCCAAGGCTGCCCTCCTGCCCTGGGACAAGGGCCGGGCACATGGGCCCCTGCCTGTGTTTCCAGGCCTCCTAGGCCGCTCTCCCCTGGAACAGACCCCCGCTGTGTCATCTAGCATCCCTGCTCTTGCCGGCCCGCCCTTACCCGTCCCAGGAAGCCCTGCAGGCTTCCTGCAGCCCAGCTTCAGGGCCAGCGCCTCGGGGGAGAGCAGTCTCGTCCCTTTCTCCATGCAGAGCCGGGGTTGCCTCCTCTGTTCCGGAACATGTTGCACACACAGCTTTCTGCACTCGCCATCTGTGGTCTGTCTGTGCTCTGTGCTCCACGGAGCCAAGAGCCCCTCCGAGTCCCCCCACCGTCCGCCGGACTCCGTGGATTGCCTGGAACGGTGTGGGGAAGCGGGCAGAGGGCAAGAGCAGATCAGACCGGAAGGCGGGAAGCCAGCAGCCCTACTCAGAAGCGTGGACACCAGAGGTAGATGACAGGCAGCACCCCAGAGGGTGGGGACCCCCGGGCCCAGGGACACATGGGAAGTGCCCGGGGGGAGGCTTTAGCCCCGGCTCCCATTTGCCCCATCAGCCCTGCCCATTCAAGAAGGACAGGCATCTGGGGACCCCAGAAGCTCAGAAACCGTGAGGGCTTCTGACAAAACACAGCACAGCAGACCTGTTGGGCCCCAAACCAAGCCCAAGGTGTTCTGTCCTGACTTGTTCTGCTTTGATCAAAATTAATCTCACCCTGAACGCTTTGTGGGGACCAGTGGGGGCAGAGCACCTGTTCCCTGCTCTGACAGTGGGGGTTGTGGAAGCAGAGACCCCCACACACACACACACCCTGCTGCCAGGGAAGGGGAATGACAGCCCGTTCTCACAGAGCAGGGGTCCCCTCACCCCGCGGGGCCATCCCAGCTGCCCCTCAGGACCCAGCAGCCCCCGGACTCCACTCTGCCCCCATCTGCTGCCCACAGCCACTGCGTGCGCCGAGGGCCAAAGCCCCTGGAGCGGGTGGGCTCTTACCGAGTGGTCATATTTGGGAGGCAGGGGTGATGCTAGAGCCCCTGTGAATTGGGATTTGATTTCCTGAGGCAGCAGGCCCAGGCGCCTCTGTCCTAGGGTCATGGTGGAGATTCAGACTGAAGAATGAGAGGTCCTTGGCCTGGTGCCTGGCCCAGGGACTCACGGACAGCTGTCTGTCCACCTGCACTTCGGGGGTGGAGCAGGGTGAGCGGCCCCTGACCACCTCTAGCACCGTTTCCCCTCTGAGCCTCGGCCCAGATTTAGAGGCAGACTGCACTCCATCTCCCAACTCAGATGGGCCATCTATAGAGCCGAGATGGTCATGGAGGAGGAGAGGAAAGCCAGTGTCAACCCTGAGAAAGCTCTGGCCAGATGGGGTGATGGCAGTCAGGAGCGGTCTTGGCCCAGGAAGTGACCGAGGTGGCCTGGGCCTGAGCTGCCAGCCCGGACACACCTGATGTTCAGAGCCTGGCCCGGGGCCGGGAGACTGCAGCCTGGCTCCAGGATGAGGGGGCACGTTGCATAGCCCACAGAGGCAGCGTGGATGCTGTGGGCCAGGTGTGCCATTGGATAGAAGGAGAGCCGTGGGCACCTGGAGAAAGGCAGGCTGCCATGGAGGGGAGGGGTGCATGTGCAGGGGCCTCTCGGGGCAGCGGTCCTGCTCCAGGGCATGAAACACAGGGTCAGTCTCACCCTTTGACTCTGCTGTGAAAAGCTGCCATCATAGAAACTGCCACACACAGAAGTAAGCAATCCGCAGAGGCTTCTGGGCAGGGTGGGCTCACAAGGTCTGGCCTCACAGCAGTCCTGCAGGAGAAGTTGTCAGTCCCTTTTGCATATAGCCAACAGGGGTCCTCCAAGAGGGGTCCAGCTACTGGGACCAGGGCTCACCTCCTGGCCTGACTATGCTGTCACTGGCCTTAGACAGGTGTTTCTCAGTCAGGGTCCTGAAAGCAAAGTCAGAACCCTGCCAAGCTTGGAGCAGCCGCTCTGGCCTTCAGGAGCTGCCCGATGTGGCTAAGAAAGGAGAGAGAGTGGTTACTCCTCCAGCCTCTGTTTTCTGTTCAATGAAATGGGATGACCCCGGTGCCCAAGCGCACTCCAAGGCCCTCCCACTGCTGGGGGACAAGCAATGGAAGGAGAAGCCCGGATGGTGTCTGGGGGTGGGGGCTGCTCTGAGCTGGGCTGTTGACAGCAGTTCACAGGGGGCCCAGCTGGGGTTTTCAGCCACACCTGTGAGGCTCCCCTTACTCCCCCTTTTCCACTGCTTTAACTGTGAAAAGCCCAGCATTGGCTTTCCCAGGCTGACCACAGTCTCCCCAACCCTGCAGTCCCACAGACAGTAAGCCCAGGCAAAGCTGGGCTGGGACTTTACCCCCAGCTCCCAGCCCCGTGGGGTCAGGCCAGCCAGGCCCGTGCAGCCCGTCCGTCCTGATGCCGCAGCACGGCACCTGCCAACTGCCCGAGACCACCTAGTCTCCCCATCCTGGCTGCTGGGTCTCCTTTCCTCCATGAGCAGCTCCAGCACCTTCCCGTGAACGTGCGTGAGTGTACCCCCCTGTTCCTGGAAGCTCTGAGTGCAGCCCACAGCTGCTCCTGCTCAGGGGAGAGGCTAGGAGACTCCACACCCGCCGAGCCCCCAGACGCTCTAGGAGTGCTCTTACCTCTCTGCCCCACTGGTCCAGGGGATGGCCCCTGCAGAGAGCACATGGCACAGCCCTTCAGCGGAGAGGGAAGATGTCCCCTCCCGGCCTCCAGAGGCTTCTCCAGATCTTGCCCCTTGCATCGGGGTCTGGCAGTGGTGGATCGAAGCCAGGTCTGGATTGCATCTGGAGCCTCGTCCAGGGCCTGGAAGCAGCAGGGGCTCCAGAATTTCCCCATAGGAGCGGTTTGGGGGAGCAGGCAAGTGGGGCTCACTGCTGCATAAGGAATGGGGGGCCAGGGCCAGGGGATGCCTTCCTTGGATGAGGAAGGTGGTACCAGATGCGGGGTTGGGTCCAGGTGGCAGAGAACCTTTGCAAACCACCCCTGGGGTTACTCCTGCTGTTCACTTGGGAGGGAGACACGCATGGACGCGGGGTGCAGGGCCTTGTCGTCATAAATAAAGCCTCTGTGAACACTGTTGCAAATCCTTTACAGCCTCTCTGATTCTCTCCTTGGGAGAAAATGCTAGAAGCAGAATCCCTGGCTCAAAGGACATGAGCATTTTTTGCTTAGAGAAGCTAAAACTCATTGACACGCCATGCCCTAGGGACCAGGACGCCGGTCTGTGGTTTCTCTGCTTCCACGTTTGGATCTTGCCTCACTTGTTAGGTGAAAATATATCACAAAATATATCTCACTACCATTCCGTCCGCCAGCCTTTAATCCCTACTCTGCCGTCAAATGCCTGCCACCGTACACAGCAACGTTTTTCCCGGGGTCTTGGTGTCCTGGGGGTGATTGGTGAGAGCTCTGTATGCATCAGGGACGACACGTCCGACCCCACTTGTGGCCCATGGTTTCCCTGTTCTGTTGTCTGTCGCTGAGTTTCTTGTGTTAAAATTGCGTGGTCAAACCCCTCGCTCTGCGGCGTCTCTGCTTCCTGTCCAGGAGCCTGGGAGGTACCCGGCTTGTCTTCCCAAATTTTCATGGCTCCGTTGTTCCCGAAAACCCTTGAGTGCACCCGGAATTTGTTTCGGTGCCGGGCCGACGTGAGCTTCTCAGTGGCTGGTTTTCGGAGATGCCGCCCCAGTTCCATCTGTGAGCGACCTCTCTTCCCAATGCCGGGGAGCGCGGCTCAGCTTCTTGCAAATTCTCGCTCCCTCTGGTGCCGCCAACCCCTCGCATGCTGCTTTATCACTCGTCCTTCATGTTTCCCAGCGCTCACCCTATTTTTTTGTTTTCCAGAACTTCTCACCTGTTTTTAGGAACTTTACAATCATTTTGGCAAATTCTGCCAGGGGTTTGACGGAGTGTGTATTATATTCTGAAGGGATGGAAAAGCGCACCACGCTGTCATCCCGCTGGCTCGCCCTCCCTCTCTGGCCCCCCCTCCCCACCCCCCTGTGCCTCCCTCCTTGGAGCTGTACTTGGCTCTGCCCTGTGGGTCACCTGCTAGACTCGGCCCCTGCAGCGTCATCACCGCGAGCCCTGACCCCCAACGGCTTGTCCTTGTTCTACCCACAGCAGCCAGAGCCTGAGGTCCACCTGCTTGTCGAGGCACACAACTTTCTGTCACCCCAGGAAAAGGAAGGACTCGACAGGTTCTCCTGCCAAAAGAGGGAGTCGGGACTTTCTCCTTTGCCTGGCGGGAAGCGCCCACAGGAAGTCAGGTCAGCAGCCTGACCTTTGCTCTTTGACACGACAAGTTTTGCCAAAAAGGAAAAATGGATAGTCACACACCGTCGTCGTTTGGTTGCTTTAGGGACCATGTGGGTTGCGATGGGCCTGAGTGTCGCTTCACGAGACCACAGAGCGTCTTGGAACGATTGGTTGGCTCTTTTTTAAAGAACAGGAAACTTACTGGGAACCGTGGGCTCTACCTTCCTGGGAAGTCGCCGCTGGCTGGAAGGAGGAATGGCACGGCTTCTGGCTGGTTTAGCTCCCCTCAAGACCCGGAGCCGGGCCCCAGCCTCAGGGGACGAGAGAAGGCTTTGGAGTCTGCTGGTCTGAGCCGGGTGCACGGCCAGGAGTCGAGGGCACTTTGGCCCGCGGCACCTCTCCAGCGTCACGCACCGCGATCTCTAGGTAATTACTAATGGACGCAGGGTTGTGACCGGATGAAAACCACTGGCAGCTTCCATGGTGGGTCCTGCCTGTTGTGCAGTGGGCCACGTGGTGTGGAGGTGGAGATGCGGGCTTTACAGGCAGGTGATCACCGACGGCGGAGCGGGTGTCTGCCAGGTCGTGACAGCCTGCTGTGTGCCAGGCGCTGGTTCCTGGAGCCCGAGCTGCCTCGGGCTCCCAGCTGAGCCGTGGGTGCTCAGAGGCCATCCCCCAGTCTGGAGGTGGCCGGGGGCTCCTGGGGCTCCTTCTCACCCTCGAGGACCATAGCACGTGGTTTGCTCCCTTGGTGCACAAAGTCCTGATGAGCCATCACCTCTGAGTTCTGACTGGAGAGTCCCCGCAGAGGGACATCCTCCAGTGTTGCTGGGCCTGACCCCAGCAGGCCCGGCAGATATTGGTAAGGGAGTGGGGAGCTTGCCCATCCCCTCCCCAGGCCAGGAAGAATTGCAAGGGACGGCCCTGGCATTTGCTGCCTCCTCCAGGCTGTCTTCAGCATCTCTTACTCCAGGACCCCTGTCCTGAGACCGCGTGGGAATGAGGCGATGGAGTCAGGCAGCTGTATTGATGCTAAAGCCCCTGCAAGCACATGGGGGTCAGGGTGCTGGGCGGGCAAGGGGAGGGCTGAGGCAGGAGTGCCCCCGGGAGCAGCGTCTCTGGCCACCGTGGGCATCACTGGGTCCCCCAGCTCTGGGCGTCCCTCTCCTGCACCACGTGCTCCCCAGCCTGGATTACAGCCTTCCCCAGCAGACGGAAGGTTGGTAGATAAATGACACTTCCAGTACCCTAATTTCCATCAACATAGGAAGATTATGGAGAATATTCGAATGCCTAATGCTTTATTTGGAAAGGATCCCAAACATCATGCCATCCAGAGTCCAAGTTCTCAGCCGATTCTCAGGACGTTCCTTGGAGAACCCTACTGGTGATGGGTAGAGACCCCTCTACTGAGCACCCACTCCCTCAGCAGCTCGAGAGGCCCCTGAGGGGGGAAGACCACGTCCTGCGCTTGAGCAGCTTGCACTCTGGGCGAAGAGAGAGGCCTCCCCTGGGACCTCCTCTCAGCGGGTGAGGCTGTCCGCGGGGCCTTCATGCCTCACAGAGCCCCGCGTGGACTGGCGTGCCTGCTGGGTGCGTAGACACTGGGTCATCCCCAGGAAGGAGGAGCACCGTCCCCACACGTGTGAGTCAGCAGACCAGCCACGGGAGGACGGGGTGTTGGCGCCCGCCCACCGCGCTGCTGGCGGCACAGACGAAGCCATGGATTTGAAAGTGCTCCCACCCCAGAGTCTCTCCCCAGCGCCCGGCCTCACCTGTGCCTCTCCTTCCCGGCCAAGCTCTTCCTGAATTCAAGCACCTCCCTCCTGTCGTGTGTTGTGTCACCGCTGATGAGGGAAGCCGGGAGTGGGCACAAGCCGCCGGGCTGGCCCCGCGGGCCCCCGTGCACCCATGCACTCACCGCCCAGCTCGGCCCTGGCGCCCACGGCCGATCGTGCTTCCTTTGTGCTCGCACCGCGCCCCTCCGCCCGCTGATTCTGCAGCTCTTTTCAGACATCACACCCTTTCTGGTAAACGTACTATCGCTTCATTCAAATGTATCTCCAGCGTGTACCCCTAGAAGAACTCTTCAAATACGTACGTACATGATTACGTAAGCTATGAAGGCATCATCTCACCTGGAAAAATTAATGACAGTTTCTTTGTGTAATCCGGTACGCAGTCAGCACTCAGGCCCCCGTGGGACGGCCGACCCCCCGTCTTCCGTTCTGCCCTCCCCTCAAGACTCGCCAGCTTCAGCCGCGTTTGCCTCAGAACTGCCGAGCCCCTGAGCTCCTTGTCACCAGATCCAGCGGCTGCTTCTCAGCCCTGCTCCTGACCTGGCCTTTGACTCTGGCCGACTCTGGGCCCGGTGTCCCGTGGCGTGACCCCCCGGCTCCCAGGCTTCGCCTCTGCTCTCTCTCCGGCTCCGCTCACTCCCATCTGTCCGTCCGCTCTCCCGGGATGGTCGCCTCATTCCCACACCCTCAGGTGCCTTCCGGGGCCGCGCGATTCCCGAATCTACTCTTCCCTGTGCCCTGGCGGCAATGCCTCTGTCCATCCGCAAATCCCAGGCAGCCTTGACACCTCCCAGCCCTTGATGCCCACAGCCCATTTGGCTGGTCAACACTTGTTGACTCGCGGTCCCCAGCGTCAAATGCCGCAGCCACCGCCCTCCTTTGGGTGTCATCTGCTGTCTGCATCCTCACGGCAGTCCCCAGCCTGTCCTCATGGCCGGTGCACTCCCCAGGTTCAGCCCAGTCATCTCCAAGTACGCCTGCAGCTTGTAGGGGTTCAAAGACTAGCTGACACGGGGATCGTGGGCCCTCACCTCCTGGGCTTGTTTGCGATGTGGAACGGGACGCTCTGGGCTCAAGTCCCAGCCTTGCTCCTTGTCAGAATGCTATTTCACTTTTCTTACAAAACAGGAATGTCAGCAACAGCCCCACCGGCGGCGGCGGGGAGGGCCCTTGTGGGGCCTGCAGCTGCCCCCTCCTCCCCTCCCTGCAGTCGGAGCAGGGCTGAGGGGCAGCACGCCCAGCCCAGCTTGTCCAGGGTGGAGGCTTGCTGCAGCTTTTCCCTGCTGGGGACCTAATTCCCCAGCCTCACTTGTACATCGATTTCTTGAACCATGTTCCTTTGACCCGGAGCTTCACCCAGGGGTCTGGAGCCGTCGGTCCTGACACTGGGACATGGGAGAGAGTAGGAACTGGAGGGAGACACTCTCCCCATCCCAGACTTGCCACATCCCAGCAAGTGCGGGGCTCAGAGTTTACCTTCATTTTACAGGTGAGAAACACTGAAGCACCAAAGCTTCCAGAGAGTTCTATAGGAATGCTCTGTGGTCAGTGGTAGCAGGACATACCAGTGTGGCCACCTCATCCAAGGAAGCTGTTTTTCCTAGAAAATAAGGCCCTCTGGAATCAGATCAGAACAGAAGGACACAGGGTTTCAAAAGTTGAGAAAACCATGGATGAGGCCAGTCTGGGCCAGCCTCACTCTCCCTGGGGCTGCCTGCCCCAAGTCACCTGCCTCTCCGGACTTCCTAGGCCCCCCACTGCCTGCCCAAGCATGTGCACACTCACCTCTGCCTTGACCCCCACGGGGGGCCCGAGTGGCCAGGCCCTGGTGGCTGTTCTGTTGCACCCGGCAGTCCCAGGGT
Organism: Zalophus californianus; assembly: GCF_009762305.2. NCBI lineage: Eukaryota > Metazoa > Chordata > Mammalia > Carnivora > Otariidae > Zalophus > Zalophus californianus. The sequence goes on along the minus strand of NC_045604.1, from coordinate 110,743,063 downwards.
TACATGATGGGGACAAGCTCACAAGGCTGGTGGCCGGGGACATTCCAGCACTCATACTTGACAAAGCAGCTTAGCAGCCAAGCACCCCCTTCCCAGCCCTGCCCTACATCCTTGCTTTCCTGACCCAGACCAGGGTCCGCAAACCAGGCCCACAGGCCAAATCCAACCAGTGCCTGTTTTTGTAAATAAAGTTTTATTGAGACGCCCGTTCGCTTACATACCATCTGTGGCTGCTTTTGCCATACGAAGGCAGAGTTGAGTTGCTGTGACCCAGACCTTGCGTCCCTCAAGACTTAAAATGTTGCCCAGCCCATCACAGAAAGCTCCCCAACGCCTGTCCTTGACAATCAGGAGAGCCTTCCAGTTACGCAGACCCCAGTTCAAATCCAGCCTGTTCTGGGACAAACAACTTCAGGCCCTTCAGGCTCAGCTTTCTAAAGTGTGAAATGAGAAAAAAACATCCTCCCTCTAGCTTGAGTTTTGCAAATACAAACTGCATATGGTGCAGTTGATTAATCGGGGATCATGGTTTGTGCCACACAGACCACCAGCGGTCACAGTCCAGTCATGGCCCATGGGCCTGGGTCTTTCTCCGGTGGGAAGCTCACTCTACAGGCAAGGAGAAAAGTGCTGGTGATGGGCGTCGGTGACGGTGGAAAGCATCACTGGCGGGGATCAGACGCTGGGTTTGTTCAGCACTCACCTTTATCACTGAAATGCCTGAGAGAGAACTACATTTGAAATCCCACATGTAGCACAGGGGCTACATCAAATTCAAGCCAGTCCTTCAGAGCCCGAATGTGCAGAGACTGGGCCTCGGCTGGGTAACTTTCCTAGAGGAGCTCATGCTTGAACAACGGATATATTGGTTATCTATCGCTGCATAACAAATGTTCCCCACACAGCTTGAAACAACATGCATGTGCAACATCACCATGTGTGGAGGCCAGGTGTTCAGGCACGACTTAGCTGTGTCCTCTGCTTTGGGTCTCACCCAAGGTGGTAGCCAGGGCGGCTGTCTCATCTGAAGGCTGGACCAGGGAAGGAGCCATTTCTAAGCTCACTTGCGTGGCGGTTGGCAGGCCTCTATCTTGTGGGCTGTTGGACAGAAGCCTCCCTGAGCTCCTTGCCATGGCGAGCCTCTCCAGGGGGCATCTCCCTGCATAGCTGCTGGCTTCTCAGCAGAGGGACAGAGGGCCAGCAGGACAGGCACCAGCCGTAGAGAAGCACAGTCTCCTGGATGCTAATCATGACACCACCACCCACCACGTCCGCCACGTTCTGCTGGTCGGAGGAAGCAAGTGCTCACAGGAAGGGATTCCTCGAGGGAGGGTGTGAGTACCAGGAGGTGGGACCGTGGAGTGTCTCTATCATCCAGGATGCTCATGTCCAAGGCTGTGGAAGGCAGAGCACCCAGGACACACCTGTGCTGCTCCTGGCTCACGAAGGAACTGCAAGGAGAGACGGACATTTAAACACATCAGCACATGGTGACGTGACTACTGACAGTCCCTGTGGGGACATAGCCCAAGCAGGACCAGTGCACCCGCCACACCTGTTGAGTGATTCGCTGGACAGTGAGTGCAGGGGAATGGGCTTGGAGCAAGACACTGTGTTCAGGCCACCTTACAGAGTGCCTCGTCCTTGCTGTCTGCCAAGCTGTGTCCTCTCAAAACTTAATTCATTTCATCTCCGAAACCCATTAAGTCTGGTATTTTCTCCTATTTTACAAAAGAAACTGAGGCTCAGAGAGATGGAACTGTGTCCCAAGTCCCACAGGCTGAGCCCAGATCCTAAAACTCACCATCCAGGGCTTTTCCCACAACCTTCCATCTACAGCCTCCATAGGCCGGAGTCCATGACATTGTTTTTGGAGATGGTTTTGGGGACCCTTTTCCTGATTTTTCTTGTTAAGCTTCCTTAAAGTTGTGTTGGTTCTGACTCAGCAGTGAGGTGATTGGAGGAAAGACGGGCACCCGAGCTCAAGTGAGGGGCACTAGGCTGAGTGAGATGGGGCTGGACTGAGGTGGCCACTCCAGGAACCCTGGAACGTGGCCTTGAATCCCCTGCCCTTCCCCACGCGTTGTGCTGGGCGTCAAGGGCTGCCAGGCGTCGAGTGTGGTGTGAGTTGAGATCCGGGGCCAGGCCCTTCTCTCTCTGCCCCAGGCTTCCCCTGCAGGAAAGGCAGTGATGACAGCCCACCTCCTGGGGTTATGAGGGTGAAGTGAGCCCAGACAAAAGGCTTGCGCACACATGCCCGCGCCGCCCTCAGCATCGTGGTCACACCCCCCCTGATGGGTCACAATGATTCCAGCAGCCAGCAAACTAGATGAGAACACCACTCTTCAAAAGGCCTTGCAGATTTCTGGAGAGAAGGAGCTTTGGTTTGAGAAAAGGGTGATCCGTGTCTTTTGTGTTCATTACAGATTTATAAAACACGATCTTCTCACTTTGAATTCTGTTATAGGCTTTTTTAAACGTTACTGTGTGATGTCGAACTGAACACTGGTTTACAGACCCGGAGTTCCTCAGGGCAGGCCTGTCAGCTGCCTGACCTACTGCGGGGCCCCGGGCATTGGACTTGATGTTGGTGACAACAGTGGTTCTCCTGTCTTCCTTCTGGGACTGTGCCCCCGCCCAGAAGTGAACGAAGCCTTTGTGTTTACGGGCTCCGCTCACCTTTTGAGATTCTGCTCCTTTCCCACATTCCTGCACTGAGTCATTGTTCTGTCTCCAGGCTTGACTTGTCCTCCACTGAGTTAAAGAACCTCCTTTATGTATTGCGAAGGCCCCAGAGGTTAGATAATTACCCAGAGCCGGAGTCTCTCTCTGGGTACCCTGGCTGAGAGGAACAGATTGTATTAGCAAAATTTGCTGAGAAGGCATGTTAGAGAATTCTATTTCCTGTTTGCTTTGACAGGAAATCAGAAAAAGTGGCCAGAAAAATGGCAATGTAACTAATGTGAACTGATGAATGTATAATTTTTTTATTATATAAAACAAATACCTGTCTCATTATATTAAAATGTTAACAATGATCCTCAGGGTATCAGTTAAAAAATTGCTTTACCCAAATAATAAATCTCTGGGTTGCAGAAAGTGAAAGAAACCTAGCATAGCCTAGCATGATCTAGCATGGCCTAACATGATCTAGCATGGCCTAGCATGGTCTACCATGCTCTAGCATGGCCTAGCATGGTCTAACATGGCCTAGGATGACCTAGCATGATCTAGAATGGTCTAACATGGCCTAGCATCCCCTAGCATGGCCTAGCATGGTTTAACATGGCCTAGCATAATCTAACATGGCCTAGCATAGCCTAGCATGGCCTAGCATGACCTTAGCATGGCCTAATATGATCTAACATGGCCTACCATGACCTAGCATGACTTAGCATGATCTAGCATGGTCTGATATGGCCTAGCATGGTTTAGCACTGGCAGATGCCCAGCACGGCCCCAGGTGGCACTGGCACCTGGATGACCATCTGCCCGATGTGACTCCAGCAGATACACCACCCTGTTGCTCTTCCCATTCCAGCCTCGTACGTGGCCCTTGCTTCCCTGGCCCGTTGTCACATGTTGAATCCTCCCCATTATTGATGGATACTCTGTTTTCCAGGAAAGACCCCATGTCCCCAGCCAGAAATTACTTCTCATGGCCCTTTGAATCTGTCCTCACATCACACCCTGTATCACGATTCCTGTGATTTCTCTCTCTTATTACGTGTTGCTGTGTCTTTGTGTCCACCCCCCCCCTCAGCGCCAAGCCTAGGGCCCGGTCGATATTCAGGAAAATGTCAGCACATTACGCTGTGGCGATAACCAGCCACCAAAGTCGCAGCGGCTTAATCACCAGTGGTAATTTCTCATGTTCCCCGTCATCTCCTCTCCAAGACGCAGACTGAAGGCTCAGCCCCCGCGTGGGACCTGCTGCTCAGGTGGTAGTGGGGAAAGGGGAGGTAGCCGGCCGGGCACCCTCTGGAAGTTTCTGCCGGGAGGTGGCCTGGGTCACTCCTGCCCACGTGTGACTAGTGCTCTGTTGTCACCGACCACGCTGGGGCCAGAGGGGGGACATGTGGGCCCCCTCAGGAGGGAGACTTCCCCAGGCCGGACGGACGGCCCTCCCACGGAGGCGGTGGGTAGTTGGAATGAGTGAGTGAGTCTGCAGAGTTATTTCCTACAGCACAGAAAACCTTCCCTGACTCTCTCAAGCGTGCACTCATCTACCAGAAATCTTTCCAGGCTTGTTTTCTCTTTGTTTCCGTGGCGTGAGCGCACAGGGCCTGTCCAGCGAGCTCACCTTGGAGCGGAAGCTCTCAAATGCTGACAAGGGAGGGTCTGCAGCTCAGGACTGAGGAGTGGCCAGGTCCTCTCGGGGCCTGGTGGGCACAGGGTTAGGGGGCCATGAGCCAGGGCTCTCCGCTCTCCAGCAAATTAAAACGGAGCCAGGCATAGCCATGTTGTTCCGGCAGCTGCTCGTTGGCCCAGCTGCTGCTGGCTGGCCAGGTCGGGGGCAGCGCGTCTGCCCCGGGGGGTCGGGTGAGATGGACAAAGTGCTGCCCTTCCTGCTCTGCGGAGCTTGTGTGCAGGGCCTCCCTATGCAATCAGCCAGAATCCCAGAAGATTCCAGAAATCTTCAGGGGCAAGGTGCTTCTAAAGGCCCCGAAGTTCCTCTGTCACTGCCTCGGCGGGCTCTGTCTCTGGCGGCTCTGTGGCCAGGATGGCAGGAGCCACCCCACTGAGGACTGGCTCCCTGGGACGCGGTGGCATCATCAGCCCTGACGCCAGGCGTCAGCTTTGCAAGCCGCCTCTCAGGGCTGCTTGTGGGCAATCCGTGTCTCAGCACATGTCAGAGGCAGCTGTGCGAAAATGCTCTTTAGCACTGATTTCATGCATGTGACGAAAGCATCCTGGGCTGATACCCATGTTTATCGTACATCATGGGCACGAGCAAGGGCTCCTCGGACGTTCTGTCCATGCCCCATCGCGCACATGCGCGATGACCAACAAGCACTGTATTTGGGGCTGTAAACAGCAATGCCTCCTTAAGTCGGGGCGTCCTGCTGGCATGGAGACGCAGACGCTTTCAGGAGCCAAGAAAATGCATCTCAAAACCAACATGCTCTGCTCTCTGCACACATTTCTGTCTTCCCTGCTGGTGTCGTCACCAAAAACGTCCTCGTTCCCTGCAGCATTTTTATGGCACAAAAGCTGTGTGCTGCAGGATAGCTGGTGGGCACATCAGAGCAGCTCGGGACCTGCATGGAACCAGCGGGTTTTGTCCAGCGCGTGACGACCCTGACCAAGAGGCACGTGGCCCCTGAATTCCGGGAGCCACCCTGAGTCCCCGGAAGCCCCAGTTTCTGTGGACCTCCATGTCCAGAAAACAGTCGCAGGCCTGGGGTTTGGGAAGGAAACCCTGGGGTGGGGGTGGGGGATGGGGGACCACGCACAGACGGTTCTAACCGACTACCAGGGTAATGGCCGTGCTCAATTTCGCCTTTCACATTTTAATTGTACAACAGTAATTTTGCGATAGAGTTGCCGATGGCAAACATGCAAAAGACATTAACTTTATTTATGTTTTGGATTATTAATGTGGCTGTTAAAATTCCTCCAGTTAGTTTTGATTGAATTGTTTTTTTGTGTGATTCTGTTGTTTAATGGAGCGGTAAATAAGAATTTCTGATAATGAGGCTGAGCATCTGTCACAACAACCTGGTGTGGGTTATTAACATTTCCATTAACGGCAGGGTGGGCAGTGATAATACGGGAGCCACACAGTTAGAACAAAATAAATAGTCAGTGTCAGGCTGAGTGGGTGTTAATTACTATTTTATTCTACTTTGGGGGGAGGGAGGGGAAGGGGTGACTCTGGAAGGTCGTTCTCTCCCGAGAGCCAGTGTGCAGGGCCGTCGCCCTCGGACAGTGGCTGTGTCGTCTCTGTGCACAGCCTGGAAACGCTCCTGGGCCCATAGGCCGAGGCCCCCGGACAGCTCCCAGGGCTCTGGGGTCCAGCACAGACCCGTGGGGGCGCGCACAGGTGGGCAGGGGAAGGGAGTAGCTCCTGGGAGGCAGAGAGCAGCCCATCATGCACAAGTGCCGGGTGAGGAATTCAGAGACGGCGCAGGGCTGGCACACGCAGAGGAGACGTGTTCTGTGTGTGCACACATGCTCCCTGCTTTCGCCCAGCTTCCCAAGGGATTCCTGCTGAACCGACGGCCGCAGTGTCCTCACCACCTCTCCGAGCACAGTGTGGCCTCGGCACGGGAGGACCAGGTCCTCAGAGTGGGAGCCATGAGGGGCCTCGGGGCAGGGGCACGGGGAGCGGTGCCTTCTGTGCTCCTGACCCCGTTGGGGGATCAGCCCGGCGTCTGTAGCCCCAGGGAACAGGGCTCCTCCCTATGAGATTCCTGGCATGGGCACACAGATGCCTTATTTTCTCCACGTTCCATCCGAAAAGCAGTGCCTCCCTCCACTGCGAATATGGCAACTCGCCCCATAGGGCCAGCAGGACCTGCTGCTCACTCAGCAGCAGGCCCCCAGACGTCCCCTGTAGAGTCCCGGTTGGTGCTAAGACCTCAGATCCTCCTGCACGGGTCACACCTTGACGTCACAGTAGCCCTTAGACCAGCCTGCCAGCACCACCTCACGTCCCACTCACGAGGCCCGCAGACGACCGGATCATACCTTTGTTTTTGAACACTCTGCCAACTGTGTCTCAGTAGAATCTGTTTTCTTTGTGATTCTGCAGACTATTTTATGCATCGCTAAATGTGATTCTGGGAAGGGTTTGCAGGGCTCCCTGGCATAAAGGTCGGATGCCCCGGGGTAGGCTCTCAGCTAGGGGCCCTGCATGTGTCAACAGACACCTCAGCTGCTGTCCTGCACTGCTCTCTCCCCAGCCCCGGCCATGGCTCCGCAGAACGTCCAGGTGACCCCGCTCACGGCCAGCCAGCTGGAGGTCACGTGGGACCCGCCGCCCCCGGAGAGCCAGAATGGGAACATCCAGGGCTACAAGGCAATGCTCTCCCGCATGGTTTGGCTCTTCCTTCCAGGTCACTTGTAGGCTGGGATAAGTGGCCTCGATCCCCAGAGTTCCTGAGGGCTTTGCTGGAACCCCGGCCGCATACTCCGTGTCCTGCCGGCAGACACACAGCCAGCCGTCTGCCTGGAGAGCCACGGGCGACACTGAGCGGCTGGAGCGGGCTTAGGGGGTGGAGACCTGGTGCCCAGCAGCCCGTCCCTCCCAGGCCCAGCCAGGACCCCTTTCTGCCCCTGCACCCACTCTGGGGGCCTCCAGTATCTCTGCTGACAATAAAACAGAGCGGGCTGAAGAGAACAGGCTCTCCAGCCCAGCTCTGCCCTTGGGTTTCTATTGAATATTTTGTGAGGTCCAGGCCGGAGGGGCCCAAGAATTTGCATTTCTAAGAAGTTCCCCCAGGGGTGTGGTTCCTAGGAAGCCCACTTTGAGAACCACCACACTAAAATCTTACGATTTCACATTAGTTAACCATTCCGGAGATGGGGCAAAAGAAAGGCAGTGGACCGTTAAGTGATTACCCAGAGTGGGTTCATCTGGGGGGGGCAGGAAGCCCCCCACGCCCGTCTGCAAGGCCACTTCTGTGCAGAGAACTCAGAAGGACCAGCTAAACCGCCCCAAAGAAAGCAGCCCTGGGCTGTCCCCGGCAAACTCCCCCGGAATGCCTCTCTTGCTGCAGGCCCGGGACGGGCGGTCATCAGCTTCTGCGGGCCAGCCTGCCCTGATGACTATTGGGCCAATTAAATGCCCATTTAAAAATGATTTTTGTCAGTGTTTTATGAAAATAAATACCTTCCTCCACAGCAGGGCTGTTACAGTGATTAATGAGGTAAGGGGAAGTCTTGTGAGCTTGGAGGCAAGATGCTATTTATGTATGTCCAAAATATGTTTTCTAATTTCCTTAATGATAAAGACATTGAACTTGGGTATTGATCTCAAGTTAGCAAAGGCCTGTGCAAGCGCAGGATCGGCTGTGCACAGTTGGGAGAACAGAAGCCGGACCCCATCTGGCCGGCGCAAGTCAGCTGTGCTCACAGTCCGGGTGCACGCCAGCAGTGCCAGACGGGGGGGCCCCCGCGGGAGGTGGGAAGCGGGCCCCGGCTCTCTGCGTGAATGGCCTGGCTGGGCTGCGGCCCACCCACCAAGGAGCCAAGGTGGGTCCACGGATGGGTGCTGTCTTTGGGCAGCCCGGCGGCACTGGGGCGGGGCGGCCGTCCTCGGCCCGCTGTCCCGGGAAGCGATCCTGGAAACCTCCTCCAGCCCGTCCACGAGCACATACAAGCTGGGTGAGGGGAAATAAATCTGGGAGAAGCATTAGGGCCTTCCTCCACAGTGCTGAGCCCGACGTGGTTCTTCCCCAGGTTATTTTTGGTGCCCCGCGGATTGAAGACTCACATGTCGGCCTGCCGTGGGAGCGCAGGGCAGAGGCCCGGGTTCTCTGCACAGGCTGGAGCAGGGGTGGATAGGGTCGGTCTCCTTCTGTCCAGAAGACTGAGGGACAGGACAGAGGCTGTAAATCAAAGCACCGAGCTCTGGAAAGGAAAAGGCATTCACGGGGAGCTGGAGGAAAGTGCCATGTGCCGTGTTCTGTTAGGCAAAGCCCAAATTCCAGAAGAACAACTCAGAAATGCAAATTATTGGCTTCCCAAACTGTATTAGCAGCCGAGGATCCCCCTCGCCCCTGGCACTGACTTCCCTCCCCCCGGCTCTCGGCCTTCGCAGCCGCAGCGTGGCCCAACCCAGGGGCTTCATGCTCGGGCCCGCAGTCCCGCCTCACCCCACACTGGCTGGGCCACCTCCCCTGCATGAGCTCCAAAACGGGGGCTGCCACCCCGTCCCCACGGTCTGCCTCTGACCTCTGGCTCTTTCCAACAGGTTTACTACTGGGAGGCAGACAGCCAGAATGAAACGGAGAAGATGAAGGTCCTGTTCCTGCCGGAGACCGTGGTGAAGCTGAAGAACCTGACCAGCTACACCCAGTACCTGGTCAGCATCTCCGCCTTCAACGCTGCCGGGGACGGACCGCAGAGTGACCCCAGGCAGGGGCGCACACATCAGGCCGGTAGGAGAGCGGCGTGTTTCCTTCCCACAGGCTTCTGTTGGGACCCCCTCTGCCAGCCACAGGCCTGGGGCCCCTGCAGTCGCCCCTGAGCCCAGCTGAACAAGTGGGCCCTGCTCTCTGTCCCCACACCTCACTGCTCTGCCTGACCTATAACACACAGCGTTGTGTGCCAAGCCATTCCTGCAGAGGCCTGGGTTCGATTCATTTGCTTCCCCGGGGGCCTGGCCTCAGCCTGCTGTGTGGCGGCCCCTGGTACCCGCGAGGTGGCTGTGAGCAGTGCATGTTTTCCCCTAGACGCTCCAGGATCGCAGAATGCAGGCAGGCTCTGCATCTGCACCCAGGCCTCCTTCCAGTTCCCTCAGGGAGCTTCTTACTGGGGTCTTGGCCCCAGCATGTCCACACACTTGGGGGATGAGCACCTGTGCATGGAGTCCAGGCCACAGTATCGGGCGCTCCCCAGGTTTCCGGGGTCACAGACCGCATGGAACGGCTCGCCACCGCCTCTCAGACTCTTGCCACCAGCCAGGCCCAAGAGCACGAGGCCAGACGTCACCCTGCCTGCCGCCCCACCCCCACACACGGAGTGTGTTTCTAGCACGAGGCTCATTCTCCTGTGGCTCTCAGCTTCCCAGCAGCCTGGAGAACTTAGGAGGTGGTCAGGAATTCCAAGGGAATGCAGCTTAGCACTGGTCCCGGGGATCTCTGAGAGGCACTTCGTTCATGGGACCCAGGAAGTACAAAGCCAGGAAAGCCAGGGAGATCTGTCTCACTCAGGGCTCCCGGGAAGTCGGTGGGTTCAACCAGTGAACCCCCCTAGGTGCTTCGTCTCCTGGGGACGCGGACTCCCGAGCGTCATGCGTCCTTCCCACAAGATGACTGACCAGCGTGCAAGGGCAGCTTCCCGGGGGCCTCACCCAGCAGCCAGGGAGGGGCCGTTTCTGGAATCTGAGCTGGGTCACCTGTTCCTCCCCAGGGCACCAGGCACCTGGCAGATCACGGGGTGACTGGATCTGGTGCTGATTCCGGGGCTCAGTCTCAGGCACCGACCCCCCCCCCCCATGGAGCCCAGGCCAGGGGGCGGTGAGCAGGCTCCGCTCCCTGACCACATGCCTGGCCCTCCACGGCCACAGGCAGCTTCTCCCACCCAGGGTGGCTCGCTGGGGCCCCCCTCTCCAGCCCCAGGTGGAGCCCAAGAGGGCTTCCCACACACACCCACAGGCCAGGGAGGAGAGGGGGCAGGGCCTCCAGCAGCCTGAGTCACTGGGAAATGAAGCCATCCGCCTTTCATTCTGCACCTCTATCTATTATTCATCTTTGTGCCTTTGTCACTGCGTCTCTCAGGCTCCTTTGTGTTTAAACCCCATCATTTTCTCTGCACTTCTCGAGAGAGTCCAGGTTTCTGGGGGATCCAGGCAAGTTCAGAGACGGTCAATAAATCTTTTTTCATCCCAGAGCATGGAGACTTTTACTGAGTTGAAAATAACATCTAATAACACTTTTATTCTATGTGGAGGCATAGACATGTATGTAAATGATCTATAAAGGAGCTTGACTGAAAGTCCCATTACGCTCTGTTCCTCCAGCTCCTGGGACCCCCAGCTTTTTGGCGTTCTCAGAAATAACCTCTACCACGCTTAATGTCTCGTGGGGCGAACCGACGGCAGCCAACGGCATCCTGCAGGGCTACCGAGTGGTCTACGAGCCCTTAGCACCTGTCCAAGGTGAGGCCTGAGGGGGGCAGCAGGGAAAGCCAACCTCACAGGGGCGCGCAAGCCACTCCCCAGTCCACAAGAGGCCTGTGAGCCATCGCAGAGCCGGCACCAGAAGGTCCGCGCCCTGGGCTCCAACACAGCCCTCCCCCGGCTGGCTTGCAACAGGACACTCTTTGACCTTTCTCCCTTTGACCCAAGACATTTCTCTCCTGTTTCTGCCACGTCCTGGGCACCACTTGTTAGAACCACACAGAGAACGTAGGCCCATCATGTTCCGTGGGCATCTTAGGAGAGGCGCTGACCATCCAGCGTCCTCAGAGATTTCTCTAGTGACACCCTCATGCATTCATTCCCTCGAGTCTTTATTAAGCTCCTGCTGCATGCCAAGTGCTGTTCTAGATGCTGGAGAGTCTATAGATCCGGGGAAGCAGGAACCTTCACCGAACTGTTTATCACGATCCTTGCTTCCCTGAATCCATGAGTCTGTATTCCAGCAAGGAGAGAAGCAACACACCCGCAAACAATCCGCGATGTGATGGTGACCAGTGTCTCGAGGACCCAGGCGTGCCGAGCTCCCAGCCCTGGGGAAGTTCAGCAGCGCACGGGCCGCTCGGGGTCAGGCTCAGGGTCCTGAGGCCAAGCCTGAGGAGTGGCGACGAGGTTGTTCGAGAGCGGCAGGCCGGGTCACCAGGGTCAGGTCACCAGGAGGTCACGAGGGCCGGTCACCAGGGTTGGGTCATCAGGGCCGGGTCACAAGGGCCCTGAGAGGGTCTGGCTCACACAGACTGGGGCCTCTCTGGCTACAAACATAGTGTCAACACCGTGGAATGAAAAGATTTATTGATCAGCTCCACACTTCCAAGGATCAATCAGAAGAAGCACAGACCCTCCAAGAAGAGCAGAAGAAATGTTTACACACAGAGGAGCCTGAGAGACACAGTGACAAAGGCATGAAGATGAATTATTGATGGGAAGAGAAGATACAGGAGCTTCTGGGGAGAAGGGGTTACGGCCTGGCATGGAGGTTTGGGCCTGGGGAGACCAGCGGCAGCCGCAGCACCTGGCAAGGGGCTTGGAGCTGGGGGCCTGGGGGTGAGAAGTGGGGACGGGGGCTGCGTGCATTTGCCGGGGAGACTGCACACCGCGTGGGGAGGGGGCAGTGACGGGAGTGCGTGGGGGCTGGGCCACTCGACAGCACTGCTCCGCCCCTGCTGGGTTATCCCCCTGGCGCAGGGGTAATTTCTCGCTTACCCATCCCTCCTCCCCACTCACGGCTGACGTGCTCTCAGAGGGCTCCACGGACATTCTTCCTCACCCACCGTGTGCCCAGGACCGTGCCAGAGAAGGGAGACAAGCCCAGGGCAGGCTCCCCCGGTAGGATGCACAGCCAGACTGTAAACATTATAGATTATTTAATGTCTAGAATGAAAAAACATAACCAACACATCAAATAATATTGGCACTCCATTTAAAGCCGTGATAAAAGTTTCCTTTTAAAATAAGTACATTCAAGTAAAACGGGGTTGATTGGAAGAAAATTTAAGCACTAGATTTTATGTCATCGAATCTAAAATGCCATTATCAACTGTAAGATTCATTGTTATTTTATGAAGTGCTAGGAAAGAAAAAATGCTTGCAGTAAACTGCGGCCCAATACGTTTGCATCATCAATCCCAAATCAGAGATGTAAAACTGTGCGGGAAGAAAGGGTCTCAGACCATTGACATGCTTTGGCAAATAACCGCAGAGGTCGGGCAGGTGCAGAGGTCGGGAAATGGTGGAGGGCACGGCACCGGCTGTGTGGTGCTGCTGTGTTCTTTTCAGGATCGGGTGCCTGTCTGGGGACCAGGGGGCCGGGGCGCGGCGGGGTTGGGGTCCCTGCAGCACAGGCCCAGAGGAGCCAGGCGTCTGTGCATGCTCGTTCCACGTGGACAAAGCTCAGAGCTCCCCTGGGCACCGTCCATCTGCTGCCTGGTACCATCTGCGCACACTCCCAGGCGTGCACACACATGCACACACACACGGGTTCTGGGAGCCCACGCTGCAGACGCTGTTAGCCACACACGGAGAAAGGATTGCCAGGATTCACAGTCCTGAGCGACCTTGGAGTCCTTCCTCATCGAGACAGCGAGTCTTCAGTGCAGGAAAGCGTTTGTAGAATCTCTAGAAACTCTGTGGCGGGCACCTCTGGGCCTGGCGCCCAGGCCAGCTCTCCTGGTCTTGTAAAAAGCACTTGCTGTCGAAGCAAGACCATGGCCATCGTCCCTGACTGGTGGCGGGCCACAGCAGGCCCTGCTTCTCCATCCCCCATGCTCCGTGGTCCCAACGTCCCGGAGTCCTGCTGGCTCACCGGGCGTCTGTCCCCACGGCCTCGCCTCACCTTCCAGGGACGTGATCCTGCATGTGGTTTCCCTGATGCGGTCGGGGGTGTGGTCCCATGACCACGGCAACCCTGGCATCATTCACAGTGAGACACTCCGGTGCCTCGTGCGCAGCTGACACGTGGCTTCCTCGATGCTCCCTGTAAACACGGCCCCACGTGCATGCCCGCGATCGTAGGTGGGATGACACAGCCCCCTACAGACCAGGCCCGTGCGAAGCACCTACACACGCTCGTCCGCGTCCTCACAGGCTGCGCGGTGTGGGGGCTGCTCTTACTCACGTCTCACAAGAAATCGGGCTTCAAGCCCTTGAGACAGCCACCCAGGGCTGCAGGTGGGGAATGCGGACACGCGTGGGGTTTGAACCCGGGCAGGCTGGTTCAAGAGCCACCGCGATGGGGAAACATCAGGAGCACTTGCGCTTCTGCAAGTAAACACACCGGGAACGCCACAGAGAGAAGCATGCGGAGCGGTCACTGAAGTGTTTCATAGCCACCTGTTCTTCCCATTCTCCCTGGAGTGACAACAGGTGGAGTCACTCGGTGACACCATTTCGCCTCTTGCCCGTCACCGGCATCATCTCTTCTGTCTGTCGGGAGGGCTGGTTCTGCCCACCTGGATCTTCCTGGCTTCGGCAGTGAGCATGATATGCTTTGAAATCAGGGCAGGAGAAAGTGCTTTTGCTCAGCACCTTATGCATTTCTCCAGACTCTCGGGGCACACAGCTTCCTCAAGGTCCCCTGCCGCTTAAGAGCAAACCGTCCAGACCCCCAAACTTGGACCATGTCGGTGGCTCGGGCACATCCCAGACTCACTGATTCCTGCTCATCCGTCACGTGGCTGATCCAGGCCTGGGGCTGGTGATGGGAAACATTGAAGCTGCCGCTGAGCTCCAGCCTCTCCGCGAGTCAAAGCGTCCTTCGTTTCAACGGCAGACCTCATCCCGAAACAGCACTGTCCCCGCTCCAGCCGGGGGTGAGGCCGGCCATGGGTCCCCCATGTCCTTCCCACATCCTCCCGCTTCCCTGGCCACCCTCAAACAGCCTCTTCCCGAGGAGCAGACTCACCAGCCCTGTTCCTTGGTGCCTCCCTGGTCGACCCTGTGACCTGGGGGGTGTCCCTGCTCACCTCTAACATCAGTATCACTTTGCAGGATCCCACCATGTGCCTGCCTGGTCTGACAGCATCTGCCAGAGCCCCTGGCTTAGCCAGACAGAGGACACTAGTTCTGACCCTTTCCAGCCCCGAAGAGAACACAGGCCAGGAAAGGGCAGAAACTCAGAGCAGGAGAGACTTGCCGTGGCCTTTCTCTGCACGTAGGCGCTTTGGGGCGTTTTGACCTGGGGCTGGCGAGGGGAACTTTCAGGTGCACATAGGACAGTGTGTGCTGTTATACGGTGAAAGGGACCAGACGCTCAGGGATGAGGCCATAGGGGCTGAGCAGAAGGCAGCGATGGGGATACACACAGCACAGCGTCCCGTCCTTGCTGAGGTGCGATTGCCCAGCATTTCCAGTGGGCTTGTCCAGCCCTCACTCTCCCACGTCCACACCCAGATCTGTCTCTCCCAGGGGCGGGCAGGATGAGGGGGGGCTCCTCTTGTGGCTCCAAGAAGCCTTCGTTGTGTCCCCTCCCCTAGGGCAGCGGCCAGCCAGCCTGCTCAGTGTGCAGACCTCTAGGGTGGGGGTCTCTTAGAGAAACCCGACCCCTGCCCCCTTCACGTTGGATCCAGATTTCCAACAGGGAATCATGAATGTAGCGAGTGGGTCTCTGAACGATTTCCGGTTCTTCCTGATGCCTCAGAGAATCTCTACGTTTCCCAGAGATGGAGTTACAAATGTAATGAAAACATCAGGCATGTTTTCTGGGGGGGCTAGCATCATATGAACTCTGCAGAAATGCCGGCCGGCCCTCTTGGGAGGATTGCCAAAGACATGACATGTGTGTTTATACACGTGTGTGTGGTCAAGCTGGGGAGAAGCTGTAAGACGGTGATGTCGCCCGGTAGTGATTACTAGCCCTGGGCGGTGCCTGGGCTATACGCGGGCAGACTCCGGGCTGGCCAGCCACTCATCGGCCGGGGCCGGAGGAGCAGAGAGCCCGGCAGCCTCCCCCTGCCAGCAGGCCCCAGGGTCACTCCGTCGAGAAGACCGGCCTGGCTCATCCCTTACCTCCCCGGGCCAGTCCCCTGGTCACGGTGGGGAGAACCAAGCCACGCGGAGCCTGAGCCACATTCTGGGGCAACGGATTTTACTTTTATGTGTTTTAAAATGTTTTAAACAGTAGTGTTTTATGTGATTCCACCCCAGGGCTTTGTAGTGCAGGGCACGGTTTAAAAATTGACTAAATAAATAAGATTCTGACATGGTTGAGATGCAGGGGAGGTCAGACTAGCTCTACCTCCTAGTGGGATGGAATTCACAAAATCTGTACATGGATTTGTTTCTGCTCTGGGGAAGAGGAAGGCATTTTTTAATTAAAAAAAAGAGGGTTGCTATCCAGAATAAATTTATATTGAAGAAGACCCCATCCGTTTGCTGATGATGGTCTTTGTGCATGCAAACTGTCATCCTGAAACCCCTTTCTTGAGCCATGCGAGCTGAGGGCACATCATCTTCAAACTTATTTAACCAGAGAGCCCCATTTCCATCCTGGAAAATGCTGCATTTGTATAATTTTCACTATGCGTCTTCCCCCCCAAATGTTAAATCTCAGTTTTCTCATTCCATGTAATACAACCAACCACACGTTCACTTCATTTATGTAAGCGAACTGTTGTCTGTCTGTCGTCATAGTTCTCCGAATCGGGGCATCGATATTTGCAGTGGCGGTCGGTCTTCGTCCTGCTTCAGAGTCCAAGGATCAAGTTCTCATGAGTGGCTTGGGGGCCTTTGGGGCACAGGTTGGCCAACCCAGTCGGGCTGGAGACCCCTCGAGGGGGAAGCCCATCTTGTAGCTGAAACGAAATCTCCTGCATCTTCTTCCATGTTCTATTCTCTGGAGTCGGGAAGCTCCAGGTCACCTACGCAAGCGACACAGAGCCTGGTGCAGCTCAGAGCCTGCGGGAGGGGGGCCTGACCCGGGCGCGGGAGGACAGGGGGCCCTACCCTCATGAGGCAGGACGCGTGGGCCTCCTCCCGGTGTAGCACCGTGAGGCTGGCTCATCCCTTTGCCAGCACTACGTATCAGACTCGAACACTCATTACATTTATCTGTGTTGAAAATTGCCTATTACCACCACTTAAACTCCTCCCAATTGTAAGAAATACTTCCTTAGAGAGCCAGGGACTCCGTCCCTGTTGTCACGGCGAAGTAGGCGGTGCCATGGCTCTTCTGACCCCAGCCCCCTCCCGACCTTTGCTCTTGGTGGTTGCAGGGGTGAGCAAGGTGGTGACGGTGGACGTGAAGGGGAACGGGCAGCGCTGGCTGAAGGTGCGCGATCTCACCAAGGGAGTCACCTACTTCTTCCGCGTGCAGGCGCGGACCATTGCCTACGGGCCTGAGCTGCAGGCCAATGTCACGGCCGGGCCAGCCGAGGGTAAGTGGAGCTCCAGCAAGGGCCCCGCACCCGGTGTCGTGCCTGTCAGGGGCCCGTGCCCGCCGTGGGCCAAGCGGCTGTGGCCCACCCAGAGCAGGCAGAAACGCAGAAGCCTTTTGGCAGCCTGGGTGTCTTCAAAAGCACATGCTAGCACCAACTTCTCCGGACGGACTCATTAAACAGAGATGAGCAAAATCTTAGGTGTTAAACATGTAACGTTTGGGGCTGTTTTCTGGAAAAGCTTAGGAGAAAACAAGTGAGTTTTTTAAAGGTTCATTTATTTATCTTTGGGGGGGGGCAGAGGGAGAGCGAGAGAGAGACCCAAGCAGACTCACCGCTGAGCGTGGAGCCTGACTCAGGGCTCGACCTCACGACTCTGAGATCATGACCTGAGCCAAAAACAAGAGTTGGACGCCCAACAATTGTGCTACCCAGGCTCCCCCCCAAACAAGTGCATTTTTTGAAGTAAGGTACACAAGAAATTTTGAAGTGCTCACATCATGCCAAGGAGCCGTGTAGCTTCCCACTTAAACTATTTTGGCATTTTTTAAAAATCCTTAGCAAGGTGAGAGTGGCAGAATCCAGGTTCCCAGAGAGCCCAATGCATGCCAGGTGCAGTCCTGGGCCAGTTGCCTGGCTCATCTCTGTTCACGTCTGGCCAACCCGTGAGGCCAGTGTAGCCTTCCCACGTCTGGGATGAGCAGAGTGTGACCGGGCAAGGCTAAGCCACCTGCCTGGAGGAGTAGACCAAGGCCACCTGTGGGATGAGGAGCCCCCCCAAGTGCCAGTCTCTACCTGCCCCTGTCTTTTTTATCCCACAGGCTCCCCGGGGTCCCCCAGAGATGTCTTGGTCACCAAGTCCGCCTCTGAACTGACCCTGCAGTGGATCGAGGGAAACGCGGGCAGGACGCCCACCACCGGCTACGTCATCGAGGCCAGGCCCTCAGGTAAGGGGCGGGGCTGCGGCACCTGCCAAGCCGAGAGTCTGAGAGTCAGAGCCGTCGGCCTCCTCTCAGGCTTTCCCTAACAGTACAGAGATGAGGGCAATTCGATGAAACGTTAGGTGCGTCTCTCCCTCTCCCTCTCCTCCGTCACCTTGCGGGCATAGATTCTCCATGTTTCAGCGCAGTACACATCCCTAGGGGTGTGGTCATTGTCATCCTCAGAAACAAGTACATGCAAACTTAGGGACACTTGCAGACACTTCCCACTCAGCAGTAGGATCCAAGAGTGTTTCTAGAGGCTCGTCTCGGGCTCTTCATCTTTGCACCCAGAGTCCTGCTGCTTTCTGATCGCGAAGAAGATTCTTGTTCACAGTGAGGCCCACACATCATCTCATCTTTAGGCTCCTGAAAATGAGGTCTGAGGTCCATGCCCTACCCTGTCTGCCCTAAGAGGGTTTTCACTCCCTTCCTCCCATTCAACGGTAATAACTAAGCATGGGCGTTATTAGAAAATCTATTTCTGCTGCACTGAGCCGGCTATGACTCCTGGGAGCTAGGGCGTGTCACGAAATGCAGAGAACACTGAGCATGTCCATCGTGACCTTCAGAGGGTGGCACATTTATTTTTTATTTATTTATTTACTTTAAAGATTTTATTTATTTTTGACAGAGAGAGAGAGAGTGTGTGTGTACAAGCAGGGGAAGCAGCAGGCAGAGGGAGAGGGAGAGGCAGGCTTCCCGCGGAGCAGGGATCCTGATGTGGGGCTCGATCCCAGGACCCTGGGATCACGACCCGAGCCGAAGGCAGACGCTTAACCGTTTGAGCCACTCAGGCCCCCCAGAGGGTGGCACATTTAATCGTGACTATCTGAGCATGAAAATCCACGGTGTGCCGGGGCTGCCTGCAGAAAGCCCGCCACCAGAGCCTGCCCAAGGCGCTAGGCATCACTGTAGTTGAATAGTTCAAGAGCCGTTGGGCCGAGAGGAAGGTCTGCGGTGTCATATTCGTCACTGTGTCAGACAAACTGCTCACCAAACTGCTTTTGAGAAATTACTAGTTACAGGCACCTCCTAGTGACTCCTAAGTAGACAATCTGGTGCCTGAGACAAAACAGCATCCATTAAAGGTGATATGAAAAATTCTTTGGCTCAAGCATTAGCACGTTCAACGTGTCAGCCCGAGGGGTTCTAGGAGCTTGTGTTGAGCAAGGCACTCAGTCTGTTCTGGAAGCGGGGCTCTCAAATCAGTACGGGCCTTCTGTGGCCACTGGGCCCCCACCCCGTCCCTCTGAAAGCAGGCAGCCCCGAGAGCACACAGCAGGCTCTCTGCTGAAGACATCTGATTCCCCGGCACTTTCCGAGACTGCAGGAGCGTCGAATATGGGCCCAGTGAGGTCTGGGCTCAGCTGAGGGCCACGGAGGCCGCACTGACCCCAAGGAAGCAACTCGACGCTTTTCTCCCCAAATCTAGGGAGAGCATTCGTTGCAAAGCTTGTTTTGTGAGCTTTCAGGCCCAGCAAGGGGCTCCTGAGAGAATCTGGGCGATCCCTGGATATCACTGACCCCTAACTGAAATTCAGCATCTCCTTCCCTCATAAACACAGGTGTGTTTGTTTACTCTGACTGCCGTAACCATGGACCCCGTAACTGGGCAGCTTCACCCACGTGCGTGTCCTGTCTCCGCCCGGAGGCTGGGCGTCCAAGGGCAGGGCGTGGCAGGGTGGGTCCTCTGAGGCTGTGAGGGAGGGTCTGTGCGGGCCTCTCTCCCTCTCTCCCGAGTGGTTTGCCCTCAATCTTGGACATTCCTTGGCTTGTGGAGGCGTCACCCCCATCCCTGCCTTCTCCCTGTGTCCAAATGCCTCCTTTTTATGAGGACACCAGTCATACTGGGTTAGGGCCTCCCCCCAAGACCTCGTCTTGACTAATTACATCCACAAAGACCCTATTTCCAAATAAGGTCACACGCTGCAACATGGCGGATCAGACCTTGAATGCGTGAATTTTGAGGGGACACAATTCAACCCTCCACGGTAGGTAAGAGACCACTTTCGTAGCTGCAGAGCCTGTGGAGTTGGAAGCAACAGAAATCACTCTGCTTCCCATCCATCCCAGCAGCGCGGGGCCTCCCAACAGCACTGCCCTTGTCATCCGAACGCTGCGTGGGCCTTGTCACCCAGCATGGCCCTGGCATCGCGGTGCTTCCTGAAACCCAAGCCTGTGCACCCCGTCTTCCAGAGAACCATGTAGGCTAACACGTCACCCAACGAAAGCCACGCGTGACCCACACGGTCCTCAGACCTGGGAGACGGGGCTGCCGGGAATCTCCGGTCACCTCTACGTACCTGCAGGCTTTAGCAGCAGAACTGGCTTCCCCTCACGTTTGATGCATCTAAAGCCATCCCGAGAAGGTGTTCCTTCGAGTCAGCAGATTGCCAAAGGGGGCTGTGGCCCCAAGGAAAGGTAAGAGACCTTGCACTAGAGGACACGCACACACAGAGGACCCCTGCCAACTCCTCTCCTTCTGCCAAGTCCTTGCTCCCCAACTAGTGTTAAGACCCACCCCACCCCCCCGGATGCGTGGCTGTGAGGACCACAGTGGGGTCCCTGGGGTGACGGGAACGCTCCGTGTCAGCGTCACCTCCCGGCGGCCGTGCTCTGCTACTGTTATGCAAGATGATCCCGTTGGCGGACACCAGATAAAGGACACTCGGTTTCTCTCTGCATCATTTCCCATAACTGCATGTGGTTCCATTTATAATTACCTCAAAATCAAAAGCTCAGCTTAAGATTTTAAAAATATATATATACATGTATCACACGGATGGCGTCCTGATCGGTCAAGTGCAACAGTGCACCTTTGGAAGGAGCATCTTCGTGTCAGAGATCAGCCATGGGGAATGGACCACGTCAGCGGCCACACACGGGTGCGTGGGCTCGGAATCCTAGCAGTGAAGAGCACATTCTGGCACTTTCTGAGCAAAGAGAAAGTATTGATTCTCGGGCTTCTCATTGGGTCATCAAAAGCGCATCCATCCACCGTAAGGAAGGAAGCGGGTGTCCTGTTGGAAGAAGGGCAGCTTTGGGGAGTCCGGACGGCAGTGTGAAGATGAGCTACCTGAGACGCCGGCCTAGGTCTCACACTGAGCCCCACGCCCCGAGCGTCTCGGCCGGCCGGATGCCTCCTGAGATCAGCAGGACCCCGAGCTCCGCCGGTTGGTGCCATGAAGAGGAAACCGGCCCCCGGGGACTAAGACGTGACAGGATGCTGACCTGCCAGACGCTGTCTTATTCTATGAGCGATGAAGATTTGCCTCCGCTCTGTTCTGAGACCGTGGTCCCCTTTCAGACCGTGGACTGAACCAGAGCGGCCGCGGGGCTCGCCATCTCCCCGCGGAAGGGTGCCTCCTCCCTCCCATGATGCAGGCCAGCAGCAACTCAGAGGCAAATGAAATGCTTTTATGGATTGTCAATATTTAAACACCTTGCTGGTGCCTTAGGGCTTTGGATCTCAGCTGTCATCTATTACAGGCCTCATTACACAAAACATTAAACGCTCTATCTTATTTTCTCCACCGAAGCTCTCTGGCAAGACTTTCTCCAGGCAGGCGAATGGTTTTTGAAGGGAGCGGGGGTCTGGGAGGTGGGCCCAGGTTTTCATGAGGAGGCCCTATTTTTGATGGAGTCCATCTGACACCTGCGGGTACCTCGCCACAGGGTGTCTGGGGAGCCTGAGCCACTTTGCACTAGGTGGCCCCCGGGTCCCCCCCGAGTCTGCTCGGCCTGCCATCTTCCCACCCAGACAAATCTCCATCTTGCACCCGGGAGGCAGGCAGCTCGTCAGCTTGGTGGCTGGTGCCTCGAGGTGGCCAGTGGGCTGGGGCAGGTGGCAATGCAACCCCTTCCTCTTCTGCATCCTCACCGTAACCCCTTGCAAATTCTGCAGGATTGCCCCATTGCTGCCCTAACGTGCAGACAACCCAGCAGCAGCTATGAGATTAGCATCTTGGGCTGGAACACAGACTCTTTATTCCTGGGAAGGATGGTCAGTGGGCGCGGACCCAAGGGCAGCCTCGCCAAAGATGCACGTCTCTGGTTGTGCCTACGTTTCCTCCAAGTCACTGTTGCCAAGTTCCCTGGAAGGCCTTGGAAACTATGCAGTGGGCTTATGCAGATGATTTATTTACACAAATTGTCCCAAGGCATTTTATTGTGTAGATCATGAAACTGAATTTACATATTTACACAATAGACTGGAATGGCATAAAGGAAGTATAAATGTATTTTCTTCTCTGAAGCAGCCATGAAATTCATATTTAGGACGTACCCGGTGCAGGCGGCCTCTTTCACAAACAGTGTCGTTAGCCCAGAGCTGAGAGCTGGTCAGCAGGAGGACAGGGCCTGGGTCCCCGGCCCTGATCGTGAGCCCCCCCAACCCGCATCCGCGTCTCCCAGCTCCCTCCCCGCTCATTTTGTTCATTTTTGGTCTTTGGCCCTGGGACTTTTCGGTTGAACAAAGAAGAAAATCAGCCTTTTTCCAAAGGTTTAAAATCCATGGAAATCCCCAAGTTGGCAAATGCGGCAGGCAGGCCACTGCTGCAGGTCCGACCCTCCCGGGCCTGGCGACCCTCCTCACACTGGCCCGCGCCCGCCCCCTTCGGGGCATGCACATCCTTTGCTTCTAGACCTTCACCTCATCTGTCTCCTGCCTTCAGCCAGATCAGATAAAAGGTGATTTTTTTTTTTCCTCAAAGGTCTTTAGCCTCGTGTTTGAGCCCCACGTGCTTCAGTTAGATTTCGGACTGAGACTGACCACTGCCGCAAAGAGAAAAGGCAGTGTTTAAGGAACAATCAGCTGACAGGCCTCCATTTGCTCCGAGCTGCAAGCTGACAGTCATGTCATTGGGTGCGTGAGTTAGTGGAACCAGAAATCTGGGACCTGTGAGTGACAGTTTCATTCAGCATGGAGACCCCGTTTAATTGTCTGTGAAATCAAACTTTTGTGTTGGCCTGGCGTCTGTCTGAGTACCTGCAGCACGCAGCTCCGTTCCGGGCGTTGGAGGGATAAATTGAGCAACCCGCGGATGTGCCTGAGCCAGGCTCCGTCTCAACTCAGAAGAGAGGTGTTCATGTTTCCAGGTTTATTAAGACATGGTCTGGGAGCAGATGTGCCTCCTACCGCCGGGCGGGGGAGAGGCAAGGGCTGTAAGATGGGAACTGACGCGTTCTGTCGGCTGTGGGCAGGTCGGCTTTGAGGCCGTGAGGCCTGTTTAGGTGGGAAAATGGTTCTTTTTTTTTTTTAAGATTTTATTTATTTATTTGGCAGAGAGAGAGACACAGCAAGAGAGGGAACACAAGCAGAGGGAGTGGGAGAGGGAGAAGCAGGCTTCCTGCTGAGCAGGGAGCCCGACGCGGGGCTCGATCCCAGGACCCCGGGATCATGACCTGAGCCGAAGGCAGACGCTTAACCGACTGAGCCCCCCCCCAGGTGCCCCAAAAGGGTTCTTTCTTCAAGAACCTTTACTATCAGCCTCTTCCCCGTGTTTAGGGCAGAGAGAAGGCAGTGAAGACAAAGCAAAGAGCTCACATTCTTTAAAGAACCACCCAACTGCCGAGGAGGCTGACTGTCTTATGTGGCTTCTCATCGCCTCCCCTGAGGCCGGCAGGATTTGGGGTGTGTGATCACTGGGATCCCTTTAGGAACATGTGCAAAGTTCCTCTCTCAGCGGTGTCCCACCCGCTTGCCTTGTTGGGGGGAACGAGAGTCCAGGCAGGTATACCGTCAAGCATCCAGGAACGGGGACAGGGTGGGGGGCAGGCCCCACACACAGATGTGATTTGGGTTCATTCCCCACCCTGGACCCCCCTCCCACAGACATCAGGAGGTGGCCAGCCTGAAGGTCAACCAGGACATTCAAAGCTGTGGGGCCAGCAGGGGACTTTGCACCAGGCATCCGGCAGTCAGGGATGCGGCTTTGGAAGACATTTTGACTCTTCTCTTCCAGCCCCTCCTGGGTTTCCCAGGAGGGTGATGTAGGAGCTCCCCGAATGGGGATGGGAAGCCAGGCTGGGGTTCCCCTAGCCTCCCAGCGGGGGGCGAGCCTCACCTGGGGTCTGAGGGCTGCCTGAGTCGGATCCCCAGAACGGCCTGTAGAACATGCAAAGGCTTGCGTGCCTCCCACGTGTTGACTGAGATGGGAATCTGGCGCTGGGGATTATCCCAGTGCGTGGAAAATCAGTTGCACAAACCTCATTATAGCTAATAGTTCTGTAATGTTATTTTCCCCCTAATTTGGAGAGATACTTTTCTCCATCATTGATTTATTGAGATATTTAGCAGCATAATACAAATGAGAAAAGCAATCCGCGGTGGAGACAGAGTGGACGCTTCAACAGCTGACCGGCTTTTCTTACCCACTCAGGACCACGATGGAAATGTTAGTGTAGACAGATTGCCCAGTGAATTACAAGCGACGTCTAAAATGCCAAGTGCACTATTTTGGCAAGGAAAAATTAAGCAAAATAAAAACGAGAACGTTTTCTTCTGTTAGCTCAGAAGGAAATTCTCTTGCTGTGACTCTCCTACCCCCAACATTTTTCAGTGTAAACGGATCACTAAATAAATTGTTCTGTGTTGAGATTCTGTATCAATATTTTTTTTAATTTTTTTTAAAGATTTTATTTATTTATTTATTTGAGAGAGAGAGAATGAGAGACAGAGAGCATGAGAGGGAAGAGGGTCAGAGGGAGAAGCAGACTCCCCGCCGAGAAGGGAGCCCGATGCGGGACTCGATCCCGGGACTCCGGGATCATGACCTGAGCCAAAGGCAGTTGCTTAACCAACTGAGCCACCCAGGCGCCCTTAAATTTTTTTTAAATGCACACAATTCCTGGAGCTATGACAGAGCACTTAAAATAAAATGTGGCCTTTAGGTGACGGCAGAGGAAGGGGAAATAATTTTTTTCTTCGGTAGCAGGAAAGCATTACAGAAACATTAATGCAAAAGACACTCAGAGAACCCACTCCAGAAGAGTTCAAACCCACTCAGAACAGTCTGAGAATACCTCTCATGCTTGGTCCCTTAATTGCAATGGTTTAAGCAACATTCATTTTAAAAGAGCCTTTATTTTTTTTAGTCTCTTTTACCTCATAAAATTATCTACCCTTTTATTTTTTTTTAAGATTGTATTTGAGAGAGAGTGCCGGGGGAGGGGCAGGGGGAGGGAGAGAGAGAATCTCCAGCAGACTCTGCATAGCACAGAGCCCGCCGAGAGACTTGATCTCATGATCCTGAGATCATGACCTGAGCCGAAATCAAGAGTCAGATGCTCAACTGACTAAGCCACCCAGGAGCCCCTTGGCAACCTTCTTAGAGGAAAAACACCGCACAATTCAGTCAACGTTTAAAGCCCCGAGAACAGTGACTCGATCATAGTAAGTGCTAAATAAAATGGTGGTGGTGGGTATTTACTAGAAGCTGCTTGTGCTAGGCCCTGCAAAGGGCTATGGAGATACATGGATGGATGGATGGATGGGGTAGATTATGGACAGACGGACGGAAGGAAGGAAGGAAGGGTAAGTGGGTAGATGGATGGATGGGGAGTTGGATAGATGGAAGGAAGGAAGGAAGGAAGGAAGGAAGGAAGGAAGGAAGGAAGGAAGGAGCGATGGGTGGGGATAGGGAGATGGAAGGAAGGAAGGAAGGAGGGAGGGAGGGAGGGAGGGGAGATGGATGGATGGGAAGATGGATCACATCAATAGATATTTATTGAACTCTTGAAAACTCGAGGGCCCAGTGATGTGGCCAGGTAAATGGGAAGGAGTGCTCAGAAAGTCCATTGCTGGAAGCAGGCACCTCTTGCTGGAGTGCAGGAGTGACGTCAAGAGGAGTCTGAAAGGGAGGAATGACCTCACTGATCTGCCTCCACCCCCGACCCTTAGACTGTGAATTGCTCATCTGAACAGAAATCTCACCTATTCCCCAGTGGGTGGAACAGGGCCGAGCAAAGAGTGAGCACTTCAGCATCTGTGGAATGAGTGTGTGGATGGACGGGAGGCCGTGGAGAGGAGAACGGGGCCACGGGGGCTCCCGAGGCACAGGGAGCGGCTCGTGTAGAGAAAACGCACTCTCTGTGCCCGTTGTTCCCCGATCATTCTTGTGCAAAGCTCTGAGTGAACATCTTGGACAACAATCATTCCGTGTGCAAACCTCCGTCTGTTAGGGCCAGAGCGGGGGAGACTTGAAGATACCGCTTGCCATTTTGACCTTACTAGTGGTAATGGGTACCCTGGTGAGAAATGCATGTAACCGTGACTGTTTAGAAATAAATAATCATTTTGCTCTTTTTCTGCCTGTGCAAAGATTTGTACCTTTAAAATCTCATTCACATCCGCTCCTTCATTAACCTGTGGCTCTAAGGACTTAATGGGTGCAAACTCTATATCCTATGCAAATACAGACTTATACACCAGCAATTTTCCTTCTGCGTGCTGTTGGGCTAATCCACTTGAGCGTATCTGGCGTTCCGAGGTGCGTGATAAGGTTGGTACCAGATAACCCCCGGCTCCCCAGGAACCTGTCTGTGCGTCTGCGTGCGTATTCAAACGTGCCTTTCCTCTCCCGATCTCCTGCTCTTTTTAAAAGATCACCTACCTGTGCCTGTAAAAGAAATTATAATTCATGATGGATCAGTCCTTCCAATGAATATTTTGGGCCCTGAGCCCACTTTTTGCCAAAGCACCTCCTTCGAGATCGGGCTTATACATACTCGTGCCGTGCACTTGTTCCTCTGTGTACAGCACTGTGATAAGCACTTTATAAATAGTACCTCGTTTAACCCTCGAAACAGACGTACGATTTAGATGTCTTTGTTGTCACCATCCTGCGGTTGAGGCCCAGAGAGGTTGGGTGCGTTTCCTTGGCCCTGTTGGTGGAGGCCTCAGAATCAGATCTATTGGCTTCTGTCTCTCTGCATCTCGACTTTCTGGCTTCAGTTTCAACTTTCTGAATGTTTTCCTACACGTCAGGGTTTAGATAAATTCGATATATATGTTTACTGTGGCAAAAAATACACAAGATAAAATTCACCGTTGTGACCCCTTGCTGAGTGTGCAGTTCGGTGGTGTAAAGAACGTTCATGCTGTTGTGGAGACATCACCACCATCCATCTCCAGAGCTACTTCATCTTCCGAAACTGAGACTCTATCCCCATGAAACCATAACCCCCCTCCCCCCCAGCCCCTCCCCCAGCCCCTCCCCCCCAGCCCCTGGCCCCCCCAGCCCCTCCCCCCCCAGCCCCTGGCCCCACCACCCACTCTCTGTGTCTGTGACTTCGGTGAGTCCAGGGACCTCCTATAAATGGGATCCCACGGTGTTTGTCCTTTTGTGTCTGGCTTCTTCCACTGAGCACCGTGTCCTCAAGGTTCATCCATGTTGGGGCAGGTGCCAGCGTTCCTTCCTTTTTAAGGCTGAATGCTATTCCGCAGTGCGCATGGACCACATTTTGTTTACCCGTTCATCTGTCAGTGGACACTTGAGCTGCTTTCCCCTTTTGACTATTGTGAGTAATGCCATGAACACGGGTGTGCAAGTATCCATTCAAAATTCAGTATGTAGTTGTCTAATTTACACTTGTATTCGGTAGCACCAGGGCATAGATGAAAAGGCAAACTGGGGTTCGGGCAGGTTGGATGCTGCGGCCACTTCAAAGGATGAGCAAAGTGGAGGGAAGCTCTTGGGGGGTCTGGTGTGTGAGGTTCGGGCAGAGTCCCCAGGGTGAGCAAGTGTAGACCCCAAACCCCTCCGACGGGCCGGCGACATGTCTGCCCACAGCCGTGTGGCCATGACGGCCTTGCCGCACTGGCCGCTGGAGAGATTGTCATCTCCAGTTAGGATGGGGGGGGGCAGGTGCTCCAAAGAACCGAGAACCCTGGCTGGAGTGTGCGGATGTCAAGTGACCCACGGGCGGGCCAGGGAGGCAGGATCCCGGGGTTTGGAGGGGCATGGCCAGCCAGAAGGGAGCCAGAAACCCTCAACAGAAGAGGACATCAAGTCAGAAACCAGAGGGAGGCCTGGAGTCTGATGGGATCCGATGGGATCCGATGGGGTCCGATGGCGAGGAGAACGTTCAGGAACATGCCACTGCGCAGCCTGCAGCCGCGGCAGAGTCTGCGCGTGGGGAGAGGGCTGGCCTCCCCCACGGCCCCCCGGCCCCGTGCAGCTCCCCCCACCTCTGGTTCTCACGTCACGTGCCCTGGGCGAGGGCAGCTGTGAGCCCACAGCAGGGCGGGCACCGCGTCAGAGGCAGGAGAAAAGCAGCCCTAACCTCCGCTCTCGTGTCGTCTCTCCAGATGAAGGGCTCTGGGACATGTTTGTGAAGGACATCCCCCGCAGCGCCACATCCTACACCGTCAGCCTGGACAAGCTCAGGCAGGGAGTGACCTACGAGTTCCGGGTGGTGGCCGTGAACCAGGCGGGCTACGGGGAGCCCAGCAGCCCCTCCACAGCCGTGTCAGGTAGGGAGCCCTGCCCGAGGAGGGGAGTCTCGGGGTGCAGCTCTTCCCTCGGAGGGAGGAGGGGACGACTTAAAGCCAGGGTGCAAAGAAAAAGGACAACGCCAGGCTCCATGTAGGCACCAGCAGGTGTGGGCCCAGCCTAGAGGACACGGTGCGGGGGGAGCAGCGTGCGTGAGCCCGCACCACCACCACCACCAGGCCCCTGACTGTCCTCACCACACTGCGCTGAAGCAATTCTTAGTATCTGTCTCATTTTTTTCCTAATCAGAGACCCTTGCCAGAGTCAGGGCAGTTGGCTTGAGCTAAGCAGTGTGCCGTCTGGGGTGAAGGCATCCCCCAGCCCCTCCCGTCAGCTAAAGGCTCCTTACTGGGCAGCCTTGTGCAAAGCTTACAATGTGAGGATCACCCCAGCAGCCACGGGGCGGAGGGGTGGGGTCTCTTAGCACCCAACCCAGGTTGTATCTGATCCGGGCATCCTCTGGGATGGCTGAGTGGCCCACGTGCGCCCTGGGCCAGTCGCCACCCTGTACCATGAGCCCCCGGCTCCACTCTGGGTGGAAGAGGCAAGGTTTCTTTCTCAGAGCTCGTGGGGTGCTGAGGACAAACTAGCCATCCTCACCAGCCCTGTGGCAAGGGGTGCAACACATGGGGGGAAATCAGGAAGGGCTTCTGGGAAGAGGGAGCACGCGTCTGGGTGGTGGAGGGTGCACGGAGCAAGGCCACAGGGGAGGGAGCAGCAGAGACAAAGTCCCGACGGTGGGTCGGCAGGAGGGAGGGGAGGGGAGGCCTGCTTAGCCCCGCCTACACCTGGCATTACCAGGGTTGCTTGGAGGACACCCCTGTGGGGACCCCACCCAACACAGCGGTCACACCTCCTGGGGCTCTGCCATGGATCTGCCGGGCAGCTGGAGGGATTGCAGGGAGCAGTGCAGAGGCGTTTTAGAAAGGGAGCTAGCAGCCCACCGCAGGCCGTGGGGCAGGCGGGGTGCAGGCCAGGGGGGCAGGTGGGGGGGGCAGGCCGGAGAGCAGGCAGGGTGCAGGCAGGGGGGCAGGCGGGGTGCAGGCCTGGAGGCAGGCAGGAGGCAGGCGGGGGGCAGGCGGGGGTGCACGAGGGGGGCAGGCGGGGGACAGGCCAGGGGCAGGCGGGGGACAGGCCAGGGGCAGGCCAGGGGGCAGGCAGGGGTGCAGGTGAGTCCAGAAACAAGACGGCGTCCCTACGACCAAGAGAAACACGTTGCCCGTCCCTGGCATGTAGATCTGTTTAAGCTGCCAACTGCTCTTGTTTAAATCAAGAACACCTTCCGTCTCCTCTTTGCCATGAATTTGGAGGAAGGACTGTGTCTGTGGGCAGGCTCGGGCCTCGAGCCCTGGCAGCTCGGGAGGGGGTCTGCCAAGGAGCCGCAGCACGCCGCGGGCTTGTGTAACAGTAAGACTTAGACAAATCAAAATGTTCTCATTTCCTTCACTTTTCTTATGAAAAATTTAACATACCCTCCAAAAGAGAGATTAGAATAAGGAATCCCTGGGCACGCATCACCCCAGTCAAGCAAGTCAAGGTTTGCCTCTCTCGGTTCCTCTGTGGAAAAGCTGCGTAAAGCAATTCCAGATGCACAGGGCCTTTCATTCCACACGCACGCAGCCCGGGGGGGGGGGGGGGGGGGGGGCAAAGGCTGGTTCCTGCAGGAGAACGTGGCCCTCATCCTTCTGTTCATGGGGCCCGCGGCTGGGCCGTCCTCTGAAGCCCGCTGCACCCCCTTGCCAGCCGCGGCTACTGGCGGGACTGTGGTCAGCTTCCTCCGTCCTTCAGAGCAGCGGCGGGACAGTGGACCTGCGGGGTCCTGCCCCAGGGGATGGGCACGTACCTGCGGGTACCCAACCTTTCTTTTCCAGGCCCACCTGGGTGCTCAGTTAGGATTTGTTGGCTCATTATATGGAGCAATTAATGTATAGCCTGAAGACCACTTATATATTTTGGATTCAAAATGCTGCCATCTCCCAAGAAACCCTGTGCCGTCATGTTATCCAAAGTCAGTTCCCCTCTTTTGTCCCCAGTGTGCACACATTTTTCACCCATCCAGTGAGAGATTGAACGTAAGGTAGATATGTCTTCTGGGGGCTTCAGCAGCTGGGAGGCAGACCGCGGCTTCCTGTTCTGTTCGGTCTGGTGCCTCCCAGCCAGTGCCCCTGCGGGGGGGCGGGGCGTGTAGAAGGCACCATTGGGACCCGAGGGCCATCCAGCACCTACCAAGCAACAATTCCCATGTTTCTGTTCTTAGTAAAACAGAATAAAACATGAGCAAGAAGGGTATCCTTCTACAGAGCAACTTTTAAATGAACCTTTTCTATTCGTTTCTCAAAAAACGTATCTAGAGATGGGGCCAGTGGTTCTGCTCAGTTTTGCTGGAGGCAGGAAATACAGCACAGCGCAGCCCTTGGGGAGGCCTGGTATGACAGAGGCCAGTGGGGAGCTCTTGCACAACAGGTTTCCATGCAGGAGTGGACGGGATCCAGCACCGGGTGGGAGTGCGCAGGAGTCAGCTCACGGGGCTCACGGGCTTGGACTGTGCCCGGGGCTAACGTGGGGCCACCGAAGGCTTTTAGGAAGGGGCTGTTTGTTTCCGTCGGAGGATGATCTCCCTGGCGACAATATGCAGAAGGGATGGGGGGAAGTCAGGAAGAGGCGAAGCCGCCGGAAGGGGTTGTAGGGGGGCGGCCGTGGTGGAGACAGTAAGGGGCCCTGGGGGAACATCTGGGACGGAAGCCTGAGCACTTGAGGATCGGACGATGTCTAGGCACATTGGTCCTTCCTCCCTTTCCCCCGGACAACATCCGTAAGCAGATGAAATCGGGGGACGTAGTGCGAAGGGTGGTGTGGACGGGCAAGGACAGGGCGAGCTCTGGGACAGGGCAGCGAGGGTGCCAGAGGGGCCCGGGCTGGTTCCCCCAGAGAAGGAGCAACTGCCGAGGAGCCCGTCGTTCCTGAGTTCATGTCTGGGAAACTGGCCCCTCGGCCACCCTAAGCCACACCAGCCGGGCGTGTGGGGTTCATCTTCCCCGCGATTTGGGGCTGCCCCGCACATCCTTCCGCCCCACCCCTGGGCAGCGGACAGGGGGCAGGAGTCCCCATCCCATGTGACCCTGTGTTCCTGTGCCCTTCAGCTCAAGTGGAAACCCCGTTCTACGAGGAGTGGTGGTTCCTCCTGGTGATGGCGCTCTGCAGCCTGATCGTCATCCTGCTGGTGGTGTTCGCCCTGGTCTTGCACGGGCAGAACCGGAGATACGGGAGCTGCAGCACAGGTGGGGCGTCTGCCTTGTCCCCCCCACCCCACCTCCAAAAGTGTCCATGCACTGGGAAACTGGAAGGTCGATGTCTTCTCTGTCTCTCTCTCAATCCGGGATCCGTGTGGTGCGGGCATCCGCTTTGCATTTCGTTTGCCTGTGGGTAATGAAGTAGGTGCAGCAGATTTCCTTTGGGAGGAGCTCCCTGGAGCAACCAAGCACCCTCGACCCCAGCGGTCCAGGTTCGGGTCCTGACTCCGACCGCCAATGAGCCGTGTGTCTTGGATCCGTCACGTGGGTGGTTTTGGCCTCCCTGAGTCTGTTCCCTCCTCTGCACCATTGCCCAAATGCAATAGTATTTTTAAATATGACATACAGAGCGTCAAACAGGTGAATCACCATACTACTCAGTATCACAAGCACAGTGAGCGAGCCGGCGCATCTCAGAAACGTTGGTGCGGCTCCTGGAGCCACGTGTGGAAACACGCTACAGGGTACACCCATAGATTGAGCGTGTACCTCGCCTTACGCCCACCTTCCAGCTCCAAGCCCTCTGACACCCGGCTCACTTTTGCATTCCCCAGCATAAGCTCCACGCCTGGCATACAGGAGGTGCTCAATAAGAGTTTGTTGCTACATGAATCACCCCCATCAGGGAAATGGACAGATGAACATGGGGCAAAGCTGGACTCCATTTATGGGAAGGTCAGGAAAAACCCAAATGAGTGGAAGTTTCTAGAACACAGAACAGTGGTTGTCTCCTGGCAGAGAAGCATCAGCAGAGAAGGTCCGTGAGGGAACCTCGGGGTTCCGAGAGTGCTCTGTTCTGTGTCTCCAGCCAATGGTGCTTATACACATAACAGACACAGCACCCCAGAGGCTTACGATTAGTACACTCGATGCATTCTATTCTCCTCAATTTTTAAAGAACTCTCGTAATTACCCATGAGACCCGTTCCTTGCACTGTCAGAATGTAACTGTGCTCCAGATGGTGCTGTGTCCCCCCAACACGCACAGCTGTAGCTGGGCCACGCGTGTGAGCAGCTCTGTGATGTCACCATGGCGGCAGGTCCCATGGCTGGAGCTTTCCCTACCAGCTCGTCTGTTTTTGCTTCTTAGGAAGGTGGATCCCTGATGGCGTCTCCCACAGACCAGTGGACACCTGAGCCCCCGGGGGTGAGGCACTGGGCTGAATGGCTCCCCTGGCCGCCCCCCCCCCAGCACCATCCCTCACTGCGCCTGAAGGGTTAACAGAGCCAGGCACCTCACCATTTGCTTTCCTAACATTAAGCAATTCATCCCTCCAAGAAAGGATTTATTTTTTTCTGTATAAATTCACTTCTAACAAGTGTTCGTAAATCAGATTTTATTCCTACGGGATTTACTATGTATGAATGGCATGTCATTTTACTGAGTTAACGCTATTACAGAATCCTGTGTCTGGCGCATAGAAAATCTCCCTGCTTTTCACTCCTTCTGCATCTGGAAAACAGTCCTGAAAAGACAGATCTGACCTGCAGCTTCTGATAGTCAGCCTCACCCTGGAGTATTAATTTAACATCATAATTGAAGCCTAGGGGGAAAAAAAAAAGTACTCATCTACTAGAATGTCTGACTTGCTGCAAGGAACCATGCAGAACCCAAACCTTCGAGATTACGGCCCAACCCCCTCCTGCTTGCTCCCCTCACACCACCGTCCTCAAGGGACTTCCTTTCTGAGCGCGGTTTTCACCTGCTCACCCTCTCATCGGCCCAGAACCCACGGGCCAGCAGCCCCGTCCTCCCTCCATCTGCTGGCCTGTGTTGTGTCGGCTTCCCCTGCTGCTCGCACCTCGAGCATCTGGGCCCGACCAGGGGCGCTGGCTTCGTAGCAGAGAGGGCACCCTGGGGTTGTAATGAACCTGGAGCAGGCTCCTGTTCTGGAGGTGGAGACAGCGGGAAATAAACAGGTGAGGTCCCCACCTCCAAGAGCTGTGGTCGAGCCAGGGAAGATGGAAGGCAGACAGTAAGGAACAAGCCAGTATGTCAAAAATGCACCATGGGAGAGGCTCTGCAGGCCTCTGGGAGCAGAGGAAGAGGAGAAGGAGGTCCGGAAGATTCTCTCTGGTCCCAGCACAGGGACAGCCCTGAGGACACGAAGCCATCGGAAACCCTTCAGCCCCTTTGGTTTCCCACAACTGCACTGTTACTCATTTGATCTGCTGACCTGTTTTAAAAAATCTTTTCATACGTATTTATAAGTTTATGGTTTTTAAGTAGCTTTTAGTATATTGACGGACATATGCAGTCATCACCACAGCCAATTCTAGAACATTTTCACCACCCCAAAGATGCCCTGTCCCCTCCATGGTCCCCCCTCCCCATACATCTACTTTCTCCTTACTATTTTATTACATGGTCATGAGTTTTTTATTTTGAAATATATTCAGTATTTAATTTCCCTGCTTTTTAAACAAGGCTATACATTCTGAAGACTCTTTCATAAAATACTGGTAAGAATATCAGTACTTTGGCATCGGGCAAATAAACACGGAAATGCTCCAGCATCACTGTCCTTCATGTGCAGCTTCCTCGCCAGTGTGCCTCTGATACCTTGCAAGGCCAAGCAGGTCGGGCCTGGGCTGTGCCTCCAGCAGGAGCTCAGCAAACACCCGTACGCTGACTGGCTGGGGCTCAGCATCGCTGCGCCGGGCCCTCTCCTGGGACATTGGGACCCATTCTCCCATTCTTGCTGTAGGTAAGAGCATCTCCAACATGGAGGAGTCCGTGACGCTAGACAACGGGGGGTTTGCTGCCTTGGAGCTCAACAGCCGTCACCTCAATGTCAAGAACACCTTCTCAAAGAAGAATGGGACCAGGTAGGGACACAGCAGCCGGAACCCCCCCTCTGCCCGAAGATCTGCACCAGCCACGGTGGGGGTGCCGGCCACAGACATGCCACCGTGCCTGCGGGCACCCACCAAGCCCCAACGGGGCAGCATTGAGCCTGGGGGCAGAAGGAATGGCAGGGGGCAGGAGGCATCCTACATCCCTCTCTGAAGCTACAAAAAGAAGCGTATCTCAGGCAGGAGGGGAGTGAGCTCGGGAGCCCCCCACCTTCCCCGGCTGGCCCTCTGGGGGCTGGCTGCACACGTAGGATTAGCGAATTCCTACCCCACATGCCATCACGCAAAGCTGTGGCGGACTGACCATCAGCATGCATGTCCTCTCACCAATGTGACCGCGGCCGCAGGGCGGGTCAGGAGGCCCCCAGGGGAGGTGCCCGCAGCCCAGAGCTGCCCTGAGCCTGCGCCCCTCCCGTGCGGCCCCGTCCTAGGCCCCCGCCACGGCCCAGCCCCGGCGGGCTGCACTACTCAGACGAGGACATCTGCAGCAAGTACAACGGAGCCGTGCTGACCGAGAGTGCCGACCTCAAGGAGAAGTCGGTGGACGCTGCGGAATCCGAGGTCAGTGGCTGCTGCCGCCATCCCCTGCCTCTGTGGCCAGCCCTCTGCCTTCCCGCGGCGCCACCTCTCGGGTCCCGTCTGAGTCTCACAGCCGCTCCGGGCAGCAGGGCCGGTGGGAAATGACCCCCTTTCATAGATGAGGAATTCCATGCTTCCGCTCCTTCGGGCCTGGAGGTCACAGGCACCGGGCCAACTCTCAGACCAATACCTCACCCAAAGTGGCTTCCGATCCCGAGGCTGGCTCACTTTCTGTTTGGCTTTCGGAAATCAACCGTGTTTTCTGGTGGTGACCGTAGAACCTGGCTGGTAGACCCCAGCTGCAGGGGCGGATGGCCTGAGCCTGCAAAACCCACCGAACCCGGGACCCCAGCCCTGGCAGCCCCTTTCCCTCCGTCCTGCCCTGCTTCCTTGTGCTAAAGGGGGACTTAGCCACTGCCCTTCTGGGACCGTGATAGGGTCTGGGAAACTCTGACTTGTCCCTGTCCTCACTGAGCAGATGGACCAGGGAGACCTTGCCCCCGAGGAGTGCCCCCCACCTGGGACCCATGGGCCTGCGTATGTGAGGCCTCCTGAGCATCTGAGCATTCATGCATGGAGCTGAGCATGCCGGGGGCAAGGTCTCCATCAGGGAGCAGTCAGGGGAGGATGTCCTCGGGGGGCAGCCGTGGGAGTCTCCTTCAGGGGCTCAGCTCCCCCACACCCGGCCCCCGGGAGGTGCCTTTCCCCACAAGGGTGCTCCCTCGGTGCCTTGCATTTACGAGCAAAACCAGCTAGAGCGGCAGCTAGAGAGGTGGTCCTCCATCAGTCCTAAACTTTTTTATTTCTCATATGCCAAGTCTTGAGAGAGAGGAAAATCACCGAGCCATTTGCTGGACACGTAGGCCTGCCCCACCTCTTGGCATTCATATGCTAAATCAATATTTAATCTAAAATAAGTCTCACCTTCATTTGGACCTGAATTCAGGCCTTATTAAACCCCGAGGCTCAATAAAATGGCTTCTCTTAAATTGTGCTTTGTATATGAACTCCAAGTGAGATGGGGCGGCAGGTGGGTGTCTGTGATACCGCCTCCACTCCGCTCTGGGCTCTCTGTTTGCAAAGGACGCCAGACGCCCTGTCCGTCCCGTAGCCTCAGGCATGGGGAAAACAGCAAGTAGCACCCGAGAGGTTCGGAAAGGTACGTGTGTCGGCCGTCAAGGGGCTGTCAAGTGAAATGCGGCAAAAATGACCTGCCTTTTTGTCATAAGGAAATAGCAGCTTTTCTTGAGCTGCTCTGTCTGCTTGCACCAAGAGCCACACGTTGGGAATGAGTAGGATGGCCTTCTAGCAGGTGCCGCCTGTGGCAGCAGTTAGAGACGCGTTCGCGGGGCCCCTGCATGGCGTCTGTCCATAATTCCAGGGCCTGCGGCTGTCTGGGGCTCACAGACCTCCCACATTGGCCCTGCAGGTCGAGCTCGTGGCGGTCCAACAGAGGATAAGCACTAACTGAGCACCTACTATGGGCCAGGCACACTCATCTCATGCTCACGCCATCTCATACGTTGCCCCATTGCCTTCTGTCCCGTGAGGTAGAGCGATTCTCCTCGTTGGCTGGCCGACAAGACTAAGCGTGAGGTCATCCAGAGCTTGGCAGAGCCCCGGTCTCCACTGTCTCCTCCAGCTCAGCACCCCGGGGTCAGCAGCCTGGGTTGGATGCATGAATTCTGAACTCTTTGTTCATGAAAGCATTCTCAGAATGGGTTGACGGGCCGCATCCAGTCTGTCTCTCCTCTCACACAAGTGGGGTGTTTTGAGATGCATATTCAGCTGGTTTTGATGTAGGATTATTAAGTGTATACAGGCACTGAGCTCGGCATATACACACATGCGTACATGCGCACATACATGGATACCTACATACAAACACACACAGGCACAGAGGGTGGAGGAGGGAGGGAGGGGGTGGGGGTAGGGAGGGAAGAGGGGAGGAGGGCAGGTGTTGGAGAGAGGGGCATGGAAGTCACACTAAATCCTGCAAGGAGGTTGTCATGATCCTCATATAATAGAGGATAAAGCTGAAGCTTATGGAAGTTCTTATGTCTTCCCTGGACATGCGCTGATGGGGGCGGGGAGAAGGGGGGTCTTGAAAGGCATATCTGAGCACCGGGCTTCCAGTTCTGTCCCTCCCCACAGACCTGCTGCACAGAATTGAGTTGTCCTAGCTCTAAGACTGCGGCTAAGCGCAAGCCCTGTGCCAGGAGGAAGGGGTTCCTTTTATAATTCCCACAGATGCCTCTCGTGGTTCCCAGTGCTTTTTGGGTCAAGGGCTCTATCAGGAACCCGATGAGAGGTTAGACACTGCCTCTATATATGTGCAAAATTTCACCTAGGATCTGGGGGTCCAGGCCCCTGGAAAGCTCGGACCATCACCTCCAGCTGAAATTCCCATGCCTGGGTTCTATCTGCCCCCCGGGTCCTTGGGTAGATATAATGAGGCCCATCCTTTTTCCGGAGTTCTTTGCTTTATAATCTTGCTAGGTCCTGTCTTTGAACCTTATGCATTTGGGAGATTTGTAGGCACTAAATATTCACGAGATTCCCAACAGAGGGACATGGGGACGTTCATCATCTCAGAAGTGCCAGCTCAGATGGGAGAGTTTGCTTTGAACCACATTTATTAAACAGCTTGATTGAGATGTAATTCACATACCACAAATTCACCCATTTGGAATGTGGGTTATTTAGGAGTGTGTTTTTAATTTCCTCATATTTGTGAATTTCCAAAATGTCATTCTGTTACTGATTTTTTAATTTTCTTCCATTGTGGCCCAGGAACATGCTTTGTATATTTTCAATCCTGTCAAATATGTTGAGTCTTGTTTTATGGTCCGTGCCAGAAGAATGTTTCATATGCGCTTGAAAAGAGCATGTTATTCTGCAGTTGTGCAGAGTGCTCTGTATGTGCCTGTGGGGTCTGGCTGATTCCCAGTGTTGTGGAAGTCACCTGGGTTTTTGATCTTCTGCCATCCACTAATGTATTGAAGTCTCCAACTATTATTATTGAATTGTCTATTTCTCATTCGAATTCTGTCAATTTGTGTATTTTGGGGCTCTGTCTTCAGGTAGATATATGTTTATGATAGTTATGTCTCTTAAATGGATTGACCCTTTTGTTAATACAGTATGTCCCTCAGTCTCTAGTAACAATTTTGTCTTCAAGATTATTTTGTCTGATATTACTCAGCCACTCCGGTTCTCTTTTGGTTACTGATGACATGGTGTTTCATTTCCATTCTTTTACTTTCAACCTGTTTGTGTCTTTTAATCTAAAATGTATCTCTTACAGATAGCGTGTAGCTGGGTGCTTATCAGTTTTGTTCTGCCGATCTCTGCCTTTTGACTAGATTGTTTAATCCATTCACATTTAATGTAATTACTGCTAAGGTAGAATTTACATCTGCCGTTTTGATATTTGTCTTTTGTATGTCTCATATCTTTATTCCTCTTTTTCTCCCACTTACTCCCTTCTTTTTTAAGTGAAAATTTTCTAGTGTACCATCTTAATTTGCTTATTTTTGCTTCTACTCTGTTTTTTTCAGTTATTTTTGTTAGTCATTGCGCTAGTATCAACATTTACTTAAGATTTATACTAGGGGTGCCTGGGTGGCTCAGTTGGTTAAGCATCCAACTCTTGATTTCAGCTTAGGTCATGATCTCAGGGTCATGGGATTGAGGTCCACATCAGGCTCTGTGCTCAGCAGGGAGTCTGTCTGCTTGAGATTCTTTCCCTCTGCCCCCCCCCCATTTCTCCAGCTCATGTGCTCTCTCTCTCTCTCTCTCCCACACACACAAATAAATGAATAAATCTTTAAAAAAAAGATTTATACTAAATCTCGGTGACATGTAGAACTTTATTCCTATACAGCTCTATGGCCTTCTCCCCTTTCTGCATTATTACTATACATATTACGCCTGTATATCCATACCGTTACAAACTCAAGAATACATTTTTTATAGTTACTACTTTACAGTATATGTCTTTAAAGGAAGTCAAGGGAGGAAAGGAGAGCAAGTATATTTCTGGAGTTTACCATGATAGCCTGCTTATGTACTTTTTCTGGTCCTCTTCATTTCTTCTTGTGGATTCGAGTCACCATTGGGTGCCATTTCTTCACCTTCTCCTTTGTGCTGTTATTGTTAAATATGTTACATTTCTATACATTATAGGTCCAACAATACAATCATACACATATTGTTTTATGAAATTGCTTTTTAACTCAGATAAGAGAAGAAAGGGGAAGACATATGCAATCATACTCTTAATAACTACTCATGTGTGATCACTTTTGTTGATACATTCTGCCTTTTCATGTGAATTTGAATTTCTGTCTGTATCGTTTGCTTTCAACCTGTCGGTCTTCCTTTGGTATCGCTTGTAAGGCAGGTTGGCTAGCAAAGAATTTTCCTGTTTCTGTTTATCTCAGAATGTCTTTATTTCACCTTCATTTTCGAAAGTAGTTCTGCTGAACAGATGATTCTTGGTTGGCAGTTTTTATTCAACACTTTGACTACGTTGCCCCGTTGCCTCCTGTCCCCCAGTTTTTTCTGATTAGAAGCTCACTCTTAATATTATGTGAGTTCCCTTGTCCATGATTTCAAGAGTTTCTGTCTTTGTGTTTTTGACTGTGAGGTGTCTGGGTGTGGACTTGGTTCAGTTTATCTTACTGGGTGTTTATGGAGCTTTTTGGATGTGTGGATTAATGCTTTTGATCAAATCTGGAAAGTTTTAAGTCATTTCTTTACCTGTTTTTTCTGCCTCTTTCTTTCTCCTCTCAACCCAGTGCTGTCATGAGGGTCTCACGTCCCAGTGCTCTGTACTACCTTTATCAGATTCTCTCTTCTTCTGTTGTTGTTCTTTCTTGTATGTGTTCATTCTTTTTTCTCTGTGTTTCAGATTGCATAAACTCTGTCGATATCTCCACGTGCCTTGATTCTTTCCTCTGCCAGACCCAGCGTACCATGGGGCCCTTCTGATGATTTGTTCATTTTGGCTATTATATTTTTCAATGCCAAAACTTTTCATTTGGTTCTTTTCAAGTAATTTCTATCTCTATTGAGTTTCTCTGCTTGGTGCAATATTGTCATCTTACTTTCATTCTTTAAACATAGCTTCCTTTCGTTCTGTGAATATATCATAATAGCTGCTTCAAGAGTCTTTGTCTGCCAACATTTGGGCCTCCTCAGAGGCTGCCTGATTTTTGCCCCATGGATGGCACACGCTGTCCTGGTTTTTTTTGTTTTTTTTTTTAATAGATCATTTTAGTTAATATATTGTGCCGACTCTGAATACTGATATCCTCCACCCCAAGGATTATTCTTGTTGTTTGCTTATTTGCTTATATCTTATTTAGTGACTTGGCTGGAGTAGTTCAGTGGAAATCTGGTTCCTCCACAGTGTGGACTCTGATGCCATTCCTGAGAGGTACAGCCTTGGGGATGCATTCGGGCCCCCTGAATACCAGGGATGACGATAGTCCCAGCGAGGCTTTCTTTGTCTCTTTTTCTCACTCCCATTAAGATTCTGGACGGTCTGTCGCTGTTGGTATCACACCCAGCTCTTAACCTCCACCACTGGCTGGCTCTATTATTTTTCACAGTGCCCAGGGCTCTACATTACTCCATAGCTTGATCCAATTAAAGTGCAGCCCTTTTGAGGGGCAAGATGTTGTCAATCTGAATTTTGCTCTGCTCCCAAGAGAGTTCTCCTGAGCTGTCTCTTTTTCCCCAGTTCTTTCTGTTAAACTTCTGGCGGGTTGATTGCTTCACTTGTTACAATCATGGGACTACCAGCTTCCTCATAATTTCTCACCCCAAAGGACTCCGCTGTTTTCAGCAATGCCCTTAGGCATGCTCTGTTCCCAACAAAGCCATTCCCCTTAGGAGAACTCTGGAGCTCTCTGTTCTAATGGATGGTCTCTCCGCCCTGTGTGGGACTTCTGTGTCACAGCACCAAAGCTGGGGGTGGGGACGGTGGCCCCCTTCTCCCATAGTGACACAGCAACTGCACAAGTAGGGCACTGGGTGGAGATGGTAGTCCCTGGGCTTCTGAGCCAGCCCCTCCCCATGTCAAACGTCTTCCCTACAAGCTAGCCGAGGCAGGGGCAATGGGGGTTCAGGATTCTCAAGTGGTATAGACCATCCAGCCTACGGGTGAAGACAGGGTGAGGAAGGGAACCCAGTTCTCTTGGCCATACCTGCCTGGGATAGAGCTTCCGTCATGCTGAGCTGGGGATTGGGGTTGGGGGTTTGATGCAGGTCACAGTTCAAGTGCCTCTGACTCTTGCTGTTCTTAGTGAAATTTAGATTTTTGTGGAATAAATCTTTCTCCATTTGCTATATGTCCTTGCCACTATTTCCAGAGACTTTAAATGCCTGTTTATAAAATAACTTTCCCCAGTTAAGGGGCGCCTGGGTGGTTCAGTTGGTTAAGTGACTGCCTTCGGCTCAGGTCATGATCCTGGAGTCCCAGGATCAAGTCCCACATCGGGCTTCCTGCTCAGCGGGGAGTCTGCTTCTCCCTCTGACCCTCTTCCCTCTCGTGCTTTCTATCTCTCATTCTCTCTCTCTCTCTCAAATAAATAAATAAAATCTTTAAAAAAAAAATAAATAACTTTCCCCAGTTAAATCATTGTCCCACCGGGAAGAGAATCTGCTGGCTCCTCACCAGCCATTCTGGAAACACCTTGTCCATTCGTAATTAATGGTTCTGATATTCAGAGGGGAGAAGCATGGGCTCCCTAAATCTGGCAATGATGACTTCTGGCCTAGCCCCTGAACCCCAAATTCACAGAAACAGAGTTAAAGTATGGAACTGTAGACAAAGCCGTCCCAGAGAGAACGACCCAGGAGTGGGCAGCAGCACAGTACACCAAGGGCACCTATCTCAAATAGGACTGGATTTAGATTCCAGACACTAATCCTCTCTACCGGAGGCAGCTTCTAGGTTTAAATAGACTGCACGCTGAGATGTCAGGGGTGAAGAGTAAGGCATGTTCTGGGCCCTGGGCTTCATCAAGGGTTTGATGCTCTTCCCTCCTGCCCACCTTCCTCTGCAGAGCCCCAGGAAATAAGGAGCCCGAAACCCTACAAGGTCTTGGCTGGAAGTACTCTTCTGCAAAGCTATTATTTCACTAAGAAGCTAGCGATGCTGTCCCTTTCTCCCCAAGGTATTTTTTTTAACCGTTTTCAGGAATATTGCTTAAAGTGGAAATTCTGCAAATGGGTTCACAGGAGCCCCAGAACCTGCCTGATCGGAGCCATTCTGAGTCAGGCCGCTGGTGTCGCACAACCCCTGCAGCGGCTCTTTCTCTTTCTCCGGTTCAGAATAAGAGGGTCTGTCACTGGGTTTTCACACAACTGCATATCAGGACTACTATTCGAATCTCATGATAAAAACTGTTTTCAAAATCCAAATAAGTAGTTTTCAAAATCTCTCCTGCTCCAACCAACTTAGACCTCATATCTAATTAATTCCCTGTTAATATTTGACTCTTTCATCTTGCAAATATAATACTGAAAGTGTTGAGATTATCTCTATTAGCTGCTCGCCAGGCATCTGTGCACCTTTAGAAACTGCCACCACGTCCAATCACCTGCTGTCCTTCTCTGGTTTCCTGGGAAACCAACACACATCGCTACTTCATATCACACAGGAAACTTAAAAAGAAAGGACCCTGCAGCATTGCCTTTTTGTCAATAATTCTAACTCACTAAAATACATCCCCATTAAAAAATAATAATGTCACATAAACAATAAACAGAGCAGGCAGCAGGAGGAAGGATGGCATTTTGATTTAGTGCTCTCTCGTGGAGATCATGTCGAGGGCTTAGCATGAGCCAGGAGGCCAGGCTGACGTGTCATGGGACCCTCCACTCTTATGCTCCTGTCTCTCCTGCCTTTCTGCAGGATGGTCTTCTCCCCTCACAGGTGCTCTTGGCTGGGTCTCTGGGCCCTGCCCACTCAGGACACACAACCGGCCACCCGGCTTTGCCCCGTAAAAAATCTGCTCTCCCGCATGCAGTGCAGAGAGTCCCAGGGAGGATTCTGATTAGCCAGTCACTGTTTAATGAGGGACAGGCCATTCAGCCCATGGACAAGGACAGGTAGAGAAGGATCACTTCCTGAAGTTCATTTGGGAAGGTCAAAGCCCAGGCATGCACATTGGGACGTCACTGTGAGCCAGGCAACCGTCCAGCTGTCTCCTGCCGGGCCCTCTTCTCAGCACCCACATCTATCACAGACCCTGTCTCCATTCCGTAGGACTTTGAGGTCTGTGGTTGAGAAAACATATGATGTAGCTTCTGAGCCATCTCCAGTGAGACTGGATCGTTCACCACGTAAACAGGCATACGGGTGTGGGACACGGGATGCATCCATCCTCTAAGCCGGGCTGGATGTGCCCATGGAAAGACTGCCTCCTGCAAGAACGCGGGAGTCCCTTCTCGACCAGACAGCCCCCCCTCCCCCGGCTGCCACCTGGTGACTGTGAGCCCAGCTTCTCCATGACCCAACAGCTGCAGGAGGAGGGGTGGGCAGGGGTCGCAAGACCAGGGAGACGCAGGCCCTGGGCAGGTCTGCCGAAGCGGACGCCTGCATGTGGCCGTTTCCCCTGATCAGAGACCTGACCCTTTAGGCAGCTGGCCTGGAAGGTGTCCCGACGTATTTCTAAAGAGGCTTTATTTCTGCCACCTTTGGCTGTGATACCAGCGCTGGGGCAGGCCCGGCTCTCTCCCTGACCAGTATGACCGGGGAAGGTCGCGTGCTTGTGTGGGTCTCGGTCCTTTCGGACACAAAGCGAGGAGATTGACTCCAGTCGCTCCTTCGCACACTTTTGCTCACACGTATCCTTCGTGGTTGGGACGGGCGGTGCGCGGCGCGGCCTCTGAGCACCAGAGGGTACGGTGTGAGGAGGCTGAAAATCTTGAATCTTACGTTCAGTCTTCACATAACCATGACCCCTGACCCCAGCTGGTGTGGGACCTGCTGTCATCATCCTGAGTGTTCTGTGCCTTTCTCGAGAGGCGGCTGCCCCCCACGCATTTCCATGGGAACTCTTTGCTCCTGAGCTTGCAGATCTTAGAGCCAAGATGGGTGTGTGAAGAAGGGACAAACCCAGCTCAGGGGCCAATAACATAGACTCCCCCTGATCCTTCAGGTGACCTTTGCCCTCGTTCCTGCTGGACTCAGTGAACACAGAGCTTTGCCTCCTAAGCCCCTCGAGGCCACTGGAAAACAGAGGAAGAAATAAACTTTAGCTGCCGGAATTACAGGTGCCCCATCTCTTATCTGCAACTCCCAAGGCCAGGTCCATTGAAGAACTCAGCGTTTTTCGGCTATGGGAATACGTTGACCATTAGGTCATGTCCCCAGCAGGGTCGGGGCAGCAATCTCCGACCAAACTACATTAGCATTTCTGCAGCAAAACCGACCACTATTCACGCTAAATAGTTTCACATCAGTTCAGCTCGGGGTTAGCTGCCAAATTAGCCCAACGCGGGTCAGGCTTTGCCACCAGATGAGTTACAAAAACAGCTTTTGGTTTTCAGAGCTCGGTGGGTCTGGGAATGATGGGTGGGGGGTTGTGAGT
This sequence comes from Zalophus californianus, assembly GCF_009762305.2. NCBI lineage: Eukaryota > Metazoa > Chordata > Mammalia > Carnivora > Otariidae > Zalophus > Zalophus californianus. Next base: position 110,698,517 of record NC_045604.1, on the reverse strand, counting down.
CGGCTCAGCCAACACAAAGACGAGGCAGTGGGAGCCTCGGGGCTGCAAGGCCCGGGCACGGCTCCCACCCCGCCTGGGACACTGGGCAGCTTGCCGGCTCTCTGAGCCTCTCTCTTCACCCCTAAAATAGAAAACTCTGCAGCTCACAGGCCGCTGTGTGGTGTCAGAGACTGTGCAGGGGGTCACTCTGCATGTAGCACCGTCTGCTAAAAAGCAGCGCCTCTTGGCTCTCTTGCCATCATCACTGTCCGATTATGGAGGGGCTGGACGCTCTCCGCATCCTGGGATGTGCCAGGAAGGGACCTTCATCAGACCTGCATTTGCATGAGCTCTGACTCCATAAAAAGCAGAAGAACCACAGATGCATTCAGCCGCTAGCCGCTGATTGCTCCATAACATAAACAGTTTACGTTTCACGTCCTGAGAAGTCCCAAATCTGTGACTTACTGTTACTTTCCTGTAAATATTCGAGTGAGAGCCAGATTCTCAGTCTGCATCTGGAAAATCCCAGGAGGCTCCGGCTCCCCTCGATGTCCACAAGGGACTTCTGCCCACTTTCATAGGCTTACAGGACACAGCGCCAGCTCCCCGGGTGGAGGACAGCATGAGTCCCCGTATCGAGCTTCCTGCATGGGGGTGACGTGGGCTATGCCCTCCCCATCAGATGAGGGAGAGTGGCTCAGAGCACCAAGGGACACTCTCTGGCTTTCATGAGTCTCTATACACACGGCACGTAGAATGGGGGCCAGCAGTCGGCTCTCCCCGCCTTCCCTGCCCTCACTCTGGCCTGGCCACTGATCAAAATCCCCCCAGAGCTTCTAAGAAATGCACATTCCTGGCCCCTGCCCCAGACCCTCGCCATCAAGACAGCAGGAACCACACCCAGTGATCTGTGCTCTCCCAAAACTTCCCTGGTGATTCTGAGACAGCCTTCGGGGGCCTCCTGACACCCTCTAGGGAGAGGAAAAAGGGCAGAGCTCAGGCAGGGCCCAGAGAGGAGGCGTGCGGAGCGGCAGGGACAGAGCCCAGCCAGGGCATCGGGAATGGGAGAGGCTTTACCCAGCCACAGTCTCCCGTCCCACCCACCCCACCCCTTGAACTTGAAAGGCTGGCAGGCACACGTCTGTGGAACCGTTTTTGGCATATTTGAGGTGTCCGTGGCCTCTGCTAGGTCCCCCGTGGCACGGGGAGGAGCCCACTGTGTTTTCAGGGTGTGGGGCCTGGCAGCAGAGCCTGCGGGCTGCACCCCAGCAAGTGGCAGAGCTCCCCGGGGTGCGGGAAGCTCCCAGGGCCACAGAGCACCTCTGGGGCAGGGGAAGGGGGGCCTCCACTGTCCTGGGAAAACGGCCTCACCCACTGTCCCTGCTAGCAGTGCTTCCAGTGATTTAAAATCGATCCCTGGAAACCAGGAAACAGAGTTTTGCTTCAAGAATATGAACACAGAAACGCCATGGACTAAATGTTCTTAATGGAAACTGCGGATTTATGTGATAAAAAAAAAAAAAAAGGAGAGAAACCCTCTCGGACTGGCCTTCACGCGTCAACAGGGCGGGTTCTTGTGTACCGCTCGGCGAGGGGCCAGGTCTCTCTAGGGCCTGGGGAGCCAGGGCTGGGTGGCTCCGTTAGACCTCATGGCTCACACGGGCCTCGATCCCCGGCAGCCTCCCACAGAGGTGTGCGTGGAGGGGACAGCACGTGGACTTTGTATCCCATGGAGGATGCCCCTTCCTCGCCTCCACGTGTGCTCAGGGCCCACTCCCTCTGGTCTGGCCAGCCTACACCGCAGGCTCAGGCAAGCCCACTGGGCCCCACCATATGGGCCTTCTGCCACGCGAGGACACAGAGCACCCCCTGGAGGATATGGAGACCTGTCCTGGGGCCGAAGTGCAGTGTGGACCCCTCCTGGGACAGGCTCAGACACACGGAGGGGTTAGGAGCAGCTGCGACAGCACATTGTCCCGCGTGAACACAGCGGAGCTGCTGAGCTCAGCCGGGCGTCTGCGGGGGGCGGTCAGGCTGGGGAGGGCGCACCTAGTGTGGAGGGTGGGAGTGGGGGGAGGAAGGGGGAGAGGGCGGGGACGGACACAGACCTTCCCACTTTGGGTCGTGAATGCTACCCCTGCGTCCTGGCAGCTCCCTGCTTCCAGCTCAGCCCTGCTGCCTGTGGCCACGTCCCCGCCACGCTCCCCCGTGGCTGCCCCCACGCTCCCCCGTGGCTGCCCTCCCCCGTGGCTGCCCCCACGCTCCCCCGTGGCTGCCCTCCCCCGTGGCTGCCCCCACGCTCCCCTGTGACTACCCCCCACGCTCCCCCGTGGCTGCCCGCCCCCGTGGCTGCCCCCACGCTCCCCCGTGGCTGCCCACCCCCGTGGCTGCCCCCACGCTCCCCCGTGGCTGCCCTCCCCCGTGGCTGCTCCCACACTCCCCCGTGGCTGCCCTCCCCCGTGGCTGCCCCCGACGCTCCCCTGTGACTACCCCCCCACGCTCCCCCGTGGCTGCCCGCCCCCGTGGCTGCTCCCACGCTCCCCCGTGGCTGCCCTCCCCCATGGCTGCCCCCACGCTCCCCCGTGGCTGCCCTCCCCCGTGGCTGCCCCCACGCTCCCCTGTGACTACCCCCCACGCTCCCCCGTGGCTGCCCGCCCCCGTGGCTGCTCCCACGCTCCCCCGTGGCTGCCCTCCCCCGTGGCTGCTCCCACACTCCCCCGTGGCTGCCCTCCCCCGTGGCTGCTCCCACACTCCCCCGTGGCTGCCCTCCCCCGTGGCTGCCCCCACGCTCCCCTGTGACTACCCCCCACGCTCCCCCGTGGCTGCCCGCCCCCGTGGCTGCCCCCACGCTCCCCCGTGGCTGCCCTCCCCCGTGGCTGCCCCCACGCTCCCCGGTGACTACCCCCCACGCTCCCCCGTGGCTGCCCGCCCCCGTGGCTGCCCCCACGCTCCCCCGTGGCTGCCCTCCCCCATGGCTGCCCCCACGCTCCCCTGTGACTACCCCCCACGCTCCCCCGTGGCTGCCCGCCCCCGTGGCTGCTCCCACGCTCCCCCGTGGCTGCCCTCCCCCGTGGCTGCTCCCACACTCCCCCGTGGCTGCCCTCCCCCGTGGCTGCTCCCACACTCCCCCGTGGCTGCCCTCCCCCGTGGCTGCTCCCACGCTCCCCCCGTGACTGCCCCCACGCTCCCCCGTAACTATCCTCCCCCGTGGCTGCCCCCTACGTTACCCCGTGGCTGCCCTCCCCCATGGCTGCCCCTATGCTCCCCCATGGCTGCCCCCATGCTCCCCCCGTGACTGCCTTCTCCCGTGGCTGCCCCCCACACTCCCCAGTGACTGCCCTCCCCCATGGCTGCCCCCATGCTCCCCAGTGACTGCCTTCCCCCGTGGCCACCGGTCCCCCTAGGGCTGTCCTCCCCCTCCCTCTAGGCCACCCCATCCCCTCCCCCATGCCCACCCCCCCAGCTGTCCTCCCCTCCTCCCAGGCCACCCCATCCCCTCCCCCATGCCCACCCCCCCAGCTGTGCTCCCCCTCCGTCTGCTTGCTCACACCTCACTGTCCCCCCAGGGCACCGACTCTGAGTCCGAGGACGCGCCCCCCCAGCACTCCTTCGTCAACCACTACATGAGCGACCCCACCTACTACAACTCGTGGAAGCGGCGGGCCCCAGGCGGGCGCGCCCCACACAGGTACGAGGCGGTGGCGGGCGGCGAGGCAGGGCCGCACCTGCACACCGTGGTCACCACGCAGAGCGCCGTGTTCGCACCCGCGGGCCCTGGCGCCCGGACTCCGCTCACCGGCTTCTCCTCCTTCGTGTGACGGCCCCAACGGGGCCTCGGTGGACCTCCCAGCCTCCTTTTGTTAAGACAATCAACTCCAATAACTGAGCTCAAGCTTTTGTTTAAAGAGAATTCTGATAAGTGATGATTTTACCTACTTGTGGACACTAGATTTCAATTAGGAAGGTTTTTTTAACGGCTTTTTGTAACATCGCTGCAGGAAGCGGGTTTCTTTGTTTTCTTTTCTTTTTACGAGAAGGTGTATTTCAGTGGTGCAATGGCGGGAAGGCCTCAGACCCCCCCCCCCCCAACCCCCCGGCCCCAGGTCTCTCCATCCCGACACCCAACTAGGGAGGCTGCGGGGGAGGAAGAGCAGGGATCGAGGGATCCTGTGTCCAGACCGCTCCTTCCTCTTCTCTACCTCCTGTGCCTCTGGAGAACCAGCTGTGCGCCGGGCTCTCCATCGGTGACACCGCCCGGCTGGGCTCTGGCCGCCTCCCGGCCTGCAGAGCGAAGTCCGCCCTGGGCTCTGCGCTTTTCCACCTGACTGCATCCACCTCTGAAATACTCTCCCTCTGCAGTTTCTAGGCAAGGAATCAGCTTCCAGGTTCCTGGCAAGGGGGCAAGAGATTGCAAGGTGGGGTCGTCTGACCCGGTGATGACCCCCTTGGTTGCACCGTGTGACCCCTGTGGTGAAATATCTGGGCCTTTTTCTTCCTTTCTGTCCTTAAACCCGACAGTGCAGAGCAGGAAACCACCCCGGGGCTGGAAGCCCCACGCCGGCCCTCACTCAGCAAGCTAGCTCCTTCCCGAGAGCACAGCACACGGCCAACCCTGCTAACCCAGACAGAACCAGACGGCGCTTGCAGAATTGCTTGTTGTGTAAGAGGTGTGCATTGTTAACCAGAGTATTTTTTAAATCTTTTTATCTTTTTTTAAAGTATGTCACATGAAATGAATGAGTCTCTGCTGTCTCCAGGTGCCTTTTTATTAATTGTTTAGCTTTGTACATGAGAGACGAAAAGCGTCAGTGTCTCCAAATAAAGCAAAACAGCTCTGAGCAAACGAGGCCCGAATTGCCGCCTCCTCGCCAGGCCTCCTGCAGAGGTGGGCGCCGGCCTTCCTCTGAGCATGGCCCCCTGGTCTCCTTGCTCCACCTGCTGCCCACTGCCTTGCCCACCAGTGCCGCTGCGTCCCCCACCCCGACCCCAGCCCAGCTTCTAGCCTTAACGGGTTTTCTGGAAACTTTTTTTTTTCCCCTTTGCTATTGTTTCATTTTAGTTTTTTAGCCATATGAAAATAGCATGAACTACGTTGAAAATTAGAGAGTCCAAACTGTAGCTGTGGTTCCAGCCATCACATTATTCTTGCAAGAGGGGTCCGATGTGGCTGAGGAGCAGGGCCGACCCTCCAGGCCAGAGCCTAGGTCCAGGTATACACGGTGTGCTGCTGGGGCCGGCCAGACTGCGCCCAGAGCTCAGGGAGGGCCCAGTGTCCCCACCTCGCCAGAGGAGTGTGGCCGTGACAGTGCCCAGCATCCTGCTGACACCCCCAAGGCCCAGGGGAGTGAGGCACGTGCTGGCCTCCCAGATGACCTGCAGTGCCCTGAGGGTGGGGGAGCCCGTCTCCGGGTCACACGGAGAGCGTGCGGTGACTACTCTGCTGTCTTCCTTCTACACCTCCATGGGGCCCTCTGCTTTCAGAGAGGTTTCCTGTGGCCCCAGGAGACCAAGGAGAGTTTCGTGTTGGGTGAAAAGCCCCTTTTCAGTGTTTCCAAAACTAGAGGGAAGGTTCCTTTCTCTCTCCTTCCCTTCCTTCTCTCCTTCCTGCTGCCTTTTTCTGAGTGGAGGCAGAAATATTCTAAACCAAAAATCCTAGACGCTCTGCCCAAAGCCACTTGTGCATGAGAATCACCCACCAGAGTTCACGGGACGGGACGCCCCTCGGGTCCGGAGCCCCTCTGCTCATTGCTCTCGGCCCCGAGACGCAAGCGGAACTTCCTGGAAGACAGGCGCCGGCAGAGAAATCGGACGAACCCTGCCTTCCGTGCACTTCACTCTCTAAGCCATATGGACTTTGCTTTAAATAACGGGGGAAAGTGTTAGAACGTGTTGGAACGAGGACCATCTGGTTCGAGGTGTGTCCTTTGCCTTGGGGGTTTCTGCCGCGACGTGACACCCTTTTCCAAGGCTCATTCCCTTCCCTGTGCTTTCTCTCCCCTCCCTGAACTTGCCCTGCGTGGAACTGCTGAGCCTGCGCCGGAGGTGGACCCGCTGTTGGCCGGTCCCTGGGGAGAGGCTGCACCCAGAGGAAGAGAGGGTGTTCGCAGTCCGGTATCTGCTCCCCCCCACCCCCAGCAGTAGCGCGGGGACGAGCGTCACTTCCCGGCCTCTCACCTTTACGGAGGAAAAACAAACTATCTCACACGAACGAGCAACATGTAACCAAGACAAGATGAGACGTCCGCTTCTTGCCGTCTTCCAGAGTGACGTCATGCGGGCGCTCCCCGGCCGGCCGCTGGGCGCCCCCGGGCTCGCCCTCAGGTGGGTCACTGGAGATGGAGCCGACAGGTGGGGGTGAAGCAGCGAAGTGGCCACGAGGGGCTGGGCTGTCTGTCGGAGCCGCAGGGCTGGGCATGCATGGGGCTGCCCCTCTCCGCCGGGCACCAGAGCACAACTTGCCCAGACAGGTGAGCGGCGGGCGCAGCTGCAGGCAGTCCCCGCACCCAGCGGGCGTGAAGCACATCAGCATGGCCTTGTGTACCCCCTCCTGGCTAAATCGGCCCACACCGAGCCCCTCCTCCCACAGCCTTCCCCTCCGCTGCTCTTACAGCCAAGCTTTTAAGGAGTACTCAATGAAATGTCGTAGCAGATGACAGTGTGGCCTACGGCAAGGTGGGGACCCATGCCCCCGCGAGCGAGGGATGAGGCCCACGGCCAGGGTAAACGTCCACGCCGCCAGGAGGAAGGGTCGCGCATGCTCTGTAAACTTCTTTTGATGCTGGGCTTGTACTTGATCACGACTGGACTGAAGCATGGTGTTTGCGTAACGGATCGTAGCATGGTTTCTAGTTTTTACGAATTCTTGGCACACAGTGTAGTTGTTCTCCCAGTGAGCAATCCATCCACGTATCCCAATCTGGCTGTCTGTCCTTAATGCAGCATCCCTGTAGCATGGACCGGGGGTCGGGAAGGCAGAAACACTGTAGCCCTCTGTGAACTGAGCTAGTCTGCGGAGGCACGCCTCGTCTCCCCTCCACGGCACCTTCTGGGTTATCGAGAGCTTAGGTCAGTCCTCAAGTTTTCCCAACAACGTTTTCTGGAATTGTGCAGAAAACCAGATCTCATTAAAAAAAAAAAAAAAGAAAAGAAAAAAAAACTTGTAGAAAGAGAGGTGCTATGGGTACGATTTTTAATAAAAACATCATTTTGTTCCTTATTCACTTGTGGTTTTCTTCAACTATTGATGAAATGACTTGTGAATTCTAGGGCTGTAAAGATGAACCCCAGTGCGGGCCTCAACCACACACGCAGCTGTCCCAGACCCCGCTCCCGGGGAGATGCAGGGGCGCACACACAGCAGGGCGGAGGTCAGAGGGATTTACGCTTCTCCCGGGGAGACGCACGCGGGGGCGGGGGGGCACCTGGCCATGTAGCCCGACCACCTGGCCGTGCCCCAAAGGCTCCACTGCTCCCTACCAGACTCAGCCTTGGTTGGCGGGAATGTAGGCCGGAGCAAGGCCTCCCTCCTGAGCCCCCAGGAGAGGCGTCCCTCTCCGGATCCCCACGTGCATCATAGGTGACTCTCCCCCGTGCGCGGTGCATTTCAGGATCACTGGGCGTGCGTACAGATCCCAGTGCTGCGGCCACGCCCGAACCAACGAAGACAGGATCTCCGGGGGCTGGGCAGGCATCCGCTGCTTTTTTGAAAGCTACCCAGGTGATTCCCATGTGCAGGCAAGGCAGGCCGGCCCTGGGGAGAGGCAGGATTGCCGGCTGCAGCGAGCACCGGGGCCTGTAGTTCCAAAACTGCCCTCTTGCTCCAGAAGCCGGCACTGCCATCAACGAGCCAGAGGTAAGAACGTTTCGTTTTTCTCTTTTCCCCTGCCTCCATCGACCGCCTACCTTCCAGCGTCCATAAATACGACACTGAAAACTGCGCATTTCCCACCATCCCCAGGATGTCAGACAATGCTCCTGCGTGTCAAAGACAGAGGACGGTTACTGAACCGCACCGTTTGCCAGGCGGCCTTCTGTGTTCTTGGCCTGTGTCAATCCACGGGACTCCACTAGGCCCTGGGCGGCAGGCACAGTCAGGGCTCCCGGTTTGTGGGTGAGGAAACGCCCAGAGAGGTGCAGACACCTGCCCCCAGGGAAGCCAGCTGGCAAGGGGCAGATCGGGCTCCAAAGCTAGGTGGCTGGGGGTCGCAGGGCCAGGGTCCTGAGCCACCGCACTGCCTCCCGGGAGGCGGTCTGCTTTCCCGGAGAGCCTGGGGCGCAGAGCCTTGAAGAAGCCAGTGCCTCTGCGCGCAGATCGGAGCCTGGCGGCAGCGAGACACCCACGCAGCACTGCGCAGGCGCACAGGAGGCTCCGTGTGCGCGCACGCTGTCCTCCTGACCACGGAGAAAACGTGCGCGTTCCCTCGGCCTGGGCCGCGCGGAGCTTCCTCGTGAAGACTGTGCTCGTTGAGAAGTTCGTGGACGGCCTTTCTGAACGCGGCATTCGTCACCAGGAACAGAACCCCCGCCGCCGTACTGGGTGACAGGTAGGTGGACCGCCCCAGGCAGGAAAAGCGACGTGGGTGAGGGTCCCAGCCCGGGAGGAGGCCTGAGTGCGCGGCTCGTCGGCCCCTGAGGACGGGCCTGGGGACGGGGGAGGGGCAGGAGCGGAGCGCGCCCCGCGGGGGACTCCTGCGCCCCGAGTCCCGCAGAGCGCGGGCCCAGGCGGCCCACAGTGCGCATCGGTGGGCACGGAAGCAGCAGTGGGGCGCAGGGGCTGCCGCTGAAGGGAACTGGGGCTCTGGGTCCTCCTCTCCTTCACCGAGAGCCCCATCCACAGGATAATGGGGGCCTGGGCCCCCGTAGGGAGCTTGAGCCCCTGGCACGGCCCTCGGCAAAGCGCCGGTTTCCAAACTGTTCCGTCAACGGGGCAAGCGCTCTGGTTCCGACGATGAATTCCGTTTGCTTAGGTTAGCCTGAGACTGTTCACCTACTTGCGGCGGGAGAACCCTGCTTCGTGCACCGGGGGACCTGGGGAGGGGGGAGGGACCCTCCTCGCGCTGGGGCCTGAGCTCTGAGCGCAGGTGGTGCACCTGCCCGGAGGGGACCAGCCCGCGGGGCCGCAGAGGCTCCAGCAGCCAAGCCCCGGGAAGGCCCGGGGGCTCGGGAGAAAGTCGGTGGCGCTGGCTTCGGGATGAGACAAACAGTGGGTCGTTCCAGAAAAGATTTGCCAGCCAAGGCGGGGCCTTGTTCGCAGTGAGCTATGGATGGAAGCCCGAAGTGTGTTTTCTGCAAAATGAGGTGTTTGGGGGATCAAAAATAAAAAACCACTCCGTAAGAATCATGAATTGTTTCTAAATGGCCCTAGCCTGGCGGGCCGCACCTCTGGAGGTCAGCATTGCTACTCGCACCCAACGGAAGTTATTTGGGGTTCACTCATGGCCAAGAGGACTCAGAGCCGGAGCCTTCCTGCCGGCTCACCTGCCGGCTTGTGGTCCCTCCCCCACACAGCGGCAGCCTCTGACCCTGACCCACAGCTAGGGGACCCCTGTCAACCCCGCCGCCTCACCTCACCGGACATCCGCCCGCAGGAGAGAGAAGCCAGAGGACCTGAGCTGGAGACGCGCTGTGGGCTTTGAGCTGACCATGTTGGGGGATGGCCTTGACCCCGTGACCTCCACCTCGTGATGAGCTGAGGTCCCCGCGGCACCAAGGAAAAGGCAAAGCGGGCGCCTGGGTGGCTCAGTTGGTTAAGCGACTGCCTTCAGCTCAGGTCATGGTCCTGGAGTCCCGGGATCGAGTCCCACATCGGGCTCCCTGCTCAGCGGGGAGTCTGCTTCTCCCTCTGACCCTCTTCCCTCTCGTGCTCTCTATCTCTCATTCTCTCTCTCTCAAATAAATAAATAAAATCTTTAAAAAAAAAAAAAAAGGAAAAGGCAAAGCGAGAAGAGTTTTGGAGGTTGGTGACAAGGCCTCACCATGTTTCCCCCAGAAAACCGAAATTTGATGGTGGTTGCCAGCTCCTGCGACGTTCATGGTGGCGTTTTAGGGGTTTGGTTCTGTCTCGAGGCGGAACCGTTCTCAGACGCGCTGTGTTTGGGAAGCACGGAAGCTTTTGCAAACCTTCTGATGAAACAGCCCATTTTCCTAAAATGGTTGGTTCGCCAGATGCCTCTTGTTAAATGGTCTGATCGTGTCCACGGCTTCGCTTGTACAAGTGCTTCAGGATTTGCCAAAATTTCTTTCCCTCTAATGGCTTAAGTCAATTAACAGTCAACATGGATGAAAATTCCAAGCTGTTAATTTTGGGCTCCGCGGTCTTAAAATGTCCTGCTTCTCCTCAGATAAGACCATATTCTACAGTCATTGAGCAAACCACTACATTATGGGGTTGAATGTGATCCAGGTTCAAATATTGTAATAGAAAATTCATATTTCTGAGGCGTTCTGAGATATTTCTGTGGGTTCTCCAGCCAGCAGACAGCATAATTGGCCTGATGACTTGGGGGGAGGGCCCATTGGGGTCCCCGAAGGGAGCCCAAAAGGAAAATCACATTCAGCTGGTGGAGGCCCAGAGCCTGCAGCTGAGATTCCTGTCCCCTCTCTGTCTTAGGGAACATTTTTCTAGAATGTTCTGCCTTAGGGAACATTTTTTAAGAACGTTCAGGGCCAAAAGACTGGGGACTGGCTGCTCCAGAAATGAGGTGTGACAGAAGCCAGAGACCCGAACAAGCCACTCAGAAGGTCTCCAGGGGCATCTCTGCTAGAGAGGCCACACAGTGTCCTGGGGACCCCAGTGAGGGGAGGCCCCCTTCGTCATCCACCTCAGCAGTGCCCACTCGCCCCCCACGTGAGCCTAGAGACAAGGCCCAGAGCCACCTCTAGCACAGATGTCCCCGGGCCACCAGCGGCATGAAATGGAATCTGCCATGTCCACACACTGGAACCTACACAGCTGTTTGAAAGTATGAGCTGAAAGACATCTGTGGGCACAGAGCAAGCCTCAGGTTATGCCGTCAGGGGCAAGAGGCAGTGTGCTCTCACTCGTGTGTGTGTATATGCGCACACACACGTCAGGATGTATAGAGACCAGCTCTGGAATGATGGACAAGAACTCGGTGACAGTGATTGCCTCCAACTTTGGCACGGTCTGAATTTGTCACCACACACGCAGAGTATCTTTTCAAACAGAAGGGGAAAATGGCATCAGGACATCCAGGCTGACTGCTCCCCTCGCCAGTGCCTGTCCTTTCAGGGCATCCTGGGCGCTGGTCGTAGACATGAATCGAAGAGGGTGGGCCGTGACCTAACCGTGTGGTCTTGGGAAGATCGCTGATGCTCTCCGATTTATCTTTTTTCTGTAATATCACACGAAGCTCTTCTGAGACGTAAGTGAGAAGTAGATGGGAAGGCTGTCTGTAGACTCTGGGGGTCACCACCACCATCAGCTCAGGGCACCTCGAGCAAGAAACGGGGCTTCTGGTGGGAGCCTGGCCGCCCAGCCGTACACAGGAGGACCAGTGGTAGAAGGCCGTCACACCTGCTCTGACGTAGAGGTCCACACTGCCACTGCCCCACGCCAACCATGCCAAGACTTCACCATCAACCCCTACCTAGGCTTTTAGGTAAAAGTAGCCCTATCCAAACCAAAATCCACTGCCCTGGTTCAGTCCCCCCCCCCCCCCCGTCCCCGCCCTGAAACAGGACTGTGGTCAACATGTTGTTTTGGAACAACACGCTAAGAAATTGTACCTTGGGTCACTCCCATCTTCCGTTTAGAATTTCATTGTACTGGAAAGTACCGTACTTTTTTTTTTAAATTATTAATGAAGTTTTGGAAATATTTGTGAATCTAACTCGTGACTTGAAAACACAGGGAGTCGAGCCCTGCTCCCCCCCACACTCTCCCCTCTTCTCCCCCTCCCCTGTCCCCTTCTCATAACCTCCCGAGTAGCCTCCACTCACAGCTGTCTTTCATCATGCCGAGAACAGTCACCACTAAATGTGGTTTCTGCATTTTCTGTTGCCTTTGAGGGACTCAGAATCCAGCTCGGGCTAAAACTGGAAACGCACTGGAATCTCAATGAGGCTGCAGAGAATCCTGGTGCCTCTTAGCAGAGGTGATTGGAAAGTCAGAAGATTATGCCAGAAGCACTTGGTTAGATGAAGTCATCGTAATCACCACCTCCAGTGCCCGTATCTGCACTCGGAGAGGTGGTGGTTTTGCCAGATCCACCACCAGCCAATCTGTCTGCCCTCCGTCCGCACCCTGCTCCCGTCTGGCTGACAGGAAGAGGGACTCGTCACCATGCCGGGGCTTAGGGAAGAGCCAGGTCAGCAGGAGGCAGCTAAACAGAGGATGAGGACATTGCAAGGTGTCCGGGATCAAGAGAGCTCTGTGCTTGTCTCTGTCCCCTGGAGGCCCAGCCTTTGCAGGGGTGTTTTCCCAGTGTAAACCCCACAAGGGTCTCCAGGAGCCGAAACCCTGTGGCAGACGCTGTCACAATCCCAGGGCGGTGCCCCTCCCAGGCTTGCACCTCTGATGATAACCGCAGCATGTCGTGTGTGAGCACACAGATCATCTGTTTACGGGTCTCTAAATCGAAATGCACCTGCATATTCGTTCCCGTTCTCTGGAGCCGCAGACTCTCACTGTCCATGAATGTTTCTAAACTGGCCAGGCCATTCCCGTTAGGGGCTCAGCAAGGTCCCATGAGGGGGTGTCACAAGATATTTTCAGTATTTCAGAATGCCCAACAGAAAATTATCTCCTTTTCCTTATGTAGGCCGGGCAGGGGTCAGCCCCACGCTGGCGGGCGCCGAGGGATGGGCTCCAGAGGCCCACTGTCTGGATTCGCACCCGGGTCCCATCCTTCCTGGCCGTGTCACCTGGGCTGGGTTCTGATGCTGAGCTCAGTTTTCCCATCTGTGAAACGTGGACATTTGGAATACTCAAGAGATGGTAGCGATCATTGTAGTACCTGATTTCTAAAAACAAAAAGGAAAGCCAAGTACTTGGACTTGGTAACAGTCACTCACTTCTGAACAGATCTCTCCTGAGCTCTCTGCGATGTCTCAGTACTTGGGGCACCTCAAAGAATGAGACAAAATACCCCCTCTCGTGGAACCGACTTCCAAGTAAGGGGATCCAGAAATAAGCAATAAATGTAACTCACAAATTGTATAGGCTACTCAGGGTGAGAAGTATAATTATCAAAGTAGAGCAGGGCAAGGGGCACTGGGTAGGGCGCAGGAGGAGCAGTTTCCATCTTGACTAAGGCCTCCGGGAAAAAATGGCCTTCAGCCAGAAACTCGAAGGAGCTAACCATGCTGTTCTTTGAGGAAAGGGGAATGAAATTTGCTAAGTGGGTAAGATCTTACAAAATACGGGGCTTATGGGGACAGAGAATGATAAACATAGCTCTTCTGAGAAAACATTAGGAAATCCAGAACACGGCGCATTGTGCGATTTGGTTTGTACCACAAACACTCCCCAAGAATTGAAGGGGCAGAAGTTTCCGTAAGCCTCCCAGGCAGGTCAGTGGGTCTTGCCGTGAGACAGCAGGCCTGGCAACCCCTGCCAGGTGGGGCCGGTGGAGTCACCGGTCTAGGTCAGGGCTTGGCAAACCACAGCCACAGGCCACTGGAGGCCCACTGCCGGGTTGTTGTCTCTCTAACAGCTTTATTGAGAAATACTTCACATGCTGTACCATATAATTCACCTGTTTATAGTGTCCCAAGTCCGCGTTCTGCCCCACACATTTACAGAGTAATGCAACCAGCACCTTATTCGAGCTGTAGAGTTATCTATCATCATCCCCAAAGGTGATCTCGTAGCCACAAACGGTCACTCCATTTCTCCTTAAGCCCATCCCTCCCCCAGCCTGAGCAACCACTCGTTTACCTCCCGTCTCTACAAATGACCCCCTTCCAGACATTTCATAGAAATGAAATCATACCACAAACGGCCTTCTGTACTGGCTTCTTTCCCTGAGCATCATGTTTTCAAGATTCATCCGTGCTGTAGCGTGAATCAGCAGTTCATCCCTTTTTTTGTTTGTTTCCCCCAATGATGCTCCATTGTATGGATAGACCAGATTTTGTTTATTCATTCAGCAGTTGATGGACATCGATCGTTTCTACTTTTTGTCTATTATGAGTAATGCTACTGTATTTGTGTAAAAATGTTGGTGGACACAGGTTTTCATTTCATTTGAGTGTATACATACAAGTAGAATTGCGGATCACGGGGTAACTCTAACATTTTGAGGAACTGCCAGACCTTTTGCCAGCGTGGCTGCACCATTTTGCATTCCCATCGTCAAAGTGTGAGGGTTCTCATTTTTCCACGTCCTTGTCAACACTTGTATTTTTTTTTGTCATCCCAGCCAGCCCAATGGGCATAAAGTAGTATATTGTGGGTTTAATTTGCATTTCCCTAAAGGCTGATGCTGTGGAGCATCTTCCTGTGTACATAAGAGACTTTCATTTATCTCCTTTTGAGAAATGATTATTGAAATCCTTTGCCTGTTTTTAAATTGAGCTACATATCTTCGTATCATTGAGTTTTAAGAGTTCTGTGGATTTAAGTTCCTCATCAGATCTTATACTTTGTCAGTATTTTCACCCAGTCTGGGGTTGTGCTCAAATTGCCAGGAATAAGGATGTTAATAGTACCATTGTTTATAATAGCAAAAGATTATAAGTAACGTGAAGTTATTCAGTAGTAGTTAAATAAACTACATTTATTCATAATATGGAAAACATTTCCCTTTTTTTTTTTAAGATTTTATTTATTTGAGAGAGAGAATGAGAGATAGAGAGCACGAGAGGGAAGAGGGTCAGAGGGAGAAGCAGACTCCCCGCCGAGCAGGGAGCCCGATGCGGGACTCGATCCCGGGACTCCAGGATCATGACCTGAGCCGAAGGCAGTGGCTTAACCAACTGAGCCACCCAGACGCCCCAACATTTCCCTTTTTAACAGCAGCTAAAATAAATGAGGACAGTCCCTGTGTAGTGACGTGGAGTGATTCCTAAGACGCAGACGTATTGAATGGGCAAAACATGGGGAGCCTGGGCGGCTCAGTCAGTTAAGCATCTGACTCTTGATCTCAGCTCAGGTCTTGATCTCAGGGTCATGAGTCCGAGCCCCATTTATAAAATAAAATAAACGGACAAAGCCAATTGCAGAACAATATATGTAGCATTTGACTGCTTACAGAAGGCAAAACCACACTTTTCTATAGGTACGAACGTGTGTAGGTAAATACAGAGGGGGAGGGGCTGTGAAGAAACACAGGAATCAAGAAATAATTAGCTCTGGGGAAGGATCAGAAAATGGGAGGGTCTGACAAGGGGAAGTCAAGTGTTTAAGAAGAAGATACAGGAAAGAGACTTCTGCTCTGGAAAATGGAGTAGATGTGCTGTCTTTGCTTTGCTTTTGTTTTTGTCTTGTTCCTCCCACTAAATACAAATAAAATCCTGGATGTTTAGATAAACAAACAAAAAACAAAACTGAAAGAAGCTGGCATATTGGAGAAGAACCTTAGACGCTGAGGAATGACATAGTGGTACTTCTCTGGGTTTTGACCAGAGTCTCCAGGTTCTGGCCAGAGTCTCTGGGTTTTGGCCTCACGTAGCTCCAGCATGGTGCTGGGGAAGCCAGAACCTGGAACAGGTACAGACCAAAAAGCCCCAAGGAAAGCCTAGTCTCCGTAGCCAAAGGTCTAGGAAAAGGCAACCTAGCAAGACAAACATTTTACACAGTGATTGTTCTACTCCAGCTGAATACCACAGGAAAAAACAAGGGATCTCCTACCCCTACCAGCAAAGGCAGAGTTCAGACTCCTACCTCACGGGGCTGTGACAAGATGTCCCAACACCTCCTTTCCCTCCTGCTGCCACCTGGTGGTTTCAGATCAGGCCAAGGGGAAAGCTGAGACTGTGCCAAGATCACACAGGCAGCCTGGACTTGCACCACCACCTAGAGGTAATACAGCGTTCCTCCACCTCCCCAAGAGGGGTAGGGGTGGTGCCAAGCGAGTGTAGTGGACAGTCAGGATTTCTACCACCACTCAGCAGTAGGAAGACCCCACCACCACCCAGTGTCAGTAGAAGCCATGTGGAAAACAGTAATGAGGTGCCTGTCCATCTCCCATCCAGAGTGGTATCAGTGCGGAGCCTGAAAGTCCACTCTCACTCAGCTGTAATGAGAAACACTTCCACACCCCGGACACAGTGGAAGCCAAGCAGAGAACCTGTATTCCCACACCCACCTGGCAGTAACAAGGTACTCTCCTTCTCCCCCGTCTGGATTGGTGTCAGAGGAGGGCAAGTAAAACACAAGGTTTAAATAAGATCCAGATCCAAGAACCAGGAAGATCATAAACTGAATGAGAACACAGTTAACAGATGCCAACACCAAGATAACACAGCTATTAGAGTTATCTGACACAGATTTTTAAAGCAGCCATCATAAAAAAACTTCAATGAGCAATTGAAGACATGATGAAAAAATTGAAAAATTCAGCAAAGAATAGGAGATATAAAGAACAAACAAATGAACAATACAATAACTGAACTAAAGTCTTGGGGAGGAAATATGCAAGAATTGGTGAATTTGAAGGTAGAATGATAGAAGTTACCCAACCCAAACACGAGAGAGAAAATAAACTGAAAAACAAAATGAAGAGAATCTCAGAGACATCCGAAGCTACAACAAAAGATCTGTAATAAAAGATTTGGGTCATTGGAGTCACAGAAGGAGAAAAGAGGGTGTGGGGTGAAAAAGTAAAGAAATGATGGCTGAAATTTCCCCAAATTGGGAAAAGATACAAATCTACAAGGTCAAAGAGCTGAGTGACCCCAAAAAGAAATCTGTGTCAAGACATGTCATAGTCCAACTTCTGAAAACTAAAGACAAAAATCTTGAGAGCATTCAAAAAAAAAAAAAAATGGGACATTAACTCTAGGGAAAATGATTCAAATGATAGTGTTTTCTCATCAGAAACCACGGGGACCAGAAAGAAGTGTCACAACATTTTCCAAGTGCTGAAAGAAAAGAACTGTCACCTACAACCCTATAGCCAACAAAAAGTAACCTTCGGGAACAAAGGGGGAATTAAGGACAGTGTCAGGTGAAGGAAAACTGGAGAATTTATAGCCAGAAGATCTGTAAAAGAGTATTGTTAACGGAAGCTCTTCAGACAAGAGGGAAACGAAATCAGAAAAAAACTGGGACCCTGAGGAAGGAAGAAAGAAGTGGAAAGTCAGAAACATGGGTAAATATGGACTTTCCTTCCCTTCTGAGTTTTCCAACTTCTGAAGCAAAAGTGATAACACTTTGTAATGTGTTCTTATTGTAAGTAGAAGAAATATTTAAGACAATTATTTTATAAATGGGGAAGGTAGGGATGAAAAGAGATGTAAGTTTCTACACTTCATCTGAACTCCTAAAATGTCAACACAAATAGACTGTGGTAAGTTATATACTTGGGATGCACGTAACATGCCTGTGACTCTTAATATATATGTATATTTATATTTTATATAAATAATTCTAGATCAATGACTAAAAAACTTTGGAAAAGACTCAAAATCTCTATGGACAAATAAAAACAGAGTTCTAACCAAAAAAAAAAAGGCTCATGTAACCCCCAGGAAGGCAGGGAAACAAAAACAGAAAAAACATAATACAGGGAGAACAAACTGAATAAAAAATAAAATGGCAGTGCTAACATTTCCATAATTCCATTAAATGTAAATAATCCAAATAAACCAAGTGTAAGACAGAGATTGATGGGGAGGGGAAGGGGAATGACCAAACTCTTTGCTTTCTATAGTAAAGTTACTTCAAATATAATGATACAAGTATGTTGCAAGTAAAGGAATAGAAAAATATTAACTAAAAAAAGAAGGAATGGGTATATAAAATCAGATGAAGTAAACTTCAGAGCAAAGAAAATTACCAGAGACAGACATCACATAATGACTAAAGGGTCAGTTCGATGAGAAGACACAGCAATCCTAAATATGTATGCACTGAGCAACAGAACTAAAATATGACATGCAGAAATTGATAGAACTGGAAGAAGAAAAGAACCAGTCTACAGTCAAATTTGTAGACTTCAACACCCTTCTCTCAACAGTTGATAAAACAACTAGAGAAAAAAATAAAAAGGTTGCACAAAAGTTCAACAACACCATCAACTATCAGTATGAATTGACATTTATAGAAAACCCCATTTGAAGACAAAACACACATTTCTTTATTCATGGAACATTATCCAAGAGAGATCATATCCTGAGCCATAAAACAAATTTCAGTACATTTAAGAGCATTGAAATTGTATGGAGTGCGTAATCTGAGCACATCGGACTCAAACTACAAATCTGTAGTGGAAAGGTAACAGGAAATTCTCCAAATATTTGATATCTAAAAAATAGAATTCTAAATAATCCATGGATCAAAGGAGTCTCAGGGAAATTTTAAAGGTACATAGCACTGAATTTGAATGAAAATACTAATCAGCTCAAAGAGCGCTTGAGAGGGAAATTTATAGCACCATATTTACGTTAGAAGTGAGGGAATTCTGAAATCAGTAACTTAAGCTTCTACTTCAAGAAACTAGAAAAAGAACAGAAAAATAAAAGCAAAGCAAAGAGGAGGTAAATAATAGGATAAGAGCAGAAATCAAAGAAATTGAAAAAAAATCATTAAAACAGAAAGCTGGTTATTTGCAAAATTTAAGAAAATGAACATATCTCCAGCAAGACTAAGAATAAAAAAGACAATTATTATGAGACGGCATGTCCTTACTGATTCTGCAAACGTCAAAATGATAAGGGAATACTATAAACACTTGTACAAACATAAATTTGACAACTTAGATGAAGTGGGTGAATTCCCTGAAAAGGACCAACTACCATAAGGCACTCAGTAGGAAATAGATCATCTGGATAGCCTTGTCGCTATCAAGGAAATTGATTCATAATTTCAAGCATCCTATAAAAAAATTTCCACACTGAGATGGATTCACTGGAGAGCTCCACTGAATATTTAAAGAAAAATGAGCGCCAATTCTATAGAATCCATTCCAGAAAACAGAAGAGGTGAGAACACTTCCCAGCAAATTTTATGAGGCAAGTATTAGCCTGATGCTAAAATCAGATGAGCCCCATGCAAAAAAAGAAAACGTCTCATCAACGTACTGTGTGAATATAGAGACAAACATGTGGTACCATGTATATGACAGTCTTGAAATGACAAAGTTCTAGAGATGAAAAACAGATTTGTGGTTGCCAGCATTTAGGGATGGGTAGCGGGGAGGTGGTTGTCACTGCAAAAAGGGACAGGAGGGAGAACTTTGTGGTGATGGAACAGTTGTGTGTTTCCATTGCCGTGGCGGTTCCACAAATCCAGAATGGGAGACGGTGCACAGAGCTACACACACACATTGTACCGAGGTCAGCTTCCTGGCTTTGCTG
This sequence comes from Zalophus californianus, assembly GCF_009762305.2. NCBI lineage: Eukaryota > Metazoa > Chordata > Mammalia > Carnivora > Otariidae > Zalophus > Zalophus californianus. The sequence continues at coordinate 110,679,053 of NC_045604.1, read as the reverse complement.
TTGCACTAGCATCATGTAAGATAATGCCACTGGTCGTAACTGGGTGAAGGTATACTGGAACTCTTTGTGATAATGTTTCAACTCCCTGTGTATCCGTAACCGTTTTAAAATAAGTTTTAAAAATCACAGTGATCAGTGATTCATCAGTTGCGTGTAACAACCAGTGGTCATCATTGAACGCTACCTCTGAAACTAGTGATGTACTATATGTTGGCTAATTGAATCTAAATTAAAAAATAATAAAATCACAGTGAGATACCCCTACACACCTATCCAAAGGGCTAAAATTAAAATGACTGACTGTAACAGGTGTTGGTAAGGTTTTGGAGGAATTGGAGACTTCATACGCTGCTGGTAGCAGTGTCAGGTGGTACAACCACTTTAGAAAACAGTTTCACAGTTTCCCGAAAAAGTTAAATACACGCAATATAATCTAGGTCTTCTGGGTATTTACCCCAGAGAATGAAAGGGTATTTCCCGGAAACAACCCACATGTCCATCAGCAGGGGAACGAATAAGCCAACTGGCACATTCATGTGGTGGGGTATTGCTCAGCCACAGAAAGAATGGGTGTAGAAGACACAGGGCCTCGTGGACAAATCTCAGATCTGCTGAGTGAAGAAGCCAGGCCAAGCAGAGAACATGCTGTATGATTTTTAGCCTATGTAAAATTCTAGGAAACGTGAGCAAATCCATAGCAACCAGTGGCCGGTCCTTCGTTGGGGGATGGGCAAGTGAGATGGTGGGCAGGAGGGAGTGATTGGAGAAGAGTTTTATGGGGAGCAGATGTGCTGGCGGCTTCGATTGTGAGGATGACTCTGTGTGTGTATTTATGTTACTCTCTTTAAATATCTATGGTTTGTTGTATATCAGTTATACCTCAATAAAGTTGCTAACATTGAAAAAATTTATTTGTGGATTATCTGTGTAATGATAAAAACAAAGTAAAAAAAATGTACACACTCTTTGGGGAGAATTGATGCTGGACTCCCACCCAGGCGGCCCACCACAGCGGGGCAGTGGAGGCCCCTGTCCGGTTGTACATGGGTAGAGGTGTGAGTCTCACACCTCTGCTCACAAAGGAGGGGACAACGATGAAACCCTCCCTCTCTAGCCCTCTGCACCAGCCCTCCTCCTGCTAGTGGGGTATGTGGCTGTCGGTGCGGACTCCGGCCACTACGTGCCGTCTTTGTTGGTCTCAGATCTTTGCTCCACCCCCTCTCATTTTCCGGGAGCCGCTCCCATGCAGCTCACCCTGCGACCCCCCAATCCCAGCTTCAAACCTCCGAGGCTAAGAGCCCATCTGCACCAACCTTTCTGTGTATCCAGCTCTTGCGTCTGCACTTGGCAGCAGCTCCATCAAAATCGTCCTTACCACACAGACCCATAGCAGTGCCAAAGGGAACACCGCAGGAAGAGAAGGAAAGCAAGCCCAGGGACCGTGGGTACAGGTCCCATCACCCCCCACAACAAGTGTCCTTGAGTCTACACAAACTGTGGTGTTCAGGGCTGTATGACCTGCACTTTTAAATTCCCTGGGCCGGCAGGGAAGGCACGCCTTCCTCCTAAGACTCAGGGGTGTGGGAGGGTGTCCCTGGGACATGCTAGTGGCACTGACTGCCCCCCTGGCTTAGGAACAAGCCCAGCACTTTGAAACCAAAGCACATATCCTGCCTGGAAGTAAGAGGGTGCCACGCCTTCCCCTCTTATTTGTTAGAAAGGGAGATTATGCAGGAGGTTGCACGGGCTGGCATTCTGGGGACAGCCTCATGAGCAGTACTCAGATGTGCTTGCCCAGTCCCCTGTAGGCTGAGGACATGAACATCTTTCCAAGCCCGTCCACGGAGATGTGGATGCACCCTGTGGCCTGTGTCATGCCTGCTGCTGAGTCTCCCAACTGAACACAGACCTCCTAGGCCTATTGGTGTGGGGGGCAGGCAGTTGCTATCCAGATCAGATGGACTGGGGAGGGGTGGGGAGGTGCATTGTCTCTCGTGGAATCGGGGGGGCTGGGGGACAGCTGGATGGGGGTGAAGATGGGGGTGGGAGGGCAGTGAATCTCCAGGCCCATGGACACACGCATGCAGGGCTCTCGGGAAGCCACTGCCCCTCTTGGCAGGGCCTTGGGGACACGCCTGGGGGTGGTGGCAGGGGTATCCAGGGATCCAGATGGGGCAGCGCAGGACCTGCTAGCCAAACTTGAATTTCCACAGCAGAACGAGGCCTCACGGAGGGTCAGGAAGCTGTTGGGAGAGTTCCCTCCTCATCCCTGCAGGTTACCCTGAGCAGCATGGGTGAGTGACATGCGGGCTCCATGGGGAGGAGCTAACGTTGAGATAAGGCAGAGTAAAGTGCTGCGTGAAGTGCCAGATGCTGGGGGCTCCTCGGCCACATCACAGTGGACGTGGGTGTCTCCGACGAAGGTGTGAGGACACAGCCCTGGCTCTGCAGACGTTAGCTGCCACCCTTGTCACTTCAGGCGCTCAGGGGACATGGCGCCTGTGACAGGAGGGACAGCGGGTGCTTCAGATGAGGGCAATATCAGTGTGTCACGGAACAGAGGGACAGAATGTTCTGGAACAAACATGGTGGAAGAGAGAGAAAGATTTCCAATCCCTGGAAACAAGGCAGGAAAAGTTCAGGCAGAAGTGAGTGGACCCGGTGTCCCTCCTGTCTGTGGAGCATCCTCGAGAATGATGTCTCTAAGTAAGGAAAAGCCCATTCACTGCAGGGATAATTTGCAAATGCAGGCGCCAACCAGTGCTAATTTTTCAGGTTGAAAGATGGCTGAGCCCCACAGGCAAGTGTGCAGACCCCTTCCTCTCCCGCCGCTGAGCAGGAATCTCAACAGGCCAAGAGCGGATGATTTAAATTACTGCATAGCCTTCTTCCGTTGTGATCAGGGCTTTGGGCTAGCCCGCTGTTTCCCACTATTTTATCCATATCCGAGCACTGTCTGTACTATAATTCAGTCCATGATTTTCTTTACATCAACCTTTGTTCTTCTGTTTTAATCTAAATCAATGTCTTTCTAGTTTACCTTAAAACAGCTCATACTAACCCCACAAGCATCTGTGCGTGTACTGACCAAGCCATCTTGCCGGCCACATTGGGACACGGTGGACGCGAATGTGGGGGAGGGCGCCCGAGTGAGCAGCGACAACACAGCAGGAGATCACCGGGAACAGAACTTTTCTCCTCCACGGGGGATTTGGGGATTTGAACTGGAATGTTTTAAGAAATACGGCAAAATCTGCGGGGAAGGCTCTCACTGTTAATCCTCCTCTGCGCCACAGCCAGGGAAGGCATTTTGGCACCTTCTCCTCTGTGCCTTGCTGTACAAAAGCCCGCCCGTCCGCCAGTCGGAGGGTAACGGCAGCAAGCACAGTGCCCATGGTCACCTCAGCTATAGAACACCCTGTCTCCCTTATACTGTGGCTGTGGAGGCATCACCGTAGCCTCATCACCCTAAAAATTAATCCACCAATATTTGGGCCTCCACTGTGAGCGGGGTCCTGAACTGGGCACAGGGCAAGGACTAGAATTTCCAGAATCCTCTTGGATTGGGGAAACCTGAGTGGGGTTTCTTGAGAAATGCATAGGAGTGAATAGAGCTGGCTAAATAGAGAAACTTGGAGTCCTGCAGGGAAGATCTGGACCAATTCATATACAACACACTGGGACAGGGTATGGGGGACACAGAGCCAGCCAGGAACCCAGCTGGCCCAGGCGATCAGGGCTAGTGATCGCCATGAGGATGAAGCAGAAGCCACCACTACCCCCTAGCAAGACGAGCACCGTCTCCAGTGTGCACGGAGGTTGACTTCTTCATTAAAATGGGTCCATATGAAAGGCACAATCTAGGCAGCACCCTGTGCACCGTGGATAGCACCTCCTGGGCTTCACTCTCTCCCTCTACCCTCTGAGGATTCAAGCAAAACAGATTTTGGTGCCACTGCCCAATGTGATCTGCTAAGGAATTTGAGGATGGGGAGATGGTATTGGACACCATCAGTCAATATATTGATAACACTTTATACAGTTTAACCTCAGTGTCTCTTGAAATTCCCATTTCAGAACAATCAGAAAGGCCAAGATTTCAAAATCAGAAACCAGCCTCACACTCCGTCTCTACTCCTCATTCATTCATCAGGCTCATTTGGGCTTCTGCTATGGGGCAGGCACATTGCTAGGCACCAGGGGAAGGGGGAGACAGAGACAGAAAGCACAGCTTCTGTCTCAGGGAGCTCACGGCTGTGAAGGAAGGAGATAGTCCACGGCTGGTTCAAATTCAGCACCAAGGCCACACCAGCTCTGGGGGGAGCAGAGACAAGCCAGAGAGCCACGCAGAAAGGGAGCTATCTGAGCGGTCTTGAAGGATGAAGAGCAGATGGTCACACAGAAAGGAGAGAACCACTTCTCACCCACTAGAATGGTGGACCGTATAAAGGGTTGGCATTACCAAATGTTGGTGAGGGTGCGGAGCTGCTGGACCTCTCTTGTTGTTGGTAGGCATGTAAGATGGCTCCATCACATCAAAGAACCGTGTGTCCTATCAAATTAAACACACATTTACTCTGTAACCCAGCGAGTCTTTACCTGGGCGTTCACTGGAGAGAAATTTAAATGCATCAAAAACAAACCATGTGTACAAGAATGTTCACGGCAGCCTTGTCCCGTCATCCCAGTGTTCATGAACACAGAAGGGATCAATTGTGGATTTGTTCGGAATGTGGATAAACATATTCCAGGCAATGGAATCATACTCAGCAATAAGAAGAAACAAACTCTTGATACATAGTGTCTTGATACACAATGTGCCTGAATCTCGCAAACATTATGTCTTTCAAAGGAGGCCAGACGCAAAAGAGTGCATGTAATGTGACGTCATCCTATGAAGTCCCGAGAACAGACAAAAGAACGAATCGAGGGTGGTAGAAACAAGAAGGTGGTTTTGGGGGTGAGAAGCCGGGTGGCAAATGGTCCATGTCTAAGTGGTGGACGTGTCTACACCTTACTTTGCATGGGGGTGGTGATCAAAACTGTTAACGCTGACCTCTTACGATCACATATCCCAAAGCAGAATGAGGAAAAAAGGTCCTGGAATATTCTGCATATAGTAAAGACTAAGGATTTCAATCCAACTGGAGCATACGATGCCTTTGAGAAAGTAGGAAGTGGATGGAAGCAAGATAGAGAAATCCTATTAGGCGACATCCTTAAAATTAAATACTCAGATTTCTTATGCTATAAAGGGGTAAATGATAGGAGCTTGTGTAATACTAAAGTTCTCAGAGAAGAAATCATCAAAACAACCAGCTAGCCAACCAGGACATTTTGGCTCAAGGCATGTTTTTAAAATAATGTCATGGCCCATTTCGTTTTGGTCTTGGTGTCTGGAGCAGCATCTGCGGACTCAGGCAGCCCATCCTGGTCATCCTGGATCCTGTCCTCATGGTGTGTGTTCTGGTGAAGGAGTTTTATGCCCTTTTAACCAACCAAGGGGCAGGTTCCAGCTCACGCTTGCTGCTTCCGTGCATGTCCCTGACCGGAAGCTAGTTAAACCTGGGCGCTCTGTGCTGGCAACGTCCTATCCCTCCCTCTCAACCCGAGATAGGAATTAATCATCAGCTAATAAGCTTGAAGCCCCTTTTCATAGTCATAGGTTCATTTCATAGTCTGATGGCTTTGAAAAGTACGGTGTGGCTCTTTGCAACCGTACCAGCATCTAAGATGGTGGAGTGGTCGCCTGCGAATCGGCAGTCATTTCTGGAAAATAAAGGCAGGTCAATGTGGAAATGACTAGATATACCCGATGGTGGCATCTGAAGTAACCATCTGTCCTTTTGCTGAAGTTAAAATAGCCAGCTGTCAAGGCAGCTAGATCTGAGCAGTTTCAGCGAGTCAGGTGCCTTCACCAGCGGCGGCCTCCGGGAAAGGGCCTCTGCGAGGTCTTGGGCAGGCCTCTGTCCAAAAACCTCTCTCACCTCCACTGATATGACAACTAAGTCTCTACCACTGGACAGTAGTTTGGTGGGGACTTTAGGGCCAAGACCACATTTTAACCCCTTCCTCAGCCATCCTTCCTCCTACTTCTGCATGGTGTTAGAACATCAGACGGCCCCGCGTCATTCTGGACACGAATTTTCCAGGTTTCTTTCCCACATTTTTCAATGTGTTCTTAGTGGCCAAGGTCCCAAACCTGGTTTCCAGCCTTGGATCTGGCTCAAGTTGGCCACAGGCCCTTTAGACACCTGGGTTTCCTCACATCTCTAAAAGCATTGGATGGTCCAAGGGATTATCTCCTCTTCATGAAGGATTTCAACAGTCTTCCCTCAGGCCCATTACCTGCGACTAAAAACCAGTCACTCGGAAATATGCATGCCTCATGATGTCCCCCAGCTTGACTCCCAGCAAAGAAACAGGCTAGCTCAGCAGAGGGGACTCCTCTGAGACCCCGGGCGCTAGTAACAGAGGTTGGTTGGCCTGGCATGCGGCGTTTGGTGTTGACCGTCAGCACGTGGCACTCAAACCCACCAGCTTGCCGCCACGCTTCTTCAGAACGCTCTGGAAAGAGCCAGCATCACACATGATCTGACTCCGTGTTTTTCTTCTTCTTCTTCTTCTTCTTCTTTTGGTAATGCATCTAATCTTTCCCTGGAGAAACTCCCAAGCCATTGCTCTACCCCAAGCCTTACCTGTTTTCAGTCACGTAATCTGCTTTAGACCAAATATAAGTGTGGAATCGAGCCTCATCTTCACAGAGGGTGACAAAGGGAAACGGCTCAAAACTGTCCTCCCCCCGGACCTTCGCCAGCAGGAAAGCTCCAGGAGGTAGGTGTTGGCAAACCAGCCCCCCAGAGCAGGCCTGGGGGGGACACCAGGCGCAGGGGCCAGGGGGATGCCTGGGCAGATGGGGAGCGGTGTCAGGGTCTTAAAACTCCTTTCGTTTAATGTCATCGGGTTCTCTTCCTCGCTCCCTTCTTCCTTGTCATCCTCTGCCATCTGGCTTCTCTTTCCCCAGTTCAGCTTTGCTAGGCACCATAATGGTACCCATGAGCATACTACTTACACTGGAGTGCCAGGCGCAGACATTAATAAACGGATCTGTCTGCGTCCAGTGGTGCCAAAGGAGAAGAACCAGTTCTGTGAGCAAGTAACCCAGGTCCAGGGGGTCTCCCTGAGGATGGAACGCACCCATCTTTCTGGTTTCTCTCAGCTAGAGAAACTACGAATCTGATTCCACACTCCCCATCTGATGAAAATCCTTAGATGACAGGGAAATGTGGACAACATCATTACGTCACTCACGTGCGTACCAAAATGCTTTAGCCATACCCAAATCTGTATTTTTAAGAAGGGCAAGGTTGGGGGGAGGACGAGGCACACAGGACTCGAGTTTGCAAACGTTAAGTATAGCGATGGCATTATTTTTCATTGTTATCTTCTGTCCCGATCCCCCCCCCCCCCGCCACCACCACCACCACCACCACCATGGAGGACCTAGGGAAACGGTGTCTTGGAAATTCTGTAGGCAGATCCCAGTGACACAGAACCCGTGTGGCTTTCCTTCTCCCGGCCTGGAGCTGGAGATGAGGAGGCTCCTTGGGACCTGCCCACTCTGTGAAGAGGTGCCTCGTGTGGGCTCATGCCGCTTTCTGCAAAGTGCTTCAAAGAGCAGCTCCCCTCGTGACAAATGAATTTAAGGTGGGAGAAATACAGGGAACCTGTGCTGGGTGAGCGGCTGAGCCCTTCTTCACGGACAAAGAGGGTGGGGGATGAGTTCGAGCAACACTGTCCAATCCAGGCCAGTCTCTGAGCAGAGAGCAGTGAAAACCTCCAAGCTCCATCATTAGCTGTGTTGGACGAGTTCCTGTTCAGTGAAGAGCGTCTTAAAGGAAAAGACAGAGTCTGTACTGTTTCAACATTTTTTTTAAGCCAGAAACCAACCCAAACCCTCAGTTTGGCCAGACTCGGATGCAGTAGGATGACCTCCATGGGACTGTTTCACCCTCAGTTTTGTTGTTGTTGTTTTTATCTGCACTTGCTTTTTAGGTAAAAGAGGCCAGATAGCAGAATACATTCACAGCTGAAATAATAAAAAAATATATATATATTTTCTGGGAGCGACACGCATGCTGGCTCGTACCAGCTGTGAGAGCCAGTTACGCACACGGCATCCCCACTCACGTGGAGGAGTATCACACCGGGCACTGGAAGTCAGCCATGCGCAAGAATTTACACCATGAAATTGGTGAACACCACAAATCAGAGCCTCTGCCCTCGTGGAGCCAGCTGATGAACCCTTGCCAACCTGCCAGTGATATCCCTCCATCTAGAATTCGGGCCAGTTTCCTCTCTGGCATGGTGATTCCTTAAACCAAGATGATCTTTATATTCTATAAAGATTGATGTTCATAGACGGGAATTGCAGAAGCAGGGAAGTCAATTCAAGCTCCAGAAACATTTTAACGACCACGATGAAATAAGTCTTTTTCTCGCTCAGTGGAATTAATCAGAAGATGTCATGTCTCTTTTAATTCACCTGAATCCCCCATTACTTCAATGATTCTGGCCGACGGAGGGCTTATGTTAGATGCAGGTTTTCCCTAGTAACCTAAAGGAAAGCGTTTCTATAAAACCATAAGCCACAGTGGCATACATTAGTACGGGAACCAGTTTTTCTTGTAAAAGCAAAACTCCTCTTCAGATTTCCTTTGCTGAGTGAAAATAGGCACCGACGTAGATCTTTACTAAAATCAAGGTGGTGTTAACATGAACTTTCAGAAAGCAGGCATCCCCAAGCACCCAAATGTCTTTTTCGGCACTGTTGACCCATGCAAACACGAGTGACCAAAGGCCGCGGAGAGTGTCTGGTGTCAAACACCGGGAAGGAAGTGGCCAGGAACGCATCGTGGAAGCGCGCACGGTGTGGCCGTCAGGGAGGAGAGGGGTGGCAGTTGGCTCTTTACGGTGTCCAGGAATTGGAGCAAGACGGGTCTAGGAGCCCAGGCATAAATATTCAGGGTTTTCTTTTCCCCTTTTTATAGACGACAGTATGAGGCCAGACGAGCCCATTTGCCTTTTCCCAGCCCTGCACAATATTAGCGTGGCCTAAAAGGCCCAGAGCCCAAATGAATTTAGAACAGGTATAAAAAATAAAAATGTGAGGATTTTACTGGAGCTAGAAATTATGACCCGAGGCCCCGGTCATCTGCTCACTCCGGCACCTGCAGGCCAGGCCGCCAAGCGGAGACAGACATGCATCCTGTGTGGATGGCTGGGATTCTGCAAGGGAGCGGCTCCAGCCCTGACCCGTATGAATGTGCAAATCCCCCCTGCACCTCCTCCCCTCCCCCCCTCCCCACCACGCTCAGCACGTCCTCGGCGTGAAGACATGTCAGCACGCATCCCAGGAAGGATTGGGTGTACCTGCGGCGGCACGTGGAGTGCCCTTGAGAGGGAGGCCGCAGGGGCAGGACTGCAGAGCCAGAGCGGGGGTGACAAGTCCTCCAGCTTGGACAGTTTATCCGGAGCCAGCTCCGTGCTATTAGCAGAAAAGAGACTTTGGATGTTCTGCTTAATCTCCTTTTATTCCTTCAACATCTGAGGACTTAGTGCCTCCCACGGGCCTCAAGTCTGACGCCACCATGCCCCCCCCCACCACCACCACCACCACTCGGAACTCACTGTTTCCTCTCTTCTCCGTGGAAAATCCACAGCAGGAAAGGTGCCTGCCCTGGGCCCTCTTCCGTCTCCACCCAGCCCTGCGGGAGCGACAAACATGCCCCCACAGCCGCCGCCCACGGTTTTCTGAATGTTAAAACAGTTTTAAGCGTTTCCCGCGGCAGACACGCTCAGCGGCCCTCGTGTACAGGATGTAAACTGTTTTAGAAACTAAATAAATCTACATATTTCCAGTCTCCGAAACACATCTTGTTCAATGAAGCTGCAAGGGGAGGACGATTTTGCTGCAGAATACTGATGCATTTCAGAGCGTTTCGCCTGCAGCCCAGGACGGATGACATGTGGCAGCCTTTAGTGACGAGGACCCCGGTGGGCAACGCCTTGGACCAGTGTGTTTGCAGAGGTCTGTGTTTCTGCTTCGGGAAGGACGGAAGGAGAACAGCTCAAAAGATCAGACTTCGGTTTCCCAAAAACGTTGGAAGAAGTTTCTCCCCATGAATTACTGGAATGTTGGTTCTTCTCGTTGCCTGAATTGTCTGTTTGCATGATGACTGTTTTTGGTTATTTTTAAAACCATTTTTGCTGAGCTATAACTCCAGTATAGTAAACCACGTAAATCCCAAGTGCACATCACGGGCACATCGTTACCCACGTTCCCACCTGCGTAACCATCACCCACGTCAAGATACAGATGACTTCCAGCTTCCAGAAGGTTCCCTCGTGGTCCTCCCCCCTTGTCCTCCACGCCCTGCCCCCCAACCCCCTCCAGGTTACTACTTCTCCAGCACTTAATTACAGACGGGTCTGAACCCCGTGCCAGCGTGATCACGCCCTAGTCCTGCTCTATTGCTGTTACGCGTCCGGTCTCCTCGGCTCCGTGTTGCATGTGGCCGCAGGTCACTCTGCGAATGTACCCCAGGAACTTGTCCATCCTACTGTCCATGGAGGGTTGGGAGTGTCCCGTTTGGGACTCTTGTAGTTAACACTGCTACAAACAGTCTCGGATATGTCTTCTTGGGGACGTAAGCGCCCATCCCTCTTGGGTACCTCCTCAGGCAGGGGTTTCTTGGATCATGAGCGGGTGTACGTGTTTAGCTTCAGGAGACACCGCAGAACTGTTTTCCACAGTGTCCAGGACCGCTCCACGCTCCCAGCAACGATGTCTGTGTGTCCCAGCTGCTTCTCGTCCCTGCCAACACTCACTAGCGCCGGGTGTCAGTCGATCATGCCTTTGCATTTCCCTAAGAGATGACGATGTTCACCACACTCCCACTCTGTTCCACTTACAGAAATTCCCCCCCCCCCCACTATTCAGGCCCAACTTGTAGCTCACCTTTTCCGCGATGCCTTTTCTGACGCTGACTCTCATATTAGCATTCCTTCTTCGACCCTGTATGGAGAAGCAGATGGCCAGCACCCCACGGACGGGAACTTGGGTGTCCCCCGACTCTCCCACGCTCACGTCACAGCATCGCTCCCTGCACCAGGCAGAGCCGTTATGCCATGGGTACTCATGATGGGAGGAAGTTTTCTTTTATTCTCTTCATCTGCCCAATGAGTCCGACACAGCTGACACCGCCGAGCTCCGGGCAAGGGCTCGGGTGTCAGTAAGTCAGCTCACTGGTGGGTTATGAGGTTGCCAGTACTTTTTTTTTTTTTCAAGAGTTTACTTATTTATTTGACAGCACAAGCCAGGGGAGGAGCAGAGGGAGAGGGAGAGGCAGACTCCTTGCTGAGCAGGGAGCCTGACGTGGGGCTCTATCCCAGGACCCTGGGATCACGAACTGAGCCGAAGGCAGACGCTTAACTGACTGAGCCGCCCAGGCGCCCCCAGATTCTCTTGACCACTTTGCTGCCTCTGGTTTAGTTCCTTAAAGTGTGAGTCCTGTTTTCCAGGCCAGGATTTTGGGGGCCTCCAGTCTGGGTGTCATTACCAGCACCTCTTGTGGTGTGGACACAGATCCCATCAGTAATCCGTGTGACATTCGCCACCGTCACCACCGCCACCATTGAGATCACGTGCCACTTCTTGAGCCATCTGCTCCTCCTCAAGGTACAAAGCACTCATCCCATCCAAATACAGCATGGGCGCCTCTGGTGGTGGCCCCTGGCCTGCCCCTCTGGGCTGCTGGGAGCATTTACTAAGATCAAGTGTGGGAAAACAATTTGCAAGCCTGAGGATCACAAACAACTAAAGAAGATGCCCCACATCACTGGGAAAAGTTCTCCACACGTTGCCGTGTGGTTTTTCAGGAGCAGCTTAAAGTAGAGCAAAGCCCTAGTACGCATGCCCAGAGCATTCCCGGGGCTCCAAGCGCTCTGCTCGCACACCCACCTGAGCATGCACCACAAGTGTATGTATATTTATTTATTTATGAAGCATACCGTACTGTGAGAATATATTATGTACGTAATAAAGCATACTACAAAGTAGGTATTTTTTTGAAGGATAAAAGAAAAATAATGCAAAGACCAGCTTTAAAGGTATTTTCTGTACTGCAGGGATTGTTTTGCATGCCCCCAGATGCAGCACACCCCATGTCTCTTTAATGACGGGGTTCATGGAACAGAAAGCGCTTTCCATCGGCAGCATGTCCCTCTGGAGACCCGGTTACTTAGGAGGTATTCTCCTCTCGCTGTGCATTCTCACCCCACCAGCACCCTCTCTGTGCGCCAAACATAAATGATGCTGGAAGGCGACGCAGGCAGAGGAGGCCACGGCGCTCAGAGCGGGGACCCAGCCCCTACAGGCCTGCACCTGCATTCAGTCCAGCCCTGGGTAGGCCGACCATGTGAGCTCCTTGCTTTGTCATCTCCACTCACCTCGTCCACAAAACGAAGAGAATGATGCAGATGCTCCGTGCGCGTCCTTGGGGCCGTAAGAGGTGGCGCCTGCAGAGTGCGTGGGCGCACCTGACTCTCCGCTGCAGTCCTTCACCCTGTGCTCCGTTAGCCTCAGACACGTGTGTCCCTGACGCTGTCCCATCCGGCCCGCTCTGGACTCCGTCCCACACGTAGAGACTCCTGACAGCGCCTTTCCCATCCCTCTAGCAGACACCTCCTCCGGGGACAAGCCGGGCGTCGACTCTGTGGACATCACTCAGCATCTTAAGGAGAAACGACACCCACCAGGTCCCACCAGATGCCGAGCAGAGGTCATCAGAGGCATCCCGGCCCAGTGGGTCCTGCACACAGTGTGCACAAGCTTTTGCATGAAGAGCCAGCTCTCGGCGTCCCCCAGAGCTGCCTCAATCCCCAGAACTGAACCCGAATGTTGGTGACCCTGGGAGATTTCGGGTGGCCCAAGCAGCCTGGTCCCAAGGTGACTTCAACCCATCTCTTTGGAGGACACAGTTCAACGCACAACATTGCCCATTGTTAAATCCTGTGATGGAATTATACATTAACCCCATTTCAGTCATTTGTGCCTCATTATAAAAAAAGAGACATAGCTTCTAGTGGTCTCTTACGAGGGCTTATTGTGCCTCCCAACTGACCTTGTTCTGCACATTTCTCTGATGCTGAGATAAATTACACAGCCTGCCCCCATGGTGAGGAGCTCCCTGAACTCGGAACTGGAGACCCCAGACTCTCTGAGGTTCCACCTACCGCCCCAGGCCGCCCCCACAGGGTTCCGTTATGGTACCCATGCACAGCGAGCCTCGCAGAAAGCAGGAGGAGAGCACAGGGAAGCGGGAAGGAGGGGACAGAGACAACCCAAGAACACCATTGATCCACCTCATTAAACCTGCAAACAGAAAAGTGGGCAAAATGTCTGCAAAAATACGACAAATGTGTTCCTAGACTTAATTCATAAAGAGCTTGTGTGAATCAATAAGAACAGCAGGCCCCACAGGTAGACATTCAAAGGACGTTCACAGAGCAAGAAATACAAATGTAAATAAACATACGGGAGGACGTTCAACCTCACTAGTAATCAGAAACATAATTTTTTAAATGCTGTCTTTTATTACCAAATTGGAACTTTAAAATTATTATATATTATAATGTGTATATATGATATAATAACTATTATGTAATATGCGTATGTTACATAGCAATTATATAATATTTATTATATACATTAAGTACACGTATGAAACATGGGAAGAGTCGGAGGCATGAACACCCTCAGTGAAACTGTAAATTGGTACAAACTCCCTAGAAAACAAGAAAAATAAATAATGAAAAAAGTAAAAAGTGTTCAGATTCACTGAAGGAAACTGAGCCCTGCTACTACCAAGAAAATAAATCAGGCTCACGTGCAAGTTTACAGTAGTAAATAAATATATGGAAAGCAAGCCATTAGCACAATAGAGAGGCAGAGGGAGGGAGAAGTTTTCAAATGATTCCCACCTTTGACCTGATGAGTCCACTTCAAGAGAAAAGCTGGAAGTCTCTTCCAATACGGTCATTGGCCATGTGTACCAAAAGAAGGATTCTCAAGAAAATTTGCTTATTGGCACATTATTTGCAAAACAGAAACAATCAGAAACAAAGCAGGAGTGATCCATAGCGGCATGGCCCCGCAGCACAGTCTCACCCAGGTGCTGTAGCTGCACGCTGAAGAATTTGCACGGCATGGGAAAATCCCAAAATGCTAATGCTGGAATGAAAACATCAAAACACAAGATTGTGCAGACAGCATTAGCTTATGTAAACAACGCTCGGAAAAAAAGCCTAGGCAGAAACACAGAAAAACATGACAGTGTGTATTTTAGGTATTGTCAAAAAAGCCTAGGCAGAAACACAGGAAAACATGACAGTGTGTATTTTAGGTATTGTCAAAAAAGCCTAGGCAGAAACACAGAAAAACACGACAGTGTGTATTTTAGGTATTGTCTTACGATTGATTTTTATAACCTTTGGTGAATGTTCAAATATATATATATATATAAATCTAAACAATAATTCACATAAAAATAAATTCGTACTTAGTATTTTTGCTGAAGCTGGGCTCTGGAAGGGTGCAAGGGTGTGGGGGCGGGGCACATGGCTATAGACAGGTAGCAGACAAGGTCAGGGGTGGCTGGCTTCTGGCTGTGCAGGGTCGGGGCGTGATGTGACACGGGCAGGCGGGAGGCTGGGAAGCACGGGGGCAGCCTCCTCCCCCCCCCGTTCGAGCAGTGAGCTCTCGGCTTTGCCCTCCCCACTTCTCCCCTCTCCGGCTCGGACTGATGCTGCCCAGGCCAGCCAGGAATCCAGCACGGCCAACCGACCCCCCAAAGGTAGCGCCCCAGAGGCGCCCAGGGGCCCGTCTCCCGGATTGAGAGTTGGCTCGTTCTTTAAATTGGGGTGAAAAAAAATAAATTGGGGTGAAATACACACAACATAAAATTTACTGTTTTAACCTTTTCCCATGTCCCGTTTAGGGGCATTGAGTGCATTCACTGTTGTGCAACCACCACCACCGTCCACCTCTACAGCTTTTCATCTCGTAAAACTGAAACTCGGACCCGTTAAACACTCACTAGCCATTCCCCTCCCCAGCCCGGGGGCCTTGCCATCCTGCCCTCTGTCTGTGAATTTTATTCCTCTGGGACCTCACAGACGTGGCCACAGCCAGGATTGTCTTCCATGGCTACCTTATTCTACTCAGCATCATGTCCTCAAGGTTCATCCACGCGGTGGCAGGTGTCAGAACTCCTTCCTCCTTAAGGCTGAGCAATATTCCAGTGTCTGTGTAATGTATTTATCTGTTCATCCATCAGTGAACACCTGGGGTGCTTCCAGCCTTTTTCACGATTGTGAGTGATGCTGCTGTGAACATGGGTGAGCAAATAAGACCCTGCTTTCAGTTCTTTGTGGAACTGCTGGGTTCCGTGGTCTTGTTTTAAATGTTTTTCATAGCGGCCATATCACTTTATATTCCTGCCAGTGGTGCACGAGTGTTCAAATTTCTCCACATCTTTGCCAACACTTACTGCCTGGGTTGTGTATGTGTTTGGTTTGGGCTTTTTTTTTAAGATGTTATTTATTTATTTGAGAGAGAGAGAGAGAGAGCACAAGCAGGGGGAGGCAGAGGGAGAAGCAGACTCCCCGCTGAGCAGGGAGCCCGACGTAGGGCTCGATCCGAGGACCCCAGGATCAGGACCTCAGCCAAAGGCAGACGCTTAACCAACTGAGCCACCCAGGCGCTCCTGATTTTTTTTATAACAGCCATCCTCATGGGCATGAAGTGGTATGTCATTATGGTTTTGGTTTGTATTTTGAGGGGCTTGACTTTCAGGAGCGCTTGTCTCCCAGCTCATAAAATCCCACGAGCCTTTGCCAGGTGATGCGACAGGATAGATGCAGGGGGGCAAAAACGGAGCCAGGGAGGCCAGTGAGGAGGCCAGGGTCCAGGTGGGAAAGAAGACAGCATTGGACGTCGAGAAGCCGATCGGATTCGAGAGAGAGATTTGCGAAGTGGGACTCATGAGCTAGCTAATGGGTCGGACAGGGTGTGTTTCAAAAGGAAGAACCAAGGAACCCGTCTAGGTTTTGTGCCTGAGGCAGCGGGAGCGTGGCTGGACCGCTGACGGAAATGGCAGTGGGGAGAACAGTTTGCTGGGCACGAAGAAGTTTGAGTTAGCCATCCCACAGAGGTGGGGGGTGATATCCATACATATATGGACACCGGCTACTCCGATAAAGGAAAGGTGACACCAACCCTAAAAGCAATCAGTATGCCACCATCTCCGGCCCAAACCACCCCTAATCCAGCGGGAGAGACTCACACAAGCAGGTAAAGACATCCGATGAGGTACAGGGTGGTGCTCCCCCCAAGCTCACCCACAGCTCACGGCACCTGCTCCACGAATAGTTACTGAGCCGTTTCTGAGCAGGCAGACAGGCCCTCGTGGAGCTCAGAAAGAGTTCCTTGTTAGCGTCAGGCACCGGGCTCACTCAGTAGCCACTTCACAAGGGGCCTTTTCTCTCCGGCAGGCGGGTCCCACGCACGAGGTCCTCCTCCAGATGCAGTATCTGGACATGGCGGCCGAGAACCCCTCAGGCTCCACCCCCAGGGGCACGTCTGGAAGGGTCTGGAGGAAAACTCCCGAGGGCATGCTACTCGTGATCCCCATCTGCAGTCTGCGTCACCATCCACGCCCTGGCCGGAGCCCCCGAGGAGTTCTGTCCTGACAGGTAAGTGACCTGAGTGCTCCGCTTTCCAGTAACCCTCAGGGTTGTATCGTCTTGGAGCTTTGTTTTATTATGAGGTAACATTTACATGTGGTGCGATGCCCAGGTCATAAGTGCACACGTGATAAATCCTGCAGTTTGATAAACACGTACGCCAATGTGATCGCCACACCAGCAAGACATGGAATATTTCCATCACCCCAGAAATTTTCTTCATGCCCCTCCCAAGGCGGTCTGCACCTGCCATAAGGCACCAGGGTCCTGGTTTCTGTGACTATGGATTAGTCTTGCTGGCTGCCGAGTTTCATACAATGGAACCATCCGGTGTGTACTTTTCCTGTGGTTTGTTCCTTTTTATTACTGAGCAATAGTCCATGGCCTGGATGTACCACAGTCTGCTTATCCACTCCCTTGTTGCATTTGGGGCTAAAACCAGTAATAGTGCTATCGTCATTCTTGGGAAGGCCTCTCACAGACTGTGTCTTCACCTCCCTTGGGTAAATCTCTAAAGGTGGGAGCATCGTGGAATTTCTGAAAGAACCTTAGCGGTGTTGCTTCTCATCCAATCCCAGATGCCCTCCACCCATTCTGGGTTGACCCCATTGTAAAAAGATAATCCGAATATCCGCCTGGACGCGTCCAACCCACTCTCTCCAGCCAAGGAGTTTTACAACTTCCATGTGCACACTAGGCTGGGCATTTAATTAACTGTGTTGAGGAAAGTGACACAGGGGCCAGCTTTTAGTGGCTTGTAACACTGAGGGGTTTATGGCCACATATTAAAACCAAAGCCATAGGGAGACTGGCTTGGAGCCAGACAAATCAGCAGCAAGAAGGGTAAAGATGTGTTGAAAATAAAATTTAATTTTCCAGCTGTGGTTATGAGCAAGCCCTATTCCGGCTTCACTGTTGGGTCACAGCCTAACAAATGAGGCAGGCGCGGAGGCATCCGAAGCCCGGGCCCGCGGCGGACCGAGGAAGATTTAGCAGCCTCCCGTGTGGGCTGGATCCGGAACAGGCACAGCCTCAAAGCAGGATATTAAGTCGGCGTCCTTTTTTGCATAAATCCTCATGGTCACAAATCAGGGAATCACCTGGAACCTATTTTACTAAATCGCTCTGCACAACAGGTCAGGCACAGCGGGAATTAATTCCGTACTCAGCCTGGAGTGAGAATGTCACAATCCAGGCGGGCCCCTCGCTTGCGGCGGAGCCCGTCCCCAGTCAGAGCGGCCGTGTAGCCACATAGGTGGCCGCTGCAAGCCCAGCTGCTGGACTCACCACCCGCCTCCTCGGGCTCTGTGGCCAGGACATGTCCTTCCCCTGCCGATGTGCCCGCACCCGCCACCGTCGCTTCTCAGCCCCTGCTGGTCTTCCCCCCCTCCCCGCCTGCCATGCACCGCCACCCTTCCAGGTCTGCCTAATGCCAGTTGCTGGCGGCCCTGTATGAGTGCACACCTCGCCTGCCGTGCCCCCCACCCATCTCCATTCCGCATGAGCTTGCTGGGGCTGCCGTAACCAGGTGCCACCCGCCCAGTGGCCTGACCATCGGAAATACTGTCTCACAGTCTGGAGGCCAGACGTCTGAGACCGAGGTGTTGGCAGAGTCACGTTCCCCTGCAGGCCACTGGGGGCCAATCCCGGTGGCTCCTTCACTCGTGGTGACATCACTCCAACCTTCCCGTGACTTTCTCCAGAGTGTGTCTCTTCGCGTGGCAGTCTGCATATAAGGACCCCAATTACACCGGATGGGGGATCCACCTGATTCCAGTATGGCCTCATCTTAACTACTGAACTATATCTGAGCAACCCTATTTCCAAACACAAGCACGTTGTGAGGCACTGGAGGTTAAGACTTCACCAGACGAGTTGGGTGGGGTGGGACACAACTCAACCCATGAAACCTGAAGCAATTCCTTACACACTGCAGGTGCCCTATAAAGATGTGACTTAATCATATGCTGATGGGGCACCCAGGAGATGCCAGGTATGGGGAGAGCAGTGAACAGTGCGCTCAATGACCTTCAGTCATCTGAATTTGTATGACTGTCCAAGAACAGAGACGTTCCATTCTCTCATGGCCCTCACTGTCTCCTTGCCTGGACCTCAGCTCAGCACAGATGATGGGGAACACCTGCAGCCCTACGCGCCCCTCCCTGCAGCACTGTGCTGGGTGAGGTGTGCATGCCTCTTGCCGAAGTCATCCCAGGTCATTCCCCTGGAGCCTTGCTGAGAGACCGCAGAGACACGGCACTCTCTACTTTGAGTCAGGTTTGATTCCAAAGTCCCCGTGGGCTTGGGGTTGTGTCATCAAGAAGCAGGACTGGTTTGAGAATGTATTCTCAGGGAACGGTCCATCAGGCCGCCCTCACTTTTGATACTAATTGTAAGTTAAGGGGCCCCCAAAACCACCCTTAGGTTCAGCAATCTGCCGAAAGACTCAGAGAACTCGTAGAAGGCTGTTCTGCTGATGGTAATTGTTTCGTGCAGTGAAAGGATACAGGTGGAAATCAGCCCAGGGCAGGGTCTGGTAAGTTTCCAAGCGTGGAGCTTCTGGCACAGAGCATGGCCAGCCAGGGAAGCTCCTCTGAGCCAGGAATTTCACGGGGCGCCACCATGTAAGCTTGACGGACTCCTAGCCCCCTGGAGGTTGAGCTGATGTTGCAAGACCCACAGCCCCCACCCTCGTTCATATCTACTATTTGGTGTGACCCAAAGCTTCTGGGGAAACAAACACACTTCTGTCAGGCATGACATTCCAAGGGCTTTGAGATCACCCCCCAGAGCCAGGGGCAAGGGCCAGACCTCTTATTGGGCAGTTACATTTTTTTACCAACACACCGAGGGGTCCATAGATCCATTCGATAGGGGATTTTAGTGGATTACATCATTTCATTTCCTATGCGTGGGATGGGGGGGACAGAGGAGCCCGTGAGAATGGGTGGTGGCTGTACAGAGTGAAGCAGCCAGTCTGGGAGCCCTGGCCCCGATCACCACCGTGAAATAGGGGTCCTGCCTGCATGGGGAAATATGTCCCAGAGCGCTTGTCTCTCAGTCCGCAGGGCATGTACAGGAGGGTGCTGCAGGGTTATTGGTGATGCCCGGGAGGTGGAAGCCACCTGAGCCACCACCAGGGGCAGGTGGACGGGTAAAACAGTGGAGCACATAGTCTGGTGCAACACGGCCATGAGGAGTTGGCGGGGTAGATGTATAAACACAAACACGGGTGGATCTGCGTTACGTTCGTGGTGCCCAGTGAAAAACGTAAAAAAAGAAAACGTAATAGGGCACAGAACAATCACATAAATTAAAAACCCAGCCACACAAAGCAACAATATGCATTTTGCAGAAACGTGAACAAAAAGGTACGCGTTGAGAGAATGTTGGGCCCTGGTGGGGTGGGGGGAAGATGATGGGAGAGGGGCGCGGCGTTGAGACGGGCCGGAGGCCTGAGCACGAGCCCAGACCGGGAGCCGCACTGTGCCACCACCGACTCCGCTCCACCTGAACTTAGGGACGCTCCCTTAGTTCCAGCTGTACTCAGATTTAAACAACAACAAAAAAAGAATGTTCTTAATTATCCCTTAGTGGTTCTCGCTGATTTAAAAAAAATGGAACCATTATATCTTAGGAAGAATAAAATAATGTCTGTTGGCTCTTACACATAAGGTGAGGGAATGGGTGTGCTCTTTCTCCACATTCTGTCACCTGCTTCCCGAGATCTGTTGGAATAACTGGATTTATTATTAATAATTATTCATTACCCAACTAATACATTTGAATATTTTGATGAAACAAACGACTTCTTAGGTATTGATGAACAACCAAGGTTAAGAACATTTAGAATACCCCGTGCCAACAAAAATTGTGCGGACCATTCTCCTGTGTCATGTAAGAGTCTCATTTCATTTCACTATATTATTTTATTTCATTATTTGAAGCACTTACATTACACTATGGACCAGACCCTTGCCAGGTAAAATATTAACTAATTTAGCAGCAGGTTTGCAAGATACAAGACCAATCAATCAAAAAATTCAGTTAAAATTCTATACATGAGCAATGAACAACCCAAAGATAAAGAAAACAATCCCATTTACAATAGCACCAAAAAAGAATTAAAAACATCAGAATAAACATAATAAAAATGAAAACCATTTACACTTTATACTACAAACCATTGCTGAAAGAAATTAAAGGTGTAAATAAATAGAAAGATATCCCATATTAATGGAACAAAAGACTTAATATTTTTAAGGTAGCAGTTCTCCTCAGAGTGATTTATAGACTCAGCCCAATCCCTGTCGAAATTCCTCCTGAATCCCTGTCTTTGAAGAAATTGACAAGATGATCTTAAAACACATGTGGGAATTCAAGGCACACAGAATTGCAAAAACAGTCCTGAAAAAGAGCAAACCTGGAGAACTTACTGGTCCTGATTGAAAAACCTACGACAAAGCCGGGATAATCAGGAGAGCTTGGTGCCAGCATAGCGTAGACGTCAGGATCAGTGCAGTAGGACTGAGAGACCAGAAATAAACTCCTACATCTATGGGCAGTTGATTTTTGACAAGGGTGCCAGAATAGTCTCTTCAACAAATGGTGCTGAGAATATTGGACCCTTACATCCCACCAATCACAAAAACCAGCCCAAACGGATCAGACACCTAAATGCAAGAGCTCAAAGTATAACACTCTTAGAACAAAACATAGTTGTACATTTTCATGACTTTGTATTAGGATGGATTCTTAGCTATGACACCAAAGCAGTAAACAACAAAAGAACAAATAGATACGCTAAGGTGTTATCAAAATTAAAAACTTTTGTGATTCAAAGGACATCATGAAGAAATTGAAAAGAAAATGCACAGAATGGGAGGGGGCAAATTTGCCAATGCTATATTGGGCTGGGTGTGCGCTTGGATATAAAGCTAGATCTGATAAGGGACAGTATCTAGAGCATACAAGGAACTGTTACAACTCAACAATAAGCAAATGACCCAATTTAAAATGGGCAAAGGCTATGGCCATACATTCTATACCCCCCCACGGGGGGTCTACAGATGGCCAATAAGCACATGAACAAATGCTTCATCAGTCATCAGGGAAGTGCAAATCAAAACCACAAGGAGGTAACACTTCACGTCAGGTAGGATGGCTGTCATCAAGAAGTCGGACAAAGAGGTGGAGGGGATAAGAACCTAAGGTGGTACAGCCGCTTTGGGAAGCGGGCTGGCTGTTCCTCGAACAGTCGGATGTGGACTTACCGTAGGACCCAGCAATTCCACTCCTAGGTATATGCCCACGAGACCTGAAAGTATATGATGATGCAAAAAGTCATCAGGAATATTCAAGCCGCAGGATTCATAACAGCCCAAAAAGTAGAAATGGCTGAAATGTCCATCTGCTTGAGAATGGATAAATAAGATTACAGCATACCCATGGAGTTGAGCAGAATTCAGGCACGAACAAGAATCAAGTATGGGCATGGGCAGGGGCCTTGAAAACATGCCACGTGGCAGAAACTTACCACAAAAGACCACCTGTTGTGTGACTCCATCCATATGAAATATCCAGAATAGACTTTTTTGGGTAATAAAAACGTTCTAAAATTGATTATGGTATTGGATGCGCAACAATGTGCATGTATTTAAAAACCACTGAATGATGCAGGAGCACCCGGTTGGCTCAGTCACTTGAGCAGCCAAATCTTGATTTCAGCTCAGGTCACGATTTCGGGGTCATGAGGTAGAGCCCCATGTCAGGCTCTGCGCTCAGTGGGAAGTCTGCTTGGGATTCTCTCTCCCTCTGTCCCTCCCGCTCCTGCTCGCGCTCTCTCTCTCTCTCTCTCTCTCTCTCTCTCTCTCTCTCTCTCTCTCTCTCTCTCTCAAATAAATAAGTAAATTGTTTTTAAAAAATACATTAAAAAAATAAAAACCATTGAATTATACATTTTGAATCCGTGAATTCACAGGTATGCGAATTACATCTCAAAGTAGAACTATTTGAAAATAGTAATTTAATGCTTCAAACAAGCCCACCATTCTCTGCATTTTAAGGATCACACAGAGAGGTTGAGGGGCATGAAACCCAGCGGCATGGCCCCGGATCCTACATCATTACTCCCCTATCTGCCAGCACATCTTACACAGGCCACCACTCATGAAAGATAGCAAGATAGGTAATGGATGAATGAAGTGGTCCGTTTCCTTCCTTGTAGCATTTACCAAATAAATGATGGATGATCTAAAGAGTTCAATATAAAAACCAAGCCAACATCTAGAAAGAAATACAGGGAGTCTCAAGGTACAAAGGACTTTTCAGGCGTAACAACACAAAACAAATGGCACCAGAGATGAATGGAATTATACCAACATACTGAAATTAGAGGGGGGAAACCCACGCACAAAATTAAAAGTGGAAAGACAAAGTGGGAAGAAACATTTGCAGTGTGCATGTAAAACCATGGCTTCAAAGCCAGTTCTAAAACTAGGAAAATAACTACCAAACATGTAAAATATTTGATGGACTCATTAAAAATATAAAACAATGGAAAATGAAGTATTAAAAATTGAAATTTCGGGGCACCTGGGTGGCTCAGTCAGTTGGGCACCCAACTCTTGATTTCAGCTCAGGTCACGATCTCAGGGTTGTGAGATTGAGCCCTGCGTCGGGCTCTGTGCTCAGCGTGGAGTCTACTTGAGATTCTCTCCCTCTACCCTTGCCCCCTGCTCATGCTCGCACTCTCTCAAATAAATTGTTTTTAAAAATTGAAATTTCGAAGCTCTGTAAAAGGTAGCACCCCATGTGAGTATAAGTGCAATGACATGGACATTTTCATTCAACTGCTCACAGAATAGAAAGCCCCACAGGATTTCTGGAGCCACACTGAGGCAGAAGCATTCACAACAACTACAGTGTTTACACCTTGGACTAGGAATCTCACTTAGCAACTTATACCCAAGTAGCAAATCAATAACCACACAAAGGTTTAGATACAGATATGAGTTCCTCACAACCAGAAATGAGAAATCTATATATGCAAAAATAAGTAAAGTTAAATAACAAGTTAAATAAAAAAATTAAATAAACCATGATAAGGTTGTCTGACAATTCTAGGTACCGGTTAAAATGCTACCGAACGGCCTTGGGAAACGCAAGCAATAAAACATCACAGGGCAGAGAGCAAGATCCGGATCTGAAATAAGTAAATACAGAGACAAATACGCACAGAGGGAAAAAAGTAGTGCACGGAGCAGCGCTTGATGCACGGCAGGCCCTCGATAATCGTGCGCGATGGTGGAAAATGAGAGCCCGGCAAACACACCAAGATGGGAACGCTGGCTTTTGGGAGGGGTGATTTGGAGCAGTCTTTGTTTTGTCCACGAGTTTGTGCATTTCCTCGATCTTCTCCCATCAACACGAACTGACTTTCTAATCAGAACATCACGTAATTCGATTTTAAAGGTCTATAGAGATGTCAGGTGAAAGAAACACTGAGAGCTGCCCGTATTTTCACCAGTCGGTGAGGATGGTCAAATACAAATCCAGCCTAAGCAGAAGCAGAACAGTCAGGTGTTGGGACTGGAAACAGGCTCTTGGTCTCTAAGGAAGGAGGTCGGGGTTCACGTCCAGTCCTGGGCAGCCGTGCGGACCAAAAACTAACCAACACCAACAACAGAACATTTCAGTGGGTTCTCTTTCTCGTTTGATTCCCCGTCGATAATCACCATCCCTCCTGTCAGGAAAGCTTGTGGCTCCTGGCTCATGGTAGGTGTTTTGTCAGAAACCAGAGAAGCACCCCAGAGCCCACTAGGGCCCCGTGGACACCAGGAGCAGGTGCCAACCTTCAAGGCCATAGGCCTTCAACGGAACACACTCCCACTCCACGTTTGAATATGCGCGCCGTCCTGGATTATTTTTGTGCATGATGAAAAGTCCTTAATGATGCACAGACCCAAGTCCCTAGCGAGGGAAAATACATAAAATGTCATCCTGAAATCTGAAAACCTTTTCAGCCCGGATAGCCAGGCTGTGTCAGAATCTGTTGACGAGTGTAACTACAACATTCCTGGAGAGCGGCGGGGGGCATGGATAATAAAGAAGATTTAGGATCATGTTTGAGCCAAACAAAATAATGTAATTTCATATTAACCAGCTGCATGAGGAGTCCAGTCACTCGGTCCAGTTTATCCCACCACCTACTCCCGATTCTCTTCTTTTCACGCAGATGTACAGTCATGGTCCTAAAACTATGGTTTCAAAGTCTGGATATTTGGGGAAGCATCAAACAGTGCGCCACTGTAGGGCTCGCCTGATCGGCGACAAGTCGGGGTCATTCGCTAGACCCACCCAAGGGAGGGGGGTGCATAAAAGTGAACCTATGAAGAGATGGTTGATAAAATACATCTCCTCCCTCCCCCAGGGCACCCCCAGTAATCCCCCGCGTGGCTTCCTGTAGGGTGGCGTTTTCCTAGGACTCCAGATATTTGTTCCCGACCCCCAAAGATCAGGACCTCAGACCCGAGCTGACATAAATCTTGGTGCTGAAGTGGGGGTTTCCTACTCTGCTTTGCACATGTCCCCCCCCCCCCCCGAGAGGAGCCCCGTGCGACATGTGACACTTTGCAGACTGGCCACCTGAAGGGCAGCAGGCACTGGAGATGAGCCTCAGCCGCCGTCCCCCCCCCACACGCTGTCTTCTATCTGATGTGTCCATCGACTGTCCAGCCCCGAAGACCTTGGCAGGAGACGCCTCAAAGGGACCGGAGCTCCCGCAACAGGAAATGTATTCAGCACGTCTCCTGCTCTCTGTTCTTCTTCCTGAAGGGACCACAAGCACTGCAGGGTGGCAGCAACCTGAGGCTGCGGGAGTCATAAACTCAGGGAGGTTTCCCAAGCGTCAGTATCGTAGCCGGTCTTGTCTTGCTTCACTGCCAAACGGCCACAGGAATATCGAGGGAGAAATAAACATCCCCCCATGGCAATTGTTGGCTTCGAGAATTCACGGAGAGGATGTAAGAACACAGCTTGTGAGCTTCTATTCCCTGCAGTGGTCCAGGTGCAACTGTTCATGCAAGAGGTCACCCCCTCCACAGATGACAAAGTCACTAGCGCCCCCTGGAGTTGTGCACCAGGACAGCCCTAAGATGTGACCTCTGCCTTGCTACAGGCCTATCCCATGGTCCTCCCGAGAGATGGGGCTTGGGGTCGCTTGGGGCTTGACAACACGCATCGTAGACCTGCTGGCTCTCGCCCAGATTGGTGGATGAATAGGGCCATCCATTGTGATGAATAGGGCCAAAGCCCAGTGCCACTGCACCTGCCAAAATAGAAGCCGACAAGTAAGACCCTAGCTCAGAATATTGTGATATTTTAACACTCACAAACTCTGATGTCAGTGGTAAAGTGGCCCTAAAAATCAGCCAGAATCATTTGCTGGTTCTTTAAATATATATGTAGGCCAATGGAGAGAGAGAATTCATATGCTGTACAATTCACCAGTTAAAGGGTATAATTCAATGGGTTTTAGTATATTTGGTTTTGCAACCATCCCAAATCAAATTTTAGAACAGTTTCATCACCGCCAGTGGAGCCCCTGTACCTTGGGATTCACCCCCCCACATCACCTCCACCCTCCTGCCCAAGTAAACACTAATTTACTTTCTCTCTACAGACCCACCTTCTGGGCACTCGAGACAGAGGGCATCATACAATAGGTGGTATTTTGTGACTGTTTCTTTCATTTCACGTACTTTCGAAGTTCATGGTAGCATGTTTCAGTAATTTGTTGTACATTATCGTTGAAAAGGATTCCACTGCATGGGTAGAGCACAGACTACAATTTCATCAGTAGATGGACACTTGGCTTGCTTCCACTTTGGAGGGATGACCAGTGATGCTGCCATGCACATTTATGTACAGAGTTTCTGTGTTTTCATTTCTGTTGGGTAGAAACCCAGGAGCAGAACTTCTGGGCTAGATGATAACTCTGTGTCTAGCGTTTTGAGGAACTGCCAAAGTGCTTGCCAAAGTGGCTGATCCATCCCACGTTTCTACCAGCACTGCATGAGGGTTCCAATTCCTCCCCGTCTTTGCCAATGCTCTGTGTTCTCTGTCTTGGTGACTGCAGCTATCTTGGAGGGTGGGACGTGGTTGCTCGTTGAAGTTTTGATTCCCATTTCCCTAATGGTTATGATGTCAGACATCTTTTCGTGTGCTTTTTGGCCATTTATATATCTTCTATAGAGAACTATCTGCTCAGATCCTTTGCCCACATTTTTCAAATTGGGTTATTTTTTAAAAATCAATTATTACTGAGTTGTAAGAGGTTGTGTGTTCCTTATCAGATATAAATCTGCAAACATTTTGTCCCGGTCTATGGGTTGTCTTATCCCTTTCTTGATGTTTTCATTTAAAGCTCCAAAGTTTTTAATTTTGATAAAGTCAGGTTTATCTCTTTTTTTCTGGCTTGTGTTTTGGTGTCATATCTGAGGAACCCTTGGCTAATCCAAAGTCATGAAGATTTGTGCTTGTATTTTCTTCTAGTTGTGGTTTTAGCTCTCACACTTAGGTTTATAATCCCTTTGAATTAATACCTGTGGATCAAGTGAGGAAGGGGTCCACTTTGTTCCTTTGCCTGTGGCTATTTACTTGTTTCAGCATCATTTACTGAAAAGACTGTTGTTTCCCACTGAATTGTCTTGGCAGCCTTTTCTGAATCAATCAGCCATAAATATAAGGCTTTATTTCTGGACTCTCGGTTCCATTCCCTTGATCCAAATGTCAGTCCTTATGCCAGTACAACATTATCTTGATTACTGTAGTTTGTCGTAAGTTTTCAAATGAGAAAATGTTAGTACTCACTTTTATTCTTTTTCAAGAGTGTTTTGCTCTTCTGGGTCCCTTGCATGTCCATGTGCATTTTAGGATGAGTATGTCAGTTTCTGGGGGGGAAAAGGGTAGCTGGGATTTTGTTAGGGATTGCATTGAATATGTAGGCAATGAGTCTTCTAATCCATGAATATGGGATGTCTTTCCATTTCTTTAGATCTTTTGACCTTTTTTTCAACAATGTTTCATAGTTTAATGTGTATGAGTTTTGAACTTCCTTTATTAAATATACTCCTAATTATTTTACTCTTCTGATGCTCTTATAAAAGGAATTGTTTTCTTTATTTTAGGACTGTTCATTGCTAGTGTCAAGAAATACAAGTGATTTCTGTGTGTGGGTCTTTCATCCTGAAACCTTGCTAACCTCATCATTTGTCCTAATAGGTTTTTTTTAATTGTACTTTTTGAAATTTTCTAAATACAAAATCATCTCTCTGCAAATAGAGATGGTTTTACTTCTTCCTTTCAAACCTGGATGTTTTTGTATCTTTTTGCTCCTTAACTACCCTGGCTGAAGCTTCCAGCACAACATGGACAAAAGTGGTACAAGCAAGCATAATGGTCTTTTTACTGATCCTAGTGGGAAATCCTTCAATTTTTCACCAATAACTGTCATAAGTACAGGTTTTTCGTAGATGCTCTATCAGGTTGAGGAAGTTCCCTTCTATTCCTAGTTTGTTGAATGTTTGTATTATGAAAGAGGATTGGATTTTGTGAAATGCTTTTCCTGTGTCCATTGAGATGATCATATGGTTTATGTCCTTTATTCTCATAATATTTGTATTATATTGATTTGTTTTCATATATTAAACCAATCTCACTTTCCATCCCAGTTAGTCATAGTATATCTTTTTCATATGTTGCTGGACTTCATTTACTAAGATTTTGTTAAGGATTTTTCATCTCTATCCATAAGGGATATTAATGTGTAGTGTTGGGGTATTTTTGTTTTTGTGATATCTTTGTCTGGTTTCAGTATCAGGGTAATTCTGGCCTCACAGAATTAGTAAATGTTCTTCCTCTTATTTTTTGGAAGAGTTTGTTAGGCATTAGTGTTAATTCTTCTCTCAATGTTCGACTGAATTGACCAGTGAAGCCATTTGGTTGTGGGCTTTTCTTCGTGAGAAGTTTTATTGCTAATTCAGTCTTTTTGCTTGCTATAGATCTATTCAGATTTTCTGTTTTTTTCCTGAAATGGTTTGCAAATTTCTAGGAATTTGTCTCTCTCATTTGTTATCTTGGTTATCTCTATAATTGTTCACAGAATTCCCTTATAATCTTATTTTTGTGAAGTCACTAAGCACACCTTCTCTTTCAGTCTTGATTTTAGTAATTTGACTCTTCTGGTTTTTTCTCCTGGGCAGTCTACATGAGGTTTGTCCATTTTGTTGATCTTTTTAGGAACCCGTTTTTGTTCTGTTGGTATTCTATATTGATTTTCTATTCTCTATTTTATCATATTTCTTTTTTTAACTTTTAAATTCCAATTAGTTAACATACAGTGTAATATTAGTTTCAGGTGTACAATTTAGTAATTCAACACTTACATATAACACCTGGTGCTCATCACAAGACGTGTACTCCAGGACTTTTTTTTTTTTTTTTTTTTTTTTACTATTTTTAGTTAGCCAGCATATAGTACCTCATAAGTTTTTGTTGTAGTGTTCAGTGCTCCAGGACCTTTTTGATTAGACAACTGAAAGACTATTTTTAATGTTTGTCCGAGAGAAAAAGAATCCATAGGAATTCTATTTTATTATATTTCTGCTCTGTTTTTTATTATTTCATTCTTTCTACTTTCTTTGCATGTTGCTTGCTTTTCTTTTTCTTGTTTGTTAATGTGGAAAGACTGGATGGGTTTGAATCATCCCTCTTCTTTCTTCGTTTTTTACTACTATAAATTTCCCTTAAGCACTCTTCAGCTGCATTCTTTAAGTTCTGGTATGTTGCATTTTCTTCTCATTCATGTTAAAATGCTTTTTGATTCTGTTAGTGATTTCTTCGTTCGCCCTACGTTATTTAGAAGTGCTTTTTATTCCCTGTCTCTGTGAGTTTCCCAAGTTTTCTCCTGTCATCAATCCCTCATTGAATTCTACTCTTGTTAGAAAGTGTACTTGGTATGTTTTCAACCTGAAGCGTATTGAGGCATTCCACGTCTCTGGGGTCCCCCTTTATGGTCCTCTGGCCAAAGGTTAAGGCTCCAGTCACTGCAGCCTGCTGGCCACCTCTGCAATCAGGACTGCATGTGGGCCCATGTGGAGGAAGGACGGGAAGAGAAAAGTCTCCAGGGCTGGTGCCCTTCTGAGGGTCATAGTTCCACTGAACATAGACGGAAGCTCCCCTCTCTGAGTTTGGGCTCCTGCTGGTCCCTTCACCAGCCACCACCTCTGGGATTGTCCAAGAGGCAGGATATGAGAGAATGGGGAAAACAAGAAGAAAGAAAGAAAAGGAAGCCCAGGGCACTGCTGTGCTTTCTGGGGATTAGGAGTCCCTTTTTCTGACTTTGAGCCAGAGCTGGCAGCTTCCCCTGAGCGCTCTCTGCCTGTGCCCCCACAGCTCACATGTGGGTTTCCAGCTACATCTGATCCAGGCTGCGGCACCGGAGGGAAGAATGGCAAACTCACCACCACTGTAGGACCTTTAAATCCTGGTTCTCTCCCCCAGTTTGCCCAGGCTTATTTTCTTCTGACGGTCCTCCTGTAACGGTTCCATGCATTCCGTCCAGGTTTTATAATTAGACACAGTGGAAAATACAGGTGAAGTGTTACTCCATCTTATCCAGAACTGGAACCTTGAAGTGGGTTTTAGAAACCAGAAGTAAAAGAGAAACACAGATTAGCGTCAATCCATTATTTTTACTGGAGAGATATTTAAACCAACTGCTGCTAGTGGGGTAGCCACGTTTCCTCATCTACAAAGGATGGCTTATTACCCTCATCCAAATTGTATGCCCAGGCATATCTTTATCTAATTCTGCTTGATTTTAAAGAATTATTCATATTCATTGAAATTTCCAGCTGCTTCTAGACTAGGCTGAATGAATAAACAAAGGACTCTCAGGGACGTGCTTACTCTTTAAAGGTATTTCATAACCCGAATACTCCAGGATCCTGCTGACTCTACTGCTGAGGTCCCTCGGGGATTATCTCAAACCCACAGTCTTAGATATTAACTTCCATTTTTAACAAGAAAGTTGATGGCAGTGCCAACTCCAAAAACATCAATTAAAAGACACTAGATCATATCATTAGATGCACACGTATTGACTCTCCTTATTAATTCTTTAAGAGCTGGCCTAGTAAGACACAAGGAGAGGTCAGAGAACAGAGATGCAACAGTCCCCACTTCACTGAAATGCAGAGTTCTTGCGATGGATCCTGTTGATTCCATCAGCATCAGGAGATTTGGTGCGGGAAGGGAGTCAGGAAGTGCTTGCCAGATACTTCTTTCCCAACCTGGTTTAGTTTCCAAAAGCTTAAGCTCATTGGGAACATAGAGTTTGAAGAGACAAGTGAGCTCTTGAGGGAAATATGGAGACAGAGAGTTTCTCTCAGATAAAAAAAGAAAAAAAGGAACATGTCCTGGGTGTGTGGGGTGGAGGCTACAGGGCAGGCAGGGACGCTCCAAATTGTGCCCTGACCTCAGAGACAGTGGCCACATGATGTCCCACGGATGTGGATCCCACCCCAAACCTAGTTCACAGGCAGCAAGAGGGTTTCGGATCTGAAGAGTCCATGGGAGCTGGCAGGGGGTTTCTCTGCTCTCAGCTGTCTTTGCCCCACCTGGAACTCCAAAGATGAGACTCAATTTCTAGAAAAACCCTCTTGTATTCCCACAGCCAAGTGGAGATAAAATTAAGTTGATTTAAAAACACCGAAGACATAAAACATTTCTGGCACACCCAAGTTGTGGACTGGGTTTCCTGTCCATCACCCCACCACCGCCACCAGCCAGCCACACAGGCACAATAATAAATAGTAAACAGAGACATAACCTCTGTGGAAAGGGTTTTCAGCAAACACAGGAGGCTGCCAAAGCCAGGGAGTCTTATTCAGCCAAAAGATTACCGCTTGGGTTTTATTTCTAAGCATCTTTTTAGCATCGGGTTGTCACCTATAATAAGTAGCCTTCTTGCACAAGGGGTGGAAGATCCTAATTGGCCCTGGCGAAGGAATTTTTCATACATTTCAGGAGGGAAAGGATGAGCAGCATATGCAGTTACACTAATGGTTTCATTTTTAAGACACTGAGTATTGTTTATGTGCTGTTCTTATTTTATTGTGTGCAGATTAACAATTGTTCGTCCCAAGTAGAGGGCTGTGTTGGGGGAGGGGGGGCGTGGAGGGTGCATTTCATTTACTGGCAGCTACGAGCCTCCATGATTGGTTTTTCTCTCCCCTGCTGAGGTCAATAACCAGCTCCGATATGATTTCTGCTGAATCAGTTTGCTGTGATTTGTCTTGTCCTCCTGCCCAGTGTTAATTATATCTCCCAATGAGTGCTGGGCTAAAATACAGAGCTTATTTCAATAGAGGAAAATGTATTTCTCCTTATTTGATGGCCCTTCATTTTGACTTTCAGCTCCCTCTCCGTCTTTCCAAGGTCTGTAATCAATAGTCACGTGGCTCTGGGTCCTTTATCTGGGAGAAATGGGGAGACCTTGGTGGTACTTTTTTTCAGACTTCAGAATCCAGAGTTAATGTAGGGATAAAAAGGACTTTATTCTCCTTCCCTTTCCAGTGAGATGCACTCTCAACCCCTTATTTTAAAATAGTCCTCCCTTCTAGAAATCTGCTGGATTTCTCTTGCCTATCTTCTGGGAAATTTATGTGGTTCATCTTTTGGAAAGATAGTTCTGCCCCCAGGTGACCAAAAGTAAAAGCAAAGTTCAAGCAAATGACTAAAAAAACAACAAAAAAACCTTTTCTCTCCAGGAGCAACTAATTTGTTGTCCAGTTCAGAATGTGAATAGTTGCCTAATGCCCCCACCTTACCAGAACTGAAGGGTTCCACAGACCCACTGTGTGGCGCTTGGGCTTGCAGCCCTACCCACTTGAAGACATCCTAGCCTCTAGCCTGGCACAAACTATATTCTCCAGTAACGGTCACTGATACAAAATTAGGGCCGGTAGGTGAGCCTACTGCCCAAAATGCTGACATTGGGAATGAACCATGTGGAATGAAAATTAAGTTATCATCTCCGTTGACCAAAACCGTGGACAAGAATGGGCAGATGAGGTCTGCACAGGTGGAGATGACTGTGTTATCCCCGCGGCTTCACGTCACCTTTTTCTGGGTCCTGATCTCCTCTTACAAGGACACTAGTCAGACTGGATTAGGGCCCGCCTCTGGCCTCCGACCACGGGGGAACAGAGCACAATGCTCAGGGAGCAAAGTCAGACTTCTGCCTTGCAGTCTTGCTCCCAAACTCATCTACCCACGCAACAACAGTTTCATGGGTTGAATTGAGCCCCCCTGCCCCCAAAAGATGTTGAAGCCCTAACCCCCACTACCTGTGATGTGACCTTATTTGGAAATAGGGTCTTTGCAAGTGATCAAGTGAAGAGGGGGTCATCAGGGCAGGTCCTAATCCAATATGACCGATGTCCTCATCGAAAGGAGAACTTCGGACCCAGACATCACACAAGAAGAGGCCACGTGAAGATGAAGGCAGAGATCGGGGTGATGCCCCTACAAGCCAAGGAACACCACAGATTGACAGCACCCCATCAGAAGCAGAGGGGGAGAGGCCTGGAGCAGACCCTCCCTCTCAGCCTCAGAAGGAACCCACCCCAGAGACACCCTGACCTCAGACTTGTGGCCTCCAGAAATGGGAGACAGTACACTTCGGTTATTCAAGCCACATCATTTGTGGTGTTTTATTATGGTGGCCCCAGCAAACTAAAACACACAGAGGAACTGTTTTTAAGTTGGATCCTTTCTGTTCTCTGCTTAAAATGCACCATCACACGTAGGATAAAATCCACCCTCCTGACCAAGGCAGACAAGGCCTGTGTAGCCTGGCCTTTGATGACATCTACCCCACTCTATGCCTGTTCCTGAAATGCAGTGCACTCCAGGCTCACTGGACCCCCTTCCAGTCCACAGACATACCAGATCCTCTGCTGCCTCAGGGCCTTTGCACCAGCTGTTCTTTTCCCAGAGCTTTTTCTATCATTCTAGTTTCAGTGAAAACACCACGCCCTCTTAAGAGGCCACCCTGACAAGCACATTTAAGACAGACACTCCCCAGTCCCCCAGGCCTGTCCCAGACCCTGTCCTGTTTCATTTCTTGCACAGAACTAAGTGTGGTCTGAGATTATCTTGGGGATAAAGGACCTGAAAGGAAACACACCAGAATGTTACCAGTGGTTCTCTCTTGGGTGAGAGTATGTGCAGCATGATTTTAACTTGCTGCTTTCCAGAGCTTCCACAATTAACATGTATTATTTTCTGATCAGAAAAGAGACGATGGCTGCTTGGAAACATGGTCTACAATTTCTGGGCATGTCTGCCTTCAGCCCAGTGCTGTTGACCAACTGAACATTTCCCTTCTAGGTGGTTCTCCAGCAGAATCTCCTTCCGGATGATTGTGCTTGGTTATAAAAACATTTGCTTAGAATTCTTTGATTCTGTGTCCCTCCAGCCAGAGCGAGGCTGACCTCAGTGAGTTGTCTGTGACCAACAGGATGAATTGGAAGTGATGCTGTGTGACTCCCAAGGTCAGATCAGAAAAAGCCCTTTCTCTTTGGACGCTTGCTCTGGAGGCTTCTGGAGGAAACCAGGTGCCATGTTAGAAATACAACAGCTCTGAGACCACCATGCTGGAGAGGCCACCTGCAGGTGCTCCGGCCCCCAGCTCCATCGACCGCCAGCCTGTGGAGTGAGGCTTCTGGGTACTCCATCCTGGATGCCCGTCCCCACACAGTCCTCGGACTACTGAACATCAGCCACCATCTGGTGGCAACAGCATGAGTGACTCAAGTGAGAACTGCCTTGCCAAACCGTCCCCACCTTCTTGTCCCACAAAACCACAAGCAAAATAAAATGAATTCTGGTTTACTCTCTTGAGTTTTGGGGTAATTTGTTTTTACAGAAACAAACTATTTCTGCACAGAAAAACAGTGATTTCCTAGTCAATTCAGAGGGCCTGGTAATGCCTGGTGCTGCAGGAACAGCAAGGAGGCACACCCAGGGGTTCCTGGAGCTGCGACAGGAAACACTCCTCTAGGACGAGGCCGGCCACCGGGTACGGTAGGTCCTGCTGGATTCCCTACCTCAGTCAAAGTTACATGCCCCACCCTCCCACGCGCTTCAGACCTCGGACATGGGGCAGGCTTGGCCACAATCCAGAGGACTTGGGGCTGAGTGAGGCCATGGGCAGGAAGGACTTAGGTGGCTCTCACCCAGCAAGGTGAGACTCAGCATCATGCGTGTGGCTCCTTCAGCCTGGCCTTGCTGTGTGACATTTTTGCTGTGTTCCATTGGATTCTGAGAACCTGCTGGGGAGTCTTTTGCCAAGCAGCTACCACAGCAGAGTGGAATCCACAAGGACTTTGGGGTCAGACAGCTCTGAAGACAGTCCAGCTCTGCTCTGCTACTTTACTGGGTGTGCGTTTGGCTTCGATTAAGAGAAAATGTGAACAACGTGGGTTTTTAAAAGAGAGGATTATTTTACTCTCAGAGATCTGGAGTAGGCAGTTGCTGGCATTGCTTTAGCTGCTTTAATAATGTCACCAGGGACCCAGGTTGTGTTAAGTCTGAGGCTCATGATTTTCCTTCTTTCTCCCCTTTCCTTCCTTTCTCTCTCCCTTCCTACCTATCTTCCTATCTTCCTTCCTTTTATCTCCTCATGGTCACAAGATGGCTGCAGCAGCACCAGATACCACATCTGCTAACAAGGCAATGAGAAGAAGTGTGAGAAGTCATGTGAGCCACGATTCCCCCCTCCCCCCCCTTTTTTTTTTCCAAAAAGCAAAAGGCTTTTCAGAGCCACATGGAGCGGTGTTTTCATTGGGTTTCATGGGTCGGAACTGGATCTCATGGCTCCCTCTAATGGCAGGAGGGACTGAGGAATTGGGAAACAGCTTTGTCACAATTGTCTTAATCATAAGTCATCACTTGGGGCTGGGTGCGTTGAGGCTTTAAACTCGAGTTCCTGTTGGCTAGGAAGAAGGAGACAGTTAGCAGTATCCACCCAAGCCACTTGACCACTTTCATGTCTTAGTGACTCTGAACAAGACACTCGAGGCCTGTGAATCTCAAGTTATTTACCTGTAAAATGGAACACCCCGTCCTCAGCATCCAGCAGGGCACCTGGCTTACTGAGCATGTCCTGAATGGAAGCATTCCTGGAAGAAAGCCATGCTTCCTTATCGAAATGCGTCGCAAAATGTCTCCAGTTAGCCTGGTTGGAGGTTTACATCATGGGAACGGAAGTGTTCACAGTTCTGGCCCTGAGACCAGCAGTCTGCTTCAGAAGGAAAACAGGACAAATCTGCATGCTGCAGAGAGAATTTTGTGCTGCAAGCTGGAGTGGGCTGGAGACATCAGATAGGAGCCATTGCAGCCCCGACGGAGTCTCCCATACCTCTGCTCTCTGCGTGTCTAGGACCCATGGCCACTGCGCCCAGCACGGGTCACCAGGGCCTACGGAGATCTCTGCACTTACTCAGTGCCACTTACACATTCCCTTCCTGGACTTTTTTTTTTTTTTTTTACTTTTTTTGTAGGATCATTACCTATGATCCTAGGAAAGGTGCACCTGGACCAATTTCTGTGCTGGAAAACCAGTTCACATTTTGCCCAGAGCAATGTTACCAAGGTTGTTCCGCTTTCAGCCCTAACTCAGATGCATTCTCCCCTCCTTGTGGGATCCTCTTGTCGTTAGTCAAGCCGATTTTCTGCTGCCAGCCTAAATTGCTACTTGCTGCAGTCTCTTCGCCCCACAGATAAATTCCTTTTACCACCATCTCCCGAGAGGTTGTCCTTGACTCCTAACCAGAATAAAGTGACTCGTTAAACTAGTCCATTGCCTTTCAGAATGAACATGGCCGCATAGACCGTTTTTCCTATGTCTCCTCCTGGAAATCATACATAAAGAACAAGGAGAACTTAAAAACCCCATAAACCCCATTTTCAGGGAAACCAGGAAACAGATAGAGTCCACAGACTTCAGGGTACGTGCACAGACTGACAACCAGCCAGGACGGATCAGAACTAACTGTGCAGGATGGGGGAGGTGGGGAGTGAGGGGGGCTGGTGGCGGCTGCATGTCCTAAGATGAAGGGGTTCGCCCCAAAACAGGGCAGACGCGGGCACGAGGCCGGGAACAGCACTCTTCTCGTCTGGGCCACAGAAGCACAGGAAGCGGGTCTGTAAAGATTGGAGCTGGTGCTTACAAGAAGTAGCCTAAGGAAAACCCACTCCCATTGATGAATTAATTCCGCCATCCCTCAAGGACCTCCTGCTGACTGTCCTCCCAAATTCTTCCTTTCCTTGTTCCAAGTTAATGCCGTTTCAGCCAGGCACAGGGCCACCCATGGGGAGACTATGCCTCCCAGACCCCCTTTCAGCTTCAGGTGGTCGTGTGACTACTAGAGGCCAATCAGAGGGCTGTGGGCAGAAGGGACTCTCCCAGCCTCCCTCTCAGCCCTTCTCGGTCATGTGACTACTAGAGGCCAATCAGAGGGCTGTGGGCGGAAGGGACCCTCCCTGCCTCCCTCGCAGCCCTTCTCGGTCATGTGACTACTAGGGGGCCAATCAGAGGGCTGTGAGCGGAAGGGACCCTCCCAGCCTCCCTCGCAGCCCTTCTCGGTCATGTGACTACTAGGGGGCCAATGGGGAGTGAGGAGAAGGGAAGTGCGCCGCCCTTGGCGTGAGAGCCACCTGCGAGTTTCAGACGCCTGCCCTTTTCCAGTCTTTTCCGGAGCCCTGGAGGCGGGTGCGCTAGCGATGGCGCTCCCCTTGTGTTCGGTGTGGGCGGGAGTCTAAGGGATGAGGGAGCGGCGGGAGGGAAGGCGCCTGGGTCCGGGGTGTGGTATGGAGCGCCTCCGCCCCTGCCAGGACGGAGAACCGCAGGAGGGTGGTGTGGGAGAGGGGGGCCTGGGGCCCGCGCAGGCCGTCGGTCTCTACGTCCCTCACCCGCAGGCTGTGTCTGTAGATAAGCGCGCGCCCACAAGTGGGGAGTGGCCGGCAGGGAAGCTGAGGTGGCGCCCGTGAGGGGCTCCGTGGGACTCCTCACCCCTGCCCTCTGGGAGTCGAGTCAGTCAGTCCCCGCACGTCCGTCCGGCGGAAGCCCGGGGTCCCCGGTCCGGACCCCTCCTCCCCCGCCCGCCGCCCCAGAAGTAGGCGAATCTCTCTGGAGTCCTCCCGCTGCACAGTTGCCAGTTTCCTTGCAAAGTTGTTCCTCGTCCAGGATCTCAAGTTTCAGGAGCTGTGCCCAGAAAGCCCCGACTGGGCGGGCACACACGAGCGTCTCGCCCACAAGCCCCCTGGGCCCCCGACCTTTGCCTGTGTGTCACAGCGAGGGCTTCTCAGGCTTCCCGGCCTTCCTCGAGCGCCGCGCCCCCGGAACGCCCCCGAGTCCAGCCCACTGTGGAAGCGCAGCAAGGACTCCTGGCCGGTGCGGATTCTCCTCTCACTAGTGAGGCCCTGGACCGCTGCAGGTAGGGTCTTGAGGTTTGGGGAACCTTCCGGAGTTGTGCACGCCGGGCAGCCAAATGCGTGTGCGCTGACTTCTCTAGAAGTCGCAGGCCCACACGACTGTGAAAATGGTTTCTCTCTGGACGGTGCGCCCAGGTCAGAGAACAGGCACTCCTGCGCTCACCTAAGCTGACCAGCCCGTGGTCCCGCAGATGACGGTTAGAGAAGAAAGTCTTCTTTGGGTACCCAAACCAAACTTTACCTGAAGCGCCGGTGCGTGGAGAGACAAAATCGGGCCTGACCGTGGTGGTTCCGAGGTGGTTCTGAGTCCATGTGAGCCACTTTCCTCCTTCCTCAGCCAGCCTCGGGGACCACGACCATCCCTGGTCAGCTGAACGTGACGGTGGTCCCCGCTGCCCTACCGTCTGCCAGGGCCCGCTTCCTCCTGTCCCGCGAGCAGAAACCCTGGGCTACCTGCTAACACACACAGTGGCGGGGATGAGTCTCCCAAACATTCTTTGTCCAGTGAAAGAAGCTGGACACAATGAAAGGACGTACTGTTTTATTCCTTAGACGTGAAATTCTAGAACAGATCTGTAGTGACAGCAAATCAGTAGCTGTTTCTGGGGCTTGACTGGGGAGGGGACATGAGAGAATGATCTGGGTAATAGAAAAGTCGGTATCTTGATAGAGGTTTGGCTGACACAGGTGTTTGCGCTTGTCAACACTCGTCAGATTGTAACGCTCACAACTGGTGCATTTCGCTGTATGAAAATTTCAGCTAAAAAAAAATAAAATAGAATCCAACAAACAGAGAAGGTGGGGTGAGTAAGTGGCCTATTGGAGCTTATTGGAAGCGGGGAGGGTGCTCTGCTGAGAGCTAGCCTGGACAGGCAGGCTGGAGCCGGCCACGGAGCCATGACCAGGTGACCGGACTGTTTTGCCACTAAATGGGAGGTACTGAAAGTTTTAGCGTAAGAGTGTGATATGACCAAAACTGTGTTTGCGGAGGGTGATTATTTTGTCACTCTCTCAGGTGGGCACGTCCCAGCTTCTTGCTTTGAACTTTGCTGCCTGTTCTGCCACCACGCATCTGAGCATCTTTTCTGTGTTTGGGGAATCAGGCAGAGCTGCCTCTAGACCCCCACCAGACAGGCTGAAAGTGCCGGCTCCCAGCTTTCACACCTCCCAGGAAGCCAGGCGAGGGCTCCTGGCTCCAGGAGCATCAGAGACCGTAGGCAAAGGAGCAGGGACCTCATGAGAACAGTCTGCCAAGAGTGGCCACCGCAGAGCAGCTGTGTCCAGTGTCCAGAGCTCCCAGTGTTAGGGACCAAAGAGGCCAGTGGGGGAAGCAGACTTGTCAGTGCCCCGGGGTGGGGGCTGCAGCATCTTCCAGCCAGTTTGAACTGGGACACTGTTCACAGCAAAGCGCCTCTACACCTGACTCTTAGACCTCATGGAGATCTGGGAGCTCGCTAAAATCCTCTTAAAAATTCCTTTTCTACTTTAATTAACTAGATTCAGTTTCTGTTGCTTGTAACTAAACCCTAACCAAAAGCAGTTCCCTGCTCTGAGTGTTAGTTCCTTGGATCTGCAGGTAGCCATGGCAGAGACCCAACGGGGAGGACAAAGTTGAGATCTGAAACCCAGCCCTCTAATTAGTGCCCTGGACAAGTGCAGTGAGATTTTTACTCTTATGTCCTTGGGGCTCCTTGCCTAAGAATGTGAGAGTTACAGCAAATGACCTGAAGACCTCACTAGCTCTAAAGCCCTGATGGTATGGTAGCTAACAGGTAATATCTGATATGACTTGGTGTCTCTACTTGGAGGACTGTCCTGTGTGGAAAGGTGGTGCCATTGTCCCCCTCTCACAGTACCCCTACCCTGGGGGCATACGGGGCCCCTGGTAGAAGCAGTATCCACCCAAGAGTTCCGGCAGTAGACAGGGCAGAGGCTCCCTACCATCAGCTTTCTCCTTTGTCTGTAACATGCCTCTGCTCCAAGACTTTGGCCCCGAGACGGAGGTCAGGATATTCATCTTGCCCTGTTGAGAGCTGAGTCCAGCTTCACCAAGCACTCAGCTTAATTATCAGAACTGGGAACTGGGAATTCTTACTCAGACACATGTGGCTGTAATTCAGTGCAGGACTTCATCACTTGAGGAACTTCTTCAAAATCAGCTTACCTGAACCATAGATTTCCCAAAAAGATCCTTCCAGCTGGGCAATGTGTTTGCTTGTCAAACAACTGTGTATTTATCAAAACTCCTTCTAGATCCTTGTCTTTTTTTTTTTACTTAAATTCAGTTAATTAACATATAGTGTATTAATAGTTTCAGAGGCAGAGTTCAGTGATTCCTCAGTTGCATATCACACCCAGTGCTCATTACATCACGTGCCCTGCTTAATGCTGTCACCTAGTTACCCCATCCCCCCACCTCCCCTCCAGCAACCCTAGAGTTAAGAGTCTTTTGTGGTTTGTCTCCCTCTCTGATTTCATCTTATTTTATTTTCCCCACGCTTCTCCTATGCGCCTCTGTTTTGTTTCTTAAATTCCACATATAAGTGAAATCACATAATTGTCTCTCCCTAAATGACTTATTTCGCTTAGCATAATACCTTCTAGTTCTATCCACATTGTGGCAAATGATAAGATTTCTTTTTTTGATGGCCGAGTAATATTCCATTGTGTATATAGACCACATCTTCTTTATCCGTTCATCTGTCAGTGGACATCTGGGCTCTTTCCACAGTGTGGCTATTGTGGACATTGCTGCTATAAACATTGGGGTGCAGGTGCCCCTTCAGATCACTATGTTTATAAAAAGACCGTCTCTTCAACAAGTGGTGTTGGGAAAATTGGACAGCCGCATGTAGAAGAATGAAACTGGACCACTTTCTTACACCTCACACACAAACTCAAAACGGATGAAAAATCTCCATGTGAGACAGGAATCCATCAGAATCCTAGAGAAGAACACAGGGAGCAACCTCTTTGACTTCAGCTGAAGCAACTTCTTGCTAGACATGTCTCCAAAGGCAAGGGAGACAAAAGCAAAAAATGAACTTGGGACTTCATCAAGATAAAAAGCTTCTGCACAGCAAAGGAAACAGTCAACAAAACCAAAAGACAACCCACAGAATGGGAGAAAATATTTGCAAATATCTTATCAGATAAAGGGCTAGTATCCAAAATCTATAAAGAACTTATCAAACTCAACACCCCAAGAACAAAAAATCTGGTCAAGAAATGGGCAGAAGCCATGAACAGACATTTCTCCAAAGAAGAACTACAGATGGCCAACCGACACATGAAAAAATGCTCCACATCACTCGGCATTGTGGAAATACAAATCAAAACCACAATGAGATACCACCTCACACCAGTCAGAATGGCTAAAATTAACAAGCCAGGAAAAAACAGATGTTGGCGAGGATGTGGAGAAAGGGGAGCCCTCCTACACCGTAGGTGGGAGTGCAAGCTGGTGCAGCCACTCTGGAAAACAGTATGGAGGTTCCCGAAAAAGTTGAAAATAGAGCTACCCTATGACCCAGCAATTGCACTACTGGGTATTTACCCAAAGGATAGGTCTTTGTTTTATTGTGCCCACCAAACCTGAACTATTAATATCGAGAACTTTGTGCCATCCAGTGTAGTCTCCCCATCGAAAAACCCACCCTAAACCACTGAAGACACATAGTGGGCTAAATGGTGGCCCCCAAAAGATATGTCCATGTGCTAATCCCTCAAATCTGTGAATGTGACCTTATTTAGGAAAAAAAGGGGGGGGTCTTTGTTGATGTAATTGAGGGACTTTGAGATGAGGAGAGAACATCCTGAATTATCTCAGTGGGCTCTAAATCCAATGCCAGGCACCCTTATAAAAGCCACACAGACAGAAGAGGAGAAAGCATTGTGATCACAGGGGTGGGGACTAGCAGGGTACCATCCCAAGCCCAGAAATACTGATCACTCCAAAGCTGGAAGAGGCCAGGAACAGATTCTCCCTGGGAGCCCCCTGCTGGATTTTGGGCTTCTAGTCCTCTGGACTGTGAGAAAAGAAATTCCTGTTGTTTTAAACCACATAGTTCATGGGAATTTGTTACGGCAGCCACAGGGAACCAGTGCAAGGGCTAATAGTCATCTCATGGTTGACGTATCTGAAACTGAGCTCCAGGTTCCTCCCGAAGCCACAGCACTCAGGATCTTAGCTGAGTGGGTTGTCCACTTCCTTCCAGCTGCTCAGCCTGAAACATTGAGACATTCTTGATTTCTCTCTCACACACATTTCATAGTCAAACCATCAAGAAATCTTGCAGCTTCTACCTTGAAAGTAGGAGCCCAGAATCTGAGCTCCCCCCATCACTTCCCCTGCTTCCATATGCTAGATTATTTCAGGGTCCTCCAACTGATCTCTCTCCTTTTTTGTTTCTCACTCACACATTCTCATACCTTCCATTCCAGCCTCCTCATTGTCCCTTTAATACCCCGGGGCCTTTGCCCAGAACTGCTTCATCTCCCTGGAGCACACTTCACCTGACACCCGTATGGCTCGGCATCTCTCCACCTTCAAATTTTGCTCAAAGATCACTTTCTCATTAAGTTCTCTCTTGACCCCTCATTTAAAGTACCAACAACTCCCCCAGCATTCCCGGTCTTTCTTATCCTGCTCAGTTTTCCCCTGTAGTCCTCAACGCCTTCTGTCATGCTGTGCCATGTCTTTATGTACCGTGTGTGTTTATTGTCCGTGTCTCCCCACTAGAATGTAAACTGTAGGCTAGCAGGCATTTTATGCTTCCTTTATTCCCTGATATATCGCCCAGCAAAGTGCCCGACTCAGAGTAGGCACTCGATAAATATTTGTTGAATAAATAAGTGAAGTAAAAGAAAGTGTCGGCTGTTTCTTTCATAATAGAGTGCATTTGTTGAGATCACAAAATAAATGAAATTGTGTGGTCATCAAAACTTACTGTCTGTGCTGTAGCATTTTGAAATATGAAGATATTCCGCTTTACGGAAAGGGTTGTCATTTTTTTCATCTTATCAGCTGCATTTTTTAAGCCTCCCCACTTTGTAGATGCAGTTGATGACTTACCGCTGGCAACGGCGGCATTTTTCTGCCTAGTCTGGACCGAGATAATCATTGTCACAGGGCATGCTGAGGACATCTGTAACCCTCAGAAAGGCTAGGTGATCCTGTGCAACAAACAAGCCCCGGATCTCAGTGGCTTAGAACAGGAGCAGTGCCTTGCTCGCGTGAAGTCCCTGGTGGAACTCAGTGATGTCCCCACAGCTGCTCTCCATGTAACGGTTCATTTTTGCTGCTCCATCGTAAGTGTGCTCCCAGGACCGTTTTGGCAGCAGGGGAGAGAACCAGAGCCTCTTCTATAAGCATTTGATGCTTCCACCTGCAAGTGACATGTTTCTCTTCTGCTGCATGCCATTGGCCAGAGCCAGTCACAGGACCTCACAGGCACGGGGCCCAGAAAAGAGGGGTTGCAGAACTCCTGACGAGCACCATCATGGGTACCCTGCAGGTAGAGCAGAGTATCTTTCATATATTTTTGAGCTCTTTGTTCTTATCTTTTGTCAGTTTGTAATAAACCGTTGGCAGTTCTTCTTATTAGTTTGAAGGGACTCGTCAGTGCTTTGCCTCAGATATAAGTTGCCAACACAGTTGCAATTTGTCTTTCGACTTTTGATGTTTTTATGGTGGCTTATGTCATGCAGAGTTAGGCATTTTTAGAACCTTTTTATTGTAAAATAAAATTCTATGCATGGGTATAGAAGAGCTCACAAAAGAGATGTGTAGCTTAATGAGTGATTTTAAGGCAGACACCCTTGTAAACAATACCCAGGACAGCAATAGCCTCCTTAGAAACCATGCCCTTCTGTCCTGTTGCCACCTCTCCCTCGTCACAAAGTGACCACCCTTCTGAGCTGTTGGGTCATCAGCTCCTTGCATTTCTGAATAAATTGGTCACCTAGTGTGTATCCCTAGGA
The DNA here is from genome assembly GCF_009762305.2 of Zalophus californianus. NCBI lineage: Eukaryota > Metazoa > Chordata > Mammalia > Carnivora > Otariidae > Zalophus > Zalophus californianus. Next base: position 110,634,701 of record NC_045604.1, on the reverse strand, counting down.
CACTATAGTTCAGTCTTGCCCACTTTTTAAAAATCATGCTATGCCTTTTAAGTCTCATTTAATTTCACGATTACATCCTTCCATCCTTTCTCTTCTTGCAGTTTACCTGTGGAAAGTTCTGGGGTACTTTTGGCTGATTGCAACCCCACAGTGCAATTCAGCGTGACCCTCTGGTCTCTGTGTTTTCCTGCAAATTGGCAGCTGGACCCAGAGGCTTGAATAAGCCCATGTTTCATCCCTTTGGCAAGACTCTAGGTGGTGTCTCTTGTCTACTAGCAGAGGTTAGAATCTCCAGTGCAATGTTAAATAATAATAGTAAAAGCAAGCATCGTTGTCACATTACTGATTTTAGTATATGTGCTGCCGAAGCGAGCACATTGCGTTACTGATTTTAGTGAAAGCACTTCTAAGGGGCCGCCACTAGGAATGATGCTGGATTTTGAGCCAGGATAAATACGTTTTATTACATATCCATGGTGGATAAGGTAGGATGTATCTACCCCTGTTTCTTTGAGTACTTTGTTTTAATTGGAATGGATATTGAAATTTTTCAAATGCCTTCTTAGCCTAAAATAAAAATGATCTTTTCATTTTCTTTGAATTATATCATTTTATTAGGTTTCCTCAAATTGAATTGTTCGTATATTCCTCACATAATAACATACTTGGTCATGATGGATTTGAAAATGTTACTAGGTTAGTTCATTAATATATTTTTATTGAAGTATAATTAACACTACTCAGCCATAAAAAAGAATGAAATCTTGCCATTAATGTATTTTATTTAGAATTTTTGCATCTGTATTCGTGAGTGAGAGTTTATTGTTACCATTACCATGTCTGCTCCCACTGCAGTCCACTGGGTATTAATGTCAAGGTTATGCTCTTTTCATAAAAAGAATTTGAAACATTTTCTTCTTTTTCTGGCTGCATGCTGCATGGCTGAAGTAGATCCTCTAGGAATTGTCCCAAGAAGGATCATGTTTTCATAGTTCTTTCATGTCAGAGGTATTTCTGTGGGTAGCCTTTCTACTTTATGGACAGTTTAGAGGGATGTAAAATCATGACTTAAATCCTCTTTCCATGAGAATGTAAGAATTTCTCTGTCCTTTCCTCTCTCTCTCTCTCTCTCTCTGTCTGTCTGTCTCTCCTTGCTTTAAGTGTTGTTATAAAAACATCTGAAGTCTGCTTGGATTTCTTTCTTCCACGTCTTCCTTTTCTCGCATGGCTGCCCAAAGGAGGCTTTTCTTTATCTTGGAAGTTTAGTGACCAGCCAGAAATGTTCCAGCATGAACTGCTCCAGGTACCGTGGAGTGCTCCTTCATCACATAGGCTCAAGCCTTGTTTGATTTCAAAGGCATTTTCTTGAGTTGTATCTTCAAATATTTCTTCTCTGCCTTTCTGGCTTCCTTCCTCGGGGGCTCCAGTTACAACGTATGTAATTTCTTCTCTCACAGCTTTTGTATCATGCACTCCGTACCCTGTTTTAAAACTGTCTCTTCTAGATTTTCTTTTCTTTCTGTTTCTGCCCTCTGCTGGGGAGGTCGGCTACCGCTCTGCTGTTTTGTATTAGTTTGAGCTTAGATAGTGCCCCTTTTGTTCCCTCCAACTCCATCTGCATTCCTGAGATGGTTTTCTTTCTCTCTTCCACCTTTTTCATGAGTTCTGTCAACTTTCGTTTTACTCTCCTCTCTCGCCCGATATTTTCGGCACTTTATTTTCCACCTCCTTTATTTGAGATCGTTTCCTTAAGTTTTTCAAAACTCATGGTGAGGTGTGGGTTTGCAGATACAGTTTTCATCTGTATGCTGTGGGGCTGTAGGCAGGATAATGACGTTCCCCCCACCCCCAACCAAGATATCCACATCCTGACTCATGGACCCTGTGAATACACTGTGTTATGTAGCACAGGGGCATAAAGGTCGCAAATGGAATTAAGGCTGCTAATCAGATTACCTTAACATAAGGATATCCGGGTGGGCTTAATGCAATCACAAGCACCCTTCAATGTGGAAGGGAGAAATCCAAGGGATAAAATACAACAAAAACTCAACTGGCCATTGCTGGCTTTATAGCTGGACGAAGAGGCCATGGGCCAAGAAATGTGGGTTCCTCCAGAAGCTGGAAAGGATAAGAAAACAGTCCTCCCCAGGGCCTCCAGAAGGAATGCAGCCCAGTGACCCCCGTCTCAGACATCTGGCCTCCAGAACTGTAAGATAATAAATTTGTGTTGTTTAAAGCCACTAATTTTGTGGCAATTCTTTATGGCAGCAATAGGAAATTAATACACATTGGAAAATGTCTTCAGTATTCTTGGTAAATGTTTGCCGCTCTTTTTGTCTTTCTTTTAGAACATGTATGTAGATGTGTATGTATAGACATAAATATGTATATACACACACACACATACACATACTTTTATACGTATGACATATTATCATTGAATGAGTTAAGGCAGGGAGGCCCCGGCAGCATTGTAGTCCCATAGGCTTTCGAGATGCCTGGTCTTGCTCGGAAACTGCCGCTAGAACAGATTGCCTCCTGGAACATGGCACATCTTCATGATTCTTTGTGCAGATGTCTCTAGACCCGAGAGGTTCCAGGGGGGTATGTGTCCCTCTCTTTTCTTCCTGCCCACATCAGAGCTGCCAGCGAGAGGATCTGCCGGTCAGGGTGTGTCTCTGGCTCTTCAGAACTGTGTTTCTGCTGATGTTCTCTGAGCTTTGTAGCGTCTGGGCTGCCACCGCCCAGATCTGTCCTCAGCATGTCTCCATTTCCTTCCAGCAACTCTTGTCACAGCACAATTGCTTTCAGGGGCATCTACCTTTGTGTTGGAGTTCACCTTCACTGCTGAAAATGAAGTTTGCATTTTTTACTGGTCTTTTTTTTATTATTATTATTTTTGGAGCATGGAGGAAATTGAGTTTAACAGATACGTTCATAAGAGAATTCTAATCTGAATTTTTTTTTTAGATTTTATTTATTTACTTGACAGAGACACAGCGAGAGAGGGAACACAAGCAGGGGGAGTGGGAGAGGGAGAAGCAGGCCTCCCGCTGAGCAGGGAGCCCGATGCGGGGCTCGATCCCAGGACCCTGGGATCACGACCTGAGCAGAAGGCAGACACCTAACGACTGAGCCACCCAGGCACCCCTCTAATCTGAATTTTTAATAAGTGTCCCGGTTGGCCAAAAGAAATCTTTGGGTCTGAAAAACATCTAGAAAATTTTCACTGCTGGTTGGAGAGACTTGACCATGAATCAAAGACAAGCTCAGGGGTCCAGCCAGATGAGCACTTGCTTGGCAAATACTAACGGCTCCATAAGCATAGTGAGTGGAACGGATGGGATTTTTGCTAGGTCTTCTGCTAAGGAAGGTCCTAAAGGCAAAGTATTTTTTGTGTTTCAAAAACTAGCAAAGATGTTAAGTAGGATAGTTTAGCCCCAGCCCCTAGCCAGATGATGCACCATTAGGGACCCTTGGTGAGAAAAGACCCAAGGAAGGTCCACAGGCTCTGTCTCCCTATAAATATCTCTTAAGCAATCTGCACAGCTTGAAAACTCTCACCAGCCATTGGGCTGAAAAATGAGGTGGGAGGAATTGTCTCCAAAGACCTGTGAACCCGGGTGCCCAAAGAGAATCGGACTGTACCCAGCCCTGCCATCAGACGAGAAACAGTCTTTGTTTATAGTAGCGATGAACCAACCACTGATGAAAAGGTCTTTGATTAATTCTTTAAACATTTGCTACGTATCTATGTTGTACCAGTGACTGTGTTGTCACATTTAGCAAAATTGTGGGGGCTGCTCTCAAATTTATTGAGATAACAAGTAAACATGTTGTAACTGATAAAAGTGTGTGTCCTGTGAGTAATGGCATGTTCTTTTACTTTTGATCCAAATATCACACAATATCTAATCCTGCCATTCCTACTCTGGAAAGAATTATATAGATGCTTGCGTCCTCTCTGACCTTGTCCGTTGGTTATTCACATAGATGGTGTGATGGGCTGGATTATGTACCTCCCCCAAATTCAAATGTTGACATCCTAACCTCCAGCACCTCAGAATGTGCTTGCATTTGGAGATAGGGTCTCTTGAGAGGTAATTAAGTTACAATTAGGTTATTGTCCTTATAAGAAGGGATGCGGACACAGACATGCACAGAGGGGTGACCACAGGGGGACACAACACAGGACAAGACAGCCGTCTACGTGCCGAGGAGAGAGGCCTCAGGAGACACCAAACCTGCCGACGCCTTGATTTTGCACTTTAAGACCCCAGAACTGCAAAAACCAGTGTTGTTGAAGCCACCCAGTGTATGGGGCTTTGTTAGGACTACCCGTGAAGACTGATACGGGCTGGTGGTTGGACAGAAGCTGGGCTACGTCAGAGAATGTTTGCTAAGTGTTGTTTGACTTTATCCTTGGAAAATCCGTTGCCCTGACAGCAGTCCCCTATGCTTTCCTGTGACTTGCTTGTAACAGACTCTCAGGAAATGATAAATATCTTGAAACCTAAGACAGACGTAAGTCTGACAAGTTCACGTCAAGATCCCAACAGAGCCCGCCTTTCAGACAGGCTAATGAAGGGGTTACTTCCAGGTTCTAGCTTGGGTTTCTATAAAATTCCCAACTTAGGCACCAATCCTTCCCCTCCCCCAGCACGAGCAGTCTATGGACAAAAAGGTCAGCTCGGGTTACAGGCCAGTTAGCCTAATGCAGTCGATGACTGTATCTTCCTCCAAACTTATTTCCAGCTCAAAAGACGGGTAATTATACGAAATTTATTCTCAGCTAAAAAGGAGGGAAGCAATTATAATGATTTCTTGCACACATTTGGAGAATACTGATGCATTCCCCCAGGTGTGTGGAAGCAAATTAGCATTTCCATTAATATTAGTTAATGTGGTTAGTATTTATCGACCACCTTCTCTGCCCGGCCAGGCACTGTGCTTGGTGCTGCAGATATGAGAGCTGGTGCCCGGCTCAGTGGAGCTTAGGGTCTCAGGAGAGAACCGGGCACTAGTGAAACAAAAACAGAGACACTTCACAGACTGCCACAGGCACAGTGTAGGAGAAGACGCGGGACCCCGAGAGACGGAGGCGGCGGGCCAGTGGGCGGGCAGGATGGAGTCTAGCCCGGCGGCCCTCCGCACGCTGCCGCAGAGATGCCCAGCCTGATAACTAAAAGCAACGAGGGAACCTCCGATGCTTCCTTTTGAACAGCTCCACTGAGCTACAGTTCGTCCATTGAAAGGGTACCGTTTCTGTGGCTCTTCATACATTCACAGATCTGGCTGTCACCCCGGTCAATTTTCAATCATTTTCCTCATGGCAACAAGTCGCGTCCGCCTCAGCCGTCACCCCACCACCCCCACCCCAGTCCCCTCTCCATGGGTTTGCCCACTCTGGACGTTCCCGGTAAGCGGGATCCCACGGCACATGCTCTTCTCGACCACAGACGGAAGGAGCCTAACCGAAGGACGGCTGGAGGGCAGAGATGCAGAGAGCCTTGCCCTCACGCCTGAGGCCCGCCTGCAAGGGAAACCTCCTCCTGCGCAGACTGCCCTCTGCTGTCTGCCCTTAAAGGTGCCTCGGGCGTGCCCCTGCTGGGCCCCGGCCCCCAGCAAAACCGAATACCTGCCTCAGGAGTTTCCTGCTCTTTGAAGCTTCCAAGGGAGTTGAGAATTCCCTTCTCCATGTTTTTCGACAAAGCGTTTGGCCAAGTTGAGTTATTAACTTGGTGTTTTGTCAAGAATCCAAGTGTTTGCTTTTCGTTAATTAATAGAGTGAAAATTTCCCCATGTCCTTGACAACAAACATGAACTCCATAAAGGGTTCACCCTGAGCTCTGGTGTTACGGAAAAGTCACTGGGGCTCTTTCCCTCATTAGTTCTCAGAATAAGTGGTGCCTAGGGGCGCCTGGGTGGCTCAGGCATTAAGCGTCTGCCTTCGGTTCAGGTCATGGTCCCAGGGTCCTGGGATCGAGCCCCGCATCGGGCTCCCTGCTCGGCGGGAAGCCCGCCTCTCCCTCTCCCACTCCCCCTGCTTGTGTTCCCTCTCTCGCTGTGTCTCTCTCTGTCAAATAAATAAATCTTTAAAAAAAAAGAAGACGTGGTGCCTACTTTTTTAAAAAAATTTTATTTTTATTGAGATGAAATTCACTAAAAAAATTAATCGTGTTAAAGTCAACAGCTCTGGCATTTAGCGCATCTACAACGTAGTGCGACCACAACTCTATCCAGTTCTAGAACTTTTTCATCACCGCGAAAGGAGACCCCATCCCCATTAGCAGTTACTCCCATCCACCCCTGGCAACCACCAGTCAGCTTTCTGCCTCCGTAGACTTGCCTCCTCTGGACATTTCATATAAACAGTATCCTAGGACATGTCGCCTCTGGGTCTGGCTCCTTTCCCCGAGCATCTTGTTTCCAAGGTTCATCCATGTCATAGCAGGCGTCATGTTTCTTTCTTTTTATGGCTGAATAGTATCCACTGGATGGGTTCCATTTTGTTTATTCGCTCAACCACCAGTGGATACCTGGGTTGTTTCCACCTGTTGGCTCTTGCGAATAATGCTGCTGTGAATACGTGTGTATGATGCCCTCCTTTTGAACGAACACTGCCCTGCACCGTCTCCCCAAGCACTTCCCCCCCTGCTCTCCGCAGAGCCCCTCTCCCTCTTCTTCTCCAGCGGCTGCCAAGGTTCTGAAAGGCAGGTTCTCAAACCCCTCGCTTCATGCACAACTAACTCCCGACCCCCATCCTTCTCCATCCAGACTCACCACCAAAAGCCCTCACCAATCCCTAAGGAAAAGAGATGGCGGTCATGGTGGCCCTCCCATTCCCAGTGTTTCCACATTTTTTTTTTTAAGATTTTATTTATTTATTTGACAGAGAGAGAGTGAGAGCAGGAGCACAAGCAGGGGGAGTAAGAGAGAGGGAGAAGCGGGCTTCCTACCGAGCGGGGAGCCCGATGCGGGGCTTGATCCCAGGACCCTGAGATCATGACCCAAGCCAAAGGCAGATGCTTAATGACTGAGCCACTCAGGCGACCCTCCACATCTTTTTCTGTGTCTTCCTATTTACATACACAAACATGCAGCTGAGGAAAATGGGGTGTTTGGGTGTGAGAGAGTGTAACGTAGATGAAATTATTCTGTACCTTTCATTTGGTAACTTGCTTTTTATTTTTTAATGCTGTATCTAGATGTTCCAGCATGTTAGTACACACAGATGTACCTAATTATTTTTAGCTGCTGCAAAATTGTCCATAGCACCAGTCACAGCGGCGTAATTAGCTTCTGATCTGTGGACGGACACGGAGGCTTTCCATTTTTCACTATAGCAAGTAATTCTGCCGGGAACATTGTCTAAATGCTTCCTCATCTAAAGTGTTGCTGTTTCTTCTGGGTTGATACTGGAAGGAGGTCTCCTGTCATTGGATATGTGCGTTTTTAATTTTAATAGAAACTACTGATGGCGCCACCCCCCACCCCACCCCCACCCCCACCCCCGCCACCAACCTGTTCCAACACTCCTGCTTGGAACAACCTGTTTCCCTGCACTTTTGCCAACATTCTACATTTTCCAACTTGACATGCTTGCAAACCTAGTGGGGCAAATAGTATTTAAGTCCTGTGTTAATTTGCATGTCCCCGATTACCAACCACATAATTGTTTTTAGATTGGACTGAGAGCAGTGGTTCTCAACCAGAGGCCACTTTGCCCCAGCAAGGAACAACTTGGCAATGTCTGGAGACATTCTTGGTTTGTCACCCTGGGGGAGCAGAGCTCCTGGTGTCAGGTGGGCAGAGGCCAGGGATGCTGCTACACATTCCGCTGTGCACCGGACAGCCGCACAACAAGGAAGGTCAGCAGTGCCCAAGCTGAGCATCTTTTGTTGAGAATGCCCGCCCAGTGTGTTTTATAAAACCTAGTGGTGCAGCCGTGCCGTGCCAGAGAGAGAGATTGCCCGCAACAGGTCATGTGATTTTTATAGAAATGATGATAACGAGATATTTCCCAGCACAACCTCATCTCCTTCCCCAAGTATTAGAGCATTGCCCTCTAGAATGACGTACACAAGACATACAGGCGGGCAGGATCTCCCGGGCCTGGTAATTGTTGACATGACTGTGCGTTACTTCTCTCCAGCTTCAGGTGACAGGGACTGGATCAGTCGGTTTGGAGGTTTTTGAGTCACTCCCTGATGCGATCCCTTCTTTCCCTGCCCGTCCCCCTCTGACCCTGAGGGTGGGGCAAATTTCCCTGTCTGAACAGCCCCCAACATCCATCCCTCTGTGCGCCTTACTTTCATTTCATAGGCAGGTCTTTGAACAAACGCCGATTAAATTATTCAACATTTTCTGCAACATAATGAAAATTTATTCCCCCAGCTTTCAAAATCATTTTTGGTGTAAGAATTAACTGTTTCGGAAATAAATATTTACGCATATGATTCCTGACCTCTACCTCTCTACAAATTATGAAGGAAAATTCTGCACCAACTCGACAAAAATGAACCTGGAAAACACATTTCACCGCATAAAAATCCCTAGGATTAACGTCAATGGGCTGGGAGCTGGAAAGGGCCCATCTCCCTGGTTTTTCTTTAATAGAATTTCACAAATAATCAAAAGAACAAACATTAAGAAAAGAACAATAAAAGAGCCAAAATATTTGCTCTTTTGTAAGCTTTTGTTAAGAATGCCGTGCATAAGCCAAAACTCATCTTTCAGTGATGGTCTAATAAAATAAGATGGTCTCCAGAAATGTAATATGGTTTCAGCCTTTTGCTCCCATTTGATGCATGCAGGAATGCTAGTAGAGGACACCGGAGGGCTGAACGTGAGGTTACCCAGATGGCACTGGGTTGTGTAGTTTCACGATGCTGGACGACCTCAGTCAAGGCTGTTGTCAGTTTACGATGCTGAGCCCCGGGGTGCTGAGTCTCCAGGTGAAGTTGAGACCATCATTGCTGCTTTAGAAATGGATCGGGGGGTGGGGGTGCTGGGGACACATTGGAAGCAGCTTCCCAAAGTTTGGTCTCCCGTGTGTGTAAATTTGCAGTTGCTAAGTTCTATACAATCATGAGGAATCTTCCTGAATGTCTTGAATATTCCTTGTTTGTTGATGCAACAAATATTTTAAGTGCCGTGGGTTAGACCGAATCACTGGTGTGAATTCTTTACTCGCGGGTAGTTGCGTATGCACATCCTTGCCATGGCTTCATGGCAGGCAGAGGATCTCTCCACAACTGGACACAGGGCTTGGCCGTACATCATGGTTTGGCCAACGCAGTGAGAAGCAAAGGCTCAAAATAGGCTCATCCAGTCAGACTTGCCCTCCTGCACTTAGGCCAACCTCGTGTGAAGAATGTGCCTCAGGTATCCCTAAAGAATAAGAGACACCCAGAGCAGACCTGAACTGAGCGCATACTTGGAACCAAGCAGAGCCAGAACTAGCCTGGATCAAATCCCAGCCAACTAGTGGACATGTGGGCCAGAAATAAATGCTTGTTATGGAATACCAGTGAGTTTGGGGGCGATTTGTTATGCAACGTTGTTTTGGCAGCAGCTGACCAATACACACCAATAGTATTCCTAGACTGGGGTGCCGAGATTTTAAAAGTTTAATAAAAGAAGGTCCCAATGTTTAAGAAGCTCACAGTTGAGTGAGGGAGCAGACTTGTACACAGATGCACAACACAGGTGCTGTTACAAATGTATGAGCCATAGAGACCCAGAGACAGGGTGGAGGGCTCTGCTCCTCCTGGGAGACCAGAGAACCCTTCCCAGGGTGGTGACTCAGACTGAGAGTCAACAGGCAAATCAGGAAGGGAAAGGGCCTTTAAAGCAAAAAGGAAGTGTGTGCGGTGTCCATGAATCCGCCACCATTCAGTCTGACTGGAGCATGGGATGTTAGGAGAAAGAATACTGAGGAATGGAGTTAAAATTGGGGGGGCCACCACTCTGCACCCCATTGCAACCAGAGCATCATCCGCCCCCAGAATCCCTGCAGAAAAGCCTGATGTAAAAACCTGAAAATGGTTAAAGAGAGACTTTGAAGCACTGGAAGAAAAATTTGACCTGAAATCCGTATAACAAGAAATGAAATCACAACCTTAAAAAATGCTAGAACCTCCACATGAGGCCTGCTCGTTAGGCTCTGCCTGCTGGAGACCAAGGACCTCAGAAACAGTATCACCCAGACTGACAGGATCTGAAAGTCAGCAAAGAATTGGAAAGAAAAAACACTGAGAAGGATAAAGATCTTGTAAGTGGGCTGAGGTCTCCCAAGCAGGAATAAAAGAATTGACAAGATGTCAGTTGACCAAAATGTAGGCTTCCGCCCTCGGGGCAAGATTCGCACTGGCCCTGTCTCCTGCGCAAGGGCAGCAGATCCTGAAGAGCTCCACGGTCGGGTGCCAGGACTGAGAGGCAAGGGCTTCCAGCGTATTCTGCATCACAGGAACCACCCTGGGATTTTTAATCATTTCACCTTTTCCTCTTAGTGTATCTGTTAGGGTTCAGCCAGGGGCGCAGAGCTGCCATGAGTGTGATGGGATAGGGGTTTATGGACATTGGAGCTTACATACATGTGGGTAAGCTGGGGATGGAGCATGAAGGTGGGAGATCCAAGAGAAGTCGCTCGGCGGTCCCCCCGAAGCACAGAGCGGGCAAATGGCTCCTTAGGGGAAATTCACAAAGTCACGTACAAGCGGCAGCATCCGTGGGCTGCACTGGGCAGGCTGTGGAGAGGACTGAGACCTCGAGCCCCCTGTGGCGGCTGTTACTCTGGACCCGCGGCCAGGAGCTGCAGGACCGGGTGGGTGTCACGAGGGGCCCCGGGCAGTGACTGCAAGGATGAATAGAGGCTCATGCCTCAGTCGCTGGGGAAGCTTTTGGTGCAGCGGCCGGGTGCCTCAAGTCAAACTGGCTTCTTACAAAAATCCAGGGGTAGAGCTCATCCCAGGCCAGGGGTTCAACAATGTCCTCAGGCCCAACCCAGTCCCATCGCTAAGCTCTGCTGTCACCACGTTGTCTTCTCCATTGGTTGGAGATGTCCTGGCAAACAACCAGAAATATGACCGAACGAGGCCACACATGGCAGGAAGAGCCATAAAGGACACTTTTGGCAAAAGGGGGCCCTGGCCCGGTTGCAGCTACGGGAACCGAGACCAGCCCCGGAGACAGAAATTCCCCAGGAAGTGCAGGGCGCATGCGGAGGACCGCAGAGGACGTGGGGTGAAACAGGAGTTAGAGCAGAGGGGAGACCTGCCCCGGTGTGAAACCACAGGCAGAGAAGGGGAAAGAAACAATATATAAAAAATGATCTAGCATCTACAAAACCACAACTAACTAGAATTCATAACAGAAGGACTAACTCTCTGCAAGGGCAGTAGCAGTGGCGACAAAGCAGAGCGTAGCTTTGCTGGACCTTCGGAATGTGGCAGCGGACAGACTCTGATTTCTCCCTGGTCTGTCAGCGTCTGCAAATGTGCACGGATGCACCGTGAGCACTCACGTGGGGGTTACAGATAGATTTGAGCAGGAAGGCAAATTCCCAAAGACAGGATCTGCAAAAGATGAGAGCAGCCGAGCGAACAAGCGGTGTCACGACGTCGGTATTTTGGGGGATCATGAGCAGTACCGCTCACCCCTCCCAGTCACCCTGGAAATCCCAGCCATCGATCTGAGGTTGCCGGTTAAGGGGGCAGATGTGTCCGTGTAAATCCGTGATCCCTGCCGAAATAACGGGGGCGGGGGTGTCCGCATGGCTGGGGGTCAGGCTGTCTTGGCGTCAGTGCTCAGTGCACAGTGCTGTGGCCGCCAGGGGCCCATGACCAGGCATCTGTCCGCGTGGCGTCGCTGCACAGCGGGGAGCCTTCACACCCCTGGGGTTCTGGTTGTCCTATAGCTTCAATCGGGCTCTGGCCCCCTTACATATGTTCAGCACTTCAAACGAAGTAAATGACGTTTGTGGAAGGAATTTGAACTATAACTGAGTTGAGAAATAATAGACCCCACAGACCACGAACAGAGCTGGGCTCTTGATGAGAAATTCTCTCCTTCAGGTCCCGTTTGACCCACTCACACCTCTGAGATCCTGGCCTGTTTTCTGCGAGGGGCTGTGACTCAGTCAGAGCCTGGGTGCTGATTGAGGCAGCACGGAATGTTCCGGGCACTGGACTCGGGCAGTCCAGCTGACCCTCACTGTTCGTGTACAGGGATCTGCATACTCGCTAAGATCGAGTGCTCGCCCAGGAACCCGCACAGGCCAGCAACACAGTGGGGTACCTGTCATTCCACGGGGGCCACCGTGACCAAGCCCCACCCACGGGCGCTTGCAGGACAGACATTTGTTGCCTCGCAACCTCGAGGGTGCAGATCTAAGATCAAGGTGTTGCAGGGCTGGCCTCTCCTCGGCTTGCAGACCCACCTTCCCGCCGGTCCTTGCACGGCCTTTCCTCTGCCCACGAGTGCTGGCTCTGCGCCTCCCAGTCTCCCCCGAAGACACCAGTCAGATTGGATGAGGGCCCATCCCAGCGACCTCAGGTTAGCTTGGTCACCTCTGTAAAGGCCTGTCTCCCATACAGTCACTTCCTGGGGTGCTCGGGGTTAGGACGTGGGTGCATGAACTTGCAGAGGGGACACAGCCCGGCCCTCACGGTCACGTGGTGCACACGTTTCCAGCTGAGGTGGAACAAGGCCACGCTCTGCCTGCTCATGGTAGCTCTCACGCTGTAAACAAGTGTCCTCTTCACGGTCTGTTTAGTGTACCTGATTCACATTGTTGTGTTTTCTGTTGGGAATTTTGCTATGAAAACGGTCCTCAGGCGCAGCGCTGAGGTGCTGGCTCGTGTTTCCAAGCTCAGGAGGCTGCCATGTGCCTTATGGACGAAATGTGTGTGGGAGGTGAGCGTTGTTCAGGCCTGCGTTATGATGCCGTCGTCCTGCAGTTAGAGTTAATGAATCAACAGTCTACACTAAATAAGGTGTCCGTAAACACGAGAACACATAACACAAAGTAACTATTGACCGACTGACAAAAACGGGACCAGAGGCTCATGGGAACGTGACCCTGTGCTTCCCCAGGAAAAAGTCCAGAACTTGCTAATTCGGGACTCACAATAACTTCATGGGACACAACTCTGAATAACTTAGAACCCACTGAAGCTTGATGCCCATCTAGGCTGAAGGAGATGCTTTCAACTGCCTTTCGGCTTAACCTACTTCATTTGTTGCCCACCCCACCCCCCACCCCAAATCAATCTCACCGCTCGTGGCCTGAATGTCCAGATGTTTTCATAAACTCCTTCATGGAGGTTGCAAAGCCTTCCCTAAAATCGGTATGGTACAGTTTATTTCTTTAAAAGAGGGAGCACCAAGCAAAGAAAGACTTTGATTATAGGTATCTGGGAAACTGTTTCCAAGAGCTGTATTTATGCATCAACTTGTCATTCAAATTCGAACCATCTGTGTTTATTGTTTCTTCCCCGTAAAAGAAAAGGAAAGTACTGTGATATAATGGAGAAGAAGAAAGGGAGGGAGGGGGAGGAGGGGACTCCACGCGAAGTAAGTCATCCACGAGCAAGCCCCACTGTGGCTGAAGCAGGCCTGAATAAGCACTTTTGCCTCCAAGCACTCCTGGCCGGTCTCCTTGAAAGAAAGAGAACTAACCCTTACCCACGATACCTCAGTTGATCAGGACAACGACGCAGTTATTGTCCCTGTCTTAGGTTGGGTTGTCTGTACAGCACAGAAGAGATTTGGGTGTATCTGAGAGTGGCCGCAGGGAGCATAGCCAGGGAGTGGGGAAGCGAGGCAGAGGAGGAAGACGGAGAACCGGGTGTGTGAATGTGAAGATTCTTGCCGTGAGAACTCTCACAGACGCTGTACACAACATCCGAAAGTGCCCTCCCCCCAGCAGCGAGGTAGCCAGGGTGTTCATCCACCACCCCCTTTCTGCACTGGCCAAGGCTCTCTCCTGGGGCATTAACGTGCATGACCCTCCTGTGGCGCGAGAGTGGACTCAGTTTGGGGACACAGGGAGCTGCTAGTGAGTGTAAGACCTACCCATGGGGACCCCTGGTAGAGCCAAGGGGATGTGGGTGGGGCACTGAGTCGAAGTCTCCCGTTTTATGGGTGAAAAATGGGAGGCAGCGTGTTCAAGTTTACCCCAGTGGTAACCGACAGGGGGGGTGTAGTAGTTATCACTTGCCGTGTAACAAATTAAAGAGGACTTCTCCCAAGTTGGTAGGAGGGTATGCATCCCCTCCATGCTCAGATACCAGAACTTTCCAGATTCTCTCTCCTTCTTGTCCACCTGGTGCCTCGAGGATGTGGGCTGCAGAAATCACCCCAGCATCGAAACTTCTGCTCTCTTTCCAACTGCCTGCCTGCCCCGATTCAGGTATTTATTTCCTCCAGAGTGACATGAAGTTTGGGGATGTTGACTCCACAGTATTTATACCAAATTTCTCTACCTTCTGTCTAGGCCTTGATTTTTAAAACTTGAAATTCCATGATTTGATTTGACATTCCATTTTCCCTCGGGCTAGGAGCCACCAGGGAGGTCGTCGGGTTGTAAGTGACAAGTTTCGGGGACTAAGAGAGAAGAGGAACATGGTGACTTCTCCACACAGTCATCCCTAAACACAGGTGACCTCATTTACCCCTTACCAGCTACCATCCTTACTCTACAGATAAAGGAACAAATTCGGGGAGAGGTAGAGTGACTGGCCCAAAGTCACAGGAGTGTAGTGTCAGAGTCCAAAATCTGTGACTTTCCACGTGGTGGCCCTTGGATAATTCTTGAAAAGACCGAAGGATCCTTCTCCCAGGTAACTGGGCTTCTTCCTGCAGCCCGGGGCTCAAGTTACAACACAGAATCCGACAAAAGGATGAGCGTTTGAAAGCTGGACTGTCATGGGAAATCTGGGCGTGTACGTGCCATGCGGATCCTTATCAATCCCAACACAGCAGCAGGTCTTGAAGCATCCACATTATTAAATTTGTGTTTCCGTCGCTTTCCCTGTGTTTTTTGGCATGCTGTAATTCTGCTGTTGGTGGTGGTGACTGCTCTTAGCAGGAAGTGACTCTGTCCTGGGCAAAGCATCAATAATTCTAATAATAGTAGGCCACGAATCTTTTGAAATGCACGTTTTGAATGTGTATATTCTTCCCACGTAATGTTTTATTTTTTTTTAAGATTTTATTTATTTATTTGACAGAGAGAGACATAGCGAGAGCAGAAACACAAGCAGGGGGAGTGGGAGAGGGAGAAAGAAGCAGGCTTCCCGCGGAGCAGGGAGCCCGATGCGGGGCTCGATCCCAGGACCCTGGGATCATGACCTGAGCCGAAGGCAGACACTTAATGACTGAGCCACCCGGGTGCCCCTGATCTGTTTTATTTAAGTATTCTCCACTTTATATGCTATTAACTACTTTTCTGTACCAACCCCAGTTTCCCAAGGGTCTTGGTAAAATGTTACGTAAACAAACAAACAAAAATACATCCACTAAACATCTAACAAATGGACAGATGGATTAATTCATCAGTTTTCTGGACCGAGCTGCCTCAGAGCAAATACACGTACCCCAGAGCGAGACTTCTTACGTGAAGGGGCATTCTCAAGGCGGATGTCTCTCTATCGTGTACATCTTCACACTCGTGTGGGGTTTTTCTGTGCAGGGTCTTGGGAGCCCCTGTAACTCGGTGGTGAAGACAAAGCGTGCAAGATGAGGGAATAGAGTGATTGCCCCCGCACGGGGGCCGCCCACGCAGAGTTGGTGTCACGACCCCCGGTGCGTGGCTGTCACCCTTCCTCAGCAGGCGGTTGTGCCCCAGACGAGGGCTCAGGGGTCAACACAGGTGGGGTCTTGATGTTGAGGCTTGTATTCGTTTCCTGTAGCTACTCTAACAAATCACCCCACACTGGGTGGCTTTAAAAGAAAACAGATTTCTTCTGCCAGAGTTCTGGAGGCCTGAAGTCCAAGATTAAATGTCGGTAGAACCACACTCCCGCCAAGCGCTCTAGAGGAGAACCCATGCTTGGTCCCCCGGCTGCCCCTGGCTGCTGGCGATCCTGGGCCTGGGGCCACCCCACTCCAGTCTCTGCCTCCACGGCCGCAGTGCTTCCTCCCCTTCTGTCTCTGTGTTTCTTGTAAGGACCCTGGTCACTGGACTCAGGCGCCACCGAGAAAACCGGATGATCCCCTCGTCTCAAGATCCTTAATTACATCTGCAAAGCCCCTTTTCCCAAATCAGGCCACAATCACAGATGGCAGGGATCAGGACACGGACGTATCTTTGGGGGGCCACCGTCCAGCCCACTGCGCGTCTTCACTGGTTAGGGTGGGTCTTTCAATGGGATGGTGCACAGTTCTCGACATAATAGCTGAGGTTTGGCAGGCACAATAAGGCAAGGATTGAGAAGGAGTTTTGATAAATACAGTTGTTTGATAAACAAATGTTTTGCCCTGTTGAGCTCTCTGTCTTAGAAAATGTATGTTTGGGAAATCTGTGGTTCGGAGGAGTTGGTTTTGGAGAAGTTCCTGATGAAAGTGATAGCAAAGTGAGAAGCTACTGGACTCCCAACACGGGATGGGGGGGGAGGGTCTCAGCACCAACCCCGCCAAGGAGCGACCTTGCTGGGAATGGTCCTGGCCGGGCTTCCTGGAATCATGGCGAGACCATGGATGATCCTAGCTAGGAATCAGCTTCAGATACCAGCTGAATCCTAGGAGTGGGGCAGGGAGCACAGCCTCCCATTGGACACCAGCCAGAGAACGCACACAGGGCAAAGCAGTCCCTCTTATTGGAGACCAGCAGGCATGAGGCCAGGGGCACTCCCTGACCCAGTGCCCTGGGTGGGGGTGCTCCTTTACCCACAGATGCCTCCTTGGGAGAGCAGGAATGCTGGAAGATTGAATAGTAGTCTCCCAAAAGATGGTATTTAGGGTGGCAGAGGCTGGTTGGACAAATGTAAAGGCCCCCTCCCACCCTTGATTCCAGCCGGGTGGGGCTCTGCCAAGGAAAATCAGGCCCGGGGTAGGAAACAAAGAAGCTGTGTTTTATGGGCACGTCTGCGTGGGTGAACATGTGCGACGCTGCAGTAGGAATGTGAGCGAGGTGGAAGGAAGGGATTTGGGAGTCCCGGGGGAAGGGAGAGTTGACACTGTCCGAATGATGAACAGGGCGCTGGCAGGTCATCAAAGCAAGCTTGCCGCAGAGATTGCTTGAATCCTGCCTCTGGAGAGGGTGTGGTGCTCCTCGTGCAGGCTGGGATGGCCAGAGAAACCTGCTGCGTAACCTGCGTCCCCCTACACCTACTTCACCTCGGGGGTTTCTTTTTCTTTTTTGGTGGGATGCCTGCTGGGAACTACACACCTAGAGCAGGAAGAAGAGAGACCCAGGCCCAGGCTCCGGGAACACCAGCACTCAGCTGAGGGATACACCGGGGAGGAGGAGCCAGGGAAGTCACGAGGGGGGATGATGGAGGCACCGTGGGAGAGGCACCACGAAAATGATGTTGAGAAGCCCACAGACAAGCTTCAGGGCTGCCGGAAGGTGCCATAGAGCATCACCTACCTGCTCGGCCAACAGTGGCCTTGGCGTATGGAGTAGGGTGCTCTCATTCCGCAGGGGCTCTGGAAAAGTCCGGGCCCGGCCCATGCCCCTGGCCCGACGTCTGCCCTCTCTACTGTCCTCGAGAGTCTCCGCCTTTGTCCTCTTGGACAATGAAGATCCAGCCCTAGCTGTCTTTGGTCTTGGGAGCATTAGAGCTTCTCTGGCCTTTACGAGTGCATTGTCTCCAGCTTGCCAGCGAGGGATTTCTTTCTGGAAACAGAACAGCACCACCACTGCCCACTTAGGTTTCTCTTGAGGAAAGGGTCGCGGTATCGCCCTGAGGGCTCCTGAGGCCCAGAGGTGCAAAAGAGCAAGGCTGTTGACGTCCCTTCATCCCCTGTCTGTGGCTGGGGTGGGCCTGTGTATCTAGTAAGACTGTGCTGAGACATGAGGCCGCTACCCTGCCCCTGAAGCACAACGGCATACCTTATGTCTACCCACAAACAGTATCCCAAAGGAAAAGAAGCAGCATCTGCCTGGCCACTCACCTGTGTGGCTGAGAAATGCAAAATCATTACAGTCCACCAGAGCACTATTTCTGGTTACGGGGCATATAAAATTCCCTGAGTGGAGGGATCGGAAAGGAATCAGCAGTTTTGGGGCCCCGGAGGTTCCGGATTCCACCACAACCTCATTCGTCATCTCTGGTTCCTTTGCTCTGTGGCGGCCCTTGCGGTTCCTTGCCGGATTTGCTGACAGGTGTGCTGAATCATGTCTCTCCGAGTCACTCGCTCCCTGCAAACGGGCTTCCCCTTCTGGCAGGTGGAGGGGGACAGAGCCTTCTCAGCATCGCTTGGATTCTGTACCCCCAGGCATTCCAACACCTGCAAGAGAAATCGGGGACCAATACACCTCATCTTACCTGAGGCAACTGTGGGTTTCCACTTAGATTCACGCCTCCTGACGTTACCAGTCTTCCAACAGTGATTACTTTACCACCGCACGGCTTTGCTCGCGGGAATGAATTTCCCCGCAGAGGGCATCCAAAGGAGCAATGCTGTGATCTCCAAACATCCCATTTGGTCAGGGTTTGAAGAATATTTATCTTGCGTGGAGCACTGGGTGTTATGCCCAAACAATGAATCATGGAACACTACATCAAAAACTAATGGTGTAATATATGATGATGAACATAACAATAAAAAAATTAAAAAAAACTAATGATGTAATGTATGGTGACTAACATAACAATAAAAAAAATTTAAAGATAAAAAAGAGTATTTATCTTGTTCATCAGGGGCTGGGTGGTCTCTAATGTAAGCTTATGTTTTAAATGCACCACTTGCTCCGGAGCCTAAATATTCACAGCAGCGCTGTTCACAATAGACAAAAGGTGGAAACGACCCAAGTGCCCAGGGACAGAGGAATGGATAACCGAAATGTGCTCCATACATTCTTTATATGGTGTTTTAGAAATAGCATATTCCATTTATACATGTATTTACACATAAGTGGAATATTATTCAGCCTTAAAAAGCAGGGAAGTTCTGGCACCTGCTACAGTAGGGATGGACCTTGATGTTATGCTCCGTGAAATAAGCCAGTCATAGAACAGGACTCCTGTACGTTTGCACTTCTGTAAGTTCCCAGGAGTGCTTGATTCACAGAGACAGAGAGTAGAATGGTAGTTCCGGGAGGCTGGGGAGGCAGTGGGGGGCTCAGTGTAATCAGGACAGAGTTTCAGTGTGGGGAGACAGACGGTGGCAAAGGATGGACAACAGTGTGAGCATGCTCAGTGCCCCAGAGTCCTGTGCTGAAATATGGTTAGAAGGGTAAATCTGATGTGTACCTTGCCGTAATAAAAACATTACGAGTGGTTGTCTGTGAGGAATAGGACTTGGGACAAAGGAGCACTGGGTTTTGATATATAAGCCTTGTGATAGTATTTGATTTTTAATTACATATATGTAATACGTGTACAGCTATTTTAATTTAAAAAATCAAACGCAGGGCTCCTGGGTGGTTCAGTCAGCTAAGCATTTGGCTCTTGGTTTGGGCTCCGGTCATGATCTCGGGGTCACGGAGTTGAGTCCCGCATTGGGCTCTGCACAGAGTCTGCTTGCCTCTCTCCCTCTGCTGCCCCACTCCTCTCCTCTCTCAATCTATCTATAAAATAGATAAATAATCTTCTCTAAAAATCAAATATAATAAGTGTATCTTTTAGTTGGAGGAAGAGGAAACACATATGAGAATATAGAAAAACAGCCATCTCTATCCTGTGTGTCTTATCTCGCCAGAATGAGAAATACCGTATTTTTCTTCCCTAACACAACTGACAGAGGGGCGCCTGGGGGGCTCAGTCGGTGAAGCCTTGCGTTCAGCTCGGGTCATGATCCCAGGGTCCTGGCATCGAGTTCCGCGTCCCTGCTCAGCGGGGAGTCTGCTTCTTCCTCTACCCTCCCCCCAACCCCCCCGCTCATGATCTCTTTCATGCTCTCTCTCTCAAATAAGTAAATAAAATCTTAAAAAAAAAAAATGGCAGAGATGTGGTTGCAGTTTTGAATGACTGAGCTCTTACATCAGACATCCTTCCCTTAGGAAAATTGAAGGCTTTTTGTTCACATTTTTCAAAGCACGCTCATAAACATCTGATTCGATGTCGCACCTTCATATTATGAGGAAGTGCATCTTATCTTCATTTTTAAAATAAGGAAACTAAAACTCGGGTTAATGATAAATTCCCTGGCGTAGAAGCCTCCTCAGTGCCTGCTACAACCACACGTATCACGAAAGAGCAAATGTGCCAAATATCCATGGTCAGCGGGAGCACCATTGGCTCTAGAAGTCATTGACAGTTAGCAAAACTGTCTATCATCTATTTACCTATCATCTGTCCGCCGTGTCCTCTGTCTTCTGCGTTCAGTCTGTGTACTATCTGGCATTTACCTGTCACCTGAACAGCACCAGCTTACATCCTCTTGCCCAGGTTGGCATTCGCCCAGGACTCCCCACGTCTAACAACACAGTGCTGTGGCCGCTGCAGTCGGAGAAGCCCGCTCTGAAAGCACACCGTGTGTCTTCGAAGCTGTTGTCCCGCCGCGTGTGAGCCACGTGTGCAGTGCCCGGAGTGATCATCCGCCCCTTGCTTCCCAGGCGTTTCCAGCACAGACTGATATGTCTCTTCCAAGGACAGCCTGTGGGGGACTCACTGGTGAAATGAAGCAGGCCTGCCGATGAAATGGAGTGAGCTCGGACAGGAGAGGCTAAACACCAACTCCTTCCAGTTTGGGGAGGGGGGAAAGAATTCAGCATAGCTGTCTGTGCTTCGGCTGCAAAAGGTATTAATTGCCAGGCCCCCATTTGGAGAGGCCAGCGAGAAACGCAGAGATGCAGGAGAAATCTGCGAGGGAAATAGTGGGCGGCCCTGCCCGCGGGGGGTGTTAGAATAACCTGAACGCCCCTGCTCTATTAGTGTGGACGTCTAGTGCACGGAGTAAATCTACAACTAGTTATGTATCGTCTTGTTCGGTAATGCTATTTTTATTTAGCGGCAAACTCTTAAAGTAGTAATAAACTGGGGGGAAAAAAAGCAAAAGTCCATGTTTGATACAAGTTAAGGACTGGGTTTCCATTTCTCTGGATGCGATGACAAAGACATAATTGACACACCATGCTTGTGGACACTGAGCATCCACCACGGGGGCCCTGGGATCACCGCCCCCGCCCCCCCCGCACACACACGTGCAAACCAGGAAAGGGCAGACCTGCTGGAGAAGCTCAGCATCTGCTTCAGAAGTTCACTGCCATTGAACTCTGCTCAGAGACACAGTATAACAACATGCACAGGTGCATTTACATAGTAATCTCTGAAGCATGACTTTCCCCTTAGATCAAATGATCCTTCTTGTAAATTCATGTTGCTCCTTTCCACACGTACACGGAAGGGGAGCAAAAGCTGCTAATGTGTTCTCGCTTCTTCTGCCAGACATTTTCACCAGCAGCCACGTGACACCAGTCAGGGCCAAGAGATGTGTCCAACAGAACATCAGTTCATTCCAGCTGGAGTTTGATTTTTTTTTTCCATCCCCTTTGAAAATGCATACCATTGAAGATAAAATACCTAAAACTGTGATGAATGCCATGGGAAAGTCAGAAAGTTCAGCGCTGGAGATCAATACTGGGGGCTGTGATAACACAATACACTTGATGGAGAATGCTAGCGAGGTAAAAACAACATTCATACTAAATTGTAAGATTCTGTGGGGCAAAAACATATGTGGAACTTGGTTGTGCTGCAGACATAATTATTTCCAAATACACGGCAGTATTCTGCCAATGCAAACAGACACTGTGCCTGTCAGAATTTACAATATGTTATTTATGCACAGAGTAACTGAACTGCAAAAACACTGAAATAAAACTGATGACAAACTTTTTTTAAAAATCCAGCACTTTCCCTCCTCATTTCTCATAGATGCATTTTTAGAACTGTTTGAACCTCTAGAGAAAACTTTTTTAAAGATTTTATTTCTTTTTTTTTAAAGATTTTATTTATTTATTTGAGAGAGAGAGAGAGAGCACAAGAGGGGTGGAGGGTCAGAGGGTGAAGCAGACTCCCTGCTAAGCAGGGAGCCCGATGTGGGACTCGATCCCGGGACTCCAGGATCATGACCCGAGCCGAAGGCAGTCGCTTAACCAACTGAGCCACCCAGGCGCCCTAAAGATTTTATTTCTTAGAGGACAAGCAGGGGGAGAAGCAGAGGGAGAGGGAGAAGCAGACTCCCCTCTAAACAGGGAGCCCGACATGGGGTTCGATCCAGGGAGTCTGGAATCGTGACCTGAGCCAAAGGAAGACGCGTTTTAACTGACTGAGCCACCCAGGCGCCCCTAGAGAAAACTATTTAAGTATCCTGCAATGGTAAGTGACTTGTTGTAAACATATGAATCCTCCCAAGTTTTAGGTGCATTTATAAAAAAGGAATCAGTTGGAAATATTTAATATAAGTAATCAAGGAGTTCCAAAAGATCTTAAGTACTTGAAGATCTTAGCAAAATGCAATTATTGAAAATAAAGTCAGCAATCAGGAAGGTATTGAATGTGTTCCCACAAAAGCAAGCATGGAAGTAAACAACTGAAATCATATGAGTTCAAACCATGACAAGATTGCATTTTAAAATTCTAAAATTGTGTCTGGGAATACCTAGGCCTGCAGGAAGACTCTTTTGATGAAGCTCCTGTTTTTATTTGGATATATTGGTACTTAGTACGTATAATTTTACCTTGATCAGCAAAAGCCTCAAAAGAATCCTAGAGTAGGGGCGCCTGGGTGGCTCAGTCGTTAAGCGTCTGCCTTCAGCTCAGGTCATGATCCCGGGGTCCTGGGATCGAGCCCCCCATCGGGCTCCCCGCTCCGCGGGAGGCCTGCTTCTCCCTCTCCCACTCCCCCTGCCTGTGTTCCCTCTCTCGCTGTGTCTCTCTCTGTCAAATAAACAAAATCTTTAAAAAAAAAAAAAAAACCCTAGAGTAAACTCACTTCGTGAATTTGGATTCATAAAAATATTTGTCGTTAGAAGATACTCTGAATGGAAGCAAAAAGATGGAATCAGTAAAAATTTGGACTGAAATGTTTACACATTTTAACACAAAAGTCATAGAATTGACCACGGCCTCCATTCACCAGCATTGTCCTGCGCTCACCAGACACCTCCACACCTGCACAGGAGAGTGAGCCCTTGCAATCGAAAGTATTATGAATAACGGAGAAGAACTGACTGAAGGTGTCGAGGATTTCAAATTCATGAACCATAGAAACCACTTTGACGAAGTCTGCAGGCAATCTGATGAAAAATAAAATAGAACGACATTGAAAAACTTTGTTTTTCAGAAAAAGTGATGTCACATTAGGAGAAGATCTGGCTAAAAACAGAGAAATATGTGAATAGCTGCCAGGAACCATTATTCTTCCCACGTGATTACCCAGTGTTCAGAAAAACATGACCTTAAATACATTATATTGTAGATATGTCCTTAAATATAAAGGATTTAACATTGTTTTTCTTTTAATGCAGATAGATTTCATTACTTTCTTAGTATTTATGTTTTGGAAATAGTTTCTGAAAAGAACTATGTTACAGTCCCACCAAGATAATGAAACTAATTTGCCAGCCAAAAAAATAAGTATTGTTAAAATAATTTATATTTTAGTATCGCTCTTTCATTTCAGAATTTTCCCAGTTGAGACAAAAAAAAAAAAAATTGCGTGCTTCACCCATCTTAAAATCCTTCCTCTTCCAGAAGAGATTGATGCAACATAAAAAGACATGGACCATCCCGGCTCTCAGCCTCACCCAGTCAGTCATATGTTGGGGGCTCAATCGTTAGCCGAAATCATTCAGAATATGTGCAGTCCTTTTCAGGCTCTGTCCTGCGTTTAGTTAAAATGACCAGTTTTAGGGCACTTCGGTGGCTCAGTCGTTAAGCGTCTGCCTTCAGCTCAGTTCATGGTCCCAGGGTCCTGGGATCAAGCCCCATATCGGGCTCCCTGCTCGGTGGGAGGCCTGCTTCTCCCTCTGCCTCTGCCCTTCACCCTGCTTGTGCACGCTCTCTCTCTCTCAAATAAGTAAAATCTTTTTAAAAATAAATAAAATGACCAGTTTCAAGCTAGAATGACATCAGCTTGATTAGCTGCAACTGTAAATAAAATTAGGATCACTAAATAAATAGTTTTTATTTTATTTCATCCTTAATAATTTATCTGACTCGTCCTTACTACCAAGAAGCAAATTACAGATAAGGTGTTGAGGACACGATCTTCAAGGTACTCGCATACATGTTTAATTTGAACATCCGTCCTCCTGGCAGGGACACCCCTCCCCAGTCTGTGGGGTAGCAGAACTCTAGATATGAGGATGAGGGGACACAAGTGAACAAGATTCTTTATCAAAACGTTTGGGTAGAACCGCATGCTTTAGTTTGGGTACAAGTCCAGCTTGTACTGAGGTATCTGAACATCCAAGAATGGAAAAGAGATTTTTGCAATAAGAGCTGTAGAGATTGCACAGAGGAATTTTAGGGAGAGAAACCTCTCTTCGGCATGTAGTTAGCAAGTTAGCCGAGCTGACGGCCACAGGGGCTCCTACCTGGAGACAGATGGAGGTGCATCTGGGAGGTCAGAGCGCTCCTCTCCTGGCCGGGGGCTACAGAGAAGAGGGGACACGGGGGTCAGCCGAGAGAGCCGAGTGAGGTAGAGATAATTAATGCTTCTTGCTCACAGTGGAGCCTGCAGGACATCTGCAAAGGATTGCTGGAATGTTCCGAGAGACAGCTTGTTGCCAGCCCGGTCTTAGCCTGTGTTTCCCCCAAAGGTCAACCCTGAGACAAGGATGAGGGGCTTGGTCATTTATCTGGAGGGAAATAAAAATATTAGTAATAAATGGTAACTATTAAATAATAATAAATCTCCTCCCCGCCCCCCCAGCTCTTTGGATCACCTCCAAATAAACAAGGGAAAGGAACGCGTCTTGGCACAGCCGTGGGGCTCCACCCCTCGGGGGGCTCTCAGAGGTGCACAGGACAGGCCAGCGAGTTGGGTAGCCGCCAGCTTCCACAGCCCTTGTGGGAGGATGGCTCTCAGGGGCTGCTAACACCCCGAACTTCTAGCCTCGCTGCATGAGGGCAGGTTGGGTGGGGCCCCATCACAGGTGCCTGCCACTGGAAGCGGGGTCCACACCCACAGGAGCCACACATGGTATCCATCGTGTGGCCAGCACAGCACATTGGCGCCCCCGTCTCCTGGTGACAGGCACTAAGTTTCTCCCCGTCATTTTGCCTTTGAAGACACTGCCGCTGTGCACATTCTCAGACACGTCCCTGCAGACGTGTGCCAGGCCCTGGAGTGGCTCTGCAGCTCTCCTGTGTGGTGTGAGCAACCCCCAGCATGGGATATGGTCGGCAGATCCCCTGCAAGGTCATCGGTGGTTCATGAATATTCCTACTGATTCACGTCCTCACTGGGGTTTCCTACTGAGTCTCTCCAAGTGTTGCCAGCCAGTAAGTGAGGCTCTCATTTGCAGTTCCGTCATCTTTAATGAGGACATGCTTGGTGTCTACTGAATGCTTTAAAAAAAAAAAAAAAAAAGTCTGGTATTGAGTGCTTAGTTCCTTAAGCCCATGTGTGTGGCATGGGAAGGGGGGGATTATGTGTGTGTGTGTGTGTGTGTGGATTCTTTGTTCACCTTGAGGACTTCCTCAAGCAAAATTCTTCAAGCCACCTAGGGAAAATACTTGTGACGATCATAAAAAGTGTCTTTTACAGAGATTGTGATAATGACTTGAACCATTAGAACACTAAAGGTATAAACAATAGCATCCTGTTAAAAAGAGAGTCTTGTTCCCCAAGACCGCATCACAGTCCCTCCACTTTGTTCTCCTTTGTACTACTGCCTACGTTTGTATTCGTTACACCACGCCAGTACCCGGGAAGGCTAAACCCTTCCAAGGTCTGCGTGGTTCCATGAGAGTCTGAGTAGCTCCCTTATATTTTGACCACAATCCAAGCTTTTCTGGTTCTGTTTAGCTAGCATTCCCTTTTTTAGGGATGGTACCTATCGATATATCAGGAAGAGTGTCACCACCTGCCAAAAAAAAAATATCCTTTCTTAGTTTCTTAATTAGATTCAAGAGCAAGGTAAGAGAAGCAGCTGAGTAGGAGGGAATCCCTGTCAGGTCACTCTTCATCTGTCATCTCAGCCCTGGGACAGACTTCAAGTCAAGGGCGTGGACGGCTCGGGAGCAGCCTAGACCACAGTGTAAATGGCTGCGGACCACTAGTGCAAGGGGGCCGGTGCCAGAAAGGGGTAAGCAGCAGGTCTGGGTCGTCCAGACCCTGCATACTGAAGGTTTGCCCTTGACCGGCTCCTGCAAGGTCACTGCTAAAGCTCTTAGAATGTCCTGCCTGATAAGAGGGTCTTTGTTTCCGGGGGAGGGTGGGGGGCCCTGGGCCCTGCCAGATAGGCTACACTCACAACATGATCTTTGGGCCACACAGTATCTGCTTGGTCTCTGGATGGGCTGGAGACCACGTTCAGCCACGTGGGTGGTCAGCCATGCCTTGGTAACGGACCGCCAGCGAGAGCTCTGGACGCCGAGGCCTGGGAGCGTTCCCGCGGGCAGTGCTCCACACATGCTGCCAGACGTCGGTGCCATATCCGCGTGGTTTCACTGCCAGGGGACAACAGGAAGCTCTGCCGCACGTGCTCCGGCCCTTTGCGCATTTCGGCCGGCTCCTTCCACTGCAGCAAACCCTACGCATGACTGCAGCCTCTTCTCTGGCCCCTGAGCCCTCCTCGTGAGTCACTGGATGCGAGGCCCCTGCACTGCAGCACCACACAGGGCACACCTAGAATGCTGGGGCGCAGGCCACCTCCTGCCCCAGCCCTCTGTTCACCACCGTCTGACTCGGTCCAGGCTGCCAGGCTGGCCGCGGAAACCACAGACATTTATTTCTCGCTGTTCCGGAGGCCAGCGGTCTGAGAGTGGGGTCCCTGCGGCGTCGGGTTCCTGATGCGAGTCCTCTTCCTGCTTTGCATATGGGTGCCTTCCCGCTGTATCCTGTGTGCGGCAGAGAGAGATGGAGGAAGCAGGCCACCTCCTGCTTTGTCTCAGGGCTCTAATCCCCTCAGGAGGGCCCGCCTTTCTGACCTCGTCACCTCCCAAAGGGCCCTCCTAAAACCCTCACATTCAGGATTTCACCACAGGAATCTGGAGGAGACACAAGGAGTCCATAGCAACCACTAACCCTCTCACCCTCCCCCACCGAGCCCGCCAGAATTTCCTAAATTTTAACAAAGAGATCTTGGACAGAACAGTTAACTACAAACAGGCTGCCCTCTTGCTTCCATCGGCTAAACTCAATACTCCTGGTTCGCATCTGGAGGAGTTGTTTTAGAACTGACCCAGCCATGCAGACACAGACGGCATCCTTTAGCGACACATACTGTCAATTCCTTTTCTTGCTGAACCTATTTAAATCCTCCAGTTAATAACATCTTTTCAGGTAACATGTTTGTATCCTGTGACCCTTACCCACGAGGCCATATCTTGGAAAAATTTCAACCAGCAAATAAGCATAAAAAGCATTGATTATTCATCCTGTTCTCCGAGACTCAGGTTAGAAAGTTCATTTGATTGCAAAGAAAATTGCATGGGAAGTAGAGTATGTTTTTAAGTGAGAGAAACAGATCACAGCATTACATAGTAGTGTAATCCTGATGTTGTAAACACCGCACGCACATTTGCATGGAAATAAGCAGAGAGGAGAAAACCTTCAGACGCTGACGGTGGGCTCTGGCGGCGGCGGGGACAGAATTCTGGCAACTTTCCTTCTGTGTCTCTCTGTTGAGTTTATTTACTGTCTGACTTTTCTGCCACAAACACGGATTCATCAAGAAAGAAAGGAGGAAATAGTGATAAACAAGTGCGTTATCTCGATGGTCCTGGTTTGTTTTCCTAGCCAGCCTTCTCTGCGAAGGAAGTAGATCACAGCGGTCATGATGGTGACTTTTGTGCCAGTGAGGGCCCGCTGTGCTGTGTTGCAAGAGCATGGGGCTGACCCCAGAGTGGCTGAGAGACTGCGCTCCCGTGGGCAGGGCATGGTCTCTGCCTCCCCAGGACCTGGACCAGCCCGTGTGTGTGGAATTGACTGGGATTCCCCCCATGTCCTTTACTAAACCTTTACCAAACTAGAATGGGGGGCGGAGGGAGCAGAGGAATAAGAAGGGGAGAGGAATTACCTTTTGTTCTATTCGGCAACCTCAAGGGATGGAGTGAGACATGCCCACACTGGGGAGGGCCATCTGCTTTCCGAGGTCAGGGACTCGAATGCTCATCTCATCCAGAAACACCCTCATGGACACACCCAGGAACAACTTTCAATCTGGGCGCCCCATGGCCAGTCACACTGACATAAAATTAACCACCATGGTGTTTCGGTAGATACAGATACAAATATTCAGAGCTCCTTCTCTGTTTGGTATCTTCTTAACCAAGCCTATAAACAGAGTGTGCCTGAAACACAGAGGCTCTTTGTTACCCCCGTTCACACACTATGCTTCCCCCCCCCACCCGAGCTTCGCCCTGTGTTCGAGATGACCATACACGAAAGAAGTGGAAATACAGCCACTCTCCCTTGGGCCAGTCAGCCAGCTTCAGTGGTCCTGTGACTCATCTCTCTGGATGCGGCAGAGAATGTGGTCCCAGGGCTACACGCCACCGTATTCAGACACCCCCATTTCCACGTCTGGGCACCTCACGGGTGGGAGGAAACTCACAGAGAAAAATAGCTACCAAAGATGTAGTAATAATAGATCTAAACTTTGTCTCCTATACTTTAAATGTTTCTCCGAATCAACAGCTTTGTCTGCTCCACTCTGTACTCTTTACTGATTTTTACTCCAAATAGCAGATTTTCTGATAGCCAGGATGCATCGTAGAGAAAAAAAAAACATTCAAACACATTCACTTTTACTGCCCCAAAAAACTTGGTCATAGCACCTGCCTTCCTATTTATAAAATAGATGTGATTTTTATTACACACAAGGTGAAATTTATATATATATTTTTTATTATTATTATTGTCCGAAAGTCACCAAAAAAGAATCACTGGTAACCTCTTTAGTGGCAAATAGGGGAATAAAATGGAGCAGAGACAAACCAATTTGTCCACAGGATGACCCCTCTTCGGTGACCCAACCACTGGTGATTCGCAGAAAAGCTCCAAGGCCATAGCCAAAACAAGGCAGAATGCAAACTTTCCCGGTAACCGGCATCCAAGAACAGGACGTTTCACCCAGGAGCATCCGTAACCCTGGCCAAGTGATTCTTGTCCCTTCCAGCTCCTGTACAGATGTGCCGGCTGCCAGGACAGAGTGCCCATCCTGGGGCACTGCCCATGCATGTCCAGCTGTGCTAATCCCAGCACGCCCTTCCGTGGGGTTCCAGCAAGCCACCCTAAAACGTAGAGGCAGGAAGCGACCACTTTATTATGCTCCCGGGTTCCGTGGGTCGGGAATCTAGACACAGGTCCCCTGGGACAGCCTGTCTCCTGTCTCTGTTCCTCCACCTGGTCTGAGGCCTGAGCTGGGCAAACGTGAAAGCTTGGTGTTCCATGGCCTTTGAGCATTTTTTGAAACACGGCTAGTGCGGCCGAGGAGCTGAATTTCAAACTTTATTAATTCCAGGTGTTAAGTCTAAATGGCCACGTATGGCTGATGGCTACCACATGGACAGCACAGATAGTCAGCTTCACTCCTGTGTCTGGCAGCTGGTGCTGGTACCCCTGCTGGGCTGGCGGCTGGGATGCCTGCCTGTGACCTCTCCCTGCCGTGTCGAGGCAGGGCCTAGTTGGGCTTCCCTGTCCCTTGACAGATGGTTCCAGGAATGAGCCCCCCAGAGACCCAGGGGAGGCAAGCTCACTTTGGAAAAAGCTCCTCCGTTCTAGGCCGTGCACACCCAACCCACTAGGTTGGCACTACCTTCATCAGTTACGTCCAGTGGGTACAGAGTCCATGGGAAATTGGAATCGATCGGAACACAGATTTGAGGCCAAGTTCTGGTGGCCCAGTCCTCGCTAGGTGAAACTAAACAAGTTAGTAAACTCTTCTGTGCCTCAGTGTCCTCAGTGGTGGCTGCCCTTAGCTTACAAGAGTTGTCAAAGATCCAAGATCACTCCACTGTTTTGCTCGCTCATCTCTAAGAAGTGAGTTTTTTTATCTCATTCTTGTTGCCTAATGGTCACGAGGTGGCTGCTACAGATCCAGGCATCATGACCTCAGAAGCAAGAAACAGTGAGGGCAGTGGCAAGAGGTCATTTCCTGTAATGGTTCTCTCATTATCAGCAGAGGAAAGACTTTCGTTGAAGCCCATCAGCGTGTTCCGTTAGGATTATGATACATGACAACCCTTGTGGCAAAAAAAAAAAAAAAAATACCGGAGAGCCAACAACTGTCCATTTTCCATTCTTGAAAGCGGAAGGTAAACTAAAGAGAAGGCAGCTGGGAATGGTTGCTGTCTGGCAGACAACATCTCTTTTTAGTTTGGGCCCATCCTAGGGCTTTACCTCCTCCCAACCCTGGAAAAGTAGGTTGTTCTCATAGCCTGAACCACAAGTTTATATCGAGCGTCTATTAAATGCCAAGCCATATACAAGACAGAGAAGGTTTTTAAGGTTCCTCATGGAACTTACATTTTAGGGAGGATACGTAGGCAAGAAACACATAGACATTAAGGAAATGGGATCGTTTTTAAATTGTGATATACGCCTTCCAGGAAATAAAAGGGGCATGATGGCGTGGCGGTGCCAGAAACATGAATAATTCAGGCCAAAATATAAAAATAATATTTGTGAAAAACGATACTGAACGCCAAGCCTATTTTTCGAAACTCCAGCTGCCTTCTAATTGAAAGTGACAGAGTCACTCTGCCTCCCTCCCGAGATGGCTCTGCACTGCTCCCAGAAATCGTCCTCCTGTCGAAAGAAAGTTTGCTCGGCCCTTTGTGCTCCGCTTGCGAGCACCCCATGCGGCACCATCTGAGAATGAGTTTCATTCTCATCATTCATTTAAGAACATTTGTTTCCTCCGCTCTGGGAGGCCCTGCTTACTGTGCAGCTTTCCTTCTGATGCTTTCCTTTCAATTTTGCTTATTGATCCTATGAAGAATTCTGGTCCTCCTTTGGGGAGTTGGGTTACATTCAACAGTTGAAGAAGAAGAGCCGGGAATGTAAATACAATTGTAGGAAGAAAAAGAACACACGGCGGAAACAGAGGCTTCCTGCAAGAGCGTCTGTCTGCCTTGATGTTATCACTGGGACGGGATGTGCTCGCTCCCGAGGATTGTGTGGCCACTGCAGGTGACTTTCACAGGGCCCACGACAAAATGAATGATAGTCTTAAAGCTATAAGTGACCTTATAAAGCACCTCATGCCGCCTTCCAAGGGCTGCAGAAATCCTGCTACGATGTTCCTGATCAGTGGGCGCTTCGGTTTCCACTGGACCGGGTCCAGTACAGGGAGGTCCCTGTTGAGGAGGGTCCACGTGGGCAACCCTAGTGGGCGTCCGCTTTCTTCCAAACGTCACCCGCGGGTCAGGATCCCCCTGCCTTTCCTCCCATTCCAGCAGGCTTCCCTACTCTCGTGTGCCTGAGCACTGCGTGTGCTCCCGGCTCAGGGAACACAGCTCCATCCTTCCACGGCTCAGCAGCAAGGTTTCAGCAGCCTCGAGGCCCCTTCAGATTGACCCCTTCCTCACCACGTCCACCACTGGACCCAGCCCGAGTCCCCTTTCTGCTGGTTTAGCCTCCCCTTCCGGCCGCCACACTGGCCACATCCTCCAAGGTCCCAGCTCAGCATGCAGGTCAGTGTCTCACAAGGAGCTCCTTGACCTAGG
Source organism: Zalophus californianus (assembly GCF_009762305.2). NCBI lineage: Eukaryota > Metazoa > Chordata > Mammalia > Carnivora > Otariidae > Zalophus > Zalophus californianus. Next base: position 110,602,680 of record NC_045604.1, on the reverse strand, counting down.
CGGCCGCATCCCTCCTCCTCCCGCTGCCCCCACTTGCTCCACTGCTGTGGGTCAGGCCCACTGTGTCTCAGGCCTTTGCTCAAGCTGTCCCTCTGCTTGGCGTGCTTATCCTACATCACCCACGTGGTGCCCTTGTTCACCTGTTGGGAGGCCCATTCCAGTGTCACATCATGAGGAAGGTCCTTCCTGACCCTTTCATTTAAAATTGCAACCTCACCCCACCCCCACAGGCCCTAGCCCACTTCCCTATGATCTAGCATACTGCTCAGTGAATTGTATTACTTTATTTTGTGTCCCCCCCACCCCAGAATGCCAGTTACCTGATGGTGGGTGTCATGTCCATTTGGTTCTTGCTGTATCCTGGCATCCAGAGCAGAGCTGAGCATACAGTAGGTGTTTCCTGGACATTTGTTGAATAAACCCTCCTCTACCAAATTACTTCCTGTGGGCACTTTAGCCTTTACTACACAAATATCTTGAGTTCCTTCATCCCTTTCCCATATGACGTGCTTTCCAGACCCAGCCCCCACCACATCACCATTCTCTTTAATTTGTCAGTGTCTCTTTGAAATGTAAAGGAGAAATGGAACTCCACTCCAGATGCATTCCAGAAAACGGACATTTTACTGGTGGTATCAGTTCCTGTGATTAGGGACCGATTTATCCATTTACAGCAACTAGTATTGCTGCTTGAGCATTACATAGCACTTGGCCTCAAATTAGGCTTGTGATTAACAGAAACTCACGGATCTTCTCCACAAAAAGTGTTGCCAAGTGGCATCTGTCTCTCCTAACCTGCATGGCTGCCTACTTTAAAGTTCTTGAAAGGGATCGACATCAGACATGGGCCTTCGCTCGCTTCCCATGAGAGCCTGCATCTCCCTCCAAGTGCCAGGTGAGCAGAGGGCTCAGGGCTTAGCCCCGTGCTCCCCTCTCTCTCAATCAGAGGTATTAGGAATACGGCCACGGATGTGAAGTTGTCACTGTGGTTCCTGACACATGCCCTGGGACCCGCTGACCTGTAAATATCGATCTCCCTCCTTCTCTGCAGCAGCAAGCCAGTGATAGAGCCCCGTTCTAAGAATGATAACTAGTACACATGTGAGGTTTTCATCCAATGCTTGGATCATTCAAGAGATCGATATTCACCCCTGGTCACACGCTGGTCATTGTGTCTGTAGGTGCCCCAGGCTCTGGTGATGGTGACGCAAAACCGCCAGGTTCCCTCCCTTCTGAGCCCCCAGACAGCTCCACCCCATGGACCGAGAATCCTGATCTAAATTCATGATCAAGGGGGGATGTTCCATGCCATACTTCAGACTTGGGAACCGTGAGTGCATATCAACTATGTTGGTCCGAAGTTTCTCATTTCCATACCAGCGACAGTTCCAGGAAATTTATGGACCTGGAACTTACTGAGCAGGGGAAATAGATGCAGTCCCACGTAGCCTACAGCTGGGCCAGGACTCTCGCACTGCCGCTGATGACATAGGGCTTACTTGGGCACGACCTGTTACATCCTAGCTCTTCAGCTTCCTACCCCCCCCCCCCCGCCGCCGCTACTGGGTGTTCTTGCAGCAGCGCCTCCCGCAGAGTGCTCTCTGGGCCCGCTGCGTCTTGGCGCAGACAGCTGCTGGGCGGAACACTGTGCCCCTCCTAGAGAAGAGGCTTCGCAAGATCAGCGTCAGTGGTGGACATCTAGCCCCTGTGGCCACGGGTCCCTCCTGGCAGCCGGCACCGGGCAGTTGCCCGCACACACCCCTCTCCTGCCTAAACAAGAGGGCCCTGTCCCCTCACCCCAAGAGGACCGATGCAGCAGTGGGGTGGGCCAGGTGCCTATGACGCACGTATGACACACGTGTGATGCACCCCGAGCAGAGGGTAGGCACCGAGTCTGCAGGAGGGGACGTACTCCACACGAGGCCATCCGCAGGCGCAGGCGTAGCTCTCTGGCCCTGGTGAGGACGTGCCCCCAGCCCAAGTCTGAGCTCATGAGGCAGAGCCGGCGTGGGAATGCCACCCACAGGGACTGCCCTTCCTGACGGAACCATCTAGAAGGCACTATTCTCTTCAAGACTGTGGAGAAACAGGATATTTTCTAAAGTGCCTCCTGATAATAAAACACTGCTTGTTACATCAGCATAGTTGAAGTTCATCTCCCACGGAGATTCAATTAAGAGTGGAGAAACCGAAGATGCTTAGATTTCAGGTAGGCTCTACTCACAAGCGCATTCTTATAATTTCTAATTTTCAAAAAAGAAAATTGTTTTTCACCCTGCCAGTGTGTGTAGTGAGGACACAGAAACTCCTCTCAATGTTCACCATCAGTGCTAAGCTAGAAGAAGCCGGCCCCCACGGGCTAAAGCCCTGGGAAGTAAGAATAAGACTCAGTTTAAGCTTTTTTGAAGACTCAGTTTGAGCTTTTTTCAAAACTGGGACGTTCGCTTAACCATCATGTAGGAAACACAGATTCCCGTCACATGATGAGGGGTGGCTGAAGGGGTGGCTGGAGGATGTATGCACCTGCTCACATTCCTGAGTCTGGGTTAGGGCCCATAGCGTTGGTAATGTGCCCCTTACCGCCAGACACACACATTCTGTATGTGACTGGAAGTCAGCTCTGCCTTCCCAGGCGTCCATAACATTTGCAGATGTCCTGTAACGTTTTTCCCACGTCACCTTGTATACTAGTTATTTGCGGGCATGCCTTATCTTCCCTAGGAACATACTGAGCCCTTGAAGACAGAGAATGTCTTCCATCTGTGTTCAGCCGCCACGGTGCAGCATTCATAATCAGGCCTTGCAAGTGTTCGCTAAAGAAATGAGTAGGATTCCTACTAACAGGAACTCGGTCTTGAATACCAAAACCGATGGGTCACTTGGGAAGGGCACTGCTGGTTCTGTCATGAGCCATAATGGGAAGAGACTGGACCCACAATGAGCACCATGGGGTGAAGACCATCACAGAGTCCATGGCGAGAGATGTGTGTACCCATGTAGCCCCGTATTGACTCAGAAGTCAGGGTAGGGGGTGCTCCTGGGTGGTTCAGTTGGTTAGGTATCTGACTCTTGATTTCAGAGCGGGTCTTGATCTCAGGGTCATGAGTTCAAACCCCGCACTGGGCTCCATGCTCAGCACGGAGCCTACTTTAAAAGAAAAAAAAAAAAGTTCTCAGATCCCATTTTCTAAATTGTTCCCTATGACCCTTTCTCTGCTAGGACAGGGTCGTTTCTTGGTGGATAAACAATGAATAAACATGAGCAATTTTTTTTTTTTAAGATTTTATTTGTCGGAGCACAAGCACAAGCAGGGAGAATGGCAGGCAGAGGGAGAAGCAGACTCCCCGCTGAGCAGGGAGCCCGATGCGGACTCAGTCCCAGGACCCTGGGATCATGACCTGAGCCGAAGGCAGACGCTTCACCGACTGAGCCACCCAGGCACATGAGCAGTTCTTAAGCAAAATGTGATGTCAGTTTTTCCAGTAGGTTCCAGATTACTCCATATCCAGTAAGGAAACCAAAAACTCCCAGACTACAGTTTTGTACTTCTTTTAAACAAGTCTACACATTTTATAAAAAATCAAAAGCAAAGTTAAATTGTATTCTTTCCTGTCTGTCGGTTCTTAAACATTAGAAGCTCCTTGCACCGTTAAATACGCTTAGGAAACTAAAGCAATCAGATTCATATTTTTAGAATACACTCAATTTTTCCAGGTTGAATCAAAAGTTGAAAGTAGACAGGAGGGGGCGCCTGGGTGGCTCAGTTGGGCGCCTGGGTGGCTCAGTTGGTTGAGCGACTGCCTTCGGCTCAGGTCATGATCCTGGAGTCCTGGGATCGAGTCCCGCATCGGGCTTCCTGCTCAGCGGGGAGTCTGCTTCTCCCTCTGACCCTCCCCCCTCCCATGCTCTCCCTCTCTCTCATTCCCTCTCAAATAAAGAAATAAATAAACCTTTAAAAAAAAAAAAAAGAAAGAAAAGAAAGTAGACAGGAGGGATTGTTTCTAATACTTAAATGCAGACCCAGGGAGAACCGGTAGGTTTTCTCAAAAGCAGAAAGCTGGACAGGTGGTGACCTAGCTCTCAAGGAAACCGTCCAGAAAACATTCTGATTGGGGAAAACAGCCACGAGGGCCTGCCACTCCTGACACGAAGCTCCCCGACAGCTGAGCCCCTCTCCTCGCTGTTTCCCAGCCCAGCGAGGGATGAAGGTGTAGCTGGTGGCACGGAGGGTGAAAAGGCAAACAGCAAGCATTCCCCCGGGTGGTTTGAGCCTCATCCTGCAGGAAACACCATTGGTGAAGGTGAAACCTCTCAAAGGTCAGGCGGGCCAGGCTGGGGGCTGGTGTGATCGGGGAAACCCTGGATTCCAGACGAAGCAGAGCAGGTCGGCACTCGAAGGGGCCACGGATCCTCTTCTTGTCACTCTGTTTGGTGTTCTCTGTATTCTTCTGCTTGTTCTCTGGTGCTTCGGAAATGGCGGTGGGGAAATTCTGGAAGTTCTAATGGTGTGTCTCTCGCGAGAAAGGTATTGACCTGAACCTCAGATGTGGTGCTCCTTAAAAATCTGAGCACCTTCTCAAGTAGTGTTCGTAGCACATTCGAGATGAGCTGCTTGCAGCCACAAACCTGGGCTATCTAAATGGCGGGGAGACGTGCCCGTCTGATGCTCTGAGCAGGGAAGCAGATTAGGAAAGGGAGAAAACCATTCCTGAGGGCTTGGTTTCAGGGATCCTGAAAGACAGGAGACACCCCCTGTGGTGGACACTGGGCTGTGCTTGGGGAGCCTCAGCTGCAGAGTCCGTGCCTTCCTGGGGGCTCTGCTTCTGGGGATGGAGCTCCGGGCGGTCACCAGGGCCACCTCAGCCCGGAGAGGGGTGCTCCAATAGACGCGCTCATGCCAGGGCCCCTGGGCTTGCATGGCGGCCGGACTCTCCCTACTTCCTCCCGTTCCCCTCCCAGGTGCTGGGCTCCGGTGGCCATCCCACCCACAGCTTCATCTCTGCCTGCTTCTGGAGACCCCAGGCGGTTCCCCTGGCCACTGGGGTGGGACTTTTGTCCTTTTCAGCTCAAATGGCTCACGGGGCCAAAAGAGCTACCTTTTCTAGGTCAGAGACCCTTGTCAAGTGACAAAAGTAAAACAGTTGAGTAGCAAGTTTGATATTCTTCATTCCGGGGAAAGCAGTCCACGGGGTGAGGGAGTGCCATGCCTCACAAGCAAAACACGGCTCCCAGGGGGCTCGGGCAAGAGCGCGTTTTATAGAGTTTTATAGAGCCTCAGCACGAGGAGGAGACAGGGCCTGATGGACTAAGAGGTTGGAGATTTCCTTATAAGGCTAGCGGGTCAACCCCAGGGATTAAGGAACAAGCATGTGGCGTAACCCCGATTCGCTGGGATTGCATATCTGACCTTATTTAGACTGAGGAAATCATGAGTTCCTCGGCAGCTGGGGACAGGCTGGCTCGTATCCTGCATTTCTGGTCAAGCGGAGCATTTCTAGGGACGGGAGCGTTATTCAACTTGTGGTTGGCTGACAAGGCGTCCCAGGCAGGAGTGGCTCCATCCTGGACCTAGAAATTTATTTCAACACCCTTTCAAGAAAAAGGTGGAAGGCTACATTTCCCCCAGAAGAATGTACGTGAGCACATGCAGTTTTCGCCTGCAGTTTCAGGGAGTCCGGAGAACCTCTGAAACCCACCTGTGAAATCCTGAGAGATGTGGCCCCAAGTGCAAAAATCCCTGCCCTAACCCTAGCTTGAGTAAAACCCGTAAATTCCTCGGACTCTGGGCATCACTAGCCGTATGTACTGATGAAATTTGCCTCTTAAGGTAGATAATTGAGGAGCCAGGATAAGCCATGAATTCTGGATAAGCCTGGAAGGGATGGCGACTCTTGAATTAGGAAAATGAATTTCTCACTTGTCTAATGGTCTCCTGTCCTTCCGGAAAAGCCCACATAAGAGACTGATGGACAGAACTGGCTGAGTAGCAGATGGAAGCACCTTTATTCTTTCCTGGCTCTTCAGACTCCTTTCCTCCTCACCCCCTGATGAAGTCTCAGGCAGATCACACAGACGTTTGGGTCACTTCCAGAAGCTATCAACAAGCAGCACTTGTTTTCAGGGATAAAGTATAAAAATGTGCTAATGTCATTGACTCTAAAATGTCTTTCCTCCATCAGCTGAGCTGCCTTTAGGATCAAAAACCATCTATGGGAAGGAGAAAGGCCCTTTGTTTCCTCTTCCTTGTTTGGCCTCCGCACACACTCACCGGCTGTTACTGTCGGTCCCGCAGGGTCAGGCTCCGTGGGGAGAAGGGGAGAGAAGCCGACTCTTGGCTGGGACAGTCGTGATCTGGGCTGGAGCACCCTGCATGTGACAGATGCTCTGAGGGGTGTTTGGGGGTTCCCCTAGATATTCCTGCAGGAAATCCCCCACTACACATCCCCAACCCCAGCAGTGCCTCCTCCATCTGACTGCTTCCAACAACCCCAGACTTCTTGCAGTCCACCTGTCCGCTGAGTCACGTTGCTTACCGGTCAGCCTTCCTAGGATGGGAGTCACCTTCCAGGTGGCTCACTGCTTGAGCCCACATTTGGTCACTGCCCACTCACCACCAGCAGCACAGGGCACTTGGTCCTCTCCCCATTGACATGGGTACAGCCTGTTCCTCATTCTCTGCCCGCCACCAGGGGAGCGCTCCACAGCACCGTCACCTTGCAGTTCTCGGGAGGGGCTCTGATACCCACCCACTCCACGTGGCTGACGTCAGGTTCCCCCACGTGTTCTTGCCAAGGCACACCAACCCTCTCCCGCTCCAGAGAACCCCTCCCCTGCCCATCTCCTCGACCCCCATGTAAATTCTCTGCCTTCTCTCGTACGGGCTGATGCTGACAGAACCACCGGACAACATCCACCTGTCTGGCAAAACTCTAAGACCGAAGATTTCCGTGTCCGCGTCCTGTGACAACTCTGTGACCTAGTCTTTAGAACAAAGTCCACCGATATCCTTTATTTCCTTTTAAATCGTGAGCCATGTGGGAATAAGGACAAGGATGCCCCCCTATCAGAAATTCCAGCATCTAGATCTGTGTAACTGGGAGCACCCATTAAATAGTTTTGGCTAATCAGGAATACTTTGAAATGCTAAATGAGTCTGCCCATCTGCGCCAAGGCCCCGGGCAGAATATACATCAGGGAAACATCCTTTCCAAGGGCAAAACCGTCCAGAGCAGGGTGACCGCCCTTTCTTTGAAAGAAACCTTGCATCCAAAGGCAGCTGCCTGGGACTCTGGAAAGCAGCCGCACTGAAACTATTTTTGGAAAACCTAAAATCACAGAACCTCAAACTTCCAGAGGAAGACCATGAGTTACCTAAAACAGATGTTTCAGGGAAAGGAGTAGAAACGTCCTGCCCTCACTTTCTGACAAGCCATCATGGCTCAAAGCGTGTCGCGGGAATGCACCCCGGGATACCCGTCCTTGGGGGTACCGTGGGGCCTCGCCCCACTCCTACAAGTCACAGAAAACCCACCAGCAGAATGTGGTTGCAAAAAATGCCAAGACTGACTGCTGTCTCCACCCGAGCCTGAGACCTAGTGAACACGGAAGGTCATGATGTGAAGGTCAAATTCCAGCTCCGACAGAGCACACAACTGTGAAAGAATGCAGCCAGGTGGACTGGTTACAAAGAAAGCTGGTTTCTAAAGGGGAGGGGGGTGGGGGATGGGTTAGCCTGGTGATGGGTATTAAAGAGGGCACGTACTGCGTGGAGCACTGGGTGGTATACGCAAACAATGAACCAGGGAACACTACATTAAAAACTAATGATGTGATTTATGGTGATTAACACAACATAATAAAATTAAAAAGAAAGCTGGTTTCGGATGCAATGAAAAGTTTCATTTTGAGATATGCAGTGAGGAAGGCAGTTGTATTAACCTGATACACATTTAAAAATCAACTATTAGAAAATAGAGGTCCCACTGAACTCGATTTAACGAGCAGATAAAAATTATTTGGAATTTGTCTTTGTATTTCTGTTGAAATCCATACTTAAAAGAGTGTGTGTGTGTATTTTTCTCAAGTTTACTAATTTTTTTTTTTTGTGGTGTGATTCTCACCCTTCATTTGCTTGATAGTTAAGTGTTCACGGCATGATTCGTACACTAACCTTTGTGATAGCTCTGAGTGGCACAAAGAGAGGTTTCTGTCTCTCGAAGTCCAGGTTGTATCCAGACAGCCAAGTGCCGGCTAGCACCTCCAGAACGCTGGGCAGTGGGGTTTGGTGAGAACACGGTAGGCTTGGCCGGCCTGCGGTCTCTATCCAACTACCCGCCCTGCTGGGTAGCCAAAGGCAGCCACAGATGCTACGTAAACCAGTGGGCGTGGCTGTGTTCCGACAAAACCTTACTTATGAACCCTGAAATTTGAATTTCACACAGTTTTCATGTGTCACAAAATACGATTCTTCTGGGTTTTTGTTTTGTTTTTGCAAACATTTAAAAATGCAAAAACATTCTTGGGGGTACCTGCGTGGCTCAGTTGGTTAAGAGTCTGCCTTTGGTTCAGGTCATGATCTTGGGGTCCTGGGATCAAGCCCTGCATCAGGCTCCCTGCTTAGTGGGGAGTCTGCTTCTCCCTCTCCTTCTGCCCCTGCCAATGCGCTTGCTTGCTCGCTCTTTTTCTCTCTCACAAGTAAATAAAATCTCTTAAAAAATGCAAAAACCATTCTTAGCTCACAGTCTCTACAGGTGTGTTCAGGTAGGGTTTGGCCAACAGGCCCCATCACACCGCGAGGGTGGGTAGTACTGAAGCCGACCCCTCGTCAGTGAAGAAACTGAGGCATGAAGAGTTTGAGTGACTTCCGAAGGTCAGCCAGCCACGAACGGCAGAGCAGGGATTGGGTCTGCCTGTGGAGCCCAGCTTCTGACACAGCGTTAGACTGGCCCTGGCTACTGTATATATTGTGTGTTTATCGATCGCTTCGCCACCTCCAGCATGATGTCATTAATTCATATGAAATTCTCTTCCAAGTGCTATATTTTATTCCTGACGCCTCCAAAGCTTTCCATTACCGAACTTATTAACCACAAAGCAGCCGTTTGCGGTTGGTCGAGCAAATCGCCCAAAACAGTTGATAGTTGATTTTCACCGACCCCAGGCTCGGAAGACATGATCATTGTAATTACTTTCATATTTATTCCCATCCTACAATGTCTCTACAAGAGTTTTAGGTAACTAACAGCACTATAACCTCATAAATTAATGAAGATGTTATAAATGGGTGATGTTAAATCTTTAAATATAAACCGAAAGACCTGGGCATGCTCTTGTAGGGGTTATTATGTTACTTCTTTCTCTTCCCAACATGGAACAAGCAAAATAATTCACCCACAGGAAAAGCCAAAGGTGGGCTTGTCAGGCTTCCAAGCCACGCACCCCGAGTTCTGGAAGGTGCTGACAACTCCTTCCCATGAATATTTCCTCACTGCCGCTCTGTGCTCTTTTTGCTCTAGCAATTTGAGAAATTCCAGAAAATTACTGAATACAACCTATATACTCAGGGAGCTTAATGACCACTGAAGAAATCTATTCTGGATGAATCCATCACCTAAGAAATGTCACTGCAGTCACATTTGCTTCTGTCTTTAAGTTTCCAGAACACATCCGGTGGCAGTCTGCCACAGGACCTTTGCAGCTGTTTCTCCCCCTGCTCAGAACCATCTTTCCTTTGCAAGGCGAGCTCCTTCTCCCCCAGGTCTTGGCCTGAGAAACCCGCCCTCAGCTCTTACATAAGGCGTTTTCCATCTGCTGGTCTGTTTCACTGCCTTTTCTCCTTTGTAGCCGTTCACAGTCTGTAATTACATGATTTATTCATGGTTTACAACAGCTTTCTCTGTGTGCTTCTGTACGCTGCAAGCCTAGAGGGGATCACGCCTGCTTCTGCCTCAGCACTGTTTCCCTGGCAGCTTGCAGGGTGGCATCTTGGAAACACTGGAGAGAGACTTGGGAGAGGTTAGCGAAGGCACCCATGTTGGCAGATTGGGCCTCCAAGAAGGTCCCCAGAGGCCACCAATGGAGATGATATGTGCAAGAGGTGAGGGGCTCTGGAGTAGAGAGCAACTTTCACAAGGCAGGAATGTGGCTCCCTCTCTCTTCCCTCTGTCTTGATACCTTCTTGGATTCTTTTCTCCTTTGTCACCCTTGGTCAGAACCTCCCATCTGGGGAATGCCGTTGGGGTGCATTTGCCAACTTCTCCACCTCCCGCAAGCACCCGTGTGTCCCCATCCCGTCTGCCCATTTGTTCTGAATTCCCTGCGTTCGATCTGAGCTAAGACACAAAAGTTAGAAGAAAAATAAAAACAGTGAATGGATTGGGGAATATATTTACACGTGTGCTCTCCTAGAGATGGGCTGAAAGATCATTTCAAATAATTACCGCCCTGATAATTGAGCAGATGGCAATCACCAAATCAGGCAGTTCCCCGCCAGTCGGCGTCTCTGTAGCTAATTCACCTTCATGCCTGGGCAATTTGTTCTAACTAGATTATATTTCATGATAGTAACCTGTATTCTGCGCTTCTCGGGGCACCCCAGAAATGGACTTTCCAAAGGGTTTGGTGTCCCACAGAAAGCTCTCCTACAGAAGCTAGGAGAACGGGCCTGGGCCCAGAGACCTGACATGGGCTGCTTGAGGGATCATAACGGTAGCCAATCACGCCTCTTTTCAAGGCTGTCTCTGTGTCTGTGCTGGAGCCGTGCCTCCCCCAGGGCTGCCCTCCTCAGTGGTGTCACCCGGTGTCCCCTGACACCTCCTGCTATACAAAGGATGAGCGCTCAGACCATCTCGGCCCACGTTCTGGTGAATCGAATCCAAAGAGAAAAGCAACCTGATTATGGCCACCATGCTTCTTAATCTGTCATCCTGGCAACCCACCGCCCCCCTTACCCTTTTCTGCCTTTCAGTTTGGTCCTTTTTATAAGAATTCTGAGGGAGTTTCCTACCTGTGCAAATTCACCTCTTCCCGGGAAGCCCATCACCCTCCCTGGCAGGTGCTCCCTCTATGAATGCGTCGTTACTTTTAGGCAGGGATGTGAATAGTCCATTTACTTGGAGGAAATTAGAGGCGAGGATTGAAGCAACGGCGTATAATCACTTAATTTGGAGCAGATCCAGGACTGAATATAAGCACCTTTGATTTTAAGGAAAAAAAGCAATTAAAGGCAGTTGGCAGAAAGTTCTTTCAAGTCCATGAAGTCATTCAATCAGTCCATAAAAAATGACTAGCTTTTGAAAGCATAATTTGGCCCCAAGTGAGAAGAGAAAAAGAAAAAAAAGACTGGCACCCGCAAGAAGGAAAAACCAACACCAAACATTAGTGGATGATCTCATTGGTTTTCTGGTTCCATCTGTTTTCCTGTCATCCTGCTTCTCCAGCACACTCCAAGTCTGCCACTCTCCGGCTCAGCCAGCACCTCGGCCCCTCTGAGCATCCAGCGAGGCCCCACTTCACAGTGGGGTGGGGTGGGGCGAGGACTACAGGGCTGGGCGCTCGCTTTCCCCGCCCGCCCGCCCGCAGCTCCAGCGCAGCCCGGGACACGCTGCCCACACTGACTCCTGGGCTAGTGACGTCAGGAGCAAGGGGGGGGGCTCTCTGTCATTCCAGGGCATGGAGACCCTCGCAGACCCCGTTCTGAAGTGTGGTTAGCTGCCTGCAAGAGGGAGCGTGGGCAGAACACCAGTGCAGTATAAACGTCACAACCTCGCTTGGAGGCGAATAAGTCCTAGGAAAAGGCCGCAGTTCCGTCCCGGCACAACGGCCGCATCCTTCCTCTGTCTCATCCCAGACTGCTTTGAATCCCTTACTTGTGCTCACAGCCCAAGCTCAGCTGCCAGGTGCTGCTTCCCTGAGTGCCCCCCGAGCCCCACCTTGAGGGGACTCTCCTTTTCCTGCTCAAAGTTGAGCCCTGATTACAACTGAGTTATAACCATCGCATGTCACGCTGCCCTTAGAGGCCCATGTGCCTTCCCTGAAACCCTTGGGCCAGATGTGTTTCGGAATTCAGAACTTTGCGGCTTTCAAAAGATAACGCACTGCATATGTTCTGTATTACATTAAAAACCCCGAAGGCTCCAGGGGCAGCACCCTGTAATCAAATCCATTAATATTTCCGCAGGAAAACACATGAATATTCAGACTAAGTGGGTAAAATAATGATTATAAATAGCCTCTCATCAGTTCAGGTCAGGTTTTGCAACCAAAAAGAGTTCCAGAAACGTTCAGTGTGCAGAACTTTTGAATTTCAGAGTTACATGTGAGGGTAGTGGACCTGTATTTACATATCTTTCTACCCTACCAGGCTGAACACCAGGAAGGGGATGCTGGCTCCCTAGCGGTCCATAGAAGCTGAAGCCTCGGTACCCTGTGTGACTAAAGCAATGATACCGAAAGTAAAAGGAAGTGTTGAGGAATCAAAATAAGTGCCCCCTCCCTTCTCCAGAGTGCTACCCCTCCTTGGGCAACAGGCTGACCTGACAGATAATCCGAGGCTGCGTCCACTTCCGCAAAGGGCCAGATAGTAGTTTTCCGCTTTTGAAGCCAGTCTCATTTGCAATGTTTTAACTCCGCCATCATAGTGCAAAAGCAGCCTTAGAGGACGTGTACATAAATGGGTGTGTCTGTATCCCAATAAAACTTTATTTATAATGACAAGCTGAGGACCACAGTTGGCCTGCAGGCCACATTTGCTGACTCCTGAACAAATCCACAAATGTCTTACTTGATGATTAACACTTGTTCAGCAGATAGGGATTCTGTCCCGTGATGAGCCCCGTTCTCCGGGCTAGAAATTCGGCAGTGACTAAAACACGAGTTTTCGCCCTTGTTGAGATTATAGTCTAGCGGAGTCCAGGAGTTAGATTAAATTCTTCGGATCGTCTCAGCTCCGTGCTCTACTTCACCTTTATAAAAGTGGACCTTGGCCAAAGATCTTAATAGACACCTCCACAAAATATTTGCAGATGGCAAATAAGCATATAAAAGATGCTCCACACTGGGTGTCATCAGGGAAATGCAAGTTAAAACAACAGTGCGATTCCATTGCACGTCTAGTAGAACGGCCCAGGTCCAGAACACGGGCAACTCCAAATGCCGCCGAGGATGTGGAGCAAAAGGAACTCTCACGCACAGCTGGTGGGAATGCAAAGTGGCGCAGCTGCTGCGGAAAACAGTCTGGCAGTTTCTTACAAAACCACATACACTTGAAAAAAAAAAAAAAAAAAAAACCACATACACCCTCACCAGAGGATCCAGCAGTGGCGCTCCTTGGCAATTTACCCAAACAAACCGGACATTTATGTCCCTACGAAAGCCTGCTCAGAGATATTTATGGCAGCTTTATTCATAATTGTCCAAACTTGGAAGCAGCCAAGATGTCCTTCAACAGATGATGGATAAACTGTGGTCCATCCAGACAGTGGAATATTCTTCAGTGCAAAAGAGAAATGAGCTATCAAGCCATGAAAAGAGATGGAGGAAACCTCAATGCGTGTTTTTAAGCAAAAGAAGCCAGTCTGAGAAGGCTTCATCCTGTATGATTCCAACCCTGTGACATTCTGGAAAAGGCAGAACTATGGAGACAGTAGAAAGATCAGTGGTTTCGTGGGTGGGGGATGAGGGAGAGATAAATATGCAGAGCACAGAGGATTTCTAGGGCAGTGAAAATGTTCTGTGTTATATTACAGTGATGGATACACGTCATTATCCATTCGTCCAAACCCATAGAACGTACACCACCGAGGGTGAACCGTAAGGCAGACCATGAGCAATGATGACGCATCGGTGTAGATCCATCCTCGGTCAAAGATGTGCCATCCTGGTGAGTGATGTTGAGAATGGGGAGGCTGTGTTGGGGGCGGGGGGCAGGGAGCATATGAGAAACCTCTGCCTCTCCCTCTCAGTTTTGCTGTGAACCTAAAACACTGAAGAAAGTTGTCTTCAAAAAAGAATTGTTGGCCCGTAGAGTCGATCTTCCTTATCCACAGATTCCAAATTTCCGACTTTGCCTATGCACTAAAACCTACGTGTAACGTCAGAATAACCTCCTGCAGAGCTTTGGGTATGCAGGACACGGACACGTGCAGAGCAGTGAGAAGACAGGATTCACACATTGCACACACTCTTGGCTGTGGCCGAGCCAGCCAACCCTCTCTCTGCCTCTAGCTCGGTTCCCATAGTTCAAATAAGCGTCCTTCCTGCATCTAGTGGGTGTCATGGTTTTTGCATTTTTGAGCTCTTTTCTGTTTAAAATGTCCCCAAAGCACAGTGCTAACGTGCGTTCCTGTGTGCCTCGAGGCTGTTTGCAGGGAAGACATGCAAGTTAAGCTTCATTCAGGCATGAGTTACAGCACTGCTGGCTGTTAATGAATCAACAATATATATTAAATAAGGTGTCTTTAAACAGAAATACACATAAAACAAGGTGACGTATTGATCGGTTGATGAAAATGTTGTGACCAGAGCCTGGCAGCGACGCAGGCCAACTTCCCTCAGGGAGCAGGGGTTCGGCGTTCACTAACTCAGAGTTCATGGTGACTTAATAAAGCATGGACCCCAGAAGAACCCAAATCAGCTGTATTTGTTAATAGCATTCTTTCATTGTTTAAATCTCGCCCTCATCCATAGTTATAATTCTTCATTTGTAACATGACCATTGTAACAGTCTCGCCAGAAATTTGTCTGTAATGGTTAGTGTGGTGTGGGGTTTTTTTCCCCCTCCCCAAAGAATCAACTTTTGGCTCTTTTTATACTTCCAAACAGATTTCTTCTCTAACCCACAAGTTACTTAGCAGGGTGTTACTAAATTCCCAACTGGTGCGCGTGTTTTAATTTGTCTTTTTGTGTTAGCTTCTGACTTAATGGCGATGTGGTCGGAGGACGTGGGCCACGTGAAAGCCATCCATCCCGTAGGCCTGGTGGAGGCTACCGTGCGCCTCCCCCCTCCGCTGACCGCCCGTGGGCACGCGAGGCAGCTCTCCCCCGGCCCTGCCACTGAACGCGGAATTCCACGCGGTCCGCTAGGCCAGTGCTGAGATCTGTGCTGCTCTCCCATGTCCTTGCTTATTTTTGTCTCATTAACCTCCAGTCATTGGAGTCACGGTAAAAGGGGACTTGTCCATTTCCCCTGCCACTCTGTCCATTGTTAGCCTCCTCCATGGGGGGTTGCTCTGTTAGGTACTCCACTCCACTCCAGTGGCCATATCTTCTTGCTGAATGGAACCTGTGGCCATTATGCAGAGCCCGGCTCCGTGCCTTATCACGCATTTCGCCTTCAGTTCTACCCTGTCTGCCGTTTACCTGAGCACGGCAGTCTTTTGGGGCGTATATTACCGACGAGTCTTTTCCTCCATCGTTTTATTTTCAACCTCTGTGGGCCTTATGCCTTAGATGTGCCTCTTAAAGACAGGAGACAGAGTGGGAAACCTGAGAGCAACCTCCCCCGCCCCCAAAGCAAGCCCTAAAGCCCCCAGCTACTACGGACAGCGCCTGGATTGAAGGAGGGGTCTGTGTGCGATTCCCCAGACGGAATCACAGGCACCGTGGCGAAGAGCAGGTTTGACTGACTCCGCTGGAAGGGCCGGAGGAAGCCACTTGTCACGCCTTCCATCTGCCTTTACCTCTCCTTTTCCTATATTCCGGCTCTGTTTGTGTTGCCTTCGCTTTCCACAGGGTCAGACATGCGACTTGGGGGTCAGAGGCTGAAGGGGACCTAGGAAGAAAAGATAACCCAGAAACACAGTGGAAAGCCCTCCCCGTCGGGGCGGAAAAGTGCTCCCTTCCCGAACCCATTGATCCTACAGGGCCCTGTGAAGTCCAGTGCGCACATAAATCACTTCACAAGTTCCTTATTTGCCTGTGATACCCTCTCTTTCTAAACCTGAAGAAACGAGGTCAGAATGACACTACTCACATACCCACAGAAACAAGGCAGGGGCGAAAGTGGTGAAGGAAGCAGCCTTAACCATGAGGGAACGGTGGAAACTGTGTGAGCCTACAGGCTGCTCGTTTGCAACCCTAGGAATTTCCCAGCTGTTCAGAGGAGGTCGGTGCTGGTTTGCTGAACACCCCACTATCGCGGGTCAGTGCGGGCTGGTAGGAGACGCCTGGGGTGTGCAGACCAAGCTCGAGCCAAAGTCTTACGAGAGACACAGTAGCACCTCTGCCCCTCCCCCTGCACATGTACGTCTGTCCCTCCTGAGGGGCCAGAGCTTACAACAGGGAAGGGAGGGACTGACGGACACTAGCTGAAAGGACCAAAACTTAGAGTTTTTGATGGAGGACATCAGCCTTTTGGAACCAACTTAAAACTTGAACAGCCTTGGACATGAAGAGAGACTCAGATCCATTATGTATTTGAATTGTGACATAACCATCTAATCAAAATAATGCACAGTGTTTAGAGAAGACATTTACGGCTGGGCCTTTGGAAGTCAGTGTACCCATATATATCCAGGACTTGATTCAAAAAAGTTTACATTTGACCTAAAAATTCCACACATGGCCATTTGTCTTCAGGTCATAAGGGGACCACTGGACATACACAAATGTATGAGGATGTTAACAGCATTGCTCTTTATAACCAGAAAATCAGAAAATAATCTAAATTGATAGAAAACTGATAAGGCAAATCACGGCATATCCTTGCAAAGGAATACTTTGCAGCCGCTAAAATTATGCCACAGATCAGCAGTTACTGACCAGCAAAGTTGGCCATGTTGCATTAGGTGAAAAAAAGCAATATGATACCTTAAAAAAAAAAAAAAAAGGAAATGCATGTACAAAATTACCTAGTATTTGTACTAGGTACAAATGTCTGCGAAATTATTCATCAGGATGTCAACAGCGGTTATTTGAATGTTAGGATTACTGGCAATCTGTATTTTCTTTGTGCCTTTTTATATTTTGTAAGTTACTTAAAATAAACACAAATCGTTATAATGGTTTATAAAAAGAAGGTTCCTAAAGAGCCCATTGTGAAAGCTCTTCAGCATTTTAAATGAATAATTGATCATTTAGCGGCTCAGGTTTACTCTTAAGTTACGAGTTCCCAAAGAGCGGGGAGTATTTTCACTCCCGTTCCTCCCCCCGGCTCCACGCACAGCCCTGCACGTGAGCAGAGCTCCCTGACAGCCGTCAACTGACTGGGTATTTAGGTGTCAGGTACTGAGAAGGTATTAGTGAAAATCGCTAAGGACTAAATTGCATAGCTGAGCCTTTGGCACTATAACTTTTATAATTGAAAACTAAAACCTCTGAGTCATTTCATTTTATTACAAATGAACCCACCTCACAACTCCCCTTCAGTTTTGAAATCTCGCCAAAGTGTTGGTTATGATCCCATCACTTGGCTAATGTGAAAGTTTTAAAAGCTGTGTAATGACATCATTATCCTGCAGATCATAATGAGGGGGGCAAAAACGAGTCTGGTGTTTGAAAAATCCATGCATGGACCTGTGGTTTCTGATAGGGGAGCAGGGTCCATCCAGGTAAATTTGAGGTGGTGGAATTCTGTTACTTTGCATCTCAACTTCTCCATTGGTGCCTTTGTCTCTGAACCAGTCGGACGTTGCTGTGTTACGAACAGGCACAAAACCTCAGCGGCAAAGAAAAATGGCGTGCATTTCTTGATCTACGCTGGGCTCATCGAGGGGTCTCTGAGTCTGGCTGGCCTCTCTCCCATCCACCTCTAGGATTCCAACTCTAGTCTGCACCATGTGTATTTGCTTGGGGTCCAGATGAAAGGGCAGAAGCAACTTAGGGGAAGCTCTTCTTCTGTCAAGGTAGAAGTCAAGGCCAAGAGTATAATGCACAGTCATACCAGCACACTTCAAGTTCCTGCACATGTCATGCCTGCTACCGCCCCTTTGGCCAGAGAAAATGCCCAACAGCAGTGGGGCCAGGAAGCCCACAGAAGGGAGCATTCGCGGAAAGTGAGGCATTGTGACCAGTGACTGGGGCTGCCATACCCTCCATGAGCACAGTGTGCGTCACCACTTCCTCTGCCTGATCAGCCAGTGTTTCCGTGCAGCCCTATATAGCCATCCGTTCCACCTGAAGGAGAAGACAGCCCTGCCTGCATGGTAAATTTGGGTGTCCTTTTTGGGTAAATAAAACACGGATTTGATGTTTTGTTGACCAAGCCCTATTCTGTTCCGAGGTTCTTTGGAGAGGACGGGCCCTCACCCCAGTCAGGACGAGCTTTCATCCCTTAGTCCTCGTGGCCGGGAGAGGGACAGGACACTGGTCAGAGGCACAAAGGGACTTGCCTGCCCTGCGTACAGCCAGGGTGCTACGGGCTGAAGAAGAACAGAGCCCGTTATCCCTCCATTTGAGAAGATGCGTGGCGATGGCCGGTGGCCGGCAGCCGGCAGGAGCCCGGTCATCGAGCTGGCGCCCGGCACCAGCTGAGGAGCAGCGTTCCTGTTTCCCTCAGGCTGCTGAAGACCAACAGCACTTACACTGATGCCTCCTTACTTTAAATCTCTGGGAAAAGCAAGTGCAATTTTACTTTCTAACGTCGTAAATGAGGCCGGGTTCTCAGGAACCGCAGTGAGGCGCGTCAGGATGTATATAAATGTGAACAATGCCGGGGATGTTGAAAGGAAAGATGTCGTGGGTAAAAGGGTCCGTCTGCTGACACCCAAACCGCAGAGAGACTTTCAGCTTTTTCCTCCCAAATCTAGACACCAATTGGCAATTTGCGCATCTATTGTGTTCTAAACGAGGCTGGCTACACTCAGCTCCCCTCCGAGGCTTAGCCGGCTGAGATGGAAGAGAGGAGAGTCTGAGCTGTCACATGAGGCGGTGAACGGTAAGGCTTGGAGCTAAGCATCCCAAGTGGCCTGGGCAGGGCTTCTCAAAGCGCGGTCCTCAGAGCGGCAGGGACAGCGTGGCCCGGGCACTTGTCAGGGGTGCACGTGCTCGGGCCCCACGCCAGGTCTCCGGGAAGCAGGGCTGGGGCCCAGCTGCCCGGGTTCTTAACTCTCCCCTGGGCCCAGAGGCTCCAGCTGGGGGGATCAGCGGTGCAGTGGGCCTCTCTCCCCTGGGCCACCTGAAGGAGCCGGGGCAGTCTGCAGAGGAGAGAAGGAAGGGCAGCCCCAGGGTGGTCGTGGGGGTGGGCACAGAGCAGAAGACCGTGCAGAGGCCAATGGGCCCTATCCTGCAGCACTCATTTCCTACGGCCGCCGTAACAAAGACGGCAGACCGCGTCGCTTAACCCGCATGCAGGTCCTGTCTCGGTCTGGAGGCTGGGTGTCCAAGGGCAGGGTGTGGCAGGGTGGGTCCTCCCTGGCTGTGAGGGAGGGTCTCTTCTGTCCTGTCTCCTGGCTTTGGGTGTTTGCCCTCAGTCTTGGGTGTTCTTTGGCTTGTTGGAGACATCACCCCCATCTCTGCTCTCTATCCCTGTGCCCAAATATCTCCTTTTTATGAGGACACCAGTCATACTGGGTTAGGGCCTCCCCTCAGGACCTCGTCTTGACTAATTATATCTGCAAAGACCCCATTTCCAAATAAGGTCACAGTCACAGTTACTGGGGGCTAGGGCTTCAACATCTCTTCGGAGGACACGATTCGATCACAATTTAATTGTTGACAATTGTGATTCATACGGGCATGGGCACCTGTGACACAACAGGAGCCAGTCAGGTACAAGACACTGCTAAGATTCTGCGTTGGAACTTGGAGGACATAACATCCGACGTGGCCAAGCTATCTGGGGCTTGTCGGGGAAGGATGGGAGTCCGTGAACATGTGGAGGGAACCAACCCCCTCCTGGGGGTGAGTGGAACCAGGAGAATGTAGTAAAACACTGGGTCCGGGTGACATCACTTAAATGCTTAAAGCCAGGCCTATTCCCAGATGTTCCAAATACATGAACCAGTGTCTCCTTTCCATCAAAATCATTTTGGATTGTGGTTTTCTGGCCCTTGAAATCTAAAGAATGTGACGATACGTATGGTCCCGTGTCTCTAAATTCAAAGCTAGTTCTTAGCCCGGTGTGGCACGTGGAGAAAAACAGAACAGCCGAGTACAGGTGTGGGCCCCTCTTGGCTCAAGAGGGGTTGTGCAAGGGCTCCCACTGCCCCCAGGGTCGGCTGCAGAGAGAGATCTCAACCCCCAGGACTCAGGGCCGGCACACCGGGGTCTCCAGGCTGGCCACAGGGAGGCCCCAGGCCCCTGCTGCTCAGAATGCGGTGCATGGCCCAGCAGCATCTGGCCTCCTGGGAACTGGTCAGAAACGCAGGTTCTCAGGGCCCACCCCAGACGTTCTGAACCAGACCCTGCATTTTAAACAGAATCACCATCGATTTATGTGCTCATTAAAGCTCAAGATGCAAAGTTCCAACCTAATTAGTGAGCAAAGTTTTGGTGGATTAAATCCCAGCTATTTAACAATCAAATTGGATTTCTGCTCTTTCTATCTGATTTAAAGCTATTCCTCCAAGGATTGAGATGACCAAACAACCAAGTCATCCTAGGAATATTATATTATATTGTTACATTCTATCATTATATTATAAACATAACACATCAATATTAATTTATATTAGCAGCACAGTATATAAATTCCACTTTGAAGTACATGAGGCATTGGACGGTATGTTTCATGTTCAATTTATATCTTTATTGAATGGCATAATATGATAGTGCAGACCATGAAGACAAAGTTTGTGCCTCAAGTGATACTACACTAACCAACATCTTCAACATCATGCGCAAAAGCAGCTGCGCCATGGCTCAGCTCTCGGCTCCATGCACTTCCACACCCTGGGCGTCCGGAGTCGCCAAGCAGATGCTGGGTCAGCACCAGAACAACATTCCCCAGAAACCTGGGCAGCCGAAAGCCCCATGGCAAACGGCCGGCAGTTCATCTGCTACAGAAAGCAAATTGTCTCTTGCTTCCAGAGTTTCATAGAGATGTCTTTCTGGCCACGCACTGCATTGAAGACCTGCTCGGAGTTGGTTTCCACCGCTGGTCATCGTTCTTGGCACAACCGCCAGATGAGGACGCGGGGCCGCCGCATCTCAGCGGGGATCGGCAGCAGCGAGGAAGAATAGCTGGAGGCCACAGACAACAAAGAAACCAAAATTAAGCTAATCCTCACACGCGCAAGGCGCTGCAGATAAATAAAAATTACTCTTGGCCTTTTCAGATCTTTGACTCTTTGTATCTTTACTTTATTTCGATCGGAACAGATTCCGCCAAAACATCAAACAGAGATGGCCAGAGCTTAAACAAAATGTACAGAGCAGAGCCTGTTCACACGCAGAGGAGGAGTGTGTGCCCATGAGGAAAAGCGCCAAGCAGAAGTGCAAGGTTTAAATTCTGGACAGGGGAGTGCTAATTGATAGTGGACAACTTCTGTCGTGGGTAGAACAGAAAGAGCCCATAGGTGTGTGCACCATTGGTTAAAACAAGCCCTGTCGCTCCCTGGTCTGGAAAACGCTGTCAGTTTGGTCCAGGCGGGGGCTGGGATCTGTCCAAATCCACGGCCCTCCCTCGGCGGCCACAGGCTGGAGCCATTCCTGTGGCATCTCCTGGACACGTGCCGCTCTAAGTGGGGGATTTTTTATACACAGTGTACGTTCACTCAGTCGATATCTATTGATCCTCTGATATTGACTGCTTCTTTTTGATTGTTGCTCAAATGGCATCACATTAGAGGGAAATGTGCCCCCTGCCCTCTTCCACTCCCCACCCTCTGGCTCTGTTCTACTTCTCCTGGTGCCCGCCACCGTCTTTGCTGCTGTGGTGCTGGGTACTGCTGACTCGACCCGCTCCCGGCGGAAGCTCCAGGGAAAGGGGCTTTGTTTTGCTCCCAGCTGCGTTTTCACATCTAGGACAGCGCCCGCCTGAGAGTAGGTGCTCCAAAAATATTTCTGAGTGAAAAGCAGTGCATCAGGTGCTAGACTTCCTAGAGCTTTTCAAATAAAAACAGTATTATAAAACATAAGCCAGATGCTTTGTATTTTAGTAAAATATATTTTAAACCCTATACTAAAAAGCACAAGGTGGGGGGGGGGAGAACATTTCTATCCTGCTTTGGAAGGCAATTTATCAGCATCTATAAACATTTTAAATTCTCATCCCCTCCCATGCCAGAGCTCTGTCTCTCTGGATCTGCACCTTCTCTCGTGCACAGGGAGGCATGCCCTTGGATGTCCACATGCGTTTGTTTGTGAAAAATTGAAGACAAGTCTCAGGCCCCATCCGCCTCCTGCTTCCCGTGGGTCTGGTCGGAGAACACAGCAAATGCCCAGTGAATGCAGACCTTACCATCCATTGCAAGAATCTGGTCCCTCCCCTGTCACGGCCTTTGTCACGGTCCCTCCAGGAGAGAGCAAGCCAGTTCAGTCAGCAATCACGCTCTGTTTCCACGGTTCCTGACCCCAAGTTGGGGTGTCCTTGGTCTGCCCTGGTCTGAGAGTCTGAGCCGCCCTCGCTGGTGGAACAGGCCTGGCTGTTCTCAGCCCACACCGCCCATGCCGAGGCTGCTCTGCCCTAGCAGACACTGTCGGGTGTTGGCTTAGCCGGGCCCGGGCGTTCAGGGGAAATTTTGTGAATGAAGGACCCCGGCAGAGCCAGCAACTTATGCTTGGCTTCAGGCAACGGAGTGGGAGACAGAGCTTCCCCCACAGATAGCCTCCACGTTCTCATACAAAGCGGAGATACCTCTGGGGCCAGGCTCTCTGCAGCTTCAGTGCTCTGTGTCCACGGAACCAGGAAGGCTTGAGGGCCCTTCCACTGGCCATCATAGAGTTCCACTGACCCACTCCCCAAAAACAGGAGTATCAGCCAGAGAATCCCAGGCATCTAGGGGTCAGGCATTCAGTTTCCACAAGAGCTCAGGGGCACGTGAATTGCTGCTTTTCCAAAAGTCACATTACCTAGTAGCTGCGTCAAAACTGCAAGTCCAAAACCCCACAGGGTACCTGGGCGGGTACTGTCCTAGGGGAGGCTGCCTCCCTTTGGAGCCCAGAGGCTGCAGTTAGCAAGATCTTCATGATTGTTCTGTCCCCAGCAGCTGAAGATTTCACTGAGGTGCCAGGCATTCCCACAAGACTCTGACCCATCCCTGGCAGCGAATGGCAGGGGGTTAACGCACAGCAGTTCTGTACAAACAGCTCTCCTGCATTATGGAAGGCAGTCTGCTTACTCAGAGTTCACCACTTGCAATGTAATCTCACCCAAAAGCAGCCTCCGAGGTGATCCATAAAATAAACCACCACAGTATCTTTGCCCCGCCCCCACCACGCCCAGGGTCCCTCCCCCACGGGACCAGGTAGGGCGGTGACCCGGGAACCCACACCCAACAGAGAAAGAGAAGTTGAGATCATCTCCTCACAGCACATTCAGGCAGTCCTGTAGGCTCTGGGACAGGGAGACCTCGCCCCAACCCTGAATCCTGAAAGCGGCTGAGGGGCAGAGGGCAAGGTGGACAGAGTGTCTCTGGCGTCCAGGCTTGAGCAGCATGACAACCCCTGGTGGCCCGACCAGGCCGTCTTCCGACGCCAACAGTCCCCACAACGCCCTCTGCCAGCTCTGGGACGCACACCCCTTGCCCTTCTACCTGGAGGAGAGGGGAAAACCCAAAAGCACCACCTGGGCTACTTGTCTCAACCGTACAGCCACCGCCAAACCATCCTATTAACGGGCAACAAAATGGAGGGGACACCATTTCACCCAGCCGACCATACAGGTTGGTCAGTGTGTCAAGTACCAATTCTCATGAATTTCCCTCGGGGCCCTCGTCCGCCTCGTCCAGAAGCCATGTCAGTATCCCAGCCTCATTGCCAGAAGTGCGGAAGTCAGAATTTGGGAAGGGCCTGGGATTTTACCCTACGTGCATATGCTAACTGCTTAGTTTGCCGCAATTTTATATACATATCCTGACAGAAGGACCCAAGACCCCTGGGGCAGAGACAGGGAGGGCTGATTACAGCAAACAGATAAACAGAGCAAGCATCTCGTCCATTTCCCCACACCCTGTACCCCTCAGGGCCAGGCACGGAGGGCCAGATGTTACCTGTACGCGCAGTGGGGTGCACTGCGGGACCCTAAAAGTAAAAGACTCGGAACTTTTATGTGGCGGCTGGCATAGCAGCTTGTCCTCGCCTCTGAAGAGAAAGATTATTCATTACCCTGGAATGTAAGCAAATATTTCAAGAAGACAAAGGAGATTGTATCTTTCTTATCCAGAGACCTCACCAGGGAGGTATTTCTCTAAATTTCTCTGGTGGCATATTCTCCTTAGCTTCCAGCACAGGCTTGCTATTCGAGCCTGTTCTTTGTTCAGAACGCCTACACCGTGCAGGAACACAAGAAACTTCCAATAATATCACCTTTTGTGAATTGTCTTTTCAAATATTTGGCACATTTTTTTTTTTTAATTTGGCAATTCATCTTCTTATTGAGTTGTAAGAATGTTTATACAATTCAGGTCCTTCGTACGATATGCGTATTACAAGTATTGCAAACAAACAAACAAAAAAACCCCTCCAATTATGTGACTTGCCCTGTTGTTTAGTTAATGATGTTTCCGAGTAGGAAGTTTTGAATGTCTTCTAAAGTCTAATTTATCAATTTTTTAAAATTTCCTAATTTACTTTTCATGTCCTGTTTTAAAAAATTCTTCCCTGCTCTGTACATTCTTCTAGAACCTTTGTAGTTTTAACCTTCACATTGAGGTCTGTGATCCATTCCAAGTTCATATCGTCTGTGGTATGATGCTTACTTACCTCGCACACGGATATCCCATTACTGTAGTGCCATTTGTCGGGAAGACTGTTTTCCCCACTGGCTTGCCTTGGCATCTCTGTCAAAAAATTATTTAATCCTATACGTACGGATCTGTTTCTGGATTCCCTGTTTTAGCACAGCCCAATGTGAATATAATGCAAGATGTAAATGTAAGCTACATATGCAATTTTAAATTTTCTAGTAGCCACCTTTTCAAAGGTCGACAGCTATGGGACTGCCGTCTTAATAACCCACAGTTTAGTCAGCCACAAATATTTACCCACTGGTGCTGTGTTTTTTTTTTAATGACTAGGTCCAGGCTGGGCGACGCAAGGGGTGGTCCATTATGAAATACGTGTCAAGTAAAACAAAATTTGACACAGCAAGATTAAATTGGTCCATAAGCTGGAGCCTCAGCCAAAAGCAGAGGCCACGAGTTGTGACTTTCAATGGGATGTTATGTAATCAATGCTTCACATTTCCTCCTGCCCAAGCTACATGGAGAAAAGAGCAAGCTCCTATAATCAATACCATGAGTAATGTGAAGTTTATTTAACTCAAAGAAGAAAGAAATGATTAAAGACTGAAATAAATCTTACAGTTTAGTTAGAAATAGCATACACTATTCTGTGCCCAGCCTCGTGGGTTAAGTTTCTAGAAACAATTGGTGAGGCTTCGTGGTGAAAAAAAACAAAGATTCATGGGAGAATCACCGTTAGAAGAACAAAGCCTGTGAACAGGGCTGCCTTTATAATCGCTGATTAGTCCACGAAAAATAAACAACAGAGACAAAGCAAAATGATGTACTAAGCCTCACTTTCCTCTGACTCCAAATCCCATAAAATAGCAGAAAATATGATTTTAAAGAAAATAAATACATAATAGGGCGCCTGGGTGGCTCAGTTGGTTAAGCGACTGCCTTCGGCTCAGGTCATGATCCTGGAGTCCCGGGATCAAGTCCCGCATCGGGCTCCCTGCTCAGCGGGGAGTCTGCTTCTCCCTCTGACCCTCCGCCCTCTCATGTGCTCTCTCTCTCTCATTCTCGCTCTCTCAAATAAATAAATTAAATCTTTAAAAAAAAAAAAAGAAAGAAAATAAATACATAATAGTGCTAGACGAGAACCTTAGAAGATTTTCTGAAGTATAGAAAGCACACAGGATACAATCTACCGAGGGAGAAAAGACAACAAAAAACAGCCCAAAGGGAACACAAAAGCTAACACAGTTCAGGGATTCTCCAGACCCAGGGCAGAACCCAGAAATCCTGGCTGCCCGCTGACTGCATCATATTCCCTATCTCTGCTAAAGATTCTCCTAAATAGTGTAGTATTTTAAAAGTAATCTCAGATTACAAAATTTTGGCTTTTTTTAAATCAATCAGTTAACATATAGTGTATTAGTTTCAGAAATAGAGTTTAGTGATTCATCAGTTGCATATAACACCCAGTGCTCATGACATCCGGTGCCCTCCTTAATGCCCAGCACCCAGTTACCCCTTCTCCCCCACTCACCGCCCCTTTTCAATCTTGGCTGCAGCAACTTCTTTCTAGACACATCTCCAAAGGCAAGGGAGACAAAAGCAAAAATGAACTATTGGGACTTCATCAGGATAAAAAGCTTTTTGCCCAGCAAAGGAAAGAGTCGACAAAACCAAAAAACAACCCACAGGATGGGAGAAGATATTTGCAAATGTTTTATCAGATAAAGGGCTAGTATCCAAACTCCATAAAGAACTTCTCAAACTCAACACCCAAAAACAAATAATCCAGTCAAGAAATGGGCAGAAGACACGAACAGACATTTCTCCAAAGAAGACATACAAATGGCCAACAGACATGAAAAAATGCTCCACATCACTCGGCATCAGGGAGATACAAATCAAAAGCTCAATGAGATACCACCTCACACCCGTCAGAATGGCTAAAATCAACAAGTCAGGAAACGACAGATGTTGGCGGGGATGCGGAGAAAGGGGAGCCCTCCTACACTGTTGGTGGGAATGCAAGCTGGTGCAGCCACTCTGGAAAACAGTATGGAGGTTCCTCAAAATGTTGGAAATAGAGCTACTCTATGACCCAGCAATTCGCACTACTAGGGATTTACCCCGAAGATACAAATGGAGTGATCCAAAGGGGCACCTGCGCCCCAATGTCTAGAGCAGCAATGTCCACAATAGTCAAATTATGGAAAGAGCCCAGATGTCCTTCGACAGATGAATGCATAAAGAAGATGTGGCATATATATATATACAATGGAATATTACTCCGCCATCGGAAAAATGAAATCTTGCCATTTGCAACAGCATGGATGGAACTAGAGGGTATTATGTGAAGCGAAACAAGTCAGTCAAAGAAAGACATATCATATGATTTCACTCGTGGAATTTAAGAAACAAAACAGATGATCATAGGGGAAGGGAGGGCAAAATTTTGGCTTTAAAAGACAAGGGGCACTTGGCTGGCTAAGTTGGTAGAGCATGCAACTCTTGATCTCGGGGTTTGAGTTCGAGTTCCATGTTGGGTGGGGAGATCGCTTAAAAATAAAATCTTTAAAAATAAATAAACAAAAAATTCCCTCATAAAAAAGCATCCCAATTCATTACCTTTTCTTTTATATTTTATATTTTCCTGTTTTCAAGTGTATTTACATTTGCATAATTATAACAGTAGTACACACGCAATTTTATGTCCCGTTTTTCATTTAACCTTATAGAAGTATTTCCCATCTTGCCACTGAGGCTTTGTAGCTATCATTTTTAATATCTACATAATATACTTTGATTGAATGTACCATGGCCTATTTTCTGCTTTCCTTCTTTTTGACCGCTTGGGTTGTTTCCAATGTGTGCTATTATAAATAATGCTGTAATTAACATCTTTATTTCCTCGGCTAAATTTAAATCTGTTTTATGAATTAAAAGCAGCTGAACTGACTTCTGTGTCATTCCTTTTTGAACAAAAACGGAATGTCCTGGTTTCGTAACAAGGAACAATCTAAATTTAGGTGTACAGATAGAGCTGTGTGACAAGTCAGAATAGCAATGGCAGAGTTCCTAAAGCTTTTTAGACAATGTCTATTTAGCTTACTCGTCCCTCTTTGGGGAATAGAATAAGTCCTAGGTTGCTCCAGTTTAAAATGAATCTCAAGATTGGTAACGTTAGCCTTGACAGGAGTAATTGTTTTAAAACAGTAGCACTTCTGGCTATGTTACTTTCTTCAGATCTTTCCCCACTTGACCAAGGTGAAGGTCAACCACGAATACATAATTTTCAAGCTATTTGAAATACTGGAACTGACACTGAAAAGGTTTCTGTATTTTCATAAAGTATTTTGTTGCCCCAGATAAAGCAGTGGCTGGTGAGAGTAAAGCAGATATGTGTGTGCAGGCCGGGGTGGGGTGGGGGGCCATGAATTTTATAAAAGGACCAGTTACGAGTTGAAGAAATTTAAAATACGATATTAAAACTTTTAAACTCAGCAGAGCAGATGACCAGTAGATTGATGCAGCTACAAATGAATTACGTCCTGAATAATCAAACCACTCCAAGAGCCACCAAATAGAATTTCTTATGTAGAGAATTGTGGGAATGAGGGAGAAAAAAAATTAATAATAAAATTATCCAGAGTTAAATAAAGACACAAGTATTGGGGTTGAGCGAGTTCCCTGAAAGTTGGTCAGAATGCATGAAACACATAAGCACCTACAGAGCACCACTGGGGAAATTTCACAACATCAAGGATGAAGGGGAAAGTCCTAAAAGATTACAAAGCAGGCAAAAAAATAAATAAATAAAAAGCAGAAGGAGAAAACAGATTGCCTACAAAGGAATAAACATCAAATTGGATTCTACCTTCTCATTGTCAACAGTGGTGCTAGAAGACAGTGGGCCAACAACCTCGAAAGTCTGAATATCGTAATACAAAATGACCCCTAACCAGGTTAGTTGACATGTCCATCACATCATGACAATTTTATTTTTGGGGTGAGAACATTTACGATCTGCTCTCTTAGCAACTTACAACTATGTAATAACACATTGTTAACTATAGGCACCATGCTGATTACGACATCCCCAGAATGTTTCCATCTTATCATTGGAAGTTTGTGCCCTTTGGCCAACATCTGCCCATTTCCCCCAACCGCCAGCCCTGATCACCGCCATTCTACTCTCTGTTTCTATGAGTTTGACTCCTTTCTTTTTTATTCCACATGTGAGAACATATCATATTTGTCTTTCTCTGTCTGACTTATTTCATTTAGCATAATGCCCTCAAGTCCATCCATGTCACAAACAGCAGGATTTCCTTCTTTTTTAAGGCTGAATCATATCCTGTTGTATATACACCACATTTTCTTTATCAGTTATCCATTGATGAACACTTAGGTTGTTTCCATGTCTTGGCTATTGTGAATAATGCTAAAATGAACATGGAGGTGCAGACATCTCTTTGAGATAGTGCTTTCATTTCCTTCTGATCTGTACCCGGAAGTGGGATTGATGGATCATGTGGTAGTTCTGGTGTTAATTTTTTGGGGAATCGTGGCTGCACCAATTTACCTTCCCTCCAGCAGTGCACGAGGGTTCCCTTTTCTCCACATCCTTGTGGACGCTTGTTACCTCTTGCCTTTCTGATGACACCCATTCTAACAGGTGTGAGGTCACCTCACTGTGGTTTTGATTTGCATTTCCCTGATGATGAGTGACGTTGAGCACCTTTTTGTGTGCCTGTTGGTCATTTGTATGTCTTTGGAAAAAACGTCTGTTCAGGTCCTTTGTCCATGTTTTATTTGATTAGATTATTACTGTTAGGATTATTTTGCTATTGAGTTGTGTGAGTTCTTTATATATTTTGGAAATTAACCCTTTATCAGATATATGGTTTGCAAATATTTTCTCCCATTCTGAAGGTTCCCTTTTCTTTCTGTTGAGTGTTTCTTTTGCTGTGCAGGAGCTTTTTAGTTTTTACAGTTTTAGGTCTTACATTCAAGTCTTTAACCCATTTTGAGCTCATTCTTGGGAGTGGTGTGAGATGGAGATCAAGTTTCAGTCTTTTGCATGTGAATATCCAGTTTTCCCAACACTATTTATTGAAAATACCATCTTTCCCCATTAAGTATTCTTGGCTTTCCTGTCAAAAATTAGCTGACCGTGTGTGCATGGGTTTGTTTCTGGACTCTCAGTTCTATTCCATCAGTCCGCATGTCTGTTTGTATGCCAGTTCCATACTGTTTCACTACTATAACTTTTCAGTATAGTTTTAAATCGAAAAGTGTGATGCCTCCAGCTTTATTCTTCTTCCTCAAGATTGCTTTTGCTACTCGGGCCCTTTTGTGGTTCCATATGAATTTTAGGATTGTTTTGTCTATTTCTGGAGCTCAGTAAAGGGGTACTTTCAGAATCTACAGTGTGACCAAGTTTGGCGGGCTTCCCTCCAGGGGCCCCCAGATTGTGGCAAAGAGGGGCTAGAGCCGGTTCACGAACCACTTCGAGGTCCATGGCCAGTACTGAGGTCTGCATGCTTGCTACCCCACACATGGGTGGGCGGGACCCCTCCCAGGCCCCTTGGCACTTGGTGCCGATGACAGGACCAAGCCCAGCGGGACGTGGCCAAGTTCTCAGGAGCATGGAGCTATTTCTGGGGCTGTGGCCGAAACTGCAGTTGGCGAACCAGCTGCCTGGGCTCAAACCCTTCCTTCTCAAAACCCTCTCATTGGTCTTGGACCGTGCCGAGGCTTCAGTCTCCTACCTGGATTCCGGGGGCTCCCACAAAGACATTTTTGTCCATGGACTGATGCCGCACTGTTGTTGGGGGTAGAGGAATGTCTTATGCGACCGCCTTGCCGGCATCACCCCAGGATTTTAGTTCATACACTGGTTTCTGGACCCTCTCATCATCCTGGATCCTCCTATCTGATTACACTTCAAGTTTGTCTAAGGACGATGACCACATCCAGGCCCCTGGAGGACACACACATATACCCACACACACCCCAAAATCAAGCATTCCCTGAATCCATTCAGTGTTGCTCACAAATTCTCCAAAGAGATCGTTGGTGGGTTTCACACTTGCCATCCTCATGCAGGTTCTTGGTTCACATCAGAGCGGCAGTTCAAGTCCCCTGAGTGAGCCGGGCAGGTGGGGAAAGGACATTCGTTAGCAGGTAGAAAGAGCCATTCCGAGGTGGCCCCCTCTTCTCATTTTTCCCAAAAAGTCAGAAACCTAGGTTTTTGGTTTTTGGCTGAGGATTCTCCTGACTTCTGTAGTTTGCCAACCAAATAAGATAATTTTTAAACATTCTGTGGGCCAAGCAAAACAAATACATGCACCTGATTCAGAATAGACCAGAAACCTGCAATTGCAGCGAAGTCTCATGGGAAATAATTAGCAAAGGGTGATTAAATTTCCGGGGCCAGAACTTTGGGTCCAGCAGAGAAAGGGAGGTGTGGTGGGGGTGAGGAGAGTCACAGCCATCTCTTTGCCAGGGACACCCCCATGGGAGGAGGCTTATTTTTTTTTTCCTGTCTTAAGAGATCCATGGGAGATTAATAATAATCCCATACATTAATGTGGCACTTCAACCCTGAGTGCTCGCTCATCTACAATCTCATTTGATCCTTATAACAGCCCCATGAGCTTGTCAAGAACATCCCAACAGGGCGCCTGGGTGGCTTAGTTGGTTAAGCGACTGCCTTCGGCTCAGGTCATGATCCTGGAGTCCCGGGATCGAGTCCCGCATCGGGCTCCCTGCTCGGCGGGGGGTCTGCTTCTCCCTCTGACCCTCCCCCCTCACATGTACTCTCTCTCTCTCTCTCATTCTCACTCTCTCAAAATAAATAAATAAATCTTTAAAAAAGAACATCCCAACACTCTCACCGGATTAAAGGGAGCCAAGAACTCGCACAATTTCACTCACAGAAAGAGAAAGGGGGAGACGAAAAAGTGACCTTTCCCAGCTTTCAGTGGAAATGCTCAGAAATAAGTTAATTTTTCCCTAACTTTCATCTGCTCTCTCTGATCCTCCCTCTGTTCACTATGCTCCCCTGTTGTCTTGTTGCAGAAGGAGGAGGAGCGTGTTCACAGAGCACGGGGCTCGGTAGCCGCGGGAGTCAGAGGTCCAACCAGTGAAACAGAACACACCTGGCAAGGTCTATAATGAAAATATCACCTGGTGTTCGAGGATCCAGAAACGACCCTCACTGACTTGTTGCTATCCAAAGAACCAAGCCTTGACTGACCTCAGTCAAGTCCTTGGTGATTTAAAAAAAAATCATTATCTGGAGCCAATCTTTATAATCCAGTGGCTCAGAGATAAATGAGTCTCTTATCAAAAGTGGGGGGAACATACCCATTGGGATGGCTTCTAGCCAAAGGAAAAAAAAAAGGCACACAGAAAATAACCAGTGTTGGCGAGGATGTGGAGAAACTGGAGCCCTCGTGCTCTGCAGGTGGGAATGTAAAAAGTATAGTATTTCCTCAAAATGTTAACAGTAGAATTACCATAGGATCCAGCCTTCCCACGTCTGCATATTCACCCACAAGAGTTGAAATCCTGGTCCAGAAGAGGTGTTTGCACACCCATGCTCATAGCAGCGTTGCTTGCCATAGCCGAAGGTAGAAGCATCCCACTGCCTGTGGACGGATGAACGGATAAGCAAAATATGGCCTGTACGTACAAAAGAGTATCAGTCAGCCTCAAGAAGGAAGGGAATTCCGACACCTGCTCCAACACGGATGAACCTTGAGGAAACTGTGCTAAACGAATGTCAGTCCTAGAAAGACAAATGCTGTGTGGTGCTATTACAGAGCATCCCTTTCATTCAGAGTAGTCAAGTGCACAGAGACAGAGAGTGAAAGGTGGGTCTCGGGGCCGGGGATGAGGAGGGGGAGTCAGGCTTTAATGGGGGCAGAGCTCCAGTTTTGCAAGATGAAGAGTTCCAGAATAGACCAGGACTGTTGTGGGGAGGGGGCATGAAGGTTGATGGTAACCAGGCAGTTTCTCAGCCACCCAGGGCAGAGAGCAAAGACCCAAATATTTGGAGATGGAATGTAATTCAAAAGGGATTACATTGGCCATAAACGTGCACACTGAGTGACGTCGAGGCGCATCCCCTACCTCCCTATATCGTAAGCATAGCAGAGGCTCCTAGGCTGGTGTCACTGCAATTCTAGGCATCTCAAAGTTCTCAGGAGGGTTCCATGGAAAGACAGAACCCACTGAAGATGGATGGGTTCCTGGCCTCGCCCAGGACTAAGAGTCCCCAGCAAACTGTGTCCAGTGGGGCAAGAGTCCCCTGGGATTGGGCGCAGTGGGCTGAATAATGAAAATGCTTTCAAAGGACAGCCCTGGACACCTCTGCACACCTCGTCTTATCCAACACTTAAGGGTACCTGGGCTAGATTCCCTGGAAGAGGAGATCCTACAGTAAACACTAAAAGAGACCAATGAAAAAAAAAAAGGGATACCCCCAAGGGATATGTAAAAGCCTATTGAAAGGAGAGAGAGCTATAGAAGGAAGAAATGAATTATGAAATAGACCACATACAGGTAGTCCATTGATTTATTACAAAAGTGCCAAGGCCACCCACAGAGAAAGAAACCGCCTTTTCAATAAATGGTGCCGGCACAGCTGAATACCCATAAAGGGAAAACGGAGTTAACCCTTACCTCACACCGTGAACAAAATTAACTCAAAATGGATCCTAGGCCTTAATGTAAGAATGAAATCCCTAAAACATCTAGAAGAAAAGCATTGAAGAAAAACTTTGTGACTTTGGGTTAGGCAGCAATTTCTTACGTATGACAACAAAATCAGAATCCTTGTAAATAGGGATAAATTTGACTTCATCGAAATTAAAAACCGTTGCTCTCCAAAAGGCGCCATTAAGAAAACAAAAAGACAAGTCACAGGCTAAGACGAGGTATTTTCAAATTGCGTATCTGATAATAAACTTGTACCCACAATATTTAAGGAACCTCTGTAACTCAATAGGAAGAAGACAAAGAACCCAATTAAAAATGAGTGAAGCTCTTGAAAAGATAGTCCACCAAAAAGTTACACAAATAGTTAAGAAGCACAAGAAAAAATGCTTGGAATCCTCAGTCATTAGAGGATGCAAATTAAAACCACTGTGGGATCCCATTACATCTGCTAGAACAGCTATAATCCAAAGGACTGTCAGGTGGCAAGGACTCAGAGGGACGGCAACTCTCACACGCTGTCAGTACGAATGTAAAACCAGAAAACACTTGGCAGTTTCTTGAAATGTTAAGCTTACACTTACCTTATAAGCCAGCAATCTCACTGCTACCTCTCTACCCAAGAGAAATGAAAACATATGTCCACCCAAAGACTCGTACCTGAATGTTCATGACACTATTATTCATAATAGCCCCAAGCTGGAGACAAGCCGAGTGTCCATCAGCTGGTGGACAGATAAGCAAAATGTGATATACCCACACAGTGGAATATGACCCAATAATAGAAAGAAAGATACTAATGATACATTAAACAGCACGGAAGTAACTCAGAAGCATTATGCTAAATGAAGGAAGCTCGAGACAAAAGTCAACGTATTGTATAATTTCAAGTATAGGAAATTTCTAGAAAGGAAAGAGCTTCAGAGATGGTAAGCAGATCAATAATTGTCTGACTCTGAAGTTAGGAATGGGCACAAGAAAATTTGGGAGATGACAGAATTGTTCTAAGACCAGATAACAATGATGGGTGCAGAATGTATAAATTTACTAAAAATCATCGAACCTACACTTAACAGTGGTTGAATCTTATGCTATATAAATTATACTTCAATAAAGCAATTTCCCAAAAAAAAAAAAAGTGTTCTGTATGTTACCCAGAAGCTCTACACCCAGGAATCTATCCTTACTATTATGCCTTAGCAAAAATGTAAAATGGCCTATGCATTAATCTATTTACTGTAGCATTTTTTATATGGGCAAAAGATGATAAACACCCCAAATGCCCATCAGTCGAGGACTGATTAGCTGTGGTATATTCATAAAATGGATATTCGGTACCTGTAAAAAGGCATGCAGCAGATTATGGCACAGCCTGTACAACAAATTCCCAAAAATATTGTGAAGTGAGAGAAATAAAGCTGCCAAAGAGTTCACTAGTAAAGGAGTCTAAGAACGGGGGTAGTAATGTATTTAAATATGTGTTTGCATATCCTTTCAATAAAGAGACCGTTGCAGTCTAGAGCAGTTTTTTAAATTTGCTTCCAAAAGAGCCTCTCGCTGGTGTCCCCTTTGGCTGGGAACAGCGGTGTGGCTGCGACCATGTGCAGTTCCATGACAATGACAGCCGCCACCAACAGGGGGAGTCTCCTCCATCTTCTGATAGCCTGGGAGTCGAGAAGACAGGGTTCGGGGCGGAAAGTGGACCTCGGTGCCGTGCTGGTCAGTGCTTATCACCTGGCTCTCCAAGAGGAAAATGCTGATTCGCAGCGTTTGCCAGTTTCCATGGTGCAAATATCCCATCAGGGCCGATATCAAGCAAATACCGTGACGTCCCTGAACCCAGCGTGGGGAAGCTACAGTCAGCTACCCTGGGTGTCCAGACCAGTTCGGCCCACGGCTGGCAACGAGCCACCATTTCTCACATCTAACTGGCAAATCACAAAGCCGGACGGCACCAAGTGCCTCGTAGAAAGAGGCCCTAAAACGGGCCGCGTCTGTAAATGGGTACGACTGCTTTGGAGAGCCCCACAGCATTATCTGCGTGGTAAAGCGCACGCGCAAGCTGCCGTCCAGGAATGTTGGCAGGCTCCCACCAGGAGCTGTGGGAACAGAGCTTTTTGCAACGTTGTTGGTCAGAGCAGAGAAGTGGAAACAATTTAAATGTCCATCAGTAGGAAAAAGTTATAAATGGATCATAGAGCAGTCATTCAATAGAAGAATGCCATCCAGCTCCCTCACACTTCTGCCCCGTGACGTCCTGGGGAATGGTCAGCCCGGAAGCAGCCTCCCCAGACACCGACCCTGCTGGAGCGTTGATCCTGGATGTCTGGCCCCCAGGACTGAAGAGAGAAATGTCTGTGGCGTCTCGGCTGCCCTGTCTGTCCTCTCTTGTCACAGCAGCCAGGATGGGCCAAGACGGACGCAGAGTGCAGAGGTCACGCCGCTCTGTAAGCAGACCAGTTAGTCACCAGGACCGGCCCTTGCGACGTTCACACTCACGGCCGTCGGGCGCGATGACGGAAGCCTCTTGCAAGTCACCGGAATAGGGAGGGCCCACTATGGCCACGGCCATGACCACATCGACACCTGTAGCTGGGTTTGGGCCCAGAGCAGCCTTCTGGCTCTTAATCCAAGATAAGTCAATTCACCAAAACCATAAGACACTAAAGACCCAGGATATTCCGTCACTCCCATTTCTCTGTTAGAGACAGGGACGTAACTCCACAAAAATAGAGAAAACAGGGGTGCTTGGGTGGCTCAGTCAGTTAAATATCTGCCTTCAGCTCAGGTCATGATCCCAGGGTCCTGGGATCGAGTCCCGTGTCAGGCTCCCTGCTCAGCGGGGAGTCAGCTTCTCCCTCCCCCTCTCACGATCTCTGTCTCTCTCAAATAAATAAAATCTTCTTAAAAATTTGAGAAAAGAATAAAGTGGTCTTATGGGAAAGCCCACCAGAGCGCCACTGTGCCCACAGAATGGGGGCAGTGGTATAGGACAAAGAAAGGACAGTGCAGGGGATGGACAGGTGTCAAGGCAGGACATACGTCCTGATATAAAAGAATAAAGTGTGTTTACAGGAACACCCACTTCTTCACATCACAGAGGCAGGGGGTGGGGGACAAACTGAAACCTCAGAAAGTATCCTCGGGAATCCAGTGACTGAGTCATTCAGCAAACTGCTCTGTGCTAAACGGCATGACTTCTGTCCCTTCTGTAGCTCATGAGAGCCTGCTCAGGAAGTGTGGGTCTCCGTGACCACGGCCAGCAGCGTCGGTGCTTCGCCTCGTGCCTGGAGTCCTGTCAGAGCACCATTTCATTAACACCCTCAATCCTCACAACACATGTCCTGGTAGGTGCTCTTATCATCCCTGCTTCACGGATGGGGAAACTGAGGCTCCCCAGGGTTGAATAACTAGATCCCCCAGCTTTTAGGTGGCCGAGCTGGCTGATGAACCCAGGGAGAGTCTGCGTGTCAACCAGCACCGCCTCATGGTGGCAGTAATCTTCAGCCTCCCAACAGAACAACACACGCGCGCGCACACACACACGCACACGCACACGCACACACACCTGGACACAGATGCACGCCAGGTGACACATGGGATCCCAAGAGGCAGAGGCTCCAGAGGCTTTACTACAGCAGGCTGCATCCCAAGGGGCTCTCACCTGAGACTGTCCACACCACGGGGGCCTCATCATAACAAGCCTATCCAATGGAAGTTTCCAGAATACTCACCCCCACATCCTACCATACTTCCGAAAACATTTCTCGTCAAAATCACAAAAACCTGGCAAGAAACAAAACCTATTACTAATCTAAAGGTCCAGAGCCCTACTTCTAACGGGGACAAAAATGGCTCAGATGGCGTGAAATGCCACTTACTATCTCACTGGCACTCAGAGGGAAGCTGTTGTTCACACGTGTCTTACCGGAAAGGAGAGAAAACAGAGGAAATATTGAAACAGAATTTCAAGTCCCTCTTGAATTCTCTCCGAGTATCGTAGGTACTAAACATCTTACCCTGTCTGTGAGGACTGCATAGCCTCCGTCTGTCTGTCTGACATGTTTGGCTTGTGCCTGTGTTGTCTCTAAATCTCAGAAGCCCCTGAATTATTACCTCAGAAACCACATGGGAAACCAGCGCTGAGGGAAAGTCTGAACCCCCAGTCAGCATCCTGTTCATTGATCTCAGGAGCCCTACTGGAATCCCAGTGCATTTAGGAAATTAAGACACTAGTGACCTCTTCTAGTCTAGCAGATTTATGTAAGTCTAAAGCATGTCTGTTGAGTGAATAAATGAGAGATGAGTGAGTGAATGACAAGGTGGACTCACCTTCCAGTCGTCCAGCTCTACCTGGAAAGGAGGGACCGTGCCACCAGTCCACAAAGGACAGAGCAATTAAAACACTTACCCTGTGCGGCACCTGGGTGGCTCAGTCAGTTGGGCTCCTGACTCTTGATCTCAGGTCATGATCTCAGGATCATGAGATCAAGCCCCCCGTTGGGTTACACACGAGGTGTGGAGCCTACTAAACACAAAACAAAACAACCACTTGCTCTAAGTTTTCACTTCTGTCACTTAAAAAACAACAACAACAACAACAAAACTTCCCATCACTGAGTTTCAGCTGTGGTTTTGATATTTTAATTGTGCAAAACAGCATCCCGAGAAATGTAGGTCTTGGGTGCATCTACTAAGGAGTTGATCTGGGAAAAGTGGAAAGGAAATTATTGCCTTTTCGGAGGGGAAACATCCAGGAGTTCTTACACAGTAATTGGGCACCGAGGGCCTCAGCAGGGAGGAGAGGGATCGGAGAAACAAGCCTCAGGTCTGGGGGAAAGGAACTCGGAGGCAGAGAGCAGCCTGCACGTGGGACTCTGCCTGTTGGCCTTCTGGACATGAGCTCCTAACCTTCTGTCCAGGGGCTGGGCCTCGGACAAGCCATCAGAGCTGGATCAACATGGACCAACATCATCAGTCTGTGTATCGGCTAGTGCGTTCCATTCAATTACATTAATTTCTCAATAATATTTGGGGCGCCTGGGTGGCTCAGTCAGTTAAGTGTCTGCCTTTGGCTCAGGTCATGATCCCAGGGTCCTGGGATGGAGTCCCACGTGGGGCTCCCTGCTTCTCCCTCTGCCTCTGCCCCTCCCCTCTGCTCTTGCACACACTCACTCTCTCTGTCAAATAAATAAAATCTTCAAAAAATAATAATAATATTGTCAAAGCAGGGCGCCTGGGTGGCTCAGTTGTTAAGCGTCTGCCTTGGGCTCAGGTCATGATCCCGGGGTCCTGGGATCGCGTCCCACCTGGGGCTCCCTGCTCGGCAGGAAGCCTGTTTCTCCCTCTCCCACTCCCCCTGCTTGTGTTCCTGCTCTCACTGTCTCTGTCTCTATCAAATAAATAAATAAAATCTTTAAAAAAAAATATTGTCAAAGCATCTCTTTTCTAGTGTATAAGTGATTCTACCTTTGTATAAACACGCACGCACACACACAGCTCGTTCAAAGGTTAAAATCTGAAGTTGATAGACAAACACCCTCTCCCCCTCCGTGTTCAATTCACCAAGAAGGGGCTTCCTTTGAAGTTAGAGAAGTACAGCAGAGAGCTCTGGGTCAGCCTCTCAAATCCCCAGAGATGTCGCCATCAGCAAAGGGAGAGTTAGTGGTTGGAAATAACTGCAGGGGGTTGGCAATTCTTGAGAGAATTCAAGTATGTGCGCATTCCCCAAAGGTGAATTTGGAATGCCCAACAAACTGAAGTTCCAGAGCTATCCAGCAAAACAAAAGGCTACCCAGAGCCTGTGCTATGAACAGAAAAGTCTGACTCTAGGGAACACAGCTTAATGAGCCACTAGCGTGGACCCCCTTGATGCTCTTCTCCTCATACCAAGTACGATAATGCCTTCCTGGGAATCGGAACCTGCCAGAAACAAAAGCCTCTTCTCGATGCTCACAAGCTAGAACATCAAGTCCTGGGTTGAACCAGCCCGGGGGCAGGGCTGCCCCAGGTGCCACAGGCCACAGGTGCTCCTAACTGCAAGCAATAGAGCCCTCGGGTAGACCTGGCCACGTGCGGGGTGGGGCCTGTGACACCATTTCTGAGAAGTCTCAAACCTAAGCCCTTCCTCCCGAGGAGGAGCATTTTTACGATGAAACTAAGCTGCGATCTACAACCATAAGAAGCAAAAAGCAGAGCTCAAACAACACTTCTCTGATGGTAGCCCAGCACAGTTCCAAAAAGAGGCAGAGGTGTTGACTCTTCCAACGTTTCGGGGAATTCTCTTCTCGGTGAAAAGGCAGGGGGAAATGTCTTTTTGTTCCTGGAATGGTTAATTTTATGGGTCAACTTGGCTAAGCTGCAGTGCCCAGTTTGTGGTCAACTGGCTGGATGAGGCCCTCCCCCCCACACACAGTGTGGAGAGTAAGATGCTTTATTCAAACTACTGATGTAAATGTGAATCACATCTAAAAAATACCTTTACAGCAAGAGTCTGTGTCTTCAAATTCAGAGAGAAAATTCTGGCCTGCCTAGAATTCTATGCTTAAACTATCCATCAAGCAGAATTATATTCAGG
Source organism: Zalophus californianus (assembly GCF_009762305.2). Taxonomy (NCBI): domain Eukaryota; kingdom Metazoa; phylum Chordata; class Mammalia; order Carnivora; family Otariidae; genus Zalophus; species Zalophus californianus. The sequence continues at coordinate 110,562,603 of NC_045604.1, read as the reverse complement.
CATGCAAGTTCTTAAAAGAAAAAAAAAATTTTTTACTCCTATGCATCACTTCTCAGACAGCTCCAGAAGTAAGGTAAAGGATGTGTTAACCATCCTTCTTGTGGGAAGCGTTTCGCAACATAGACATACATCGAATTGTCACGTACACCTTTCGCTTTCACAACCTTATTTGTATTGTATCTCAAGAAAGCTGGGGAGGGGGAAAAAAACAAAAATAAGGTGCCCTCCACCAAGGTGAAGAAAGAAACCAAGAAAGGGAAAGCCCTGGGATCCACAGACAGGTAAAAAATGCAAGCCATGGGGTTGGCTGATGTGCCGCGGGCAGCTCCCACAGCATTTCTGATGACCTCCTTGGGGCCAGGCAGTGATTTGGGGCCAAGCGGTGAAGCCAGAGTTGTAAGGCTGCGTGACACACAAAGCAGGATAAGGTGTGTGGAGAAACCCACCTGCTGCTGCTTTTCCCAGGTAAAATTAATGAGCTCGTCTTATCATCAGGAACCCAGAGTGGCTCCAGGGAGCAGTCAGCTGGGAACCCGCCCCGTGCAGGGCAGACGGACAGCAGAGGCTGCAGGGAGAGCAGTGTCTATGCAGGAGCTCGGCTGGTGCTGCCCCACGAGGAAACGGGCTCTTCCGTCCTCTCTGCTCGGGCAGGCACCCCACCCAGTCCCGTGGGGGTTGTTCTCGGTGAGTCACACAGCAGCGTCCCTAAGGAGGGAATGTCCCAGGTCCGGGGGTGTGGGAGGGGCAGGAATCGTTCAGGTCAAGATCGTCTCTGTCTTGCACATTATGTCGCTCAATGTCCCTTGTGCGACAACCACCGAGAAAGTCCTTTTATAGTTTAAAAACCAGAAAAGTGACAAATGGGCTGGCTTTATTCCCCATTAAATAATGTGACTCGGGCAACGTGCTCCCCTTATTGCCCAGACCAATAGGATTTCTGGTGCCAGATTTAAAATTTAATCACAGTCACTTAGTCCTTGAGGGAGCTTATTTGTTCCTTTTTGTGGCTTTGATTTATTTTTCTTTTCCCATAATCTTATTGGATATGTCTTTTATTCTAAGCGGCCTTAATATCTCTCTGGGAATCTCCACGACCGGCCCCATGAATGCCTCACCATGAATGGCTCTGGGAGCCAGTTAGTAAAATGTACAGGAAAGAGAATCATCAAGGCCTGTCTAGAAAAACAGTTTTAGGAGCCTTATTTAAGGGGAAACAGGTAGAAGGAAGAAAGAAGGATGTTCAGAGAGCATCGTGGCCACAAGCAGCAATGATGTGCTCACTCGTGAGAGATTCAAGAAGAGAACCAACATGAATCGAGGCCATAATACAAGAAACAGGAAGAAAGAAGGGGAAAATGTGGGAAACACAATGTGAGGTGCATCTGTGGGATTCTAGGAAATAAGAATGTTTGTGGGCATCTCGGGGAAGTGGGAGCGATTGCAGATGCAGATAGGAAGCTAATTATAAATAGGAATAATGTTTTGATGCAAAGAATGTAGTATTTTCAAACTACGCATATTTTTAGATTTACAACCTGAAAAATATTCTGTGGAGTCGGAGGTTTCGGTAAAGCCTTGCAAAAACAGATGACAGGCCTGCTCAAGGTCACTGCCCTTGAATAAGGAGAAGGAATGTCTGAATCTAATTTTTGATGAAGAATTTTCAGACATCTTATGCAGGGCCTGAGGGGTGAGAGCCGGGATTTGCAGCCCACACTCTCTGTCACTGCATCGAACAGTAAATCCAAACTGGACAAGGCAGAACCAGGTAGCTTATGAACTATACAGGCTTCCAAATCCCAAATGAAATGCAAAGGGGATAAATTTCAATGGCAGATAGTGGCCATCCCTAGAGAACCACATTAGGCCTTCCTTAATGAGTGATGTTATCATAAAGAATCAAAACTTTTGCTGACATTTAAATAGGAAAATCAGTCTGGGGGCACCTGGGCAGCTCAGTTGGTTAAGCGTCCAACTCTTGATTTCGGCTCAGGTCATGATCTCAGGGTCATGAGATCGAGCCCCATATCGGGTTCTATGCTGGGCGTGGAGCCTGCTTGGCATTCTCCCTCTCTCTCCCCCTCTGCCCCTCCCCCCCAAAAAACACAAAGTATTAAAAGGAAACTCAGTCTGATTTAGAAGCAGGTGAGGGAACAAAGGAACTTCTTGCTTCCGAACACCTTTTTAGCTAAAGGAGGGAATGGATAAATATCTCTTCTTGCAACATGTGTCCCCCATGCTCCCTCTCATTTCTGGATACATATCCTCTACCGTCCCTTCATTCCTACCAGATGGTGTCCCACATGTGCATGATAGAAATCCTGGATCTCCTGGTGCGGCTGCATTTTTCATATCACACTCAGAGTCATCACTAAGAATTTAGTGCCTGCCCACTGCACATGGGGCCTCGACACGCACTTCCAGGCACCGGGTGCAACCCAACCTTCCCCTTCCCCCACCCAACTTCACCTGCCAGCTGATGGGGCCTCCAGTCACCCAATCTCCAGCAGGGAGCCTATAGCTGGCACGTTAGACGTTTCTCTGTAAAGATGTGTGTCAGTTCATAAATAGGACAGTGAAGGTTGGAAGACCCCAGTAGGGGACAAAAGTCGCCAGCATAATCCTAAATGGAAATAGTTGACCTGCTCTTCCCGACTACAGGACCCAGCTGCCTGCCAGACACTGAAAGACGAATGAGTTCGAGTGCTTTTCTTGTCCTCGGCAACCAGTGTCATGGCCTTGATGATTCGAGTGGGTCGGATGGTGTCCCTCATGAAGATGCGCCCAAGTCCTCAAGGACCTGTGAAGCTGACCTTCCTTGGAAACAGAGTTCATGAGGGTGTAATTAAGGACCTTGGGATGAGCTCACCCTGGGTTGTGGGTGTCTCCCGTACCCAGTGATGAGTGTCCTTGTAAGAGAAGGAGGGGAGATTTGAGACATGGGGCACCACACGGAAGAAGGTCATGTGAAGATGGGGGTGGGGGCAGAGAGTGTAGTGACGTGGGCATGAGCTAAGGAAAGCCGGAGCCCCCAGAAGCTGGAAAGGCAGGAAAGGACCCTCCGCTAGAGCCCTCCTAGGGAATGTAGCCCTGCTGACACCTTGATTTCAGACCTGTGTGAGAATACGTTTCTGTTTTAAGCCACCCTGCTTCTACTTTCAGTGCCCGGTAATTTATAAGAGCAGCATTGTGACATACGAAAGCAACATGCAATTAAATTGTTCAAATAATTGCGCAAACCAGACCTACTGATCAGAAAATGAAGGTGGGGCTGCCCGGACTGACCTGGCGGGGCCCTGGCAGGCAGCAGGTCAGATCATCCTTCTCCTGGGTGACAGATGGGTCACCATAAAGAGGGAGGTCTGTTAGGGCGGCCACTGAGTTGTGCACAAAAGTAGGGTTCTGCCAAAGTCAGGGTTCCATACGGAAATGGCAAGAGGAGCTGGAGACAGAGTGTTGTCAACAAGTGGAAGGTGACAGCGTGTGTTCCCATCCCTGGCTGCTTCCCCAGTCTGGTCCTACTGGGCCACCAGCCTCATCTTCTTGGGAGGTTCTCTGGCCTCAGATGCTCAGAGCCATGGGTTTGCTGCAGCCTCAGCCACGGACACTGGTCCACGCCAGCCCCTCAGAGCTCCGCAGTGCCAGGAGGCCACTGGTCAGCAATCACAGCTCACCCCACCGAGGCTGCCCCCTCAGCCAGCCCTCCCGTCCTGGCGGGGTCCCAGTGTAAAGAGTGACTCCCGCTGCAGGGGTTACAATGAGCTGTCCACCTGTTCAGCTCTGCCAGCTCTGCAGATGGGTCCACGACACGGGCACCAGTCAGAGCTGCTTGCTTCCTCGAGCTGCTTCGGACAAAGCTGGCCGGTTCCACTCGCCCGGAGCATCGCTGGCTCTACACCACCAGGCTCAACTCCCAGGAAATACTTCCCTCCAACCACAAAGTAACACTCATCAAAATCTTCTGTATTCAAGGAGTCAAATGAGCATCCGTGATGGGGCCATTCACTCAGCAAATGTGTCCTTGGAGCCTCCCGGGGGCCCTGCTGGGCACCACAAGGGGGTCACAGAGAATTCGAGAACTAGAACAGCAGAAGGATGTGGCTCAACCTCAAACTCCAGAGATAAAAGCACGGGATTTTTTGGATTCTGAATATTAATATAATTCATTCAGTTACTGAACTGTGTATCGAGGGCCAGGCATGCTATTCAAAGCTGAGTCTACAGCGTGTAAGAAAACAAGCAATTTTCTGCCCTCCCCGAACTCACTCAGAACCAGCAGGTGAATTAATAGTAATAAGAATTACAAGAAGAACAGCAAAGCTCACAGCTGCTGGTCTGGGCATCGAACACCCCCAATCCCATCATGCCCACACCAAGACGGGTCGGGTCATCACTCCCAATTCACCAATAAAGAAACCGAAGCACAAAGAATTTCAGGATCTGTGACTCCCAGAAGCGTTTTTAGTCGGCCAGTGGTTCGGTTTTTTTTTTTAACATTTGGCACCATTTGGGGGATGTTACGACTTCTGATTACCCTCTTTCTTCTTGGACATTTCGTGGCCAGATCTGCCATTTCCTAGGGGGAAAGTTCACGAGACGTTAAAAGTTAAACACAGGCCATGGGAGAAGACTCAGGCATTCCCTCTCGGGCTGCTGATAATAAATGAACAATTTTTTTTTAATCAGAAATCTTGCCAAGGTCACAGAACTCGTAAGTGGCAGAGCTGAGCCTTGACCCCATTCAGTATGCTCCACAGCTTGTCCTCTTGACCATGACATTTGCTAAATTAATCACATAAAGTCGGTTTGCCATGGCCAGAAGTCTGAGCTCACCGCAATTAGCAAGAATAGATTTAAAGGTGCTGGGTTCACTCCTTGCACCTGGCTTGGAGATTGAGCCATAATGCAGGTTGATACGGTTTTTGAATTATTAACGAATGCCCTTTGTTTCTTTGTTCTTATTGGGCTGAAATCTACACCACGTAAAGTGAACTTTTCTAAACTGTACAGTTCGGTGGCATTTGGTACATTCACAGTGGGGTCTAGCCATCACCTCCACCTGATTCCTTGCCCGTGCTTTTATCATGCCCGATACTTCCTTCGACCCTGCTGAGAGTGCTTCAATAAACGAATGGCAGAGCAGAAATGCAAAGAGAGCGAGCCATAACTACGCTCTGAACATGGCCCCCAAAATTCGTATGTTGAAATCCTAACCGCCAAAGGTGATGGTGTCAGGAGGCGGGGGCCTTTGGGAGGTGCTTCGGTCATGAAGGTGGAGGTTCTTACAAAATGGGATTCACGAATGGGGTTTGCGTTCTCATAAAGGAGGCCCCACAGAGCTCCCTGCGCCCGCCACCCTGTGAGGACACAGCAAGACCGCTGCCGTCTATGAACCAGGAAGGCCTTCACCAGAACACAACTGTGCTGGCGGCTTGACCTTGGACTTCCAGCCTGCAGGGTGGTGAGAATTAAATGTCTGTTGTTTATAAGCTCCCCTCCCCCCCCCAGTCTGTACCAGGATAGCCTAAACAGACTGAGTGTCAAAAGTCTATGCCCAGGGGCATAGCCTGGGTGGCTCAGATGGTTGAGCGTCTGCCTTCGGCTCAGGTCATGATCTCAGGGTCCTGGGATCAAGCCCCGCATCAGGCTCCTGGCTTAGTGGGGAGTCTGCTTCTCCCTCTCCCTCTGCCTCTCCCCCTGCTTGTGCTCTCTCTCTCTCTCTCTCTCTCTGTATCTCTGTATCTCTCTGTCTCAAATGAATAAAAAAATCTTAAAAAAAAAAAAAAAGTCTATGCCCAGAGGCCTAGAATGTTCTCTCCTATGTAGATGAGATTGGAGAAGCAAGATGAATAGTATAAGAAGGCATCCCGCCTGTGAGACCAGAAAGGCTCCCCGGCTGGGGGGAGAGGCAGAGAGGAAGAGGGCGTGAAGAGTGAGGGACAGAACCTGGAGGAACCACGCGGACCAGAAAACGTCCATGACGGCCAGCTGCTGGGAGCTGCGTGGAGGCCGAGGCCATGCCCAAGGCCACCAGTCTGCCCTGGGCAGAAGGCTTCTGAGGGACAGGTCACTAGCTGTCCTTCCTTTGGAAAGCAGTAACACCCTGCCGCCTTGCCCCCACCCCCATTTTTAAAAACCTTTTGCCGAGGCATCACCTACGTGTGGAAGTGCACAGATGATAAGCATAAAGCTCGGTGTCTTTTCACAACCCGAATGCAGCCACAGACTCAGATTAAGGAGGAGAACATGACCAGAGCCCCCAAGTCCCCCTGGCCCCCCTTCTAGTCAACTGTCCCCCAAATGCTTCCCTCTCTCTCGACTCCAACAGCACAGAAGCGTTGGGGCTGGCTTTGTCTTTTGTATACAAGCAATCACACGGGATGGATCGTCCCGTCTGCCTCCGTTCACTGAACGTTACATTTGTGAGATGAGTCCGCTTGTGGCGGTGATTCCTTCATTTTCACGGCCCTGTAGCCTTCCGAGGTGGGACCGTGCACAACGCATTCACCCGTCCCCCCACCAGCAGGCGGGCAGTTTCAGGCTTGGGGCCTCCATGCATTTCACTGGAGCGTATGCCTCAGCTGGGATTTCCTGGGCCAGAAGACATAATAAACAGGTTCAGCTTGAGTAGCTACTGCCCAACAGTTTTCTAAAGGAAGTCTACTAAAATTCACAGGGAAACGCAGAGGGCCAGGAAGGGACAGGGCAATGCTGGAGAAGGGGAGAGAAAATCAGGAGGAACAAGTTGGAGGGTAAGACTCTACTATGGGACTTATTATAAAGCCACAGTAACCAAGATGTTGTGGAAATCACTCAGGGGGACAAGCAGAGGTTGAGAAGCCTCTCGGAGGAAAAGCAAAAGCCTTAAGCTGGGAATTTTCATCTCGCTAGGAAATGAAAATGTCTGCAACATTAAAAAATATCTGAAAGGGTATCCAAGGACTGTCATGAAGGTGGCGGGATGGAGGGGCACCTGAGCGCCCAGCCGTGGTGTGCGGCACAGGCCGCCCCTCCCTGCCCCCATGCAAGGGAGGAGTAGGGCTGGAAGCCGGCCAGCACTAGGCTTGCTGAACTGGGTCCCCTGGGACTGGGTCGGCCCCAGGTGTCTTTCCCCCTGACATTTTATCATGAAATGTTTCAAACGAGTAGCGAAGTTGAAGGAATTTTACAGTCAACACCCATCTAGCCAACACCTGGATTCCACCATGAACACGCGACTCTACTGACTTTATCAGGTATCTGTCCATCGCTTCACCCAACCACCCTTATTTGTTTTTTTGATGCATTCCAAAGAAACTGCAAATATCAATGCACTTTTTCCTAAATACATTGGCATGTGGATCATTATCTAGAGTCGAAGTCTGTTTACTGTCCTTTATGTAAAATTTGCATACAATGACATGCACAGATTTTAAATGCATGTTCACTGAGTTTGGACAAAAGCATACCCTGTGTAACCCAACCCCCATCAATATGTAGAACACTGATGTTTTTAAATGAACATGAAGTTACCTGTGGTTCTGGATAGAAGATTCTAAAAGCTTGAGCTGCCAGGAGTCCCTGATCAGGGAGGGCTTCATCTCTGGAAACTGTGACCTCAAGATAATTATTATGTTTGAAATATATATTTTTTTCTAAGATTTTATTTATTAGAGAATGTGCACAAGCAGGGGGAGGGGCAGAGGGAGAGAGAGAACCTCAGGCAGATTCCCCACTGAGTGCAGAGCCCGATGGGGGCTTGATATCATGACCTGAGCCGAAACCAAGAGTCGGATACTCCACTGACCCGAGCCAGCCAGGTGCTATTTTGACTTAAATCTTAATTTGCCAAGCAGAGCCCAAGTCTGATTCTGGGTTTCCCACAGGACCAATGTGGATCCTGCCCAGTGTCCAGTGAACATTCAGATAAGCAGAGGAGGTCATGGCAGAGGGAAATAAAGTGAGGACAGGCCCCTCTCCTCATAGAAGAAAAGTACTTTTTAGAAAACTTCTTTTAAAAAAGCCAAGGATGTGACATGATCTGGGTAAAGAAGGGTCCCTTCTCCCTGGAAAACGTTCCCGCAAACTGCTCCGTGGTAAAAGCTCGGGCTCTGAGGGCCGACCTCCTGGATTCAGATCCTGGCTCCCTCCAGAACCCGCTGGGAGCCAGGCCAGTCACCCCTGGGCCCAAAGTCCTGCCCCCCCGCCACCCCGTCCAATGACTTATAATAGTGTCAACTCCGTGGAGGTATTTGTGTCTGTTTTTTGTTGATGGTGCAGTCATTTATGGAGATGAGATTCACATCACCTAAAGTGAACCATTGTCAGGTGAACCATTCAGGGGCATCTAGTGCCCTCCCAGGGTTGGGCCCCCACCTCTGGCGTGTGATGGGTGGGGACCGCAGGGGCCCTGCAGACACAGGAGCGGCGCTCCTCAGCAGGACCTTCTCTAACTGTGTCACAGCAAGGGTAACTTCCATGGCCTCGTCTGGGCCAGCTTTCCCTCCATCTAACAGATGGGCCGGTCGTCAGGCTCCAAGAAGCAGGAGCAGGGACCTCATGTGCACATGGAGGGGTGGAGCATTCCAGAACCTTGACACTGAGGAAGTGGCAGGGGCCCTGACCAGAAACAGCTGTGTCCCTAGCAGGAGGGCCTCCACCCGCAGAGCTGCTCCGGCTCCCTTGTCTCGGGCTGGACTTCCACTTCGTTTCTCCTCTCCATGTACACTGCTTTTCAGATCAATTTCCTTATGTTTGTAATTAATTTGGAGCTTAATTAGTTTGAGTTTTAGAGCATGTGCAACCGCTCCACAGGCTCTCTCAGGACAAAACCACATAAGGCTCAACCTAACCAAACCAAGTCATTCACAGCGGCCGCCTGCACGGGCGGGAAGGCAGTGGGCAGGTGAGGCTTCATAGAGCAGGGCAAGAGGCCGGGGGCATCCCAGAAGGCCCTGTCCCCTCAAAACCTGAGAGCTACAAGGGTGTTATTCTGTGCATGGATTCTGTGAGTGTCTGGAATAGGGCAGGGCACAGCAGGGAGAGAAGGCTCTGGGTGGGCCCCTGGGGGGCTCAGTGGTTAAGCCACTGCCTTCGGCTCAGGCCATGATCCTGGGGTCCCGGGATCGAGTCCCGCATCAGGCTCCCTGCTCGGCAGGGAGCCTGCTTCTCCCTCTGACCCTCCCCCCTCTCGTGTTCTCTCTCTCTCTATCTCATTCTCTCTCTCAAATAAATAAATAAATAAATAATCTTTAAAAAAAAAAAAGGGATCTGGGGCTCCACGGTGTGGGGTCCTCGGCCGGATGCCAGGGGCTGGAATCCCCCGAGGGCGGTCTTGGCTCGTGCATCTGGTGCTTGGTCCATTGGCTCAGACCTCACCAGGCCGCCGAGGCAACCATACTCAGCATCCCTGTGTGGTCTCTGTGCGGCTGCTTGGGCCTGGTCACAGCATGGCAGCGCATCAGAGAGCAAGTGTCCCGCACGAAGAAGGTGGAAGTGCGCCATATGTTTACAGCCTTGCTTCAGAAACCACATAGCGTCCCTTCTGCCAGACGGTGTTGCTTGAGGCTGTCTCGAAGGGCTGCTCAGTTTCAGAAAGTGAGGGGGACCTTGATGAAGGGAGGCAAGGCTCTAGAAGAACACGCGAGACTTGAGCTATCACTGTGGCCATCTTTGGACTCAGCCACCCCAGCGGCCACTGAAGGGACACCTTGCCCCACCTCAGCAGGCCCAAGGCAGGCGCCCTGTCTCTCAGCAGAGCTGCCCCCCAACGAGGAACCTGGCAGTGGTTCCAGAAAGCCCAGCCTACATCAGTCTGTGACCTGAAGGAGAAGCTAACTCTGTTGAAGTGGCACCGAGATGTGGAGGGGTATCTGCTGCAGCCATGCTTATGCTGATTAACAAAACCATCAACCCAAAGAAGACGAAAACTCTAATCTGAAAAGATATACACACCCCTGTGTTTATCACAGCATTATTCGCATTAGCCATGTATCCACTGACAGATGAATGGATACCGAAGATGTGCTGTATATACACAAGATTCTTCAGCCATAAAAAAAGAGTGAGATCTTGCCATTGGCAACAACATGGATGGAGCAAGAAGGATAATGCTAAGGGAAATAAGTCAGAGGCAGACAAATTCCATATGATTTCACTCATATGTGGAATTTCAGAAACAGACGAACAAAAAACAGACTCTTAAATGCAGAGAGCAAACTGGCCGTTGCCAGCACGTGGGGAGATGGGTGAAGCAGAGAAAGGAGATTAAAAGTACACTTAATGCATAGAATTGTGGAATCACTATATTATACACCTGAAAGTAATATAACGCTGCATGTTAACTATACTTCAATAAAAATAAATAAATAAAAGTAAAACCATCTAAAAATGGAAGCCACACCTGCCTTTCTCACCAAGTTCTAGAAAAAGGACACAGCCCTGCAAGATTCATCATCCAAGATACTCCTTCAATGCTCATCGGAACCAACGTGTTCTGGGCTCAGTTCCTCCATTTACAAGGCACTTTCGCTGTCTTCTCCCTTAATGGGGGTAACCAAACCCAGCCCGAGACCTGCCAGTTTCACCTCCCAAAGACCTCCAGTCCACCGCCTTCCCTCCACCTCTGCACCGTATGTGAGCCCGGGCTGCCCCCCTCTCCCTCCTGGCCCTCTGCACTGGGCTCTGCACTGGGCCCTGCACGCACATCCTGCTCCCAGTCCATCCTTCTGGCCACCCTCTTACGACCGTCCATGGCTTCTGCTTTTGTTAAGACCAAGTCCAAAATCCTAACCGTGCCTGCCGGGCCCCACCTGCTCTGAGCCGTGCCACGCTCTCCAGCTTTACCCCTGCCTCCCCATCCCTACGCTCCTCTCCCCACACAGGCTCCTTGGTGACATGTGCCCACAAGCCACGTGTGGCCAGCCGCCCCTGGAATGGACATCCTTGCCTCCACGTTGCTCTCTCCACTCTGTGGGCAGCTCTTCATCAGGGTCACACTCTATTCTGCTTGTCCCCCTGAGGTGGATTTTAATCTGCGTCTGTGTTCCTATTTTTAGTACACATCATTCTTCTAAGCCACCTAAAACCGTACATGGACCGAATATCAGCTTTCTCCCTTTGAATGGCTGAGTGTGGCTTATGGCTGGACAGCAGGATCATGCCTTTTTAATCATCTCATGATAGAATCTGAGGTCTTCAGTTCTGTCTCTCATAAACTCACAGAGAACATCTTATTCTGTTATATTTTATTTATTAGCAGCTAAATACTTTTGTCAAAAGAAATGTCCCTGTGTATACAGAGACCCCCCCCCCCCACCCCGTATAAAAAGTCAGAGGCAGCCAGAGCTGCTATGATTGAAGTGGACTCTAGGGCAGGAAACGCTCCCACCTGCCCCCCTCACTCTCTGCCCTGTGCTGGGAGGGCCCCAGGGCACCCCAGCTCCAAGGAACAAGGTTTGAGAACCAATGATTCAAGTCATGACAACACATAAAGCTTCTTTATGAATTCCAGCATCGTTTGCATATAAAATGTATATTAAAGTCTGGAGAGATTGCTTAGGCTCCTCCAAGTTATTAAAAGATCATTTTAGAAGTGAAAATCGCCTAAGAGATAACTTCAGAGAATTTTAATTTGTCTGTGAGTTAAAGGCAGCTGAGGTACAGTGAAAGAGAATGTTGGTTAAAGTCAGAGGACCTGGTGAGGAATTCTAACTCCAGGTACAGAAAACGCATAGTTTCACGAAGCTTCTGTTAGCCATGTTTCCTGCAAAACGGCAGGAAGATTTCCTTACCAGTTGCCTTGATAGCTAAACGAGACAGAAACTGGGAACACGCCCAAGGTTAAAAAGAATGCGCAAGAAACTTCCCCTTAAAAAAATAATTGAGGCGCCTGGGTGGCTCAGATGGTTAAGCGTCTGCCTTCGGCTCAGGTCGTGATCCCAGGGTCCCGGGATCGAGTCCCACATCGGGCTCCCTACTCCTTGGGAGCCTGCTTCTCCCTCTGCTTCTCTCTCTCTCTCCCTCTCTCTCTCTCTGTCTCTCATGAATAAATAAATAAAATCTTTAAAAAAATAAATCTTTAAAAAAAAAATAAATAAATAATCGGACAGGGGCACCTGGGTGGCTCAGTGGGTTAGGCGTCTGCCTTCGGCTCCGGTCATGATCCCAGGGTCCTGGGATCGAGCCCCATGTCGGGCTCCCCGCTGAGCCTGCTTCTCCCTCTCCCACTCCCCCTGCTTGTGCTCTCTCTCACCCTCTCACTCTCTGTCAAATAAATAAATAAAATCTTTAAAAAATAATAATAATTGAACAATGAGCACAATTTAGCTATAGAAATTGATGTTGAGGAAAAGGTATTTTGAAGCAAAGAAATTCGTAATCAATTGCAGAAAGAAAAAAAGGACACATCCAAATGTGCTGAGTGTGCCACTAGCTTTATAAACATGTGTTCTTTGCCATTTTATACCAATATATAATTTTATAATTATCCAGAAACCATCCTACGTATAATGTATGTGTGTACATGTGGGTGTATACATATATTTAAAAACCAAAGGATTACTATTAAAATATTAGTAGTGGTTATCTCTGGGTGGCAGGCCGCATGAGAGATATTCAGTCTTTGTGTTTTCTGTGGGTTGGTTTAGGGGTTTTGTTTGTTTTTCGTTTTGTTTGTTTTTTTTCTTCAGGTTTTTTTGCACTGGGTATGAGCTGTTTGTAATCAGAAGGCGAGGTTGCCCCTTCCCCTGTGTGAGCAGAGTTTGGGGCTTCTGGATCCACCTTCGTTGTGGACAACTGGTACAGCATTCTTGAGTCTGTGGAAACTACTCTGGAGTTTAGTATTTTGAATCACAAATCAACTGAACAATCTGTTTTAAATTGAGTAAAGAACTTTCCTAGATTAGGTCATCTGGCTGTGAAAATGGCTGAATAAAACCACTCTGTCCTTCCAGACATGCACAGGCAAGGAGAGTGGCCACTCGAGTCTGATTTACAGGCAGTTGCTTTGTTTGGTTTGTCGGTTTGGTTCAGGTGGGCCTGACCTGGTGTGAATGAGGCCCGAAGAGACAGCTCTGTCTTGACCTTGGATCTCCGACCTGACCAGCCACTGGACACCTGGTGGACTCTCTGCTGAGGTGGCGGGGAGGGCACCCAAACCTGAGGAAGGTGCCAACGTCAGCAAAGATCTGCCTGGAAGGGGGTGTCACCATGCCCCTGGAGAGGGGCCTGGGCACAGATGGATGGTGGACAAGTGTGCCAGTGACATGAGAGAGGACCAGGGCCCAGGTGGGCATGCACAGGTGCAACAGTGTCATGGAGGGGAGCCAGGACACGGGGGAAGCCGTCTACCAGGAGGACCAGGCAGACTCTCCAAGGATGGTCTTGGGAGCTGCGCCGGACAGAGCTGCAGCTGAACATCTGCTCTGAGTGCAGCCGAGGTCACCGGGGAAGTGACTGTCCATCGAGAAGCGCCCTCCTCTCTTCATCAGAACATCAGGGGAGAAGGCTGGCGTCGGCCACTCAGTCTTGTCATGTGAGTTCTGCAAGCTCACGCTCGGATGTGGAGACAGAAGAGACTAGAAGTCTCCTTGTCAGAGCTGGGGGCACACGTCCACCCATCCCAGGGGGTAGGACAGCTGCAGAGGGAATCTCATTGGACTGTCTGCTCAAGGTGAATTTGATCAGGAAACAAAAGAGGTTGTAGACAGGTGCTTTGGAGAACAGGAGTTCTGTTCCCGCCCCTCCACACTGCACTGAGAAAGTGCCTGGTGACAGGAAGCTTGTGGGCAAGGCCGACACAGCACCGCATCTGCGCCCCTTGTCCCCCGCGGCTGTCCCGACCCTCAGCCCTGCCGCGCCCTTGACCTCCTGCTCCTTCCCTTCACCGCCCCTCTCCTTGACCACACGGAACCCGGAGACCACTTCTGGTCTCCCACAGTGTGACCTCTCTCCCCTTCCTCCTGATCCTTCCCAGCTTTCCGCACCCTCCCCACACCTTATCCAAAGCCCCAAAGTCATCATTCAGGTGGGGCAGCCTGGCCTCTCCCTTCAAGGGGGGGTTAGGACCCTGAGATCTGAATTCCTCCATGTCTCCTCTACTCCCCTCGTGGGCCAGTACCTCCAGTCTGTGCACACCTGCTTCCTGGCCCAACTCGGTTGAAGAAGCAGCTAACCCAACCCAAAGACATCTACTGGATTTGATCATCAAGAAGTCATTCCCAGCCTTGAGCAGGACATCTCCAGATGCAATGGGGGCGTCAGACAGGTTGTGGTTGATTGAGGAGGGGGTAGAAAGGAGGAGGTGGAGATGGAGCTTTGGGGGCTGATGGAATGTTCTAGACCCTCATTGCGGGGGAGGATCCACGATGATATCTATTTGTCAAAATTCATAGAACTGCACACTAACAAAGGCAAATTTCACTGGATGTAAATTACACCTCAGTGAAACTGACTTCAGCGTAAACATACAAAATAAAGCACTCTTACTCAACAATGATCCCTTCCCTCTCCAAACGACTCCGTTCCCTTCCACGCATCACATCTCAGACAGAAAAGACGACGCACATAAATATTTCTCTCCCGCTCCATTTTCCACTTTCTCTGTTCACCAATCTTCTTCCCATTTTCCCCTCCGTACAGACTTTCCTCTGTTCCCTTAATAGTCCCCGTTCTATAATTAGTAGCTCTGATAATTCTTTTATCATGTATGTTTTATTTCTAAAATATTCACTGCCGTGGCTGTCCCATAATGCCTTAATTCTCAATTCCCTGATCACCATTTTTACAATCTTGCAGTATTAATAATATCTTCTATTTCCATAGTGCCTTTTTTTTTCTTTTTGTCTGGTGAACAAAAAAGTACTTTGCAGGCATTTTATATCCCTGTGAGGTAGTTAGGGAAGGAAAAGAGATCCTGCAGATGGAAATACACAGGCACAAAACACACAACGTGTGCTGCTCCTGAAGATGGCACCGAACATTGGCCAAAGCTCACTTCAGAGCTCCGTATCCCAAGAAAGGTGTGGGCCCCCCACCCCACGGTGCCCTCCTCCGCTCCCTCCACACCTGGAGCAATCTAGAGTCAGATCAAGCCCAGCCTCTGGGTGGGGGCCCAGACTGGGCACCTCCCTTTACAAGGCGGAATACAGAATCTGCCCCATCCCGACCCTGACCCAGAGACTCACTGCAGGCTGGTGTGGGAGACACAGTGCTCACCTGGAGAGCATCATGGAATTTCTCTAAGTCCACAGACTAAATCCCCTGACTCTGACTTTAATAAGCACACAGCACAGCACACCCAGGGCTGCAGGTCCCAAGCCAAGACCCACCCCACCGGGGTGCCCTCCAGCATTGTTTCCGTGGGTTCCCTGGGTCCAAGCCATTGTCTCAACAAATGCAGGACCTCTGGGTCATGGGACTCTCCCCAGTGTTCCTCCTCTGGCAAAAGTCCACCACAGAACCCACCTTGTCCCAAAAAAAGCCGGTACTAGACAGTGTGTCCTCATAACAGTGAATTATCAGAGCTACTAATTATAGAACGGGGACTATTAAGGGAACAGAGGAAAGTCTGTACGGAGGGGAAAATGGGAAGAAGATTGGTGAACAGAGAAAGTGGAAAATGGAGCGGGAGAGAAATATTTATGTGCGTCGTCTTTTCATACAGACCATACACATGGCAGTTAAGACGTGCAAAGGCCTTGCAGCGGACTTGACCAACCATGACTAGTAGCGGTGACCCTAAGAGGCAACCGGCCACCGCTCATCGCATGCGCCCGCTGTTATGGATGCAGGGAGGTGCAGGTCGAAGGTCACTCTGGGAATAAACGGATGAGCTGAGTTTGGACCACAGACCACGCCCCTTCTCCTGCATTTCTCTTCTGTAAATTGTATATATATGGCCATGGGTGGGAATTGGCAGAGGGTCCTTCCAAATCTTTGATTCCCTAGTGTCATGGTCATAAGCAGGTTGTGTTTTCCAAAAGAGACCATGGCCCTATCTGCCATCCCACCGCTCTTTTAAAAATATTAACTTGACACGCCTTCCATGGAGTGACGGGACCTGTGTCCCCTCCCCTTAAATCTGGGCAGCTCGGGAAAACAAGACTTCATTCACTCATTCATTTATTTTATATGTATTTATTGAGCACCACCTATGTGCCCGGCATCCTCACTCAGACTTTAAAGACTTAAGACTCCACATTTGCATTTCAGGAGAGAAACTGCTCCCTTACAGGCTGCTCCTTGGTTTGCCTGGAGGAAGAAGACCATGAGGACCCAAGGTGGTGTCTCTGTAAGGTACCAGGCCGACCCAGTACCAAATCTACACCCCACGCTCCCCCCGCCCCGTTCCCTGGGAAGCTGTGCGGTGTGTGGAGCAGGGAGGAAACGTCCCACGTTACACTCCCCATCTGACTGTAGAAGATCCAGCATCACTCTTAGAACGTTACATGTAGCCCGGATCAATCAGCATGACCACCCCCCCCCTTTGTTTGTGCGTTTGTATTTAATGCAAGCCAGTCCCCTCGCTTTGTAACCTCAGCTTCCCCTTAAATCATATCCCAATACTGTAAAGTGTCAGGATGACAGGGAGCTTGGGAAATACACCGCTTTGATTAATTGTGTTTCTGGTTGACAGAGTTGAGCTGAAGCCATTCTGCTCTGATTCTTGGTGTTGTAAAGCTTTCTACTCTGCAGACTCGGTAAATTTCGGCTAATAAACATATTTGGATCCCACTTTGATGACAAGGCTTTTTGGACACTGGGGAACCTCTATTTCCATGTGAGGTAGGACTTCATTGGCTCTGGGTTACAACCAACCACAGACGGGATTTGCGTACTAAGGATGCAGGAGTCATGAGTATAGGCTCCAGAAAGAACCACAGCCAGGAACCAGAGCACTTGAAGGAACCCAGGCATCGGTCTGCCTTCTTGGCATGCCTGGTCACTTGGGAGATGTCCCGTGCCCAAAGTACACAGGGCTTCTCTCCCTGGGGTCCGGAGAACCATGCTCAACTCCAACCAACCTGGAGTCTCTGGTCAGAAATCAGCTCCAGAGCAAAGCCTGCATTTGCAGCAGGTGCTGAACAAGCATGGCGGCTCCCACTGGGACCATCAGTTGGGTGTTGGAGGCACAGGCTGGGGAGAAGTGCAGTTTCCAAAACCAGAAGCCTGAGTAGGTAAGATCGCAGGTTTCCACTGCACTTTCAAGATCTGTGGTTGACGTACATCCCCAGACCTAGAAACGCAATTCTAACTAAGCCCCCGATGTCGTGTGTTCTCTCTGTCCTGTGTAATCGATGATCACAGTGGGTTGTCTTAGTCTGGGTTTCCCAGAGGCAGTGCTGAGGTGTCGATTATGAGTACAAGTGGTTGATTCAGGACGTGTGTGGCGCGGTATCTAAGATCACTTTGACACGTTCAGAGTTTTGTCTGGAGACAGAAGGCAAACGCCGACAAAGAAATCATGTATTCTATGCAAATAGGAGAGACAACTTGGTGTCTGTCGGCATTCGCAAACCCCAGATAATCTATTTTCAAGTTTTAGGGCAGCACATCACTGACTGTTACCGCCTTTGAAAAATGCAAAACTTGTAGATTAGAGGAAATACTGGAATTCGTTTTCCTTGGTGGTTTCTGCGTGTGTGTGTGTGTGTGTGTGTGTGTGTGTGTGTGTGTGTGTGTGTGTGTTTACTGTTTTTACCTAAAGCTTAGAGGTTCAGGCTTTTGATGCATCGTGTGCAACAGCGCCCCCTAGTGGTCAGTATGTTGCATCCTGTGTGTTGGCCTTTTCGGAGCTGCACTGGCACATGCCCCAGGGAAGAAGTCCCTCTCATAGGTCAATTCTGCTCCTCTCCTCCTGCCTGCACTTTCTTCTCCCAGCACCTCATTTATCAAACCCGGGCCAGCTGCTGTAACAAACCAGTCCCAAATGTGCTGGGGCTTAAAGCAGTAAGAATGTACTTCTCGTTAGTGGACCAGACCAAGACCGGGGTGTTCCTGATGGGCGGGGGGCTCTGCTCCACCCAAGCACTCCAAGCCCCAGCCTCCCCGGGAGCCTCGCCGCTGTGGATGGGTCTGGGTCTCCTAGGCAGACGTCCCCGGGATGTCCACATGGAAGATCATGAGGGAGGGGACACAGGGCCGGCAGGCGGGCTGTACCCCTGAGCACGGTGGGGACACTCCGGTGGCAGGCAAACAGGCCTGACAAAGAAAGAGAGAAGCACACACTGGCAGTGGCTTTCGGCCCAAGCTACCCATGCGAGGAGTCACCCTCCTTCTGCAAGGGGGACAAAGTCCCCTTCCAGCAGTGCTATGCCCTCCAAAAGAAAGCCTCCTTTCCGTGGAATTATGAGGCAAGGTGCCCCCAACCCAGCATCGGAGGCTCTCACAGCCTGATGTGGGCTCCCCCCTTCTCCCCAAGTGCCTTATGCTATAGCCACCGCACGTGATCCCTTATGCCCCCAAACTGCCTGCCCTTCCCAGCCTCAGGGCCTTGGCTCATGCTATTCTTCCACCATAAATGCCTGTCCCTTCTTTGTCTAATTGGGAAGATTGTATGCATCCTCTAAGACCTAGTGCAAACATTACCTCATTTCCGGAAGATTCCCTGACACCCACCTCCCCAGCAGCATTGACATTTCCCCCAGCGGTGCCCCTCTAGTACTTTGTAACTCGTGTAGGTATCCATTTCTGCCTACACTTTGGGCCCCGAGGGCTGGGTCCATACATAAGACAAGGCATGTATTCAATACATTATTTTTTAATGAGGAAATAAATGGATGAACATGTCCAACCCGTTTTGACTCCTGCCAGTGGAAGGACTCCGCACATGTCCCCGCCCCCTGCCCAGCCGCAACATCCTTCCCTACAAAGATGAAGAACACTCCGTGAGTTGTAGAATTGACAGGAATCAGGCAACGTCTCTTTATTTCCTTCTCAGAGGGAAATTTCTCATTCTCCTGGATGGTTACTCGTACATAATGCAAAATAATCACCTCTTTGCGGACTAAAAACAGCTCTTCTTGAATCTAGCTGGCAGATGTCTCAAATGGAAGGCTCCAGTGCAGCTGAACGTGCAGAGCCGGAGAGTCAGGGAGCTCTGGCACCCCCTCCACTTGCTCGCACGGAGCCTGGCGAGCCCTGCAGTATCCAAGGGAGGGAAGCGCTGGGCTCCGGGCCCGACTCCAGAGAAGCTGCAACACCCTCCCATCTGCCTCCTCCTGCCCAATTTCCCACCCACTGCAGTCACACTGCTCTGTGTTTGCCCAGCATGGCACGGTTTTCCCAAACACTTCCATGCCCGTCTCTCGTGGGGTCCTTACCACACCCCCACAAGGGCATAACGTGGGCCTGGTTACCGCCCCCACCCCCGGCCGCCACCGGCTGTCCGGCAGAGGCCTGGCAGCAAGGGCAAGACGGAGCTTACTGGAGCAGGAGTGCCTCGGGAGCTGCCTCTGCACCATGGCCGGAATCCGAGATGAGCCGCGGTCCCCGCACAGGACACCCGCTCGGGGACACCCGCTCAGAAAAGCCCCACGCGGATCAAGGCTGCTGACATCTGTCAATTTGAGAAAGGCCTCTCCAGCAGAGGGGGCAGCCCACATCCCGCCGGGGAGAATGTAAATTGGCTCATCCTTCTGAAGAGCAGCGTGCTGATGCCTGCCGGATTTGGAAACTCTGAGGCTCGACATCGGGTGGAGAAAATCAATGAGTCAGGATGCAGGCTTCTAATTCCAGTTCTGCCACTGACGGGCCGTGTGACCTTGTGCAAAGCCTCAGGTCACTCTGGGAGGCCCTGTAGGAAGAAGATAAAGGTAGGCCTCCAGGGGTTTCCAGTCCGTAGGCTCTCAAAGTTCATGACATCCTAAATCAAAAAGAGCCACATTTCCCAGAGTGCAGCTGTCATACCAATACATTTGTACTGAGGCACTGGCTTCCCACCTAGTTCTATCTGGTGCCACCAGGTAAGAGGTTCTGCTTCTAGATCAGACAGTGTCTGAGCCGAAGAGCAGAGGCATCCAGAGCAGGACCCCTGCAGTCAGGAAGGTCTGGGTTCACACCCACCTTCACTCCACCACTGAGTGTGACCCTGGGCCTTCAGCTTCAGTTTGCTTCCCTGTAAAACAGGTCTACAAAACGGGGCTTCTGATAGTGCGCACAGTAGGGCAGACGGCATCTCAGTGAAGGCTAATCAAGATGACATGGTGACTGCACGTGGGAAGTGCCCAACAGACAGACCTAATATTCTGATCATTCATACTGAACAAAAATGATAAAGACAGTTCCTTCAAAGTTACTTGATTTAGGCACAGATGCCAATATATAGGTAGGTAGGTAAGTAGGCAGGCAGACAGACAGACAGATGTAGATAGATACTGAAAAGTTCTTGAGTTAATGAAGAGACTAGCTTAGAACAACGTAACAGAAATACCTGACATTTTGAATTCTGTGTCAGCCCCACAACAGGTTAAGCTGCTGCGCCCACCCCCAGCCCTGATCCCTGGGACACCAGCTTCCCTCCAAGCAAGTTCTAGCTGCAACCCCCTTCCCCTCCCCCCCGCTCGCCCAGCCCTCCCATCATATCCTTCCACCTTCACCATTGCTTGGCCACCAGTGCGTGAGGTGCCAGCCCCTTGGGCAGGGCCTGCGGTAAACTCCATCCAGCCTTTCAGCACCATAGTTCCATAGAAACCTTGTCCGATGGGAGTTTCACTCCAGCACAAAGAAGATGGGAGTTATTTTATCTCACAATCTGATGAGCAGCTTGGGATGGTTTGTTTTTTTTTTTCCCCTTGTCAGTGTCAAGACTAGTGATCACAAGTTTCTATGCCTGTAGCAGCAGTTACCATAAATAAGTGACGACCCGGAGAAGGAATCTGGCACTAACATTAGTGCATTTCCGTTTTGCTACAGCCATTAACAGAGGCTTTGGGCTCGGGGGACAATAGACCATGGTGGAAACTGAGGCTAAGTGGAGACACATGCAGAACAGCCTCTGTGTTATAATTTGGGAGTGAGGGCCCAATTTCTCTACTTTCTCCGATTTCTCAGATTTTAGACAAAATCTGCCAAATTTTAAAATACCAGCTCAATTTTGTTTCCGATGGGGTCAAATAAATCTGCAGGCCAGATTCAGCCCCCGGGCCACCATTTTGTAAGCTTTCATTGGTCCACCTCTTCCCCGTCACCTCCAGTATGTGTGGACAAGAGTGAAGAGTGACAGAGTCACCATGTGTGGTTGTCCAGGGTGTGCACTGCCTAAGGGTACCACACCTAAAAGGCATCTCAGGCATTCAAGGTCTGTACTATGAATTTCAACAGTTTTCCAGCAGAGGGCAGTCACATGTCATGCTCTAACAAAATCAGCTTTTATCAGGAACATTTTTGTGTCTTAAGGCAGGGGTGTCCTTTTTCTAATTCCCACAAAGATGTTATAAGAACCAATGGAAATCCTGAGGGTGGGGAATTTTTTTTTAAGATTTTATTTATTTAGGGGCGCCTGGGTGGCTCGGTCATTAAGCGTCGGCCTTCAGCGCAGGTCATGATCCCGGGGTCCTGGGATCGAGTCCCACATCGGGCTCCCTGCTCTGTGGGAAGCCTGCTTCTCCATCTCCCGCTCCCCCTGCTTGTGTTCCCTCTCTCGCTGTGTCTCTCTCTGCCAAATAAATAAAATCTTTGAAAAGATTTTATTTATTTATTTGAGAGGGAGAGAGAGCGAGAGACATACGCAAGCCGAGGGGAAGAGGGAGAGGGAGAAGCGGACTCCCCGCTGAGCAGGGAGCCCGTTGCGGGACTCGATCCCAGGACCCCGGGATCATGACATGAGCCGAAGGCAGACGCTTCACCGACTGAGACACCCAGGCGCCCCCTGAGGATGGAGAACATTGAAGTGTATGGTCCCATCCATTCTGACTGGGTTGCAAAATGATGATTCCAAATACCAAGTGTTGGTGAGGTTCTGGAGGAGGCAGAGCCGCTGCGCAGCTCTGAGGGGTAAATCAGTACACCCCCACTTTGCAATCAAGCTGAATGTGCAAATACCCGTGAGCCGGCAATCCTACTAGGTGTATGCCCAACAGCACGCATACATTCGTGCACCCAGAAAGAGCTCTGCATCAGTGACTGGAAGGATCAATAAGTGGTGGCATAGCGGACAGCCATGCAAAAGAGTAAACCACTACGGGGCACCTGGGTGGCTCAGTCGGTTAATCGTCTGCCTTCGGCTCAGGTAAACCACTACGACCGACCATAATACAACCTCACAAAGCTCACGTTGAGTAAGCGAATTCAGCCACGGAAGAGCACATCCCGTGAGATTCCACTTGTATAAAATGTAAACAGCAAGCAAAGTTCACTTCTGGTGTCCAACATGGGGACAGCACTTTCCCTGGGGGAAGGGGGAGGGGCACACAGGGACTCTCCTAAGGTGCTGGGAGGTTCTGCTTCTTGAGCTGGGTGGTGGTCATATGGATGGGTTCACTCAGGAAATCCACCCAACCATTCACACTCATGCTTTCTGCACTTTTCCATAAGCATGCAGTGGCCCAGTAAACAATGTCACAGTAGACAATCCCATGTGTGCATTGGGCAGGGAAGGGCTTCGGAGGAGAGAGGGAGAGAAAACCAACAGACCACTGGAAAGCATTGCTGGCCTCTTGTTTCCTGGAGTAAAAGAAAATGTTACAAATTATTGGCACACATTTAACAATTTATGACACCTCTGGAGCCTGATGAAGTTGATTTGTGATTTGTGAGCAAGATGGGCAGCCCCCCATCCCCCCACAAAACGGAGATGCTCAGGCAGGAAACACCATGAGGTCAAAGTCTAGACCCAGCATCCCCCATGTCCTGTAGATGACCGTGTGCGCTATCTGAGCTCCCCCAAAGTCTCACAGTTCTTCTTGGCCTCCCGTGGCTTCGGGGTGCTTTGCTTCTGATGGCCTGCACCTGCAAAAATGGAGAGGTGTCTGGAGGGTGCACCGCCGGGTGAGCCCTTAGGAACACACAGGTACTTGAATATGAAAGCCCAGCTCCTTGGCCTGAGCACGGACAAACCCTCTGGGGGACTTTGTCAAAAACCCTAGCCCCACTTGGCTTCCTGGTCTCCTCTGCCCTTGCCCCTCCCACCCTGGGACCACGACCCTAACGGATGACTTGCACGCCAGTCTCCGTCTCAGGGTTTGCTTCTGCGGAACCTGACCTAGAAGAGAGGGGAAAATGGATTCTAGCATCTCAGAGATTTCGAAATCTGAGAAGGCCGTGGCAGGGACTCCTGCCTCCCACATACGTGCCTGAATATCAGGTTTCTGCAAAGGCCAGCCAGTGGCTTGCAACAAGCCTGCAAGTAGCTGTCATCATTTCCAGGACTTGCTATTACTCAAGTTGTAATGTTTTCTTTGGGTACACAGACATGCTCCCACGGGTGGTGCCCCAGGGCTGACAAAGCCTGCTCCCCACAGAGCCTACTTAACCCATGTGTTGCCAAGCCTTAGTGATTGAAGGGCTCATCTGAAAAAAATAAAAGTGCCAAACTGAGTTCTAGCGGTCTTCCTCCAGTCTGAAGGGGGGAAAGAAATGGTTCCTCTCCTAGAACTTCTGCAGTCCTACGGGTGAGCGTGCACGCTCTGGCACTGGAATAGATCCAGGATCCACCATTTACCAGCTGCTCATCTTCAGTCAAGCCACGGGCCCTTTCTGCCCTCCGAATGTCCCCATCTGTCCAATGGACACAAGAATGCCAACCTCTCAGGATTATAGTGAGTGTTAGTCAAAGATAATATTAAGCGGGAAACCGGCCTATGAAAAGGTGTGAAAGAAATGCAAAGAAGTACAACTCCATCACAGGTTGGGCAAAAGTCAAGTCTCTCCCACTCTGTGGGAGCAGAGCGGGGTACCCCAACTTCAGAAATGTGTCTGGTAGCACCTACTGGAGCTACATCTACATACACCCCACATCCCAGCAAGCTCCCCCATTCCCAAGAGAAATAAGGGCCTGGATACACCCAAAGGCAAGTTCAAGAATGTCCACCACAGCCTTATCTATGACCTGCTAAAGCTGGACACAACCCTTGTGTCCCTCAGTGGGTTGTAGCATGTAGAATATTCTGGTGATGGAATCCAATACAGCAACGAGAGGGAACAACCCACCTACCCAACAACATGCACGAGTCTCACAGACTCTGCCAAGCAAGGAAGCCCAATCAAGGTCAAAAACAGACAAAACTGTCTCAGTTCAGGCTGCTACAACAAAGTTCCCACAGACTGGGTGGCTTATAAACAACAGAAACTTATTTCCCACAGTGCTAAAAGCTCCAAGTCCAGGATCAGGCCAGTGTGGTTGGGTGCTGGCAAGGACCCTCTTCCGGGGATGCAGACGCCTTTGCCTAGAATGATCCAGCAATTCCACTCCCAGATAAGTTACCAAAAGAGTGGAGAACAGGCATTCAAACCAAGACTTGTGCATGACTTTTCGTTACCAGCATGATTCACAAGAGCCAGAAGGTGGAAACAGCCCGGTATCCAGCAATGGATGAACAGATGAACAAAATGCAGTCTATCCAGAGAGGAAAATATTATTCCTCCATAAAAGGAATGAAGTACTTTACTTCTACATGCCAGAATGTGGTTGAACTGCAAAATGTAAGTGAAAGAAGCCAACCGCAAAAGGACATATATGGTAGAATTCCATTTAAATGAAATATTTGGGATCGCAAATCCATAGGGACAGAAAGCAGATGAGTGATTTTCAGGGGCTGGCGGGGGGAGGGGAAGGGAATGGGGAGTGGGTACAGGGTTTCAGTTTAGGGACAACGTTCTGGAACTAGATCATGGGGATGGTTGCACAATTTGTGAATTACTTAGTGCCACTGAATTGTGCACTTTAAAATGGTTCAAACGATGGATTTTATGTTGTGTATTTTGCCACACACACACACGCACACACAGGTAAACACAGAGCTGTCATATGACTCAGCAATTCCCCTCCTAAGTAGAGAGCCAAGCGAAGTGAAAGCATATGTCCACATGGAAACCTGTCCGCGAATGTTCCCAGCATCGTGATTCCTAACAGCCAATGGGTAGAAATAATCCAGATGTCCCTCAAACCATGATCGCATGTGTGAGCTTCCTAGGGCTGCCGAACCAAATTACCGCAAACCAGGTGCCTTGAAACCATGGAAATACATGGAAAATACATGGAAATGTACTGTCTCACAGCTCTGGAGTCCAGATGGCAGAAATCGAGGCGTCGGCAGGGCCGTGCTCCTCTGGGAGCCAGAAGAGAATCCTTCCTTGCCCCTTCCAGCCTCGGTGGTGGACCGCCGTGCTCGGCGTTTCTCAGCGTGTGACTGCGTCACTTCACTTTATGCCTCTGCTGTCACAGGGCCATCTTCTCTCCGCAAATCTTATCAGGACCCCAGTCATTAAGGGCTCACTCCTCAGTACGACTGTGTTCAACTAGTTACATCTGCAACCACCCCATTTCCAAATAAGGTCACATTCTGAGGTACGGAGAGTTAGGATTTCAACATCTCCTTCTGGGAGGACCCAGTTCAGCTCATAACAATGGATCCACGCAACGTGGTCTGTCCATACAAGGGAATACTATTCAGTCAGAAAGGCGAATAAAACACCGACACCTGAGATGACACACAAAGCCCAAAAACATGATGCTGAGGTAAAGAAGCTGGACACACAAGGTCCTGTGTTGTAGGATCGCATTTAAGTGAAATACCCAGAACAGGCGAATCCAGACAGAGTAGATTTCGGGGGCTGGAGGGAAGTAAAGAATGAGGAGGGACCGCTGGTGGATCTGAAGTTTGTTTTTGGAGTGATGGAAGTGCGCAGGAATTTAATAGTGGAGAAGGGTTGTACAATATTGTGAACACACTAAAAACTAGTGGGTTTGCACTTTAAAAGGGTGAATTTATGGTATGTCAATTATATCTCAGCAGGGAAAAAAAAGACTGTTAAGGGATTAAAAAAGAAGTTATAGACTAGGAGAGAATATTTGCAAACCACTTATTTAGCAAAGGACTTGTATTTAGACTATATATTAAAAAAAGAACGCTCAAAAATCCATTGGAAAAAAATCGAATTGGAAAATGGGCAAAAGAAACAAAAGACATTTCACTGAAAAAGATAAACAGATGGCAAATAAACACATGAGGAGAGTTTGACAATATTAGCCACTGGAGAAGTGCAAATTAAAACCACCATGAAATGTCACTACACACCTCCCAGAATGGCTAAAATAAAACAGTGACAACTCCCAGTGCTGGTGAGGATGCGGAGAAACTGGATCCTGCACACGCTGCTGGCAGAAACGTGAAACAGGCCAGCCACTCTGGAAAATGGTTTGACGGTCTCTCACAAAACCAAATATGCACTTAACCATACAACCCAGAAATTACTCTTGGGCATCCGCCCAGAAATGAAAACTTACATGCACACAAAAACCTGTTCATGATTGTTCGATTGTTTGTAGCAGCTTTATTCATAATAGCCCCAGACTGGAAACAAACCCAGTACCCTTCAACAAAACCGTTACGTCCACCACCATGAATGCTACTTAGCAATAAAAAGGAACAAACCATTGATACACGTAATAACTTTTATGGATCTCAAAGGAATTATCCATTTGGATAATTGAGTGGAGAAAAAAAGCCAATCTCCAAAGGTTACATGCGATAGGATTCCAGTTATAGAACATTCTTTAAATGATAAAATGATAGGGAAGGACAACAGATTAGTGGTTCCCCAGGGGCAGGAATGGAGGTGGGTTGTGTGCCACCATTAAGGGGCAGCATAAGGGGGATCTTTGTGGTGGTGGTGCAGTTCTGTGTCTTGATTGTGGTGATGGGTACCCAGACCTACATGTGAGATAAAAGCACACAAAACTGCACACAAACCCCCACATAAGCGGTGCAACTGAGTTCTGCAGCTTTGTACAAATGTTAATTTCCCAGGTAGGCGATTGGACTATATAATTATCCATGTTACCACTACATCCAGTTTTTGGATGTAGTCCCTGGGACCTCCCTGTATATATATATATATATATATTTTTTGCAACTTCTTGAGAATCTACATTGTGTTCAAAATAAAAAGCATTTTAAAAATAGATCAATTACTTATCTATTTAAGTACTGCCTGGGCACTAACGGGTCGGAACAGAGCCCAGCCGTGAACAAGCCGTGTGACCAGCCCCTTTATGGCGGCTCATCAGCCGCGCACAGACCCAAGGGTGAAACCAAACGAAGCATCAAATGTTTCGTGGAAGGCTGCATCCCTTTAAGATTCTGTTTATTTTCTAAAAGCTAGAAAACCAGGAGTTGGTATTTATTGTTATGATATATTATTAATGATGTTTATCTCTGGGTAGTGGTATTACAGGTGATTTTTATCTTTCTTTTTTGTTGTTGTTGTTTCTTTCCTGTATTTTCCCTTCTTCCCCCACAGTAAATCTGAATGCATTGTTTTTATAAGAAGAAAAAAATAAGTTACAGCGTCAGTCTTCTTTGGTGGAAAGCCACAGAAAGTAAATCAAACAAATCTAAGCAAAAACGAGTCCTGGCAAGGATGTTGGGGGCTGAGGCAAAGAGTGAGACTTGCCCCCCTCCCCCGACATCCACTCTCTCTCTCTCTTCCTTCCTAACAGAAGCCTGGTTTTAGTCAGGGTGGAAACCGTGTCCACTTACACTGCCCCTCCCAGCTTCCCTTAAAATTCGGGGTGTCTGTGTGACATTGTTAGGGCGGACCAGTTATAAATGGAAGTCCACTGGTTTCAAATCCTGGGTGAGATTTTTTTTTTTTTAAGTGGCTGACTGTGCTGGCAATGCCTTTTTGTCCCTTCTCCCTCCTCATTCCTCCTGTATGGAATATGAACGTGATGTGATGGCTGGTGCTACGGCAGCAGTCATGGCATTATGTGACCTTGAGGATGGAAGCCACACACTGAGGCTGGTTGGAGCAGAAAGACAGGAAGAATCTGGGACAGTAGGGTCTCCGTGGAGCCACAGACCAGACCAGCTGCCTATCTGATATTTAAGGTACTATTTTTCCACAGCCTGCAAACTCCTGCCTGAGCGATTCTGGGCTCACAGGACCCACAAGAGGCTAGAGAGCCGGGCTTGAAAACAGGCCAGAATGAAGGCAACTCAAGAGTTAAGAAGCAAGAACCACACCCACAAGGTTATGGGTGACCTCCTCACCCACATGTGAGGATCCTCCTTCTTGAGGGAGTAACTGGGTTCGTAAACAGTCACCTGTGCCTGAAAGCAAACCACATCCTTTCCTGGAAGCCAAGCTATAGGCTGGGAAAAGGAGAAAAACACATAAGTCTATGCATTTGCCTTCTAAGAGTCCCTCTTTGGAGATTCTGCTTGCTTATTGTTAGAGGGTTTCCAGGGAGAAACTCACCTTCTCCTTGTCTCAAATAAAACATAAGTTATAAATAGATGTGCCCACATGTCTCCATCACTAGAGCCTTCCCCACCATGCTGAACAGTAAACTTTGAGCTGCTTGCGCCCACAGCCCCACCAGATAAGCGTTGCCCCGTCAGATGCCCAGGAGAAGTGATGAGGCCTGCCTCCGGCAGAGAGCCGGAAGGACCATGGGCTCCGTCTAAATATGGCATCCTATGGTGTTCCCTAAGGAAGAAGAGGAGTATTAGCAAAGCCCTTAGGAGCTCCAGAAATTCCGTCCCGTTGCAATTGTCAAAAATCTAAGTGGCTGGGGCCCTCGTTTTGGCACATCCTAAGACCAAAAAAGGTCCCATAAGAAGGGGCACGGAAAAGAACCCCACTCATTTTGTAGCCTTTCTGTTCTTTTGCCCCAGCCGGGATTTCCGGAAGAAGAAGCGTCCAGCGGGGTCTGGCTTGGGTCACGTGACCCCCCGTGGCTCCGGAAGGGTGGATGGCTGACTCTCAACCCCACCCACCGCCACTGAACTGTCTCCAGTGGGAAAGAGACAGGTGATTCCGCAAGCAAAATGAGAGGAAATACCCCCTTCCTTCACTTTTAAAGAGATAAAAAAGTTAGATGTTCAAAGGACAAAGTGATCTAAAACTTCCACTTAAAACTTTTTAAAAGAGAAAACCGAAGTTCCAGGGAAGTGAGGTGAATCTCAGATGGCATGTCTGTGCTTCACGTGTTCAAGTTTCTCTGCCCAGGGGAATCCTGTGCTGAAATCAAGCTGAACAATGCTGTGATTCTCTCGGGCCCCACGAAGATCAGTGAAGGGGTCCCTGGCGTTGACGAGTCCTCCGTCCAGAGAGGGAGCAAGAGATAGAAGTGACAAACCATACAGTGATTGGTAAGACCTGTTAAAGGTACCTGGCAAAAGCACCACAGGAGAACAGAGAAATGGGCTTGTAAATTTTGACCCTCAGGATCAGAGAAGGCTTCCTGGAGGAGGTGACCCTTGAGTAGAGGGTAAGGACGAAGACCGAGACTTGGACCAAAGAATAGGGAGTTCTGAATGTCATGCTGGATTTTCCTGTGGAAAACGGAGTGTCTCTGAAGGTTTTTGAGCAGAGGGATAGAATACAGTCTTAATCTCAGCAGGAGAGTAGAGATTAGATTGCCCCAGTGGGAGAGGTTAAAGGTCAGGAGACCAGTAAGAATGTGGTTGCAGTAATTCGGATGAGCCATGATAAGGGGCTGTTTTAGAGTCCAGGGAAGCTGTGGTAAAGATGAGAAACCACATTCCAGGGGGCAAGACTGGGCAAGTCTTGATGAATAATTGGACGTCCAGGGGGGTCAAATGGAAGATAATGCAAGATTTCTGTCTTGGGTGATCTGGTGAATAACGATGCTATTAACCAATCTTGGGAACTCGGGAGCAGCGTGAAGGGGAAGGTGATGAGGTTGATTAGGGTCAGGTAGGGTTTGAGATGTGTTAGAGACACCTCAGCAGAACTCCTCTACAGGTAGCTGGAAATCCGAGTCGAAAACTCCGGAAGAAAACTTGGGCAGTCATTACCTGGAGCACTGAAGTCTGGGCTGCCTTTTGTTTGGTTATTTTTAGGATCCTTAGCGGGCGTGTGTGACGTTTATAGTTACAAAAGAGAATATGCTGTGTTTTAAGGAGCGCTGACACAGGAGCCAGGCGGGGGATCCGGGACGTCGGGTGGATCACAGACGGGAGGGCAGAATTGGCGTCAGTTCAGTTCTGGGCAGATCGACACGGTTGCTGCGCACGTCCTCTCTGCCAGGCTCTGGGGGCACTGCGACACACAGGGCAGTGACCGGGATGACCCGGACAGATGTAGCCCCCATCCTCAGAGAGCCCCGAGGAGCAGGACAGTACCAGGAGATGAGAGATGAACATCTGTCCCTTTTTGCAAAAAAGCAACGAAAAACAGATTGTAGAAACTGCGGAACCGGACGTCTGGCTGGGCAAAAATGCTAAAGTCTTGTAAACCCTAAGACAAGAAGGGGCAAGCGGTTGGTCCTTAGGGGGCCACCTGCATCCACAGAGACCATTCATACTGGAGGAAGCTCATCTCCCTTCCTGGGAGGAGAGACGAACGAGACGATGTGTCTGGGGTTGGCCAGACAGTTGGCCGAGGTCCTCAGGAGGCTCCTGTGGGCGGGCTTGACAAACAGCAGCTGAGGTGAGTCAAGTGAGACAGATTCAGAAGAGGCCGAAGGACCAAACGCAAAGGTTTGATTAAGGGGTTGTTGTCAAGCAAGAGAAAGTTCTTGAGACCCACAGTTCTCATGGCTCTGTCCTGTCTATCATTTTTCTTAAAAAAAAAAAAAAAAACTAGGGAAATAGATATCAGTTCAGGATAAAGAAGAATGTAAGCAATCTGAAAAAAGAAATGAGAGACCCTTGGTGGAGGGGAATCCCACCCCCGGGTGTGTGGGAGCAGCCCCCATGACCGCCCTCCATGAACGTGAAGTCCCAGACGAAGGGCGCAGTGACGTCCTTTCCAAACCGAGCGTCCCCCAGAGCCGCCCGCCCTACCGGCCACCGAGGCGCACTCAGCATGTCCGCAGGTGTGCCCAGCGTCTGAAGGGAGGCGCCCACCTCCTGGGGGAGGTGCAGGGTCTTTGCAGTCACCAGCGTCCAAATGTGTGCATTGGACACAAGGTGCTCACTCCTGCCCTCCCTCAGCCTCAGGTCCTGCATCTGGAAAAGGCAGACAACGCCTCCCTCGCTGTTTCGAGGGTTCAGTAAGGACCGTTGTGTCCTTCAAGTGCCCGGATCCGCCATCTGTTCATGCCAAGTACTCTGTGACAGGCTGGGTAATCCAGCAGAGGGGCCACAAACAGACAATTAAAATGGGCAAATGATGACAGAGAGGGAGAGACCTGGGGAAAAGGGGAGGTGGGTCAGAACACACCTCTCTGAGCTTAAAAAAAAAAAAAAAAATCATCTGTGCAGAGCCTTTCAAGCATGGCACACAGTAGGTATCTAATAAATGATGGTCCCTTCCCTGCACCAGCTATGCTCTAAATGGTGTGTGATTCTGCCCCAGCTGCTGTAAGAAAGCGCCACAGACCGGGTGGCTTAAACCACAGAAATATATCTTCTGCACAGTTCCGGCAGCTGGCAGCCCAAGGTCAAGTCCGGCGGCTGGCAGCCCAAGGTCAAGTCCGGCAGAGCCTGTTTCTGGTGAGAGCTCTCGCCCTGGCCTGCAGACAGCCACCTCCTTGCCGTGGACCTTACGTGACAGAGAGAAGCTCTCTAATAAGGACACTTATCATACGGGATCAGGACCCACCCTCAGTGAACTTCAGTCACCTCCTCGGAGGCCCCATGTCCAGATGCAGCCGCACTGAGGGGCCAGGCTCAGCAGATGGATTTCAGAGAGACACAAGCATCCATCCGTCACCAGCGGGCCGCTACACCTCACAGTGCCCAGAATGATTTCCACGGCAGGTGAGCAGGCGGCCACTCCCCGGCCTCCTTCACCGGGGCCCCTCCCCGTCTTTCCAGCTGGTGAACTTGGTGGTGTGTTATGGCTTCCCCTCAACATTTCCTCAAGGGCCAATGGCAGCCAGATCCTCATGCCTCAGACCTGCCCCTTCACCCCCGCCGGCCCCCAAATTCACAACAGTTGAACTCTTAGGACCTCAACTGCTCACCCCACACCTGGACACACTTCTTGAAGTGTGAACCATTCAACACCCCCCATGACTGTCAGTGATGCTGATAACCATAATGTCTACCACTTACTAACGTAGGATCATAATATCGAACATTGATCAACAGTTGGCTATGTGCTGTGCTAGGGATGTTCTGTGTATTCACCCATTCAATACTCACCCAACCCTGTGCGGTGGGTCCTGTGACTCATCCCCTTCCAGGGAGCCCAGGCACCGACCCACCAGGTCACATGGGAAGGTCATGCGGGATTTGAACCCAGGCCATCAGGCCTCGATGCACCCAGGGAAGTAGATCTGCCCTGCCCATCTGTCCAGCCAAGGAGTGGGGCAGTGAAAGGTCTGCCTTCCCCAACCTCAGTTTGCCTTGAAGTGTCAAGGAAGAAAATTTTTTTCTTTTTTTTTTAGAATTTTTATTTTTTTTTAAGATTTTATTTATTTATTTGAGAGAGAGAATGAGATAGAGAGAGCATGAGAGGGGGGAGGGTCCGCGGGAGAAGCAGACTCCCCGCTGAGCAGGGAGCCCGATGCGGGACTCGATCCCGGGACTCCAGGATCATGACCTGAGCCGAAGGCAGTCGCTTAACTAACTGAGCCACCCAGGTGTCCCAAGGAAGAAAATTCTAATAATTTAGCTAGTTAATTCAAAATATTATTTTTATGCTAAACACGCCTCTGTCATGGAGTAGAATGCAAAATGCGTGAGCCTTTTTAAGATAAAGCTGGATGCTTCAGGGGAATTTTAGCAAGGCTGGCCCTGTCTTGTCCCTCGGGGTAGTGGGGGTGGGTGAGCCGGGAGCCCTGGCTCCCTGCTCCCTGCTCCCTGCTCCCTGCTCCCAGCATCAGCTGCCCACCCCGCCTCAGGACTCTGGTCCACATTGCCCTCACCTGCCCCCTGCCCCTCACTCGCCTGGACCACCCCCATTCCTCCCCAGCACCCTCCCCTCTTCCCACCACCTCCAGCACCTGTTCCTAAATCACTTGGGCCTGTTCTTTTTCTTCTCCTGCGTGGTTTCCAATCTTTTCGATAAAACTGATGATTCTTTGCAGACAAGAGCCGGGCTGTTGCTTCTCCACATGACCTCGGGCCACGTCTCCCACGTGGTGCACGCCCCGGGGACACATGCTCATTATTTCGGGGGCGGCTATTTCCTCAAAAGTTGTGGCCATTGCTGCAGAAGAGCTTATGCACGTTCCGAGTGACACAAAGTCCCAGAAATTCTACCTTTGAGCAGCTAAGACTAGTTTGAACCAGTGATAAGGGGAAACTTTAGGGAACTCTGTACACACGGAGAGGGTTTGTCTCCACATCACTGCGTGTGCTTCCTGCCCACCCACTCTCCTCTCCAGAGCTACTATCTATCCCTTAGATCTCGCCTCCCAGATGAGGTCACAGCCCTCTTCGATCTGCCCCTGAACACCAGGAAGCTCTCCTCTGAGCACTTACTCATAGTTTACAGGGATATGGGTGAGGCTTGCTCACTGTTTTCTTTGCCTTGGATCTATGTCCCCAGCCCTTAGCAGGCTGCTTGTCACACAGTAGGCAATCCATTAATTATTGCTGGTCGAATATTGAACGCTCCCCCGTTCTGGCCAATCAACACGACCCTCCTGCCCGAGTCCACCCCAACTGTCCTGCCGGAGGATGGCTCAGGGAGGGGTGCTTGCCTCACACTCCCCACGTGGCCAGGAAACCGGGGCGCAGGCCAGTTCTGGCGATCACCATCAGGGAGGAGCC
This sequence comes from Zalophus californianus, assembly GCF_009762305.2. Taxonomy (NCBI): domain Eukaryota; kingdom Metazoa; phylum Chordata; class Mammalia; order Carnivora; family Otariidae; genus Zalophus; species Zalophus californianus. The sequence continues at coordinate 110,528,770 of NC_045604.1, read as the reverse complement.
GCTGCGGTTTGCAGCTGCGGCCTCGTTCAATCCCCAGCCTGCACTGCCATCTCCAGGGCACTGGGGCGCTCTCCAGGATCATCGAAGAGGCGGCAGACTTGGCCAGCAAACACAAAATCACCCTCCTAATAGGGGTTTTCAATCCAAGAAAGGTCGGGGCACTTGAGAAACATTCACTCATCATTACTCTCTCTTTGGGGGGGGCAGTTGTTCAAATCTACAGGGACAGAAGCCAGAGGCCCCGACATCCACCGCCCATCCCCTCCACTATGAGCTGGTGAGACCACAGGGCCAAGACAGGGAGTAGTACCCTAGACCTTGTCAAATGCCGCTTCCCAGGCAGTGGGCTGGGTGGAGCCTGAGAGTATGTGTTTCTAGCAAACCCCAGATGCTGTTGGTCCTCTGCTACTGTGGATGCTCGATATTCAAAATGCGGTCCAAGGACCAGCAGCATCCGCCTCCGCATCACCTGGAGGATTTTTGCTACTCAAAATGCAGCCTCAGGGCGCCTGGGTGGCTCAGTCGTTAAGCATCTGCCTTCGGCTCAGGTCATGATCCCAGGGTCCTGGGATCGAGCCCCACATCAGGCTCTCTGCTCAGTGGGAAGCCTGCTTCTCCCTCTCCCACTCCCCCTGCCTGTGATCCTGCTCTCGCTGTGTCTCTCTCTGTCAAATAAATAAATAAAATCTTTAAAAAAAAAAATGCAGCCCTGTTTTGGCAGCACCCGCATCACCGGGATCTCGTTAAAAACAGAGTCTGGGCCCCACCCCAGACTTCCTGGATCAGAATCTGCATTTGAACCAGTCCCCCCCGGTGAGTCACAGAAACAGTGTGAGATTCTAGAATGTGGTCCTTCAGCCCATCCACACGTTGAAACAAACCATCAGGGCTTTAAAAAAATACTGATGTGGGAATTCCTAGAGACACTAATTTAATCTCTGTTGGGTGCAACCTGCCTATCAGGGCACTTGCGAAACTTCTCCTGTTATTCCAACATAAAGCAAAATTTGAGGGCTTTGCTTTATATTAGAATATTTTCTCAATATTTTATTTTAAAATAAGGTCATGTTCTGGGTTCTAGATATGTTCACCATTGTTTTAGGCCCTTCTTTGTCTGTCTTGTATGTTAACCAATATTTATCTAGGTTCCTGTTATCTTTTGATATTGTTTATAAGGTTTTCTGTAATACATGTTGAATTATGTTTGTTGAGCTGTCATTAAAAAAAAACAGAAAAAATCTTCTATTCAATTTTACTAATTTTTTTTTCTTAATATTTATTGGCATTTGTTTTCTCCAAGGAAGACATATAGGTGACCAACCAGCACATGAGAAGATACTCAACATCATTAATCATTAGGGAAATGCAAATCAAAATACAGTGAGACTCCACCTCGCACCTACAAGGATGGATATTTTTTAAAATGGAAACTAGCAAGTGCTAGCGAGGATGTCCAGAAGCTGGAACCCTCCGTACATTGCTGTTGGAAATGTAGAAAGGTGTGGCCGCTGTGCAAAACACCCTGGCAGTTTCTCGGAAAGTTGAAATGGAATTTCCGTGTGACCCAGCAGTTGGCAGTCCCAGCTATATACTCGGAAGAATTGCACACAGGGCCTCAAATACTTGTAGGTACATGTTCACAGCAGTGTTATTCTTAAGAGCCAAAAGGAAGACACAGCCCTAGTGTTCATCAGCAGACGCACATTAAGCAAAATGTGGTCTATCCATACAATGGAATACTATTCGGCTACAAAGAGGAATGACGTGTTGACTCAAGCCAGAACATGGATGAGCCCTGAAAACGTGATGTTCAGCGAAAGGAGCCAGCCAGACACAAAGACTACTGTATGACTCCATTTACAGAAGTATCTAGAATAGGCAGGTCCGAGGAGACAGACGTGCGTGTGTTCGTACGTCTCTGCAAGAAGCCATGAGCTCCCAGAACCGCACCGCGGCTCGCTTGGATGTCCTCTAGGCCTACTCTGAAGTGAGTCGGGGTCCTTCGTAACCTTGATTTTATCAAGAAAATTTTTGGTGTCTTCTAGTTCTGAGAGAGAGGAAATCATACAGATTTTGCACATTTTTTTGAGTTTATCCCTGGGTGTCCTCCTTTATTTTGCACAGTAAAAGCAATCTTTTCTTCCATTGTACTTTCTGAGGAGCTGCTACTTGTATATAGGAATATTACTGATTGTTTTTTTAAATATGCATCCATTGTATGGCAATTTTCCAGTTGTTGTCTTGGGTTTCTAGGTGTGGCTCATGGCATGCCCAAAAGCTTTAGGTGAGTTCCTCCTTCCAGTCTTTCCCAAGCCATGCGCAGTGAAGGACCAGGCTTTGGGCCTCTTCCCAGTGCGTTTTGTAAAACAGATGACAAGTCCACAGGATCTACTCTCGGATGTCATTAAAATGTCAAATTCCTAAAGAAGTTCCTAAACATGTATTTCCAACGTGTATACTTTCTGGTCACAGACCTGTAAACAGTTGGCAGACCAGGAGAGGTCCGCAACCTCACTCCGCGTATCATCGCTTTAGCCCAGTTCTCTAACATGATGAGATGCTGGAATTCCACACCTGTAGCTCGCTCTCCGTGCCCAGGTACCAAATTCTGTTCCCTACTGCAAAGTCCTCAGCAGTGATTATGCAAAGTACAGGAACCTGGATCAGTAAGTTCCTCAGTACGTGGTAGGTGTGTGTGTGTGTGTGTGTGTGTGTGTGTGTAACAGACTTTTTTATGTCTAAAACCAGAAAAAAAGGAGGAAGAAAGGACAATATTCCAGGGATAGATATACAGAGAATATCAATGTTGAAAGATACATGTAGGGGCTCCTGGGCAGCGCCGTTTGGGCGACTGCCTTTGGCTCGGGTCGTAATCCTGGAGTCCCGGGATCGAGTCCTGCATCAGGCTCCCTGCTTGCGGGAAAAAAGAAGAAAGAAAGATATATGTAGATACCGATATTGATACAGATTTTCTCCAAATTTGGAGGACTGGGAAGGAGCAGGAGGAAGTTTAGCCAAAACTAGAGTTTTAAAATTCTGAACAAATTACAATTTGGTGGGAGGAGAAAGCTAAGTTTTTAAAAATAGGTCCTTCTGGGAAGATGCCTCATCAGATGCTTGCTTCGTGGGACAAGAAGCTTTAATGGCCTCATCGCTCCTGCTGTAGAACTGTCCCCACGTCTGGGATCCCGTGGCTACACGTGCCCACCCCCCCACACATACATCTTACAAGATCCTCGAGGCGCCCTCAGGATGAGCTGCGTCTGGGACTCCAGAAGCTGCAACGCCCCGCTGTCAGGGGGACGGATCACATGAAGTACGGAGGCCTTCCTCCTTCTGTGTCTGGACGTCTTCCTGGCAGATCCTCAGGGTCCACCGCCCAGCTGGGCTTCCCCACCCTGCTGGCCAGCAGCGAGAGACCACTTGTGAGCACCCTGCTGTGTGCTCTTCGTTCTAAACTCCACCGCTGGTGCCATTAAGGAAGGAGATGCCACCAAAGGGTGTGGCCAGCCTGTCCCCACCCGTCCTTTAAGAGATGAGCTGTGACTAAACCACACGTTAATAAGGACTCCTCACCAGGTACCAGTGGGACCCCATAGCTGACTAAATTCTGGCACGTACCACCTCTTTAACCCATGGCAAGCTTCGTGAACCTGGCGTTGAATCCACCGACTCCTTCCACAGGATTTACCAAGCGCTTCTGGTGGGTAAGGTCGGCCTGGGTGCAGCTCTCGGAAGTGGACAAGGCACAGTAAACCATCATCTGAGGCTCTGAAGCCGGAGAGACAGGATCACGAAACAGACGGCTGCATGCGACTTCAGGAGGGGTTCATTCTCCGAGGATACATCTCAGCCAAAACTAGGTCCTGCAGACTCAGACCCTGAAGCCCCCTTCCGTGTGGCCAGAGCAGAGGCCGTGGGATGGATGCGGGAGAGAGGACCCAGCTCCAGGCCCCGCTCTGCTCTGCCACCTTGGCCCTGTCACTTCACCTTACACATCATGTTCTCCATCTGTAAAAAAAAAAAAAAAAAAAAAATCTAAGATCACGGGCGCCTGGGTGGCTCAGTTGGTTAAGCGACTGCCTTCGGCTCAGGTCATGATCCTGGAGTCCCGGGATCGAGTCCCACATCGGGCTCCCTGCTCGGCAGGGAGTCTGCTTCTCCCTCTGACCCTATCCCCTCTGATGTGCTCTCTCTCTCTCTCATTCTCTCAAATAAATAAAATCTTTAAAAAAAAAATCTAAGATCACCTGTAGTGATTTTAAAACATGGCTCCAAAAATCGTGGACACTCCCTCCCCCACCCCGCCTGCCCAGAGGTGGAACCGTATCCCCTGTCCTCGAATCTGGGCAGGTTTCAGATTGCTCCACCCAGCAAAGTATGACGGAAGCGAGACTACGTGACTTTTGAGGCTACGTCCTAGAAGGCCGTGTGGTTTCTGCCTGGTTCTCTTGGCAGGCAGCCTGTCCACATGAGAAGTCCGCCTACCCTGAGGCCACGGAGCTGAAGGAGCCACAGGTGGGCACGCCCAAGGCAGCCCTCCCTGAGCTCCCAGCTGCCAGCCACACGAACTAGCCGCCGGGGGGCGGCCAGCCCCCGCCAGCCTCAGATGCCTGCACTCCGACCCACACCAGATGGTACCTGCGTGAAACCCCGAGCGAGAACTGCCTCTCTGAGCCCTACCAAACTGCGGGCCAACAAAATGATTGCTTTACACTAGCAAGTTTGACGGTACTTCTGTAGTTATCGTAACAGGAGCACCCACTTCTGTGCCTTCATTTCTTTTTTTTTTTTTTTTTAAGATTTTATTCATTTATTTGACAGAGACCCAGTGAGAGAGGGAACACAAGCAGGGGGAGTGGGGGAGGGAGAAGGGGGCTTCCTGCAAAGCAGGGAGCCCAATGCGGGGCTCGATCCCAGGACCCTGGGATCATGACCTGAGCTGAAGGCAGACGCTTAATGACTGAGCCACCCGGTGCCCCTCTGCCCTTATTTCTTAAACCTCTCCCTCACTCACAAGCTCCTACCGCCTGGTCTCCTCCTGCTCCTCAAATGCACCAAAATGGTTCTGTCCTCAGGGCTTTTTGCACTAGCTGTCCTCTCTCTCCCAAAAAAATCCTCCTCCCCCCCCCAATCTTCCATGGAAATCTCATCTTGCAGGTCTCAGCTCAAGCCACCAGCACTCAGAGAGTCCCTCAGGCGCACCCAGTCTAGCTTAGATCCCGGGTCCCCAGCAGCCTTATGGTTCTTCCAGCACTTCACCAACTGACATTTTGCTGCTGGTGTTTATTGACTATGCCCTCTGCCAGAATGTAAAGCCCAGGAGAGTCTTCCTGTTGCGATCACCTGCGCATCCCCTGGTCTTGCATAATGTCTAGCAGAAAATAAGCATGGATCTGTGTCTGTTGAATGAATGAATCCAGGAGAAGGAAACAGCAGTGCGCAGAGGGAACAGCAAGGAGCAGTGAGGATGGTGCGTTCTAGGTAAGAAGGGCGGCTCGTTGAGGCTGCAGGGGTTCGAGGCGATGTGAGCAGGGATGAGACAGACGGGGCAGAACACAGAAAGGACATCGTTGGGCAGAACTCGGGGTGACGTTGAGTGGGGAGGATGTAGTAAAACATACACCACACACAATCTGCCATTTTAACCATTCTTCAGGGCCAGGTTCAGGGCATGAAGCCACTGCCACCACCATGCGTCTCCAGAACTTTTTCATCTTCCCAAACTGAGACTCCGTCCCCATCGAAGAATTCCCACCCCCCTGGGCACCTCTATTCCAAACGAATGTGCCTGTGTTCGTGGACTCCTGCAGGAGTCGTCCTTCCGTCTCTGACTTCTGTCACTCAGCCTAATGTCCCCTAGGTTCACCTATCCCTTAGCTTGGGTCAGAACTGTCCTTTTTTATTATGATGAAATACACCTAACAGAATTTCCTTGCTTTCTAAGACTGAGCAGCATCCCACTGCCTGTAAACACCACATTTTGTTCAAAATGCATGGGGGGGTGGGTGGGGGCTGCTGTGTTTAAAGGCTCTCTGGGGCGGCCACGTGAGCCAGGGAGGGCAGCCGGGGCAGGTCCAGAGCTCACCTGCCTGACCTGCCAACGGTGGCCCCTTCACAGGCGAGGTCCCGGCTCAGGGCACCCGGGCGGCCTGCCGTGGCATGCAGCCCAGGGAGGACGGGGCAGGGCCTGGCAAGCCTGCAGCCGCGGAACCCAGCTCTTCCCGGTCGCCGCCCTCCCCCTCCCGGACACACGTCCCCGCCCCGGGCAGAGACGCGCCCCGCCCGCCAGTGCGCTTGCGCAGGAAGAGCCGCGCGGAAGGCGCGGAGCGCATGCGCGGGAGGCTCCGCTCCCCGGGAGGCAATCCGCCATCCGGGGTTTGGGCCCCGCCGGGAGCTCTGTTTATAAACACACCACACGGCCACCAGTGAGGGGTAACCCTAAAGGTAGTGGGGTCAGAGGCTAAAGGTCAGCAGGCATGCCAGCGGAGAGGTTGATCCCTTCGCCGTCCCCGGCTGCTGGTTGCACGGTGTGGCCGGCTGGGCCGCTTTATCTCCGTCGGGGGCTGCCGGGTGCGCCACGTGGTGCGCACGTGGTCCGGTCCCAGCGCTGCGCCTCCCTTCCCCCAACGGCGCCAGAGGCCCGCAGCGCCCCCTGGCGGCGGTCCCGGGCGCTGCACGGTACGTCGCGTCTGCGCACAACGCGTCACGACGCACCTTCCGGTCGGCGCGCGAGCGGGGCGTGGGTCGGTTACGTCCTCGCGACAACTGCGAGTCCGCCCTTCCCGGGGTCCCGGCGAGGTGTGGGGCGGGGTGGGCGCCGACCCGCCCGAGGTCATCCGCGCCCCGCCGGGGAGGCCCTGGGACCCCGCGGCAGGCGGGGGCGGGGCCTTCTGCGTCCACGTAGCCCCGGAGGCGGAGCGCTCGGCCGCGCCGCCGTCCGCCCAGCCCGGGTTTGCGTTCTTGTGCGGTGGCCCTGGGGGGCTCGCGGGGTGCCCCGTGCGCGGTTCATGGGAGCGGGCCCCGCCGCCGGGTGCCCGAGAGTGGCGGAGTGACGTGTCCGGCTTCTCCCGTCGCCGGCCGGGCGCGCGCTGAGCCCTGGGCTGGGCTGCTCACTGTTGGGGCTGTTGCTGTCCCCGCCCCCCGCCCTTGATTTTATACCAGATTGATGTCAAAACGATGTGAGGAGGCTTGCCGAGATATGAAAGCAAACGTCCCCCCGACTTTTTTTTTTCCTTTTTGGCATTTTCTCATAAAGTCTCAAAACTGCCTTGCCGCTGCCAGTTGCCCTGTTAAAAATCGGTATTCCTCTGCAGTTTGCCCACTTCAGCAACCTCCGCCAAATGCCTACTGTGTGCCAGTCGCTGCTCGGGGCTCTAAGCTGCCTGGGTCACGTGTGGGAAAGAGGCGACTCTAAACCTGGTTAAGGTATCAAGGAGAGCCAGGAAGTACTCACCTTCAAGATCAGGCCGATGGGACTGTATATGTGCATAAGTTTATTATGAGTGTCGCTGATAGCAAGCCTGGGCAGCACACCGACTACAAAGAATGGTAAACAGCAGTCTTGCTCCTAAATCTCTTAGAGCCCACTGGTGCTCGGAGAATGCTTTTGCTTGCTTTCGCTGGGCTCTTGTACCCTGGCCAACCTGCAGTTGAAAGTCTCCCCGTGATCTGGCAAATTGAGTTGCCTCCCAACCTACTATTTCCCCAACAAACTTATCAGTAAATGTAATCTGTGATATGAACCTGGTTGATGTTATGTTAATAAGCAAGACAGAAAGGAAGCCAGAAAGACCTCAGGATTTCATCAATGATGTGAGCAACTCCTTTGCCAAATTTGATCGTGGTTTACAGATCCAGTTTTTCCTCAAGGTTTTATGGTGTTTATAGGGTTTTATGGTGTTTACAATATAAAGGCTACAGACTTAACATAAAGTTAAGTCTGACTACATTGTTAATTTTCACTATTACTTTCTTAAGTCTAGATTGGGGGTTCGGTCAGATGGCAAATATTTTAGGCCCTGCCAGACACGTATAATCTCTGTCGCATATTCTTTGTTTTGTTTTATCTACCCCCCTTTTCAACCTCCAAGCTCTGAACTATACAATTTTCAGATTCCCACAACTTAAAGATTCCTCTGATGGCCAATTTCAGGCTACCAACGTGGAGTGTCTGAGTGCAGGTTGAGAATGCTATTTCCAGCATATGGATCCAATAGATGTAAATAATCTCAAGAGCGTAGACCATGGTAGGATAATCGGGAGGTAATGTATTTTGAGACCTTGTTGTCAATAGTACTGATTTTACTGTAAATTTATATCATTTAACTTTCGATAATATCTGTTTCAGAATTCCCGAAAATTTAACATTTGGTTCTCATGAGCCAGCTCCAGCTTGGCACTGGTCTTACCTCTAAGTGGAGATGGGGGTGGGTAAGTTAGGCTTCTGGGTTGGTGGGCAATGTTCAGTTTCTTCACCTGGGTGCCACTTAGGCACACCCCAAGGGGACCCGCAGTGAGTCCACAGCCTGTATCATTGCCCCACTTCTGAATGTGGACTGGACCGGTCAATGTGCTTCTAATCGATAATAGAATTTGGTGAGAGGAGTAAGATGTCCCTCCCTTGACAATATCATGTCGTATGTGAAGGATGATGGATGTCACGCCCATCATGCTCATGTTCCTGGGGTGACTGGACGCAGACTCTCCTGCTGGCCTTGCAGGAGCAAACAGCCAAGTGAAGACCATGTGGCAGGAGACTGTGGGCAGCCTCTGGGACCTGAGGGTGGCCTCCAGCCAGCAGCCAGGAAGAAGCTGGGGCTCTCGGTCATGCAGTCACAAGGATCTGCATCTGCTGGCGACCTGAATGAGCTTGAAAGGGCCGCACCTCCAGGTGAGAACAAAGCTCAGCCTGTACCTGGGTTATAGCCCCGTGAGACCCTGAGTGGGACCCAGCGAAAGCCGAGCCCTGGTTCCTACCCCACGGAAGCGGAGGTAAGTGCATTTTTTAAGTTCCCAAATTTGTGGTCATTTGTTAAACTGCAGCAGAAAGTGAACACATCATTATTCGTGAGATTTATGCACCTTTCTGTGTGTGTGTTACATTTCTCAATTTTAAAAGGTTGCAGGGAGGAAATGTACACATTACACAATAAAAATAGCAGGAAAGAACTGTACACACGTGTTGGCCAGAATGCTCTTGGACAGTGTGACTCTGAGGAAGCTGACGGTGGGTTTCCATTTGGGTTTTTTTTCTTTCCCCCTAATGACTCACTGTCCTCATTGCATGGCCTGTCCACACTGAAGTGAGCGTGAGGTCAAGAGCTAGCCTCGTTTTCACCTCTGTGCTAGAGCTCCCCGCCTGCCTGTGTGTCTCAACACGTCCCCATGTGCCCCACCTCTAAAGCACAGATGACCGTAGTACCTGCCTCGGGGCACAGCTGGACAAGATTCGGTGAGGCAGACGTTGTCAGTGGACCATGTTCTGTGGCCTTCGTCCCTTGCAGCCCTTACCCGTTATGGAGCCATCACAGGGCAGGGGGCCAACCCCAGCTCTGCACCCAGGGGGGTGTATCCTGTGCACGGTGAGTGATTCAGGAATCTAAGCTGGTCACTGCTGACCATTCTCTGAGCCGTCGGGGAGAGGTCAGGCCTCCGGTTGATAGGAGTTTCCGGGAAAGGGTTCGTCCCTTCTGAGATGCGGCTGTGAGAAGAGAGGCCACGGAAGGGGGCGTGAGCTGTGTGGCCATGGGCCTTCCAGCCTGCCGCAGGAAGACAACAGAGCTGGCCTCACTGTGGACTGAGGGAGCTAGAGCTGTGGGGTCAGGCCACCCCAAAATTCCACCTACATCCAGAGCCCAGCCGTGTGGACTGACACTTTGGTGTTGTTTAGACCATCTCAAGTTGAGTTTTCTGGCACTTGCTAGCTGAACTTGTGTCCTCGTTAGGTCGTGGCGTGAAGCGGTACCCTGGGGAGGGCGGCGTGGGGGTGGGGCATGAGGGACAGCGGGCGATGGATGTTGGATTCTGTGTCCGCAGCTCCCCCCGGAGTTGGGCACGGCAGGCGTGGCCCACTGGCCATCATTTCATCGTGGCTAAAGCCGTAGGAGGCTTTCTGCGTGCTGGCTGCCTCCTGCCGGCACCTTGATCTTGGATTCCCAGCCTCCAGACTGTGAGAAGGCAGGGTCTGTTGTTTATAAGTGGCCCGGGCTGTGGTATGTTTGTTACAGCTGCCTGAGCTAACATACTCCCCACTTCAACCAGTACGCTCCGTTGCCTCTGAAGTCTTGTCACGGAGCAGTTCCGTGCTGGGGCGAAATCACCAGTGGCCGTGTCAGCGTCGGGCCTGCCGCAGGGGCAAAGCTGCAGGGGCTCTGCAAATGCTGAGTGCCTGGTTTTGGAATTTGCACGGGATGCTACCATCCTGCCTGACACCTAGCAGATCTTAAATGAAGGGAAGGGGTCTGGGCTCCAAGGAAGGGAAACGTCCCCGTTGCCCCTCACTCTAATGTGACCAGAACAACCTGCTGATGCCCCCATTCAGCCTCGGGGACACATGCACCCAAGGAGCATCAAGCTGGTGGGGGACCCACCATGGCTGGGGCCATGGTTTTCGGGCCTGGGCGTCCTGACTGTTGCTTTGCTTCCTGGTTTAACGCCGCTCTGCCTTGTCCCCTCCCTCCCACTTCCCAAGCACTCCCTAGATTCTGCTGTGGTCGTAGGAGCCTTGTTGCCGATCACAGGCTCGTCTTCTGCTCCCGGCCACAGAGGCCTAGAGGCCCAGCCGCCTTGGCGCCTCTGTGGAGGAGCCCTCTCACACCCCCCTTCCCCAGGACCACATGTCCCCAGTGCTCTCCCCCTGACGCCTTTGCTCTTCTCTTGCCTGCGGGATCTCACAAAAGAGAACAGAGTCTCTGGGCCCCAGCCGGGCCCGAGCACTTTTCGAGGCCCACTGTCTCCCCTTGCCAGCCAGACTCTAGGGCCCACCCCCCCCGACCCCAGAGGAGAAAGCCCCTGCTAATCACACTGCCCAGGATGCAGGCAGATGAATCTTCCCAGGTCGGCGCCGGTCGTGAGGTTGGCCTGGCAGGGATGAAACTGAGCAGGCCTGAGGACCGGACTCCCAGCCGGCAGCCCCGTCTCTGCTTTATCGCCCATTTTCTGCCAAACAAAGGCCCTGCCCACCCTGGGAGCTCACACTGCTGCTCTGTTGAAATCTCGAGGTGGTTCCCTATTAATCACTCCCTTTGGTGCCTCGGAGGCCAAAAAGAGTCAAACAAAACCTCTTTTCTAAGCAGGAAGAGCTTTGCAGAGTCCTGAACAGAAAGATTCCCCCACCGCTCTCCAGTATAACACTAACAAGATGCTGGGGCCTCCCAGACTCACACAAACAAACAAGACTCGCTGCCTGGCTGCTGGAGGGGGATTTGGAATGTGACCAGGTCCACCGTGTGCTCCAAAAGGCTCTATGCAGGAGGCAGGCCCAGTGAGCGAGCAGTCTCGTCTGCATGCAGCCGCCTCCTTATTGTAAAAACCAAAAAACACCCAATTAAGTGATTTTTTTTTAAGCACACACATACTAGGAAGATGGGAGGGGGAAAAAATTCCATTTCTCTCCCACCCCTGACATAACCTTGACTCTCAACTCCCATGTCTGTCTTTTCTTCTGATGTTGCCGTTCTGCATTAACCAATAACTAATATTGCATTATTCATTATTCTATAAATATGAAGTTTGGCTTCTCTTTATAAACAGACACACCAAGGCCAAACAGCAAGCCATCATTCACCGAGACAAGTCTTCGTTTCCCAGGGAGCAGGCCTGTTATCTGTGGGCCAGCATTTGGATTGTCCTGTTGCAGAGGGAAATGGCTTTTTTGTCCAGATGCTGCGGCCCCTATCAGGCACAAGGAGCAACAGTCCTCGATTTTTATGCCTCCGAATGGAAGCACATTCTTTTTCATAAAAATTTAATTTAAAAATAGAAAGAAAGGGGGAAAAGCCGGCACAAAGAACACTGGAGGGCCATCCGTTCGCGTGAGGGCGGAAGTCCATCCAAAACAAGTGCATCATATTAGCTTGGAAAATCAGATGAATAAAGAGACAACAATTCATTGGAAAGGCATCATCCTTGGCCCAGCAATATAGGGAGCGTACTTCAAAGTACAGAATTAGGCGCACCTCGGACACGGCGATCGTCTTGTGAATCTGAAACAGGTTTGGTACAGACGACAGGAAGGGTGGGGTGGGGAGAGACACATAGGATCATCGCGCTGGGTGATCAATAGGGCGCTTCACCCCAAGAGGGCAGACGCTCTCCTCACAAAAATAATAAACCCGAGAAACAGAATATGCAGCTTGATTTGTGATCGGCAAGGCCTGCTCACTCCTTAAGTGTTAACGGAATTAAATGACTGGAGTGTATCTATGTTTGGAGTATGGATAGTCCACCCTAGCAAGCACTGGAATCAAATAGCTGGGGGCGGCGGGGGGCGTGGGGGGATTCCTGCCAGGGCAGTTAAAAAGTACCTCTGCACCTCGCTATTGTGGTTTTTTTTTTTATTAAAAAAAATGACACTCTTAATAGGAGAGATGATTATGATAATGGTTCTCCAGTGCTTCCTAAAGATCCATCATACCAGTTAAGGGAGGAAATTTAAGGTACAGCAGGGGGCCAGCTCACTATTATTCCAGGAAGGGCTCAGGCACTTGATGGCTCATCTTTTTGAAAAATGCCACTAATAATTAGAGAGTTTTATGTTTCACTTTATGGTTTGTAGCACAAATCAATGCACAGGGTTCCCCCCCACACACACAGAAATCCGACACGTTTCTCCCACCCCATCCTCCTCGAGACAGGCTTTCTTGCCCCCCAGCTGAAGCAGAGACCAGAAGGTGGCCAAGCCTCTGACCTACCTTCACAGTGCGGCACAGAACGGTGAGTAATGTGGGCACTTAGGTTTTCCACTCTCCACGTCCCCCATGAGAGTCCTTCCCAAGCACAGATTTACGGTGTTTTGCAAAAAGTCATTGATCAATGCATGCATTCTGCAGTTACTTAAAATGATGTCAACTAAGAACTTTTAATAACATGGGCGAAGTACCATGTAAAGTGAAGTGACGTGAAAAAGGCAAGACAGACAGTGTGCGCGTGCGCGGGTGTGTGAGCGTGCACATGCACGCTCAGGGAAATGCGCCCAACTATTGAAAGTAGTTAGTGGTGAGATTAGGCGTGTGACTAGTTTCTTTTTTGTAAGTATTTCCTGATTTTCTCCAATGAACATGTATTGCATTTCTAAGCAGAAGTGTCATTTTTTACAGTGAAATGTAACAGACACTGGAATGGCTCTCCGGGATTCTTCCCCCCACCCCCCGCCCCCACCCTGCCACCTTTTCCCTGATGATTGCTTTCTGTGGCCCGTTCAGGTCCCCTTAACTCCATTCTTGCCTTGCTGGCTTGTCGCTTGCTAACAATCATTTTGACCAATTGCTTGTTTCTCGTCGGCACTCGTTAGCAATGCTGCATTGCAGCGCTCTCTGCTGCGAAATGATCTTCCATCCGGGGCAATAAACAAGACCATCTAACCTCCTCGATGATCACACCTTCCACCTTACGAGGCGTGAGTGCTGCTGCCAGCTTCCCAAAACATTGCCAAGAATAACACCTTGAAGATTCGACGGTCCTAGTTTTTGCTTGCATGCCCAGGTGTGAAAATCTCTCCTTTTAACTCACCCCTTGTTGTGCTGCTGGTTCTCAGTGCCTGTTCTTTGCCCTGTCGTGGCAGGTGCATTCTGGCTGCCTACCTAGCAGCCCCCTCCCAACCCATCTCCTTTTCCTGCCCAGAGAATCCCAGTTTTGTCCAGATACCCACTTCCTATCGGCTGCAGGAGACGTGGGGCCCAGCTCCTGAGAGAGGAGTGGTGGTGGGTCCCACCCCCCTTGCCAGGCCGTGGTTTGGGCACAGGTGTGGAGGGTAATTCTGGCCAACAAGACCTGAAGGGGAGTGGGCTGGAGTAGGAAAGGTGTCCTTGTTCCTAAAAAGGGATGCATGAAGCAAACCTGGTGTCCGGATCCTGGTTTGGGAAGACAGGGGGCCTAAGGCCCTGTAGCCACCTCGAAAGCACCAGAGTTGATCCATCAAGGACATAAGAGCCACATGGTGGAGAGAACCTGCGTCCTCGGTGGCGCCACAGAGTCACTGAATCGACACATCTTAGGCCCACCCTTTCTCCTAAGTCCTTACACGTGAGGTCATAAATCCCCTCCGTGTCGGAGCCACGTGGGGTTGGGTTTTCTGTTATTTACAGTTAAAACCTTCTAACTGAGCCACTGCCGAAGCTAGACGTGTTTGCGTGATGTGGATCTCCTGGTCACTGTCTACGGAGGGTGGCTCACATGTCCTGGACTATCCAGCGCACTCACAGTTTACACTGTGATCCTGGTCCTGGTACATTTTCAGCAAGTGCCCCATTTTGCTCTCCAAAGTGCCCCAGTTTCGGATGATCGATGATATGGTCATTGTTCTGGGTCGAGCTGTGTCCCTCAGATAGTCATATTGTTGAAACCCTGCCCCTAGTACCTCTGAATGTGACCTTATTTGGAAATAGGGCTGTTGCAGATGTAATTCATTAAAATGAAACCGTACTGGAGGAGGGTGGCCCCTGATCCAACATGACTGGGGTTCTTATAAAAGGGGGCAATTTGGAGACAGATCCTCCCCTAGCACCTGCAGAAGCATGTGGCCCTGCGCCTCCATCTCAGACTTCTGGCCTCCAAACTGTGAGACAACACATCTCTGTGGATTAAGCCACTTGGTTTGGGGTACTTTGTTTCAGCAACCCCAGGACATTCATACAGTCATCCTACCTACAGGCTGTGTCTGGGGAGGAAGGAATCTCTTTCAGCTGCCACTGATCCAAGGTGTCAGCACTTGAGAGGAGCCTTGAGGAAGGCTGGGACGTCAACAGGCCGGGATGGTGTGTGAAGGGAGGGCCTGACACATGAGCCAAATTACAGGCAACTGTTAACTCATCCCGACCCAATGAGATGGGGACAAGGGAAGAGTCCGATTCAGGGGCACTTGATGCTCCTCCAAGGGAGGAATCCTGCCATGAGGGGCAGAAGCAGAGTAGGTAGGGCATCCCATACTGTGTGGTCTTGATCCAAGTATACACAAATATCCAGAGGAGATGGCAGAACGCTCAGAAACAGATCCACGTACCTGTGAGCACTTTACGGGTGACAGAGTGGGCCCAGCAGAGCTGTAGGCGAAAGACATAGTTTTCAACCAGGGATGCTGAGAAGATTATATACATACATGTCTGTGAAAGAAATGGAACCCCTACCTCATGTCATGTGCAAAAGTCAACTCCAGATGGATCCGTGAATTAAATGTGAAAGGCAGAGCTACAGACTGTTCAAATACACTCTGGGAGAATTATCTTCATGACTGTGGGGTAAGGAATGACTTCTTAAGTCATGAAACGCACCAGTCATAGAGGAAAATAGGGACAAATCAGACTAAATTAAACTCAAGAAGTTGTTCATCAGAGTGTAGCAACAGAAAGGACATGAAAACGAAAAGGCCAGTGTCGGAGTGAAAGGAGATAACCTGCAACAGGTACAGCCAACCAAGACCCACTTTCCAAATACTTAAAGGGCTTCAGACTGATGAGAAAAAAAACACATGACCAAAGAGGAAAATAGGTAAGCAGCTGAAACAGGCATGGCACATAAGAGGCAGTCTGGATGACCAGTAAACCTTTGAGAGAGGTGTTTCACCTCATCAGCAATCACCCAAGTACCCATTACAACCATGATGAGACATCTTTGTACCTGCCAGGCTGAAAAAAATTTAAAAGTCTGACTGAGCCAAGTGGTGGCAAACACTTACAGAGCAAGGGGAGCTGGAAGACACTGAAGGGGCAGCGTGCAGCTTGGTACAAAGGCTTTGGAAAATCGTTTGACATTATCTAGGAGTTTTGAATGTTGCATATCATGCGACCCCAAGTGTACTTCCAGATACATAACTGAGGACAGTGGTTCTCATGTGTCCAAATCCCCTGGGGGGCTTCTGGGCCCCACTCCCAGAATTTGAGTCCAAAGGTCTGGGTGGGACCCCAGAATCTGCATTTCTAACAAGTCCCCAGGTACTGCTGACACTGCTGCTCTGGAGACCACGCTTTTTTTTTTTTTTTTTTTTAAGATTTTATTTATTTGACAGAGAGACAGAGAGAGAGTGAGAGAGGGAACACAAGCAGGGGGGGTGGGAGAGGGAGAAGCAGGCTTCCCGCTGAGCAGGGAGCCGGATGTGGGACTCGATCCCAGGACCTTGGGATCGTGACCTGAGCCGAAGGCAAACGCTTAACGACTGAGCCACCCAGGCACCCTGGAGACCACGCTTTGAGCAACACCTAGTGCGATGTGTGCTCAGGTGCTCCGGGATACATAGACAGGAAGCGTTCATAGAGTCATTGCTGAAGATGTCTGTCCACAGCTGAGTGAATAAAGTATGGCGTATTCGTACAGCAGAGTACTAGAAAGCTTTGGGAATGAACAGACCACCACCACTTGCAAAATATGGATGCATCGTCCAAACAATTTGAATGGTTCCTTCCCTTTGGGGCTCTGCCTGTTTCCTGTTCCTGTAAGCTCTGTCCTAGGGAGGCTTCTTTACCCCCGATTCCTCCACCCCTTACTGCAGCACCTGTCTCCTATTTTTCTAAGAGACAACTCATTGAGACCCCTCAGAATCACCAGCACCAGTCAGCCCCCACCTCACAAATCAGACTTTCAACTACTCCAAGCTCCTAAGTTCCAATAATTCCAACCTTGTTGCTTTGTCCCCTGGGGTAATATGCACATCATTTTGTTGCCACCTCCAAGAGATACTCAGAGTTTGCTCCTTACCCTTTGGTTACCTAGTTCACAACCCTATACCTAATACACAGTTCTTTTTTCTTCTTCTTCTTCAAGTTTTGTCTGTTAAAATAAGTCAGTGGCTCTTGTCTTCATGCTCGATGCTTCATGGTCACCTCTAGAATTGAGCCCACACCCCATGCAGCAAGAGGGGGGACAGGCAAAGGGGACACGCCCTGGCCACAGCCTCTGCCCCTTTCAAAGAGCCTTCTTGGAGGATGGCCAACTGTTGCAGTTTGTCCGGGACCATGGGGTCTCCCAGGATGCAGGACTCTCATCTCTGTACCCAAGGAAGTCTAGGCAGACTGGAACGAGTCGGTCATCCTGAGCCCTGTGACCTTTGATTAAGCTCATTAACCACAGTGACATTGTACAGCTACCCCCGGCCTCAAGGAAGGCAGAGGCCTGTCGTGATCTAGCTGGGCTCAGGCCCGTCCCAGGCAAAATCGGAGTTGTGTGAATTAGGAGGAAGTGCAGAACAGACATGGAAGAGGCTGCTAGTGGTTCTGCCCTTGTAACTCCAGACTGAAATCATGAACCACCCTGCACCACCACCTGTGAGCATGTGACTGCCAGTGGAGCCCGATGGCGGTCTCCTGGGGGACGTGTGGCCCCATCTCCTCGTTCAAACACCATTTCACTTCTGGCATCCTAGAGAGGAGAAGTCTCTCCACCCTGGAGCGTTGTAGATCTTCAATGGCTAATTAAAGTCCGTAGGTGAGGGGCTGGGCAGTCAGGGGTAGCTGCTGAGTCATCATGGTCACGGAAGAGAAACATGAAGGTTTTGTAGAAGTTCCATTTGTCTCTCTGTGCATAGGGTGAAGCATGGCTTTTCCCAAGTGGGAATCAGTGGTTTACATTCTTAGTTTTGAGAGAGGCTCAGGGATCTAGGGTCCTGTACTCTGTTTTTTTTTTTTTTATGTATATATATCTTCTATTTATTTGGTGCTTTTCTCAGACATTAACTATCATTTTATTCTAGGTTTATTCTAAATATCCTCCAGGACCTGCATTTGCTACTCTTGGTGTGGTAAGAAAACGCTTGCCAGGGAGGATTTCCAACCTGGTAAGTGAATATGCCCTCTCACTTCAAATTCAGCAGCTAGCTGCTCATTCTCCATGGCACTGATAAACATAAAAAGAGGGAAGCAAAATGATGTCTTACAGATTTAATCCTTTTCGATTAGCGTAAGGTCTGTAAGACTCTCTTGCCAGCTTGTCTTTCCCTTTGAATCCTTGATCGGGTAAATGGCGGAGGGGAAATATGATAGGTGGGTACCAGACAGCCAGGGGATGCTGGGCTGTGCACATTTCACACGCGTTCCGTGGCCTCCCCGCGCACATCAGCTGCAAAGGTACACACAGAACAGGAGGCCCTGTCTCATCTGCTTCCAATGACCCCAGCGCAGAGTGCATCTGGTCCAGCCACACTTTTGATAAATGGCTGGGAGTTGGGCTGGAGGCCAGGGCTTCTCGAATTCCATTTCCTTCTCTAGGCTACAGATTTCTTCACAGACGTGGGAAGCTGCGTTCACTGTTTCCTTTTCTCCCACTTCAAAACAGGGACTGTGGTCACGTGCGTTTAGAGGCGGGTGAGAAACAGGCAGCCGCTCCCTGTGGCCTGGAGTCCGTGACGTCCAATCTCATTTTGTCTTGCTGCGTTTGGCTCCATCTTCTTCCCTGTTCAGACCTCAGAGAATTTCTCGTCGCACTCCTACACTTGGGTCTGTGTTTTTTTTAAGCTTGAGTTCCCATGATAATTTTAGGTTGAAACATATGAAACATATGAAATTAGTAACCGTGGGCTGCAGTTGACCTTTCTTGAACGCTAGTAGTGATCCAGCCCGATGATGAGCAGCATGACTGAGATCTGGCTTACCTACCAGGCGCTGCACCAAGCGTTCTACACACAGGTCCCCCCGACCCCATCTAGTCTGGAGATTTACAGGAAGTGGGGAAACAGGCATGGGGTGGGATCGAGTAACTTGCCCAGGGTCACGCAGGTAGTAAGTGTGGGAGCTGCACCTGAAACCTGAGGGGGTTGTCCACGCACCCACTGCACCCGTATGCCATCAGCTCTCCTAACCTCAGGGGCAGAAGCGTATTGTCACCTGTGTGGGTGACGAAGCATTTTGTAGGCAAGATTAAGGGAAAGCTTTTTGCCTATGTATTTTAGAAAATTCCCCTTCAGCTAATAAATTTCAGCAATTTGCAAGGAGCAGGGGGTACAGAGAGCCCCAAGTGAGTTTTGACAACACCTTGGTCTAGGAGCTAAACCAGCCGCGGCCCTCAGGTGACCCCCTTCACTTCTTTAAACTTCTGTTCACTTGTCTGCACTGTCAAACGGGGCCGGTGATCATGCCTTCACGGGGTCGTTTAGAGAATGAAATAAGATAGTCGAGGTGCTTGCACGGTGCCTGGCACACAGCAAGAGCTCAATAAAGGTTAACGGAAATAAAGTATGATGCAGTGAATTGCCAAAGGGAAAGACCTGCCTGTGGGACGAGTCTGGTTAATTTTTCACCAGCAGCTTCTGTGGTCTGGGAAGAGACACGTCGAGCTGAGTCTCTCTCCTCCCCACTGTCGAACCAGGACAGCAGTGGTCTCTAACCACCTCCCGAGGATGGATGAGAAGGTGAAACTGCAGGGGTCCTGGAGAAGATCGTGCACTCTTAGGTACGAGTGAGACGCTGCGAACCGTAAGACTGGGGCCCCTGACCCACCCTGTCTGAAGGATGGATGTGACAGCTCCCCCTCCGTTTTGGCATCTGCTAGCAAATCGTATTAAAACAAAAACAAATTACGTTGAACAGGACAGAAGCAAACTATTGTTTTAAGACATGAAAGCATGATCCTTAACGTGATGTGGGCAGGATATTTCCTGATATCTAAATTTGCATTTTGTTCCGTCTGCATTTATTTCTGGAAGTAGCCAAGCCTTGTGTGCCCTTGTTTGGGGGCAGCTGGGGTTGCAGAACTGAAAGCACCAGCTTCTGGTTTGGAGGGTGATGCTAGAGCCTCCGAGGAGAGAGGAGAGGGAAGGGTCCCAGGAGGGGCACTCAGGCTGCCCCAAGACGCTTTCTCCTCTAAAGTTCTCCTTTCTTACCCGTTTCCCCTGCACAGAATCATCCATCATGGATGATTCTACTGCTTTCACTAAGCACCAGGCTTGTGGTTCATCCATATTGTCCCACATATCAGCGGTCCTGCCTTGTTAGTGCGGATCGTGCTTGATTGTAGGACTCTACCGGTTTAAAAAAAAATCAGCGCACTGGTTGATAGACACGTGGATCGTTTTCAGTGTGGGTTTCATGAGTAATTCTGCTCTAGACATTCATGGAGTGGTCTTCGGCATGTGTGTTCATTTCTCTTGAGCAGGTTCCTTGGGGTGGAAGTGCTGAGTTGCACCCTGAGTGTATGTTTAACTTTTCACTAGACTGTTTTCCCAGGTGAGGCCTGGCTGCACAAGGGCGTGAGGGAGCATTTTGGGTGGCAGAAACATTTCTAAATAATACCGGAAGACTGGACGGGGCGACAGTTCGTGAATTTGATACGGAGATTCTACCTCCATAAAGTTGTTAGAAAACGAGAATCTGAACACCGGCCAGAAACGTGGTCATAGTATGGCATTGTTGGGATTCTTTTATGGGTGATAATATCGTGGTTATGTTGGGTGTTTTTTTTTTTTTTTTTAAGCAAACTCTTGTAGAGATACACGCTGAGTTACCGGAAATGATATAATGCCTGAGATTTGCTCCAAAATAATTCAGGAGGATTTGGGTGGCTTATTGATGAAACAAGCCTGACCGGACGCTGATCCTTGTGGAGGCTGGGCGA
The DNA here is from genome assembly GCF_009762305.2 of Zalophus californianus. Classification (NCBI taxonomy): domain Eukaryota; kingdom Metazoa; phylum Chordata; class Mammalia; order Carnivora; family Otariidae; genus Zalophus; species Zalophus californianus. Next base: position 110,508,016 of record NC_045604.1, on the reverse strand, counting down.
CGGGTCCATGGAGATTTATTTTCTTATTCTGTCCTCTTCTGTGCATGTTTGATGTGTTTCCATATTTCAAAGTTTGCAAAGATGCACTTAAGAGTCTCTCAAAAGAGCTGAATTGGTGGAGTCCTCCAGTGGTCACTGACGAAATGAGGTTGGAATGAGGCAGTGCTACATATTGTTTCTGCCCGCTCAGCACACACTCCCCCTCCCAGACCTGGGCCCAGAGCCCCTGCCAGCCAATCAGCCGCCGTGTCCTGGGCATTCCTGCCCCGCTCGGCTGGCCTGGGATGGTACAAGAAGGGGAGAAGCCTGAGCTGATCGATCCCCACAGGCCCCCACCTCCCCACCCCACCCCCGGCCGAGAGAGCAGCCTTGAGGTGATGCTGCTATAAATCCCCAGGGCAGCTGACTCCCGCCCTTTCCGGAAACCTGCATCTTGGCTTTTTTGGTTCTGTGAACTGCCCAGCAACACGCCGATAAATTCCCTTCGTGTTTAAGTTGGCCGGCGTTTGTTTCCGTGGCTGAAGACCAAAGCCACCCCAGGGCAGAAACAGCGCATGGCTCGCCAGACACTGCATGTTCCTTTGGCCTCTGCACCGCCCTCCCGCGGTGGATTCAGCTCCGGGCGCAGGCCCCTTGGACACTGCGACTTGCACAAGGCGATCTGACAAGTAAGAGAGGAAGGAATACACACGACACAGAGACACCAAATTGAGAGCTAGGAGCCCTCGCTCTGCTCAAACACAAATCAAAAGCATCGTCACGAAGACAAAAACATTGATTGGACCAAGGAAGTGTCACTGGCCTCTAACACACCATCCGGCAGAAATATAATGTGAGGCACAAATGCAATTTTAAATTTTCTAGGAGCTGCGTTAAAATGGTGAAAAGAAGGCGCCTGGGTGGCTCAGTTGGTTAAGTGACTGCCTTCGGCTCAGGTCATGATCCTGGAGTCCCGGGATCGAGTCCCACATCGGGCTCCCTGCTCGGCGGGGGGTCTGCTTCTCCCTCTGACCCTCTTCCCTCTCGTGCTCTCTATCTCTCATTCTCTCTCTCTCTCTCAAATAAATAAATGAAATCTTTAAAAAAAATAAAAATTAAAATAAAATAAAATGGTGAAAAGAGGGGCGCCTGGTGGCTCGGTCGTTAAGACTTTGGCTCAGGTCATGATCCCAGGGTCCTGGGATCGAGCCCCGCATCAGGCTCCCTGCTCAGCTGGGAGCCTGCTTCTCCCTCTCCCACTCCCCCTGCTTGTGTTCCCTCTCGCTGTCTCTCTCTGTCAAATAAATAAATAAAATTTAAAAAAATAAACAAAATGGTGAAAAGAAATGTGACATTAATTTTAGTGTTCACTTTATTTAACCCAGTATATCCCAAATATTATCATTTCAAACTGTAACCCATATAAAAACTATGAATATAGTAATAATATGTTGCTTTTTTTTTTTTAACTAAGTCTTTGAAATCCGTAGTATAGTGTATTTGACACTTGCAGCACATCTCAGTTTGGATCAGCCACATTTCAAATGCTCCATGGCTACACGACCGGTGGCTGTGTGTTGGAACCGCAGGGGCCATAAGCTGTCCCTCAGGCATTCCTGCCCGTGTTCAGGATCGTGAAGCCTTAGAACGGCCACCACATCGCCACACTGTAATGCTTCACGGACTGGGCTCTGACCTGAGGCCGGGAAGCCTGGCATGACCCCGTAGATGCACGAAACCTTTGCCAAGAAGCAGAAACGGAGCTGCTGAAGGATCACTTACAGTCACTTCCCGTTTCCAGTCCCGTGCGTCAGGGGCGGAGACGCCACGGCTCTGGTCCACGTGTCGCAAGGAAGGCTGGACGCGTGGAAAATGAACAGCTCTTCTCAGATCCCTCAGAGAAGTGAGGCCACGGGGCAGACCTCTGTCCACACACCAGAGAAACAGACAGCGGACGCAGAGAGCCACAACTTCCCAGAGCGCAAGCCCAAGAACAGGAAGCACGGGGGGAGCCCACGGGGACAGGAAAGCCACCCCTCGATGACGCAGTGTCGGACACGTCTGAGACCTAAAAACGCACACTCCTGGGGGTCCCGGCACTTTTGAAAGTTTCCCCACCCCATCAGGTCTTCACGGTAAAAGCTCAGAAAAAAATATCCCTCGGCACGCCCATCGTGCAATGCTCTTGCAGTCTGTCCAGAGTACTCTCCTTTGCAAGACCTGCCAGGCTGAGCAGCTTCTGGGGGCTTTTGTGGAGCTGGCCTTCGGTCTAAGAGTCTTGCTGTCCTCACTTCCAAGTCTATTCCTATAAAACACGCTCCGTTTCTCGGAGTGACATGAGTGAGTTCATGAGTGTCTTGCAGGCCCATTGACGTTCTCTTTTAAGATCTCCCACAGGCCCCTAAGTCTGTGTTACAGCAGAGGATGCCCAGTAACTTGTCCACGGTTACATGGCGAGTTCCAAAGTCTGTGCCCCCTCCAGCGTCCCTCCGTGCCACTCTGTCTTAATGTGGCCACTGCACCGTCCAACCAGCTCAGAGCTCGCCTTCCTCAGACCGCTCCCATGGTTATCACCCACAGATTGTCAGGCTGCTACAGAGATGTGTGGAGCGTCTCCTCCTCCATTCTACTCCCCTCCTGGTGGCCACACTCCTGCGGGGTCCCCTCCTGTACTGAACTGGGCTGACCTTGTAACCACGGGGATATGGTAGAAATGGCAGGGTGGGGATTCTGAGGGTCATACAGAGACCTTGCAGCCCCCTCTCTGCTGTCTCTTGGATCCCGCACTCCGAGGGAAGCCAGCCACCACGTTGGAGGATGCTCGAGCCGCCCTGTGGGGAGGTCATCCAGCTGCTAAGGGACACAGGCCTCTAGGCAGTAGCAACGCCGAGCCTCCAGGTGCCTGAGCTTGGCACCTTGGAGGCGGATCTTCCAGGCTCAGACAAACTTCCCAAGGGTGCAGCCCGGACCAACATCTTGACAGACACAGCCTCGTGAGAGATGCCCCAAGCCAGAACCGCCCAGCTGAGTCTGCCCCTTTCTCTAGGCGCCAACACCAGGGTATTCTGCCAAGAGTACTTTCCATCCATGCCTTGGTTTCAGCAATGTCCTGTGCTGTCGAAGTCAGACACAGCTTTTCCTGAACTGGTGTTTCAGGAACGATAGGGTGGCTGGAGGTGGTAGGCTGTAAAAGAAAAACAAGTCAGCCTGCTCCCTGGGAGCTCTGGACACAGGGCTCATGTCTCTTAGGTTCTTGAGCTGTGGTCTCAAATGAGCAAGGAGGTGGTGTTTCTATGGAGCATTGTTCTCTCTCTCTCTCTCTCTCTCTCTCTCTGTCCCTCTCTGGCTGTCTTTCACAGTCCTGCCCAGTAATAGCCAGAGGTCCCGTGGCTGCATGACGTGAGGCCCTCGGGACTCAGCAAAGAGGCAGGAAGCAGTACTGGGGCCACAGGAAGGATCCCAGAAGGCTAAGGCTGCCACAGGAAGGGACTCTCAGCAGACAGGAAAAAGATGAGAAGACAGTGGTCTGGGTTCCCCAGGCATTCGACACATATTAAGTGAGCTCCCACCCCTCGAGGATGCTGGTGTGGACCAGCAGCTTCCAGACTTGGAGGCCTCTTCTCCTCAGCCCCATCCGCCTGCCTTCAGACTCAGCCAGCTCTGGGGTTCTATCAGCCTCTGGGCTCATGCTGGGGTTCTGCTCTGCCGCTTTGCACATACCTGCCCCAGACCAGGAGATCAAGTGAAAACCCCTCAGAGCTGTTGGGGGCCCACTGTCGCTTCTTTGTGGGTCTTGTGCAGCTACTCCGTCCGTGGCATGAGTCCTGACTTGGGAAGATAAAGAGAGGAGCGAGCCAAGGCAGTAGGCCAGCCGCACCGCACCCAGCGGTCAGCACCGCAGCCACCTGGCTCTCCAGATCCAGCCCCGGAAACATGGTCCATGCCACTGAGGAATGGAAAGTTTAATTCTAATTCTGATGAAATTTACTTCATTTTATTTAGAATATACATAAAATGCACATTTTAATTAGAATATACATAAATAGCCAGTTGTGGCTCGTGGCTTCTGATTCGGGCAGCATGGTCCTTAATCTTTGTTTGGGGGTCTATAAACGCAAGCTCTGTAGAATGGCTGCTGTTCTAATTTGTAAAAAGGTACTATTTACACAGAGTAAAATTCACTTTTTTTAGTGCACAGTTTTGCTACTTTTAACAGACACACGGAGTCACACAATCACCACCACAATCACCGCCCCTGCCAAAAATTCCCGCATGTCATGTTTGGGTCAGCCTCTCCCCAGACCTCCAGCCCCTGGGCACCCGCTCATCTGTTTGTCTCTACAGTTGTGCTTTGCCCGGAATGTCCTACAAATGAAAGCACACCCAGTGCATTTGGGGGTTCACCCATGCTGTCCCGCGTGTTTGCACTTTGCTCATTTTCATCGGTGCCGTGAATTCCATCACGTGGCTGTGCGGAGGTTTGTTTATCCATCCCCCGGCCCAGGTTCATTTGGGTGGTTGGGCTGTTTCCAGTGTTTGGTGGTGAGTATTTGTGTACAGGTCCTTGTGTCAACACAAGTTTCCGTTTCACTTGGGTTAAAGCCTAGCGATGGGACTGCCAGCCATCAGGTCAGTCTGCTGAACGTGATGAGAAACCGCCAGACCGTTTTCTCAAGCGCTCGCTATGTTGAGAAGCCTGCTGTTCCTCGTTGGCAGGGACGGTTGGCTTCATCATTTCCTTTAAGTAATTTTAATAGGTGTCTAGTGCTATCTCCTTGTTGTTTTAACTTGCTCCTAACATGCAATGAGGTTGAGCCTCTTTTCCTGTGCTTGTCTGTCATCCACATTTCTTCTTGGATAAATAATCTGTTCACATGTTTTGTCTTTTCTTTCTTTCTTTTTTTTAATGGGCTCTCTCTCCAGGTAGCTCATTGCCTCTTTTCAACACAGCCTTAATTGTCACCTCCCCATTCAGCCTACTTCTCTTGTCGATGGTTTAGTACCTTGGAGTTACTTCTCTTCCTTTCTTTTTCTGCAGCCAGCTCCAGAGGCTTCTATCAGGGTAAGAGCCTGGATCTCGTAGGATCCAAAAGGTTGACAAGGTTCTCCCTGGCAAGCCAGTCATTGCTCCTTTTTTGAGTGCATGCTTTGTGAAGCAGCTCCAGCATGCCCTCTAGACCTGGACAGAGTGAGACAAGAACTCGGCGTCTTGTATTTTGGTTCCTCAGTGGTCTTTTATTGGCCCTTTTCTTGTGCTCTCTGCTGATGCTGTCAGTATATCCAGTGGCTTGCTGTTGGAGGAAGGAATTGCAACGATGGGGTGTTTGGACTTCGCAAGGTCACTGGGCGTCAGCCCTGCAAGCTCCTGGTGTTATCACCATGCAGGTTCTTGCTCCTCGGGAAAAGATTCATATAGCTTTGTCAGTCTGTGCATAAGTCTTCACATTTCATATTAAGTGCAGCCAGAGGGGCCTGGAGGTACATACATACCTCTTGTCCTCAAACAGACCTGGCATTAAAAAGCGAGAAGTCACCTCAGATGAGCCAGAAGAAAGAACCTTGGAGGTTACATGTAAATCTCTCACTCTTAAAAATACAGATACCGTTGTAAAACACACCACATGAATTTTACCATCTTAAACATTTTAAGCATACAGTTCGGTGGTGGTGAGTACATTCACATCATTGTGCCACTGTCACCACCATCCACCACCAAAACTTCTTTATCTTGCAAAACCAAAACTCTGTCCCCATTAGCTCTCCATTGTCCACCCCTCCGCCCAGCCCCTGGCGCCCACCCTTCTATTGTCTGTCTCTAAGAACTTGACCACTCTTGGGAATTTTACAGGACTTGTCTTTCTGTGGCCGGCTGGCTTCTCTTAGCACAGCGCCCTCCAGCTTCCTCCCCGTGGTAGCAGGTGTCAGTGGGCTTCCTTTTCAAGGCTGAGCGATATTCCCTTGGCTGTGCATCCCACACATGTCGATGGAAATTTGGCTCCCGCCTTTTGGCAATTGTGAATAATGCTGCTCTGAACATGGGTGTACAAATACCTTTTCGAGACCCTGCTTTCTGTCCTTTTTGGTTCCATACCTAGAAGTCCAGTTCCTGGATCATATGGTTATTTTATGTTTAATGCTTTGAGGAACTGCCATATTGTTTTCTCTAGCGGCTGCACCATTCTACCTTCCTACCACGAGTGTGTATGTATATGCCTTTGGATGACATAAATATTGCTACAATCCCCCCAAGGTCTGTCCACCTCGCTTCTTCGACACCCCCTTGCCTGGGCCACCAGCTTCCCAACTGGCCCCTCACAGTCACTGACCCCTTTCTGATCCAGGCTCCACACAACTGCCAGTGATTCTATTTCAGATACGTGGGTCTGCATGCTGCCCTTCTGCCCACAACCCCTCACTGGTTTCCATGACTGGTGGAATAAGACCTAAATCTGTACCTGACCCAAATGGCCCTTTAGGCTCTTTTGCCTCATTGGGTTCAGCTGAGGTCACTGTTGCTTCCATCCCCAGGGACCTGTCAATCCCCCTGAAGGTGCCACACTCCCTTCCTTAAACATGCTGTCCCCTGGCTGGAATGCCATCCCCCAGACCCCCAAATCATCCTTGGATGTGTCATTTCTTCCCTAAGGATCCCTGACCCCCTTTTTACTGTCCTCCCTCTGCCAAGTAGGTTCTCTTGTTACAGTTTTTCATAAAAATGTGTTACTTGCCCCCCCCACCCCCCCGCAAACACTTGTTTGTCTATGTTTGTATCTGTGTATTCGCTCAGGTGATGATTGGACCAATATGTACTGCAGGTCCCCACGGACGTGAGTAAGCACGCAGGCTTCCCACCCTGGGGGGGCCCCATCTCCCCGCACCCTCGCGGGTCATGACCCAGCAATGCCTCGCAGGACTGGCCACTTGACTCAGGTGTGCGGCTCCCACCGAACGGTCAGCTCCACCACGGAGGGTCTGGGTTCTCACACTCGATAACTGTTAAACGTTGGAAACGTTGCCACCTTTCTTAGGGGACCCGGCTGAAGGACGAAGGCATGACCAGCACACTGGAGCACTAAAGGGGTCCGAGCCCCGATGCCCCACTGGCCGGGCGTCTGCCTCCCCGATGAGCCCGCCGGGCAGCGGTTGGAAGGGTAAGGCGGTTTCTGCCGCCCTTAAGCTGGTGCTCAGCGTGGGTCTCCCCGGGGTATTTGAGCTGGCTGTTTATGGAGTGAATAAATGACTCCAAAAAGGCACACAGGGACTCTTCTTTCGGGGGGGGCTCGAGTTCAGGGTGGGCGGAGGGAGGGAGCGACTCGGGACCCGGAGACTGCTGAGGTCACTTGTCCCTGTCCCCAGTGACCCGGGAGCAAAACTTTCCAGTGGGACTTTCAGGGGTTCCCCTCCCCGGTCCCTCCAGGACACGGCGGGAGCTGGGGGCGGGGGGGGGGGGTGCGGGGAAGGGCAGCGCGTGGTGGACACCTCCCCCGCCCGCCCCGGGAAGGCCGGCGGGCGGCGCGCGCGCGCGCTCGGCCTCCGACTCCGACTCCGCTCCGCCGCGATCCGGCCCGGGATGCCGCGCCCGCCCGCCCGCGCCCCGCGGAGCCCCGCCCCCCGCCGCCGCGCCGCCGCCGGAGGCCGCTCGGAGCTGCGCGAACATGGCCGAAGTCGGCGAGGACAGCGGGGCCCGCGCCCTGCTGGCGCTGCGCTCGGCGCCCTGCAGCCCCGTGCTGTGCGCCGCCGCCGCCGCCGCCGCCGCCTTCCCCGCCGCCGCGGCCCCCGCGGCCCCCGCGCCCGGGCCCGCCGCCCCGTCGCCGCCGCCGCCGCCGCCGCCCGCCCAGCCCCCGCCGCCGCCGCCGCCACCGCCGCCGCCGCTGCCGGGCGCGATCGCGGGGGGCGCGGGGGGCGCGATCTCTGGGGGCGCGGGGGGCGCGGCGGCGGGCCCGGGCGCGGGGGCCGCGGCGGGTGAGGCCCTGGTGGCCGCGGCGGCCGCCTCGGTGCGAAGGAGCCCCGGGCCCGCGCTGGCGCGCCTCGAGGGCCGCGAGTTCGAGTTCCTCATGCGGCAGCCCAGCGTCACCATCGGCCGCAACTCGTCGCAGGGCTCGGTGGACCTGAGCATGGGCCTGTCGAGCTTCATCTCGCGGCGCCACCTGCAGCTCACCTTCCAGGAGCCGCACTTCTACCTGCGCTGCCTTGGCAAGAACGGCGTCTTCGTGGACGGGGCCTTCCAGCGGCGCGGCGCGCCCGCCCTGCAGCTGCCCAAACAGTGAGTGCCACGGCCTCCGCCCGGCCTGGACCCGGAGGTCATCCTGGCCCGGGGCCCGACCACCCCCCCACCCCCGGAATCCTTGCTTGACCTAGACCCTGGGGTCACCCCCACCCCTGGCCCGACCCCGCCCTGCCCGACACCGGAGACGCCTTCGACCCCGCCCAGCCTGGGTGGGCCTCAGGGACGCTGCTCTCTCCGACCGAGGTCTGATCTGTGCTCAACCTGGACAAGGGGGTCCACTCCCGACCTCCACCCTGCCCCGGCCTTGGGCTCCGAGGGTCTCCCAGGCCCCACCGGGCCTGAACCATAAGGGTCGCCTTTGCCTTTGCCAGGCCTGGACCGGAGGATACCCCTGACCCTCACCCAGCCTGGGTCCCGAGGGGTTGCCCCACTCCCCAACTGGTCTGAATCCTGGGGTTCCCCTGCGCGCACTCCTGGAAAAGGACAGCAGCAGGTGGTTTCGGTGGGGGAGGTGTGCCTCCCCCCACTCCCTGCAGTAGGGGCCAACGTCTGAATGGCAGTGACTTGGGCTGGGAAGGGAGTTCCCATCCCGCGGGCAGGGGGCCAGGACAGGAAGTGCTCTCTGCTCAGTGTCCCTGAAGACGAAGCTCCTGGGATAGGACAGTGGTACCCAGCCCTCGGGCCTTCCTAGCACAGCTGGGATTCCCGGGCTGGAAGGGGAAACAGCCGGGCATGGGGGCCAGGTCAGGGAGAAAGCAGCCCCCGGCATCCCTAGGGGTGGCTGGGTCACCGATGCCCCAAGGGTGCTTTTAGGGATATTCACTCACTTTCTCTTGTCTTCTGGTTCCCATGTCCACTTTTGTCCCCCATGGACTGTCCCCTATGATTCTTGTTTTCTCAAGATCTGTTGATCAGGAGAAAGCCTGTTTACCCTGCTTCCTTTTCGGGCACTTTCTGTTTCTGTGTAGTAAGTGCCTTTAATTCCTCACTAGTGTTTATATTTCTCCAATGGGTTTCCTGTTCCAGACTTGTCTCTGACGGTCTAATTATTCTTGTATCAGAGAGTCCAGGGGATTTTTGCTGGGGTGATTCCCAGCGCCCAAAGCTTGCTTCTGTAAACTTCTCCCCTACCTAGGGTCTTGGTGCGTTTGGTTGTAAATATTGCATCGAATGGTTTGCCAATGCAGCATTAACAGTGACTCACTCCTGCTTAGGGTGTGAGAGGGAGAGCATACCTTTATTTTACAAGCGTGAAAAGTATGTATTTCCCTAAAACCGGGGCCTGGTGAGCAACAGAGTTATTCTGTCCTATCTTTGTTACTGTTTTGTTCTCTTTTCCATAACCCGCTCCATCTCTAATCTGGGCCAGTAAATACATTTCAGGACCAGTCAATCCTCTCCTGAGAAAGTGACAGGCAAACAGCTTCATCCCCTCCCTGCCCCCGGGCTCTTAGAGGCCTGTTCTGCTAATGCACCTTTACATAATTCAGTCAGATTTGCAGAGCTCCCTGCCCCTCCGTTGAGTAGGTGCACTCCTGACTTGGGCCTAGCTTACTGAATGTGGAGCACGCTAGTATTTTCTCTAACTCAAGGAGAAGGAATGCCAGCCACCCGAGGCCCCAGATCATCCTCTGAATAGGCCAGTACCAGGTCCGTTGTTTATAACGTGTGGTGGGTGTTGGCGGCCCCTGGCAGGTTTGCGTTCAAGGGGCTTGCCTTCTGGGTGGGCACGTCACAGAGCCCCGTGCTGTGACCGACAGCCTGGGCACTTGCCTGCTCTGTGTTTGTTGCCCTACTGTGCCTGTGTTTGCCTTCAGCCGTGCTTCTAAGCAGTCTCCATGTAGGCAGTGATGTAAAAATCACAGGAACAGAACAAGCGGGCAGAAGGAGAAACATTGGGGGGGGGGTCTATGTCTCCTTCCCCTGTTTGCTTCTGAAAACTGGCAAAGCCTGTTGACTAACGCGTTTAGCGGTTTGAGCTAGGTGACGTTTTTTTCTGTTTTAGAGAGCATAAACCTGAGTAGTCCCCGATATGGAATGGGCTGTTGTAAACTTCTTTTTAGCTCTAGGTCAAGGCTCTTGGGCCTATCATGTGGAAAGCAATCAGGAAATTTTCATGAATTCAGTGCAGGGAAGTTAAATGTGTATGTTTTTGTCACACCAAACTGGGAAATTCATTACTGACTTTTAAAGAAGGGCGGCAATTACTGCTTGTTACCTCCCGGGGGTTGGTATGTGGGTTTACCATTAATATTTGAAGCTATGAACTTCTTTACCATAAATTTAAAATTCTTACTGTACTGGGCATTTCGTGGACTTGGACTTAGTGGAGTATGGTGCATGAGCCTTGGAGCTTTTTTTTTTTTTTTTTTTTTTTTTTTTTGCGTTGTGGCGATACGCACGCCCTTTCCCGCTGGGTGACATCCGTCCTGGGAGGCATGGCACGCACCGCCCACTCCCAGGGACAGCTCCCACCGTGCTGTTCCTCCCTCTTTCCCACTCTGGAAAAGGTGTGCTTGAGAGGAATACCAGAATTTACCATTTGTTACACAAGTACGTCTTCCCAAAACTTCAATATTTTTGAATTATTGGCGGGAAGACAATTCCTTGTGATACATTCAAAGCTGGTCTTACTCTCCTACAGTGTGGCCACACTGTGCCAAGTCCCCTGGACCCTCCCAGGGAGGGAAGTACACATCGTTTATAACTTAGCCCCTGGCTCGCTTGACTGGGCCTCGGGCCTGGCGTTTCTCCCGCCCGTGAGCTCCCTGAGGGCTTTGTCTCTTTCCCTGGAGACACAGGGCAGGAACTGGCTGGCAGGAGGGCCACAACTGAGTTGTGTTTGTTGAATGAACATGTGAGTAACTGAATGAATTTGCAGCTTCCGCAGGGAAAGCAATGTCATCAATTTCACGTGGTTTTCGGAGGTGGCGAGTCAGCTTCCCCCCGGGTTGTGTGGACAGCCCTCTCCGGTTATATGGGTGGGTGTGGTTCGTGTGTGTGACTGTAGTTCTTTATACCATCAAATTTGGAATTTTTTTAAAAGATTTTATTTATTTGAGAGAGAGAGAGCGCACATGAGAGGGGAGAAGGTCAGAGGGAGAAGCAGACTCCCCGCCGAGCAGGGAGCCCGATGCGGGACTCGATCCCGGGACTCCAGGATCATGACCTGAGCCCAAGGCAGTCGCTTAACCGACTGAGCCACCCAGGCGCCCTCAAATTTGGAATTTGATGTAGACGTAATGTGTGAACTCCACAGAAACAGGCCCATACACAGCCCCTCACTTGTTGGTCCCTCTTTTTTCCAGCTTCTTTTTTTTTTTTTTAAACACATGAACTACTTGATTGATTACAGTAAAAACAAGACTTCTGTTTGTGGTAGCCTCTGTGAGTGGCCAGGTCATGGGATTCTTTCTTTTTACTTTTCTGCGTTTCCCGGACTTTCTGTGATGAACAGGGCTCTTTTTTTCTTTTTTAACACTTTGTGTTACGGAAAATTTCAAACGTAAAAATAGGAGCAGTGAACTTGCATGTAGCTGTCCCTGGCATCGACGGTTAGCGTGTTGGGACCTAGCTTGCTTTACCTTTGCCCCCACTCGTCTTTCCTCTGGCCCCCAGCGACCTGGAAGCAGATCACAGATGTCACATCATTCTGCGTGTAAACACTTTAGTAAAAGATAAAGATCCTTTTTTAAGAAACCTAATCACAATGTCATGATCACACCTTAAAAGTTAATCATAATTTCTTACTTGTCATCGAAGTTCCAGTCAGTGTTCACATTTCCCTTGCTGTCTTAGCGATTTCTTTTCTTACGGCGTGTTTGTTTGGATCAGGAACTAAATCAGGTGCAGACGGTGTGATTGGTTGGTGTCACTTACATGTCTTGTCATCTGTAGGTTTCGTCTGTCTCTTTATTTTCCTCGCTGAAGAGACAGGTCGTCTGTCCTGTATAGTTTCCACCCTCTGTGTTTACGGGTTGGATTCCCGTGGTGTCCACTTCCTGTGAATGTGTTGTGGGACCTAGAGATTTGATCAGACTCGGGTTTGATGTGTTTTTTGCCAGAAACTGCCTCCTAGGCGCCTAGAGCATGTGTCTGTCAGGAAGCAGAGGGGTCTGTCTGTCTCCCTTAGCACCTTTTGATGGTCCTTGCCTGGGTTTGTCAGTTGATTACTGCCCATCTCGTGGCCCTTATTCTCGGCCGCACGGGTGCACTCCAGCCTCTGAAGGACGCGTGGAGAGTGGCCCGGGGGAGGGATCACAGCTTCTGTGCGTGGACCTTGATGGAAAGTGACTGTGACCCCCACGGCTTTTTACTACGTACGTGTTTGTTTTGTAAAGCTTCTCAGTGCTGTTCCAACTGGTCACTTGAAAAGTATGGAATTAGTTAGTAACCGCCACCCAAGTAGTTATCAGATTGAAGTCATTTTGAAATTAGCTGGAAACTGCCCCAGACTTGGTGAAGACAGCAGCATCCAGGCGACAGTAACTCGGTCATGGCGGGGTCGGCCCAGGAGTGGGCCTGCGTGCTGCGCAGGGTTTGCCCTGTGGATGGGAGAGGGTGTCAGCTCAGCCTGCTTCCAGTGGCCCAGAGTGGGGGCTGTGCCGGCCCCAGGTGCACGGGCGGTGCTGCGGGGAGGTGTGCGGGGCTGGGCTGGGCTGGAGAGAAGAGCAGTAGCCGGAGGGGCCTCCGAGGAAGAAACGTTCCGGTCTGGTGCCTGTTTGGACGAGCAAGCTGGAGGAATGGGAAAGGCCGCGTGAAGAAGCTGGGACCCTGGGAGCAGGTACGGCTCAGCGGAAGGAAGCGAAGCTGTAGGTTCAGCTGCGACTGTGTCGTGTCTGGAGAGTGTGGCCGAAACCCGGAATGTGCATTTTCACTAAATAAACCCTTTATCCTGGTTTTCTTGGTCGTTGACAGTCACTGTGGGTCACATACATTTGTCCAGAGTTACTCTGTCGTCTTGCTAAATGCTTACTTTAAAAGGGTTTATGGGAGTGTAGTGACTTGGGAGCTAGGACACTGATCCTTTGTTAATGAAAATATGGGCCACTTTCCAGCATTTAGTTCACACCAAGGTTTTTGGACTTATCACCCTGATAGGAAAACATATATGGTATTTTAGAAATCGGTCTATGAGAAGGATGTTACTTATCATGACATACAGCTGAATTGAATTTATAATAAATTTAGGGAAGCCTTTGTTGTGGATAGAGGAAGATGATTGGTGGATGCTAAAAGGGTATTCTGTAGAGTTTTAATGATGTTCACGGTTAATGCTTTCAAAAAAGACACAGCTCTGTTTAAAATTACGTGCGAGATGAAACGAAAGCTTTTGATTTGGAGATACAGTAATTTACTATTTGCTGTTTTTGCATCTTGTGAGTGTCAGGGGATAAACTTGGTAAATTAGTGACAACTCAAATTACAGCAATGCCTCATCTCCATAATTACCCTACATTTAAAGCATTTCATATTAAAATGAGAGGATTATAGACATGCTTTTACTTTGATTTCCTGGAAGTAGGCCCTTGCATGTGACTCGCTAGGAGGTTTTGTGGTTAACGCTCCGGCCGCTATCACTTTTTTCAAGTTTCCGGTTTTCTGGTAAAAGGTTCCTGATGGATTTAAAGGACAGAAGATGGAATCTCTGGTTGTAAACGGATTTTGTGAATGGGTGACGGGAAGCCGCGAGGGCGTGCCACGAGCCGCCCGGGAGCCTGGACCGAGGCTGTGAGGGCGGCGGGTGCATCTGGTCTGTGTCTCTCGGGCCCCGCCGGCCCCGGGGCCCCGCTTCTGGAAGGCCAACAGCAGGATGAAGAGGAGTTAGTGCGGGTCCTCCTGTCCTTGGACGGAACAGTTCTGGCACTAAATCATGAGCTGACTGCAAACGTGCAGCTTCTCTCTCCTACGGATGCTTTCCGGGAGGCACACGGAAGAGAGATGGGTGTTTGTATACATGGTTTGCTTGATAAGAAACTTTTCCCCCTTAGTCATCTGTGACATGTCTAACCGTGCCCAGAGAGGCGCAAGCTCATATTGCGTTTATTTCCTTCGCGGGGAGGGCTCTCGTCCTTCCCCCGAGTGTGCAGAGGGGGGCTTGGACTGCGTCACCTTCCTGCTGGAAGCCACAGCAGCTGCCCCCAGCCCGTGGGGCCCAGCCCAGCCCAGCCCAGCCCCTCAGCCCAGGTCCCTGCGTTGCTGACGGCGGCCCGCCACCTCTCCCCTCCGGCCACCCCCCACCTAAGTCTGTTCCAGCAAGGTCAGACATCTGTTCCAGCAGGGTGTTGGGGCCAAGAGTCCTTTCACACCCTTACAGGTTACTGGGGACGCCAGAGAGCTTTCGTTTGTGTGGGGTTTGTCTGTTACACGCACCACGTTAGAAATTAGAACCAAGAAGTTAAAACATACATACTTACGAACTCATTCAAAAACAGCGATAGTAAACGTATCTCAGGAATAATTGTTTATGAGAAAATCCCTGTGTTTCCCAAAACAGAGAAGCTTAGAATAGGGGTATTTGTTTTTTGTAAGTCTCTCACGTCTGGTTTGTGGAGGGCAGCTGGGGTCTGCTTGTGCTTCTCGACTGTGGTGCTAGGTTCCTGTCGAGCGCGGGGAGAAAATCCAGCCTCACATAGACACGGGGCTGGGAACGGGGTTGCTGTCCGAGTGGCCGTTCAGATGATGGTGGATGTCGTTCCTCGATGCCTCACCAAAGCTCGACAGGCAGTGGTTTCCTATAGGTGATTTGTGGTGCCGGGTCTGAAACGTCCTCAGTGGACTTTTGGTGCTCTATTGGGTTAAAATCCATTGCTCTGTCTTGCATTTTGAATAAATCTTTTATTACCCCTGCATGGGTTTGTTACCTCGTGCATTGGATATTAAGGGAAATATTGATTGAATTACGCAGATCTTCTGATGTCCTAGGTCTTACTATTTAAAGAAGCATATTTTATCTTTGAGTTGGTAAATTTGATCCCCCTCGAACTCAACAGATCATGTTTTTGAAAACAGAAATCTTTGAAAGGATGAGGCATTTTGATATTTTATTTTGAAATTTGATTTAAAAGTTGAGTTGACAGTATATTTTTATGGAAATAAAAAAAAAGTACATTGTAGTCTTTGGCCTTATTAGTACCTCATAACTAATTTGGCTTACATTTAGTATTTTTTTTTTTTTTTTTTTTTTGGTATGTGTGGTCAGTGCGTGATGACTTTGGATGGGGCTGTCCGGCCTGTCTGTTATTTCTGCAGAGCCAAGCCGTCCCTCCTCACTGGTTCCCGGGTGACACCCCTGCTGTTTCCCTGCAGCCCCGGGCATGCCCCCCGCCCCCAGCAGGCAAGGGCAAGGACCTGGGCTCAGAACTGCAGGAGTCCTCAGGGGGTCTCAGTGACAACGTAGAAGTGTTTTCATGGAAATAGTCCCTGTTTGGGATGTCTTTTGAAACCCTTCTGAGCACACTTCTCAAAAAGTGTGCCGCTTTTGATAAACATAAACATTCCCTCCCTCCCCAGTCTCCTGTTTTCCTCAGTAGGTCTCTGTCTCTTCCCTCCTCATGGTAAACCATTATTACAGAGGATAAAACTGGTCTCTGTCTTGTAAAGCAGCTCTACTTTTTGTGATTTGTATCAAAGAACAAAAAGTACTTACTGTTTTTCCAAATGGACAGTAGAAACATCAGGTATGTTCCGACTCCTCCCTGGCCCTTCTCACAGACTTCCACTGCTCCCTTTCACAGATCTTCTGGGGTTTAGAACTTTCCTAGTTGGTGTTGTGCCAAGTTCTCATGTAAGATGGGTCACGTTGATGTGATGTGGGGCATCCATGGTGATGAGTGGCGTAGCAAGCTGCTCGTGCCCAGTGCTGGTGAGCCGTGTGTGACTCGAGTTCATGCACACGCAAGGGCAGTGCCCGGAACTAGTTGTCCATCTAAAACCTTCCCAGGAAAATTGCCTCCTATCACATGATTTGGCTGCGGTTTACTGGTGAAACTTGGGATCCTTCTGTATGCTACCACGAAGCTATGGCTGGAACAGTCAGTGAGAACTAGCTTGTGAGCCTAGTGACCCTTTGGAGCTGATTTAGAAGGAACGTGAATGTGGAATCTGATGGCAGAGCAAACAGGTTGCAGGCTGTGAAGTTACATGGACGGGAGAAGTTTGCATTCCTCCACCCCCACCCTTGGGGACATAAATATATCCGGTCAGCTTGGCAGGTACATCCCTGAAGCTGGGAACAGTGACTCATCACAGCTTGAGGAAAACATCTTTCCCTTAAGAATATCCACCTCCCTTTGGTTGGGTTCCCTATTAACTAGGAACATTTATAGCCCTGCCTCGGCTCCCAGTTTGCGAGAAGACTACTGAATATCTGGCTTTTTTAGCAGTTATATTTTTCTCTGCAAATTGCAGTATAAACGGATTTTCCTCACCTGCTAACCCTTAGGTTAGCCAACAGGAGATCTCATGGAAAGTCGAGAACTCTCTGCAGTGATAGAAATGTTCTTTGTACATCCAGGATGGTGGTGATAGTCATGTGTGGCCGCTGAGCATTTGAAATGCAGCTAAGAACTCAATTTTTAATTTTTAGTCTGTAAGTTCATTTAAGTTTAAGTAGCCGCACGAGCTGATGACCTTGCAGAGCTTGCAAGTCTGGATCCCCAGCACCTGGCTGTGGCCACTGCCTCAGTTTAACCCCATTCACCTCCGAGGCACAAGTGTTGTTTTCTGCGGTATGCTTCAAGATGAGGAAGACTGACAGGTCCGTTCTGGGCTTGGGGCTCAGGCAGACCCCCTACAGTTCCCCGGGGTAAGGTGAGGAAGCAGCCAGCCATACCCTTTGCGAAAGACGCTTGTTGAAACGTCTTCTATCTGAATAGGTTGGTCATTCTCTTCAGTTTCTACTACTCTGGACCACAGATAAGTGGGAATGGATGGTTTCCATTTCCCCCTTTACTAGCTTAGTTCTTGAAGCCCCGGGAAAGAAGCAAGGGACCCAAGAGATGATTCCTGTGGGTAATGAAGAGAAGAGACACATTTGCTGGTGCAAGGAGACATTTTTTAAAAACTCTGTGGCCCCAGGGGCGCCTGGGTGGCTTAATCGTTAAAGTGTCTGCCTTCGGCTCAGGTCATGATCCCAGCGTCCTGGGATTGAGCCCCATATCGGGCTCCCTGCTTGGCGGGAAGCCTGCTTCTCCCCCTCCCACTCCCCCTGCTGTGTTCCCTCTCTCGCTGTCTCTCTCTCTCTGTCGAATAAATAAATAAATTCTTTAAATAATAAAATCAAATCAAATCAAATAAAAACTCTGTGGCCCTTTCTAGCCCTGGATTTACTGTGCATATTGGTTATCTATAGATTACTTTTGAGTCCGGTTCCTTCATGAACAAGTGTACGAGTGTCATGTGTTTCCCTGTCCCATATGCTGCCTGCACAGACACCTGCTCATACCGGGTGGCGCTAGTCAACGTGGCTGGTCATTCTGTGGTTCGTGTCCTCCCCTGCAGGGAGCTGCATGTCCCACGAGGGCAGGGCTGAGCTCCCTGCACAGCGTTGTATTCCCGGAGCCAGCAGAGTGCTTGGTACTTGGAGGACACTGAGCATTTGTTGAGTGGATGTTGACTTCTGTACACAGTCTTCTGTGGTTGTTGCTTGTTGTAATGGATCAATTCCAGCATCTGGCTCACAGGGAAGTCCAAAATCGGTGTTTCTAATCAGTGGTCAGAAAACGCGTCCTTCGCGTGGCAAATCAGGGACCCAGGCTGGCACCGTCTGGTGAGCTCACCATCGGTAGCTCGGCTCTCCAGGCGGCAGGAGGGTTGTGTGGAGGCGTGTTGATGGGCGGGTCCCACTTCTGCCCGTGTGCCCGTGATCAGAGCTCAGGCCAGGGCCGCTCCAAGGGAGGGCCACGTGTCCAGGAAGGAGAGGAAACACTCTGGAGAGCTCAGCACATTTAGATCCGGGCAGCAAACTACTGCCTGTGGGCCAAGTCCCACCAGACTCTTGTTTCTGTAAATAAAGTTTTATGGGAACACAGCCACGCCCATTTGTTTATATGGGCTCTGTGGCTGCTTAGTTGAGACACAGACGGTGTGGCCTAAAAACCTAAAATATTTAGTGTCTGGCCCTGTATAGAAACAGTGTGCACACCCCTGCTCTGGATCATACACCTTCCTCTGTGTCAGTGATACGTTTTATTGAGGTTAATCCCCACCTTTATATTATGGGTTTTCTTTACATGGAGCTTCTATGTTTCTTAACACGTTATGTTTAATTCTAGGTGTTTTATATATTTGTCTTGGGCATGGTCAATATGAATGGAATCTTTTTTCCTTATTATTTTCAAAAGGGTTGGTGTTTGCATGTAGGGAAGGTGGGCCGTGTATGTATGTGTGTCTTTGTGTGTGTGTGTGTGTGTGTGTGTGTGTTTCTTTTTGTTGGTTTGGGCTTTATAATACTAATTTATTTTTAAAATTTTACACTTTGAAAACATTTCAAGCTTCCAGAAAAGTTGCCACACTCGTTCAGACTAGCTCATATAACTCCTCTCCTCAGCTCCGATTCACCCATTTTTAACATTCTGCTGTATTCGCTTTAGTATTTCCCTACACGTGTACATGCTGTTTAAGAGTCAGTTAAACGTGCTCTGCCCCCTTTTCCCTGCATACTAGGGAAATCAGAACGAGGATATTTTCCGGAACCACAGCCGGGTTATGAGCTCGGGAAGCCGGACTCACTCGGTGCTGCTCTGTAACCACGGCCTAGGGACCAGCGCTCTCGGCTGCCCCGCGCGCGTCCTGGCAGCGTCCAGCACCCTGTCCAGTGTGGAGCCTCTCCAGTCTCCTTATTCTGGGACAGCTCCTTGGCCTTTCTTTGTATTGACCTTGACATTTAAAAAAACAAAACAGGACAGTTATTTTATCAGCTGCCTCTCAAATTAGATTTGTGTGAATAGACCGAGTCCCGATGAGCTGGTGAGATTCGGGGTAGGGACCTGGGGCTGGAATGCCGGCAAGAGGGCGCTCACCCTTCTCAGGGCATCTCTCGGAGATGCCACTGGCCTTCCTGGTGGAGTTCACGTGGATCACTTGGTTTAGGTGTTGGTGGAGCTTCTCCACCCGATAGCTACTGTTTTTCTTTTTGTAGTTAA